>NW_026137587.1:7276863-8515295 GCF_009805555.1 Andrographis paniculata
ATAGGCCTTCGGCAGCTGTGCTCCTCCAAGATTGATTTTTTTGACATAATTACAGACAATTATAATTAAATAAGAAATAAAACTCTGTTTTTTTGTCGTCTTAAATTTTAATTTTTCAATATTTTTTTATTAACTTTTGTTGGGCTGAATAGACATAATTGATTGTTCTTGACATTTATTTTATTTGACTACTTTGTTACTTCTCACCATTGTTAATATTGACTTGTTTTTATATATATTTTCTGCATTTAAAATATTTATAAAATTAAAAATAATTTAATTATGTAATTTGTAGTATTTATATACACATTACCTTCTTAATAGAATTGTTAAGATCAATTTGAGCATACTATCCTCCTTGTTGATCAAAAAGCTATAAATGAATCACTAAACATATTTAGAAGTCTTCCAAAATTGTATACAAATTTAAACAGTTTAATAAATTGTAAAGAGTTTCTCAAGTATTGTCCAAACTAATGAACAACCCAAAATCCAACATAAATTTAAATTGAAATTTAAATTATTATATACAAATATAGATATTATATATTTATTTTTCAAAATTTAAACAATGTGTAATATATTTAATAACTTATAGGAGTATTTCAAAAGACATTCAAAGTTTAAAATACTAATAAAAAATAAAAATAAAAATAAAAATCACTAAGTGAGAAATTAGTGAGAATTTTTTCACAATGTTTCTAAAATCATATTATTTTGAATTTTTATTCCATTTTTTACTATTTAAATTTTATATTATTTGAAAAAATAAATAAATTATTTTATCAAATATTATATTAATAAAGTAAAAGAAATTTTAAATTTAATCCACATAAAAATTAAATAAAAAAAAAAAAAAGAAATCATAACCTTAAAGCAAATGTATATACATATATATTGAATTGCTTTTATATTTGATGTGATATATATTTGTCTATAATCGAAGTATTGTCAATAAATTTATTAACACACTGTCCAAAAATTAGACATTATTTAAATGAAAAGTTTTAGAGCGTGTTTGTGGTTGAAGTTCAAATAATTATTATTCATTTTTCAAGAGTTTTAATAATAAATTTATTTTTATAAAATATTGTGTTTAAATATTATTTAAATTAAAATTCAAATTATTTTTTAATTTAAATTAGTTTCAAATTTCAATCAAATAAAAAAAAATTAAAATTATAATAATACATATTTAATATGATAATTTGTATACAAAATTACCATTTTATTATAATATTTAAGATGAAAAATATATATTTAATATAATATTTTTTAAAAATATATTATTAATAAATAGTAGAAAAATAAACATAGCAGTACATGTAGTTAGTCTGTTTCTTTGAATTTGGTTGTTGTTGATTATTTAAATTTTATATTAACAAGATATGTTTTTATAAATATTACGAAAAATGTCAAATAACAAATCATATAAAATTAATTAATGTTATACATATTTTCATTTATATTTGTAATAATTATATTTATAATAAATTGAAAGTTTTTCCTATTAAAAATAGAATAAAAAGCAATTTAACTATTAACATAATCCACTTTTATGGTAGGTCAAGGTAGGTGGAAGAAAGATACTACTCCATGTTCACTTTATTTTTATTTTGATAGTAAATACTTCATCCGTCTAATTTATATTGTTCTAAAATATATTTGCACAATTTTTTAGGTGATTGTCCTTTGGTTATGAATTGACAAATTTGCCATAAATTGTATAGTAGAGATTAAAAATAATAAATGAATGAAGGGTAAACATGTAAAATTTGTATTTAAAAAAGGAAGTAGGACAATAATTGTTGGACGTCCGGATATGAAAGTATAACATTAGTTTGTGGATGGAGAGAGTATAACATATTATATTAAATACATTTTATTTTATTTTTTTGTTAAATGTTTTCTTTTTGGTGAGTTTGAAAAAAAGAAAAAAAAATTTAGATTTTATATTAAAATAATATTTGATAAGATAATTTGTAATTAAAAAATTAATTTTATTCGAAAAAAGATAAAATCAAATAATATTATTTTAAAATATTTTTTAAAAAAGAAAACACTCGAATTATATATTAATTGCATATATTTGTATATTTTTAAATATATATATATATATATATTGAGATTGCATCATCAATAAATTATTGAATAAACATACAAATTGTTAATTTATTATTGAAATTATAGGTTTTGGATAGTAGGGGGTGTTCTTTTGTAATTTTATTTTAAATTTTTAACTATATCATTATTGTAATTTTCTTTATAAAAAATATTAGTTTAATTTAATAAAATATCATATTAAAAAGAAAAAACACTTGAACAAAATTCTAAAATTACAATTTGCTAAGTATTTTGGGTGTATTTGTGGGAGTAAAATTTTGAATTGAAATAATTGTTTGATGTGATATAAATACAGATTAATATAATATTTTCATTGTAAAATTTAATTTGAATGTAATATAATAAATAAAAAATATGTATTTAATTTGATAATTTATTAAAAAACAATATTGAAATACTAAAACCAGACTCAAAATCGCACAAATAAACACACTATTTTATGATATGTAAAACTTTACATTACACGGGGATGTGGTTATATAATTGGTCTAATAAGCATTATTTCTAGTTCAATTATTTTTTCACAAATATATTTAGTTTTATATTCATTGTAAAATAACAAAAATATAATAAATAGCAAAATAATTTTTTATTATTGTGTCACAAAAAGAATAGCAATTAACGATGTTATTATTGGCCACATAATTTATTATTTTTTTTTTTTTTATAAAAAGGCCACTTAAAATTTTAATTTTATTTGGCAAAAAATGAGTTTTTCAACGTCACTCTCACACCCCACACACAATATATATATATATATATATTAATGTGTAAAATATACAAAAATAAGATTTAATTTAATTTAAGTTATGGTGTCATATAAATTTATATAAGTCCCACAGAAAGGTGTAATTAATCTGGCAATGCAAATTTCTTTTTTTAATTATCAATACGATGTGTTTGTCTGGGAGATTGGATTTTAAATATACTATTCATTTTTTTTTTCTTTTACATTCAAAACATCACATCAACACCTATTTATATCATATCATACAACTATTCAAATTCAAAATTTTTACTATTCCAAATATTTTAAGAAAAATCTATATAAAACTTATACTCCCTCCGTCCCATAACTAAGTATCAATTTACGTTTTGCATGTTGATCTTTGGATATTAATTATTATATCAAAATATATTACAAATCAAGAAAAAATTGCAAAAATATCTCTATTAGTGTCTTATAATACTAATATAATGACATTTGTATAAAAAATTATACAAATATAAAGATATTTTTAACGTTAAATACGATGACGCAAAAGGTAAATGGATACCTTGTTATAAAACGGATGGAGTATTTAACAGCAAATAGTAATATTTTTCATCCGATCCTATAAATATCACAATTCCATTAATAATATCATTAGAAAATTATTATTCTTATTTACAAATTTTAAAATTAGTAAAGAAAAAATCTAATATTTCTTCACATACATATCAAATCTGCCATTACATTTACTTACCATGCAATCGTTAATTAGCAAATACATTTTTTAAAAAAAAAATCATTAAATATGACCATATTTTTTAAATTAGAGCAATGAAATAAATTCACAAACACATCCTAAATATATTAAATAAGACTATATATCAAAGCCACAATTATACATATTTAAAATCACATTTATTATTATTTAAGCAATATTTTATTTTATTATATATAAAGGTACATATTTTATTTCAACGACGGAGAAAACGGTAAAAAAGTTGAAAAAAAATAGAAGTGGTGAATATATGTAATCTGTCTTAGACTTCAAATATTCTTTTCGATCAGAGATTATCGGCTCACTCATTATATATATATATATATATATGTATTTATGGGCGTGTGTTTCTCTCTCACTACATTTTCCTTTACCTAATTGTTATTTCTGATATATATAAATAATATATCTTGTTTCTGTAGAGCTAAAGGAATTCTTCATTTCTTTTGATTTTTGAATTTTTAAGGTTTTTTTTTTTTTTTTTAATTTTTGGATTCTAATTATTTATTTATTTTTTTTGTTTTTGCGGTTTAAAAGAGAGTGGAATAACCAAGGAAAAGGAAGGAATTCCATTTCTTTTGATTTCGATATATATATATATATAAGTATAATTTTTGTATTTTGATATTTTTGGTTTTGGATTAAAAGGGGGGAGTGGAATAACCGAGGAAAAAGAAAGCTAAGATCTTGGTTTCATCAATTTTCCAATCCGTAATTTTCCCCCTTCCATCGGTGAGTTGTGAATGGTTTGATGGAAATGGAGATTTATGGATTTGTTGTTGGATTATCGTTGTTGTTCTATGCGTTTGTTCGGTTCCGATTGCGCCTTTTGTTTGATCTGCTGAATTTTTAGGGGTCCGTGTGTTGAATCGGGATTGATGAATCAGGGATCTTATGGTTCTCTATTGAATCCAGCATTCCCCACCTGAGATTGAGTTTACTTTGATCGCTCTCTCCCTCGCTGCTGCTGCTTCTGCTCGATTGTATTCTTCTGGATAAGGTATGGAATATGTTCCTTGGATTTTTGTTTGCTCTCTCGGATCTGCTCTATTCGCCATCCGATGATCAATCTCT
This sequence comes from Andrographis paniculata, assembly GCF_009805555.1. Taxonomy (NCBI): domain Eukaryota; kingdom Viridiplantae; phylum Streptophyta; class Magnoliopsida; order Lamiales; family Acanthaceae; genus Andrographis; species Andrographis paniculata. The sequence continues at coordinate 7,281,549 of NW_026137587.1, forward strand.
CGATTATTTCTGCGATTTCAAACGGACTTGTTGTCGCCTGTTTTTTCTCAATCGATTTGTTAATGGATCAGATGGATATAGATAATCATTTGAGATTTCAATCAATTCATAGTTAGTTGGTAGCAATCGGAGTTTGCCATTGCTTCGTTTGTTTGTATGTTTTATTTCATATGTTTGAAAGCAAGCTGGTTTGATTGATGATGGATGGATTTGATGTGCAGATTGCAGGAAAGATGGAAACTGATAGAGGCAAGCTATTTATTGGCGGCATATCTTGGGACACCAATGAGGATCGTCTCAAGGAGTATTTTGGGTCTTATGGGGAGGTGATGGAGGCAGTGATCATGAGAGATCGAACCACCGGGCGTGCTCGTGGGTTCGGATTTGTAGTCTTTGCGGATCCTGCTGTTGCCGAGAGAGTGGTTAAAGAGAAGCACATGATCGATGGACGAACTGTAAGTTGGTTAAGTAAAATTCATCTATCTATCTATCCATCTATATATATATATATAAAATTGCAATACGTGTAGAAATGCCGCACATTGTGAGTGATTCTCATGCTCGAATACGATAACATGTGTTGTAAAATTACTTGCTGTTCTGAGTAATGGCAGAAAAATGGATCTTGTAGGAATGTCTTAGTTCTCTGATCTGATCTGGCCTGGTTTTCGTGTTTGAAGTAGGAATTTTGTGGGCATTTTTGTTTCAAGGTCTATGTATAGACTATCCGATCTGTCTTTTCATTTTTTCAGGTGGAAGCAAAGAAAGCTGTCCCAAGAGATGATCAGCACTTGATAAATAGAAGCAGTGGCAGCAGCATTCAGGGATCGCCCGGCCCGGGGCGCACTAGGAAGATTTTTGTAGGAGGATTACCATCTACTATCACTGAGAGTGACTTTAAGAATTATTTTGAGCAGTTTGGCACCACGACAGATGTTGTCGTGATGTATGATCACAACACTCAAAGGCCAAGAGGGTTTGGTTTCATAACCTATGATTCAGAAGATGCAGTTGATAGGGCATTGCAGAAAACCTTTCACGAGCTTAATGGTAAGATGGTTGAGGTGAAGCGAGCAGTTCCTAAAGAATTGTCGCCAGGGCCGAGCCGGGGTCCTCTTATTGGTTACAATTATAATTTTGGTAGATCAAACAACTTCCTCAGCAGCTTTCCTCAGGGATATAATGTGGGTTCACTGGCAAACTACGGTGTCCGGTTGGATGGAAGATACAGTCCATTAGCTAGTACGCGCACTGGGTATTCTCATTTCGGTTCACCTGGTTATGGATTGGGTATGAACATGGAGCAAGGTTTGAGTGCTGCCGGGTTTGCTGGGGGCTCTAACTTTAGTGGAAACTTAGGTTACGGCCGTGTTATGAATCCCTATTTTGGCAGCAGCCAGAGCAGGTACAACACTCCTATTGGTTACAATACAAGTGGCAGCCGTGGTGATTCTTTTTTCAACTCGCCAACCAGAAATCTGTGGGGAAGTGGCAGCCTTAATAATTCAGCTAATAATGCCAACTCTGGCTCCTACTTTGGGTCGGGAAGTGGCGGGTTTGGGATGTTTGGAAACATTGGCACGAACTGGGGTGCTTCTCCTGTCGGTACTTCACTTGCAGGAAGTTCTTCTGGCTACAGTGGTGGCAATGTCGGTTATAGAGATGGTGAAAATAGCTATGGTTTGGGTGCCGGAGGAGGATTTGGAAGGAACAGTGGAACGGCTCTGGCTACAGCATCTTCATTTTCTGGTTCTAGCCATGGCTATGAAGGATCTTATGGGGATCTATACCGCATTGGGTCGGGTTATGGTGATCCTACTTGGCAAACTACATCTGCGGAGCTCGATAATTCTGGTACATTTGGTTATGCCCTTGGAGCTTCAGAAGATGCTGCTGCTGCTGCTAAAGATTCTGAGGATTATGGCGTGGGCTATGACCTTCCAAATAGACAATCCAATAGAGGTATTGAATTCTCATTCTCGCACTAAAAGTTGAGAATTACAGAGGCAGAAGCATTTTCGGTTTTAGCTTCTTTGCTGGGTTTTAAAGGAAGAGCTGGTTATGATATGATGAGATGAATTGCTTTTTATTTGCTTACAGTCACACATGTTAAGAGAAGCTCGCTGATAAGAAAATGTGGTTTCAAGGAACTGTTTTTTTCTTTTCTTTTCTTTTCTTTTTTTTTATCTGCTAGTAATTTCACCTGAGTTGAGCAGTCAAAAATCTCAGTTTTTTATTTTTGTTTATTCCATTTTTGTAAGAATTCTATGTATTCTTGTTTGTGAAAATAAAAATTGAAGGTGTGAAATTAGCTGCATCATACATTGTGAGTATATTGAGAGGCCTCTCAAGATATTTTATTTCCATCAGGGCCGATAATGTGATGATATGAAATTCGAGCCAGGGATTCGTGAATATGAAGGCGCTACTTTTGTCATTTTACATCTGATGCTTTAATTATGCTTGGTAGCTTTAGCCTTACGAAGAAAGTAAATCTTGTTTTCAACATTGCTGTCTTAAGATTATAATTTGCAAATGATTTGGTGTTTCTTTCAATCAATGACTGTCCTGTGTTACTGACAAATGGAATTCAATTGTTTGATCCAAATAGTGCAATTAAAGAAACACGATGCATGTATCCTGTTTTGTATTTATGGGTTTGTCATCCATCACTATGTGACGATAGTATTCATGCTTAAAAGTAGTCGCTTGCTGTTACTTGACTAGTCTATTTCTGTTAGAAGCTCTGATAAAATCCTTTACAGTTGGAAGTAAAATACGCGCAAAATTTAGGAGTTGAAGCTGTATATTGAGCACATAAAACTTAGCTAATCCTGTGGCACATCAATATCTTTTGTCCATAGTCTATCTAATTAACTTTCATATATATTCTGGAGATGATTGTCTTACTGATGTTGTCAATTGTTGATATCTGCAAGTGTTGGTTTGTATTTATTTGAAGTTATTGCTCTAATATCACATTCTTTAGTTGGAAAGTTTAGCACAAGTATTTAATCTAACAGTCTAACTCGTCTCCTTCATTTTCTCCTCAGGTATTGCTGCCTAGGAACTTTTGAGTATGCTGAAATCGTAGGGGAGATTTTTTTTTTTTCTTAAAAAAAAAACAAAAACAAAAAAAACGAAAGACACTTGGATTGCGATTGTGAATTATATATTGATGATGCCGTTACACAGAGCTAACATGGTCTTTGCGCAAAGTATATACATTCTTGGAGAGAGCAGTCTCGTGAGTTTTGTGAATTTCTGGAAGTTTGATTCTTAGTATCGTAAACTAGGCTGTTGTTTTTCTTCTTCTTTTTTAGCAGCATTTTGATCGATATAAAGATCAGATTGCGTGGGATATACCATGGGAGATCCCTTCTAGCTTTATTTGTTGTGCAACTCGTCAACACAAAGACGTCGTTACTGGGTGGTATGAACGATCTACATTTGAAAAAGGTAGAGAGTTTATTTTTGTATTTGTTTTTCTCTTAATTCCTTTTTGAGAGTCCGAGTTTTTTGTCTGGGATCTGTATTCTCTCTCGTAGACTGTATGTGAGTCTGGTTCGGAGCTTCTTTATGTTTGTTTACTAGCGTGAGATATTAGAAGGGTGCGACGCCCGGCTTTAAGGTTTGCCTTCAATAAGAAAAACACTGAGACGTACATTGATTATTTTGCTTTGCCGCACATTGAATAGATCTAGTGTGAGAAAACTCTTCTCCATCTTTTTTCTGCGCATATATATACATGTGTGTGTGTGTGCGCGTGCGCGTGTTTCTTGTGGCTTAGCTTCTCGATGATTCGAGAATTTGTTTCTGTAGTGTGGGATTTGGATAAAGGCACTGTAATGTTTAACCTGAAACTATGGCTCAACTCACGTTGATTTCCATTATATTGTTGATCGAACCATTTTCAGAGTATTTTTTGATTATCCAATATTTGAAGTCACTATTCTTGTTTTCGATTGTTTGATTATTGTGAGTGATTGATCATTGTATGTATATTCAAGAACACTGCAGATTGATAGTTGTATGTATAAGTGATTGTTTTTACACTATAAAAACAAAATGTAGTATTTTTTTTTTACAAATTTATTAGCTAAAAAAGAAAAAAAGGTAGTTCTTTTTGAATAAGTTGAATTTAGTTGAAATAGTACAATAGCTCGGAACAGTTGCTGTCGTCGATCGTATTCAGGCACTGTTCCACGACATCCCGCCGCCGCGTGTGGCTGAGATAGGTGGCGGTCTAATACTATTGCCGTCGTTCCATTATGGCGGTGATTTCAAGTCATTGCCTTTGGCGAGAATGGAAATGGCTACGGAAGAGGGGCTTTTTAGTAAATTCACTGTTGGTTTGAATTTTTAAAATGTCCTGCAGTCATCAACGGTCAGTTTGCTACAGTCGTATATGGGTCCGACGCCTTTCTTCTCCGCACAGACACAGTGCTTTTTCCGAATAGAGCGTTTGAACGGAATCAGGTCTGCTGGTGATTTGGAGCTATTCGCACGAGATTCCGCCGTGTTAGTGCTGCTCAAGGATTTGTTCATGATATCTGTCAGTAACTCAGGTAAATTCGAGCATATATTCACGCAATTTAGCCTATTCGAGGATTTATTCATTGCGATTTTAGGTTTTCTATTTATGAGTTCGAAGTCGAGCACTTCGACGGTGAGAAAACCGATCCGATCGTTTTCTCGAAATCGAAAATTCTCAATTAGTCCCCGAGTGCGTGAGGAATTCGAGATCCAGAAAGTAATTCGCTAAACTAATTCTCATTCCAGCACTCGAGGTCACATAATCCAACATTCTATGATTTCTATCCCCTAATTGTGTGCTTTTTCGGATGTTTCACTCGTTATGTTTGGCCTTTCATTAGTTTTTTTAAGCATCTTGAGATTTTTACTTTGTTCTTAACCCAACAAAATTCTTAAAATATAATATTTATTATTCTTTCTATTATAAAAAATATACATGTTTTTTTATAACAAAAAAATATGTATCATTTTTTTTTATCACTTTTTTTTTGTTATAAAATAAAAAATTGTATATATAATACATTTAAACTAGTGCCTAAATTTATTGAATATATTTTTGCATAACGAATGAAAATATATTTAAAAAAAAAAATCATAAAATGAAATTTAATATAAAATACTATGGTTTATATTTGACATAATTTATTATAATTTATGTAGTATAAAATTATTTTAAAATTGTGGCTGTTCAAGCCAAAATTGAAAATTTTAAATCAGAATCATTTAATCATTAAGATCTGAAACTAAAACCGATTAAGCATAAATCAGAACAGTAATTTCGGTTTGATTAATTTACAGGTTCAAAAGTGTGGACAAGTTTATTGCTCTTGTTACCTCAATTGAACAGTCTGCAATATTTATGGTTCTGATTTAAGAATCACGTGAGTTCAAAAGTAAATCTCTTGTTTGAACCAAAAAAAACAAACCCACCCTTAGTAGTAGGCCCTTTATTTTTCTTCAATCCTATGGCGGCTTTGAACCTTGAAAATTTTGGATGTTTATGCCATTTTACAATATTCGAGGCGATAAAATCTTGTTATCTTATCTTTTACTATGTTTAGTATATGTATGCTTTCATTTAATGTATAGGATTGGATACTCAATAAATTGTTAAAATAAATTAATAATTCCAAATTCAAATCTAAACACCACATAGTTAACTTTCCCACACAACTAACTTTTAGGAAAGAAAAAACTCCAAAGAGGAAATACCAATAATCTCCAATAACATTAACGATCACATAGAGGGATTGAATTGGATTGGATATGCAACCAAATCCAATCCAGACATTAGTAGTATATGATCCATCGATCCTATTAGCCAATCTAGTCCGGTCCGGTCGGCGTCGTGGTCGACATCTAAAGCAGCAAGTAACCTTGCTTAATCACTAGTACATGTAAAACTAGAACAATCATACATAGGAAGAACCATACAAACACACAAAAATCTTTAGATAACATAATCAGACCACTCAGAAATGTGTGATGTATGGTCCATAGTCAAGCTAGGCATCTCATCCAACTTAACTGGATTCTCCTTCCCTCCCATCAGCCTCGCCGGATTCCCCACAGCCGTCGTTCTTGCCGGGACCTGTTTAAGCACAACAGACCCTGCCCCAATCTTGGCCCCATCCTCAATCCTCACATTGCCAAGAACACAAGTCCCTGCCCCAATCAACACCCCATCCCCAATCTTCGGGTGCCGGTCGCCGGACACCTTCCCGGTCCCGCCTAATGTCACATTATGCAGGATTGAGACATTGTCACCAATCACTGCTGTCTCCCCAACCACAACCCCAGTGGCATGATCCAGCAAGATTCCCCTCCCAATCTTGGCCCCTGGATGAATGTCCACTGCAAATACCTCTGAAACCCTGTTTTGTATCATCAGGGCCAAGATTTTCCTGCCGTTTGTCCACAAATTGTGGGCTATTCTATGAGCCTGGCAGGCCAAGAACCCCTTGAAATTCAAGAAACAGTGGACATAGCTGATGCAGGCAGGGTCCCTTTCCCTGACTGCCCTCAGATCATCCCCCACAGCTCTGATAATCTCTTCCCCATCTCCTCCAAGGAGAACACCCAAGAAAAGATCGTAGAGGGTCGTGCTAGTCAGGCTCGAATCACTCAGCTTGACAGAGAGGTAATTGGCTAGGGCACTTTGTAGAGAATTGTGGGACAGAATTGAACTGAAATAGTAGTTTGATAATATGGGTTCTTGCTCCACATCTGCCCTTGCTTCTTCCTTCATTTGGGCCCATATGTCATCGTCGACGAATCTGAGCAGTGGCTGCTGCTGCTCGTCGGCGATGGGGATTGGGATTGGGATTGGGAGGCAGGTGACCTGTTCGGGTAAATCGGGTCTGCAGAATTTGACATAGTTGGTGAAGACGACATGATTGTTGTCGTCGATGTTTGGGGAAGGGTCTGCTCGGGAAGGGTGGACGCAGGTAGCCATGGTTAAATTAGGGTTCTTGAATGGCATGAAATAGGAATGGCTTATATGAACAAATGGCGACCTTAGCGAATTTGGGGGCATAGAATTTGGCGGCGGCGGCGCAGGGAAACGTGAGGTTATAAGAGAGAGAGAAGATGAATGGAGATTGGAAGGTTGTTAGTAATTTTTAGAGAGAGAGAGAGGGAATTAGTCAGTGAGTGGGATTTGTGAGGAGGAAGAAGAAGATGATGAAAGGCGGCGTGTCGAAAAAGCGTTGGGCTGTAGAATTTCCACAGGTTAGGAGTTAGGACGGTGTGGAGCTTCTAGAAGGTTTTGGGGTGGGATTTATCTGAGGTCCTGGGAGTTAGAAGTCCAGATTATTTTGGCCTCTGGGGATACGTCCGGTGACCAAGTCCCGGGAGCTTTGGAATGGGGTGAGGCTGAAGCATATTCTTTGAATCTTTTGAATTAATAAAATAATTGCGGCCATTAATAATTTGTTTTCCATATATGTTGAGATTTTATTTGAAATCATTGATAGGTATTTATAATAATGTCGGTTTACCTTATTTCGAATTTGGAAATCACACTACAGTTAAATATTTAATTTAGGATTGCTTATTATTATTACATTATTTTACATTACAAACTTTAATTTGTTTATATATAGTGTATGATTTTAATATTTTATTCAAAAATGTTTAATTACTATTTCTATTCTAAAAATATTAAAATACAATGCTCACATCTTACTTTGATAGTGACTGTTGATTAATTGAGTTTGTTAATTATAATCAATATTAAAATAAGAAAATAGATAAAATAAAAAAATATGTTGGAGCGGAATATAAATCTTTTGTTTGATATTTAATCATTTTAGTTTTTTTGGTTATTAAGTTATGAAAAGTTATAAAAGTATTACTCCCTCTTTGTGTGTAAACACATATATTAATTTCTGTTTACATGTTACTGCAATGATTTTTTATTATTTTTTAAAAAATTTAAATGACTTTTTAATACTCGTTTTGTGAAAAATATAATACAGTATCATAAGGCATAAAGTTAAGATTAGTTTAATTGTTTATATTCATTTTTTAGGTAAAAACATTTTAAAATATATAGTTTTTAGAAAAGAAAAAAATAAAAAGAGTAAAAAATGATTGTATAAAGCATAAGTATACAAACCCTTAAATTCATTGAAAAATTGTCCTTTAATTCTCCACCATTCGATTATTAAATCCAACTTTTGTTGTCAAGCTTTCTTTTGTAATTTTGCTTTTGCACTTAACGGCTAATTTTCGTATGGTATAAGAAAATTTCTGCACATATGCGGATTTCATGTTAATTAATTCAATCAAAATATATAATGAAGGTAAATAAAATATACTTTTATATAGCATGATATATTGTTTACACAATACAATATATACTGTGTTATAAATATGATATTTATATATAATAAATATTATTATTTATCTTTAATAATTGAGTTAAATTAGTATAATATCAATTCGAGAGAATCATTATCGTTTCGGCATACTTATATTACGTGCAATGCTTTGTAATTTGGGGTGTATTTTGTTTATTATTATTATTATTATTATTATTATTATTATTATTTATTCAATTGTTACAATTTTTATATAAATATATAAAATATTAGCATTTTTTAAAATAATATCACATTAAAATATTATTTAAAACAAAATTTAATACAAAGTGTACAGATAACATACCTCTTTACATTTGTATTTACCTTAATATATTTTAATAATTTTGCATCGATTCTCTCCTAATCTGTAATATACTATAAATATTATAGTTAATTATCCAAATATACGCATCCATCCTATATTTTTATTAGGGTTTCTTATTATGTAAAAATTTTAATATATTTTTTCATTTTCTTTTATTGAAAAAATTGTTAAATTAATGTTTTTATATTTAAAATAATAATACTACTATACATTATCTTTAAAATATTTTCCATAAATATATTTAAAGACAACTTTAAATACTTCAAAAAAAAAAAAAAAAAAAACTCTCACTTATCATCAATGTATTGTTTTAGAATTCACAATTAATGTTAGTTAATCGTCCCCTAGTAAATATGATCCTCAGGATATTAATAAAATATATTTATATTTCATATAAAAAATTAATTATAGGATTCTCTCTCCATTATACTTTCAACGACATACAATACATAGGGTGTGTTTGTTTGGGGTTTTGAATTTTGAATTGAAATTTGAATATTAAAAATTTTGAATTTGAATAGTTGATATAAATAAGTGTTGATTTAATATTTTGAATGTAAAATTGATTTTTAGTATAATATAAAAAATAAAAAATATGTGTTTGATTTGATGTTTTTTGAAAGAAAAAATAAAATGAATAGTGTATTTAAAATTCAATCTCCGAACAAACACATCCTTTATATATAAAAACGCCGCCTTCGTTTAAATGTAATGTAGTGATCGATAGGGCACAGCGCCAATAATTGAATGGAATGTGGACGCAGTAGTGGTCTAGGTTCAGCATTGGATGCTGGGGCAAAAAAAAAGAATGTTTATTTTATTTTTATATATTATCAAATACTACTATTGTTTTCAATTTAATTTTTTTTTTTTTTCCGTGGCTGCTTTTGTCACTTTTTTTTTTTTTCGCGTAGGAAAATGGTAAAAGCCATTTTGTTATTTGCATCCTAAATAAAGTAACACAAATACATTTATTTATATTATATACTAAAATATTATATAATGTATGGGGTCGACAATGATTATTAATTTATTATAAGTTGATTCTTCAAGATAAAAGAGATGAAACTTAACGTGTGAATACTTTAAATGGATCCGTTTATTATTGTATCTAATTTTTTGATTCAAATTAACGGTGGAACGTAATATCCTGCAAATCAGGCCCAACGAGAAAGTGTTTGAACCCATGACCTTACGGTCACAAATTTAACCCCTACACCACCAGCTCATCCCTTTAAGGACTTTTGTTTTTAGGTATTTATTTATTAAACACAAATATTGTACGGATTGCAAATGATTAAATTCAACTATTATATTGATAGAGTGTATTGAAAAAAATATACTAGTAGGGTTAGGGGTGTCTTTGTTGTAGTACTATCATGCTTAAAGGAATTTTTAATTTTTTTTTTTCATATAATGCTTTTTGTATTTGAAAATATAATATATTTCTCCGGCTGCTTTTGATGCATTTCTATTGTCATTTTTCACTCTCCACGGTAAAGTTTCAATCTCTTTTTTAATCGATATAAATTTACAGTATATTATAAATATTTTAAGATTTGTATTTATTTATACCAATATAATTACATTAATCAATATATCAAAGATTGAAAAATAAATAATTACATATTAAAATTAACATTAATTACTATTAAAATAAAATATTCATTAAATGCAGCATAAAAGTAAATGATTAGTATATAGATATATTTTTTATTCTTTGCATAAATTTTAACAGCATAAACCATATTGAACCATTAAAAACAAATATAGTATATAGTTATATTATTTAATTATTTAAATTATATTGTGAATATTATTTTTTCAAATGCAAATTAATATTTATTAAAAAAAAATTGAAAATTGTAACCGCATCACAGTGGATGGCCTTTCATAAACCCAATTGTCATCCATTACTGGTCTGACTGTTCAATTTCACGAGAAGACACCCACCCATCTATCATCATCATTTCTGTAAAAAAAATAATAATAATAATCTGCAAAAAAATAAAATTAAAATTTGTAGATTTTATTTGTTTTAAATTTTCTATAGTTTCGATTTTTTGTGATTCATGTTTTATGGTAAAAAATGTTTTGGAGGTTAGCAGTAGTCCACTCTTTTTTCTATGTATATATATATGTGTGTGTGTGATTTCATGTGAAATTGTCCCTTTCACAAAAAGGGTCAATTGTGTTATACCAATTGTTTTCATTATCCAATCTATTTTGCTCTATTAATATAATAAATAAATATTAGTTTATTAATTTTTTTTTTTAAATTAATAGATTTGACTTGTAATTCAACTTTTATATAGAGTTTGACATCAAATTAAATTTAAATAATCAGATAATTAAATTTAAAACAAGATTTGTTTCTCTCAATTCACTTGGGCCCAGCAGGAAACAAAATACAGGAAAAAAATATCTTAATACTACATAAATAGAATAGATGAAAAATAAAATAAAAAAATAAAATTATTTATTATAAATAGATTATATATAAATTTTAAAAGACAATTTTTTTAAAAAAAAAAGTAATGAAAAAAATTCATGGACAGTGCCAAAACCACATGTGACATAAATGGGTACATTTAAAAACATTACTCAATACAGTGAGCTGGGCCGGTTCCTAATTGGACAGTTCTGTTAAAGGGGAAAAAAAGCATAGGTGAGTTTACATTTGTGTAAAAATTAAAAAAAAAAAAGACATCACATATACCATAGTAATACTAATTAAACCAAAAATCAAATAAAATATTAAATTTCAAATCAAAACCAAACAAACATATAGAATGCCAATAAATTTAAATTCTATCATCAATATTGAAAGTAAAAGAATAACAAAATTGAATTAAGAAAAAAAAATCCTTTCACAACTGAGGAAACCAAAAAAAAAAAAGAAAAAAGAAAAAGAAATTTCTACCAACACACAAACAATGTTTGGAATATATTTATACATCCTATGCATATAACTTGATCAATACAACTATTCTTAGGTCATATTTAATATCAATAATGCAAATGGATCCAATGCAATTTGAAATTAAAACTAAGTTCGATATCATCATAGTAGTTTTAGAAGTATCCTATCCTATTGAATAAATCGAAACATAATCTCATGAAATAAGATCAAGTGATCATATATTAAACATGCCATCTTTAGGAGCCATCTATATTCAACAAAATCGAACTAATTTTCGAGTTTCTGGCAATATTCACTACCCAAAATGCGAATAATACTGCAGGCATCACATCATAAGCAGAACAAAAAGAACCCATGTAGCATATCACATGAAGAAATTGCATGCAACTATTTTGTACTTAATCTACTCGCCCGCCATCAATTCAGCATACGTCACAATTATGTGTATATGCAATGAGAAACAGAAGTTACATACCGGTCTAAAGCTTAACCTCAACGTCGACACCGGCAGGCAGGTCCAGCTGCATCAGCGAGTCAATTGTTTGGGCAGTTGGGTAGAGAATGTCGATGAGCCGTTGATGAGTTCTGATCTCAAAGTGGAACCTTGCATCTTTGTTCACATGTGGAGATTTTAGAACACAATACACTCTTTTCTTGGTTGGTAATGGGACAGGACCCATAGTCTTTGCATTCGTCGTCCTTGCAGCATCCATTATCTGCTTACACGAGTCTTCGATTAGGGGCACCCAGTATGATCTTAATTTGATTCTGATCTTCTGCTTGGCAGCAACCTGAGATAAAACTCGGGGATCATATAATTGAAACTCCCTAACTACCACAAAGCTGTACATTATAGGGTAGTGCATTGCTTTATGCTCGTTTACATTTGATTCTTCGACAATAATCATTACCAGAAAAAAGCTTCAGTAACATTGCTATAGGAAGTAGAAATTGCATATGCCAGACTCTATGCTACATTGCATCTATAGCTAGTGAAGATTTAACAATTTTTACAGTTTCAAAAGCTTGCAACACACTTGCCACATCAGAGCAAAATCGTGTCATGGTTCCAATTCATATCTCTAATTAAACTACTTCGAAAGTGCAAATCAACAAAAAATATATAAATCAATTTGAACTTTCAGGAAATACATTTGATAACACTATGCAGTCAGAGATTCAATGCATTACTAAGCAGAGTTGAATAGGTAGTAAAGCTAATGAAACATCAAATATTCAACCTCTAGTCTCAAGCCTCGCTATCCTTCTGCCATTGCTTATCACAAAGAAACAATTCGTTATGGCAAAGACTGGGTAATGTCTCAAACAACAATAGCGAATTTCTGCGCCAAATTTTTTAAAACCAAAAATCTAACACCACATTTCATTCAGCTTACAAGCTAAAAAAAAAAATAATAATAATAAATCAAATTTGTTCAAGGATACAAAATCTACCTTATCTGTATCTGCGCTGATACTCACACTCGATGGAGTCTCACCCTAAAACAGTCATTAAACAATACAATCAGACACCAATCCTTAGGTATTTGATATATTATAAACTTCAAATCCTTCAACTCGAGAGAGCAAAACATAGATTGAACAAAACCTCGGCTACAGTAGGACCGGCGTTAGCTTCCAGAGCTTCAGGAGCAGCCATAACTCTCGAAGAGGAAATTCCCGAGGCTTTCACGGTCATTAACTTTGATGAAATCAAACAAGGAGCAGAAATCCGTGGCTTGGAATTGCACACTGGTAAAAGCACCGCCGAAAATGGAGAAGAGACTGCGGCCATGCTCGATTCCTAGACTTCACCTTCGCTCGCTCGAAATTTCTCTGCAGCTTTATCCAGAAGATTTTTCTTTTTCTTTTTTTTTTTAAATAAAAACTTATTCTCTTATTGCTTGATTTAACAATATTGGGCCGACATTCTAGGCCCAATATATATAACTTTAAATTGATTTGGGTCCACTAACAATTTATTTGGTCCATTGGGCCTAAATTATTTGAGCTGCTGATTTTGGCATATGACTCGTACTTAAAGTACATGTTTTTTTTTTTATATAGAAATTAAAATTTTTGAGTTTGGATTTTAAAAAGAAAGAAATTTAAATTTTAATAATTGTTTGATATTATATAAAACTATATTGATTTTAATCTAATAATTATTTTTAAAAGATACACTATATACATATTTTATTTTATTTTTTAAAAAAAGTGAAAACAAATAGGCCTAATTTTATAAAGGCAAATAAAAAAAATGAATAAGTTTTTAATGACCGTAGGAGCATTTAATACTCAATCAATATGATTGATTTTCTTAATAGCGTAATTTTAATAATTACAAAAAAAAAAAAAATAAAGAATTGAATGATTGGGCAATAATCAGGTGGGACATTGGCGCAGGCAAATCCATGCACCAGAGGACAGCTGTACCAAAACCATCAACACACAAGCCCCCTGAAATTATTGATAAACTTTTAAACAAGTCCAGGGACTCCAAGTCCCAATACATCTCCACCATTAATTTAGCGGTGACAATATACATGGATCTGAAGGCGTGGCGTTCAAAGAATCATTACTTAGAGCTGGAAACATCTAGACGCCACACTGAATTAAATTTCAATTAATTAATCAATAAGGGTGCGTTTGTTTGTAGATTAAGATTTTAAATTAAGATTTGAATAATAAAAAAATTGAATACAAATACAGATATATACCTGTATGTGATATAAATAAATATTGATATGAAATTTCAAATTTGATATAATATTTTTAAGAAGAAAATCTAAAAAATCTTACAAAACAAACAAACCGCAAAATCCTCCAAGCAATCGCCCATCGATTCACGCACATCATATTTTCTCCGCTACCGCCTATATATAGGCACGCAGAAGAGGAATCACTTTTCACAAAATCGGTGCAGGCTGCAAAGTACATACAGTGATACAGATGGCATTCGGTTGGCTTCTCAACTTCGCGAACACGATATTTGTGGAGCACTGGTCTTCCGAGCGGGCGGTGAAGGAGCGCGAGTGCGGCGCGGCGGTGGAATTCGGAAAACAACAGGCTGGTGATGGAGAATCGTCGACGTTTAAGATGCCGGTGCACTATCCGAGGTATGTGAAATCTGATTACGAGAAGATGGAGGAATGGAGGCTTGATGTGCTTCTCCAGCAGTATGGAGTGAGTTTCAGTGGTAGTTTGGAGGAGAAGAGGCGGTTCGCCATGGGCGCCTTTTTGTGGCCGGATCAGTTTTGATACTCTCTCTAGGGTATAGACCATAGACTATAGAGTATGTGTGTCAGTGGTGTGTGTATGACTATGCCTTCCCATAAGGTACTTGACCTTGGGGTGCTTATTATTATTATTATTTTTTATCGAAAGACCTCTGTGTTATTATTAGTATTATATTCAATAGATTGGAGTTATTCATTCCTCATTTGAGTTTTCTGTGTTGGTTCTATCTACTGCGCCCACCCCAATCCAACATTCTATCGTATATTACTTTTATTATTGAATTCAAATTAAAAAAATTTAAGAAACACTTTATATTTGAAAGATTATGCTTCCTCGTTACATAAGGATGATCTCCTGACCATAATTGTGAAATTATGTGATCAAACTCTGATGTCTTTGTATAATTTCATTGTTAGAAAAAATCTGAGTTAAGTGAAACGTATTCCATTATCAAAAGTCGAGTTCCGTAAGGGATGGCCTGATGAGTTAGGGATTGGACTTGTGACCGTAAGGTCTGGGTTTACACTTGACACTTCAGGTCACCTGTCATGGTTAGTCCTTGTGAGTTATCGATTTTAATTGTAATATTTTAAAAGTAATATAAATATAATTTTATCTTGTGACTAGTTAAATCTTTTTTTTTTTAACAATAATAATATGATGATGAAGTAAACGTTGCGAACAACCAAAAACAAAAATATACATACGGAAGAGTATATTAAATAGAAAAATAACATCCTTCAAAAGATTTTACAAGACAAACACACTCTTAATTTTTGCAAAAAAAAAAAAACAAAAACAAAAAATATTAACTTGGGATAAGGAAGTTTTATTTATATATACAATCATTATATCAAATTAAATATTTATTTTTTTTCACTTTCATATTTATTTACTTAATATTAGAATTATTATTATATTTATATAACATTTTATACAAATATAATAAACAATACTAATAAAAATATTTTTATTTATGTCATGTATAAATATAATATTAAAATTTAAAGTAAACACAACGTCTAACTTAAGGGATATTATATTAAAAATCAAATCAAACTAAATTAAAAAATTTATAATTTAATTCACAACTCTAAGATAAACAATCTTTTAACATAATTTTGATTAATATTATGTATATATATAATAATTTAGTTGGCACGTATATTTAAAAATAATACTACATAGTTTAATATTTAAAATACAGAAAAAAGAAAAATATGAATATTATAGAAAAATGATAAAAAAAAAATAAAAATAAAATAATAATAATAATAATAATAATAATAATAATAATAATAAGTGGAGTAAATAAAATTCAATGATAAATTAATTATTATTTATTAAAATAGATATTATAAAATTATGTTATAATAAAATTATTTACAAGAGTGCATAAATTTAGCAGACGGACTAAAAAAAAGGAACAATAACACAATTTTAACTCGACCAATAGAGAAAGTATAATATATCAACTCATATCAAATTAATATTTTGATACGAAATATTTTCTTTTATATTAAAAATACAATCATCATATCCAATATAAAGTAAATTTTGTGAGATTATTGTAAAGTAAATTTTTTGATGTTAGTATAGAGAATCCTTTATAAAATATAAAAACAATGAAAGTAGTGTATTAATTTTAATTTTTTGGAAAAAAAAATGTAGAAAAAAATTAGAGAAAGAACAAAACACAAATTCAATATATTTAATCTATTTTAGTACTCTCTTCGTTCCAAATACTCTGCAATATTGTTTTTTTTTTGGTAAATCTCAAACACTCTGCTACATTTCTAAAATAAGAAATAATTAATTATACTTAATATCTAGCCCACACTTTATTCCCCATATTATCCAAATAAAAAATAAAATATACATTTTTCTCTTCATCACATCACCTAATTTTCAAATTATTACGCTTAACACTGCCACCTAAAACCTGTGCAAAAAACAAATATTGCATCTTATTTGGGACAGATCATTTAATTTTTATATTTAATTTTTATATATCATTATATATCAAATTAATATATGCATAAATTATAAAAGAACAAAATATAAAAAATATCTTACATATCAAATTTTATTATTTATTAATTTAATGTAAAACTAATGACCTATTTGAATTGATATAAAAAAATTATATATATGAAAATATTTTTTATAATATTAATTAAGTAAAAAAAAATGTTGGAAGCCCACACTCCAATTTTGTTTTATAAAACAATATGCAAAACTGGGTTAAGTAATTACGGTCCAACTAGCTTAAGTCCATTAGTAAGGCCCATATAATCCAATAGTCAAAGTTAATCGCAGCCGTTGATTCAAAACGTGCGTAGTAAGTCCGATCTTAGCTGTACACGTGTCTAATTTCAGAATCCCGCTCCCAATCCGACTTGGCATTAAACTGGATTTAAAATCCGGACTTGACGTCCGCTGTATAAATTTCTGCGCAGGGAAAAGGTGCGGTGGTGTTAGATAAGTACAAAACCGACTGTCAAGCCGAAGGATTGAGCCGTGGAATCACTTCAGTTCAGCCTCGACGCGTGTTCTGGCACCTGTTCTTGGGTTCGCTTTCTTCGAATTGTACGCCGTTAACCTCAATCCTTAGCTTTGTTAACTTGAATTCAGTTGGATTTGTGTTTGGTTTTTGTTGTGGTTGGATTGAGTTTTTCTGGTTAGGGTTTGGTGTTGTGTGAGCAAATTTTGAGCTATTTTTGGCGATTTTTTAATCTTGATTGCTGCATTAATTTGCATAATTATTGTTTTGTTGTGTGTTTGGGTTGGCTGAAGACAGGTGGGGTTTTAAGGAGGGTATGCGGTGGCTGTTTTTGTGTATAAACGTGTTTTCGTTCAACTACACCGCTGCGTTTGGGATCTAGAAATTGTGAAATTCAAGTGACTATGTGTATTGATTGTACAGGCTCGAGGCTAGTTCTTGGAATTTGGTGTATAAGAGTAATTAGTCTGCAATAATTTTGTTTGCAGGGTAGCAAGACGGGATTTTTGTTGAAGCCTGCTTTTGATTTGCAGTCGGTATGGGTGAGGAAGATGCGGTTTCTGAAAAGGTTGAGCCTGTGGCCAATGGCAACTCGGAGGTGGAGAAGTCTCCTGTAGTGGAGGGGGAGACTGATGATGCAGCGGATGAGAAGGGGGAGCAGCATGATGGAGCGACTGAAATGGAAGAAGACGATAAAGTGGATGATGGGAAAGTTGAGGAACAGGATATGGACTCGGGCAAAAGAGATCCCTATGTAAGCAAGAACGTCGAGGAACATGTAGATGATTCAGTAATGAAGGGGGGTGAGAAGGAAGAGACAGAAGCTAACGAAGAAAAGCAAGAAGTTGAAGGAGAAGATAGGGAAAAGGAGGAATTGAAGAGTGAGGAAATGGTGGAAGACTGTGAAAAGAAAACCAAGGAAGAGACTGAGGGTGAAGTTGATGAAGAGGCTGATGAAGTGAAAGAAGAGGAAGAAGCAAAAGAAGAAGAAGAGACTGATGGAGTGAAAGAGGAAGATGAGCCTAAAGAAAAAAAGGGATCGAAGAAACGCCCAAGACCAAAGAGTAACAATGGGAAGAAGGATAGAGTGAAAAAGAAAGAATCTGAAGATAAGGAAGATCTGAAAACCCCAACCTACAAAAAGACAAAGGAATCTAAAACCCCAGTAGAAAAAAAGCAGCCAAAAACCCCTTCCGCGGCCTTAATTGATCGCCCTGTTCGGGAACGGAAATCGGTGGAGAGGTTGGTTGCTATTATTGACAAGGATTATGCCAAGGAGTTTCACGTTGAAAAGGTGTATCTTTAATTTTAACTTTTCTGTTCGACCGTTATGTTTTTGTCATCATCGATGATATTTAATAGTTCGTTGAATATTTACAAGTGGCACACTATTACTGATTTGCAGGGTCGTGGAACTGCTCTGAAAGATATCCCAAATGGTATAGTGCTAAACTAATTTTGTTTGCTTCTTGTCGGCGAATCATTTTCAAATATTGCAATTTTCGATGAGTTGCATTAATTGACTTCTATTCTTACTGCATAGTTTCTATAGGTGCTCTGCTTCAATTGATATTTGTAAGTTTTGGGCCATGATTTGTGAATCCAGTGAGATGATTTGACTTATCCCATAATTAGGCTGAAGTTTTGGCACTGCAAACTTATTTTCGTCGTATTAAATAGTGTTGTTTCCATGGATTTCTTAGCTCTTTCTGTTGATCACTGCGTTCCCTGTTGGAGCTTCTGCTTTTCCTTATTTCCGTGTACCAAAAGCATGAACTTGTTTATCTTTGACACGTGTTGGTGTTCTGTCGTTTAGCATATTATGACGCAGAATCATTAGTAACAAACATTCCTTTGGACAATGCTTAATATTTTAACAATTTCATGCTCTGTTGTTTGATCTTTGTAAAGTTCTGCCTTGTGTGTTTATACAGTGGCGGCGATGTATTATGTGTTAGGCTGTGTGATACAACTTTTTATGTCGGTGAGACGGTGATACATTTCCCGATATATTATTAAAAAAATATATATTCTAAAATATTGCATCATTGTTCGCAATACTTCTTAATATAATCGTTGAATTTACTGTTGAGGAGGTGGAATTTTGCTATGTGTTTAAGATTATGCATAACTTTAGCTGCTTTGATTTATGACTATATTTCTTACTATTCCCGAGCCTTGATTCTATTTCAGTGGCGTATAAGCTGTCGAGGAAGAAGTCAGATGATACTTTTAAATTGCTCCATACTATTCTATTTGGAAGGAGAGGAAAGGTAAAGTTCTTCTGTCAAATCTCTTTTGGAAATCCTATTTCCGGTATCCAACTAAGCTAAAAAAATTCATTTTGTACATTGATGTTTCAAAATGCATTCAGAAACATCATGACTAATGACTGCTCCTTTTGCATAAGAATGCTGTTCTCAAGAATTCATCCTTTTCCAGTAGTACTTGTATAAGTCAATATGTCCATATTGGATTCAGTCCTAATATCTGCATTTTGAAAATTTACCTTCTGCATTCGTATCTTTTTCTTCTATGATCGGATGATGGTGTATCCGAAGTAATTTTTTTTGCTCATTCATCTGTCTTTTTACCTTTTGTATTAGAGTAATTTATAAATTCAAAATATACGAGCTTAATGTTTTTATGATCTTACCTGCTAAAATATGTTCCTAGCAAATATAGATTCCTTCAAATTTACGTTTCGCAGTGCAACAAATCGAAAACTAATTATTACGTATATCTTTCTCCACTTAAATCTACAGTTAAGTGAATATTTGTATTTACTGCAGTCGCATGCACTTTAAGGTAATATACAGACATAGTCGCTATAAATTAATCATTGTGATTATTAGCATATGTCATTAAAGCAATCTATGCATATTATATATATTTATAATATACACACAAAAATATAGTTTTTCTACACTAGACTTTTTTTTTTTTACTTAACAGAACACTTTGTTTTGTACACATAATATCGCAAAGCATAGTGTAAAGTGCAAACCATGGCTGGAGACTATCTTGCTCATGTTGATAAAATTGAGGCGCATGTCAATTTTAATACTTTTTTTTCCCCCTTTTACTTGGACAGGCAGCTGAAGTGAAGAACAATATTTCAAGATTCTCTGGTTTCGTTTGGAATGCTGCTAATGAGGTAATAAAAAATAAGGATGACTCGCTTTTGAATTGTGCACGACATCTTCAGCCCTCGGTTGGATTTGTTGTAACTTCCAGTGTACCTAATGAATGTTCAGGAAAAGCAAATGAGTAAAGTCAAAGAAAAACTTGACAAGTGTGTCAAAGAGAAACTAGTAGAGTTCTGTGATGTTCTTGATATCCCAATTTCCAAGGCTAATGCAAGAAAGGTTTGTTTAAAACATTCTTGTTTCTAGAAATTTTACTGCATCGCGGTCTTGTCTGTAGAATTTCTCTTGCTTATCTTGATGAATACTGGACATTCTGAATTCAACTGTTTTATTTTCAGGAAGAGATCATTACTAAACTGGTAGATTTTTTGCTGGAACCTCGTGCAACTACTTCTGATTTGCTGGCTGATAAAGATCAGGTTCGGTACTGAAATAGCCTATTGTGGAAATTTTAGTTGCTATATTAACTTTCCTGGTGATCTGTCATTTAAGGGAAAGAAGAGAAAGAGTGCCAGCAAATCAGCATCTAGGAGTAGGACACCGTCAAAAAGCTCAGCGAAGGTAAGTTTCTGGTGGAATTGAAACTTTTCTGTCATGTTGGATTGTATTAAAATTAATTTTTGGTAACGTCAAATCATTGCTGCAGAGCACTTTTGCATATGCAAATTGACAGACTTGGGGATGCATGTTGGGTAGTTTAGATAGTTTTTACAAAGTTATTTTGAAGTAACATAGTGAATTTGGAGTTTGCAATCTGGTGTCTTCGTTTACATGATACGAAGGATCATTTAACCAGGGTTTCTAAGTACCCTATCAAATAATGTGAAAGCTTTGGTTAAAAGGTATGTTTAAATACACATTCTCATCGTTCGAGTCTATCTATTCTCCAGCGTCAAAAGAAAGGTGAGAGTGAATCCAAGAATGATGAAGAGACAAAGGACACTAATCTGGAATCAGAAGATGAATCAGAAGATGAGAAAGAGAGAGACATAAATGGTGTTCCAGAGAAATCTGATGAGGAAATGTCTGAACAAGGCGAAAGTGAGCAGAAAGGAAGTGATTCTGAAGCAGAATCAGAGGAAGAGAGTGTAAAGAAGAAGCGAGGATCAGCTAAGTCTTCTACGAAGAAGGTTTCTGAAGAACCCAAAACCAAGAAGACTACAATTTCTAAAAGGACCAGTTCTACTGCCAAAAAAGCAGCTGCCAAATCACCACCTAGTAGAGCGAAAAGCAATGATAGGAATAGTGCAAAGAAGTCTTCCAGTAAGAAGAAAGAGGAACCAACCAAGAAGTCAGACCCTCCAAAGGAATCAGCAACAAAGGAGAGCGCTGGTATGAATTGTAGCCATTCTGAAATATCATTTGCTTGATGAAATAGTAACTGATACATATATATATATATATGTGGAAACTATTTTGCCAGCTGATTGTGTGACGATACTGATTATTCTGTTCTTGTTTGAATGCAGGGAAGAAGATTATGAAAGTGAAAGAAAAGCTCAGGGAGGAGACATTAAAACCTAGTGATGAAGAACTTAAGGTTCAGATCTTGGAAATCCTCAATGAGGTTGACTTCAACACAGTAAGTTGTAAAATCTTTTGATATATGGTTCTTGTAAGTGCTACTAGAATAAACTTCACTATATTATCTAGGATCTTGCATTCAGATTCCTGATAACATAGACAAATTTTTAGTTACCATTAGTTTTTTGGAATTACTTTTTTATTACGCCATGCTCAGTATTTACTTGCCTCCTTTTACTTGGTATTCCTTTTCATTTTCGTATTTATCTGATTGATTGTGTTTTGCAGGCAACCTTTACTGACATTGTGAAGCTACTCTGTAAGCCCCCTTATAAACTCTCTTTTGAACTCTGTTATCGCCATTACCATTCACTTTACTCATTGTCGGTTTGTTGTTTGATTGCCATGAAATATAACCTTTTCTTTTTGGTGTGGGATGCAATTTGTTTAATTTAATTATCTGCATTTGTTTGATCAGCTAAGCGGTTCAAGACAGATCTGACATCAAGAAAATCATTGATAAAGAGCATTATCCAGGATGAGCTGACAAAGCTAGCCGAGGCTGATGAGAAAGATGATGAAGAGAATGAGGGCGACGCCGAGAAGAATGATAACAAGGCTTCCACCACCCCCCCCACCACCGTACGCGTCAAGGGATGAGCTGATGGATTGCAACACAGATAGATACATTTGTGTACACTAGAGACAACCATACCATACCATATCGATCACTCCATCCTGCCCGCTGCTGTTTCATGTTGGCGCTGTAAGTTATCAACCATTAGAAAGAAATGTTAAGTAGTCTGCTCTGAATGCTATGCTCTAAACTGTGTTGTGGTAGAATCATCATTTGAATTGAAGCTCTTGTGTAGATTTGTTTAAGATTCTGACCTTCCTTCCTTCCTATAGGGGTAGGATTAGTACCCGAGTCGATTCGACTTAACTGTTCTGAGGTTTCTGTTGTTTCTATGGCTTGGTTATGACTAGTCTTTTTAAATTATTGACCACCCATCAAGAGATCATTCTCTTCCCCTTCTATTCTTTTCTGTTCATTTGCCACTTGTGTAGTAGTCTCTGCATTTTTTAGGTGGTGAGAAAAAATGGGTTTTTATGTGGTTTTCTTTTCCTTTTTTTTTTTTTTTAACGATTTTTATTGTTGTGTGTATATATATATTTTATTTTATAGGGAATACTATATCTAATTAAGAACTGTGCAGTAATAAAATATGTAATGTTTCATTTTGGCTTATTAAACATTCGTAAGCCCAAAGACAAAGTATTTGCATATTTTGTACTTCGAATTTTTTGTTTACCGCATGTATAAAATATTAAATTGACTGTATAATTCAGATTATTATGTACATAATTTTTTTAAATTCATTTTTTCTATAAGTGTGGGAAGGCAGCGAAAGCATAAATCGACAGTGACAAGTGACATCTTCCTATGGCGTAAATATAAAATTAATAATTTTATTGGAAGTTTATTTTGTGGAGTAAATCATAAAAAATTAATAGGCGGCGGTAACAGATAAACCACTACAATTAAATTTAAAATAAAAGATAATAATAGGTTGATTAGCTGTTGGATTTTTGTCGATTTGACACTATTAAAATAATAATAATAATAATAATAATAATAATAATAATTTTTTCCACTGGCATCAAAAGATATCACTTAGTGGAGCACTTCTCACGTACACTCCAATTTTAATATGTAATCAGTGTATAATAAAGTTTTTAAATGGTTTAATATACATGTTTTTATTTATTTTGTTTTATAATTAAAAATAGAACTTTTAACTTTGATTTCAAATTTTTGCTATGCAACGAAAATTCCTTATAGAAATATATATATATATATATTGAAATTGATTTGAAATAAAATATTGTTTTAAATTTTTGTTTAATATTTGTGAAAAAAATTTAATATATTTTTTCATTAAATTTTATTAATTTAAAATCATAAAAAAAAAAAGAAACCCAAGGCTAATTTTCAATATGAAACTCTATTGTATCAACCTCCAAACAAATAAATATATATGTTTTTAATGAAAATATTTGTTAAATAAATTATTTTGTGTAAAAATCAAAATAAATTATTTAAGGTAACTATAAATATACAAACATATTAAACAAAAAGTTTGGGTAACCCTCCATTAATTAATGGAAATTAATTATGAATTGATTATAAAAATCAAGATAAATTATTACATGAAACTAATTTGAATTCGATTCAACTCTTACAAAGATGCTGTTCTAATTGCTTCCAAAAATTTAACAATGACTTTTATTTGTTACTATTTAAATGTTTTTTTTTTTTTTTTTTTGTTAATTAAAATCTTCTTGTGAGAATAAATTTAACAATGACTATTGGTATACGACATTATGACATATAGAGAATAAACAAGCCCTATTCCCTATTTATTTGCATGCTCTCTACCCTCCACTCTCAAAAGACCCACCTTCTTTTTTTTTTTTTTTTTTTTTTTTTTTTTTTTTTTTTTTTTTGTAAGAAGGGAATTGAAAATGACAATACAAACATACACACTCATTCATTCATTCACCCTATCAAATTATATCAATCCCTCCAATTAAATTATGTTTTTTTTTTTTTTTTCAATAAAAGGAAAGGCTTTATATATATATATATGTATGTATTAATGTATGTATATATGTATGATTATGCAAGAACAATAATATTACAAATATAATAATAATAATAATATGAATAATAATAGAAATCCCCATCAATCACTAATTAATTAATGTACGGCTTTAGTTTAAAGTAGAAGTCAAATATTTACCTAGGCCTGCCAGCGCCCATGCCCGTTCCCGACCCGGATCCGATATTATAACTCGATCCCACTTTACCGGGTATACCCTGTGATTGCCCGTACCCGTATACGGATCCTCCCATCATATTCACGCCATACATCCCTTCGTAACCGTCTCCGCCGCCGGAGGTTCCTAAATTCACGACGCTACCATTCCCTCCTCCTCCTCCGCCGACGCCGATTGTCTCTTTGTCTCCTCTTCCTGCGATAGCGCTCTTCTCTCCTTCCATATCCCGAAAGCGCTGCAAGTAGACTTTGAGCGGCTCCACGTACTCCTCGAATCCGAGAGTAGTCATCGCCCACAGCAGGTCGTCGCCGTTGATCGTCTTGCGCTTCTCGCGCTGGCACTTGTCGGAGGCCTCTCCGGTGATGAAGCTGATGAACTCGGAGACGCATTCCTGCACCGTCTCCTTGGCGTCTTTGGATATTTTGGCGTTCGCAGGGAGAGCCTTCTTCATGATCCTACTGACGTTGGCGATCGGGAGGAACCTGTCCTGCTCGCGAGGAGACGCTTCGTTTTGAGAACTGTGGTCGCGGTTTCCTCCTGATTCATTATCCGAATCCGCCATTCCTACTCGATATATACGTATGTATGTATTCAATTTCAAAGGAGCTGTTGAATTTCTGCGCTTCGGAATTGTTGATTCAGATGATAATCAAGCAGAAGTTGAGAATGAACAGAACAGATTGCGAGAACACTAGCTACTGTTCTTCGGTATCAAATTTGAGGTGAAAGTGAATCAACAAATTACTCTCAACACAGACAACGAGAAATAGAAAGCAATCGATTCAGAAACCGAAGGCTCTGAAACTCGAGGATTCGACGAGTCGAATCAATAAAGAGGATTTATTTAATCCACCAGAAACGGAGGGAAAATCACATTCCGATCGAATTGACGAGAAAAGCAGAGAAAATTACACGAATTACGGCCGCGCAATACTCCGGCGACGAATATTCCGGCCGGGGGAGAGAGGCGGAGAGATGAGATGAATTTGGAGAGAGTAGAGAATGTGAGGTCCGTTGGATCAAAGACTATAATAACGCCATCGGATGAGACACGTGTTCGATCCTTGGCCGTTCCATGTCGATAACCATGCCTTACTTCTGACCGTCGGATTGAAACGATCTGAGACGTCCACTTGGCAAGAGGTAACTGGTGTCGGTAAGTGGTTTACCTGGACCACTCGCACAATTGATTTCCTCCATTTAATTCCCATTATTCCTTTCAGTTAGTTTTACTACAGCACTTTGACTATTCATTCATTATATTTATACCTCAAATAAAAAAACCCATTGTTAAATATTTTAAAGTATGCTTAGTGTTTTAAACTATTTTAGATATTTTGAGATATATATATATTTTTTTATTTTGA
Source organism: Andrographis paniculata (assembly GCF_009805555.1). Taxonomy (NCBI): domain Eukaryota; kingdom Viridiplantae; phylum Streptophyta; class Magnoliopsida; order Lamiales; family Acanthaceae; genus Andrographis; species Andrographis paniculata. The sequence goes on from NW_026137587.1 coordinate 7,307,823, forward strand.
TTATTTTAATAGAGTATTGGTAATAAAGTAGTTATATTGCTTTAAACGTGACATATTCAATCAACAAATTGCACATTTCAATATTTATTCCATCCTACTATCATTTAAATATTTTATTTAATCAATATTTTACTGACTAAATTTATAATTTTATGTTGTATAATATTTTTTTTTTATCAAAGTATACTAATAATAATTTCACAATAAAATCTGAATAATTTTGATTAGAACACTCTTAGCATTTAAGCAACTAAACACTATTGATTGTGATGAATGATTCATTAAAATTCAATCTAATCAAATATAAAAAATAATTATTTTTATGGTAAAGCGAAATCACTCAGTAGTGTCCCTTTTCTTTTATTATTAAACCGATGAAAGCATGTAGGGAGTAAATGTCAAAATGTTAGGTTGTGTTTGTTTGCGTTTTATCTATTTTAATCTTGTTATTGTATTATTATAATTTATAGTAATAAATTTAATTGTATATTTGTATAAGCTATATTAATTATCATCTTGATATATTAAATGGATTTATTTATAAAAATATCACTATCGATAGTTTTAATAATATTGTATAAATGCATATATAATTGTAATATCGGTTGCTATTTGATCAAAATATAATATATTTATTTATTTTTTTCTAAAAAAACAGAATATTAACATACCATGTAATAATACTATATACATAAAGCATCACACTAGAAACATATTTTTTTTTATTTTCAAATATTCTAATTAAGAACACTAAAAGTTTTAATAATAAAAACACCTCAATTTAGTGGTATCACGGGGACTTGAGGTCCATGGAGTGGCATCTCATGGGAATGACAGTTGAATGGTGGGAGGTGGGGTCCACCAAGAAGTCAAATGGGGTTTGACCAATGCACTGAGAATGTGAGAGGAGAGGTGAGGTGGGGGAGGTTTTTAATGTTCCAAAGTCTTCCCAAACAGTAGCTAATTAGCATTTTTTTTTAAAATTTTTTACTTGAATAATAATTTGAATTTAATATTTTATAAATATAATTTATTTTATAAATAATGTAATTGCATAATAAAGAAAAAATGAAAACATAAACTTTAAAAGATTTTTTAATAATAATAGTTGACAATTGGACAGATTCTTGTTTCATTCTCACGTTATTTCTGTTCAATCTCCCATATGCTTCCTTTAATTGTATGTTGGGCCAGGTCCAACTCCGTATTGGACTAAGAGAAATTGGATTTATAACTTTTTAGGCCCATTTAGTTTTTGCATAAAAGCCCATTTATGTTGTATGGCCCTGTATCCATTTCATATTATTATTATTTACAAAAATATATTTATTGACCAATGCTCTGAATATAACCGTTTGAAGAAGTTTTGTAGTCTTCTAAATCAGTCACGGAGAGACAAACGAAAAAGACAAGGATGACCGGTTCAGCCGGTAGGAGTCTAAGACAAACGGCTATATTACTGGCTGCAGCCGGTAACTAAGGGACCCACTGCTCAAACGGTCTTCCCCTTCGGTTCCTACCAGCGTTTCGCTTCGAAAGATTCTGCTATAAATCTCCACCGTCGATCTGAACCATCCGACAGTATCGTCAAACATTCATTCCCGCATTATACCCGTCGCCGGAATATTCCCTCCGCATTAGAAAAAATGAACGGAATATTCGCCGTCGTTGCGGTTCTTCTACTGTCCGCCCAATATTCCACTGATGCACAATCTCCCGGGGCTCCTTCTCCGGCGCCGGCCACTCACGCGCCGCCCGCGGGGAAAACACACCCCCCGTCATCACAGTCTCCGGCGAGTCCTCACTCGTCCCCGACAAAGTCTCCGGTGGTTTCGCCGGCACCGGCGGCGAATTCTCCAAAAATTAGCCCTTCCGCTTCTCCTCCAGCATCTCCGCCGCGGAACACTGTCTCTCCGTCGCCGACACCGTCGTCCACCGCGGCATCTCCGGCGAGTCCCACTCCTGCAGCAGCCACTCCATCCGCCTCTCCGGCGTATTCTCCAGCGGCGTCTCCGCCTGCAGAAGTGATTACTCCTTCACCGGAGTCCTCACCCCCGGCCAATCCCCCGGAGCCGGAATTGCCGCCGACTGCCGGCGCAACGCCGCCGTCGTCCAACATTCCCTCAACTTCCGCGACCCCAACAGAGTCGCCTGACATATTCCCGGCGCCGCCGGTGAGTTCCGCTCCAGGATCCGCCGAAGGACCGGTGATCGACGACACCGCCCCCTCAGACTCCCCAACACATCCTTCTCCGGCCATTCTCGCCGCCGTCGCCATTTCCGCCGCCCTGACCATATTTAGTTAACGTCCTCTATTCCCTTATCACGTCTTATTATATAGTTCAGATTCGATATAAAACTAAGCTTCTAGAAGCCTTATCCATATCCACTTATTTGTATCTACACTTCAATTATATATCTTCATATAAATTTTGACACATATTTTTAGCAGATTCATCAAACTTCGCAAGATCAATCAAGAGTGAGACACAAACTATCGAACACAATTGAACATTCATTCATTCACACATCACACACACATATATATAGAACAAATCAAAATCAAAATCATAACAAACAATAATACATCATCCTAATCAATATCTTGTTGCAATAAATTAGGTTGAGCAACTTTGTCCAATTTGGCAGTTGAGTACTCCTGCAGAAGGTATAATGTTGGCCAGCAACGACGCCGGCCTCGCGACCATGCTCGACGCTTTCACATAGCTCTCCGAGGTATCATTACCCGATGTCGTGAAATACGCCCCATTAAGTAGTAAGTCCCCGTCCGATCTCCAATTCCAACTCTTCCATTCCTCATCCTCTGGATCCGTTTCCCTTTTCGTCACCTATTCAAACAAAATCATTGTAATAACTATATATCGAAAAAAATGTAATAACTAACTAACCTCCTTTGTAGTATGCTCGTCGGATGCAATGAAAACGTTGCCCTGACTATTAATGGTCGGATTCGCGCTCCCTCCGATCGCATACATTTTCCAACCGGTGTACACATTGTTCACGACGTGAAAGTACCCATGCCTACACCTTTCGACATTCAAGAATTCGACTTATATTTTTTGAATAGGCATTATTATTGATGAATAGTATCAAAAGTTTTTAATTTAAAATTACCTTGGGATCCTCTGGACTAACCCCTCGCCGAAGTAGTTAAAAGCGATCGTGACCTGCATAACTCGATCCTCTATGAAATCGTCGCTATGTCCCATGAGCATAACCTCGTTGTGCCGGAACATGTAATTGTTCGACACGGTTATGGCCGTCGACGCATTCACAACGTCGACGAGGCCGTCGGAGCACTCGGCGAGGGTGCAATGGTCGATCCAAATGTCACGGCTGCCGAAGATGGAGATCCCGTCGCCGTCCGACAGGCCCCTCAGCTGGTAGTGGCGGGGCTTGTCGGTGACAACGGCGTTCCCCGCCGGAACGCAGCCATGGATGTAGACGCCGTGGATGATGATGTTGGAGACGCCCTGGATTGTGATGCAGGGGCCGTCTGAAATCTCCACGTGCCGGCCACGTGCGTCGATGGTCTTGTAGGAGTTCATCATTAGCTCCTCCTTGAGGCGGATGCTCATATCGTGGTCGAAGATGATCCAGAGCGGCTCCGATTGGATGACGGCGTGCCGGAGAGTGCCCGGAGGAGGGTCGCGGGGGTCGTCGGCGGGAGAATTAACGACGTAGAATTCGCCGTCGCGGCCGCCGACGGCGTTCCGGCCGAAGCCGATGCTGCAGTCGGCGAGGTTGCGGCGGTTGGCTTCCCAGTCGGGGTCGCAACGCCAGCAGTCGTCGATGGGATTTCCAGTTCGACATGACGACGGTTTCGATTTCGGTTCCGGCGACTCTGATTGATCCGACGAGTTCTTGGCGGATCTCCTGCAATGTTTATATTAGATACTTTCACTCTCATTTGTTACTATCTACGTTTTAAAAAACATTACATCAAATATTAATTTTTTATTTTTTTTAAACTTTCAAATTTTCAAATTTTTTTAAAAATTTCTATCTAAACAAAGTCTAATGTAAGAAATGAGGGAGAAAATTGAAGGGTGTTTTTGAAATTGGTTAAAGAAATCGTTCTTGGATTAATGGAATGTAAGAAATGGTGTAGAAAATTGAATGGTATTTTTTAATATTGTTTAAAAATTGGTTCTTGGATTAATGGATGTAAGAAATGAGAGAGGAAAATGAAGGGTATTTTTTAATATTGGTTAAATAAACGATCTTGGATTAATGGTATGTAAGAAATGGGGGAGAAAATTGATGGGGGATTTTGGGAAATGGTTTGAAATTTTACTATTGGAATAATAATTTGAATGTTGAGTCTAATTGAAAATTTTGATGGGATGTTGTGAGAAATGAGGAAAACACAAATGTGGTTAAAAATTTGATCATTGGGTCAATGGGATGTAAGAAATGTAGATGAATAAAGAAATTAGAATGGCATTTCCAAAAATGGTCAAAAACCTGATTCTTGGATGAATTTTAAGAAAATGGTTAAAAAATACTTTCCTTGGAAAAATAAATAAATAAAATTGAAGGGTTTTTTTAGTGACTAACCATAGGATGGAATCTGAGAGATCTTTGGAGCAAAGTATGGAAGCATATTGGGCAAAGAGGGCAATGCAAATGAGGGAAATTTTGGACATTTTGGTACACATGTTTGTGGGAAAAAACAAAGATGGTTTTGAAGGGTACAAATATGAGAATGAAATTTGTTGTAATAAATTGGAAATGATGAAAAGTTGGTTAGAATTCATGGCAATAAATCCATAAGCTGCAGAAGCTGTTGGAAGTGTACAATTTTAGTAGGTGACGATATACTTTAAATATGAGATTTAAATTAATTTTTTTCTTCTTTTGCACTGACAATAAATTAATTATGGTGTTTAATTAAATCAATGTACTACTTTTATTCAACAAAAATGCTTTCAAATAAAATAGTTATTATATTGCGAAATAAATTAACATGGCCAATTTTCTTTTAAAAAAATGTAGACTCTAATTAATTGATTTTAATTAAAATTTTTCTTGTTGCTGCATCGATCGATGATCGATCTAAACTCGTCTAATTAACTCAAGATATAATTATAATATTTAGAATTTTATTCGGCATCGAATCCAAACCGACAATAGGATTTATTTATTTAATAATAATAATAATAATAATAATAATCTTAGAGACAAAAAAGGTGAAATTTGGCAACCAAGAAGGGCAGCTTGGCCTTAAATGTGTTGGTCAATTTATGGAGGGGCTAATTAATCCTAAGTGTATTATTATGGTGATTCAATAAATGTGCTATTACAATGAATAAATGAAGAAGGTTCAATTCTTGCTTTTAATTTAAATCACTTTTAATTTTGTGGGGTAGTTTTTTTTTTCATTTTTATTTTTTAAAATTATTGGCATGTATTTAATTGCTAAGTTTTATGGGTTGAATTTTTTCGGGGACCAAATTTGACAAAATTGGGTTGTGAGGGAATTCATGCATTGATTGTTAGTGTATTGTAACGTGTCCGGAAGCTGACACGCCCGGCGCCTAGGTCACGCCCGCGCTGAGGCCCAGATCAGCTGTCCCATGTGCGCAACATACAGTATGGGAAAATCATGCGAAACACGTACCTACACCAAGATATGAGTCATTAGTCGGCGGTATAAGAAGGGACTCGCATACATGGGACGAGCTATAACCGAGAACAGGGGTAGGAATGTCAGCCCGTGACAGTAATGTATGATGTAAATTATTATTTTTGGAATTCTTAAATATTCACTTGTGTACTGTCTAAGTAACATTTTAATATAGGTGGTAATTTAGATGACTTGAACAAAGATCTAATCGATATTAAATCATTCTGATTGTTGGAGTATTTTATTATTAGATAAAAAGAGTAAAATAATTACACTGCTATGTTCATACATGTTTTTCAAATTTATTTTGATACTATATGTGTGCAAAAATTATCTATTTCAAACTTAAATATACATATTTTTATTTAAAATATTATACTACTAAAATTTATTTTTAATCTGAAACATATTTTTTTAATGTTTATTTACATTATATCAAATATATATTTATTTAATTTAACTGTTATTATAAAAAAATTCCAAAAAAGGATTTTGATTCGTTTTTTTTTTTTTTTTTTTAATAATACTTGAATGTCATGTGTATTTTTAAAAATAAATATAACTGCAATTTGGGCTTACGAAATTTGGGCAGGCCCAATCTGTAACAAAGATAATCTCGCATTAAATAGCATATGTATGGATTTTTTTATTTTTTATTATTACTAATTTCTTTTTTTACGCAAAAATCGTAACTTTATCTATATCTATATTTATAAAAGATCATATTCAAATAACTATTTAAACAATAAATCAAAATAAAGAAACAAAATTATACTCCAAAAGTACACTTCATATTATAATTGTAGAGCTGACAAAAAATGATCCGACACAAAATAATTGGATTTGAGTCAAAAATTTCAATCTGATTATATACACAGAGTGACACGAACCCGATACGATAATAAACGGGTTGGGTTAGGGTTGAGACTCTCAACTCGAACCCGACACGACAACTCGATTATAATATATAAAAATTGATTAATATATTTATTATATATGTAAAATAATCATAATTTATTAATTTTCTCATAAATTAATTTAAACTAAGTTAAATTTTAAATAATTCAACCTAATTTACGCTCAAACCAATAAAAACTAACATAACACGACAACACAACAAAAAAATTATTTAATTTGAATCAAAAAATTCGACTTAAATATGTATACGGATCAACACGAGTTAACCCGAACCCGACATGATAATAAACGGTCAACACGAACCTGACATGATGATAAACGAGTTGGATTAGGGTTGAGTAATTTAACCCGTTTAAAGTATTCAATCCGACACGAATCAATCAATTGCCAGCTCTATATAATCGTAAGAGAAAATTATTTACTCTGAAAAATAAACCCTAAAACTACCTGAACAACGCAAATAAATACAATTATGATTAATTATGATATAATTTTATGAAGCAGACACATTCTAAATTAAACTATATAGAATAGAATGAAAGCATAAAATATTGTTATGAGCAATGAAATGTAAGTAATTCATAAATATTTTTTATTTAATATATTACGTCGAATATTTAAGTTGTGTTTGATATAAGATAAGTTTTTGAATGGCTTAAAATTTTTTAAATAATTACTTGTAATAAATACTATGGAAAGTAATTAAAAATATATATCAAATTGAAAATTTATTTATCTCACATAATTTATTTGAAAGTTTTTGTCATACTCAAAATATATATCAAATCTAAAAAATACCCGTATGTATATACTGATACAATAAAAAAATAAAAAATAAACACCCACTAAAATCAACAAATTTGTGATAAACTTGGGAAATCCAAATTGAATAAATCAGATCATCACGCATGTTTCACCAAAATAAATTATATAATAAACGTGGACAGAGAAAATCTCAAATTTTGTGTACATTCATAATCTATAATGATTCACAATCCAGTCCATCAATAAATTAGCAAATATAGAAATCATCCATGCATGCATGCAGTCGCTGCATTTATTATTATTATTATTATTATTATTATTATTTGAGATTCAAAGAAAAGGACTATTATATACATCAAAATGGAGGCACAAAATTATATGATAAGTGACAGAAGGAAATTCATTACCAAATTTTTTAATTTAATTTTCTCCTTATATATACCTTTTCTTTTATTTTATGACAAATATATGTAAGAGATGCTTAAATTCCAGAAATCTTATATATAATCAAGTCATAAACTTTAGCTAAGCTAAAATTTTATTATTATTATTTATTAAATATAAAAAAAAAAAAAGAAAAAGAAAAGGCAAACTTTGGCAGCCGAATCCGAATCCCAACTGCTGTTGCAGAGAGGAGAGGAGACAAGGAAAACCTAGTTGAAGTTATCATCCACCCCATTGTCGGTGCACGTGCCAATCACGTGATCGGTGGTGCATTGCATGCATGTCCCCTTTTTAAAAAAAATAGATATTTAATTTTTCTTGACAACAATTTCAAGAATCAATACCTCCCTCCCTCCTCCCTCCTAACTACTACTACTCTCTTGTTCTAAAAGATGTAATAATATTATCTACTATTTATTTGCAAAGCCACACAACACACAGCCCACGTGGTGTGTCTGTATCTGGCTTTAGCTCTTTCCCAATCTTGGATTACACGAAAATGGAAATACCTATCAATCCTATGTCAGCTTTTCCTAATTCCCTTATTTGGGATACTTGATTCATCCTTGTAATATTCGTCTATAAGTCCCATCTTCATGCAACTATATTACAATCTCTCTTTATCTTTATACATGGGATGGGATGGAAGAACAACCCCGGGAGTTGAGGTACCGGGCGTGGTTAGACAAATAACGGGACCACAGCGAACGGTCATGTCAGTTTCTATTTTCAGTGAAGCTAAAGTGCAGTGCATACTCGAAAAAGGACCGGCGTTTGCTACTTTTGTTTAACGATTTTAAGAAAGATATATGAAAATCGCTGAAATGTAATAATAATAAGAAGTCGCATTTAAGTAAAGGGTTTTAGGAGGAGGACCTGTAGTGACGTGCGCTTTTTGTTGCTCTGGGTATAAAGTCGCGTTTTCACCTCTACCGCTTTTGCTTTGTACCGGTTTACGACTTACGATTAATATGCAGCTCCGACTGCCCGCCGTGGCGGTGGTGGTGATGTGTGTGTGTGTTTTCTTTCTTCTCCCGAACGCCGCCGTCGCGCATAATATCACTCAAATTCTCTCGAAGCTTCCAGAGTTCTCCACGTTTAACCACTACTTGACGGTTACGCAGCTGGCGCCGGAGATCAATCGGAAAGAGACAATAACCGTCTGCGCCGTGGACAACGCCGGAATGGCGGATCTACTCGCGAAGCGCCTCTCGATCGGAGCTATTAGGAACGTTCTCTCGCTCCATGTTCTCCTCGATTACTTCGACGCGAAGAAGCTCCACCAGATCACCGACGGAACCGCCGTCGCCGCCACGATGTTCCAGGCCACCGGCGCGGCGCCAGGATCCTTCGGTTTCGTCAACATCACCGATCTCAAAGGTGGAAAGGTCGGTTTCTCACCGGACGACAATAACGGCGTCGTTTCGGCGACGTTCGTCAAGTCTATCGAAGCTGTACCGTACAACATATCTGTAATCCAGATTTCTTCTATCTTACCTTCTCCGGAGGCGGAGGCGCCGGCGCCGGAGCCGAGCCAGATGAATCTGACTGCTCTTATGTCCGCTCACGGTTGCAAAGTCTTCGCCGAGACGCTGTTGGCGAACCCGGCGGAACAAACGTTCGAGAGCAACGTCGAGAGCGGATTAACCGTATTCTGCCCCGGCGACGACGCGATGAAGAGCTTTCTGCCGAAATACAGGAATCTAACCGCCGGCGGTAAGCAATCCTTGCTCGAGTACCACGGAATGCCTATTTACGAGTCTCTCGCCGGTTTGAGATCGAGCAATGGCGTAACCAACACCTTGGCCACCGACGGCGCCGAAAAGTACGATTTCACAGTCCAGAACGACGGAACCGCCGTGACGATCAAGACGAAGATCGTAACAGCAAAGATCATCAACACTCTGATTGATAAGCAGCCATTGGCAATCCACGAACTGGATAAGGTTTTGATGCCGGTAGAGCTCTTCAAATCAGCTCTGCCGCCGGCTCCTGCTCCTGCTCCGCGCGCGGCTTCTCCGAAGGCGCACAACACTCCGCCTTCACCATCCTCTCCGGCGGATTCGCCAGCCGATGGTCCTGACGGAGATGCGGCGGATCAAAATTCAGACGGTAACGGCGCCGTTAAATATAACGCCGGGAGGTTTGGTGCCGTTATTTTGAGTATCTGGCTTGTGTTATCAAAGCTGTGATTTTTATTTATTTCCTTTCCATGAAGTTTTTCTTTATTTAATGTATGTTTCTTGAAGCAAAAAAAGAAGTTGATTTCGTAAATTTTAGGATGAATCTGATGATTTATTGAGAGTGCTTTGGCGATATGTTGTAATAGCTAGGAATTAATTGTGTTTGGATTTGTTAAGTCATGACTGAATTTAAACTTGTTACATGTGTATATGCTGTATGATTTGTGGTTTTATTAATGATGAAGGATTTATTTTTTTTGAATATGTGAACTCAATAATAAAAACATTTTGAAGCAACGAACTTTAAAAAAAAAAATTATATAAATATATATAAGTATGTATATTTAAAAATAATATATAAAATAGTAAAAAAAAAAAAAAAAACCCACTAAGGTATTGCATCTTCAAAGCCCAGTTTGTTTTTGTTCTCAACTTGTTTTTATTGTGGCCGGCCTATCTAGCAGGTAGAAATGGGTTAACTTTTATTTTCCATCCGTCTTGTTGATTTTTTTCAAAAAAAAAGTTTATAAATTTGATCTTAATCGATCATTTTTGCTAAATTTTGATTGTCAAGACTGAAATAAAATAAATTAATTACTGACGAGATAAATAAAATAGTTTTATCTTTTCTTCCCATATACATCTCACTGTAATCCTAATTTACCTTGAATGAATTCGTAATCGTGAAGTCATTTAGTTCAAATTTGACACTTTCAAGTTTTTTCCTAACATACATAGTTCGTCTATACATGGATTTATATAAAAATAAAAATAAAAATAATAGAGCAGCAGCAACATACTCTTAGATTAATTCCCCATCCCTTCCATCTCGTGACAACGTAGGTTCAGGGATGTACGGACAACGACTACTACTAATGTTACTCAGTGCGGCATGCAAGAAAATTCCTCCACCCGGCCCAACCTGGTAGTTCTGAAAGCTGGTTTTCTCTTCCCTTTTATTTATTCTCTTGTGGTTAGCGAGGGATCATTCATCACCTGCACATTAGAGTTACACACATTAATAATGATACTATATATATAATAACAACAATTAATGCAACAATAATATATATATATATATATATATTTAAGAAGAGAGAATTAGAGATTGATTAAGTATGTAATTAATTAATATTGAGTTGGGTTAATTGGGGTTGGGGTTAGGGTTGACAGGAGAAGAGAGAGCACAATCCCAGGCAAAGCGATCCTTCTTTGATCATTCCTGCAGATCCGGGCTGTGCTCTCTCTCTTCTGTCAACCCATCTCTCTCTCTCTCTCTCTCTCTCTCTCTATATATATATATATATATCAGTGATTAATTATATATCTCCGATCGACCGGAGATCGACGCCCACTGCCGGCCGGCCGGCCGCCCTTAGTTGTTAACTCATAATTAAACTAAACACAACACCACCATATATTAATATCATCACAATATCCTTATTTCTCCTCCTACTCCGATACCATAATACAATACAATAGTACTAGTGTAGTGTTGCAAACTAAACAAGAAACCACCTCCTTATTTATAGGCGACAATTTATTATATTAATGATAATAATAATAATAATAAAATGAAATAAGCAGCATTGGGCAGTGCAGTAGTAATTAACTAGTGTGGTACGTACGGTATATATCAACATCCAAGCTCGTCTCAAAATGATATGAATTTATTCCCCAGGGGAAAACAAATCATACACATCCATCCCTACTTAGCAATTCTACCAAATCAACCTTCCTGCCAATCCCTCTCTCTCTTTCTATATGTGTGTTTAATCATTATTAATTAAGGTAATTAATTAGTCAGGCATGAATTGTGATTATCGGTCTACCAGACTCAGACACTGCCTTCCCATATTAAGGGCGAAAACGACTTTTTACTCAGGCCCTCTTTTCATACCCACGAAAGCGACGTCGTATCAGCTCCCCGCATGTGAACTCATCCTCTCCGTTTTCTTTCCCTTTCAACCCCACGTAACCAATTTTAATTTATTATTAGCCACTTTGGGCCTCATTGACCGGCCCATTAAGCCCAATTGGCGCCATGTTTGACTGATTCCAAGCACAGTGCTGAAAACCGCCTTAACTGCCTTCGTCCACCTCCACTTCCCCACTCACTCATTCTCCCGCGCATGGATTCGTCACTCCTGCTTATAAATACTTCGATTTTGGTGCAAGTCTCCTTGTCTCAGCTACGATCGATCGACGGATTGATTGATTCATTCTCAGTTCCGATGGCCTGTCGCAGCGTGATTGTGCTTTCTGTCTTCCTCGCAGCTTCCATGGCGTCCGCCTTCGAGTTTGAAGTAGCGTGGAGGAAACCGACGGGGATGGAGTCGGAGACGTACAATCAGTGGGCGTCGAGGAACCGCTTCCGCATCGCCGATTCCATTTGTAAGTTTGTTTAATTATTAATAGTTTTTCGTAATTTATTCATCCATTCAGTCATACATTTATGTATATGTTTTTAATTAGTTGATTTAATTGTATTTTTCAGATTTCAAGTACCAAAACGACACCGTTTTGGAGGTCAGCCCGGAGGATTACCTGCACTGCGACACGTCCAACCCGATCTCGAAATCGGACGACGGAGACACGGTGTTCGAATTTGAACGGTCAGGATTCTTCTATTTCATCAGCGGGCAGCCCGATCACTGCCAATCCGGGCAGCGCCTGATTGTCCGGGTGATGCACCCTTCCGAGGAAGATGAGGAGGAGATCGCCGCGCCGGCGCCGTCCCCGGCTCCGTCTTCCCACGGTGGATTCGACTCCGGCGAGCTGGGGACGCCGGCGGCCAATTCCACCACCAAGCTCTCGGTGGTTTCGTACTTCGTCACGGCTTTTATTGGCCTGTTTGTGATATTCTACATTTTCATGTAGCCATGCATCCATGCATTAATACACAATTTTAAATTTAAAACATATTTATATTTTTTTTAGGGTTTATTGAGATTAATTTTAGGGTTTGGACATTTCTCTATTGATTTTGATTATTATAGTTGGAAATGAAATCGCATGATTGTATGATTATTTCTTACTATTATTGTTTTTTGTTATTTAAATACTATAAATTTATTTAAATTTAAAAGCATAGGCAGCAGACAGAACCTAGCACTATTACATTGCCAGCTGTATTTGTCTGCCCTTGATGCCCTGTCCGATTATCAAGAATTTTAATCAATTTTGGATTGGAACTTTCAAAATATGAATTTTCAAAATTTTTAGCTACAAAGTATGTCTGATAAAACTGATATTTAAATATTTGTTTAATTGTTTTTATAATAATAATAATAATAGTAGTAGTATTAAAAATGAAAAGAATTATAAGACGACACACATTTGACTACGACTTATCTGAATTTCGGGATTTTGCACAGCCAAACACGTCCTTGTGGGCTTGTTTTTAGCCACAGTTATTTATACATAAAGTATGTATCTTTATGTACGTATATTTGTACAGCTGAAAACCCTTTAATTCTCTCTCCTTCAAATCCAGCGCTTTCCGTCTCCTACGGTTCGGGTCAATTTTCTGCGAATAAATATCTCTGCTCAGGATTCATGTCGGTATGTGATTGAATTTGTATCGCTAGTTGTTGTTGTCAATCTGCTTCTGATTTCAATTACTTGGATTTATTGAAGAGAAGAGCTCCGGTTATTTGGATTTGGGTCGATTTTTTGGTTTCCAAGCTTTTTCCCTCCTTAATCGCATTTTTTGCGCTAATTATTGATGAAATTCCACCGATTTCAATTGCTTCTTTGATCGGTTTCTGTGTACGGGAAGATGATTGTGGAAGTTAAGCTAGGTTTGACTTTGTGTATACGGATTTTCGCGAGGTTTAGTTAAATTTCATATGTAGTTGCTTGAGATATTGAGGGAATTTTGTTTGGTAAAGTAGACGAGCCTTTTTTGCCCATCTGAAATGGAAATTGCATCAAAATACGCGATTCACTTGTCACCAAACGAATGATCAATTAATGGTTTTAAATTGTGAACTCATTTCCTTATCTAACTTTTAGCTGATCTGGGTATCATCTGCACCTGGCCTTATGGGGAATTAATTCTTGTAATGCTCTTAAAGATTACTATGAATTTTGGTTTACTTCCACACATGATCAGTAATTTATCTGACTTTTTGTAAGCAGGTTGAAAAGACCAGCTTTAGAAGTGATCTTTGTAGCAAGTTTTTAAGTTCTAAATCACATACTAATAATCATTAGTGAGTTTTGAATTTGTGTTGAAGGTTTAGTCACTGCAGGTAATCACTGCATTTGTGTTCTAATTAGAGAGTTTTGTTGGACTTCTTTATTTCTGCCCTCTTGAAGGACAAGGGTCAGCCACTGCCAAAGTTTGGGGACTGGGATGTCAATGATCCAGCTTCGGCGGAGGGATTTTCTGTTATATTTAACAGGGCTAGGGATGAGAAGAAGATGGGTGGGAAGCCAGAGTCTCCTACAAGGGTGGATGCAGACACAAAGCATGAAGTGGAACCTTTGAAACCTCATCGTGTGAGTTGCTCTTTCAATTACCGCTAACTCCACTTGGTCACAAATGCATGCTTCCTATTTTTTTTTGTGACAATTTTGCAATTCATATACATTACTTTCCCAAGAAATTGTTTGTCTTATTTTGGTGCTTGATTCAAAGACTAAATCGTTGGGTTGGTTTGCAGAAAAAATGGTTTTGCTGTGGGTAGAGCTCCAATGCAGAATGGGACCAGATTTATTTATGAAAGAATGATGTATACTGGTATCAGGTACCGGTCCGTTTTGTATGCTACTTAGAAAACTTGAATGTCATAAATTGGATGTTGTTTTCAATTAGACTGGTTTTATGAGTGTTGAGTTTGCTGTATTTTGTGGCATGTAAAGTGTTTGTGCATCTTTAGTTAATTTTTATTTGCTGATTTATATGCTGAAGCCTGAAGTAAACCCCTTTTTTTACAATGTTCATTTGCAAATGCAATCTAGAATTTGAAGATCCTTTCAGTGAACTCTATCTTAAGAACTATGTTTGATATTTGCTGCTCTGCTCTATTACCACAAGTTTTAGGACAAATTTCTACAAAAAAGAATCTGGCCAGTTCAAGTGACAATGCTAGTTAGTTAGCTGAAACTATAACTAGGATAATGTTCATACATGGTCTTGAAGGTTTAGGAAAACTATAGTTGAACTTATGAGGATACATTGTGTTGGGATATGAAGCCTGATTGTATCCTAAAATTTAGGGATATGATTTGGATATTATATTTTAGATTTTAGAGATATGATTTGGATATTATTGTCAAAGGTTTAGGCTATAAATATCCACGTATTCTCACTTTAACATGTGCCTGCGTACTTTATAGTAAAATTTCTGGCTTGGCAGCGCCCCCAGACGTAGATCATCGTGATCGAACTGGGTTACCAAATTCTTGTGTTCTTTTGTCTTTGTTGTCTCGTTTTGATTTCCCGGAATTTCCGTAACAAGTGGTATCAGAGCCTAGTTCGTTGATAGGGTGGATTGAGAGGAATCGGACGTTGGATCGTTGTGGGAATCCCTTGTGACCTGCGGAGGTGCCTTGTATCGAAAGTCTCCTGGCGGTGTTGGGTCGGTCCTGACTGGTAGGTCAGGCAGCGAGTCCCTTTGTGATAGGCGGCGCAAGGTTGGTAGGGAAGGATAAGGGTTTCGGCAAACGCAGCGGAATATCCGATGTGCTCTCATATCAAGTGAACCTTAGGTTTGTTTGTGGGAGTCAAGATGGGTGATCGTCATGTTGTCAAGGTATTCGATGGTATGAACTTCGATTTCTAAAATATGCATATAGAAGATTACATGAATGGTAAAGATCTAGATGCGGTATTGAAGGAGAAATCCGAAGAAATGGATGAAGCCAAATACAAGAAGATCGACAGGAAGATGATGAGTGCGGTTCGACTAACCCTTTGGGAGAATGTCTCAACTGAATTTAGATTTGAGGCAAAAGGAAAGTGTGAAGATCAAGTCAAAGTTGAAGCCGAAGAATAAGGACAAAGAAGATGCAAGTCAGGTGGTATGTTGGAACTGCAAGGGGCACTTGAAACGACAGTGCAGGGCGCCGGAGAAGAATTAGGGTTCGGCAAACGCAACGGAGGAGATATCCGATGTGCTGATTCTGAGCGTCAGCAGTCCAATGAAGTCATGGATTTTGGTCTCAGGAGCGCCATTCCACTCATGCAGTGATTCGGGAATCATGGAATCCTATCTTGCAGATGATGAAACACTGAAAATTGTAAGTAAAGAAAGGATTCGAATCAGAATACCGAATGGTGGGGAGTGGAGATTGGATGAGGTATGTTGAAGTGAAAGATGAAATCAGTCTTCAAGTGCGAGATTGTTGGGATATAAAGCCTGATTATATCCTAAAATCTAGGGATATGATTTGGATATTATATTTTAGATTTTAGAGATATGATTTGGATATTATTATCAAAGGCTTAGGCTATAAATATCCATGTATTCTCACTTTAACAGGTGCCTGTGTACTTTATAGTAAAATTCCTGGCTTGGCAGCGCCCCCAGACATAGATCATCGTTATCGAACTGGGTTACCAAATTATTGTGTTCTTTTGTCTTTGTTGTCTCGTTTAATTTCCTGGAATTTCCGTAACACATTGTCTTGATGATTTGACGAGTTTAGTTTGGGTACAAAATATCAAATCTAACAACTATTTCACGTCAAAAAAGCATAAGTAGCACATAAAGAGATAGCTATAGCGATGGATTTATGTGTGATGGAGGTTGGTATTCTCCCCTTATCCTTTCTCACTACAGCTGCATTGTACAATGGCAGATTGATCGAAACCAAAGCTACACATAAAACAATCTGCCCCACCATGACTTCGCCACCCTTCCCTGCCCCAATCACTACCACCTTTGTAACCATTCCGGATAGACAAACCAGATTGATAGCTGCGAGTGTTGACAGTATGGTAAACATGGTAGAATTTGTTCCAAACTCTATCTTCTCTTGCTCGTACCTACGTAGCGAATCCTCATCTGATACTTTGCTCGATAGTACAAAGCCTGACTGTGTATAGCCCGCCAACCTCAATAATGTGTCGATTGTTGCGAATAGGTACGAAGTTGTCCTTTTGTAGAGCCACATTCTTTGCTCATTCCACCACCCTAGAACTGTTCCTCCCGATGAAAGATACTCGTAGAAACTATATACATGCACGGCTATGATCACATAGGCGAATGGTAGAAACCACGCGCTCGAGACCTGGAATTTTTTATGACTGTTATAACTTGATAGAATTGGATAGGTGTATCATAGTCTTTGTAGTCTATATATAGTCATCATTGTCGTCGTGGATTACCTGTGGGAATAAAGCGATGCCTTTGAGGAGATATAGGGAAGGTATCACCGAGTAGTACAGCGTTGCGAAGCAATTGAGTGCCCACAGGAAGTAAACCGAGTATCCCATCATAAGGCCAACACTTATCCGGCCGAGTCCAATCCACACCGGGTTGTGTCTCGACAGAAAAATCTGTAGGTCTCCTTCAGACCACCTCTTGTGCTGTACTAATGTTTGTTCGAGCGTTGTAGTAGCTAAACCTAGGAAAGCTGTCCTCTTAGGATTGAAATAAACAGATTTCCACCCTCGTGACTGGATTGAGAGCCCGGTGAGCATGTCTTCGACAAGGCACCCGTACTTTACGCCCATCTAGCGAACAATGATCGAGACATCTTAGGCCGTGTTCTTTCAAGTTTAATCGCACACAAATGCTTATTCGATAGATTAGTTAAAGTGAAGTAGGAAAACCTCGCGCCCCCACAGGGTGTTCTTCTCGAACGTGCAACTCGCTAGCTCGGCGATTCTTTCTTCCAGATGAGTTGTACTCTCCCCCTTTTCTGGGGCCCTACTCTGTTCCATATCAAACTGTATATTCCTTAGCCGGGTATTTCCCACATAGAGTGTCCCTTCTATGAAAGCAGCCTGTCCCGATGTACGCAGGACCTCCACAGCCATCCAAACCGTGGAATTCGACCTGCGGTATCCCCGAGAAGTTAGTTGAGAATTTGGATTACAAAGTAGCATACTAATTCTCGTATAGCGAAGAACACACACCTCACTAATCACTCTAATTGAGCCTCCGTAGATTTCGTTCCTAGTGAGGTTGTAGAACTTCTGTGGAAACTGAACATAAGCGATCTCGCGGCCTTTCTCCTCGTCCACCAAGAAACACAATGCGTCTTTTATCGACTGAGAGTTGTTTGAATACATGTCGCAGTCGACGTTCAGAATTATAGGCCCGTTGCTGATTTCGGACGACACCCTTATCTGCAATGTTATTGTGCTAAGAATAAAAATTTAGCATTAATTTTCGACGATTCTGTGGTAACAATATTGTCTTACCAGAGCATTCATAGCTCCGGCTTTGAAGTTATGGAAATGCTGGGGTCGCTTCTCGCGCGCCAAATAGACTAGACTCGGCATTCCCCACCCTTCCGAGTCCTTCTCTTCCGCTTCTCTTCCATCTATCAGAATCTGGAGAATACGAAACATAGAACAGAGCCACGAATGTAGTTAGAACTCGAAATGACTCTGTTTTTCAAGATTTGATTGTCCGAATCGATGAAATTTACATGGAGTATCGTGTCATGATCGTTTCTAGATGAAAAGGATTCCCACTTAGAAAATCCTCTGTGCTCCTTGGCCATGAATGCAGTTTTCGATCCTCTTTTGAGCTTTCCGGCGAGCTCTATCCTCCTCTCCATGCTCTCAAACATCTCCTTCATATCCCGAACGAAATGAGAATTTATGGTCTTAAAATGTTGTTGGTGTTCTAAAGTCGTCATCATCGATACCTTAACTGAAGCCAAATGGTGAGATTGATCTCTTCCCAAGTTTGTAAGCACCTCCCGGAAATAGGCCTCCGGTGACCGTGGCTCGATGTTGAACTTCCGGCAATAAGGTATCCATTCCCTGGCGAAGCGTGAAGCCTCGAGGAGGGCGTAGAATGTAGCTTCCGATCCAGCATCATCGGAAAGATAGACAGAGAGCTTCTCCGGCGGGTAATCGTAAGCCATGAGAGATAAAACAGTGTTGATGACCATCGTCGGGGGTTCCATTTCCGGATCAGCTGTGCAGACGAATACATCGACTCTAGGTAACTTCTCGTTGCCATACCTATTAGTTTTAGTACTCATCATCAAATTGAACACACACACACACAAGCACTCTTAGCAAGCCTCGATTCGATTGGATTCGATTTTGTGAACTACCTTTGAGCGAGTCGATGCTTGAAGGTGCGACGGTGGATCGGATTCCATCGTTGCGATTGAGTGATGATCCAGTAGAGACCGAACCACAACTCAGCCCCAAACATTCCTGCAGAAGCAGACGAGGCATGGATGAGGAGAGCTCTGTAAGTCCAGATGAGAAGAATCCCTGCCAGCACTGAAGCAGCGTAAATCCTGTGGCACGTGATCAGTTTGGCGCTTGCTTTCCTGGTTTCGAACAGCGGTTCTTCACTTTCAGAATTCTTCGCCATGGTTATGGTTACTGTTGATTCAGGTAAGGTTACGTTCAATTAGGATAAGATGTGTGAATTGAACTTGGCGTTGCTTGTGGATCTCATAAAGTGCTCTTGGGAAACGAGTAAACGACAGACCAGTGTGGGATGAATTCTTAGAGAGTTTTTTAGGGTTCAAATTTATGCCTTTGGCTCAACGGTTTTTGGAGAGTTTGGAATTTTAGAAATTTGAAAAAAAATAAATAAATAAATTAGTATTTGATTTGATATTTTGTTATAAAAAAAATTGTATTTAAATAATTATTACTCCATCGGTGTTTCAGTATTTAAAGAATATTAATATTATATTGATATTTGGTAAAAAATATAGATAAAAGATATTTTTGCCTTTGTAAGTGTATTAGTGTAAAAAGTAGTGACAATTGTGTAATAATAATGAAATAGCAAGGGTAGTTATATAGTGATATGATTATTTACGAAAATAAAACTATTGTTTTAGAATAGATAAAAATAGTAAACAAAACTATTGTACTAAGACAAAGGGAGTATATGATTATATGAATTATATTATTAACTATATAAATTAGAATTATTTATTTTTAAGACATAAGTATGATGCTAAATCCTAAACCCTAAATTCGGCACTCTAACTTCACTCAATACTCAAACACACACACATCCACCATCCTAGACCCTACATTTATGTGGTTGGGTAATCAATTATTATTTTTAACTATTAAACTTAGGTTATATTTTGTGTTTGTTTGAAAAATAATTTTTTAATCTTATAAAATTTTCAAAATATATAAGATATATTATATTATATTCTTTTTTTAAAAAATCAGCATTTAATATAAAATATTATACTATTTTATATCAATTGTATATTTTTTATATCTCATATAAAAAATAATTTAAGTTAAAATACTAAATAATATAACCTTTATGTTTTATGTATAAAATAAAACATACGACTGAATTATACTCATGTAACTTATTAAACTATTGTATATAATATAGACAAGGGTACATACTAAATAAAGTATCCTGCTCGGCTGAGGCCCAATATAATCCTTTCAATAAACAACGCCTTTGGGCTTAGGCCCAATAATATTAGGCCTCACCGTGACTCTCCCCTCTCGTTTTTATTAACAAAACGTTGAATCCTATATTTTAAAAAATAATACTCCCTCCATCCCATAACAAAATATTTATTTGTTTATTTTAGTCTGTCCCATAATAAAGTATTTATTTTCTTTTTTATTAATTGTACTATCTACCTAACATTACAAATACCCTTACAACTTACAATATATTACACAAATATCATTACCTTTATAACACACATACTAATAAAGTTATTTTAGTCACTTCTACTTTATTCCTACTATATCTCAATATAATACTAATATTTCTAAAACTACGTGCAAAAAACAAATGGATATTTAATTCCGGGATAGAGGGAGTAATAAATTAACTATACATATAATAGTGACTAAATAAGTAGTTATTTCGTCCCTTAACAATCTATTCATTTTTTCATTTTGATTCGTCCTATAACAAAGTATCCATTTATTTTTTTAGTAATTGTACTATCTATCTAACATTACAAATATCCTTCTAATTTACAATATATTACACAAATGTCATTACCTTTATATCATACAATAGCTAACTTAGTTTTTTTACCTTTATTTCTACTTTATCCCAATATAATACTAATATTTCTAAAATTTCGTGCAAAAAGAAAATGAATATATAGATATGAGACAGAAGCATTATTTCATAATTATATAGACAAATAGTTCAAAAATATAATAAATTGATCGAATTCTCTATATATATTTTTTAATAGATTGAAGGATTATAGTATGTTATTGTTAAATAAAATATCCTACTATTTTATTTTATAATATATTTTATTAATATACATAAATCAAACAAATTCTTGAAATTCTAAAGTTGTGTTTGGTTTTTATTTCAAACCAAAACACTATTATTTGTTTGTTTGTGCAAGTGTTTAATAGTATAATAATATTTTCTTCCCCAGATATTATATTAAAATATTGTTTAAATAAAAATGTAAATTAAATCAAACCAAACCAGTATTAGAATTCTATTACAAGAGTTTTTTTCCAACTCCATTAATATAAAAATGAGTTACATAACATGAAATATTAGGTCAAATCATTATTAAATATTTCTTTTGTTTCAACTAAATATTTTTATTTATATATTTAAAAAATAATCACACATTAATATTAAAATATCATAAATTTTACATAACTTATAAATATATTACTATATAATTATTTTTATATATAAACAAAAGGACAAAATATTAATAATCTCGTACATTTTAGTTAAATACACCTAAAATTGTGATAAATCAACAAATTTTTCAATCTTTTAATTATTTGGAATTGAAAACGTGCATATATTTTTATTTACTGTTAAATGTTAATAAAAGCACCGATTTGATTTCCAACCATTATGACTGCGTTTAAATAAGATTTCCAAGAGTTTGAAACTTGCAAAAATTTTAAAATAAGTAAAAAATAATATTTAATTTTATATGATATTTTAAATTTTTTGAAATAATGCTAAATACTAAAAAAATGCTTCATCCTTCCCATAATAAAGTATCCATTTTTTTATTTTAGTCAGTCCGATAACAAAATATTTATTTCTTTTTTTTAATAACTGTACTATCTACCTAACATTACAAATACCCTTACAACTTACAATATATTACACAAATATCATTACCTTTATATCACACATACTAATAAAGTTATTTTAGTCACTTCAACTTTATTCCTACTATATTTCAATATAATACTCATATTTTTAAAACTACGTGCAAAAAACAAATGGATACTTACTTTCGGGACGGAGTGAGTATTACATATCTAATTTTAAATTCAAATAAAAAATACATAAAAGGGGCAATTTTCGAAAAAAAAAAAATACAAAACAAAATTGGTCAAAACAAAAACACCATTTGTACGTTTCCATATTTACTTTCTCGTGAAACTGCAAAAAGGGGAAAATTATTCGTTCTTACCAAAAAATAAAAAAACAAAATAAACGGCTGACGCGGCAGTCTTCTTGCATCATCATCGTATTTGTTTATTTAAAATTTTTAATTTAAATATAAAAATGATCGTAAATGAAGTTTCAAACTATCACAGGCAACAGCTGTGGGGAATTTCTCTTTTACAGATTCTCCCCTGCTTTCGTCTTCGCCTTCAAAATTTTCCAAAGAATTACTTTTTCGTGGAAATCGGAGTTCTTTGAGATCAATTTCGTGGCTGTGCTCTGAAGTTGAGAGGTCGGAGGACTGATATCGTCTCGGTTGTGGTTCGTCTAAGCGCTTGTGGAGTTTATTTTAGGGTTTGTTTTTTCTTGACTTCGAGAAGGTTCTTAAAAAGTTTCTGAGTTTGATCGAGGGCCGACTTCTTCTTTTTCGCTTTTGATTGAATTGCTTTGTCGCTGCTGCTGTTAGGAGGAACAGTTCTTCTGAGCTTGATTTTTTGTAATGATTTGTGTCTAGGGTTTGTCGCTGCCTTTTTGCTGTTGCACTCGCTTTCTTGTGATTTAGGGTTTTAGGTTTGTACCTTCTCGTGAAGCTTTTTCTCGTTTGCTTAATTTTTTTCGTTATTTTCCTATTATACGCTCCAGGGTTTTATGTTTTACTGATGTTGATATTTATGCGAATTCAGGTTGAAGAAACAAATTTCAACGGACGGTTCCGAGCGAGGATAAATTTCTGGTAATAATTGCTATTTGGATGCTGTTGCTTTCAAATTCTGATTCTTTTTCATTCTGTTATGGTGGTCGGATTTTTGTAGAATTATAATAATCTGTCCGATGGTGATTTTTCTTATCGCTTCTCCATTTGATGCCGAAAGTTGACCTTCTTGTGGTAAACTATTTATGGAATGAAAGTTTGTAATCCTAGCTTAATTGTTAAGGTCTTTGAATCATTTTTGTGTTTTCTGTGTAAATTTTTATTAGAGTCTGGACTGGCCCTGAATTCTGCTTTGGCCACTTTACATGATTATGTTCGTCATTTGATGAAATAATGAGGTTGACAAATTAGGAAATAGTTGGAGATGCAATCAGTTTTTCTAAACATGTTGCAGAGTTGCATTTTAAGAATTTAGATCCATTCGTATCCTACCTTTGATCATATAAATAGATATTCTATCCTGAGAGCTGAATTTCAGTATGTGATTATATATGGATTGGTTATTTTCTGCTTGATTTGTTAACTTCAATTATCTGTAAGACATGCAAACTTCTTGATTGTACTTCCTTTTTAAACCAGCTTGGCAGTGGCAGTTTTCGAGTTATAAATGTTTTTTCATTCTCCATGGGAGGAATAGTTTTGTTTTCTCAGTACCAGGAATGGCTATTTTATGGTTTATGTGGTTTGTCATTATTTTTGGATTTTTTGGTGGTTTATTTTAGGTAAGAGCTGGAGAAATAGTGAGTGAGAAATAATGGTTGCAAAAGATTTCCACAAAACTAAAGGATCAGCTAAAGCTGAGGTGGGAGAAATCGACACCAGCGCGCCATTTCAATCGGTCAAAGATGCTGTCAATTTGTTCGGTGAAGGTGCATTTTCAGGGGAAAAGCCTGCCATTCGAAAGGCCAAACCACAATCTGCTGAAGTACGGTGACACAAATCAAATATCTTAACAATCACAACTTTGCATTAAATTTGTCTGTCATCTTATCACAGATGTTTGCCGTTAGCATCAGAGTTTAAATGTTTAATTTCCTTTCAGAGGGTGTTGGCGAAAGAGACGCAGCTGCACTTGGCTGAGAAGCAGTTGAAAAAATTCAAGGAACAGTTAGAAAATGCTGAAACCATTAAAGCTCAAGCATTGGTAGAGCTTGAAAAAGCTAAAAGGACTGTTGAGGAGTTAACTCAGCAGCTGAAGAATATTAATGAGTCGAAGGATTCCGCAATACAGGCCACTGAAGCAGCTAAGCATCAGGCGAAGCAATTTACAGAGGCCAACAATGTCAAGCCTCTGGGAACCGATGGATCATTGAATATTGCTCCTATGGAAACTTCAAGTGTTGAGTATATGAATGCCGTTTCTGAATTAGATGCAGCAAAGCAGGAGCTGAGGAAAATTCGTCAAGAATACGAAGATTCCAAGAAAGCGAAAAACAGTGCTGCAGAGCAATTGGCTATGGCTGAGGCTGCTGCCAAAGCCAATGCAGAGAGAGCCGGTGAGCTGTCCAATGAAATCGCTAGCGTAAATGAATCTGTCGAGCAAGTCAAGCTTGAAACTGTACGAGCAAAGGATGGAGAAGCGACGGTCTGTTCTGAAAAGGATAACGAGAAGACATCATATAAAGCCAGGCTTGAAAATTTGTCGAACAAATTACTTGCTTTGAAGAAAGACATTGATCCCGAACACATCAAGAGTCTGGAGACTCAACTGGCCAAAACATTGTCAGAGATCAAAGTTCTCCAGAACGAAATGGAGAGCAAAAGAACTGCGGATCTTGATTCTGTTAAGACTGTTACTTCAGAGCTGGATGGAGCTAAAGAATCGCTGCAAAAAGTAGTCGAACAGGAGGGCGGTCTGAGGACCCTAGTCGAGAGCCTCAAACAAGAACTGGATAATCTGAAAAAGGAGCATTCTGAATTGAAGGATAAGGAAGCAGAAACCGAATCAACTGCAGGTAATCTTCATGTTAAGCTGCAGAAAGCCAAATCCGAGCTGAAAGACGCACTTGCAGAAGAAGACAAAGCACGGGGTGCATGTGATGACATGACTGCGACTGTCAAACAGTTGGCACTGGAGAGAGAACTAGCAAAGCACGAAGCCGAAGAGATGAAGCAGCAAGCCGAGGAGCTTAAAAGAGAAGCCGAGGCTGCCAGACTTGAATTAGAAGAAGCCGAAAAGAAACTCAAACTTGCAACACATGAAGCTGAAGTAGCAAAGGCAGCTGAGGCTAGAGCGCTCGACCAAATCCGGGCATTATCCGAAAAAACCGACGCCGCACGCTCCTCAACTTCAGAGCCCGGCGCTCAGATAACTATTTCCCGAGACGAGTTCGAAGCGCTAAGCCGGAAGGTCGAAGAATCCGAGAAATTAGCTGAGATCAAAGTTGCGGCTGCAGTAGCTCAGGTGGAAGCTGTGAAAGCCGGCGAGAACGAGGCGGTCAGGAGACTAGAGGCGACCCGTAAGGAAATTGAAGAGATGAAAATCGCGACTCAGGAGGCACTCAAGAAAGCGGAAATGGCGGAGGCTGCTCGGAGGGCTGTCGAGGGAGAGCTCAGAAGATGGCGCGAACGGGAACAAAAGAAGGCAGCAGAAGCAGCCTCGCGTATTCTTGCAGAAACAGAGAACACCTTCGAATCGTCCCCACGCAGTTACCAAATCTCGAAGCAGTCGCCCCTAGTGAAAGGATCGGAAGCCCGGAAGCTGGAGAAAGCCAAGACTTCCATCACCAAGAAAGCACTGATGCCCAGCCTGACCAATGTGTTTCTTAAGAAGAAAAACCAAGTCGACGGCCGTGCTGCCGGCAGCGGCGGGTCGCCGTCTTACTTGCCGGGAGAGAAGCCCAGCTGGTGAGTTTAATTTACTTAATTATCGATGTTTTTTCTTGTGTGTGTATATTTGAAGCTTTTGTTTTTTTGTGTGTGTATATTTTGAGGATCTTGTTGGTTTGAAGTCAGGAAATATTGCTGACTAGTTCTTGCAAACATGCTTGGCTAAAGTTATTTCCCTGAGGGGTTTTTGTTTTTTTAACCTGATGAGTGATTTGTGTCTTGGCCAAGTTTCTCTGTCTGATGAATCTTGAAATTAAGTTTATGTGATGAATGTTTTGGTTGGAATGAATAGGACAAATGCTTTTTCTAATTTCCTACATGATGAAGATATATGCATGTCGTTATTATGTTGTTTGGACATGTTTTGAAAAAGTAACAGTAAATAATAATAATACTATGTCTTTGAAGATGTATGATGATCAATGATTGAATAAATAGTTGATTTAACATATGCTTGGAGAGTATTTTGAAAATTAAAGTGAAATTATTCACTTATAAATTGTGCAGTGCCAAAAGACACCCACTTAATTTGAAATAAAATATATATTTTGATGATGAACAATATTACAATGTCCAAATGCATACAACAAAATCATAAAAACATCATTCCTCCCCATACACAAACACTACAAATCACACCAAACTCTTATCACTGAAAATCATTCTAAAAGAAATCAAACTCCAGGTAACCGTCCGAGTTCTGGTGAACCGGAGCGGCCTTAACGCCGGTTCCAAGAACCGGTCCGGCAACTGTACCAAACTCAACAGGCGTTGGCACCTCCGGCGGGGTGGCGCACCGGATCAGAGCCCAGTTCACACCTTCGAAGAACGGGTGCTGCTTGATCTCCGTCGCTCCTCTTTTATACGCCAACCGATTCTGCGGCTCCTTCACCAGCAACCCTCTGATCAGATCACGAGCCGCGAAGCTAACCATCGGCGATTCCGGGAAACGCAGAGGCTGACCCACGACATTGAAAAGGGTGGCCCGATTGCTCGATCCTCTAAACGGAGTCTTCGCAAAGAGCAGCTCGTACAAAAATACTCCAAACGTCCACCAGTCGACAGCGCTGCCGTGCCCTTCGCCTTTAATGATCTCGGGAGCCAAGTATTCGTGAGTCCCCACAAACGACATCGATCGAGCATCGGTAGGCTCCGCAATGAGCTCCGGCAACGGGTTCACTTGATTTCCCGTCTCGGTTTTGAGCTTCCGGTCTTTCCTCGACTTGCTCGAGAAGAGCCGAGGAGTGAAACACGAGGACGGCATTGCGCACGACGGCTGTATGCATGACGGCTCGATGCAAGCCGGCTGGGCGCAGTACGCAGCGTTTCTCCTCGACGGGTCGGAATCAAGGGTGGCGGATTTGATCAGCGTCGGGCTGACGCTGCAGCGGAGCGACAGGTCGAAATCGGTGAGCATTACATGCCCGTCTTCCCGGACAAGAACGTTCTCGGGTTTTAGGTCGCGGTAGACGATCCCGAGCATGTGGAGATACTCCAACGCGAGGAGAATCTCGGCTACGTAAAACCTGCGGAAAAAAAAACGAATATGTAATGAAAACTAAATACACATAAATAAACAATACGTTTTCGATGATCTTAAGCTTACTTTACTGCCTGCTCGGAAAAGTGCTTCCCCGGCTGCCTCTGCCGGAGCGTATGCAAGTCGCCGCCGGGGCAAAACTCCATTACCAAACAGGAGAATTTCTCCGTCTCAAAGTGAGTGTAGAGCGTCGGGAGGAAAGGGTGGTCGAGCAACTGCAGAATGTCGCGCTCCGTCTGCGCGCGCAGCAGTTTCTTCCGACTGGCGAGCAAAGCTTTATCCATAACCTTCATAGCAAAGTAGCAGTTGGTGCCGCACAATTCCGAGAGGTAAACGCTTCCGATGTCGCCGCAGCCGAGCTTCTTCAGTAACCTGAAGTGCCTAAGATCCAACGGGCTGTCCTTCTTCCGGACAACCTGGATCGCCTCCCATCGTTGATCGTTCGATTTGTGCGGTTTGTTCACGCTACTGCTGAAGCTACTGCAGCTGCTCTCGTCGCTCATGTCTGAGCCCGTGCTGTCTCGGCACATGCTGCTGCTTATCCCGCTCTCGGTGAAATCGATCCGATCGTGGAGCTTTCGATCTCCATTTCCGGGCAATGACAATGGCAATGGCTTTGACTTACCTAAGTTTAAGCTTTGATCCAATTTACTAGCCAATGAACTGACTAATCCCTTCGACATATGGTTAGGTAGTTTTGGTTCTCTTGAGGTTTCCGCCATATGTTTCTTAGAACCAAAGGTTTCGATGTGTTTTTGCGACAAAGCCATCAGTAAACAGAGACTTGGAATTAATTGAATCGATCAATATCATCGCCTAGCTAGCAACAAGGATTAATCAAGATCAGTATCCTCCATAAACAAACATCAATTGGAACTGCAAAATTGGGATACAAACATAGACATGGAAGGAAGCAGGTACAGATCAATTAGGGTATAAATTAACGAACAAAGGGGGAATCCATGATATTAAGGAAACAAGAACAACTGGAAGAGAATGAATTAATGGGTCCACGAACAGAGAGATCGATCTTTAACAATGACCCACCCACTCCTCTAGGCTAACCCTACCAGGAACTGGAAGGAAGGTTGATCCATTGAATCTCCACAATGATACAAAATGCTATCTAATTCATTGTACGGATAAAAGATACGAATTCAAACAGAGCACAGAAACTCACCTGGCGGAGAAGCGAAGAAACGGCGAAACAATCGATCGGTTGGACTTCGGCGATGATCAAAACTGTAGAAGAGTTCCGAGACTTGCACTGATGCAGAAAAAGCAGTAGAGAAAGATGGTGAGCTTTTGAGAATGTCGAAGCAGGGGAAAAGAGCGAATTGGGTTTGGGTGGATAACTGGCCAGTGGGGGTGGGGTGGGGTGGGGGTGGGCCTACCACATTACCATTTCAATCGTCTCCTTCCTTCTACATATAATAATAATGATTCTACTCTCTGTAGCGAGAGAGACAGAGGGAGGGGTCAAAGATAGCTTTTACAGATTGAATGATTTGAGTGGAAGTTTGTCGTGTGAATCAACACACGGCCCTACAATTGCTCAAACCTGTCCCCCCGGCGGCCCCACCCACCCACCAAATTCTAGGGTTAGGGTTAGGGTTAGGGTTAGGGTTCTTCCTTTACTGTCTTCTTCCTTCCTTCCAATTTAGGACTGCGTTTAGTGTTTGTTCACTGTAATATAAATATCAATTCTTACTTATAAAATTACAATTGGGTTTGGGCTGATGGGTTTTTGTATTTCAGAATCTCAAATTGGATTGGGCCACAAATCCTATCGTACCAAATAAATATAGCCAATCCATTACTTAGTCCTATAACTGGGCCTATAAATAAATATAGCCAATCCATTACTTAGTCCTGTAACTGGGCCTATAAATAAATATAGCCAATCCATTACTTAGTCCTATAACTGGGCCTATAAATAAATATAGCCAATCCATTACTTAGTCCTATAACTGGGCCTATAATTTATAAGGCCCACATACATGAAATACAATAACAAATACGGTAAGAAAAAATGCAATATGTAGTTATAGTTTAAATGACGCAAATATATTATATTGATATTAAATATGCTGTACTGTACTATTTACTTGGAAAAAAATATGTAATAGAAAAATTCATCTAAATTGTTGGTGTAAGATAACCACGTAACTAAAATCGTGCCACGAGTTTCGTGCCGTTTAATGGAAAGAGCGAAAAGTAGTGGGCGGAAAATAAGAATAAGTAATAGTTTAGAGGTGGATTTGATATTGGGGAAAAATGGAGACCCCTTTGAGGAAAAACAAAGATAGGGATAGAAAAGGGGTGGGACGCTTTTAGGTTTGGGAGGTTGCTGGGTTAACCAACCGAACAAAAACCCTAACACTTTTATCCCTTTTTCCCAAAACGCGCAGAGGGGAAGCGAAGTCGCGCCTACGATTCTCTAATGGCGATCTGGACTCGACTGAGTGAAGAATAGCCGTTGGAATTTCATACATTTGTTCCCTCCTTTTTTCCCCGGCTACAGGAATTTATTGTTCTTGACGGGATCCGTCTCGGAGCCTGCGTTGGTGAGATTGATGTTGGTCGGGGTGAATTTTGTGTGCGACTCGAGGGAGTGAGGAACGCGGACGCTCGGGTTTGTGGAATTCTGGTTCGGTAAGCCTTTTTTTTTTTTTTTTTCTTTTTTTCCGGAAATGCTTTTGAGTTCTGAGATTGTGGTGATTACTTTTTGTTTTGTAATTTTGTTGGTGTGATGCGGGGTGGTGGTGGCTGATTTGTCGTTGTTGCTGGTGGTGGAGTGAATTGGTTTTGTAATTTGGAGAATTCTGACTCGGAGATGGGGACTTCTATCTGTGTTTGTATGTATGTGTGGTGAGATTCAAGAAGGCATGTTTTTTGTGCATTTGAGTCGTTCCTCGTACAATAAGTATAAGAATTTCCATGATATTTGTTATAGGAAATATGTTTTTTCTGTGCTTGGGAAGTCATTCCATGTAGATGATACAACTTGGCAGGCTGTGTCATATGGCATTTTAGTTTATGACCTGTCAATCATCATCTTTTCAATTTTTTGCTTCCTATAATTTTTTGTCAAATTGATCACGATCATAATGAGATGAGGATGTGGGGTAAGAGGGGTAAGAAATGTTGAAATTAATAAGGAGAGAAGTGATTTGTAGTTTGAGATAGAGCTAATAAGAAACACATGTCATGCATTTGCCTGCTGTGATGCATGTTGTTTAGGGGCCTTAATGTGGGAATTCTCGTTTTCTGAGAGCTGATATATGTTCTTTTGGATTGTTGTATTAATTTATGTCTCGACTCTCGAGTATTGCTCTCAGTGCGATGTTGATTAGTTAATTACATTTTCAGGTGCTTTTGTTAGATGGACGCAGGACTTGGTCACACGCTGCATCCTGGACCCATCGATGACTCTATACTTACTTTACAGGACCATCACAGGTCCACCGATATATGGAATGGTCATGATTTTGAGCCTCTGACATGTAGGAGATGTGATGGCCACTTTTGGCGATTGGGTGTTGTGCACCCACGAGTGCAGCATATGATGTTGAAAGCAGGTTTCTATGGGGTGTACAAAGCCGGTCGTATACGGCTGGATCATGCATTGATCACAGCATTGGTTGAGCGATGGCGTCCAGAGACCCATACTTTCCATTTGCCAGTTGGTGAGACCACCGTCACACTGCAGGACATTTCTGTCCTATGGGGTCTCCCTGTAGATGGTGAACCTATTACTGGTGTTGATACCAATCGGTCGATGGTTGAATGGCAGGAGATATGTAACGAGCTGCTGGGTTTTAGACCACCTCCTGAGGATTTTGATCGTGGTCGTCTCAAAATCAGATGCTTACAGGAAAGATTTAAAACATTGCCAGAAGGTGCATCTGAGGACACAGTGAAGTTTTATGCCAGAGCATACATTTTGCAGTTGCTGGGGGGGCAGCTATTGTCGGATATGTCTAATAATAAAGTAAAGTTGATGTATTTACCCCTGCTGAGGGATTTTGAGACAGCTGGTAGGTTTAGCTGGGGTAGCGCTGTCCTGGCATGTCTTTACCGTGCTCTCTGCCGAGCAACCAAACCTGAGACATCAGATATATGTGGTCCGCTTGTGCTACTGCAGGTAATACTTTTGCACATTTCGATAATTGTTTGGTGTTCAATATGTGAATTGAAGTACCCTAACAATGAGAGCCCTACATTTTCTTTACTTATATTAATTAGATTTGGGCATGGGAGAGAATGACATTTATAAGACCTGGGAGATTAGAACCACGAGAGTTGCCACCGCCTGATATTGTTGCTGGGGAGCCCCCTTTGCCTGCTGCTCCTTACGGTTCCCGGTACATGATTCTCCTAAAACCAAAAGTTACATGTTCTCTTATGCTTCGACATTATGCTGTGCTGGTAACATAAATAACTGTACTCTTCGTATCTACTTACAGGTGGAATGTTGGTTTTAAGCTGGAAAGTGTAGGAAAACATGTCTTGGTGCGGTATAGAGACCAACTAGACAATATGAAGGATGATCAGGTTCTTTATGTGTTATTCTTGGTTTAGTATTTGCAGTTACACATGGCAATGCAATAAATTCTAACCAAATTTCAATTTCTGCTCCGTGTTTTAGTTTGTGTGGGAACCGTATCCTCTTGACGTGTTGGATGGCCTTCCTGAGTACTGCATTTCAGGTAGACGAATCTGGCAATCCGTGTCTCCTCTCATCTGCTTTGATGTGGTAGAGTTCTACCACCCTGACCGTGTCCTGCGTCAGTTTGGGCAACAACAACCGATCCCAGTTGCTTGCGATACTATTCCAGACATCCATCTTACTGATCGTCGCGGAAGACAAAACTATGACTGGGCGCACCATCACAAGCAATTTGTTGATATGTGGGCTGCACGCTGTGACCGTGTTGTAACTTCACCACCTATTGAATGCCCAGTTGACCAGAACAATCCATACATAATATGGTACAGACAAATTACTCGTTTGCTGATTGGCAATCCGGCTAGTCGTCCAAATACTGGATACTCGGGAGAAGGAGGAACAGTCGAGGGAATGGTGGGGGCCTTTATTTTTTCGCCACATTTGTGTCCCAGTTTTATACTTGAGATCTAATTTTTCACTTTGCCTCCTATCCAGGCTCAGAGCTTACAAAAAATATACCATCGTGCCACTGATGCGATCCACCAAGGCTGGGAGATATCCGGCGAAGATGCACTCCGAGAGATACAAGACATATGCGCATATTCCTTGAGAACAGTTCAAGATACCCATCGTCTCACTGTCAAACCAGAACTTCTGTCGCCCGGGGCGGCTGCTGTAACCCCATTTGTTGCACCAAGAGCGCCGAGAGGCAGACCCAAGAAAAGAGGAGGCTTTAGTGGTGGATCAGCTACTGAGCAACGTAGGAGAGGTTCGTATGCACAAGCAACAATGTCTACCTCGGTTGCAGTTTCTCACTCTCCTCTTTCATCGAACCTTTTTCAATCAAATATTGGACAGCCTGATACTCCACAGACATGGGATTCTTCACTCAGTGCGTCCGAGTTCCAGGACACTAAGGATCCAAATGCATTGCATTTGGATTCTGAAGCTACAGGTGACCAATGATCATTCGTTCTTAAACCTTTTTGTAAAAATTGTCGTTCTTTCTTAAACCTGACCTTTTTACACAGATACGAGATCGCACCTCTATCAAGCCCTCGGGAAGATTCAGGATATCTGTGCTTGCGCGCTGAGAACATGTAGCAAAAACCAGAACATTCTCCTGGAGCAGGAACCGACGATTCCAGTTGGTCCTAAAACTAAGCGCTGTAAGCCGAGAAGAAGAGGTACAATGACCGGATACTTGCTCGGCGAAAGTGATCCCTACTCACCATTGTCGCCTGCACCCTCTACTTCTATGAGACTTAATGACAGCCCCGGGCTTCCGCACGATATCTCTGAACAGGATATGCAGCCTTCTGTTGCGCCATTCTCGAGGGACTCTTCGTTGGTCGAACTAGAGGACAACTTACAGGTGGAGATGATAGAGTTGGACACCATAACCGGTAGTAGAGAAGCTTCCCCGTCCCACGCCAACCCCTCTATGCTCGGAATGTCTACCAACCCTCACAGTCACGAGGATTCAGTGATGCTACAAACAGGAGAAAGCGCCAACTTTTCGTTACATGAAGATGCACCAGTCTTCACAGATTATGCTGATGCTACTCATCCAGGATCTGAACAAGAAGATGTCAGAGGCAATGAAGTCTTACCCGGCGAATCCGATGCCCCTGTAGCTGAAGTCGACTACAGTAACACTGAAATCTTACCGGCTGAACCCGAGGCCCCTGTAAATGCAGGGGGGGATTACGATGCAACCGTAGAGTTTACTGAGACACCACCTCTCGAAAATCCTGACTCTTCCGAACCTGCTGCAGAGGAGCATGACGGTTCGACAGCCCCTGCACCGCCTAACCAGGTAGCGACCGATAGCAATGGACCCGACACTCTGTCCAATCCGGAACCTTCTCTACCAGTGGCCCAAGGTGCTGTGACACTAACACCACTCGATAGCATAAGACATGAAGTCGATGAATCAATGCCCTCGACTGAGGAGGGTGTGCCTTCTTCAGCAATGGATCAAATATCCGCCACCGAGCATTTGGCTTCTGCTGAAGTAGCGAGCGAGGTTGTTGTTGCAGATGGTGATACACTCGCAGCAGTCGGAGGGAAAAGGAAAGATCCGGACATGGACTCCATAAGCTGCGACAATTCTGCGCAAAAGCATGATACTTCTGCCAATCCGCCGGAAGCATTGGAGGCTTCTGCAGCCGACGATTCTGATGCTACTAACAAAAATGCTCCAGCAGCAGTCAAGGAGGATGGCCATAGAACATACAAGCGACAACGACGAACTGTGGCGAATAACACCAAGTAGGATTTGTCTGTAGTTATTATCAAAAGCATTGCATTGTGTGGTGCGGTGTGGTAGGTTGATTTTATCCTTATTATCAATAACCTCTCTCTGGTCATGGTTAAAACTCTGGATAACCTCATGGGATTAATTAACATCTTGGCTATTAGTGTTTTTTATTCCTTTTTGTAATTAAATTCTACTGTTAGTCAATATTTATTCTGTGGAGCAGGTAAGCAATGTGAAAATTCTTGAAATGGTAAATGCGTCTGGGGCATTACATTTACATAATGACCAGAAGTAACAAAATTTAGTGGCATTATACAGCCAAAAGTACCAAACTATTGCATCAAATTCAACTCAACCAGTGATACAGATCTTTAAATAACATGTAGATGATAACTAACAGCAGGATCCCCACATTTCAACTATTACCTGCTGTGATATTTTCCAGAGGCATACAATGTTGCATCCTCCGGTGCATTAACTGAGGCGAAGCGAATCATTTTGTATTCTTAAGTTCCCTGGCACTAGGGCTTGCCTTGTTTTCCTGATTTTGCTTTTCTCTTTGCCTCCAATAGAGCTTGTCTTTTTGCTTCTCTGCAGATGATGAAGAAAGAAAGTTAAGGTGTCGTACAAAGAGCAGTGGATTTCGCTTATGCTATCATATTAATATCAACATTCTGCAAGCCACAGCATTTTACCTAGCTTCTGCAATTTCTTCCCTCGAAGGTAATTTCCTTTTACTCTTCTTTTCATTCCCCATCGCTTTGTTTCCTGTCGCCAATTTAGTAGAGCCGTTGGTGACTTTTTTGCTCTCTTTCACAGCAATCTTTTTCTGTTGTTTGTGTTTATCACCTTGAGGATTTTTTTGATCGTTTTTCTCAACTGATGCCAAAGATTCCTCAACCTCCCCTAAATTTTCAGACTGTTGTGGAGTTGGCTTTGTATTACTCATTTTCTTCAGCTGAAAAGCAGCATTATCAATGCAATCAAATTTGGTGTTTGTGCTGAGATGTGCATATAGCGTTAATGAAAATATTTAGTAGTGGAATGAAATGCAGTAACACGAAAGCTCTTAATTTGATTAACATCAAAGAATAGGGAAGACAAACCTTGGCCACAAAGAATCCGTCCATGTTGTGTACGTGGGGATAAAACCGCCTGGTCTTATCCAAGGAAGTGTGGAAGCGATGCTCTCTGAAGCGAATAAATCTGAACAGGATGAAATGTTGTCAGATCACAATTATCTAATGCATTAATTGTCCTGCCAAAATGAATTAAACAAGTAGAAGCAGTACCCTGGACGCCCAAAATCAAGTCCACAGGGCACGAGTTTAACATCCCGCTTCTTGAGTGCATAGTCAATAACAGCTTCATTCTGAAATTTATTTCAAAATTGAGAATGAAGATAGATAAATGTTTTGAGGTTGAATTAACAGTCCCAGAGCCACATACCTCGGCAACCATTATGGAACATGTGGAGTAAACAATGTATCCTCCTGATTTTGAGTTTGCATCCACCATATCAATTGCGGCAAGTATTAGTTGCTGCATCCACCAATAAAAGAGCAAATAACCATTAGAGAAACTGTTTAGCAGCAACGATGTTGGAAAGGAGTAACATATTCCTAACTCATTATTGAATATACATGGAGCGATGTTATAGTCAGAAGGTCACAACTTAGAAGAAATATAACAGGAACTTCGTACTGTCAAAAGTTAAGGCCAAAAATTAAACAGGCTGACGAAGGACACATGAATGAAATGATTTCCTTATGTATCTTCTTAGAATATGGGATGAAACTTTCTCACACAGCAAAAGGATGAAAAAAATAAATAAAATAAGAAGTAATACTTCACACAACAGACAATCAAATTTACTGACGATCAATAGTTGCCTTGGACATAAAAAGAAGGGTCCATTCCCCACAAAAGGTAAGGTGGTGCAATGAAATTTCTTCAATTCTTACAGAAGGCTCCATACCTTTTGTAGATGGGCACAATTTTGTATATCTAAGTTATTTTTTGAGGTTTTCACAGACTCGTCCTTGGAAATAACCTGCCAAAAAAAAGAAAGAAAGAAAAAAAGTCACACCATTTTCTTCTCCTGCTAGGCTAGAAGCTCAACTATTACTTAAGTTATGACTGATTACATACCCCAGTGCCACTGCAAGGAGCATCCAATAATACTCTATCTACTGAGTTGTTCCCTAGAACTTTGGGCAGCTGAAGTAGAAGGTAAAAAACAACACATTACATTTAACAATATCAGAGAGGAGCTGGCAAAAAACCCCAAACAAAAGCTAATAATGATATAATATCTTCTTTACAGAATCAGGGAAAGTAAGCTAAAACCATCACCTCCCTCCCATCATAGTTAGAAACTATGGAGTTGGTCACACCCATCCTATGCAAATTTGCAGTTAGTGATTTGAGTCTTGATTCCTTCATCTCATTTGCATAAACGATACCTTTTAAAGAAGAAGTGTATCAGATGCATATGAACGACAGAATAAATAATAACCATCATATTGTAGGAAGAAGCGGAAGATAAGTAGAATGGTATTACATTTAAGGCTTGTGTGCATATTGCAGACAAGTGTAGATACTAAAAAGGAATTTCAACTGCCATACCAACTATGACTACTATTTATTTCAGTGGAGAACAGAAAAAAAAAAAAACAAAAAAACAAAAAAAAAAATGCTTCCCATATTTCCACCAAAATATGCATTAGAAAGGAAGGGAATATTCTTTTAGCCATCAACAAATGTGTAGAATTGAAGATACAAGTGTATAACAGGGGAAGGGATATAAAAGTCGGACATATACCAGATGCTCTTGGCTTTTACAGAAAGAGATTAAAGTAACATAGCTACTTGGCAGATATAGCTCCAGACAAGTAACTCACCAGTATTTTTCATAAGAGCAGCAATGTAAGTCGTTTTACCACCAGGAGCAGCCCTAAAAATGCAAACTAAATCAGAAGGGAAGGATTGTAAAAGAGAAGAAACAGTAGCCACACCATTTATGGTCTAATTACATAAAAATGCATTCTCAGTGTAGATAGGATCTTTTTTTCACATGCATCTTAAAGACAATATGAATAAGAGATGCTGCCATAGTATTGGGAGATCGCTGCTAATAGGGGCAGTGAACATGTTATCCGGTCATGTACTAGTGAGTAACGCAAACACAATTGCACAAAAAGGCCAGGAAAATAATACTCACGCCATGTCAACAATTCTTTCCTTTTCATGAGGAGCAAGGGCCATAACTGGTAAAAAGGAGCTCGCACTTTGAAGCTGCCAGCAATTAAGGGATTAGATTTATCACAAACTTATATATGACCTGGAAATAAGAGGGTCAGAAGAAGATACCATATAATGGCCAGCCATATATTCTGGAGTTGCACCAATCGGAACTTGTGAATCATATACAACCAAACCAACCTAAAGGAAAACAAATATGCTCATATATTATTGTTGAGGTATACTTGTAGCCTTATATCTTAAATAAGGAATTTCTATAAACAACAAAAAGATCTTACCTTGGACCATTTGCTTAATGGATCAAGGTTGACTCCTCGATTTAATAGAATACCAGCCAGGTCCCTCCGACGAGTCTGCATCCAATTTACAGATGTCAACCTGATGCAATTTATTGGCCGAGAGAAAGATTGCAAGTGAAGTACTAAAATTAAATATTACCTTCAAAGTGTTTGTGCGAATGCATATAGGTCGAGGCTTCTCAAAGGCTTCAATAAGTTCCATAAGTTCAACAGCAGGAAACATCTGAAAAAATATTGTCACAGGCAATTTGAAATCATTAATCAATAAAGAAAATAAATGGAAGCATTGAACATAAGTTCTTTGGGAAGAAGGAGAGCAACCTCAATCAACGCTTCAATTAGAAATTCATTGTATCCATAGTAAGAGCATAAGTCTAGTTTAAGTTGATTGATACAATCCTTCCGTGATGCACCCTCTGGACTCAAAGACTTAAAATTTGAAAGGATGCGCACAACTGAAATAATTATTCAAAGTCAGCACTCAAATCAAAATAATTCCAAATTTCCTAACAAGATATGCATATAAAGCCAACATACTCTCTTTTATCCTTCTCTGAAGATTGGAAAGATCTGGCGGTCTATTTGCTTCTTCTTCAAGCTCCTATATCATTCCAACCAAGTTCACAATAAGAATACCTAAATGGTTTAAAGTGGAATGGACAATTTAAACCTCACAGTGAAAAATGGAAGATCATAAACCAAACCTCTTCAGTTGGTAATCTAAACTCATCAGTTTCTTCTTTGATGTTAAGCTGCAATTCGGCCTCTGCATCTTCTTCTTCCTGTGCTTTTTCCTCATCAATAGCCCTTGCACTCTTCTCAATGTCAGATGCATCTGAATCTGAGTCGTCACCAGAACTCTCCTCTGAAAATTAAAACATACAAAACACCATAATAAATTGAATATAAAGATACTAAAACATGCCTCTAACCACCACAAAACACAGTACCTTCATCATCATCATCACCACCATCATCGCTATTTCCTTTTAGTATATCATCTGCAAATGGATCATCATCCTCTGATGACATGTCTGAATCAGAATCCTTCTCCGGTTCTTCCCCATCTGATTCCCCAAAGTTCTCAGGCTCGTCTGTGACATCAGAATCACTAAACAAGTCCTCTTTTTCCGACTCTTTTTCCAAACTAAATTCTGCTTTTTGCTTCTTCCTAGGGGGAATAGTTGCAGCCCTACCGCCCTTCTTCTTGCCGAGTTTAGGACCAGCCATTTTACTGCACACATGAACCACAGAAAGTTAACAAACGCAACATGATAAATAAAAACCGTCCTCCTGATGCTATGAGGCGTTAATACATTACATGAACAATCGCCCCAACTTATCCCGTAGAACTAATCTGCTATTTGTTCATTGTTTTGCAGGAATTAAACAATAACAAAGATCACCTATATTTTGGCGAAAATAAACATTGCTAATTAACAGAAAATAAGTGTAACCAGTACGCCAACAACACATTCACGTCAATTCGGAGCATGTTACCTCTTGAATATTCTTAAGACGACGATTTTCCGCCGCGGTGGCGGTGGCGGTGGCGGTGCGTTAGTTGACGGCGGCGAGCGGGCGGCTTGCGCGGCGCAGGGTTTTTAGGTAAGGGTTTTTCTTCAGATTGACACAGCAGACTAGACAACCCTTGACATTGGTTGGCTCTTTTTCTTATGTATTATATATATTTAAATCATTAATTTTCTTTTTGTTTAAGGAATTATTTTGGAGGGGAAATTTTTCCTTGGGCCAAAGAATAATTCGGCCACGTAGAGTATTTGAGTAACTATTATTATTATATTATTACGAATTTTTTATTTCTTAAATAGAAGTAAATATGTTTTAATGTAAAATATTATATTAAATAAACATTTATTTTAAAAAATATTAAAATATAAAATACTAAAAATAAACATCTAGCATTATTATAGGCTATTATTTTTGTTATAAACTTTTCATAAATAGATATAATGCATGTGAATTATTAAAGTGAGTGGATTATTGATTTATTAGAGTATTTTGTAAAAGTAAATAGTACTTATTTCATTTTATTTTTTTCCTTATAAAAGAAAAGGTATACAAACAATAATATAATATTTTTACTAATTAAAATGAAAAGAAAATATATTATATTGAGAATCTTATCAATTAGACAGTAAAATGTGTATACATGTGACTGTAACTTGCCAGTCGGACTTAGTTTGGAGGGTATTAGGTTTAATCGGGAGTTTACGGAGTGCGTACTTTCGGATTTCCACCTCATAAAAAAAAAAATAGCAATAATAAGTTGTAGTTGAAATATGAGTTTTATTTAATTTTGTTTGAGTATGGTCCTCCCTCGGACCCTTAGAAATATTTGATTAAAAATATATTTAAAATTATACTACTATAATTTAATATAGATGTGGGTTAAATTAGATAAAATACAAACTAGACACATGTTTAGGCTATAGCCGGAGGGAGTAAATTAAATAGTAGTAGTAGCATGTGATTCATCAATAATGCACATCTTAAACAAACAAAATCAAGAAGATCGAATTAAGGTCCCATAAATCAATCCACTCAAACTTTAAATAAAATCAAAACAAAACACATTAACAAGATTACATATTTAAGAAGAAGAAGAAGAAGAAGATGGCATGTGATTAATTGACTATCCACAAATTTAAAGCACAAATTACAGAAATAAAATAATCAATTACGTACGGGCAGAGATCCTCATCATCATGACACAACACGATCATGATAGTGAGGATCTTGTGCCAAACGTACTTACTTACTAATGAAACAGTATAGTCAACTGGCAACAGTCGGGCAGCCGTCAGCCTGAACGCCGGGGTGGGTGGGGCAGGAGGCGAGCGGGCAGTGGTCGTCGGTGTCGAGCCCCCACCAGTCGGGCCCCTCGATGTCGTACGACTGGAGCGTGAAGAACAGCAGCACCCCCATGAAGGCGATCCCGGCGTTGAGGGCCGCAGCCATGACGTAAGCGTGACGCGCCCACCACTTCTTGTAGACGCGGAAGACGTACATGTTGAAGAACAGCCCCACGGCCCCCCACATGATGAAGTTGAGCGACTGCGCCGGCGGCATGTTCATGGTGCCCCCAAGGATCAGCGGCATGTTCACCAGCCGTATCCACTTCTTCTCCGGGTACTTCTTGCTCAGGAGGTACGTCGGGAAGGGGGCCACCGCCCCCACCAGGAACCACCAGTTGAGCTTGCCGTAGACACCCAGGCTGGCGAACATGCGGAGGGGGCCGATGACCCCCCAGATGATGGACGCGTTGTAGAAGACGTTGTCCCCCGGGCAGGTCCAGGGGCTGCCCTTGGAGAGCTTGTCCTGGTCACAGATGTTGGGGATGCTGGTCAGCAGCCACCAGGAGGTCCCGAAGTAGACCGAGGACGCCACCACTGTCCCCACCAGCTGAGCTGCGAACATGGACCTTGGAGGGATCTTCATGTAATGGCCCAGCTTGAAGTCGCCGAGGAAAGCCAGGGCCTGGGACATGCTTATGTATCCGTAGGTCTTGAAGGCCACGTTGGCTAGAGGCTTCCCTGGGAGGATGTAGCCTATCACCATTTCTGTGATGATGTTCAGCCCTATTTGCTGTGTTCAGAGAGAGAGAGAGAGAGATCATATATATGTGATGTAAAAAGGGAAGAGAGAGAAAGTGAGTGAGTGATCAGTACGATGTTTGTTGTGGCTTGAATGATGCCGACAGGGAGGGTGAAGAACAAGGCCATGAGGCAGGCCATGACGAGGCCCCACCATGGGAGCTGGAGCTGCTTGCCGAAGCCTTGGCAGGCGAACAAGGAGAGGGCGAAGGTGAGGACAAGTATGGCGTGGAACCACCACTCCGGGACCGCCTTGTAGTTCTTCCTCATGATTCTCGTGTGCACGTCCACTTTCCTGTCCAGGGTGCTCTGGGCCTTGGACCACAGCGACCATATCGTCCTGCACACCCACCCACCATCGTCATCATCATCAAAATCATCGATTCCAGATTATAATTTAGAAATTTCTGCAACTTAGAATTCAGACTCACTTTCCGTGATAAAGTACGACGTGGGTGATGGTGGCCGCAAGCGAGGCGAATCCGAGGCCATAAGTGAAGGCGAAGAACACACTGAGGTAAAGCTTGCTGTACCCCAAATAAGCATCCATGTCGATGCTGAAGGTCTGCGGGTTGAGCACGCGCGAGATGTTGTACCGCTGCCCGTCGCGGTCGAACGTGTGGGACGAGAAGATCGGGAACTTCCTCGCCTCGTAGATGTTGTTGAAGTAAGTGATCGGCAGCATCACATACATCACAATGAAGAACCCTACCAGAGTGTTAATAATGGCGAACCCCGGCGACGCAATCGGGTTCCCCAGGAAGCTCACCACGGCGGACCAGTCCAGGGAGAACGACCCGATCCCCAACCCGTGCAGACCCGACCCGATTTGATGTATCAGTACGGAGTCCTTCCAGATTAGGCACAAGGTCGAAATTGCGGCTATGGAGGGGAACAAGTAGCCTGGGATGATGTAGTAGGCGAAGCTGGAGATCAAAACTACAAGGAAGAATTGCACCCTGGATAAACCCCCCTTCGGCCTCTCGTCCTTTTCGTGCAGAGCCCTGTAAATAAATAATTCATAAATCAAATTAAGATCAAGATATCATCAATTCAATTTTATTTAATTAATTATACCTGAATAAAGACACTTGTACCATGGAATCCGGCCACCACATGAACGGTGAATCCACCAGAAGTCTCCTGAACACTCCAGCCCAACCATAGCCAAGCATCTGTAAATTAACACGGTTATATATATATGTATGGATAATGTATATTTATATATATCGAAGAATTGATTGGACTTGCCTGAGTGGTTTGGGCCAAGAGAAATCCGGCGAGAGGGTGCAGCGGGCGGCGATACAGGGCCTTGACGATGGTGACAATTCCGACGGCGTAGACGCCGGCGGAGCCACAGTTGGCGAAGATGGTGATCAGCACGTGCTCTTTGAGATTGAAGGGCCCCGGGTTCATGGAGAAGGACCAGCTAGTCCCAGGAACTCGGAACCGGCGCGTGGGGAGCACGTTCGCCATGAACTTCCCCATCGGGAGGGTGACGATCTGCGCCGTCACCGACGATATGCTGAGCTGGCTCTTGCGGTAGCCGAAGAACTGGTTCACGAAGGCCAGGAGCACGCAGAAGAGCAGGCCCAGGGTCCATGTACGGAAGGTGAGGGCCGGGAGCTCCGGGTCGTCGGTCTGCGGCACCGTCAGCCGGACCTGCTCGATCGGACAGTAATTCTCGTCGTCGTCATCATCGCCTGCGAAATAATTTGGCCCGCGGAACGAAACCCTAATTCAATTCCCAAAATCAAAGCATGCATCTCCGTATGAAATATTAATAATTAATAAAATCAAAACCCTAACTTCGATCCCCTTACAGAATGGTTCGAATTCACGACTTCGATTTGCAGAAACACAAATTCAATCAAGTGCAAAACGAAAACCCTAATCAAATCAGTCAAATCAAAATTAATTTATGCATACGTGCGTACCTTCGATCTCGAGGCTTGCATGGACTTTTTTGGGTGGCTTTTCCGACAAGTCATTCCCGGCGGCCATTGGAGAGCGACGACAGGAGATCGAAAATGATTCTAAGGGATTTCAAAACTGGGTCTGAATCTCTTCCTTTTCCACTTATACTAAATTAGAAGACGAATGTGTAAAAATTCCCTAATTATTTTCAAAATTCACATTCCCAATACATACAATGGCAACTGGCAATAGCAAATGGTTGGCTGTATGTAATTTTG
This sequence comes from Andrographis paniculata, assembly GCF_009805555.1. Lineage (NCBI taxonomy): Eukaryota > Viridiplantae > Streptophyta > Magnoliopsida > Lamiales > Acanthaceae > Andrographis > Andrographis paniculata. Next base: position 7,351,716 of record NW_026137587.1, read on the forward strand.
GAGGACGATGAGAATGAACATCGCCGGAATTGTGGTCTGTGTTCAGATCTTTCCTGGCAACACAACGGACTGAGTAAGTTATTTATTTCCCTTTTCTAACGAAATCTGGGAGTAATTAAGGTAGGAGGATTATGGAATATTAATTGACAATTAATTACATAGTGAATGCTATGAATATTTTTTAAAAAAAAAAAATTGTGATTTTTTTTTTTTTTTTTTTTTGTGTTTGATTTTATTGAACTTTTTTTTATTTAAAATATACTCTCTCCCTTTCAAAAACAATAGTTTTATTTTCATAATATAAAATTATTCCTACTTTTTCATTTTACACTGATATACTCACAATGGTAAAAAAAAAATTTACCCGTAGTTTTTACCGCTACCAATATAATATCAATATTCTTTAAATCTCGTGTGAAACCCAACTCAAACTATAATTTTGGAACGGAGTGAGTATAACTTATATTTTGCAAATTCAAATTCAAATTCAAATGCATATCCGTTTTAAACATATTAATAAACGCACACACCTAAAATATAGGTTTAATTAAGATAATTATTAAGTTAGGTACTACTATTTATTATGAAATGATACATGTACTAAAAATTTTGGTAGAATAATTGAGTTTGTTTGCTCAAAAAAAATTATGGAACATAATTCTCGATATATATATTTTATTTGACCTAAAAAAGTAAATATTATTTTTTAAAAAATAATAATTATAGTCAATACAGCACGTCGGTATATCTTTAATAATCAACGTGGCAATGTATACATTATATGTATTTGAAAATTTATGAACAGTATATTGTTTTATGGGATGAAGGAAATTGAATTTATTTATTTTTTATGTTTATCCTATGACTATTTTATATTTATATGTATGTTAATATTTATACCCTCACGTAAAAAGAATGATTAAATTTGGTAAAATGTAGACTTAGTAGTTATTGAAACATTTTAGAATCAATGCATGTTTTAGTTATGGGAGCTGTATGCTGTAAACTATCAAATTAGGAAACTTGTAAATTTAATTTGTTAAGTATCGATTTAAATCAATCAATTGCATATATATATATATATATATATATATATGATTGTGTTAGCTGTGTTTTAATTTTAGGTTTGTTTTCTCTTTTGAGAATTTTGAACTGCGTGTCTGTCCATCTAATTTAATATATAAAAACAAAATTAGAGAGGATACCGAGGTCTTAGGTCACTTTTTACTAGTGTGACCAGTGTACATTTTCGAATAATTATTTTATTATTCAATTTATTTTACAGATCAAACAACTATTCAATTTTACTTTTTACTATTAAAAAACCAGGATCCACGAACAAACAAACCCTAAAAAAAAAATTATTGTTGTGTATGAATGGCATGTATGTAATTGTCATTTAATTTAATTGTCACAAGAATATTAACTTGTTACAAAGATGTGAATTAGATCATTTTACACCATTAAAAGATCTACCAGCGTTAATAATAATAATAATATAGTATGCACTGGATAAATTCAGTCCGAATCTAATACTGTAACTTAGGCTCAACAAACAAGTCACATCGGGCGAACGTAGACTGTAGTTTGTATTTTGTTAATTAAAGAGAGACTATTTATACTAATTAAAGTGCAATGGGCCAGAATGGCCTAATTGACAACTTTAAAACCCCTTGGACAATACCACCCTCAAACAAATCCATCCTAAGACCATCTCCTATTCTAACTGTTTGAATGCAATTTGAAAATTACAATATCACATTAACTACATATTTATATAACATCAAGAGTTATATCAATTTAATTTTTTACTATTCCCATACAAAAATTCAAACTTTGAAGGATCGGAAAAATGCAATCCATTGAACTTTCATTAGTTTAATTTCTATACAAATTGCATTGCATGTCACTCAACAAAATCCATTTAGGCATGTGTGTGTATGCCCATATCAAACAGCTGATGTTGTTGTAACAACACTGTTGCTGCAGTTGTCGTTGCCGCCGCCGCCGTCGGCAACCGGCGATTTCTTTCCGAGTAACTCACGATCGTCGTCTCCAACCGACGCCACTGCCTGAATCGATGGCAACGGAAAGCCACCCGTCCCCTTCTTCTCCCTCGCCGATTCTTTCATGCTCAATGTCGTGTAAACCGACATGCCTCCGAGAGCCACCATTGCGCCGCAAATGCTCACAAAACCCGGGTCCGACCCGAAAACCATATACCCTCCTAGCAAAATCACGCATGTCTTGAACTGTCCTAAAACCACATGAGTCGTTGCAGATGTCGCCCTGTAGTTAAAAAAGTAACAAAAATTACTGTTGATAAATAGTATCACTGCTCGTTTAACAATATATATATATATATATGTGTAAACATAGTACTGTTTCATTGTATTCTTACCCGAGTGCGAGCGCTCCGGACCATTGTAATAAAAAGCCGAGGAGAGCGGATATGAGGATCGCGGTGACATTCTTGACGTCCCACGGGAAGGACAGCACGCCGGGAGGGTCGAGCCACGGCATTAGAGCTAACAAGAAGAAGATCGTCACCGGCGTAGTCCTCCACATCAACCTATACATATACATATTATATTACACGATGATGATAATTGTTGTTGTAAGAAAACTCGTCGCAACTATATATATATATATATATATAATTCACTCACGCGAGCGCGGTCCAGTTGCCCTGTTGCTGCAGAGTCGACCAGAGAATCTTGTTGACGGCGCTCGGGATTATCCACGCGACTGCGGCGCAGGCGCCAAAGACATTAAATTCCAAGTCCGTCACCGTTGCAACTGCCACGCCGAACGAGACAACGACCAGAGCAACAACCTGCACATGATGTCTTAGCATTACAACTCAAGTTTTTTAACAGCTGAGGAGTAAAGGTTGTAATAAGAAGACATGTTCTTTGTAATGCCTTGTGGAATGATATGAGCTTTCTAAAGAGAACGAATTCTGCGACAACGATCGTCGGAGTGACAGCGATCTTCGCCATCTGATAGAACCCGATGCTGGAAAACAACAACAAAAAATTATAAGGCAACCCACGCAACATTGGACTAAAGTAATCGATAATTCAGTATATAGACACACCTATTATGTTTCAAGCTGGTGTTTGCAAGCCCGGAGGCGAAAGCCATGATGGCTCCTAAAGTGAATAACGACGAGAAAGGCGTGGTCTTGGAAGGAGGCGCCACCGGGAGCAACGAAAGCAGTCTGAATAGGGCGAGAAGAATCCAAGCAATGGTGTAATGAATGAGAGTTAAGAATATAGGATAATTGAATCCAACTCTTCCCATAACCTGTTGTAAGAAACAACATATCATAAATAATTATCGACGAAACTTTGGTGATAATATATGCTCTCAATTCATATGATCTGCTGTAAGAATTCTATCAAGAAAGATAACAAATGACAAATGACAGACCATCTTATTGCCAAAAATGATGCCAACAGCCACTACAAAATTGAAGCTCAAAGCAACGGCAGGCCCGCAGAAGCGTTGCTGCTGTCGCTTGGCGCCTTCGGATGTTCGAAGCTCGTTGTAGAGGGAGCTTCGGAGTTCTTCCAACGCGCGGCCTGATCGAAGAGATGCATTGTAAATTTGGTTATTGAAGTAGTGAGAAAAGATGAGTTATTGCATAAATTTTTGAGGAATGGATTAGTACACACTACACAGGATTATGGTTTTTGTTGGCTGTCTTGATTTGGGAATTCTCATTTCTCAACCATTGATGATCAGTGACACCAATTCTTGAAATGAATTGGATCTTTAGGCAATGAATGCAAGAAAGTAGTTTTGAATGAATGATAACAACAATTTGTGAGAATCCGAGGATGAAATTAAAATGGTTTGTTGAATCTCCCAACACATAATCCACAATTATTACAAAAAATGCTTCGCAAGAACACAAAACATGAATCTAAAACCCAAAATGAAATAAAAACAAAAACAAACCTGCTTCCCCTGCATCACTGTCTTTTCTCTTGATGAATCTTCTCTCATTTCTTCCCAACAGAAGATTGATCAATCCCATAAATGCATTTGCCGAAGGGTGCAAATAGAATGATGTGCTAAAGCCAAATCATGGTACACCCTCAAAGAAAAAAAACTTGTGATAATATGATTGAGGCTTGGGGGTGGGTGGGTGGGTAGGGAAAAGGGTTCTCTAACAGATAACCAAAAATGATATCAGAGACTGCAGCAGTAAAGACATTTATGTAGGTATGAGGTGTGTCACTTAAAGAATAGCAATTTCAGGACAGATGGCTGAGTGAATCACTGAAATATTTTTGTGGGTTGTTTTGTTTTTCACAAGAAAGGGTATATTGAATGCTGGAAACGGCTTTATTTTATTGATGGGGTGGTAGTGTAGGGTGAGGGTGATGATGCAGCATTAATTAAAAAGTGAGTCTTTTTTTCTTGTTTAAGGAAACTTAAGATGCCATCAAGAATCTGTCAAAAACTACTGAGTCGGATATCACGGATCTTCTGCTTTTACTGTCAGGCTCACATGGAAAAAATAAAACACATACACAGTGAAAATAAATTTAAAGAAAAAGGGTATTTTGTTTTCAATGGAATCACCCTGTAACTGTATTTGGAATGTAGCCTACAAAAGGGGTTGATAGTTACAGTGTTTGTTGTGGAAAGAACCCACCCTCAAGATTTATTTTTTATTATTTAGTGAGGGGGAAAGGAGTCCATTTAATTTATTTATCTTGTAGTTCTTGATAGTTGTTTATGCCTGCCCCTAAAAAGGGTGGGTGAATTCAAGGGTAAACCTTGAAATGGATGGTGTTTGGTGCTGCTGTTGGTCACTTGTTGCCTTCAAGAGTTTTTTTTTTTTTTTTTGAGTAGCAGCCAAGATTTGTTGAGTTGGTTATTGATTCAACAAATTAGGGCAAAGGGGTTGCTTAGATAATGTTCATCACATGATCATTGGTGATTGATTTAATGATTGATTTCAAGAACCAAGGACATTTAGAAACATTCCAAAGACATATGCAACTTACTCAAGAAACTTGTCCACCGATTGTGATAATTTTTCAACAAATTTGCCAAGCAAGTCTAATGCATGCAGTACAGGAATCAGTTCCAATTAAAACAAGTTTAAACCACACAGAGGACAGAATGTATCGAAGGACCTATGGCTCTTGTAAAAGTCTTGTTCATACCACACATGTTTTTTGGCTAATATATGTAAAGACATTACTTCATGTACTTCTGGAGGAACTTTCGGTGGAAATCATTCCTGATGGTATCATTGATGAAACGCTTGGGCGCTTTAGCCTCTCCACGAGCTTGGTTCTTGAAAACCACATCATCATCCCATCTGAACAAACAGAAATTCAGTAAGCACTTTACCAAGGAATACTTCTTCAAGATATAATTGTGTAGAGGAGAACAGAAACAGGTGAAGAATGATTTTTCATTACCTTCTCTTCACGCTAAAGCTAGTGGGATTATTCAGCAGAGGATTTCCAAGCAGCAACTGCTCTTCTTTAGCTTTCAGCTCTTCTTCCTGCCTTTGTCGTTCCTGCCATAAACACGCACTTCGCTAAGATTTTACGCACTATAATAGCAATATAAATCAGTACCAAAAAAAAAAAAACAATCAAGTTGACATTTTATAAGCTTTTCTTGGCACAAATTGGCAGGTACTCGAAACAAACCCAAAATAGTTTCTAGATCTAGTGAAATTTGAAACCAAACATCAGAGCTATTTTCTCCATAAAATCAACTTACTACAGAATCTAACCTTCAGAAAATTTGACTGCCTATATTGTCTGCATTCAACACAGCGGATGGGAAAATACTTAAATGCAGTTCTATAATAATACCCCCTCCATCCGACATAAATTGTCTACATTTTCCATATCCGTGTCCCTTTCATTTCTTGGAAAATAATTATACTTCAATTTTATACTTTATAATTTTTTAATCTTCTTAAATTCTCGTATCTATAAGAAACCGGACAAGTAAGGTGGGACGGAGGGAGTGGGAGTATATGCTAAATCGAAATAGAAGTTGACTAATAGGCTATGCTGATGCGCTCTCGAACACAACCATTCAATTTATTAAGCAGCTATGGAAATCCAGGAATCCAGACATCAGCATGACTTACCTCGCGTTCTTTCTGCTCTGCCTTTTCTTTCCTTAAGCGCTCAAGTTCTGCCAAGAGTGCTTCCTCATCATCACCATCATCATCATCGTCGTCGTCCTCATCACTACAAAATTATAATTAAGAGTAATTAAAGAAGCACCATCAAAACTAGTGAATGATAAAGAAATAGGACTAACCTATCATCACTAGGAGCATCCACATCAGCATCATCAGCATCTACACTTCGAGGAACAATTCGATCTTCAACATCTCTCCTAGGTCCTGAAAATAGAGGCACCATTATAATAAACACCAAAATTCCATCTGCCATACTTCGTCTCAGTTTAAAATCCTAAACAAGAATATCAAATAATTTACCTTCCAACAGAAGATGACCTTCCTTCCGACGATTCCTTTCCTCTGCAACATGTATTATGCTCCACAATTAATAACACCTCATCCATCAGAAATGTAAGAAAATGTTTGTATGAGATACTTAATAAAGTACATTAGAAGACCATACCCTTTGATAAGAAATGCCTCCTCTCGCGCTCCTCAAGTTCATCCCTAAGATTCCTTCTCTGCAGCTCATCATGAGTATCTTGCCCTTCTTTTCTGCAGCAACAATCACATTGCAACAGTCTTAGTGCAGGAAAAAACGCAACATACTTGCAGAAATAAATTAACAAGCAAATTTTCATACCAAAAGAAGTGAGCATAAGGGAAACGCTTATTTCAATACAAGGAAATAAGCACAATCACGTCAGGATAAACCAACTGAACTCATTTTGCTGTACCCTTCTATCTATTCATACAACTTAAAAAAGAGAGATGGAAGAGTGAAAAGAAGCGGGTTTTGGCAAAAACAAGAGAATCCCCAAAACCTATTTCAGTAATCGAGTCTACTCTTCAATTGAACAATCTATAACATATTGTAAACAGAAAATTGGACTAAAAGACAGCTTTTATAATGGCGGATAAAGTGAGGTCGAGGCAACCCAGCCAGAAATAGTGTCTTACCGATTAAACACTACATGAAATACATAAAGTAGAAATATATAATTAGCCGAATACCCAAGAAAAGAAAATCATATATATAGTGTTGTCTCATGTCTATTCAAAATTGACAGTAAAGCATCACCAAAAGTATATATGAAAACCAGATGATGTAGCTCAATGTCTTAGAACCGCGAAAAGATCCTTTCAAGTGCTTTTAAGAGTCAGCTAATCTTCTCTTCCATATAACAATTTTAAAATTGGATACAGATATTTAAAACATTAAGGGAAAATGTTTAATAGAAGGATAATATTCAGCATCAACATTTTCATCCAAACAATCCCAAAACACACCGACATACAACGAATTAAGCGAATCAGTAAATCAACCAAAACGAAAAAGCAACGCCAAAATAACAATAACCAAACGAATAGTGAGACGAAAACAGACCTCGGTTTTAATGTCGTATGAGAGGCGATATCCCTTGAAGAATACTTCTGAGATGGGCCGAATATCCGCGTCCCGCCTTGTTCGTTCCCACCCTTTGCAGGAGCCCAAGTAGGTCTTGCTGCGGTCGTCATATCGGAACCCTAATTTCACGATCTTCGATTATACACAGTTCTGCCTGCCAACGAAACCTAAACCAACCCGATCAATAGAACCAAGATCCAAGAAAATCAACCGTATCGGCAAAGGGACTCAAATCCCTCAATAGATTAGGGTTCGACACCCTTCAATTCAATTTTACCTATGAGATCGAGAGAGAAGTGGTCTGAGACCGTCAGAACGAAAGGGGTAGCTGAATTTAGTTTTACCCGTTTTGTCAATGTCGGCCACTTCTACGGGTTTGGATTTTTGGACTTGTAAAAAAATAAATTTAAATAATTATTTCTGTTATATAAATAAATATTAATCTCATCATTCTTGGAATATTCTTTATTTATACAAGCCATTTCAATTTATGGGCCACGCTTATATTTTGGACCTTATCGACCCAAAAAGAATTGTCGCTATATTTTTATTATCTAAACACGTGAATCGTGTTTTTTTAAAAAAAAAATAAAAATAAAAAAATTCAATATTAATCATAATATAACAAAAATTGTATCAATTTTGATTTTAATATAATAAATTTATCAATTTTATTCCAATTATAAACAATTTTTTTTTTTTATTCGAAGAAAAAAAGAATCCCAAAACAATCTATAATTGTTTTAGCAATTGAATTTTCTTTGATTGATCAATAAATGAGATTCTGAATTCTCATTTTTAATGGGATCCAAATAATATCACGATTGATCAAAAGATCATTTCAATTGGTTAGAATGCGACAATAAATTACTATATTTTGTTTTGATATATGTATTTTTTCATTATTTGAATCAAAACTCTAAACAAACTGTACACGCTCAAAATTAATTGGATTGGTCCAGCACAACGTTTTAGCCGAACAAAAAGTTCAAATCAAGCCGGTCTAAGTACATTTGAAGCAGTCAAAAAAAGGTGGAAGCGAATGTGGTTGGAGTTGTTGTATGATTCAAAATAAACAAATAAATAGAGCATATTAGCTAGGATTGGCAAACGGATCAGGTCGGGTCGAGTTCAGGACCTTTTATTAATTGGGTCAACTTGAATCTGACTCATATAACCCGTTTAAATCTAAAATATTTAAATTTTAATTTAAAATTATAATTTATATTAACAAAACTTTTTAATGCATATTATATATACATATTAAAGCAAAAAATTATTTATTCATATCATGAAACCGATATTCAAGAATTGAATTAACAAACACTACGTAATAGTACACAACACAATCCTTTATTTTTTATTATTTATTTTTATAAAATTGGCCATAAATATTGAATTGTATTGATAAAATTTAAAAAATATATTTAAATTTAAAATAATATTCAGGTCGAAAATGTAGACCTTAACCTGACCCATTTAATTAAATGAGTTAAACGGGTTTGACCCAATTATTAATTGGGTCAAAAATCTCAACCCAAACCCAACTATTTCAGGTCAGATTCGGGTCGGGTTATCAGGTCGAGTTAATTTTTGTCAGGCCTAATATTAGCACAGTCACCATTGTGATCTCCTTCTTCTATTTTATCTGCAATTTTTTCATTTTTCATATTTTTACAGTTTTTTTCGATTAATTCTAATTAAATTTTTAGCATTAATTTCCATCTTACCTTCTTCTTTCTTGACCAATTTTTTCCGAATTTTTTTTTGACAACAACGCAAATACATCGTTATTGTACACGGCCTCTTAATTTTTTTAGTTTGTATTTTTATTATGTAATATTTATATAATTTTTAAAATATGTGTTGGCACTCTTATAAATTTAATCAAAATGTTATTATGGCATTTTCTTAATTAAAATATTTAAATTTTTTTATTCAAATATCTCAAATATTTATAAAAGATAAAACGACAAAAAATCAAATGAATTATTGTTTATAATTTTCTTTAAAAAATTAATTGTATTAGATAATTTTAAAATTATTAACAAACTATATATAGCAGATGATCCGAACCCATACCGTCATGAGTCACCGGCCCATCCCTTGCGGACATATATTTTGATTATACTGGGCTTTGATTTTTTGGATTTTTTTTTTATTTTTTATTTTCTCTTTCGCCAAGAAACAAACAACCGCAATTCGATCGTTTTTTATCCCGCGTGGAAATTCGAAGGTTTCGCGAAGAAATCAGGAAAAGAACGTGGAGGAGGTGCATCGCATCATAAGAAAAGGAAGGGAAAAAATGCGAAGGAAAAGGAATAAACAAGTCATCTCCATATTCAGAGGCCAGAGGATTCTTGAGCACAAAGGATTGTATTTAATGCAGTGGAAAATGAAGCGGTTCGGCTCACTCTTGCTCCCGGATTTAGGTGCGCAACGGAAATTTGTTGCCGCTGTTCTACACATTAAATCACTGCGTGATTAGCAATCCAGCCATGGCGGATCTCAAGTCCAAGTTCATGGCAGTGTACTCTGTATTGAAATCAGAGTTATTGAATGACCCTGTATTTGAGCACAATGACTTTTCTCGCCAATGGCTTGAGGGGGTAATGACATGGCTTCAGTTTGAATTCTCTGTTATTACTGTTGTTTGAAGTTCCAGATTTTGAATCATATATAATTTGGTAGGTTGAGAGTTATATTTTAATGTTATTTCGCATTCCTTTGGAAATAGTGGCTCGACATTCACCAGATAATTTTAATCTTGTTTTCCAATTTACTTATAATCTCCTATGTTAGGCAATTTGGTTGCTTACAAGTGGTTTGGACATGTTTACTAAGCTAGGCATTCGAGCAAAGGTTTAGGATTTGTATTCACAAATGTCACTATAAGTAAAAGCCCGGAAGATTTCTCCACTATTTCTTCTCTATTGTGTTTTGTCTTTGATCATATTCTTTCCAAACAACACATTTGATTTTATGTTCATAGTGATGTAATGCTTGCATATGGTACTCGGGAGCAAAGTTTGATAGCCAGATTTGTTCAATGGATCCAGTTGGCTTTCCATCTTGTAGTGCATTTGTTCTGTAGCAGATCCTTTACAAGATCAATTTGGATTGACTATGGTTCGTTCAGAAAATCTGGTTCGAGGAACTATAAGTGGAGCAATTCGGCATAACTTGATAGCTATTACTCTGATTTTGGTAACTTTAACTCCATTGACAACCACTTATGAATCTTTGTTTGGTTTACACCCGTATCTCAAGTTTTAGTCCATTGAAACAAATAGATCATGGGAGAAATTTGAGTTATTTAGGCCCTGGAGGACTAAGAGGACGAACTGCTAAGTTGTTATATTAAAATGTGCCCACATCAAATAAATATGTATTTGTTATCCGAAAAATTTGAATTTATGGACAGTTCTTCTATTGAGTGGGAGTTATTTTTCAAATATTTAGACTATTTATATTAATCATGTATTTTGCCTAATTATATCTATGTTGGTATGGCCACTTTTTTCTTTTGCAGATGTTTGACTACAATGCTCCGGAAGGTAGGATTCTAGTCTTTGTTGTAATTCTTACACCATGACAGTTTTCTTTGTAGTTTTGGTTTCTGTTTTCAAGGTCCACCATTGTTTTCTGTCATTAATTGTTAATCAAATTTTCTGTCTTGATCATTGGATGCATTTTGGGTATCAATAGAAGTCAAACTACTTGTCCCCTGTCTTTGTGTTCGAATGCAGGTGAGCTGAACCTTGGGCTTTCTGTACTCAACAGCTATAGGCTGCTGAAACAAGGGGAAGCACTTACAGAGGATGAAGAGTTTCTCAGTTGTGCACTTGGATTGTGCTTGGAATGGGTATGAGGACCTGGTGTTACTTCGAATACAATTACTCTCATAATTGTGTCTCATTTTGTCTTTTATTAATGGTAATGTATGTGGCTTGCTGGAGCTAATAGCAATGTTATTCATGCAGCTTCAAAAATATTTTTCTGTTATTAATGGCGTAACTGATGACTCTAAGTCCCACGATGATGATTCCTATATGTTCAAAGTGTCCAAGGTGTGCTCCTTAAAAAAGGATAACATTTGTTTATCTTCCTCACCTACATAACATCTGAGAAATTGTTATTACTGTGTTCTTTATGATCATCTCTAAGATGGGATCGCTTCGAATGAATGTTGGTTTAACACTTCACACTCATAAGTATACTTCAAGGATTCTTAAGAAGCATTTCAGAGGAAAACCTTACTATGTGGATCTGGTGGATCTGTTTAATGAGGTTTGTTTACAGCTCGATACGTTTCCTTACAAGATGTTCCTTTGCACTGTTCTAATGCCATTTTATGAGTTAATAGGTGGAGTATCGTGCAACTCATGGACAGGTGATGAATTTGGTTCACACTCGTGTTGGAGAGAAAGACCTATCGAAGTTTTCTTTGTCTTTGTAAGTAGAACTTTAAAATTGGCTGTTTAACTACTGGTGCTCAAAATTAAGTTGTCTTTATGAGTCCCCTAGTGAGATCTGTAATTTTTGTATATAAAGTTTGAATATTGTGTTTACATCTACTTAATCATCTTAATTATATCATAGATACATAATGATACTTCATTATATGATTTGGTTGTATTATTAATACTTCTACTTTTAGCACATCATATATCTCATTTACATAATGTTTTTTTTGTCACAGATATCGCCAAACTGTTGCATACAAAACTGCTTATTACTCGTTATATCTTCCGGTGAGTTACCTCTTAATGTTCTGTTTGATGATTTAGGTTGTGATCAACCCGATAAGTAAAAGCAATTGCGCCCGATTCTCTGTTTAGCCTCTCAAATGTGTAATTCTGGAGTTTTTCATACATTTGGATAGTGTTTAGGGTCACCTGGCCTGTTGTTCATCAGTCACTCACCTATCTAATGCAGGCAAAGAAGAACTTATGATTTTCATTAACTCAACCTCTAGTGGTTTGAATTATTTAACCTTGCCAAGATCTTGACAGGTAATGTGTGCACTTCTCATGTTCGATGAGAACATGGATAACAATCATGACATTAATCAGGAGATATTTATCGAAATGGCTATTTATTTTCAAGTCCGGGTAAGTGATTTTAGCATATGAATCCCATATAATCAAGAACACTAGACTAATACCTACTCAATGCTTTGGTTCCCCGACATTCATTGTAGCTCAAAAAAAACTTGAACCTGAAGATTTTACTATGGTGGTGATCTGTGATCACTAACTTTTCTTACATTTCATAGGACGACTACCTCAATTGTTTTGGTCATCCAGTTGCAGGCGGGAAGGTAAATCTTTTACATGAATTATGGTGCATTCTCCTCTCGCATAAGTGAATAAACTTTTGCCATTTTTGCTTTCTTAGAGAGGTACCGATATTCAAGATTTTAATTGCTCTTGGTTGGTGGTGAAAGCTCTTGATCTTTGTAACGATGAGCAGAAGAAAACACTCTATGTACCATCCAAACTACATTAACATCGGATCTTTTTACAATCATTGGCGCCAATATATTTCTTTAATCGAGCATATCTATCAGGAAAATTATGGGAAGCATGACTCCATATGCATTGCGAAAGTGGAGGAGCTTTATAAGGTTCTCAAACTTCAGGTTTTTTTCGTCTACCTTAGCTCAAAATATTTTTTTAATGCATTACATCATTACTATATATCAATTTCATTTACAACCTTATTTTAAAGGATGCTTATTTGGAGTATGAGGCGAGTAGTTATGACAAGATAACCAAGTTGATCGAAGCTCATCCGCGCAAGGAAGTGCAAGAGGTGTTGAAATCATTCTTGTAATAGACTTATTCAAGTGAAGAGTTCGAAAATCGATCACCTATGTAGCATTAGAGGAACTTGCATGCTTTAGCTCTCAAAACAATATTGTTCTACATGGAAATGTAGTTGTTATATAAAGAATAAATTATGTGTTTCAACTTTAGATGTCTTCAAATCTTATTTGTTTCACATAATTAGCATAGTGTGACTTATTTTACCGACTTATAGTTTGTAGGCTAAGATTGTAGTGACTATAAATTCTCATGTTATTAAAAAAAAATTAAAAAAAATTGTATTTGTACATTAATGATATAACAATAACTATAACTTCAAAAATTGTTATGTACTATTTGAAATTTGATAAAATTGATGAAAAAGGATTGAATACTTGCATGATATTGATGGTTCAAGTTTGTTAAGATATACTCTATTAATCTGCTAAATTATGTATATTTTTAAGTTTGATTTTATAATTTATTTATTTATTTATTTTTCTACCAGGTTGTTTTCCCTTTTTTAAAAATAAAAAATAAATTTAAATCGGACAGTCTAACTGCTATCAAGAATTGCGGTGATAAGAAGATTGCAGATGCAATTTTATATTTTTAAGAATATATTTATCTATACAATACTTTGGAAATAAAAATAAAATTTATTTAGGTGTGCATTTAATAAAATAGGTTTTAAAAAAAAAAAACATGAAAGGATTCTCATTTATTATTTGTCACCGAAAGCTCTCTGCTAATTCTCCTCTGCTTCAAAACAAAGAGAGCATATCCGCCTAAGTTGCTGCCGTTGATTCAGGCAAGGCAAAGCAAGCTTGCAGTCGGGACCTTCTAATCCAACAATGGCCGATATCAAGTCTAAGTTCTTGGAGGTTTACTCTATCTTGAAATCCGAGCTGTTGAACGACTCCGCTTTTGAGTTCACCGACGATTCGCGCCAGTGGGTTGAGCGGGTAATAATTCTATGTTTTAGCAATTCTTCTTGCTACTGTTTGTAATTTTTATTTTTCAGTTTATTGATGATTTTTGTAGCACAAGTTATCTTCAGTTTTGTAGGTTAAAAATCATTCTCGGCTAACATATTTTGTTCGCTGTAAAAATTTGATAATAGTTCCATAGAACTACACAAACACAAAGATTACCATTCTCACTCCATCGTCTACCACTGAGAGAGACCGCGACACAGCTATTAATACAGCGGACGCTGATGTGTATACGATTTTGAGTTTCTGTGTAAAGAAGGGAGTATTGTAGCTTGGTCTCTGTCTTACTTCATTGTTTCTCTTTTTGGTGGTTTTTCTTACCTGTGTTTTGGCAGTATTGTTTTTTAAATTGAATGGTGATGTGATTTTTCCCTTGGAGATGTTTTTTCTAAATATTTCAAAGAAAAATGGATCTAATTAGTCTCTTGATTAACCTTCCTCCAGAATTTCAAACTTTACAGTGTAGAAGCATGGTTGATGATTGCTAACGATCATAATAGACATGGTTTGATCAAGATTGGTTGTTAACTTGTGTTCAGAATTCCTCTGCACATCTTTCTAAAATGAATTTGTATATGTCTTACATTTCTGCCTTTTGTAATATCAAATTCTGGCAAGTTTTCAATTCTAACATATGTTTAAATCCTTTTTCATGCCTAATCGTAACCTTTTGCAATTGTCTTGTAGATGTTGGACTACAATGTGCCCAAAGGTATTATTAAACTCTTTGCTGTTATCTGGCACTAACTCATATTCCTTTGTAGCGTAGGTTGCTCTTTTAAATCATGACTATCCGTAATTATGAGGTTCATTGCAGAACTACTCCAGGATGAATTGAATTCTCCCCATTTTTTGCAGGAAAGCTGAACCGTGGGCTCTCCGTCATTGACAGTTATAAGCTGCTCAAATTAGGGCAAGAATTGACAGATGATGAGGTGTTTCTTGCTTGTGCACTTGGATGGTGTGTTGAGTGGGTATGAAATTATTACGCTATTGATTTGTTTCTAATGCTTCTGGATGCATATCCATTTAAGTTGATTACATTGTCTCACTTGTTGTTCTATCCACAGCAAATTATTTTTGACACTCTAATACAAAACAATTGTGTCGTAGCTACAAGCCTATTTCCTTGTTCTTGATGATATAATGGATGGATCTCATACGCGCCGTGGCCAGCCCTGTTGGTTCAGATTACCCAATGTATGGCTCTTGAATGATAATACTTTTTCTTTCTTTACTCGATAATGTTTGTGAATGGAAAGAACTGTGCTCTTTCTGAAAACATCCAGGTCGGAATGATAGCTGCAAATGATGGGTTAATACTTCGCAATCATATTCCAAGAATCCTCAAAAAGCATTTTAAAGGAAAGCCTTACTATGCAGATCTGTTAGATTTATTTAATGAGGTTTATTTCTACCCTTAGAATAAGCTTTTTGATTGTCTTCCTCAAAAGATACTTTGCCTTTTTATAATGTTATTTCATGAGTTAACAGGTGGAGTTTCAGACAACTCATGGACAGATGATAGATTTGATCACTACACTTGTTGGAGAGAAGGAATTATCAAAGTACTCGTTACCTTTGTAAGTGAGAAATAGATTCGTCCCCATTCTTAATTGCCCAGCAATGTCACATATGAAGCATCAATCTTCTGCATAACTGTGTTTCGCACTTTACTTATGTTCAATCTATGATATGAATGCTATGCATATTTTATACACATGATACAAATTTGCTCCAAGAAGAAGTGAATATAATAGACAATATTCATTCAATGCTTCTATTTTTCCATATGTTATTACATAACTTTGGTTCTTCCAAACTCAATATCCTGTATTTTTACAGGCATCGTCGAATTGTTCAATACAAAACTGCCTATTACTCCTTTTATCTTCCTGTAAGTAAGCACTTCATTTCTAAACAAGAATATAGCCTGGAGTCAGTTAGGTGAGAGAAGATGCAATCATGCCCCATTCTTTCTGCTTAATCTATCTACTTGTATTTATTAATTTCTTCTGGGGCTTTGGCGGCTTCTAAATCTTTTCTTTCTGTTATATAGTCTAATAGGAGCTATTCTGATCAATTTTTTGGGAAAGAGTAGATGCAGGGATCATATTGCTGATCATAAGATAAAAACCTGATCAATAATGCATCAAATTGAAAATCATGTTTTCCTTATCTCTTAAAGAATATTTAGTTGAAGAAAAGCAATAGTTGTCATTAGGAAGTACTTCCGGTGCACCTATACAAGATCCTTAAATATCAAGGTTGCATTTCATGAAACTAAAGATATCGGATGTTCTCGTTATTCATGGAACCATACGAGTTGAACAGAACAAAGTGGAAAACTTTTATTTGGTTGCCACACCTCTATATCTATAAATTCCCTCCATGACATGAGAACTTAATATAGGTTCGAAGAATTAAGATGTAGTAAAGTTCATTGCCTAAGCCTGAAAGATCTTACTTAACCAGTTGGTTGTTCAATTTGGTATGGCAAATCAACGCAGGTGGCATGTGCACTTCTTATGTTTGGTGAGAACTTGGATGATCATGTCAATGTAAAGGACGTTCTAATCGAAATGGGTGTCTACTTTCAAGTTCAGGTAAACAATGCCTCCATATAAAAGCTCATACAAGTTCCCAACCATTCTTTTTATGATTGATTTCCAAATTTCTGTAGGATGATTATCTAGATTGCTTTGGCGATCCAGAGGTCATTGGCAAGGTAAGATTTTACATTGTTAACGACTCCATTTTCTAGCGCACATATCGTCTCCATTGATCTCACGTGAACACATGTATGCCCTTTCTTGTTTTTACCATTTTCTTTTATTATTATTTTCAGATTGGAACAGATATTGAAGATTTTAAGTGCTCTTGGTTGGTAGCGAAAGCCATCGAGCTCTGCAACGATGACCAAAAGAAAATCCTCTATGTATAATCATCCATGCTAGATCAGTCTCATAATATCATTGTCGGGATTTCTTGTAATTTGATGTTTCTTGCAGGAGAATTATGGAAAGGACAACCCTGCATGTGTAGCTAAAGTCAAAGAGCTCTATGAAGTTCTCAAGCTACAGGTTTCATGTCTCCACCATCACTAATTCATACATCTAAAGTGCATTGTATGAATCTCAACATTCGACAATTCATCGTGTTGTTTGATTCGCAGGATGTTTATTCGGAATACGAAAAGAGCAGCTACACGAGGATAACCAACTCAATCGAGACACACCCTAGAAAGGAAGTGCAGGCAGTGTTGAAATCATTCTTGGCAAAGATTTATAAACGGCAAAAGTAAGAAGATCGTCGGCTGCCATGCAACTACTCTTTACATTTCCAGGTATACAGAATACAAACCAATAATAAAACTTGCATCAAATCGAATAAATTTTGGGTCTATTATATTACTCATAGACCCCTTCTATGCTTAATACAAAAACTTTGGCCAGTATGATTTTTATTTTCTATTTTTGGCTTGAATCAGTCTGTCTCATCCTTAACAAATTGCTGTAGATTTTGTGTTGGTATAGGAAACTTAGTGAAATTTTTATCTTTTCCTTAATATGTTGATGTATATTTAGATAAAATAATTTCAGTGTTTACCAGGGTGAAAAGGTTTATTACTTGGAAGAATTATACTTCATGAAATTACTAGGTGAAGATATTTGCATATTTATGGACAAAATAAGGGAAGATGATCAAACTTAGGAACAACATTATAAGTTTAATTAGGCTCTGATACCATGTCGGATGAAAAGATCGAATTTTTAGAGAAACGCAGTCATTAATCATATATGCGCAAATAGAATTCCGACATCTATTGATGTTGTCCCCATTTTTGAAAGATTTACCAGCAAATGAATGTATTACCTCACTATATCGCAATTGACCCAAAAAAACCCATTTATAATATTAATCTAATTATCCTAATTAATTTTAAAGAGTCAGCACATGTACTGAATAAAATATTTAGCCCCTGATCTGCATTGTATATATAAACAATTACTAATAAATACCCCAAACGCATAACCAAGGGCAACATCAATATTTGAATTAAAATAGATTGAATCAAACATTAATCGAATAATTTATTGTGTACTAATTGGTGGGTTTGTATGGATTATTTTGTGAATTACGACATTAAACCTGACTAATCACCACAAGTTAATTAAGATTTCACAAAGGGGACCAAAAAAATAAAATAAAATAAAAAGTGTGTAAGAGCAAATTACACAAAGACAATGATAGCGAAAGACGCCTTCTAGAAACTTTGGAATGTGTTTTATGAGGCGAGGAAATGAAAAGTGAAAATAGTAATAATACTCATTGAAATGAAAAGTGAAAATAGTAATTTAGCAACGATACTCCGTACATAACATAATAAATATTTTTTCAACTTATAATATATTACACAAATGTTATTACTTTTATATTATACCATACTAATACAAATATTTTTTTTTCTTTTTTACTACAATCTAAAATAATACTAATATTAAAAAATCTACACGCAAATAATAAAAATCACCCTTCCAATGGGATGGAGAGAGTATAATTTCATATATAATAAACCGATTATACAACTATATAGGTTACAGACATACTTTTATATAACACTAACATATATTGTTTGTATTGTGATAGGTGTTGATTGTTTAAAGTTAGTGCGTTGATTTTATCAAGTAGTTTATATAACACAGTTTTTCAAAAAGGTATTAATTTGATCAAATCAACAAGCTAACTTAAAATAATTAGAAAATCATTACATTACAAATAACATCTTACCAAATTAAAACATTAATTTAAAACAATTAGCAAATCGTCATAAAGAACATAACATATTTTGTGTTATATAATGTCCTATATATTATATTAGATTTCAAACTATAATTAAACACACCTTTTACTTAGTACAATTTTTTTTTTTTTTTTTTTTTTAATATTTTGATGTTTAAGGGTGTGTTTTTGTTGCTTGAGTTTGGAAAATTTTGGTTTGAGTTTGGTATTAAAATAATATTTGATGAGATATTTTGTAAGAGAAATTTTAATTTTATATTATTTTATTTTATTTTCAAAAAACACATGGTCCAAATAATAAAATTTGAAAATTTTTGTCAAAAGGAACATAACAATTAAAAATAGGTTACAAATAATATTTTATAAAATATTATATTTCAATAATTAATTTTAGTTTCAAAATATTTATTTATTTATTTTATAAGGAGCATTATATATGAGTGTACTTCGATCGAATTTAATTTTTAAACTATTAAATTCGATACAAAAAATTATATTAGACGAGTTATATGTGATAGCTAAAATTCGAATCGATTATTTTACTGATTTAAATCCACTATACACAACCAAACCAAACCAAACCAAACCAAAGGAAAGAGGATTCATAATGAAATGAATGGACAGTGTGAGAAGGAAAGGCTTCTAGAAGCCAATGGATGGGGACACGTGGCGACATCCTAAGGCAGTCTTCTAGAAGTTCTGTCCCGGACAACAGTCACAGTCACAGTCATAGTCCAAACTCCAAATATATCCCGTACCGTTCAATCCATGTGGTCCCAACCTAAATAAGCAGTAGAGCCACACTATATATCTTCCATCAAAGTCGTTAACCGGTCCCCTTCTCCGAAACGTAAGAAGTCGCACTTCACCCCCCCAGCGACTTTTTAAAAACGTTTTCAAGTCTCCACCTCATAATACGGCGTCGCTTATGCACTGACACTGGTGATTAATATCAATATATTTAAAAATACCTCAATTTAATTAATTCTCTATATTATTATGAATATGAGTTGCTTTAATGGAGTATAGTTTTTAAATTTTTGTATAAAACAAATTGATTTTATTTTAAGGAATTTGATACGTGCATTGAAATGGCTGCCTCTATATCCTTCCTACTGCGTATTAATTAAACGCAGAAGAAACTAAGCAAAACGACACTCGAGGAAATTTAAAATTTAAAATTTTTATAATATAGTAATGCTTGCATCCTTTAGTGGATGACTCATTTGCGTAAAAATATCTGCTATTATTTTATTTGAAAATGCATTAAAAAAAAATAAAAAATAGTTACTTTTATTTTTTAAATAAATAAATATCATAGATTTACAAAATATGTATACCACTGCCATAGTGCTATTACCACTTGAGTTTAGTAGGCCTACCAGTAACCTAAACGGAGCCGTATTGTAATTTTAAAGCCGCTCACAAGGCGCCAATCGGCTTGGCTCGGGGAAGCCAGTCACTCTCGGGAAGCGGGAACCAACCTTCTAGAAGCATAGGCCACTCCAGCCGGCGCGCCAACAGTTTTAC
Organism: Andrographis paniculata; assembly: GCF_009805555.1. Taxonomy (NCBI): domain Eukaryota; kingdom Viridiplantae; phylum Streptophyta; class Magnoliopsida; order Lamiales; family Acanthaceae; genus Andrographis; species Andrographis paniculata. Next base: position 7,372,437 of record NW_026137587.1, read on the forward strand.
GCCAATCCAATGTGCCATGTCAGCAGAAGTGGGGCCCACTGACAACTAGGCTGCAGCTGACTTTGATATAAACCCCCCAAACAATTCATCCAATCATTATCCAATCTGTTCTTCAACTTCTTCCCCCAAAAATCCCCAAATTGAAAGCAGATGCTGGGAACCCTAACCCTAACTCCTAAATCAGCGATCGCCTTCCAATCCAGTCGCTGCAGCCGTAGGATCGTCTGTGAAGCCGTATCGGATTTCGCCCCGCCCGCGCTGGATCGGAGGAGCCTCTACGAGGTCCTCCGCGTCAAACGCGACGCCTCGCAGACGGAGATCAAGACGGCGTATCGTACGCTCGCGAAGCTGTACCATCCCGACGCCAGGTCGCGATTCATGGACTCGCCGGTCGCGTCGTCGGCGGATGGTCGAGATTTCATCGAGATCCACAACGCGTACGCCACTTTGTCAGATCCAAAAGCGAGGGCCATGTACGATTGTAATTTGAATGTCGATTCGCCGCGGCGGTGGGGCACCGGATTCCACGGTTCCGGTCGGAGGAGATTCCACCCCACGCGCCGGTGGGAGACGGATCAGTGCTGGTAAAAAGGTTAGAGACTGCGCGGATCGGATGGAATTAGATGTAAATCCTTGTTTTCCTTCCCTTTCACTATTGATTTTCAGCTTTTTCAAGGAAAATCTGTGTACACATTTTTTTTTATATCACACTTTCCTTTGTGCCAAAAAGAGAAATCAGATCTTAATGAGCTGCAATCAATTGTGATTGATTTAAACGAGGGTTCTGTGTGGTCATTCTTCAGTAATAAGTTAAAAATGGATGAAGAATTAAATGATAATTTTGATAATCTGACAATGAACTAAAATGATACTAATACGGATACTTCCAAATGTTGATTTTGAGTGAGCTAAATGAATTACTAAAACTATATTTATATTTTGAGTTTTGTTACTATAAATAAAACTAGCCATCAAAATAAATAGTGAAATAATTTTAGCTGAAAAGTAATAGTGGTATTTATTTTTTATTACTATAAAATATCATCTCCAGCTTCCTTTCCCGTTACATTCAATTTTTTCTATTATTACTTATTTTAGAAAATTTTCAAAATTTTGTAAATCTATATCTAAAAGTAGTTATAATGATTAAAAGTGAAAATCATTTCACTCTAATATCGAAGCTATACTCGAGTAAAAACAAAAAGTAAACGGTAGTAACAAATTTGGGGCGTGATTGGATTTAATTAAATAGTGTTTTTTTTGTGATCTTTCAAAAAATTATTATTCATCAAATTTCTTTTCTTATAAAATATAAAAATATTTATTTTTATTTTTTATATTAAAATTTAATTTTATTAGTACCTATTTATATTAAATTATATAATTATTTCTATTTAAAATTATTCAAAATCAAATCCCAAACATACGGCACACTGAAAAATGTTTTAAATACCATCGACCCAAAACAATAAGATCATTGTTTATTAGCGGAGGGAGCTATAGAACATAGCGACGGCTGGAATTGTGGTCATTTTAGTAGAATCAGAAAAAACAAATTACAGCCACACAATTTTCAATTTTCTTAAATATTTTTATAAATAATATACTTTTATAAATAATTTTTCTAAACATACTTATAACTCAAAAATACATGGCATATATTTTTCTTATATATTTCATCTAAAAAAATTATATTCAATAACTCGCTTATTTCAAAAAATCAGAATTTAAAAAGTAAATTACAGCATACATATACTAATACTATTATTATTAGTTTGACAAAAGCTAATCATAATTATAATTTTATATAAAGTAGAAATACACTTGTCTGAAAATACGACTAAATATCACTCACTTAATTAGAACCCTCGAGAAAAAAAACATTCCCACAAGTATAAAGAGACTGAAAGGAGTGGTAAAAGTTAGACAATGACAACTAGCCATGCTGCAAAAAATATATCGCAAAATTAGATGAGAAATATTTAAAAACAGTAACAAAAACACAAATACAGAGAGAGTTGCACATTAAATTAAAACACGAGTCTTGGCCTTGGGGTGGGTGAGTTGTGTACAGTCCAGATACAAAATTGCATATAAACACATTGTCCCATCAAACATAACAACAAAATAACCTCCAATAATTCAACTCACTTTTCTACACAAATTTTTTTAAACTTAGGAACTTAGAAATAAAATTAAAAAGGAAAAGAAAAACAAAAACAAAAACAATGGCATAACAATGAACTCTACATGCTCCTCTTCCTTCCTCATTGAGCACATATATATATATGTATGTATATATATATATTATATATATCCCTAGAATTTGTACAAACCTGCCAATCCCCTCACCATAAGGGCCTCAACACTCGGTACATCGACTCACTTGGTCATGAGCATTGAATTGATAACATGCATGATCAACCGAATGTTGGAAAGTTCAGTGCCGCTGGTGGTGGGAAGGTTGCGGTGGTGATTTACTATCTGGTACACTTGCTCGAAGATGGGGCGTACGTGCATCACAATCATTGAGTCGGCTGGGTTTATAGCTGATAAAATCTCCATCATCCATGCCAGTTTTCGAGGGGTGTCCTTGCCGATATCACATGCCAACTGCTGTAGGAGAGACAGGAGCACACCCTGGCTCAATGGAAGGGGATTCATCGATAGGATTCCCGGTAAATCCACCTATACAAAATATTAGAATAAAGGCTTGAAGTCAAAACACATTATCTCTTGAAGCTTATATGTCTAATGGCCGGAGTATAATTAAGCCTCATCTCTTCAAAAAACCATACTCAAACAAGTTATAATGCAAAGGGAGGATGAAAGAATTCAAAAAACCAAAAGACATGAAACCACAAATCTAAAGGCACCAACACCAACAATAGGTGACCACAAAGGGAAATGTTTTTCAGTAAGACAATTCATACCTGCGCGCACAACCATGATACAATACTAACATCACTCCTTTGCAGGGCAGAAGTGAAAGCCTCCTCATATTTGCGCTCAGCCACAAGTCTAGAAAGTTCTTTTGTTGGATCAAGTGGTGCTTCGAGCTTACATAGTAAACACATCATATCAGATTACTTATAATTTAAACTGATAAGCACAGGATAGGATAGATTATCAATTCCAATTAAATTCTCAAGGAGATATCAAAGGGGCAACCTTCTCATGGAGACCACCTAGTGGACCGTTGCTCAGTTGACTAACCAATGGGTTTGATACTTTAGAGTTTGCTCCTGCAACAGCAAGAGCCAACAGTTTTCTTTGACCGTCAAGAACCTCGGTGCTCAAAGTCTGAGTCATTGATGATGCCGAATTTATAGCATCCTGAAAAAATTATGCCCAAATACGAGGCCTCTCAATATGGTACAAATTAAAATAGCCAGAAAAGAAAAGAAAGCATAAATGGCATCACAATGTTAATATACCCTTAGAGCAATTGCTAATGGAGAATGTGAGGCATCAAACTGTTGCTGAGCCGCTGCAGTATGTTCAGTCATTCCTTTCTGAAAAGTGGCGTCAACCTGCTCAAACATTGCCCTGCACGACATCTCAAATGCCGGAACAACAGATGTTTCTAAACTTGATTTCAGCGTGTCCTGCACAAAATATTTCAAGTTCAGATTCTGTTGGTAAGATACAGTACAAGCTAAAAGAATAGCACCATTATGATTCTCCTTTTCCTTCTCCCACTGGCCAAAAGAACAATTTAAAAGCAAATATAAGTTGCATTTCAACTTGTTTATGTATCCTACTGCTTTCTAAATCATGTTGATGTGGGTGCACACGGTTTACTTACACACACATACATATAAAAACTTTGGAATCTGAAATCATTGTAAAACAAGTTTTTGATCAACACCTGAAGCGCCTGCTTGCCAGAAGTTTGAAATTGAGTTTGAATATGCCTAGCAACTGTAGCTTCAAGTTTGGAGATAAGGGATTTGTCCAGCTGATTCACAGCTTTGTCACCAACACCTTTCTGTGCGTGCAAATAAGATAAAGACTTCACGCTTTGATCAGGCCAAACAAAGATCGAAATGTGTAAAAACGTTAACCTGGAAGTTCTCTGTGAGGGAAGTGGATATTGATTTCTCAATGATTGGAGTTATAGTCCGTGCAACAGATTGCCCCACAGCACCCAGTTCCCTTTTAAAAGTTTTCTCTATGATTGACGGTATGTCCTTGTTTAAGCTATTGGTGATTAGATTTGTTAACTGTTGCATGCGCTCCCTCGCTGCTTTTTCATGTTTTGCATTCTCTTCTTGAAATCGAGCCCATAAAGCATCAGTATTGGCTTTCACAGCCTTCTCCATGCTCCGACCCAGTGCTGCCTCAAGCCTTTTGCCTTCTTTAGTAACTGGGTTAGCTACCATGGTTGTCATCTGCTTCTGCATTTCTCTTTGCATAGACACAAGCTGCAAGAAAGGATAAACTCATAAGTTCAAAATAAAACATTGTAATGAATAAACCATGAAGGTGATACGACGGACACTTGCTGTTAGAAATTAAAAAGCCCATGTTTTCCATTGAGAATAACAACAGAATGCCTTATTTATAAGGTAACTGTTAGCTATCAAACTATCAAGGGTAAACCAGAAAGAAAATAATAAATGCAGTCAAATTTCAATTTCAAAATACCTTCTCAAGAAAAGCACAGGTATAAATGCAGTCACAGAGAAGCATTCATAATTAGAAAAACAAAAGCTTCTATGAGTTGACCTTAAGCTAGTGTAGGAGGAATTGACATATACATATATATATGTATATATAATGACCAACTTCCCAGTCAGACTAGCATTTAGAGGTAGTCAAGTTCCAGCGACTGGAAGGATACAAGGAAGAAAATCACCCAAGAAATGAATAGATAAAATGCTAACTGAGTAGGTCCCAACGACAAGGTAGGGTTATTAATAGATAATTGTTGTTGCAATATTAAAATTGTTAAGTCCATAGTTCATAACAGATCCAAAACATCAAGAATAGTGAATGAAGTAGTGGGGCAGGAATTTAAGAACCTGATAATAGCAATTCCAAGCTACATTCTTACAATGGGTATAATAATAAATAGATAATGATGTCAATACCTGACTCAGCATTTCTTGAGTGGAATTTACTTGTGTGGATGCACCTTCTATAGCATTGCTGGAATTGACACCCTGGTCATTATTAGAATCTGTTGAATTGAAAGCACTGGTTGACAGTGAAGGTGTGCCAGATCCTTGAGCACTCTTTCCCTTCTGCTTTTTCCCTTTTGCATTTGTTGCAGGTTGATGCTGAGTTGGTAACGGTGCTGGAGGATCAACTACCTTCCCAGAAGCATCTCTAGCAGTGTCAACTTCTTCTGCAGATGACTGTTCATTAATAGTTTCAGTTTCACCAGGTACATTAAACTGCCTAGCTTCCCCAGCAATGTAGGATTCAGGGGACAAGGCACGGCATTCTCGTGCCATGTCAATTCCAAGATCAGATACTTGAGAGCAGAACATTTTTTCCTTGCTTGCTGACACGAAAGTCTGAAGTTCTTGTCGAGCACCATCATCATTGTTTTGATGAGATCTGATCTCACCCACAACTTTTACCTCCACCTCAACATTCCTTGTATCATTGTTCATCACCACGTCTGGAATATTAAGTTCAGCATCACTTTTGGGCTCATTAGTCCGGCTCGCTTCAGATGCTGAATTGCCCATCAATATTTCCGAAGGAGTTACCAGATGAGTAGGGTGTTTGAACTTAACTGGAGGATTGAGGTCCATAGAATTATCTTGTGAAAGTTTGTCATCATTGCTAGGGTCATTATCCAGCGATGCAACATCCGATAACTTTGTATGAATAGCATCCATTTGCCTATCAACTGAATAATCAACAACCTTAGGCTCCAAATTAGGATCACTCATTGTAGAATCATGGTCCAAACTGGTCAAATGAGTGCTTAAACCCGACTGTACTTTTGTTAGCTTGGGGCTCAAAGGCAGAGGAGGTGAAGTAGCAGAAGGAATATTTGCATCTTTAGAAGCCTCTGACAAAGGTGTTGACTTAATTTCCGCACTGGAGGAAGCTAAATCCTGAGCCTTCGGTGATTCAACAGAAGCAGTGGTGACAGGGTATCTTACTGCAGATGCATCTTCCCGACCACTCTCCTGAGCGGAAGTTTTAGGTCCTGAGCTAGATACAGACATCTCAATTTGTTTACTGCTAGAACTATAAACTTCAGCATGTCTATCAACACTAGATGCATCCTGGGGGAAGCTAGAATCAAGCTTCTCATATATAGAATTTTCCATTGGGGGTGGAAGGCACTGTGACAAGTTCAAAGCATACTGTTGAATAGCTTGTGTCTGAACACAATATACCTGAACAACTTGTTCGCCATGAGGAAGTATATCGCTTGTCCCTGTAAAACTGAGTATCGGCATGGTGACTGTAAATTCTGAAATGTAATCCATGCGAGTTGCCTCCGGGTTAGGACCATATTCCAAGTGCACTGCATATATAGCGTTCCTTTGGGCATTTGCCAACAAAAGAAGACCCGGCTGTGACAAAGCTATAACTTGATTGAAAAAGGCTTCTTCAGAATGTGCCTCTGAACTCTTTAACTCCAATCTTTGGGTACAATGCCATGATTCAGCTTCGGTAGGAAGCAACCATCCTTCTTCATTCCCAGATACCCAGATTTTCACTTCCCGGTTCAAAGGACCCTGAACAGATTTTTATGGAAGTTAACATATGAAGTATAATCATTGAAACCAAAAGCTAGACACATGTCGAAATGTTCTCTAAGGGTGTGTTTGTTTGGGGGTTTGGATTTTGGATTGGGATTTAAAAAGTAAAAATTTTGAATTTGAATAGTTGTATGATGTAATATAAATAGGTGTTGATGTGATGTTTTTTTATGTAAAATTGATTTTTAGTATAATATAAAAAATAAAAAATAGGTGTTTGATTTGATGTTTTTTGGGGAGAAATTTTGGATGAATAGTAGGATTTTGACAAAATCCAACAAACGAACACACCCTAAATGTCCACATGACCAACACAAGTGTGCAATTTACTCAACATAAAAGCAACTCCAGCATACCCCGGTAATAAGTATGACATGATCAGGACGATGAGGAGCAGCCAGAAAAGTGACAGAATTTACAGGCTGTCCATCATGTGGCCGGATAACTGCAGTATGCTGCGATTTCCTATCTTCCCAAATCTTGATCTGCAGATCACAGAGAAATCAACAGTGGTTTAAGTTAGCTACCATGCCATAAATGAACTTCTAAGCATGAATTAAGTATCCAACTATCTATCATTACAAATTGGAAGCATTTTTGTTGCAGCAAAAACTATGGAAACACCTCCAAATCTCATTATAATCACTATTTCAAATTCACTTGGAGGAGTTTACCATATTGGGATAAAAATCCGACTGGTAAGAAGTTCATAACTACATTCAAATCTTCATGCATTCCGTAAAGGAAACCATAGATTGTAGAAAACTTGCAAGGCTGGTGGGCTAAACCTTAAATCAATTTTCATCTATTAACTGTTTGAATAGTTCATATAAAATCTTATATAAAACTCAGATCAGTCAAGGGATGCTTGAACTTTGGATGAGTACAAAATTACAGGTATGAATGTGTTTGAGCATGGCTGACTTAAATATTACTGAGATTACTGAAAGGCGTCACGGAGATTCAGTCAACTCAGAATAGGAAAATATAAGCTGGGTACAAAGCTGACATATGATATGTGCATTAAATAACTAGATCTTGTTAGTTCTCACCTGCTGATAAAGTCCAGAGACTGGACAATAAAGAAAGGAGGAAATAGAAACTAATTTATTAAAAAGATAGCATGAGATATATACATATATTGAATAATGCAAATATTTGTTATCTGATTATGATTAGATTTAGACAAGAAAATGAGAACCAAGAGCATTCAATAAAGATAACACTATATATATAGCTCAAATAATTTATGATTCTGTGGGTTTTACTTTTCAATTTTAACAAAATTAATTCCCATCCAACTTCATGAAAGCTTCAAAATAAGCTACAATAAGGTCCTTTTTTTCCTTAAATTCAACATGTTTTACCAAGTCGCAAAACAAAAGGAAAAAATAAATAAATAAAAAAAAACCACTAATAAGGCGATGCATCTAATAAATACTAACCTAGCAACATAAAAATGGGACAACTTATCAAAACCATGCTGTGTAGAAACTTAATCTCTTTAAAAGCCATCAATTTATTTTTTTTTTCTTTTTAATTCTAACATTTTTCAAACAGTTGGGAGTTGTTCAGAAACATTTCAAACCATTCTTTCTCCGTTTCAAAACTTCCTACAAGCATCGATTTACAGCTTCCATCAAGGCCCTTACTTCCATAGGAATCTTTAAAAAATTTACTGAATGCTAACAATCAAAAATATCTCTCCACCTTAAAATTATTCATAGTAATTCTAAACCAACACATCCAAGCAGAACCTTCGTCACTCGCTCCTTCATGAGCTCAGCTAGTATATTAATTGAAACAAGTTCGAGTAAGGACAAAATGTTTGACAAACCGTGCCATCTACTGAAGCAGATACCAGCCGGGTAGTCATCCACTGGCACATAGACAGGTCAGTCACCTCTCCGTCATGAGTACCGACAAGATGGACCCCATCAATTAACTTGTCAACAGAACACTTGAGTGGTTCCTCAGCAGAAAATTTTTCACCTTTTCCAACTTTTGTTGTATCGATCTTTAAAACATATCTACCAATTGCGACAACAAGAATTTCCTGCGACCAAATGACATCTCAATGAGATCACAGAAGTTAAGATGCCATTTTTAATTAAGAGGAAGATACATATAAGAGATAAAAAGAATACCTGTTTATGGCAGTGCCAGCAAACTCTAGGGTGAACTGATTCCCCTGCTCCAGTAATTTGAATGGCAATAACAACTCTTCCGGTAATTTGTGGTTTTTCTTCTTTATCTGGACCTTCACTGATCTTCCAAACATAAACCCTGCCATCCATGCTTGCACTGCACAAGAGCAAATTATAATACTAAGCACAGATCAAGATTTAAATCCCTCATACAAATAAGAGAAAAATAGACTACTGAATACCTAGCCAAAAGGTGAACATCCTCAGCAAAGAATGCCATGTCTGTGACCCTCTGGTAAATATTTGCATTATTAGAGATAAATCAATGCTAAGATATGGGCTTGAATTGAATATCAAGACTAAGAAGTGGATTTGCATTATAACTTACAAGATAACCATTATATAATCTAAAGCATTTGGTGTTAATTATCACTGATCTCAAAATAAACACGAACAAAGATTAAATAACAACCTGAGCTAGGCCCTTGAGCAACGATCTCAATGCAGTGTTGATATTGAGTACCCGAACGGCGCCTTGCTTTAGCCCGTAACAAATATAAGTCTTATTAACAGCAACTTGCCTGCCCAAAACCAGTTCAGGATCAGACCCATACTTCGTGATGGGTGTAACCTCGAGCTGAGGCTGCACCTCTCCCGGCAACCGTAAATCTATGTCGTAGGCCAATCGATCCCCAACCAGATGCCTCCCCTTGGGAAGCTTACTGCTCGGCATCCTCATTACAGGACCCTGATGCGAAACCACAGGAGCACCTCCTACGGCCACAGTGTTTACATTCTGGGGGGCGGTCATATCAGAACCTGCGGAGGATGTTGGGTGGATTTGAGGCACGGGCATTGTCGGTTGCTGCGAGATTTCATGCGTAGCAGGAGGCGCGCTCAGCAACTCCATCAAACGAGCACCGTGGGCGTTAGGGTTTTGGGAATTAGGATAATTATGAAAATTGGGGTGCTGCGGCGAAGCGGTTGAGGTCTGGACTTGCAGCGTGGGGGTAGGATAAGACATGGATCTCTGCGGATGCACGTTAGCCGCTTCTTGCTGCTGCTGTGGAGGCGGCGGCGGTGGATTTGCATAAGCAGCGTATACCGGGTGGTAATTGAACGGCGGCGAGGTCAAGGGAGGATAAGGATACCCGCCGCCAGTAGCGCCGCCGGTGGGCGGGGGGTACGACGACGAAGGAGGCGGATATGGGGAGGAAGTCATATTAGGGTTTGCTAGAGTGTTGGAAGCCCCAGTATTGGCGAAGTTTTGAGGGTTAGAGGTGGATGACGTAATGGCGGTGGAAGACGACGGTGGCGGCGTCGATGGCTTGAAGAGCTTCTGCATATCAAAGGGCACTCCGCCCGGTGGGTTTGGGTTGCCGGCGGAAGCCATATCCAAATCCCTAAGATTAGAACTATACAAGAAACAGCAAAGCGGATTGAAATGAAAACACTGGAAATGTTGAGATGGGTATGGATAGATCTGGAAATTGATTGCGAAAAGTGAATCAGTGAGCAGATCCGTGGGCGATCGGGATTCGGGATTTGGGATTTGGGGGAAGAGCGACCCGAGACGGTGGATGAAAGAATTGATCGAGCGGAAGACGAGAGAGAAAGAAAGAGAGACAGAGAGAGAAACACACTGACTATTGGGAGACCAAAGGCCAGACCCATCTATTCATTATTTTTTCTTTTTTGCTTTTCGTGTCTTTTTTTTATTATTATTAAATGTTAGAATATGAAAATTAAAATACTAAACTCCGTTTGCTCCAAACCTTTTTTCACCATTTTTATCTTCGTACACTCAAAATAATTTTTTTATTTTAGAAAACAAAAAAAAGTATACACTATGTACGAAATATTCTTTATTTTTATTTAAAAATATTCTACCATTAAATATATAATTATTTTATATATAAATTCAAAGACAAAATCTCTTACACAATTTTATTAACTAATAAAATATTACTCTCTCCATTCAATTTCTACGGTTTTTTAGGTGATTTGTTTTTTTTGTTATGAATGCACAAATTTGTCCTTAATTGTATAGTAGAGTTTAAAAGTAACAAATGAATGAAGGATAAAAATGTAAATTTGTGTTTAAAAAATGAAATAAGACAATAGTTATTGGACGTCCCAAATAAGAAAGTATGAAGGTAGTTCGTGGACGGAGGGAGTATTATATATTAATTTACTACACGATTCAAACATTTTTTAATTGAGATAGAGAAAATATTATTTATTTTCTCTATTATCAATATAATTTTTATATTTTTAATATAAAAATATATATTTTTCAAAAATACAAAATAAATAACTCATTATTTCTTATGTAAAATGTGTTATTTAAAAATTCTTAATACAAATCAATTTTTTTCCTATATTGAGTATATAATAAATCAATTCATAATACATGAAACACTAATAGTAAAAAATTGTATAAAGATTCAAAATACTTTATTTGCTTTGAGGAAAAAAAATTTCAAAATTTTCAACTATCACAATTTACTGTAAAAATACACAACTTAATCTCAAAAAATAATATATAAAAATTATACAAAAAAAAAAAAAAACAAATAATAACATTGACAAGCACCTCAAACTATACAACCCTTCTCCTCACTTGGAATTTAATTTTGTATTTTTGTTTTTTTTATTATTTAAATATGATATTCTCTCCACCTTACATATTATATTATTTTTTTTCGTCCCACATAATTTGTCTATATTTTTTATTTTTATCTTAATCCATAATTATTTTTATTATACAATAATTATTTTTATTAATTATATTTTACTTAAATTCCCGCGTCTATAATAATATGCACATATTATATGAGACGGAGGAAGTGTTTTTTTTGATAAAATATATTTTATATTTTAATTATATTTTAAATTTTATAATTTATAATTTTTAAAATTTTTATTAGATTAAATAATTATTTTAATTTTTAATTATTTATATTATATTATAATTAATTGTAATTACATATTTTAAATTATTTAGTAATCATATTTTTCTTAAATTATGATATATAATATTCTTATAATATTAAGAATGGAGGAAGTATTTTAAAATTACATATTTATATATATAAAAAAAACAAGAATAAAATTATAAGCGAAAAATCAAAAGGCCCTAATACACTTAAAAATATTTACCCTAATAAAATCATTAAACACATTCACAGCTGCCGCCTACACCAGTTATTTCTCCGCTCCGGTGCGTGCTAATGCTACCGGTGAGGTTAATATATATTTCTTTCAAATAATAATTTAAAAATAAAATAAAATAAAAATTTCTGAACCGCCCGGTTCGTCCGAAAAAAAAAGAACCAAAACTGAACCGTGTGAGAATCGGTTCGGTTTGACGGCGGTCCGGTTTGTCTGCTGTTAGCTGAAAAGTCACGTGACTGGAATTATTTTTTAAAATTTCGTAATAAATATTTTGTTCCGGAAATCCCTTCAGATAAACCAAACCATGCGTAGAGTAGCCGCTTTCAAAATAACGTCGGAGAAAGAGTAACCTCACCGAATCCACCCACAGCGTCTTCCTTTCCACCAAATCCTCATTCGCCGTTTCGAATCCAATCAAATTCGCTCGTTGATTGCGTGTTTTCCCTAGATCTCGAAGGAATCGACTCGCATTTTGCAAGCGGAACGAAGAAGAGGAAGGCAAGGGAGTCGGGAGGGAGGGATGTGTTTCTCAAGGATTTGCTGCTGCTGCGTGTGTATCGTGCTGGTGGTGATCGCGATCGGATTTACGGTCGGATTCGGAGTTTTCCAGCACGGATTCGACAAATTGAAGTCCTCGATGCATATGTGCGAGTCGTTCGGCACGAACGGAACCGTTACTACTTTCTGTGGCCGGCCGTTTCTGCCCGCTCCTCCGCCGCGCTGATGGTCGACTGGTTACTGCACCTGCTCGCGCTTGCCTTCAGGTTAGATAGATTCGTTGCTTTGATGGAATGAAGTATGTTGTTAATCCTTCCGAGTGTTGATCTATTGTGGTTATTGTCATTAGGATTTGTGAGCAACATGGAGCCTGATTTTTGCACCTTCCATCTGTGAAGTTGTTTTATTATGGTTTGGTTTTATATATTTTCCACAGCTTTTTACCCTGCATTTTTGGCTTGAGAATTTATTCTTGTTGGAAAAAAGTTTCCAGAATAAAATATCTGATATGATTCATTATCCATATGTTTATCATTTAGTGTAAATTGAAAATGAGCATAGTATTCAATCATCGATCAATAATTCCATAGAGATATTTTACAATCTTCTGTACAGCACAGGGGATTTGCTTCGATTGCTGTACAGTAATTTGTGCCCTTAAAACCAACATTGATAATTGATGTTTGCTTGGAAGGCAGACTCAAACTTTTTGCCTTCAAACATAAGTCAGAGTTATCATTGATTGTCTTAAAGAAATGTTCAATACAGAACTTGAATGTATATGTTCATAGATGAAAGAAAGGTGTCCTAAAGATAATCTTGTGACGTAGAAATAGACCCATAAGTTGAAACCCCAAAAGTCCATAAATGTTACGTCATGGATGGAACAGCTTGAGCTTGAATCAAGTTTGCTCAACTAATCTACTCGATGTTAAAGACATCTCAACAATTGAATTTCTGGAGTTGGTCACCCAAAATATCCACTCATTCTATGCCCTCTTTGGAAATATCGTGTAAAAGGAAGTGAAACATTCAAGACAATATTTGAGACTATGCTTCTTCTTTCATAAGATTTGTGGCTGTTGGCCTAAAAGGGGCTTAATCCATAAGCTCTTCTCAAAAGTCATTATTGTTGTTGCTCGACTCATCGGCGTCCCGAACCTCCGGGTCGCACACACAAAGCTCTACATATTTCGAATCGAATTGGATATATCATGAATATCAACAACCAGCAGTTCAAATGACATCAAACATGCCCGTGTAGTGTAGTCAAACCTCTACCTAAAGTGATCGTCGAAAAATGTTTTAACAAAAGATAAGATCGAGGAAAAACCTCGAACAATTGTTCAGCATGGTCAGTAAGATAACACATTTATAAATTGCAAGCATCAAATTCACCTTTACATTGTTCTTACACAACGAATCGTATCGAATCAATGCATGTATGTATGTACAAGTGAACAAGCACAATCGACGTTTTTATAAGAAAAGAATGCCTATTTCGAAATCCATCGATATAAACAAACTTACAGTCGAATTGGTCATATAATGTGATGTTTCAGAAGCCCTTCCACGCGGCGAGGATTTCGTTCAATAGTTCGCCGATCAGTTCCCTATCGGCGCATTGTAGAAAGGCGTTGAAATCATCCCGTATATCGTAGATCTTCCCGAACCTCACAAGGTATTGCATGCAGCTGGTCTTAAGTTTCGGGAGTTGGTAGAGAGTCGCGTTCTGCAGCCTTTCGAGAACATTCTTAGTGTCAATATCCTCGACCAGGCTCTGATGGCATGCCTCTTTTAGATCCGGTATGTCATACTTGTCGGCTGCTTGGAGCAGGGCCAGCCGGTGGTTCAAGAAGTCTTCGTTACGTATGTTTCCGTAAATGTAGTCGAGAAATGCGTGGCAGGCTTCGATCGACATGTCGGAAATCGTCACAGAAGAGAGTTCCTTCTCTTTAAGATCGTGCGAGAACATGCTGCGGAAAACGGGCGATCTCGAGGCGAGAACTGCACGGTGCGCCGGGATGCTTCCATCCGAGACTGCGATAACAATGTCGGTGTGGATGCTTTCGGACAGCATTCGTCCGAGGGATGTAAGAGCCTTTTCGTTCGAGTCTCGCTGCACAAAGGCTTCGCCCCAAATCGAGCATGGCCCGGCGCCCTGTATATAAAAATGAATAAACAAAGCTTTCGGAATGGTAGATGTTTAAGAAATTTGTGCAGACTTACGTCCAGGGATTCGACTTTGAGATCGAGAAATTCGACGTCTATGATGAATTTTCCGGTTAATGGAACCTCGATCGCCCAGAGGAAATCCTCGTTGCTCTTGAGCTGTTTGTCGATTACTTCTGCATTCGATGTAAGAGAGGAATCATTGTTTTGAAATTTCAGTTATTAACTGATGTTTTCCGGAATTTGAACGCAGGAAAGTGATGATCGGATGGAGATCGAGTTTGATCTTACCTGGATGAACCAAACACTTGCGATCTCCGGCGGAGGAAACCGCTTTGATGACGAAGGATGCGATCGGAGGCTTGTCTCTGGATAAATTCGATATCACAGGGTATAATCTAATGAACAAGGCCATGGTACGATTCTTCTCCACAGATAAATGCCTAGAAACGAAGCAAAATCGGAGTCGATTGGTTATTGGATGATATAGAAATTGTGCAGTTATTGAGTGCGTGTTTAGATTGCTCGGCTAGGGTTTTGAATTTTGGGAAAAGGATGTAGTGAACTGACCAATTCCATTTTCCGATGGTGAAGGGATCGGATTTGCGGTAAGTGCAGGAGGCGAGATTTTCGATCCGCCATTGGGCGAGGCGCGAGGTGGTTTCGACGCGGTAAGCGGAGTCGGTGGTCATCCTAGAGAAGACGAGCGCCGCCGTGATTTCATTGATGCAATCGAAAACCCCTTCCAGCAGCTGATCGCCGTGCTTTCCCAGCTTTGCAGCTCCCCGCTCTCTTCCTCATATATTGTTCACGATCTCCTCCTCCCTCTCCTCGCTCTCTGTCTGTCGATCCACACACAATCACTCACATACGCACACACACATATATATATATATAGAGAGAGAGAGAGAGAGAGAGAGTATGTGTGTGTGTGTGTGTGTGTGTGATTTGCTTGATTTATAGTAAGTATTTACACAGTTTTGTGTGAAGGTAGGTTTCCAGCACGCAAGGCTAAGCCGCCATGGATGTTGAAGTTGTTGAGCAGAGGAGATGAGATTGCATTTGCAGGGAAGGCTCTGTTTTAGGGGATGTTGCTTTCAGGTGATGATGGTTGTTGGCTTAGACTGCACTTCAAGAATTGATTGGGCTGGCTATATATTATGCAATCATCGAAGGCAAGCTTCTCTTTCTCTCTCTTTCTATATCTTCTGATCCAAATTCATTCATTCATTCATTCATTGATGCATTTTTTGATGATGATGATGATGATGGGTGCGTGCGTTGATTTCAAAGGTTTCCAACTGAATCTTGGAATATAATAATTTTTTTTTTGTGATTTTGGGTCCTTACAAGCAAAGAATCTGTTTCAATTGCCTCTGCCTTTTCTTTGGATTCCTTTTTTATGCAATAATGTTCCTAATGACATCCTACTGTGATACATTTTAATTGTTTTTTTAAAATATATATATATATATAATTTTAATTTAAATAATAATTTGATTGGAAAATAATTAGCAGGAAAAAAATATACATACAAACTTATCTCTTGTGTTAAAACTAATATAAGCATATTATATGTAAACTACGATGGTGTATTGTCAAATTCTATTTATATTAAATTTTATACTATTATATTATATTTTAAATATTGTCTATAAATTTTTATATACTTCACATTTGTCCATCAAATTTATGTATGCTTTTAGTTTTTATTTTTTATTTATAGTAAATAATCTTTACATATGTTTTTTAATATTATATTTATATACACACTTAATCTATCAAAAAGTTTATATCATTTTGTTAATTAACTTGTATATTTTTTAAAATATACATATTTTGTCATAATTAACCAATATAATATTATATTTATTAAAATTAATATTTAACTCAAATGAATATATATTTGGCGACGCATAGTAATATTTTATAAGAAGTGACCATCTATTTTTATTGGAGGGGGTAATAAGAACACAAAATTAGGATCTATTACATCCAAGTGCAAATGATCATTTGTTTCTTGACTATACTTCCCATTTGGTGGTGGTCATTAGTGGGTTTTGTCTATGTGAAGAGTACCCATAATTTTTAGTGCAATGTTTATTTGTCCGTAACGGTTATATTATGAGTTAAAAAAATTCAACTGTCTTCAAATAAAAATGACTACAGACTTCACATCATAAAAATATATATATATATATACAAATAAAATAAAGTTAGATTATATATTGATTTATATATATATATATAAATTTATATAATCAAACAACAAAATTACACAAAATATCTGAATGGATGATCTAAGCCAAATGAGAATAAGCAACCATGATTGCCCCTCTTTATAATATATATATATATATATTCATAAAATGTTAAATAAAATAGAATGGTGGGGGCATTGTCTTGAGTGAGGATTAGAATCTTCAATTAAATATAATATTTAATTTTTATTTAAATATATGTCCCCTTTGATCAAACTGTCACGGAAGGTATCTGTAATTTGTGGGTCTCATTCATTATATTTATTTAATATTTAATATTTTAATATCTAGCCGTAGGGTTTAGGGATACTTACTCTCCCTCCGTCCCAGATACCATGTCCATATTGTCGTTTCTGTCCGTCCTACATACCATGTCATTTTCCTTTTTTGGAGAATGATTACACACTTTAATCTCATTTTAAATTTTAAATTTTATTTTTTTTAATTTTAATTAAACTAATTAGTTATCTTAATCTTAATTTATAATTATTTATATTATAGGATAATTATTTTCACTAATACATTCTTAATTATCTACTAATTACACTTCTCCTAAAAAAATACCGTGTCTACAGTGTAGCAGACACAATATTTGGGACGGAGGGAGTATTATATATATATATATATCATATTAAATATTTGTAATACAGAATTCAAATTATATTTTTTTATGTCTAGGATTTGGATTTTTTTCCCCTTAATTTTATATGTTCTAAATTAAAATAATACTTAGTTTGATATCTATATTTTATAGGAAAAAAATACTATATTTTTATTAGTAATGATTAAATTGTAGAAAAAAGTTTTAAAACTTTAAAATGCAAAAGTAGCTAAGCCATTAAAGTTTATGTTGATTGGTTGTATGTTATGAAAATTGCTGATTATATTTGATTTGTGTTTAATTAAAGCAGCCAAGTTGGGCAAAAATATATATTTTTTTTTATTTTTTATTTTTAATAACATGCAAAATATTAAAGCAGGCAAGTTGGTTTAAGCAATATGTTAAGAGTATATATTTGTTTTACGACTTGCAATCACATCTTGCTTTCAAATAGCTAGGACTGATATTTACTAGTATTTTATTTTTTTGCTTGTATTATTATATAATCTCTAATACTTAATAACTTATTGTTTAAATTAATTACTAAATAATAATGTTATTAAACTGTTTGTGTATCATCTGGGTCGCTTTAGAGTGAATCTTTTCTAAAGTGTTCTATTATTTCACGCAATCAACGATCAATCTATATTATTATTATTATTATTATTATTATTATTATTATTATTATTATTATTATTATTATTGTTGTTGAAATTTTCTAAATCCGAAATAAAGTTAAACCCTACTAATTTTTAGATATGACATAAGAATTTAGGTAAAGTATAATCAGTAGATAATTAAGAAATGTATTAGTAAAAATAATTATAAATTAAAATTAATAAGTAAATAGTTTAATTAAAATTTAAAAAATAAAAAATAAAAAATTTGATTAAAGTGCATAATTATATTTCAAAAATAGAAGAAAAATTATGTGAGAGAGACGAAAGTAAAAAAATATGGACAAATTATGTGAGATGAAGATAGTAATTGTGTACACAGGGTCTACGTTGGAGAGTTGTTCTCAGTAATTACCCAAAGGAGACACGTGTACAACTATATACAACTATATATATGAATGATAATGGGTAGAGTATGACTTGGGTATAGGCACGGGTGTCAAAATTAAATCCAACCCGAAAAATTGAATCTGTTTCACCTGAAAATTTTTTAGGTTCGGGTTTGTAAAAAATCGGGTCAACCAGAACCCGAAACAAAAAAAAAAATAAAATGTCATGTTTGGATCGTGTTTCATGTGACCTGATAACTCGAAATAAAAATCAGGTCAGGTTTCGGGTTGACCTGAAATTATATACTCCCTTAGTCCCGTTGGAAGGGTGGCGTTTACTGTTTGCATGTAGATTTTTGAATATTAGTATTATATTGTATTGTAGTGAAAAAGATAAAAATACCCCCATTACTATGGTGTAATATAAAAGCAATGACATTTATGTAATATCTTGTAAGTTGAAAGGGTATTTATTACGTTAAGTAGATAGTGCAATTACTAAATTAAGAAATAGTAACTTTATTTTGGGATGAACGAAAATGAAAAATTGCTAACCTTTCAATGGGACGGGGGGGAGTATTAAGAAATAATAATAGATTGTATAGTGAAAATGAGCCATTTGGAGTTTTGTAGTATATTAAGAAATAATAATATTTTATTAGTTAGTGAAAATGCATAAGAGATTTTGACATTTTTGTCATTTAATTTTATGTATAAAGTAATTGTATATGTAATTGTATGTTTGTAATTTAGGTGAAAGTTAAAGGTATTTTGATATTGGTGTATAATTACTTTTACTAAAATAAAAAAAAATACTTGTGAAACAGACAAAAATGTATTTGAGTTTGGACGGAGTGAGTATTATTATTATTTTTAATTTATAATATATATTATTTTAACATTTAAAATAAAAATGAATTTTTAAGGGTTTTTTTTTTTTTTTTTTTTTTTTTTTTTTTTTTAAGTTTTTGAGTCTGTTTAATCTTTCTGTTCGTGTGAGGTTTGTTTAGGTTTCGTGTGACTTGAAACTAATTCAGGTCAACCTGAACCTGATATGAAAGAATTTGTGTCGTCTTCGGGTTTAGGATTTCAGATCAAATTTCGAATTCGGGTTGACAATTTTTTTTTTTTTACCCCATAACTCAACTCAACCCGACACAAACACGACCTGAAAATACGAATTGACATTCCTATGTATAGATGAACCCGAGATTCTAACCATATATATTACTAGACTTAAGATTCTAATCATATATATTACTAGACCTAAGATTCTACCCAGATTTTATACCTAAATAATTGAATCCGATCTCAAATAATAGGTAAGTTCAGGTCGAATCTCGAGTCTACCCTACTCATTGCCATCCTAACGATATATATTTTCTCCGTTTGGAGAATTATTTTCATTTATTTGAAAAAATACAACAAATGAAAAAAAGAAAAAAAAAAAAAAAAACCACGAAAGACTGAATTGACTATATACTTTTTGTCCTTACACTTTCTAAATTTCTATCAATTAAACCTGCTATGTATGTGTGTTTGTACTGTTTTAGCTGCCACATATATATCATTGATTCGTGATAGTCTAATTTATCTTGTCGGTCTAATTTGCAGATTTGATGAGAGGTTACTAAAAATGTACTTGTGAGTTTCCATATTAGAACATTTTTTATCATATTTTTTTTTGTTACCTTTATGATTATCATTTTAATTTTTACTATGATAATTAGTTACATTTCTCATTATCTTTAAAAAAATAAAATTATTCATTATTTATTACCTTTGTAAAAAATCGATTATTTTTAACAAAATTTAACAAAATATATTATTTAAAAAATTTAAAATTTAAAATTTAAATGTACTAATATATATGTTGATTTATTCTAATAATTTCAATTTTTTTAAACAACAAATTATATATTTCAATATATTAAAATTTATATAGATTATAATATTATATAAAAATATTATTAAACAATAAAATTATACAGAACTAAATAAATTGGTGCAGTATAAAATACTATCTCCATCCTATGTCTGCTAACTGTAGACAAATTTAATTAAAATAAAAAAATAAATTAAAAAATTTAAAATGAGATTAAAATGTATAATTATTTTCCAAAAAAGAGAGTGACATGCAATGTGGACGGATAAAAACAACAACGTGGACATGTGGTGGGACCGAGGTAAATAAATTCGCCATTAAATTTTTACACTATAAATGTTAATAAAAATAAGATAAACTTTTGGTGTGTTTGTTTGAGAATTTGAATTTCAAACTGAAATTTGAATAATTATAATTTTGAATTAAACTTATTTTTTTAATATATATAAAAAAGTCTAATTTGATATATTTTTTTTTTTTAAAAAAAATGTTATGAATAATAGGAATGACGCCCAAAATCCTACACGGCCCAGAATTTTCCAGGAAAGATACAAGAAGTGACACCATACGCTGCAATTAACACTAACGACTCAGCTCCGAGAATTCCCAGAAACCAAAAAACACTATTCAAACAAGCAAACGCAATTCAACACAATCTCGACGAATCAGAATCCAGGGATGACCCAAAACCTCCCAATTTCTTTTCGGAATTCCTTCAAAATATCTTTATCCAAATTCCGTATGCAATTTCCTTCTCTACCTACTACATACACAGTACCGTACAGTTTTTTCAAGCAACATTCACAAATACAGCCACAAGTCGCTCTCTCATCGGTGCCCCCACCACTCCACAACCCCTTTGGACCGCAGGCGGTATCGATTGCTGCAACTTTTTGAGGAATCGGGAGCTCCGCCATACCAACTGAAGCTGCTGCTTCTTCCGCCCACAGTTAGGTCAGTCTCGCTTAGCTGAAAAGTGGAACTCATAATCGGTTTTATTTCGACTACGAAATTGCAGTTTCGTAAATTTGAATTCCTGGTGCATGAGCGTGTGGTTACATTGCGGCGTTGTTTTCTGGAATCTGGAGTGTATATTTTCTCTTCGAAGTATTAATTTGTTTGAAATCCATGTGTTTATTAGATTCGATTTCCCCCCCTAGGGTTTGATGGGTTTTAGCGGCAAATTACTGTGGGCTATGTAGTTGTGTAAATTCAAGTTCTGTTGGTGTGCATTTGTTTGTTTTTCAAGTTAAGTGGATTCATGTGATTGAAAGGCTTGTGATTGTGTGGAGTCATAGGGTTGGTTCATGGTCTCCTGTCTGGTAACTTTCTAAGCCTTTTTTAGAATTGCTGATGTCTTTGTTTGGTTTAGTGGCTTTGGTTGTTAACTCTTGATTATTGTTTAGTGGCTTTGCTTTAGAATTGATGTGATCGGGTGATTGTAACCTTGTATTTGTAGGTAGTTGTTAAGTTAATGTTACAAAGACATTGTAGTGCCAAACTAGTTAGACTCGCGGTGTCCTGAGATTAGGTGTATCGGCTGAAAAAGGAAAATGTGTTAATAGGTTGAATGAGTTAGTTGTATGATGGATGCTCGTAAGAGACACTAATGGCACTTGTCTTTTTGATTGTTTAGGTGAAATTGTATGGACTCAAAGAAGTTTTCGTTGTGTTTGGTTCCAAGCAGATTCATTAGTTAGGATTTGGATCTTATGATCTCTAATTGAAATTTGTGCTCCATCCTCCTTTCAAGTGTGTCATCTTTTTGCTAGTTGTTGAAACGTAATACTATTGGATGGCTCACAGCTTGACCGATGGGTTCGACAGCAGTCGATGATTTCATGGAAGCTTCATCTGGGGCTCATTTCTCTGGTTTTCATTTAGAGAATGGTGATCTAACTGGTTCCGAAGCTCAGCAGCCAGCTAATTCTGCTGCAGAAAATGTCAAGCAGCCATTTGTCATAGGTACGACAATGGTGAACTATTATTCATTTTAACAAATTTGAAATGGATGTGTTAATTGTAAGTCGTGAATTGGATTCACAGGCGTTGCCGGAGGTGCTGCATCTGGGAAGACTTCTGTTTGTGATATGATCATCGAACAGCTTCGTGATCAGCGTGTTGTGGTGGTTAACCAGGTTTCACTCCCCTCTCTTCGTAGTAACCTCGACCTCTGTTCTTTCATTGCTTTCGAACATGGTCGATCATGGATCACTGGATGTTTTTTGCTATCTTATTATACAGTGATCGATCATGGATCACACTTCAACTGGTTTACTTTCTTTTTCTTACAATTTATTGGCAGGATTCCTTCTATCACAATTTGACACCTGAGGAACTTAAAAATGTCTCTGAATACAACTTTGACCATCCGGGTGAGTTTTATATTGTTGCTATTATTTTGATTTATTTTTTAAAACTTACATTATTCTATCCCAGGTGTATGTTATATTCAATTGAAACTTTTAGAATGATACGCGGATGCTGTTCCCTACTCTTGACTTCATTTAATCATGTTTCTCACAGATGCATTTGATACTGATAAATTGTTGTGCACATTGGACAAACTGAAACATGGCCAGCCGGTTGATGTTCCGAAATATGATTTCAAGACATATAAAAGTGATGTACACACCCGAAGAGTAATTCCCTTAACCCTTTCCTTTAATTAGGAAATCCTTTGTTTTCTTCAGTCAATACACACTTCATCTTCGTTGTTCATATTTGGCAGGTAAATCCCGCAGATGTTATAATCCTAGAAGGTATACTCGTCTTCCATGACATGCGTATTAGAGATGCCATGAACATGAAGATATTTGTAGATACAGGTTTCTTATCTTTTATCTTCCACTTTTCATGCACTTTAGTGTTTGTCTTTTGCTCCGTGTGTGATATCTGGATTCAAAGCTTACGGTCGATCTTTTCCTAAAACAAAGATGCTGATGTACGCCTGGCAAGAAGAATAAGACGCGACACAGCTGAGAAGGGTAGAGACATTGACATGGTGCTCGATCAGGTAGCAACAGATCCCAACCCCTTTATTTGAGTTCAACAGATTGTTTGATGATAACTTGGTTGTGGTGAGAATCGACATGTCAAGTTTGCAATGTCTTGTTTTGTAATAAGATTAAAAAATGGAATTGATTCTATTTTACAATTAGAAGTAATTTTTGTTTTTCGCCTACTGAACTTTGCTTCTGGTTTCCATGCAGTACTCAAAATTTGTTAAGCCTGCTTTTGATGACTTTATACTCCCCACGAAGAAGTATGCTGACATTATCATTCCTCGGGGAGGAGACAATCATGTTGCCATCGACTTGATTGTCCAACATATACGCACGAAGCTCGGCCAGCACGATCTTTGTAAAATCTTTCCCAATTTATATGTCATCAATACCACTTTTCAGGTCTTGTTTTCTACAAATATATTCATTCCGAAGTTTTAATTTAACCTTTTCACTCATCTTGATTCTAAGTCTTGTTCGTCTTGTCCAGATTCGTGGTATGCACACACTCATTCGTGATTCTCAAACCACCAAGCATGATTTCATCTTCTACGCTGATCGGCTGATACGTCTGGTATGCCCGTCTTCAATATGGATTATTTTATCATTGGAAAAGAATAGTTGCAAACAATTTTCTTCTCATTTTACTTACAGAAATTCATCTGTGCCAGGTTGTCGAGCACGGGCTTGGGCATCTTCCGTTTACAGAGAAGCAAGTGATAACTCCAACCGGTAAGCAATTACCATCGCTAGTTATTATGAGCCCTTCAATATATTCGATCCATCTTCAAAATGTTCTATGTAAGATACTAAAGTTAAAACTATTTTCTTTATATGACCAAATATGCTAGTATTCGAAAAGCTCGGGTTTTATCAAGTTAGCTTATACAGAAGTTCTCATATAAATCATTTTCACAATTGCTTGCTTGTGGCGACGCTCCATTCCTGCAGGATCCGTGTACACCGGTGTAGACTTTTGCAAGCGATTATGCGGCGTCTCTGTCATCAGGAGGTTCAAAAGCAATCTCTCCCTCTTCTTTCCCTGGTTTTAGTATCTGAAACATTTTCGAAACATTTTCAGCGGTGAGAGCATGGAGAACGCTTTACGCGCATGCTGCAAAGGGATCAAAATTGGCAAGATCCTTATTCATAGAGAAGGCGACAATGGTCAGCAGGTCTGTGAAAAGCTTTTTTACGAGTTCCTGGCGAACAATGCTGATCACGTTCTTTCTTTACTCGCATCATTTTGTTTCTGCAGCTTATATACGAAAAACTCCCGACAGACATCTCGGACAGACATGTCTTGTTGTTGGACCCGATTCTCGGGACAGGTAAGTTCCACAATGCTATTACACATTTTTAGTTTTAATTTGAATTTTATGTTTTATGACGAGAAATAATATATTTTTATAGAAAACAATGAGTGTTAAAACTAAATTTCAAATAAACAAAGCCTATGTTTCATGCATCGGGAGTAAAATTTAAATTATATATATGTATGTATTTTACCCTAGGATGTACATTCTACTTACCTTTATGAATGTGTCTTTCAGGCAATTCAGCTGTTCAAGCTATCTCTTTGATCATCAACAAAGGCGTGCCGGAGTCGAACATCATATTTCTTAATCTCATTTCTGTGAGTTTCTAGTCGTTTATCAAATGATCATTTCATCTAAAAATTTAAACTTAAGCTTTAACCTTGACCTTAAGCTTAAAACTCAACCGGATTTTCATTTTATCCCCAGGCACCTCGGGGGATACACGTGGTTTGCCAGCGCTTCCCTCGACTAAAGATAGTGACTTCCGAAATCGAAATGGGCTTGAATGAATATTACCGCGTCATTCCCGGCATGGGCGAGTTTGGTGACAGGTACTTCGGCACGGACGACGATTGAACTTTCTCTCCGGTGTCGGAGGGCAAAAATATTTCGATTTTTTTTTTACAAATGAACTTGAGACTAAATGTTGAGTATTTGCACCTCAGCTGGCTGTGCTCTTTTATCCTCTTGCCAAAATGTGCATTTTATTTTATTTATTGGCTCATCTTATCTTCAAATTAAAATATAAAAAACATAAAATATACATTACACGAGTAAGTACTTGTAATTCCCTTTAATATAATGTTTCTTTATCTCAAATTTATCAATTTTTTTGAAAAAAATATTTTTTTTTTCTTTACAAAATATTCCATCAAATATTATTTTAATATTAAATTTAAAATAAAATTTTACCAAACTTATAAAAGAAATAAAAAAATAAGCGCTCCAGAATAGAATAAAAAAAAGCTCTAGAATAGAATAAAAAAATTAAATATTAGTGGTTGCAATTTGCAAATGGTGTTCTTGCAAAACGACAGCGGCGCAGATTGTAGTTTATAGTTGATTGGCAATGAAAACAATTCGAGCTGTTACTTCTTCATCGTCTACGTCGTTGTTCATTTCTCGACTGCGAATTCAAAACCCTAGAGCTTCGTCTGCAATTCCGAATTCTCAGTCTCCGGACTCCATGTCGATTTCCGCAAAAATTCCTCACTCCCCCTTCTTCCACCATTCTACAGCTCCGGTATTGGCGAAGATCCCGCATTCAATTCCCGTTTCCCACAAATTATTCTTCAAGAGCATCACAATCGAGAGAGTATCCACTAGAGATCCTATCCGCTCCGCCTCTTCTTCACCCTCGTCATCATCATCTTCTGTTTCTCTGCAGCCGATCGAGGAGCTCCCGCCGAAGTTACAGGAGATCGTCAGGCTATTCCATGGAGTCCAGGAGCCGAAGGCGAAGTACGAGCAGCTGTTGTTTTATGGTAGGAATTTGAAGCCTTTGGATTCGAAGTATAAAACGAGTGGAAACAAGGTTCAAGGTTGCGTTTCTCAGGTTTGGGTTAGGGCATATTTGGATAGCGATAGAAATGTGGTTTTTGAAGCGGATTCTGATTCGGTGCTGACTAAAGGGCTTGCTGCTTTGCTTGTTCAAGGACTTTCGGGGCGGCCGGTGGAGGAGATTGTTAGGGTATCTCCTGATTTTGCGGTGCTCCTTGGGTTGCAGCAGAGCTTGACTCCTTCTAGGAATAATGGATTTCTGAACATGTTGAAGCTGATGCAGAAGAAAGCTTTGCAATTGTATATTGAATATCAGAACGCCGGTGATTCCAGCAATGAAAGTTCTGGCAGAAGCTCTGTAGAAAATTCAGAGGGAGTGTTGAATGACAGTGGTGAAAATGGTGGAGTGGTGGCTATGGAAACTGGTGATGATCTGAAGGGGTTAGGTAATGGGAGTGCATTGGGCAGTAGAGGAAGGAGAATTAAGGAAAAGCTTGAAAAGGAACTGAGGGCTGTAAAAGTAGAAGTTGAGGATATTTCCTATCAGCATGCTGGGCATGCTGGTGTTAGGGGGAGTGATGGAGAGACACATTTCAATGTGAGAGTGGTTTCGGGAGAATTTGAGGGGAAGAGTTTGGTTAAGAGGCATAGATTGATTTATAGCATGTTGCAAGATGAATTGGATAGTGGATTGCATGCTTTGTCGATTGAGGCAAAAACGCCATCGGAAGTTGAATCTGGGTGAAGTTTACTGTGGTTAAGGTTTTGTTTTGCTTGTTGTTTGGACATATACACGTATTTAAATTTAGTGATGCTAGTTGTATCAATAATGATTTTCTGAATATAACAAAAACAGGAAAGTTGTGTTATTGATACTGATCATGCACACATTTAATAAGTGTATTAGATGGTGTTTGGTGCTCTTATTTCATATGTTCCTTAATGTCATATTTTTTAATTTCCTGGGGATTGCCTTGTTTGGTATTTAGGCATGTCACTTGAACTTATCTTAGAAACACACTGTGTTGCTAGTTATGAGGTAAGCTAGACAAGCATTCTTGGTATATTCATTTCAGCAGAGCATGCCTTCCATGCACTTTACACGAAACAAGCAATTTTGTCATTCTATTATGGCCCATTTTTGTGACCTGGGACTCTCTGTGATGATGTCAGGATCTTCTGAATTTCTATCCTTGATTTGAAATAGTGAAAAAATGTGGCAATATGATTTTTATGGCTTGTGAGATAATACAAAGGCAGAGAAGATTGGATAAGGTCTCTGTAGAGTGTAGACTGGAGGACACTAGAATGGCTGTGTGAGTTAATAATATTTCTCCAGTTTTGATAGATTTATATTCTGCATGTACTGTATGCTGTGCTGGACCTACTTTTGGTTGCCTTTACTACAGAGTGTCATTTTGGAGATTTTTGGTCAATATTCTACAACAATATTGATACTATGTTTCAAAGGTAGATCCACTTGTTAGAGTTGATCAAGCAGACATGCATCAAAGTAATCACATGATGAACTTAGTGGAAAGGATGTGGTTAATCTTTTTGTCCCATTAGTATATCCCTCTTTAAGCTTTACTGGATTTAAACCATTGGAAGGGTTTGAAATTATCAAATTATCTATACATATACAATCATTAGATTATATTTAAGTCTTTTGCTGTATACAAGTGTGCCAAATTTGTAAGCCTATCATAGAACACAAGCCTTCCGCATCTTTCAAGCAGTGTGTGTTTCGACCTTTTTGTATCTAATATCTTTGAAGTAGAAAATATTCATTTAGTTCGATCTTAAAGAAAAAGAGTGTTCCTGCCTCTCATCTTTTGGTTATGCAGCTATGCCGTATTAGGACACCCGCCGGTGGACTCGTCATCTCCATTTGACATTTTGCATGCAACCAGTAAGAATAATGAACTATCCCAAGCTTAACTTTGACCCTGAAAATTCCTTTTACCTTGTAAACTATTTGATTCCTCTGCTCCTGCTTTTGCAGTTCAAGAGCAAGGTTTGGAGGCAGATAGACCAAGCTTGACAGCAAATGCACTGGTGACACCCGCACTTCTCTCGGCCTTAGACTAAATGGCTGAAGAACTTGGCTCGCTATCAACGTCTCTGAGAAGTAAAGTTCAATGTGCAGGTTATCAAATCTAACTTCCAATTTCCTATTCGGGTTAGAAAAATTAGCAAGAAATATTATATCACTATTCAAAAATTCCGGTGAATACAAGTAGATGACACTAAGTCTTGCTTCTGGTGTGTCGAACACAGGATTCCTTGGCTTAATACCCACATAGATTATTAGAGTCATGATGCCAAAGAAGATGAGAAGTAGGCTGAAGAGCAAACATAGGATTGCACCACACCATACTATTGGATTAGTCTTCTTAGGATGTTGGAGAATTGGCTGCTCCCTTGTTTTTAGCTTAGCCCTGTTCTGTGGCGTATCTTGCCGCTCTCGTGTTGAGACTTTAGTGCTGTTGTGTGGCGCTTCAGGTGTTGAAATCTTCTGATTCCTGGCACCATTAGAGAGGACTATCTGACGAAGAGGAGATGGCTTGGTTTGCCTGTGGGATGGAGGTTTATAGGGGGGTGGGGGTGGTAGGGGGAGAGGGAGATCCATCTATGTCTAGTGAATGAAAGAATTGTTTAAGAAACCCTCAGCCTGGAGGAATGAGAAGAGAAACAAACATGGCTTATTATTTCTTTAAATAGAATTGGCCAAGTGGATTAAATTTTTTAAGGAGATAGCAAAAAGCAGCTTTTGGTAGGGAGTGGTTCTTGGAAGCTACCAGAACATAAAAACCTAGGAGTCCACACCATTGATACTCTTGGATCGATGGTTGAGATCCTTTCTGGTGCTGGAGGTCCTTGGAGCTTGCTGAGAGAACACATCTCTGATAATGGTGGGGCAAATCACTTCTTTATAGAAAAAGCAAAAGTGAATATATTTGAAATCTTTTAGAAGATGTAAGAGGTTTGAATAATGGTCTGTGGTGACTCTGAAGCAAGCAAGGCAACCACCTTAAGGAAATGCCAATTGAGAAGGGAAGGGACCCCTTGTACTAATTTGCAAGTTGCAACTGATAATGAGGTTTTGGGTATATTTACTCAGTGTTTTGTATTCTTATGTTGTTTTTAGTGAAAGCTCTTTTTTTAAATACGATGTTTTTTGGTGGGAATTAAAAATATTTCACCTGTAGATTTGAATTAGATGAAAATACAAGTGTTCACACCCACACCCTTAGATTGTTTGCTCATGGGGTTGGTTAGGTTATATACTTAACTTTAAGCAAGTTTGAAATTAGTGGAATATGATGAATGCTGTTTCATCTCCCTTTTGAGTGATTTGTCTGGACTCTATAAAAATTACTCTACTTTTATTATAATGGATTTGTCAACAAATAGCAATTAGATTTGGTTGTTTGTTATTACTTGCCACTGTGTTTCTGGCTTGAAGTTTTCCACTGTTTTTCATTGAAAAATGATCCAACTGCTGTCCGGTGCCGAGCAATTCGAGCCTTGCCCAAGAAATTTGTGCAAAGAACCTTGGATTTAATGTGAGTTGAGTTTGGATTTAATCAGAGTCATTATATATGGAGTTTTCATAGTCATTTTTCTGGGTTAATGGTGATGGTAGATTTTGCATTTAGCAGTTTACTGCAGATTTTATTGCTATGGTTTTTAAATTTACAGATTTTATTGTATTGTCTATAAAATTAGGGTTTAGCGTGATCTATTTTGCTGCTGTTTGAATTTTCATTGTAGCTATGTTTAAATTAAAATTATAACATAAACCAATTTATATGTTAATCAAAGCTCAAATCAGTAGGCCTTAGTACGTAAAGTTTTATGGGTTCGTTTCATCAAGCTCCTTTTAATTAATTACATTTAGGCCCAAGTTTTTATTGGGCTGATGTTGGGTCCAATTTGGATAATTGGGCTTGCAACTGTATTGTTAGCATTCTATGTAGGGAATTCCCAATTTAGAGTATTGATTTTTTTTTATTTTTTTTTAAATAATAAAAAATTAGGTTTTCAATATAATGTTTTCGTAATAATATGTATTCAACCTAATGTTTTTTGAAAAAATTGTTGTTCATAAATAATTAAAATTTTCCAAATGTGTTAAAAGCTTTGTTACATGGAATCATTTTTAATAAGTGAAGAATGTCAATGTTGGATATTCTTGTCTCCTTTTATAAAATTGATTTTATTTTATCATTTCCCAAAAATATAAATATATAAAACGATTCCATAAAAGCAAAAGGCAATTCCACTACGAAGGCTTTTCCACCTTTAATTTTCTTCGCATTCACAATTTAGACAAATACAAAGTACGATTAATTATGGCAACTTCCCATATAAGTTGTTTATGGCCATTAAATGTTTTGCTTTTGAACCACACACATTTTAAAAGTTGTTACCAATACTGTGTGTGTATATTTTTTACAAGAAAAATCCAGTTATTTGTCATTGACATTAAAAATACTACTGATTAATTAGAGATTGATTTTACAAATTCACAGTGGTGATCCAGATTCAAAAGACTAAGAACATAGTGATTAAATAGCTATGCTTAATGTATATTAATCATTTTACACAATAAAATGGGTGAACATGATAATAACTGAGAAGCACGCTTTTTAAAGCACGAGTTCATAATGTTGGGAGTGAAATTAAATTAGATTATTATATTGAGTGACAATAGAAAGCACAAAAACAAATTTACGGCGGTGTTCCTCGTAAATGGATTTCAACCTCCTTTGTCTACTTATTTCGGTGACAAATAAAAACATTATATAATCAAACAAGAAATTGAGAAGAAACACAAAAGCATGACAAGAGCCAATCATTTAGACAAAAGAGAATCCTATGTAATTAATTTTGTAACAGTTGTCACGACTTTTTTTAAAACTTCCAACCTTCAAATTCACTCTACATATATTTAAAGTCAACTGTTGTATTTGAATATGACAAATTTAATATATAGCGTATACCTTGTAATTCCATAAGTTATATTGTAGTGGACACAAAATCATGATGGTCCAAACAAGAACGCTAGTCATGGTCTAGAAAAGAGAACATACTAATATGAGTAAAACCAAGAAAATACAATTTTACATTAAAACAAAACGACATCGTTTCCATTCTATACCATTTGTTTCTCTCTTCCCTCAAGCCTTCTTTCCCTTCTCCTTCTTTTCAGAGAGAGAGAACTGAACTGAGCCCAGTGTTTTTCTTATATGCATGACAAAAACTTGTATGATGAGCAGCATTCATGTCTGATCACTTGTTTTCCTCACCAATTCAGCTACTCCCCACTTTCTCATTCAATTGTCTTTGTATCATTCAATAGCATTACGTCTCCATAGATGCCATTGTCACAGATTCCTTAGCTTCTCTTCCTAGCTCTCAACTGTTAGTCTCTAAGCGACACGAACAGGGAGATCAACTCAATATGCCACAAGAAAGCCACAGAAGTTCAAATCTAATCACTCCACATACCAGCATCAATGGCGGCAGCACCCAACCTCCATATGCCAATGAAATAATTGATTACGGTGGATTAGCTCAGAGAAAGGCCGAAGAAGCTGGTATGCTATACACCATATACTATATGTCTATACATACATGCATTGCTACATTCCTATATATGTATTGATAGCTAGAGAGAATGGTGGAGGCGTTCACCTTACAGTCATCGGAGCTCCACCTCCGGTTAATCGGCGGTTTCAAGGCGTGCGGTCCACCTCATAATCACCGCCTTCTTTTTCTCGATATCCTGTGCGGATGGCCTTAGCGGTGGGTCTACTTCCTCAACCACGCCACTCGGTCAAAAGCACCCTACAGCATTCCACAATCATATCGCTTTTGACACCACAATTCTCGCTTCAATCATTATCTTTCAAAAAGTGTAAGCAAGGAAACTGCAAATTGATGATGGATGGAAGAGTAAATTTCACTTCATTCACGAAAACTGTAAGGAAATAGGAGTCTACACGACAACTGTGGTCAATCTCAAAATTTACCAATCCATACTAATCACCCAAACCCTAACCCTAGAAATCCCTAACCACCGAATCCGTACAGAGTACGGCCTTGCCTCTTGAGCGCGTAGACGACGTCCATGGCGGTAACGGTCTTGCGGCGAGCATGCTCGGTATAGGTAACGGCATCGCGGATGACGTTCTCTAGGAAAATCTTCAGCACACCGCGAGTCTCCTCGTAGATTAGGCCACTGATACGCTTCACTCCGCCACGGCGAGCTAACCGCCGAATCGCCGGCTTAGTGATGCCTTGGATGTTGTCCCGCAGCACCTTCCTGTGCCGCTTCGCGCCGCCCTTCCCCAATCCCTTTCCGCCCTTTCCCCGGCCAGACATTCTCGCTTCTTCTGATGGAAATTACTCTCTGAGAGAAGGAACGCAGTTAGGGATTCAGATGAATTTGCGTCTGGCGAGAATTCGCAACTGGGGAGAATTTATATTGGAAATTCATCGACTGGGGAGCATTTGAGAGCCGTAGATTATGTACCATTATCGACGGATGAGAATGCCCATCCAAGACATTCTGGATTGCGCATTCGCGTCCGTTGATTTTATGAGAATCTACGGCTGATATGTTTTTAAAATTAGTGGATCGGATCGAGGCTGAAATATTTGAAATTTCAGCGGGTATCCTCGAAAGAACTGGCGCTCCCAATTTTATTTATTTAAAATATTTAGTAAATATAATTCCCTCACACATAAATATTTGATTCTAATTATTTCGCTATTTTATAGTTAATTTATATATTTATATTATTATAAAATTCGATCGTACTGTCGGTGTGACTTCCATGCTTGTGTTTCAGCTGCACGGCGGCACCAGGCGGCGCAATGGCTGCGGAAAATGGACGGTGGCGCGGCGGAGGCGCTTCCGAAGGAGCCGACGGAGGAGGAGTTCCGTTTCGCGCTCCGAAGTGGACTTATTCTCTGCAATGTCCTCAACAAAGTCAATCCCGGCGCGGTGCCACGGGTAATGCAGACAGCTGTGTGCAATCGGTTGTCCGCGCGGCAGATGTGTGTTTCTTTGGAGCTATGTGTGATGGTTCCTGTCCTGTTTGTGATGTGTGTAGGTGGTGGAAGTGTTGGACGTGCAGGCTACGGAAGGTGCAGCACAGGCTGCCATTCAGTACTTTGAGAACATGAGAAACTTCCTCGTTTCTGTTGGCAGGATGAAGCTGCTCACATTCGAAGCGTCAGATGTTGAAAAGGTTTGAATAGCTGGTTATTGCGATTTTAAGCTTCTAGATATAATGCGATAGCGCCATAAATTACTCTTTCTTGTAGATACAACAGCTTAATTAGACTGAGGAAAGGTGACGATAACTGTAGTTCCATCTGCTCGAATTGATGTTGAAATGGTCTGTGTATAAATAAACTCAAGCAACAAAAGAATATGCATAAGTGGTTTAATGTCATATCTGTAGAAGAATATGCAACCATGTTCCGGTGAGAGCAATAAAATGTGATGCGACCTTCATATTTTATTTTCAGGGAGGATCTTCAAGCAAAGTAGTGGACTGCATTTTATGTTTGAAAGGGTATTATGAATGGAAACAATCTGGAGGCGTTGGTGTCTGGAAATATGGAGGAACAGTGAGAATTACTTCTCAACCAAAAGACCTTCCATCATCTGTCGTGAGCAGTGAAAGTGCTGATGAGTCGCTAGATGATTCTGAATCATCCCAATATGATCCTCTGATGGAATTTTTCCACTTATACACTAACTCACTCGAGGATTCCAGGGCAGCCAATATACTCACTTTCATGTTTGATTATTATAGCATTGGTCTCCTGCAAGCTTATGTGACAGAAACAAACGCATTTGAGGACATCCCTTTAAATTCAATGGTAGGTGAGACTGATAAATGTCATGAGCACAAAGCCTAGTGTTAATTCTATTGCTTATATGCACTTGAATGAAACAAGTTTCAGGAAAAAAGGTATATGAGAGTTAGTTCTTTTATGACATCAATCTGAAGTGGGAGTCCATAACATTCAATTTGTTCAAAAATAGACTGTTTCTTGTTTCTATAGATTTCCCACTTGAAATATGTATATACACACAGAGAGAAGAATCTACCATGACATTTCTCTTTCCATTTTCTTAGAGCATTTGCCATAATTAATTGTTTGAGACATGTAGGTCACTGATATAGTGATAAGGAAGGTTGTTAAAGATTTCTCAGAATTGCTGGATTCCCAAGGCAATCAGGTATTAGCAACAAGTAAATAGTTCTCTACTGCTCTGCTGCCTCTTCGATCTCATTTTCTAGCTAGTACAACCAAATTTCATGAAGAGTGGGCAGTTTGACTGATACTTATTTTTCTGAACTGCAGCTTGGATCATTTCTTAAGAAAGTTTTGAACAAAGCTTGCACACCTCATAACAAATCTCAATTCATTGACATTACGTCAAAGTATTTAAAAAGAAGGACAAGTCTTGTATCAAGCGATGTTTCAGATTTTTGCATTTGTGGTGGAATTGAAAAAGAAGCAGAGAGTAGGGAACATCCCTCACATTCTAATGTAGAAATGCTTAATCTGCTGCAGAAACCATTGGAGGTATGACTTGTGTAAAGAGGGATACTGTTTTCCACATATATAATGGTTTTTATGCTGGTTTGCATAAATATAATTCAGTA
This sequence comes from Andrographis paniculata, assembly GCF_009805555.1. Taxonomy (NCBI): domain Eukaryota; kingdom Viridiplantae; phylum Streptophyta; class Magnoliopsida; order Lamiales; family Acanthaceae; genus Andrographis; species Andrographis paniculata. Next base: position 7,407,441 of record NW_026137587.1, read on the forward strand.
TATCTTATTTATTGTCTCAAATCCAACAATTTTCAGGATTTAAAAGCTCTTTATATTGAGACCAAGCAAGAAGTCTATCGGACACAATTGGGATGGGAAAAGGAACTTCTATGGCTGGGTGAGAAACTACGATTTGTTTATATTAACTCATTTCTTCATTCCATTCATTTATTTAATCTTTTCTTTTTCTTCTGTGTGTGTTTTGTGCAAGCAGTTCCCTGTATAGTACTAATACTTTGTGTATAACCTAGAAGTACATTTTATTTCGCACCTCATCGTTAGTGTAGACTACTGATAAAATGATTGCTTGATCAGGACACCATGTCAAGGGTCTTGAGGTCGCAGCTGCTTCATATCACACAGTTTTGGAGGAAAACCGTTTGCTATATAATCAAGTCCAAGACCTTAAAGGTTTTCATTTTCGAAGTTACATAAAATTTTATGCACTTAGTGAGAGTTAATAAATTCTAATGCTGTCTCTACAGGGACTATTAGAGTTTACTGTAGGGTAAGGCCTTTCCTATCTGGGCAATCAGATGGGCATTCCACCGTAGATTACATTGGAGAAGATGGAAGTATTATGATTGTTAATCCACACAGGCAGGGTAAAGATGCAAGGAGGATCTTCATGTTCAACAAAGTTTTTGGAACTAATGCAACACAGCGTATGTTCTTTTTCAACCATTTTTTCAAGTTGCTTTATCTTTATAAAAACATTCAAATAGACATCTGAAGATATTCATTGGAGGATCAGATAGTCTATTGACATTTTTCTTATTCAAAATTTGTCTTGTATACAAGAACTATGGGTCCTGTGCTTGGATACAGGATATAGGTTTTGAAAATTAATCAGTTTTATTCTTTTTGACCATCAATTTGCAGGTCAAATATATGCAGATACTCAACCCTTGGTGAGATCTGTTCTTGATGGATATAATGTTTGTATATTTGCATACGGTCAGACTGGCTCTGGGAAGACATACACTATGGTAATTTGTAATTACATAATCTTGCTATGGTATATTTAAGAGAACTGATCCTTTTTGCAGCATAATATTCACAAACATGCAATATATTTCAAGCATACTAATTTTGTATGTTCTTTTTCTTTTCAACACCCTTCAACATTTTATTATCTTCCATTTTTAGAGTGGTCCAGACTTGACAACGGAGGAGACATGGGGAGTGAATTATCGTGCTCTCCGGGACCTATTCCACATATCAAAGGCCAGAATGGATGTCATAAAATATGAAGTTGGAGTCCAAATGATTGAAATATACAATGAACAAGTGAGGGATTTGTTAGTCATGGATGGGAGTAATCAAAGATATCCTTGTTGAATTTCTTTATTTCGCGCATGATGGTTTTTCCTTGATAAAAAATCTTTTTGTCCTTAATTATGCACACGTTAGATATTCGTAACAACTCCCAGCTCAATGGGCTCAATGTTCCTGATGCAAGTTTGATTCCTGTAAAATGTACTCAAGATGTTCTTGATTTAATGAGAATTGGACAAAGAAATCGAGCTATTGGTGCCACAGCTTTGAATGAGCGCAGTAGTCGATCTCATAGGTAATTTTAAATACTTCTAAGTGTATAGATTTCCACTCAGGATATGTTATTTATGTTATCGAATCAATAATTGACCTCTTCTGCTGCAGCATTTTGACAGTTCATGTTCGAGGGAAAGAATTGATTTCAAGTTCCACATTGAAAGGTTGCCTTCACCTAGTAGATCTTGCTGGAAGTGAGAGAGTCGATAGATCTGAAGCTGTTGGAGATAGATTGAAAGAAGCTCAACATATTAATAGGTCTCTATCCGCCCTTGGAGATGTCATTGCTGCTCTGGCACAAAAAAGTTCTCATGTTCCTTACAGAAATAGCAAGCTAACGCAAGTTTTACAAGATTCTTTAGGTACTGCATTTATGCACCCTACTTTGAACACCACCCAGATACGGTTCACTCTTCCATTGTTGGTTGTTGAGAACTACTTATACATATGCATATGTATAGTTTCCTTTCACAACAGAACTTGCTTAGATGATTGCTTGGACGTGCATCACGTTTTTACCGCATTCATTTTATCCACAGGGGGGCATGCTAAAACACTGATGTTTGTGCACATAAACCCCGAGGTTAATGCTCTCGGAGAGACATTCAGCACATTGAAATTTGCTGAAAGAGTAGCCACGGTGGAGCTTGGGGCAGCTCAATCTAACAAGGAAACCTGTGAACTTAGAGAATGCAAAGAAGAGGTCTGTTCTAATACTTTAATTGAGTCTTGATTCCTTCTTATCCCTTAATGGCTTACTAGCTCGCTTTACTATTATTCTAATTTTGTTTAAGATATCCAACCTTCGAACATCGCTCGAAAGGAAGGAGGCTGAATTGGAGCAACTGAAAAGCCGCCCAAATACTCGAGGCGCAGCTTCACCTCTTAGGATGGCGAAACAGAGCAATCCAAAACCTGAGATCAGTGAGAAGCATGTTGATCCACAAACCATAGAGGTACCCCCAGTCTCATATTGTATTCAAATGAAACCATTTACAGTTTCATTCTGTGTCCCTCCAAAACATCCCAAATCCATGTATGTTTATTTTAAATCTAAAAATGGAATGAGGAAACACTGAATGACTTGTGGCTTAACTTATCAACAACCTTAAAATATGGCTTCTGATTATGAAAAATAGAATAGGTGTATTTGTATAATCTTTGCTACATTTCTTACTCTGCTGTGGTTCAAACTTCCTTAAATGGCAAGCTAATTTTCAGGTGAGAAGCTGTTCTGTTGGTAAGCAAAGAAGGTCTCAATATCCCTCCAAATTCAGTGACAAAGATGCTCTGCCGAAACTGCCTGTCCTGTCTGAAGAAAGAGCAGTGAGCTCCACCAAACCAAGATCCCCATCTCCTCCAGTTCGAAGATCGACATCCACTGACAGAGTTGCCACAATCAAAACAAAAGCAAAATCCAACTTACCCGAAAACTTGCCAGTCATTAAAACGCCATTCCCTGCTAGTATATCAGTCAGCAAATCTATTACCAATGCCCCTCCAGTAGTTGTGCCCGCACATCAAAATCAAGTTTCACAAGAAACGGCTATTTCAGATGCCTTGAACAGCTTCTCAAGGGTGACGATTCGAAAACCTCACCCTCCACATGAAGAAGAGCAGTTTAAACAAGCACTGAATATTCGCCAAGGCGGCATCAGAAAAGGCAAACAAGAGAGTAAGATCAAGACTAAGCATCAGGCTTTGGCAAAACTTCCCAAGTCCAACAATTCTTCTGAAACACTGCTTTCTGACATTGACTCGGATAAATTTTTCGAGGAGGCTCAGAATACAGATTTTTTAGACCCCGAAGATGAGCTTGTGCCAGTTAGACTGGCGCCGGCATCCGGTGCTCCCCGCGTCAAGAATCCCCACACAAACTCTCGAAACATTGATCAAAGGTATTACTCTAATATTTTTGTTGGAAACTTTAGGCCATCACAGTACATTCAGCTCACTTTCTTTCTCAAACAGGGAAACCATAGAGCCAATTGATTCCTCGCCAATTGGAGCCCGGGATAACAAATTCTCGAACGGGAAGGAAGCCAGCAACTCATCAGGTGTCCTGGAATTCCGAAGGAGTCGATCCATACCTCGCGGTAAACTGATGATCCACCCATAGAAGCCTCACTTCAGAGGATGTAATTCTTGAGAGTTTGTTTTCTTAATCCTCTCTTACTTTGTTTTGCAATGCTCTTCCTCTTCCTTTTCCAACAAATTTTCTGAAATGGTTTTTGATATATATGTTTGATCTGCCTTTTATATATATATATATATATTTCCAGTATATCTAGTACATACATGGGCCATTAAATAGAGATGGATTTGTGAGATGACTGCCTGTATGTATACGTGCACATATTGTTTTGGTACATAGTTTTGAATCAGAAACAACATACTATATGGCCATTGAGATTGCAAATTCTTGCATTGTTGCATCATGTTTTTGGTGATATTTACAAGTAAACAACAGGCACACACACATATATATTTACTATTGTTAGAATGATTTGTCAGTATGTTTGATTTTTATTTTGATTTTGATTTGAAATTGATATGATATAGAGTATTAGATTTGAATTTTATTTGAATAATATTTTGTGAGAAAAAATAAGTATATTATATTGGAAATCATGCATTAAATAGTATTGATTTGTATTTCCTATATGTTTTAATGTCCTCAACTTCAATATTCAGCATATTATGTTTTTAATATGAAATGGCTTAACATTGAACATTTTATTAATATTTGTTAGTAGTTACTAAATATAATATTTATAAAAAAATAGTAATGCATGTAATGTAATTTTAAAATATAGTATCTAAAACATTTCATTTTTGCAATCAAAGACACGGAAACGAGAGCGCTTTTTTAAATATTCATTTTGTCACAATTTGTGTTATTATTATATGTTTATTTTTTAAAAATGTAACGTTTGCAATTTTATTTTTTATTTTTTATCAATACAATTTATAAATTAATCATAAACAAAAAAAAATAAAATAGTTAAAATTTTAAAATAAAATGCTTTTAAATTTTAAATAGTATTAAAATAATATATATTTATATTGTAACCGACGATACAGTCACAAAACAACAAAACCAAAAATTAGCAAGTATTTTGACGTGGAAGTAATATTTCATTTTATCCCACAAGATCCGACCCAGTAACTATTACGTGATCCATATCCAATTTTGCCATGGCAGAAAAGCGGACCTGAATTTTCACGCGGGACCCACATTTAACTTCTCTCCAAGAAATTCGAAATAAAAAATATTACAACTACTAAAAATAAGGACGGTGCTTCCGAACTCTCTAGAAACCCTAACTGATGAACTATATAAACCCCTCTCCCATTTCTCGACTCACTGCCTCTTCATTTTTCCTCGTTCGCAGTTTGTAGATTTGCTATTTTCTTTCGCTTTGCTTCTGCTGTTGCTTAGAGATCGCAAATATGGCGGAAACCGAGACGTTTGCGTTCCAGGCGGAGATTAATCAGCTTTTGAGTCTGATTATCAACACGTTTTACAGCAACAAGGAGATCTTCCTCCGTGAGTTAATCAGTAATTCATCTGATGTAAGTGTCTTTTCCTTATTCTTTTCGGGAACTAAGATGTGATTATGTGGCGGCATGCCTGGTTTTCCCGTTTTTCTTATGATTTTTATTTGTATGTAAATTATGCTTACCCTTTTGATTAGATCTGTTTACTGTGGATGTTTTGGGGTAATATGTGATGCGTAGAAATTGAAATTGGACATTTTTGGGAAGCTGTCATTGTGTGTTGAACTTGTCAACGTTCTGTTACAGCGAAGTGACTATGTTTTTACGGTGCAAAATGAAAAATATATGAGCAGATTGTCTTTATTCGTTACACTGCAATTTTATTTGTTAGTTATGCTATTTTACCCCGTAATTCATTGTCCATGTTTGTGCCTCGTTCAGGGCATGTAGAAATCCGACCTGAGGTTTATTTGCAATTGCTCGTGTTCTTTATGTGGTGGCTATTTAATTGCTCTTACCGTGGATTTCAATTTGTGTATTTGGATTCTCATTATAAATGGCCCCTTCAGGCTCTGGACAAGATCCGTTTTGAAAGCTTGACTGACAAAAGCAAGCTAGATGCGCAGCCTGAGCTCTTCATCCATATCATTCCTGACAAAACTAACAACAGCCTGTCAATTATTGACAGTGGTATTGGTATGACCAAGGCAGGTTAGTATCAGTATCAATATTTTCATTCCATTTATTTATGGAGACTGATTCATTCTAAGTTTGTTATGAATGACTGATGCTAATATGTTTTTTTTATTGCAGATTTGGTCAACAATCTCGGTACAATTGCAAGGTCTGGCACCAAGGAATTCATGGAAGCACTTGCTGCTGGTGCTGATGTGAGCATGATTGGGCAGTTTGGTGTTGGTTTCTACTCAGCATACTTAGTAGCTGAGAAGGTTGTTGTCACAACAAAGCATAATGATGATGAGCAGTATGTCTGGGAATCCCAAGCTGGCGGATCCTTTACTGTTACAAGGGACACATCTGGTGAACCTCTTGGTAGAGGCACCAAGATCACTCTCTTTCTCAAAGAAGACCAGCTTGAGTATCTTGAGGAGCGCCGTTTGAAGGACTTGGTCAAGAAGCACTCTGAATTCATCAGCTACCCTATCTCTCTCTGGGTTGAGAAGACCACAGAGAAAGAAATCTCAGATGATGAGGACGAGGAGGAGAAGAAGGATGAAGAAGGGGAGGTTGAGGAGGTTGATGAAGAGAAGGAGAAAGCTGAGAAGAAGAAGAAGAAGATCAAGGAAGTCTCTCATGAATGGGATCTGGTAAACAAGCAGAAGCCAATCTGGATGAGGAAGCCAGAGGAGATCACCAAGGAAGAGTATGCTGCTTTTTACAAGAGCCTCACTAATGACTGGGAGGAGCATTTGGCTGTCAAACACTTTTCAGTTGAGGGGCAGCTTGAGTTCAAGGCAATTCTTTTTGTTCCCAAGAGGGCACCTTTTGACCTCTTTGACACCCGAAAGAAACCAAACAATATTAAGCTCTATGTCCGCCGTGTCTTCATCATGGATAACTGCGAGGAGTTGATTCCTGAGTATCTTAGCTTCGTTAAGGGTATTGTGGATTCTGAGGACTTGCCCCTCAACATTTCCCGTGAAATGTTGCAGCAGAACAAGATCTTGAAGGTCATCCGCAAGAATCTTGTCAAGAAGTGCATAGAGCTGTTCTTTGAGATTGCTGAGAACAAGGAAGACTACAACAAATTTTATGAGTCTTTCTCGAAGAACCTCAAGCTTGGAATCCACGAGGATTCCCAGAACAAGACAAAGATTGCTGAGTTGCTGAGGTACCACTCAACCAAGAGTGGTGATGAAATGACGAGCTTGAAGGACTACGTGACTCGGATGAAGGAAGGCCAGAATGACATCTACTACATTACCGGTGAGAGCCGCAAGGCTGTGGAGAACTCTCCCTTCCTTGAGAAGCTAAAGAAGAAGGGATATGAGGTCCTGTTCATGGTGGATGCGATTGATGAGTATGCTGTCGGTCAGTTGAAGGAATTTGAGGGGAAAAAACTTGTGTCTGCCACAAAGGAAGGTCTGAAGCTGGATGAGAGCGAGGACGAGAAGAAGAAAAAGGAAGATCTGAAGCAGCAGTTTGAAGGGCTGTGCAAGGTGATCAAGGATGTTCTTGGGGACAAGGTTGAGAAGGTTATTGTCTCAGACCGTGTGGTCGACTCTCCTTGCTGTCTGGTGACTGGGGAATACGGATGGACTGCTAACATGGAAAGGATTATGAAGGCGCAAGCTCTTAGGGACTCGAGCATGGCTGGGTACATGTCGAGCAAGAAGACAATGGAGATCAACCCTGAGAACCCCATCATGGATGAGCTGAGGAAGAGAGCTGATGCGGACAAGAATGACAAGTCTGTGAAGGACTTGGTGCTGCTGCTGTTTGAGACTGCTCTGCTGACTTCCGGATTCAGTCTGGATGACCCCAACATGTTTGGGAATAGAATCCACAGGATGTTGAAATTGGGGCTGAGCATCGATGAGGATGGCGCCGATGCTGATGCTGACATGCCGGCTTTGGAGGAGACTGATGGCGATGCTGATGCCGATGGCAGCAAGATGGAGGAAGTCGACTAAATTAATTATTATATAAGATGGGATGGCCTTGCCCTGTCTCTAGCTGGTATTTGTTGCTTCTACCCCCCTTCCCCTCCCTTTTCTCTTCTCTTTTTCTACTTATGTTTTGTTTTGGTTCTCTTTTAGGATTTGGATCTTGCTTTGCTTTGGGTTTTGTTTATGTCGGATGATGGTAGGCTAATGAGTTTTTAAATTTTCATCACTTATTATTATCTCAACTAATTAATCGATCAATAGATTTGGTACTTGACCGTGATGTGATTTGCATGTCTGTTTGTTCTCCTCTCCCTGAGGCATACCTATTCCTATTCCTATTCCTGTATGGCAAATTCATTTGATGAATAATGTCATTGGTTGTTGTGCTAAACTATACGAATGTGTAACGCAACATCCATGTTAAATTCTTGTGCTAGGTTTATCATTATTACATTCATTTCCCCTTAACAAAATTTGCGCTTGAAACGAATGGCCATATGTGCGTACGTTGTTGATCTACGAGTACCCTTCCTTCAAACTCTTCAATATTATGGGTTTGCAATGCTTGCTAGCTAGCTAACCTTTGCGTCTAAAATCCTGTCTCAATTTTCGCATTCAACCGATCTCACAATTACGAAAATCCCACTTAAATTTAAATATGCAACCATAATAGATGATAATTTTTAATTTTTGATTTTCTGGTTCACCTAAGACACAAATATACCCTGCAAAAAGACAGACAATGATGAGACTGATTGATGATGCAACCCAGAAATGGATAGCCACACTATCTTTATGAATGAAGATGACTAGTTTCGCGATGGACAGATGTATCAAGGAGGTATAACTAGCACAAGAAAAGTGTAAACTTGCGTTCAGATCAAATAATGAATCTCCATAAAATTCTGTATTGCAGCAGCAGCCAAAGAAGATCACACACAGAAAGCCCAAGGACAATCATCCAAACTCTTATCGCCTGCGCCTTCCGTCCCGGTATGGCCCCTCACTCTCTTGATCCTTTAGGAAACCCAGGAAAGCAAGGAAACCAAAGAAGAAGAACCCACCAGACCAGTGGCCACCACCGCCGCCACCTCCGCCGCCACCATCGTCATCATCACGTGGAGGAAAACCTGATCCACCATCATCAAGTTCCGGGGACTTTTCCTTTCCTGCAGTTGACAAACAATGTTTCTCACACCCTGAAACTTGTTGTTTATATAGAATTTTCTCAAATGTCCCCCCCCTCTTTATAAATGTCGCCATAGGTAAAAACGATTCATCTACTACGAACCCCAAAACTTGTGTAGCTCAAGAATTTGAACTTGATCTACGCAGATTTCGAGAATCTATTCAAAGTATTGACCATCCAGCTTTGCAAATACTTTAAACAGGAACAGAAAATGTGTGATTACCTTCAATAGGCGCCACAGTAATTGTAGATGATTGCCGTGTTACTGTTTGGGTTTGCTCTGCGGCACAGGTAGCACTCTGCAGTCCAGAAATTTAGGAAGTAAGCCGCATATCAATAACATAGTTTATTAGGGAGGAGTTCTAGTGCCTCCTGAAAGAATTAAATGCATTTCCACAGGTTGCTGTGAGCCAAACTGTGAAGCTAGAAGCTAGAAGCTAGAAGCCTTCACAACCTTGGAACAACCAAAATTTTCACCACCAAGTTCAGAAATTATAAGAGTGTCTTCCTAGACATTACCCTCCACATGAAGTTTCACATTTTTTAGGCGTAAACAGGAAGAAACCAAGCCCAATCTACACTTTGATATATCAGAAATCTAAGGACCTAAGACTTGTGCTGTTTTGTCTAGTAAGAAAAGCGTACAGCAAATTTAAATGTAGGATAGATTTAAGCGAAACAAATAAAGATCATGTTCTTAATGAATTAATTACTGCTCATTGTCAGAAGCATAGAATAAAGTAAAATTACCAGAGCAGCAGCACATATTACAGAAGAGTGCTTGACTCGGGGAGTATAAGTTATGATTCGTCCTCCAACAGACTGAAATTGCATTCGAAGGGGCGTCAGGCCCATTGGTCTGAATAGAACATTCTTCCTAATCTTTAGGAACTGATCCTCAAATCGAACTGTAAACAGAAATTTTTTTTTTTTAAGTACATAGATTCAGCACAACATCACTTTTTCTAACTGATAAATAATCAGATGAAGCAATTTAACCACACAAATCATTCGTCAACAGTATGATGATCCAAGTATTCAGCTGTTCTGATCATAGGAGGTCAGCATACCTGTAGGCGGCAATGTGATTGGAGTAGCAACAGTGTTACTCAGCGACATCTCAATTTAAACCGTAGTATCCCCTGAAAACATATTGTAACATTGACAATAAGGAAGAAGAAATGTAATAGCATCATTCAACAAAACAGAACAATTTCTCTTTAGGAAAATTATCCAGACGTTACATTCTCATGTGTAATATAACAACGAATTTTCCTTTATTGGAGAAGAATCAAACCATAAAAGCTGTTGTCTATCCACAAGTTTCTAACAATTCATTTCCTAATGCAGGCAAAGTAGATAAATCAACAAAACTATTCATATGCACATCCGCTAGCCTTTTCTTGTTCCAATTTTAGAGCCTACTTCTTCCACCGTATAAAACTCTCCTCGAACCTCCATAAACATTACTCACCTCCAATTCAAAGCGCGGAAAAACATCGGAGTTCATAACCCTCACGTTTTACAAAATCAAACTCGCTATTCCGTGTTTTATTCGATACATTAACCAATTTGACAAACTTACAAGGAAATTGTACTGAATTCGATTCAAAACCTGCGGCAAATTATTTCCCTAATCCAAGAGCACGCACAGGAACTGGATAGGGAAAAATTGATTGTGCAAACTATCAAGGCATAACAAACATAGAAAAATCATGAATCGAAGAGCAGCCCATATATGAACGGATCAGGAGTCGTCGTTCCTACCTCGAATCGGACGGAAGACCAGAACGCCGAACCAGAGGAAACCAAACAAGAGGGGAATACAGAAGGTAATCGAAGTAGATTATATAGTAACCCTTAGCGTACCGTGCCTCGCACGTGACTTATCCTTTCAACTTTTTTCCCATTTATTATTTTCATTTTATTAAGGCGGTGTTAACCAAATGAGTAAAATGATCAAATAAAATAAAATAAAAAATCTAGTTATACGATGCAAATTAATTAAAAAATAATAATATTTTAATATAAAAAATTTAATTATAGTATTAATTTTTTTCATAAAAATTATTATAGATTGTATTTAATGGATAGTATATAACGAGTGTTTGTTGCGAGTTTGGAATTTTTGTTAGAATTTAAATATTAAAAATTTTGAATTGAAATAATACGATATTTTGAATATAAAATTAATTTTTAGTACTTCTTTTGTTTCAATACAATAGTCTTGTTTACCATTTTTGTCCGTTTAAAAATAATAGTCTCATTTTTTTAAATAATCACCGTAAAACTATCCTACTTTTTATTATTATTATTACACAATTATCATTACTTATTACATTAATATATTCACAAGAGCAAAAAGTCATTTTTTTTATTTTTTTACTAACTACCAATATAATATATTTTAAAAAATAAATATTTGATTTGATTTTTAAAAAATAAAATTTATGAATAGTGGAAATAGAGAAAATTGGAAAAAAAAAAAAAAAAACACATGATCAAACTATTATTATGTATTTAAACTTTAAAGTGTTGATTAGTATTTAAGTAGATGAAAAATACAAGTTATTAATTATGATATAACTATTAGTTTGATGGGTAAATAAATGATTAATCTAATATACTAAAATTTTAATATCATAAATTAATATTTAATTAAAATTTTTGAATAATGAATTGAGAAGGGCATCCATTAAAAACACAGCCTACTTTATTATTTTTTAAAGAAAAATATACTATATGTTTTAAAAAAATTCAAAAAGGAGAATCAATATGTGGATACTAAACAAACACTACTACCTCACAATTTCTCTTAAATTAGACGTGATATTTTTAAAAATAATCCTTTGCCGTTGCTAAATAAGTTGATGTAATGTAAAAAAAATAAAAAATAAAAATAAATAATAATAATAATAATAAGTAAATGAAAAAAATAATAATAATAATAGGATTTGTGACCTAAATCCTAAACCCCAACAAGAAATTTACTCTTTAATCTCACTAAATCATCTCTTCTTGTTATAATTTCATAACCTTTTACTTTGATTGCAATGTTTTGAATCTTTTAATAAGAGTTGGCAAAAGAATTGAACTTAAATGTCGAATTATTGAACCGAACTAAATTAAATTAAAATTTTAATTAATCAAGTAAGTTCGATTCAAATACTAAATACTTGCATATTTGCAAATAATTCACGAATAATAAGTAGAAATAAAACTACAAAAGGCCCAATAATGTTCGTCACATTATGGATGCAAATTGTCAATTAGGTCTTCTTTAGTTACATTTATTTTCAATCAATAATTTATCAGTTTTGTGGGTCTTGAACATGGGGAAATCGACCTATCCTCTTTGTGTCGCTTTTCACATATATATATGTACACACATACCTAACCAAAAGTTTTGGGATATTGCATAATTTTGATATAATATATATATATATATATAGTAATTGTTCTTTTTTGAAATTTATTTTTTATTTTTTATTTTGAATAATAATTTTTATATAATTATTTGTGCGATAATATAATTTTATTTTTTTTATATAGAAATTGAACAATAGAAAAAAAAAATCAATTATAACACAGAATTATAGATCATTCAGTAAGTTATGACTTTTAAAAGAAATAAAAAAATTTAAAAATATAATTAAAAAAATATTATCTTCTCCCAGATATTTTGGGCAGGTAATTAAAAAATTAAAATAAAAATGTATCGATAAAAATAATTATTATTTAGTAAAAATAATTATAAATTAATATTAAAATAAAAAAATAATTTAATTAAAATTAAAAAAATTATAAAATTTAATATTCAACATAATTATATTGAAAAAATAAGTTACGTAGTACGTGAATAAAATATAAAATAAGAATAAATTAGTGGACAGAGAGAGTAATTGTTTGTGTTTTTAGAATATTTATTTTTGTAATGTGTTTTTTATGTTCTATTTTTTTACATGTTCTTGCCATTAATTGATGGGTTGTTACAGGCACTTGGCAAATTGTTATTGTGTTGTTAATCACTTGATTCGAAAATTTACTGCTATTTAAAAATAGCTAGGTCAAATTCCTAATGATAATAATAATAATAGTAACTATTGTTGGGGTTAATTTTAGGGTTTGAAAAATTGTACATAATGACGACAAAGGTCAGCAGTGTTGAGGACGAAGAACACAAGTCGAGCATGGAAAAGACGTTGGGTCACCCTCTATTAATGGCGATGGCGGGTCTGGTGGGGACTCCGGGTGTCAACAGCTGGACCTCCCCCATAGGCGTGGCTACTGACTCTTTTTGTCTGGGTCCCGTCCCCGTCCCCTCCGCCTTCACCTCTTCTTCACTTCTCTAACAAATTTAAATGAAGCTCGGAATTGGGAGGAATGAATGTAGAACGACAACTGGTGCTGCACAACTCCACGCGCTCATTTGCTGCTGACCATCAGCTTTTTTTTTTTTGTTTTCACCTTTCTTCTTTTTGCTAAAGTTGATTTGGACTCTATCTAACCCCTTTTCGCGGTTGCTGCGTTGTAATGAGATGTAATCTTCTCCACAATTATTCTCTCTACTCTTCCCTATTGGCGAAACACTCACTGGCTGCATTTTGTAATCTCATGTATGATGTATCCCCCCAGAATCTGCTATGATTCTTGACTGATACCATACCAGATTAGGTTTCAGCAGCTTCGTCGTCGAATGGGTTTCAGCTATTATTAGACAAACCAAACAGGAAGTCCTGACTGCTAACTGGATTTTCAGAAAATGGCGGAATCTGTTTCACGTAGTCAGGAGTTCAGGTCCCTCGGCTCGACTCCAACTTGGTCTGTCTGCGCGGTGTTGACTGTGTTCGTCGCTATTTCACTGCTAGTCGAGCGTTCAATTTACCGCCTCTGTAATGTGAGTCACACTCTATTTTGTACTAAATTCATTCGTTGCCTATGTTAAGATTGTTGAGATTTTTTTGCTGTAGTTCAAATTGTTTGGAAGTAGTTCCAGAATCCTTATTTTTTCAATTGAAAAGTGTTCTTGAGTCCGATTAGAATTTGGAATTTGCTCCTAATGAGCAATGAATCGAGTCTTCCATTGGTCCTTTATTTCTGTTGTGTTACTAGCCACTAGGTATTGTTTTTTGTACTTTTCCACGATGATTTCTTCTTTTTTATTGTTCTTTGTGCAATCTTTTGTTCTTGCTCATTCATAAATATGAATATTTTTTTTCAGTATACTTCAGGACATCCATGGTGTTTACTGTTTAGGGCAATTACTGTTTTATCACCGAATAAAGGTTATGATCTCTGATTTCATGTTGTTTGATCATTATTGTTCAGTGGTTGAAGAAAACAGATAGAAAGCCTTTACTTGCAGCGGTCGAGAAAATGAAGGAAGGTAATATCTATAGCAGTACTTCTCTTGTTTTAAATTTGTTGTCTCCATTATTGCAACGATACTTTCGTGCAGAGTTGATGCTTCTTGGCTTCATATCTCTCCTCCTCACGGCAACCTCGAAACTCATTTCTACTATATGCATACCCTCAAAGTTCTACAATCCGATGTTTGCTCCGTGCACTGAAAGTGAAGATAAGGTAGACAGGGACAATGATGATTCAAAGGAGCGGAAACTCTTGATGACTTTCATGGATTCTCACTTGCATAGGAGGATGCTGTCGGGCCTAAACCAGAATAAGTGCTCAAAGGCAAGTCGATTTTCAATGATAATTGGCGAGTGCAGTAGTATAGATTGTATGATGATTTTTCCCGGTGCCGTGTTGTTGACTTGATTTTACATGCAGGGCTACGAACCATTTGTGTCGTACGAGGGACTTGAGCAGCTCCATCGTTTCATTTTTGTTATGGCAGTGACGCATATAACTTACAGCTGCTTAACAATGCTGCTCGCGATTGTTAAGGTATCGTTTCCATGTTTATCTTACAGCTCCTTAACATTGGTTATGTTGCTAAAGCAGTTAACCCTTCGGCAATATCTGCAGTCACCTTTGAACTTGAGTTTCTTCAATTTGTTTTCTGTTTATTGCCTAAGCCTCGTTGTCTGCTTTTCGATAAAAAAATTTCCTGTTGGATGATTGCGTGTTATATATCCCGTATGATGAATTATTTCTATCATATGATATTTTTACTAAATTGAGTTTGAAAAATTAGTTTGAACAAACTGAAGCTGTAATGATGTAAATTTTTTGAACCAGTTCGTTCTTGTTTGGGATAAATTTGTTGTTTGTTTGTTTGAAATATTTTCGGCAGGTTCACAGTTGGAGAGGATGGGAGGAAGAAGCTCACTTGGATAGAAACAATTCACTACGCGGTATGTTTGGAGCGATTCTTTCAGGCTAATGTTATTACATAATTGCTTCAAGAATCTGACATTTTCATGGTGGTTCCATGCTTCTTTTTCAATTTTATCGAATAACTGGGAAACTATAACAAACACGAGCCCATAGCCATAAACATGGTTGATTATAGAAGTATAATGAAAATGTTATGCCAACCATACAACTGTCCTCTGTTTAGATGGCAATTTCTGTCTGATAAGTTGAGCCATCATTTTAAGCTCCAGAACTGATGATTCTCACCGAAGACTTACCGTAAAATAAGAAATTGATGAGAGTTAAGTATATTTACTATGATTTTCTTTATTGCAGAAATCACCAGAGCCCTGACAATGCGGAGGCAGTCGACTTTTGTGAGAGTTCATACCTCAAATCCTATGGACAGGAACAGTATTCTTGTTTGGGTGGTAAGTTCAACTCTGTAGCAAATATCGACCACATGCTAGTTAAAATTTTTGGCGCAGATTAATTCTGAATAGTATAATAATGCTCTTGTTTTCTAGACTTGTTTCTTTCGCCAGTTTGGAAAATCAGTCGTGCGTGCTGATTACCTCACTCTACGCCAGGGATTTATCTCAGTAAGTCAACATGCTACTTCATCACCCTCTTTTGGTTTCCTTTCTTGTTTTGGATCATCGATTTTCTAATGATTCTTATTTTTGTCAGCTCGACTTCTGGTGAACTTTTCACATGTCAAAACTCTTTGTTTACATTCTTTTCTACTTGTTATTTTCTGGCAGAATCACAACCTCACATCGAAATATGATTTTCACAGCTATATGATTCGCTCGATGGAAGAAGAATTTCAACGAATAGTTGGTGTCAGGTAAGGAATAATTGAGTCTTTGATGTTCCTAATGTTCCTCTTTTAAATTCAAAACGAAACTACGGTGATGTCGCCTGGTTTTTGTTGGATTTTTACAGTGCTCCGCTGTGGGGATTCGTTGTGGCTTTTATGCTGTTTAATGTGAAAGGTTAATCGATCAAACCAAATCTTATCTTTTGTTTTCTTCGCGATGATCGCCGGGTTATATTTTCATTTTCTTGCAGGATCAAATCTCTATTTCTGGATTGCACTTATACCCGCCACTGTAAGTACTCGATATGAAACACAATGCACCATTATACGCTAAAAAATATGCATAACAAGCAGACGAGGATGCGTATTTTGTTCAAACAATTCATTGCTTTTACTTGCAGCTCGTTCTGCTCGTGGGCACGAAACTGCAGCACGTTATCGCAACCTTGGCTTTAGAGAGTGCCGGAATAAGTGGGAATTTTTCAGATTCGAAGTTAAAGCCACGGGACGAGCTGTTTTGGTTTAATAAGCCCGAAATGTTGCTGTCCCTCATTCATTTCATCCTTTTTCAGGTTGTTTAATTTCTCCTTTTCATTCACATTCTTCACAGATCATGCACCCTGTTAATTCAAATAAACGATGCATTGATGCTGAAATGAGTCACTCTTTGTTGACACTTGCAGAATGCATTCGAACTCGCTTCGTTCTTCTGGTTCTGGGTATTCCCTCGACCCCGTCTTTACTTCGTTTTTCTACTAATTATGACAGTGCTTATCCGCAGAATTTCACTCGATGCTTTGCTTTTGATTGCAGTGGCAATTCGGGTATAATTCTTGCTTCATCCGGAACCACACCCTCTTGTATCTCCGACTTCTTGTCGGGTAAGCGCAAACCTAAATGTAACCTCTTGCTTCAATATCGACGAGTATTGAACTCTTTCCTCGATTAGGTTTGCGGCGCAATTTTTATGCAGCTACAGCACGTTGCCACTCTACGCGTTGGTCACTCAGGTACGACATTCGAACACCCATATCACTCTATATCGAAACATTTGCATGTTTCCCGCCTTACGTAAATCCATACATGTTGAATTCGTCTTCTTCAGATGGGCTCAAACTATAAACCAGCACTACTCCCGCAAAGAATCCGTGATACAATGCACGGATGGGGAAAGGCTGTGAGGAGGAGAAGACGGATGGGCGTATTCACTGACGAATCGACCATCCACACGGACACAAGCACGGTAGCGTCGGTAGATGACGAAAATGACGACGACAGCAATCAAGCGATGGATAGTCCTCCGTTTGCCCCTCAGCCGGATGTCGAGGTCGAGCTGCGGCAAATGGCTGCTGTTGTTATCAATGACGACTTTCCGGTCGCGAACGAGACTTCGAGTCGAGTCGGAACGCCTCTTCTACGGCCCTTTAGCACGGGTTCTTCCCCAGTTTCTCAGGTAATCGCGGCGGAGATGGCGCCGAGATCGTCGTCGATGCCACATTAGGATACAAAGAAATATCAAAAAGTGTTTGCAAGTATAAAGAAAAAGAAGTCATAGATATGTGGCAGGAACTTAATACTTTGCAAATTAGGCTCGAACAAGTTCATATGTGACAGGTGATCTGAGATAGCAAGTGATTTGAGCAGTTGGGTTTGAGAGTGTTTGATATTTGGGGTTGTGATTATGTTACTTAATTGCTGTATACACAAATATGGGTGAAATCAGCCTAGATTAGTAACTAGAAGTCATCTTCACTATAGTCTAATTATTTCCATTTCATCTGGGGGAAAATGTGTTAATATATACATGTAAATTACGAGTATTTTTTCGTTTAAATTAGATTTTATTTTTTTAAAAAATATTAATTTTAAAATCTTAATGTGTTTATATTACTTCCAAATTAATTGATGGAAAATAGAACTATTGCACAATAAAATATAATAGATTCAATATTATTATTCATTAAAATCATAATTTTTATTGAAGGTATATGTCAAAATTAAAATTATTATGGAATACCAATCATTGGTCATTTATAAATTATAAGAATAGTGTTTTAAATTTAAATTTAATTATTGAATTAATAAAGAAAGAAAGAAAAATAAAAGGATTTATAAATTATAAGAATAGTGTTTTAAATTTAAATTTAATTATTGAATTAATAAAGAAAGAAAGAAAAATAAAAGGGGGAGGAGTATATAATATGAAGGTACAATTGGAAACCCTCTTCAGTCTGAGTCTTCGAATCGTTCAGTCGGAACGGACCCCGCCTTCCCTCTCTTCCTCGTTTCGGGCTGTGGGCAGAGTGAGTCACTCCAATTCCTCGAAGTCAGCCGCACCTGCTCTTCCTTCTTCCCGCAGCCGGTATGCTTCCGTTTCGATTCGATTTAACATGCGGTGAATCTTGCGGATTCTTTTCTCAATTTGCAATAAAATTGTTTTTCGTTTTCGTTTTTCTGGAACGATTCCTTCTTCTTTGAGCTACTTCACGATTTGTTTCGTGCTTTTGTGTGTGTATATTGGCGTTACACGAATCGGATCGCTTGATTAACCGTTCGAATTCGAGGATAGAGGAAAAACAAACAAGTGTCGGAAAGTGAAGACTAGTGGAGGTTCAACTGCTTTTGATACGGAAACGATATTAAGTAAGGCAAGAGCATAAAGAAAATAAAAGTATTTCAGCGCAAATAAAAAGTTAAAGCTGGATTGGTTCATTTAAAGGAATTCTGTTTTAAGTGGTGTGATTTTGTTTCCTCATTTCATTATTTCTGCTTTATCTTTTATATAAATTAAGTTATGAAAATTTTTAGCTATATTTTCAAAGGATGCAAGAAAATGAAGATTATGCTCTTATATTGATGTATGAATCA
This sequence comes from Andrographis paniculata, assembly GCF_009805555.1. NCBI lineage: Eukaryota > Viridiplantae > Streptophyta > Magnoliopsida > Lamiales > Acanthaceae > Andrographis > Andrographis paniculata. Next base: position 7,426,324 of record NW_026137587.1, read on the forward strand.
AATGATGCATAGCAGTAGTTGGACAATGTACTCATGCCTTTATCAGGAATGTTTTTATCAAATTTACGACTTCACTTGCTAATTATCAATTTATTACTCAGGGATTAATTCTTTCTAGAATTTTGATGGAGTATACAATCAATGATGATGTAAATGGTGAGGTTGTGGGAAGTTCTACTAATTTTGAAGGACGAACAGACGATGATGATGGAATTTTGGGAAGTTCTGTCAACAGTGTGCTTCAGCAAGAACAAGATATTAAGGTAGACGACGATTCGTCCGGCAGGGAATTGTATAGACTGGATGAGTTACAAGACGTGAACTGTTTAGATCCTATTGATGAACCCTATGTGGGGCAGGAGTTTGAATCTGAAGCAGCTGCGCATGCATTTTATCATTCATATGCCACAAGGACTGGTTTTGTTATTCGTGTCAGCAAGCTTTCTCGATCAAGGCGTGATGGATCTGCAATTGGTCGTGCTCTTGTTTGCAACAAAGAGGGCTTTAGAACACCGGACAGGCGAGAGAAAATTGTAAGGCAAAGGGCTGAGACGAGGGTTGGTTGCAGAGCTATGATTTTAGTTAGAAAGGTTAGTTCTGGCAAATGGGTTATTACAAAATTTGTGAAGGAGCATACACATCCTATGACTCCTGGAAAAGGCCGTAAAGATCTAATTTATGATCAATATCCAAACGAGCATGACAAAATCCGAGAACTATCACACCAGCTGGCCATTGAAAAAAAGAAGGTTGCAACGTATAAGAGGCATCTGGAGATGCTTTTCGAACATATCGAGGAACACAACCAATCTCTTGCAAAGAAGATCCAAGACATTGTGAATAGCGTCAGAGATATGGAATCAAAGGAACAAGTACGGCCTAGATATTGTTGACACTCGGGTTATGTCACCGATTGAATTGAAACTACACATGATGTGCATAATGCCTTTGGATGGAGAAAATTTCCACAAGCATAGCTGATTTATTTTCCAAAATTTTGCCCCCAAATGAGATACAGATTGGAGGAATTCTGCTTACTTACCTTCCTGTGTTTGTCATTTGTGCATTACATGCAGGGCGAGCGGGGGCAGAATGTGTACTGTGTGTAATCTCTATTCGATATCCATTCTGAGGTGTTTAGATGTCTCACTAACTCATATTTTATGAACCAGTGAAATACTAAACATGGAAAATGCCTTATGTTTCTGTCTTTGCATGTTTAACTCATGACTCAGGCTTGGCAAATGATTTAATTTTATCCATTACTAATAAGATATTGCTTTGCTTTTGTCGATTTTAAGTCTAATAGCTTACTACATTTGATAAGTGAATAACTGATAAACCCTTTTTGCATTGCTTTCAGGATTCATCTTCTTTGAGATATATGATGATTGTATATGTGGACTAAATTGTCGATCAGATCTATCTATTCTGGGACATGTTTTAGTTGTTTAAAGTACATGCAGCTTCTATTGTGCAGCCCACAACTATGGTTCTCTTCTTATAAATCCAATCGTGTTTGTTTCTAAATGGTTCTTTAGTTTGTAAGATTTTTATTCTCACAGATGAATGTCGGTAACATCCTTAGCATCCATTGCTGGCCGTCCGGTTTCCTGAACTCTTTCAGCAATTCAACAGTTATGGGCTGCTTGAATCAGGTACAAGTTAATAGGTGCACCATCTTATATGTAAACTGCATCCATACATAGAAAGCTAAAGCTTTTATTGTAATTGTGCCTTGTTTTGGCAATTTTTTATTTCTTTGATATTAAGAATTTCTTGCATTCATGTATCAGATTAGGTCTCATGGAAGGTTATTTCTATAAATCTGCTGCAATATAAGAACTTGCTTGTTGGTGTGAATAATGGTTAGAGGTTAGAATACATAATTTGTAGAATCTGTTGTGAACAATAATGAATAAAATTGAATGAAGTTATACTTGGAGTGTTGGTTACATGTTTGTAAATTTGGTTATTGGAAAGAAAACTAAAGTATCCTGCACCAAAAATTGTGCCTAAAACAGCTACCACATTAGAATATAGAAGAGATAAGAGGTATCACATATATAGAGTATTTTTAAGATCAATAAAGGATTGTTGATATGATTTGCTAAGGGCATCTCCATTATTAACCATCAAACAAAGGAAAAAGAAAAGTTCTATCTAGAGTTGCATTAGGTTATACACAAGCATCATCTGTACCAAAAACCTAAAGCATACATTATAAATGATCCAATGAAACCTTATCTTTGTTTTCCCAATAAAATAGAAGTAGAGCTGTAGTCATATATAACACAATGAGCTGATCGACTTCTTGTTGTCAAAGCTCCAAACATGAGATGTTGTACTTGTACATAATATTGCTTTGTGTGTTAAATGTGTTGCATAAAAAAAACAAGTCTATATCCGAAGCTCGGAAGCAGCTGACATCTATACACAGCAGCACTTTATATTACAACAAAAAAAAACAAGAACTCAGAAAAGGATTAGGCACAAGGCAATGCAACAAAAAAGAAAGATGGATACTCTGTTGAGTGACTTGTCCAGCTGCATTTCCTGCCTTCTTAACCTGGGGCTGCTTCTTCCTAGAAAATGGTAGGAGTTCTGATACGGGTACGCGAACAAACTAGTGTCTGAACTCCCAAACATTCCGGCAAATACCATTTCACTGACCATATTAATTGTCGGGCTGAATGAGCTGCTGGCTGCACTAGGGCTCGGGGGTGCGATCAAACCCTGATTGTTGAATGGATGGGAAATGTAATGCTGCGGCCGAAAACCAGGGCTCTCAGGTTGGAATGATGACAGATTATTGTTGTTTGTTGCAAGCAGGGAATCGACACTAAGTGGCGAAGGCCGGTTGGGGATCGTCAAATCCAATTGGGGGGGCTTCTTGACCTCGGATCCATGTTCTTGACCTCGACCATAGAGGGGAACCAGCGAGGAAGTAGAAATGTAAGCCTTACAAACAGGGCACTTGGGTCGATCATCCTCCGACTCAAAAGAAGCCGAAGTGGTCTGAACATGAAGCCATTTGTAAATGCAGGGCCAACAATAGAGATGGCCACATAGTGTCACCACAGGATCAAGGCATGAATCTAAACATATATTGCAATCAAAGCACTCTTTTAAGGTCTCAAGATGCGCCCCGCGAGCCTCTCTCTGCTGAAAAGGCATAATGAAAACACAACACCTGCATAAAAGGGTTTAGGGTTATCAAATTTGTTTTGTAATAACAAGTGGATAACTTGCAATTTCAATTCTACAGAAGTGTCGATGCATACAAGAAGGATTAAGACATAAATAAAGGTAGGTATAAGTAGATAATGTTAGGATATTTTGATAAAATATCTCTCTAGAAACTCATTGCCGACCTAGCTATTATTAAAAAGTATGAAAAGTTTATCCTAGGCTGGATAACTCCATAAAAATAAGACAAAACTATCAATTGGGTGGGTCCATTGTTGCCTTAGAACTTATCTATTTAGACATAGTGCAAAGTTGTAGTAATAGTGCTAGTAGTAGGTCCAATACTTTAAAAAGGTACCTCTCACTCTCACTTTTTTTTTTTTTTTTTTTTCTCTCTCTCTTTAAAAACTTCTCCACATGTCTAAAATATATTGCCTAAAATTTCACATGGCATTATTCATGACAGAAAGTTGACCTATTTACCCAAAGTCTTTATCTAATTGAATAAAAGCACTTGTAGATGCTTCCTAATGTGAGCACTATCATTAAGAATCAACCTTCTCAGTGCCTGCAAATTAGTCCAATTTCATTGAGAAAAACCACCATGGTTTTACTTTTTACATAAATGGGTAGAGATTTAAGGAATGTGATGAAATCTAGGCTCTGTTAATAGTAAAAGTCTAAGTATTTGATGTAATATTTGATAGTAAATATTAGTACCTGAGCTCAAAGCATGTAGAATCCAATCAATCCATTAAACAAAGATGGCACATATGAACTCTAAGAACTTTGGGGGCTGAAAAACACCAATCTGAGTATAATATTCGTACCAAGAAAAAACAGACACATGGAAAACAACTTTGCTTGTCCCATTATAGCTTCCGAAGATTCCTTAGTCTATGATGCTAAGAACTATGTCTCTTGCTTGGTGGTCACTTTTTCCAAAGTTTTGTTACCGTCACAAGCAAGTCAACAATATATTCCTTTCAGTTTCCTATAAAAATAGGATTCAGCTTTGCATAATTAGAGCTTCTGCAAAGGAATTTTGCACATACATAGAATAACCACAGAATGGCACTTTACATCCAAAACTTCATAATGAAAAAAACCAAAATCAAAGAAAACACACGCATACATACATACATACATACAAGTAACAAGATGAAAGTGCTGAAATTAGCATATAAAGGCAGCAAGCTATCCAACGTTCCCTTTCTTTCCATCGATTCTAAACAATCACTCAGAATAAAAATCCGACAAATAATTGCGTCGGATCTAATGAAACGACGCAACCTAACTAATCAGCTACAAACAAAAAAATGAAAGAGAAAATTTGCGGAAAATGAACAAGAAATCGAGAAATGGGGAGGGTAAAGGAATGAGAGAGAGGGAGAGAACGCATGCACCTACCTGGGTAAATGAAAGAGGAGGAGGAGGAGGATGATGATAGAATCAACTTATTACAACTCCAGACCAGAGAAGAAGGGCGAAGGCAAAGGGAAGGGGTCGAGGGAAGAAACGAGATGTGGATGAGAGAGAGAGAGAGAGAGAGAGAGAGGTAAATCGGGGAGAAAACTTGCAGAAATCATAAATAGAAAGAACAACAGGAACGGAGGGAGGGAAGATTAGGTGCACTGTGCCTGCGTCGCATCATATAAAAACTCACCTGCCGCGGGGCCAGGGAATCCGACGCGCCTCCGAACATCTATTCTCTCCTCTGCCTAATTTGTATGGTTGTGTTGTTTTGTTATTGAAATTGATTTCAAATTGGTGATTTGTTTTTTTTTTTTTGTTTTATTTAAATTTATTTTGATTTGATATTTCATCTAAAAAAAAAAAAACATATTTTTATTAAAAATGATGTCTAATAAATAATATTAATTTTAATTAAAAAAAATAAAATAACAAACAGATTTATATATTTATTGTAATAATACCTTATGATTATCCTAATATGATATTTAAGACTTTCTTGATTTATTTATTTTTTTCTGATTATAACATCATGTATAGTATATATATATATTTTTTAATCACATTTAAATCAAATGAATATATAATAGCCTTCCATTCATTGTCTATTCATGCATTGATCTTTTTATATACATATGCATACCTAATTTAAAAAGATTTTTTAGTTGATTATTTAAGTAAAAAACAATAAGTGAATATAATAATTGTATTCAATATAGAGTTGACAATGATGTGTATATACATATAACTTAAAAATCATTTTAAAATTTGCCACTTAAATTAACCTTTTTTTTTCCATTAATTGTGTTTATCATTCACAAATTTTATTGCATAACAAAATATCTCTTGCCTTTTTTTCTTTTTTAAAGTAAATGTCATTATAAAAATGGTATAATAGTATATATAATATATAATAGTGATTTACACAGCACAACTTTTATATATGTAGATATTCCTAATTCACTTACTATTGTTCATTATAGTAAGTAGTAAATACGGTATTTACTATTCACTTATACTCTATATTTACCACTATAACCAAGTAACCATAATTTCTCTAATACTTAACCACTATCAACCCATCATTATACATCTGAATAACTAAATTTTCTGATCGACAAAATTATAAGGTCATAAACAATACATTTGTTGGCAAAACATTTTGTTGATATGACCATATAATTTTGTTTAGAACATGATCAAAGATCATAAAATTTCAAAACAACATATTTAGCACCAAATCGAAAAACAATTCACTTATTCCACAAATAAACATATCATAGATCAGCGTCAAGGCAACTAAATACATCATACCTTAAAGGTCGATCGGAGCCATTTTTGCGCAGCAACAAGGATAAGACCAGGTCTAGGTGTAGATGAGACTGGATCTTCGAGAGAATTGTGTATATACATACCCTCACCCTTCTACAAGAATTTTTCGATGCAGGTTGTTAATGTCGATTCTGGGACTGCCCCAATCACTGCTTCTTTCTTCTCACCATTCTTAAAGACAATCACGGTTGGAATGCTCCGGACGCCATATTGGGTCGCAATAGAAGGGCACTCATCAGTATTGACCTTGTAGCATTTGAGCTTTCCAGCGTATTGCTTAGCCAGTTTAACAACAACAGGGTCGATCATACGGCATGGGCCACACCACGGTGCCCAAAATTCCACCAAAACAGGTGAACTGCTTTCAAGAACAAGAGACTGCCAAGTCGAGTCAGTAACACCAGACACTGCAGGTTTTCAAAGAGAGAGAATGAATAACAGCTCTAGTTGATGCTATAATACTACCCGACGCGGGCAAAATCACAGCATAATGCTTTTGAATTGAATAAACATCTTATGTTACAAAGAATAGAACTTGATATGCGATATGATCATCCAAGCAATCCAAAACCCAACATGTTGAACATACCAAACAACAGATATAAAAGAATCATGGTCCCGATGTTGACAAACGAACACTGATACAGAGCAATAGTATCATTAAAACTACGCAATTATTGAATCAAATCAAATCAAATTGAAAATTTGTTGTGTACTTAAAGGCTAAACATCAGTCAGCGTCCCAAATGATTGAATTTAGAATGTGGTATTCAAAAACAGATGTACGTAAGGCACAAAGTAAGCGAAGTAGCGAACAATGAAACCAACCTCATCGATGTTCAAACTACTTAGAGTTGTTAAGATAATCCAATAATACAAAGACCTAGCTTGCTCTAGTTGATAATTGCTAACAAATGTTAACCAAACTAATACATTCACTGCAGGATTTTGTCAATAAATGGATGGACATCATCACAATATTACCTGGTCACAAATCACTTATCTTCGCCCAAAAACTCGTTTGCTGCAGATGTGCAACGAGAATAAGCTTACTTGCTATGTTGTAGGCTCAAGGAAAACCATTAAATGAGCCTTACCCACCATTTCTTAAGAAGTTTAGTGCAGTATTGGTTAATCTACGTAGCAAGATAAGCATCTCCATTTTTATCATCCGTCTACATACTGTGCAGGTAATATACAGCAGCCAAGGAACAGAATCAACGGCTAATCGAACCTAAAAAGTTTAAACTAGTTGACGTTCATCAGAGAAGTGTATTTTCCAAGGAGCTCAGGAAATTAATAATTCCTACCCAAAGCAATATGATCAGATGCCATACGAAATCTAGTTAATGAAAAAAAAAAGTTCCTCAATTAACGGATTAAACTGATACACCATGCAATCACGCTGCTTATCGTATCAGAAATCTTCGGCAGAATCAGAAATTTCGTTTCATTCAGCACAAAACCCTTCATCGATATCACAAACAAAAAAGACAAAAACGAAATAGAAAATCCGTACCTTCAACAGCTGCTTCCTGCGCCTCGCAAACGATCCTACCACGGCCACGAGCGAGTCTCGACGCTGACCTTAGCTTCACCGATGAGCGAACCGGCCGGATCCTGAGTCCCCTGTATTCGGATATTCTGACAGCGCTGGATCCGGCCACCGGAGCCAAGGAGGAAGAAGGAATTGCGGAAGCGCGAGGGACGAACAGTGCTTCCATCAGGCCAGCCATAGCTACAGAGACTCGAAGCGCACAATCTGCGTTTTGTGGATGAAATGGACCCGAAAGGATAGAGGAATCCTCACGTGTGGCATCAGGATCATATGGGCTTTCCTTCCAAGTTCCAACACTATTGGGCCCATTCACTACGGATAGGCTGTTTATATAAATAGCAAAATAGTCCTCCTACTACTTTTTATTAGAGCCTTTCAATCTGAGACAAAGAAAACAGAAAATTGCAAAGTGGTACATTCATTCACTCACATACCCATGCAATGTAAATAACATTGTGCAAGTTCATTTTTCATTGATTCTCAGCAGTAGGAACCTTTGCATACAGCTCCACTTCCCTAAACCTCTTCGGAAGGATGCACCGGCCGCCGCGCCGCTGCTGCAGAAACACCGCCGCCGCCATCGCCGCCACCACCACCGGAATCACCACGTCCCACGCTGTCGAGTAGAAATCGCCGGCCGGGTTCGCATAGTAGTAAGTCCCGTTCACAAACGGCGCTGGATAACTCCATGCCCGGTACCGATTATACGCATGCGGCACCAGCCGCACAGCGCTGGTGCCCATGTAAAACGGATGCGACAGCGCCTTCTCCGTCGAGCCCCTCGCCGCATTCATCGCAACCTGCGGGAGCAAAAACCCGTCGAGGATCAACCCGGCGTACGACCTCAAACCGCCCCACACCGAGTAGTTGCGATACCCATGAGGGCCATAGGTCCGGTTCCCGCCGTATTGGGTCCTCGTCAAATTAACGACGACGGTGATCAGAGCGCCAGCAATATAGATCGGTAACGTGATCAGCGAGGCCTTCTTCTCGCCGCCAGAGTCGCGCTTTGCAGCCCATACGAGCTGGAGAAGGCGTATTTGCAGCAAGAACGCGACGAGCGTGATGACCCGGACGGCGACTTCGTTGGCCTCGACCCATCCGCCGCTGCTGAGGAACACCGTTTGCCGGCTGTGTCCCTCGAAGAAGATGGCCTCGACGTTTAGAACGAGTGGGATCATGTGGCCGAGAGCGAGTATCGCGACCATTACGAGCGAGATTGCCTCGACAGCTTCCGGATGCCTCTTCGTGTGGAAGATTTGCAACCCGATGAAGATGCAGAAGAGCGTGTTCGAGATCAACACGAGCGTGATTTCGATGTCGATCCGCCACACGGCAGCCTCGGATGCCTCCGTGTAGTACGCGCTGCCTGATAACTTCAACTCGTCGAAGCGAAGAGGATCCCCCTTCGATCGGGTGCTCGCGATCGTTCCCTTAATCACTCGCTCGTCTCGCCCTGCATTCACCGGAGGAAACTCGAACTTCACAAGAATTTCGCAATCTGTCGATTCGTTCTTCAGCTTCCTGCACCCGATCATGCAGAGCTCCCCGGTGTCGGATCTGTAAACGCCCTCGGCCGTGATCTCCACCTGAGGATGACGATCGAGTGACGTGTTGAGAACCGAGATCCATTTGCTCGAATTGTAATCAAAATAACTAGGGATAACGATCTTGTAGCTGATGTTAAACACTGTGGTGGCTCTATCGATGATCTCCATATCAGATACTGCGACAGACGACGCAGGCGCCAAAGCGATGGCTACTCCGAAGGAATACATCTCATCTTCGACAAATAGAGGCATTGCATTACCCCAAGCAGTTGGCTCACCTTTCGAATTCCCAACGGACATATCGAACCTCATGTCTAAGGATCGTTCGTCGGGATAAGTCTTCCCCTTCCTCTTCTTCGACCCCTGCTTTGCCACAGGGCACGAGTCCTGGACCCTTTTCAGTTCCGTGTACTCGTATTTCAGCCCGAGAACTCCAACCATGTCGACCATGTCGTTGTTGACGAGGGTGAGGTTAATCCTATTAAAGTTTCCTTTTTTATCGATGTTTTTTATGCTCCAAAGCTCCCCGTAGATTCCCAAGTCATGGCGGATTGTCCATGCTGCAGGGTATCTCAAGTTCATCCTTATCCCGCAGTCGCCGACGGATTCAGATTCGCCGAAATGGTGGATCGGATCTAAGATTCGACAGGCTTCGATGAACATCCTACCGCCATTTTCGTCCCAAAGTCCCTCCGCAATCAACGTGGAGGAGAAGCTAAAGCTTTGATCATTGTGAGTGATGTTCTGAAATGTAGCAATGTATCTCGTGGTAATCTTTTTATCTTCGTTTGAGCACTGAATCGGCATCAGGAGCAGAGACTCCGGCACGGCGGTGGTGGCGAGGGGTGAGCAACGGCGGGGGTCCGTACAGTTCGCGGCGGAGTAGTCGAGGTCGAAGGAGAACGATTTCCACGACAGTATGTTGCAGAATTGGAACCCCTCAGGGCGGAGAGGTCGGCGGGGGAAGGTTCCGGAATCTTCTAGAAGCAGGGTATAGTTGTAGTTAGGAAAATGAGGGTAACTGAAGATGGAAATGGGATCAAAGTACCCGGGATCTCCCTTCGGGAGCGTGCTCTGGAAGGTCCCGGAGGTTACGGCAGTGCGGAGAGTCGGATTCTCGGCGGCGAACTGCAATTTAACGACGCCGGAGAAATCTAAGGTTCCGCCGTCTCCCAATTTGAGGGAAGCCGATCCGACCAAGCACGCCGTCCGCTTACTCTCCGACCAGAATCCGGTCAACGTGAACCTGACGGCGCCGCGGGATCGGCGGCGGCGGTAGTTGTAAGATCCGGCGAAGGTGAAGTTCGACGGAGCGTTGCCATAGTCGGCGGCGTACGGAGAGCGGACGTAGAGGAGGCCGTCGACTTTGTAGACGCCGGAGACCGCGGTTTCGTGGCAGCTGGATCGGAACCGGAGGCTGAGGGACTTACCGGAGTAGTAAAACGAGTGGTTGTTCCGGAGGCCGAGGAGGCGGTCGCCGCCGGTGAAGTAGGAGGTGGAGAGAGACGGCAGGTCGTCTTTGTAGGTGGGATTCGTGGGCGGCGACGGAGGGACGACGGCGGAGCAGTGGTCGCTGTAGGGAGGGATTGAGGAGGCGGCGGAAATGGAGGAGTAGAGGAAGGCGGCGGAGATGAGAGGTAGAAGATGGAAGGGTAGAGAAGCCATGGCGGCGGGAAGTTGGAGGAGGGAGACGGCCGGCGGGGAGGGGGGAGGAGGAGGAGGAGTACTTGATGGTGTTGAGGAAGGTTGTCTAAGTCAAAGTCAACACTGGCTGATCAGTGGGCAGTGTTTGTTTAATGTATTTTTTAATTTTTTTGTGGGCCCCATCTTTTTGTGGAAATTTTGGGGGTTGACTGATGTGGGGGCCTTGTGCATTTATTAGGTAATTAGAAACTAAGGACTTGTCCTTGATTGAGATTTAATAGTAGATGGAAGTCTATGACAAAATATTTATATATGAAATTATAAGATGGTTTGTATAATAAAAAATGCTTGTAGAAAATAGTAGAGGGTTTTGTTTGGCTTGCTATTATTTGAAAATTGATATTTTAATAAAAATCAAATATCATTGAAAATTTGGATTGAAGAGTAAAAAAAATTAATTTAATTGCTCAATGAGAATATATTAAATGTATTGCGAATTAGGGAGTCCGTTTACTTAGCCATTATATATTTAATTTTATTATTTATTTTGTAAATATTCTTTTCAATTTTTTTTAAAATATTGAAATGTTTTTTTGTTAATCAAGTATCTAATTCTTTCTTTTTTAAAAAAAAAAAAAACAGTAGAAATGTGCAGCTGCTATCTGACATTGTAATATTGGATAAACTCTAGGTCGAATTTAATACCTGCATGTCCTATTTTAGCAAACAACTGTTACAAACAAACATGGATCCAAAATAAATTTATTGATTGAGTATTCATGTAGAGTTTTTTTTTTTTTCTTTGAGTAATCATGTAACGTTGTTATCCAACTGATGCCACTACTAGATCTTGTTCAACAAACTCATCATTGAATTAAAAATAATAATAATAATAATAATAATAATAATAATAATAATAATAATAACTAACCCTGAACAGAGTCGATACAATTGGATAAAAATAAATTCATCACATGATGTTTTTGAATAATAAACTTATAATTCGGCATCACTGCACATGGTGCATTGAATAAATACTCCTTACACAATATTTGTCGTTATTTTATAACTTTAAATTTAAATTAATACTACTTATTTACATATTTTTTTAATAAAAATATTCTATTATTTTTAAATAAATATTAGTATAACAAAAGATTAATTATATAAAAATTCAAAACATTTTATTTGAAATCAAATCAATTTCAAACTAAAGCCAAATAAATCTTAAATATACACACATGGAAAGGAACGAGTTTTACTGTTTTAGAAAATATTTAAACTACTTATTAAATAAAAAATTGAAATTAAAATATTAAATTAATTTTTAATTTAATAAACTCAAAACTTATGTAATCATAACCATCTCATCTAAAAATTTAAATTGATAGTATCATTAATTTATTTATATACTCTTATCTAAGATCATGAGTCTCAAATTTGAATGTTACGGTCCCTATCTCATATGTATGTGAGTAGCGTATTGATTAATTATTTTTAACTATCGATAGTATTATATTTTAATGATAAATTAAAAGTAAATATACACTTTAATGCGAGAGAGAGGGTGTGTTTATTTTGTTTTTGGTTTAAAATTATTTTATATAAAATATAAAAAATTATCTAAATAATATAAAAATAATAAATATATATAGTATATTAATTTTTTGAAAAAAAATATTATGAATAATTTTTGGTAAAAGAGCACGAGTATTTCTCTTCTAAAAATATGAAATCCAACTAAATGATGTAAAATTTTGAAATAAGAAAAAGCACACATTTTTCAATTACTAGGTTATTTATTTATTTTTTATATAATTTTATACTATAAAATAAATTAAAAAAATAGTAGAAAGAACAGAATGGCTCTCTCCTTTCCTTTTCTATTCAAACCTCGTCGTCGTTCAACTGCACAACCCACTTCCGTCATTCTGTATACCTTTTCCGTACAAAACCAGCATCATGCACTCCACAAAATCTCGCCGCCGGAGGATCGTTCCGGCCCCTGCTACCGCCGACCTCTCCGATAAACAAGATCAACTCCTCCTCTCCGCCGCCATCTGCAACGGTGAAGATCTCGGCCCCTTCGTCCGCAAAGCTTTTGCCTCAGGCAAACCCGAAACCCTCCTCCACCTCCTCAAAAGCTTCTCCAGATCCAAGGAATCCGAGATCGAGGACGTCTGCCGCGCTCACTACCAGGACTTCATTGTCGCCGTCGACGATCTCCGATCCCTATTATCCGATGTCGATTCACTCAAATCCTCTCTCTCCAACTCCAACTCCAAACTTCAAAACGTCGCGGTACCTCTCCTCACCTCCCTCGACTCCTTCGTCGAAGCTAAAAACAAGTGCTCCAACATCACCCTCGCCATAAACTCCCTCAACGAGTGCGCGCTGCTTATGGAGCTTTGCAGGCGTGCGAATTTTCATCTTTCCAAAAACAACTTCTACATGGCGTTGAAATGCCTGGATTCAATCGAATCGAATTTCCTGGCCGAAACGCCGTCGACTACTCTGCAAAGGATGCTGGAGAAGCAGATCCCCGCAATTAGGGTTCACATAGAGAGAAAATCGAGTAAAGAATTTGGGGATTGGCTGGTCGAGATCCGAACCGTGAGCAGAAATTTAGGCCAGCTCGCCATCGGACAGGCCTCAGCAGCTCGCCAGAGAGAAGAAGAACTTCGAATTAAGCAGCGCCAAGCCGAGGAACAAAGCCGCCTCAGCTTGAGAGATTGTGCCTATGCATTAGAAGAAGAGGAACACGATGAAATGGACAGCGAGGTCGACGGAAATGGAGTTTCTAGCTTCGATTTAATGCCTCTGCACAGGGCTTACCATATCCATCGAACCCTAGGGCTTGAAGAAACCTTTAAGCAGTACTATTTCGAGAACAGGAAGCTGCAGCTCACATCTGATTTCCAGGTCTCATCAATGACTCCATTCCTCGAGTCCCACCAGACATTTTTTGCACAAATTGCAGGATTCTTCATAGTCGAGGATAGCGTTTTGAGGACGGGAGGAGGATTGGTTTCAAAAATGGAGGTGGAGAATCTGTGGGATACTGCAGTGAGCAAGATGTGCTCAGTGTTGGAAGATCAGTTTTCCAGGATGCAAACTGCTAATCACTTGCTGTTGATAAAGGATTACGTGAGTTTGCTCGGTGTTACTCTCCGTAGATTTGGATATCCAGTTGATGCTTTGCTCGACGTCTTGAGCAAGCACAGGGACAAGTATCATGAGCTGTTACTGTCCGATTGTCAAAAGCAGTTCGCCGAAGCTCTGGCAGCCGACAAGCTTGAGCAGATGTACATGAAAAAGGAGTACGAGTATTCGATGAATGTTCTTTCTTTTCAGCTGCAAACATCAAGCATCATGCCGGCATTTCCATACGTCGCTCCATTTTCTTCTACGGTGCCCGATTGCTGTAGAATTGTGAGGTCGTTTATAGAGGATTCGGTGAGTTTCATGGCATATAGCGGGCAGCTAGACTTTTACGATGTCGTTAAAAAGTACTTGGACAGGCTGTTATCGGAGGTTTTGGACAGGGCATTGTCTAAAGTTATTAGTGGTTCGATCAATGGAGTTGCGCAAGCTATGCAGATGGCAGCGAATATGTCGGTGTTTGAACGAGCTTGTGATTTTTTCTTCCGTCATGCTGCGCAGCTGTCCGGGATTCCTTTGAGGATAGCTGAGAGAGGAAGGAGACAGTTTCCATTGATGAAAGCTCGGGAAGCTGCAGAGGAGGCGCTCTCGGGGTTGTTGAAGCAAAAAGTCGATGGCTTTCTAACATTGATTGAAAATGTGGATTGGATGGCGGATGATCCTCCGCAGGGAGGGAATGAGTATTCGAACGAGGTGATAATTTTCTTGGAAACATTGGTTTCGACTGCGCAGCAGGTCTTACCCGTTGAAGTACTGAAACGGGTTTTGCAAGATGTTCTTGCGCATATATCGGAGGTGATTGTCGGGGCCTTACATGGGGATTCGGTTAAGAGATTTAACATCAATTCGATCATGGGACTTGATGTCGATGTTAAGCTGTTGGAATCTTTTGCTGAAAATCAGGCGCATATTATGTCGGAGGCAGATGCAAGTGAATTGAAGTCGGGGCTTGCCGAGTCGAGGCAAATGGTGAATTTGCTTTTGAGTAGTCATCCTGAGAACTACTTGAATCCAGTGATAAGGGAAAGAAGCTACAACAAGCTCGACCATCGGATAGTGGTCGCAATTTCGGAGAAATTAAAGGATCAATCTGACAGAATATTTGCATCTTTTGGAACAAGAGGAGCTAGGCAGAATCCTAAGAAGAAATCCCTTGATGCAATGATAAGAAGGCTCAAGGATGCAAACTGAAATTGTATCCTAACTTCTATTTATTGTTGTTATCATATTTACTCAATGGGTAGTTTCTTGCACTCTCTCTAGATTAGAGGAGTTAGTATTCCTACTTTAGGGTATATTTTGTACTATGTATTTTTCGAAAAACATATACAATATCACATTATAATTATACAACATTTAAATTTTAGACCAAATCCTCTCAATTCAAACTAGAAACAAACCCCTAATTATTTAAAACATACGACACTTCGGGGCATGTTTTCTATGGGTGATCTCTAAGGGTTGTCAATTAATTTCATACTAAGAACAATCAATATTTGTAAAGTCAATTCAGTTTGTGCTATAGAGATTTTGATATGAACAAAATCCTGAGCTTAACTTGTTTGTGTTCGAAAACTTAAATCTAGGCTAAATTAACAGAACAGGGGTTCTAAAATGGGCTAGCATGTAGAACCTATTAATTAGAAAACAAAAATATTTCACACACAATTGGAACTTCACAGCAACAGAAACTCAAAAGGATATGAAAAAAAAAAAAACCACAAGAAATTTTGGCAATTAGTTTTTACCATATTCACATTAGGAAAAGCACAAAACGATCGGAACAAAGTAGCATAACTTGTCTCTGCAATTATCACCAAGAATTAGGAGGAAAATGCACACCTAGAATCATATCCACTTATACACATGTTTATTGTTGAATATGACCGATGATTATGCATTCCCAAGCCAACTAATAATAATAATAATAATACCCTAGAGTAGGAGTGCGCATACCTCACATGTCACAAAATTGTGCTATCAATAATTTAAGGGAAAGTTTGGGGTTACCCAGGAGGCATTAGCAGGAGCAGGAGCAGGAGCAGTAGCAGGAGCAGGCACATTTGCCTTCGAGGCCAATGAAAGAAATTCTTCACACCCCTGGGCTCCAATCTGGGAGAATGTATTTACCAGAACAGGGATGAACCGAGCCAAATTGCTCCTGAACCGGTGTGAGGAGCTCTTGTCGCCTTCATTCACATCTTGAATGTCACTGCCTTTCACAAGACAGCCCACCTGGGCCCCTTCCAAGTAGGCCTTACACGACACCAGAATGTCACGGGCATTCTTGCAGAAATGCCCGATAACAAAGTCCTCAAAATGCTACACATGAAACATAATGGAGCTTGGAGTCAAATAAAGGCAGTAAAGCAAATCTTCTAGTCATAGTGAAACATTAATTTATCATACCTTGGGAGGCCTTCTCATGCTGTAAACCATAGTTTGCAGGGAATGCATAAATGTTTTTTCATTGTAGTCAAAAGATCGCTCTTCTCCTCTAGCAGAACCACTTAAAGTCGCATACCCAGGTTCATTAAAGTAGGGTTGGGCATTCAGAATCAGCCCCTGTATGGATACCAAAACTTGTAGCATAGTTGATGTGCCAGGAAGCCACTTCTCCTTTTGGCTACCCGACCAGGTGTTAAGAAGGCTGAGGCACACTTTTCCACAATTGTATAAGTTAGGATTGATTCGGAGACCACCGGAATGGTAATAGACATGCTGCAAACAGTAGTAAACAAGTAAAAAAGTGTCAAAGTAAGAAATAACTAGTATTGTTGTAAACACACTGGATTTAGAAATCATAAACATACAGGGGGGATATTGGGATAACTGGTCGGAAAGAAGACATCAAAGAAATAGAGGCCATCATGGTACGGTGTTCCATCTGCCCCTACTATCACAGCTCTTAAAAGATCCATCCTCGATTCATAGACCCTCACAAAAATTTTGTCTGTTCAAATATCAGAAGAATATGCCGTGAGTACAATTGTTCAGAAATGTCAGCAAAACAATCCAATAAATCTAACAAATGCAAAAAACCAACATATAAAGAAGTGGCATCATATTTAAAAGTAAAATAGGTGGACTTTTAACTTACCAGGCAAATCCTTTTGCAGAATCTTCCATTCTTCATGTATTCTCTTGGCCCAAGTTTTTGGAGCCTGCATCATTCAGTAAAGATGATTCGGTAAAGCAAGGAAATAAGGATGTGTGGCACAAGAATATAGTACATTCAAGAGTAGTATTCACCAGTTTCGCAGAAGAACCATTTTTAGAGAAGTGGTGATCGTCATAATCTTCAACAGTATCAAACTTCTTAAAAGAGTCAAAGTTCTGGAGAATTTGATCCATATTTCTTGGCTCTACTGTGAGGGTCAGTGAAGTATCCATAGGAGGTGCACCCTTTTGATCAATGGCAGGATCTGGTGTCCAGCTTGAGAATTGTCCACCAGGATAAACTTCAGAAGAGCCCAGAAGAGGTTCAAACATATTTAGGGGATCTTTCCAAACAGGCATATAATTTCCCTGTCCAGGTGCCGTTGTTGGAATGCTCAAAGGAGGATGGCTATTGGGACTGCTAATATTACTCACATAGGGTGGAGGCTGATTGTACAAAATAGGGTGGAATGCACGAGACTTCTTTTTAATCTTTGACAAACTCTGCAAAACATCCTTGCCATGCTTATGAGGAAACGGAGCCTTAGAGTATTGTGAAAAGGAATTGGAGGTGCTACTTGAAGTAGGTGGATTCTTTAGACCCATACTATGCTCCTTCCATATAGAAGTTAGCAGCTTCTCCTTTGCATGTTGTCTGTCAACATTCAACTGAGTACTGCCGACGGATTTGATCCGTGGAGTTGATTGGTTTCCTATTTGGATGTGTTTCAGAGGAAATGAGGGTTGAGGACAGTATGGGTTAGAAGCATGATCAGCAGTATCCATATGAAGTAGTGAGCCAGTACTACTTGGAGCGCTGCTTGGTAATGCCTTGGAATCACTTCCAGGTGAACTTGGAAACCATGGGAATGGTGCCTCCACTCCAGGTGGAATATCCATATGATCAAACTGTGATTCTAGCACAGTATAATCATCGAACAGTATGTCCTCATAATAGGTATCTATCCATTCATCCTCTTCATAGAATAAATCAGGGCTGTAGTCGTCAACGTAGGTTGAATCATGCAAGCCAGCAACACCATAATTTGGCATCGGAATATTACTATCAGATTCGCCAGTTAATAAACTGTTGAATTCAGCGAAAGTATGGTGCAACACTTCCTATTAGCAGAAAATAAAAATTAGCCAAGTACATTATATGGAAATAGGAAAACAGGAAGCTGAGAGACTTTAAAAGCAACTATTGAGTTACGCCAGAACTTTGCTCTACCTTGCCTTTGCCACTTGGATCAAATTCACCATCAGTCAACATAATTTCTTCAGGGTCATCGTCCATGTCAACATCTATTATTTCATTATGAATAACCTTCAAGAAATGGGGAACATTGGATGTTAGCACACATCTAAAATGATATTATTCAGAGACAAACCGTTAATGGGGTAATATAGAAAAATAAAAACTAAAGCAAGCTAATTATGTTCTGAAGAATGCAATGCATGAAATAGACATAGTGTATTTTTATCAATTCATAACCTAATTCAAGAAGTTGCACTAAAGTTAACTGCTAACAAATATACTACATTATATGAGCCACTCGGTTTAAAGTTAACAGAAGCATTAACAGAGAATTAAAAATCATCTCAAATGTAATAATAGTAATAATTAAGAAAGATAAAGGATCTTGCCATCACACAGATGATCAAAATTATTTCCAGAATTTCCCCTTTCTAAAATAATTTGTCTTAACAATTAGTTAACTCAGAAATATACAACTTTTCATTTACTTAAATGTAAAACATCCACAACTGTGATTAAGTACACAGTACACACAGGACAGTATCCCAAAATACAAGGATGCCCAGCACACAATGAATCCTAACAAGTTATGAAATGTCATAGCACACAATATGTTGCTATGCTGCCTCAAATCTCAATATATATAAATCTCATATTTACCAAACCAGAAATGCACCACAAGCGATACAGTTTAGTCAGACAATTTTACATATTCAGAAAATCTGCATTCATACAAACAAATTGCAAAAGCATTTCTTCATTCGAGGTTTGAATGACCAGAAGACTAAAAACAATTTGCAAGTTTATGTCAATATTTCACATGCCAGTCCACCACAGAGGAAACAGGTCCTGTTTCAACCCAACTGCAGGGCAAATATGTACTCAAGTCAGGCTGCACAAATTATCTCAAACAGAAAACTACATTTAACTAGCAAATAGCGATAAGCCTCAAAACCACTTACAATATCAAAAGCACGTTTAACTAATATAAGGGGCAGATGCTGCTGCAACTATCAATGCTGTAAATCTAAAAGCAACATAAAAAAGAACACATACTTCGGCAGCTCTAATACCAAGAAGATGACTATTCACAAATCAATTTCACAGTGAAGAGAAAACAAAAGAAAACCTTTCAAGGATAAATCAGATATCTAGATAAACCAAAGCCCAGAGATCATATAAATAGGGACAGTAAAATCCCCAACTACATACGAAATGGAGAGGGGGCATAAAAATACATTAGAACAAGCTTTTCACCTCTTTTTGTTTGGACGACATGGGTGGCATCGATGTTCGGTTAGCCGGAGGCGATATTTCCAACACCTCAGCGTCTTTATACGCCGACGAAGAGCTTCCGGCGGGAAAAACCCTTTTCCTGACCAAATCACCACACAAATCAGCAATTCCAAACCCGCAAACACAGATTCCCACAAAGAAAATCCAATAGCAAAATCTCTCACACACACACACACGCATATGGGGCTTACTTTGAGCTCGCGATGTATCGCGAAACCGGCGTCGGCGACTCCATGAGATAGATCGCAGTGACGTTCGACTCAAATTAGGGCTGGATAGATTTCTACTCAAGCTGGAGAGCCTTCTCTCAAGCTTTCCCCACAATCAACTCCCTCGGCAGTGTGAATTTACCATACGAGGGTTCCGTTTCCCAACAGGATTCTGCAAATATACATATTTATACACAAACACAAGGACCGATATATTAATGTATAATCATTGACTCCGCCATGAATAAAATCCACAAACAAACAAAGATTGGAACCAAACCGGAGTGGGCGAGCGAGTGTGTGGTTGCTGCTCTTGGTCTTGGGTTCGCGCCGTCGCCAGATGAAACGCCGTACTCTGGATCATCGAAAAACTACAAGCGCTTTGAAATGTATATATATAGTGGGACAGTGGGAAATGTGAAAAGGCCGTAGTAGCGTGTTGAGGTCTACGTGGGCCTGGACTTCGGGAGCACGATCCATTTCCCGACCCGGTTTTCACAATCTGATGCGGGCTTCAAGTAAGCGGGCCTTTGGCAATGAATTGAATAGGTCGGAACCCGACCAAATAAATTCTACGTTTCAAAATAAAATGGCATTATTTTTTTCTTTAAGTAAAATTGTCCGTAAAAAATATTCATTCTGTCTCATATATTTTGTATTCACTGTAAATAAAAAAATTAGGTAAAATATAATTAATAAATAATAAAAATATATTAATAAAAATAATTATAAATTAAAATTAAATATTTAATCATATTTTTTAAGAAAAAACAAAATTATGTGGAATAAAAAAGTAAAATAGAGACAAAGTCTCAGTATTACTTCAAAAATATTTTAAATTACATTATAATATTCTTTCATACATATAGGGTGTGTTTTTTTTATGGATTTGGATAAAATTTCATTATTCATTCAAAATTTTTCCACCGTATCATCCCCTATTTATATCACAATTTTTACTATTCCAATCTCAACACAAAATCCAAACTCCCAACAAACACACTCATATTTTGTTCCGTTCTTTTTTAATTTTGTAATAAATTTTATAAATAATAATATTTTAATGGTTAATATTTTTAAAATAATTATATATTTAATAATATGTTTGTAATTTTAATAAAAATTAAAATTTTAGTATTTGCGTAAAGAATTTTATAAATATTAATATTATATTAAAATGCGATAAATTAAAAGTAAAATAAAGTGCATTAAAATTGATATTTTATTAACAAATTAATAAATTTTTATTTCTTTTATTTATTTCTAATTTATTTTTTTTTTCCATTTATTGATTAATCAAATATAAAAATATTATTTTAACCCACACACTTTATGTAGTATTTTTACTTCAACTAACAACTTTATTTTTTACTTCAAAAAAAAAATATTCTTCTAATATTTTATTTTATAAATTATTTTAAACTATTTTTTATATCTATAATTAATATTATTTTTAAAAAAAATTTAAAAAAATAAAAGAATTAATATGTAATTTTTTTGAAAAAAAAAAATACAAAACAAGATAACGTCATAAATAGCGTTGCTATAGTTTGTACTGTAACAAACATCATCTGTGGTGTCAAAAATAGCTCTGCATTGAAGTGCAGAAACTCCATTTGTAGTGCAATTGCAAAAAAAACCAAAAGCCTCCAATAATATTTTCTTTCCATCCCTCGCCGCCCCCTCTCTTCCATTAAAGTCCCTCCCATCCCTTCCCTCGCAATCCCCTCTTCCATTAAAATCCCTCCCCTACTTTCATTTGAACCAAACAGAGTAGAGTCTATCAGCTGAACGATGGCGGGACGTTCGCCGGCGATGATTGTTACCAACACTCCATCGAGGGATCTCGCCTACACCAACTTCGCCTACTGCTCGCCCTCCGATCTCCGCAATTTCATCCTACCTGGATCCAGACTTGCCTACGCCTTGGTCGGCGATGTCTTCGTGCTTTCTATCGCATATCCTTTTTAATCGATCTCCAACTTCTGCACGCTTGTGTTTGCTACTTTCATTTATTTTAACTCTGTCGATGCTTCGTGCTGTGTATTTTCGCACGAGCGTGATTGTTTTTTTAGTATGCAAATTGCGATACAATTCGGTTTTCGATGCTCTCTAGTTCATAGAATATGTGTTATAGCGTGCGGACTTTGGGACGTTTGATTTGAGCTGAGATGCATTTGCTTTGCGTTTGTTTGGGGCTGATCGTGTGTGAATCGTCCTTTATTGACCAGTTGATTTCAATTTTTAACCAACGGTGCTAGTGCTACACCTGTTAGGTTTTTGAAGAACCTTACGCTGATTTGATTTGAATTATTTTATTTGCATTTTCAGCTGGTGCTTAATTGAATTATATTTTTCGTGCATACGAGACAATTGGGTGTTGATGAAATAGTTATTGATGTTTGTTTCCTTTTCTCTATCTTTATTATACGATAGTTTCAGTTTCCGATGAAGAAGAGCAACACAACTGAATGATACTTACAGAGCCAAACCTTATATCTTGGTTATCTGACAGATCTGTTATGTAAAATTTGAAAACCAATACTAAATATAACTGTTGGGTGATGATGAGCTAGTGAGCTGCTCAATCTCCTAGAAGCTTTCTAGTGGAAATCTGAAGGGTCATCATCCTGAATGGTGCAAATTATATCTGTTCTATTAAGTGATTCTGCTAGTACCAATATGATTCCTGCTGTTTATTCTGCTTTTGACATCATTAGATCAATGTCATCGTGCTGGAACGACAGGATAATGTATTTATATATATATATTTGTGAGACTAGCAAGCTATTAGATGATGTATTGGTGTTGCATTCTTCCATTATTTAATTTGTGATCTTAACTTCAATATACTGGGCATGATTCTATTCCTAGTGGCCAAATTGCTCTTAATGCCATCCAACGGCGCTTTGCCAAAGTCTCCACTGGAGACTCAATATCTGTTAGCAGGTATATTAGATTTCATTTCACAGCTGTTGATAAAATGAATATCTTCTGGCTGCACTATTTTTGCAATAATCTATTACAATTCTAGGTTTATCCCTCCTGAAAATTTCAACCTTGCATTGCTAACCCTGGAATTGGAGTTTGTAAAGAAAGGGGCAAAGGATGAACAGGTATTTGCCTTGAACTTTTTATTTCCCCTTCTTTTCTCATTTCTACTTGTTAAGTTATCTATTTATTTTTTTTGTACCTCTCTACTGCTATTTTATTACTTTTCCTTGTTATGTCTTATGTCTTACAAACTGAATTGTCTTACCATGCAGCTGGATGCTGTTCGTTTGTCCCAGCAGATTCACAAAAGATTTTCAAACCAGGTTGGAGCTTCATCTCAGTCTTTGTAATCAATAGAAGCTGATATAAGTAGCTTTTTAAGAATTGAAGTCTTTACCTAACCTGCGCAGCTATAGGGTGTTTATGTGGTCTACTTAATGTTCTTCCTTTGGAGTTTGGAATGTGATAAAAGTTACTGTCATAATGTATTTGGAATTTCTATCTATGCACTTTCTGTATCTACAAATCTATTAAGTGATATCAAATATATACAATGAGAGATTTTGGATAAATTATCACTGCTGCATATTGGATTATTCTCAAAACAACACTGCTTTTATATATAGGTCATGTCAAGTGGGCAAAGGGTGACATTTGAATATCAAGGCAATGGATATATATTTACTGTCAATCAAGCTACTATAGAAGGGCAAGAAAAATCAAATGGCATTGAGAGAGGGATATTGTCAGCTGAAACCTACATAATTTTTGAAGCCTCACATTCAAGTGGAATAAAGGTTTGGAAAAATGCGGCAATGTCTTGTTTTATGATATCGAATGCAATGCGTTGAATCATTGTATAAAGTTCTGTGAGTTATGTTTTCTGCTGAGTTTTTCAGATTGTCAACCAGCGTGAAGCTGCTAGTAGCAACATATTTAGGCACAAAGAGTTCAATCTTCAGTCATTTGGTATAGGTGGTTTGAGTGAAGAATTTGCTGACATATTCCGTAGGGCTTTCGCTTCCAGGGTTTTCCCTGCACATGTCACCTCTAAGTAATGTTCCTAATTCTACATCTTGTAATTTATACTGACATGGGCTAACTTTTCAATTCTTATTTTTTCTTATGTGGCTTTGTGAATGTCCTCCAATGCAGACTTGGTATCAAGCATGTTAAAGGTATGCTGCTTTATGGACCTCCTGGTACTGGAAAGACTTTAATGGCTCGTCAAATTGGAAAAATGTTGAATGGGAGGGAGCCAAAGGTAAATGATCAAAAGATATTTTATTGCATGAATCAATGCTACTTCGCTTATATGTATGATCTTTGATAGTTGTCTGGAAGTCCTTCAATTACTGTAGTTAAATCTCTAGATAATGTTGTTATGCATTATGTTGCTACCACCCTTTGTTTTTATGTTTAATGATTTTGAATTTTAGATTGTCAATGGGCCTGAAGTGTTAAGCAAATTTGTTGGTGAAACTGAGAAGAATGTGCGGGATCTATTTGCTGATGCTGAAAATGATCAAAGAACCAAAGGTAGAAACTTAGAGAGCTAAACTTTGTTCTTTGATATGTTGGCTAACTGTTTCTCTTTCATTTTTCAGGTGATCAAAGTGTCTTGCATATCATCATATTTGATGAAATAGATGCAATTTGTAAGGTAAATATTATGAAGACAGAATTTCTATTGTACAGGATTCAGGATTTTAATTTTATTATGAATTTTATTTTTATTTTCTCTCCCTGAGAATAGCTTCCATCTCTTATTCTCCTCCTTACTTTTACCCGTGGTAGTGGGCTGCAACTTTCGATGAGACTTGTGATCAAATGCATAGTATTACATTAACTTTAGAGCTGGGTAGCAGTGAAATTCATCCTGATTATTTGTTTACAATTTCCACGAGCTCTATATACGTATGCCCAGCCTCTGTGTTCTCCTTTTTTTTAATACATCCAACCTAATATATTTGTCAAATCATGTGATCAGCTGTACCTTCTTTTGTTGTAATTGTAAAGTTCTTATTTCATTACACTATTTTGGATTTATTTTTTCAGTCTAGAGGTTCAACCAGAGATGGGACTGGAGTACATGATAGTATTGTGAACCAGCTTCTAACCAAGGTATCTTAAGCTTTTTGTTGGAGTTTATTGGTATGAAGGTGGGGGTCCACTTCATTCCACCTCTACTCAGCTGATATTATGTGATTACTAACTCACAACACTTGCTGTTTAGATAGATGGTGTGGAATCTCTAAACAATGTGTTACTTATTGGAATGACAAACAGGAAAGATTTGCTTGACGAAGCTCTTTTGAGGTGAAAATGGTTTTCTGTATCGATTTTTTTACAGATACTGGCATTCTGATTTGTCTGCAAATGCACAGTATATCTTTAACAGAGTGAGTGTATCTATATATCATGATACTTTTCTGGGTTTTCAGGCCTGGACGCCTGGAAGTTCAAGTTGAGATCAGCCTTCCCGATGAAAATGGCCGTTTGCAAATTCTTCAGATTCATACAAACAAGATGAAAGAAAGTTCCTTTCTTGCTCCTGATGTGAATTTGGAAGAGCTGGGTATGTGATTTGCTTGGTATCCCAGAGAGTGAATTTGATATTTGGACTTGAATTTCTGCTTGTTTGTCTAAGATAATGTGTGGAAGTATTGCCTATTTTTGAGTTCAAGACAGAATGGTTTTTGAAATCTAACAAAATATGAGGGCATTACTTCTCTTTATGGATGCAGCTGCTCGGACAAAAAATTATAGTGGAGCAGAGCTTGAAGGTGTTGTAAAAAGTGCAGTGTCATATGCACTGAATAGGCAACTAAGTATGGATGATCTTACCAAACCAGTGGATGAGGAAAGCATCAAAGTCACCATGGATGATTTTTTGAATGCCCTTCAAGAAGTCATTCCAGCATTTGGAGCTTCCACAGATGATCTTGAGCGCTGCAGGTATGAACAATTACCTGATGAAAGTTCTTTTGCTAATGTATCAAGTAACTTCACTATACATATATGCATTTAATGGTGAACTTCAAGATAATATTGATGTGAGCTTCTAGGCAGATTAGGCTAATAACTTCCAGTTATATCAGCTGGAAGTGGATAACAGTAAAGATTGGTTGATCTATTGCAAAAGTAACATTATGCTAAATCCAGCTTAAATGGTAGACAAGTCTGAGATTGCTGCCGTGGTCTGTTTCTGAGATTCCTTTGTACACAATTAACTGTGAGGTTTCTGTAAATATCTTCAGTAAATGCTGGGCCGTATTGCCATTTTAAGTTTCCTTTGTGATAAGTTGAGAGCTAAGGTCAAATTTTCATGATCTAACCGGGGCTTTTTATTCACCCCGTGGATCATAGGCATTTCCAATACCTCCTATTTCTCAGAAATGTTAGGCTTACAAAATATTATCAAACTCATTGTGCTGTTCTCTAAATCACATGAAATCTGCCAGGAACTAGTCTCCAGCGTCTAAGTTTTCTTTGAATCAGATTAAAGATATGTAATTGAAACACGTCAAAGTATGAAGAGCTGCTGTTAATTTATAGGAATATGCAATAGTCGAGATTAAAATACAGTAATACAAATGGAAGTAGTATGACTGCATGGTTTGGAAGTTTTAGTTGGTATAAAAAGTGTAGCAATTTATATTTTAATATTTATTTGAGCTGTTTTAGTTTCTTGAACAGTCTTTCTCTTGACTCTCCTCCCTCTGGTCCTATTAGCTGGGTGTGTATGATCATTTGTCTCAAAGATATATTATGGTAACCGATCATTTATTTAATACTATTCTGTAGAAACGGAGAGTAATTAGTTATCATCTAGGAAACAAATGTGAGCGCCTTCTTTGATGCTATGAAGGGTTATTTCTCCTTCAGACTTAATGGCATCATGGACTGTGGGCCACGGCACGACCATATTTACCGAAGAACTATGCTTTTGGCAGAACAAGTTAAAGTTAGTCATGGAAGTCCACTTATTACTTGTCTTCTGGAAGGTCCAAGTGGAAGGTAAAAAATCGCATTTTCCTTGATTATATGTGTAGAATTTATTTCAACAAAATCTTTTTTTTTTTTCTTGGACAGTGGTAAGACGGCAATGGCTTCAACAATTGGTATTGAAAGTGATTTCCCCTATGTTAAGATAGTAAGTATATAAATTGGTAGTGATATTTTTTGTCTTTTGGTCTTTGACAATCTCTCTCTCACTATTTCCCTTATTTGCTAATATTTTAGATATCTGCTGAAACAATGATTGGACTCAGTGAATCTACTAAATGTGCTCGGATTGTTAAGGTCTGTTCACTCTACTTTTAAACACTATCTTAGTCTAGGCTACAGCCTAGGATAGCTATATCTTAATAAGAAAAGTTGTATCTCATTCTGCTCGTCACCCAGTTTCATTTGCCGACTCCAAGCAGCTCGTTGTTGATTGAAAAAATATATACTTCAGAATGCATCATAGTGTCGTGTCTCTGCAAATTGATATATATACACATATGTATTGGTTGTATTGAGGACAATTTGCTTGTTGGTTCCCCTTGTAGGTATTTGAAGATGCTTATAAGTCACCACTAAGCATTATTATCCTGGATGATATTGAAAGGTAACGTTATTATGCTGGAAAATGGATATCTTAATTATTGAGCATGCCCCAGCAATCCATGTATTCGGAATTTGCTTTCCAGGCTACTGGAGTATGTTGCGCTTGGACCTCGTTTCTCAAATTTAATTTCTCAGACATTGTTGGTGCTCTTGAAACGGCTTCCTCCAAAGGTATTTTAATTTTTTGATGTTTGGCTGGCGGGTGCTTCCATATTTTGCTGCACTACACTAGTGATTACCTTTGCTCATAAGTGGAGAATTTATGGAAATCATTTGTGGTAATCACACTATTTCCATCCGTTTCCTCTGGGGCATAAGTCGAAAATAGTATGACAATCAGGAGCAATCTTTGAGCAGATTTGAGAATTAAACTATGAGTGGAAACAACTCTAGTTTGAAACTCCTTCCCAAATTTTCCTTTAACACGATTGTCTTGTATAACCTTCAGTCATTTTATATAGTCTTGTTAGTTCTTTTTTTCTGAACAATATATGATTTACATTTGTGTTTATTTTCTCAGGGGAAAAAAGTTCTTGTTATTGGAACCACAAGTGAAGTCAATTTCCTGGATTCTATTGGCCTTAGGGATGCATTCTCAGTTTCCTACAATGTTCCAACACTAAAGAAAGAAGATGCCAAACAGGTATGTAATAACCTCGCTTTCCTCACTAACTTCAGACATTTTAAACTCTTTGCCGTAATGACCCATAAAATCGTGTCTATTCTTGCAATTGCAATCATGCTTTGCTCTTTCGGATCTAGGACAGATATGTTATGTGGAAATGGATAATGTAATAACAATGATAATATTCTGGGCTTAAGAATTGGTGATTTTAAAGGAGGGATAAAAAATGAAAGAAGGCGGGGTAGCAGGTAAGGGAAACATGAACTGTTGATGATATTGATACATTTGAGGCATGGAAATCAGTATAAGCTTTGTGGTTCCGAAGATTGTATTCCTGATGTATGTGTTGCGAGTCGATTCCCCACCTATTAATGCTCCCGCTCTCCTCACAGGTGCTACAGAAGCTCAATGTGTTCTCAAGCGACGATATTGATTCTGCCGCAGAAGCATTGAATGATGTAAGTCTATTCCAACAACAAACCTCTATTACATAATATTACGAATATCATTATACAACAGGACGGACAACATAATTGCTGATATACACTACTGTTATTGGTTTATCCTGATGCTCACTCCAGATGCCCCTGAAGAAGATCTACATGGTTATCGAAATGGCTGCTCAGGGCGAACTCGGAGGTAGCGCTGAAGCCATCTATTCTGGCAAAGAGAAGATTAATATCTCGCACTTCTACGACTGCCTTCAGGATATAGTGCGCTTTTAATGCTACGGTATGTATGCCATTTTCTCTCCACGGCTTTAATTCACACTGAATGAGTTGCGTAGAGCTACTCTTTATCTTTTCTGTGCATGCTTGTTTCCCGTGTGATTTGTTGAAGAGAGAACGTTATGCGCCTAGCCATCGATGCTGTTAGAATATCGTGTTCTCATTTCTGGAATCGACAACCCTTTTCGGTGCACTGATGCTTGTGTTCTTGTAGCATCCATCACTCACTATCTTCACTATGATAGCTCCTTTGTTTCCTTGTATGTAGTTTTTTTTTCATGTTATTAGTGTCTATTGAGAATTGTTATGATGTTTATATATATATGTATGGGGATGCTCATTAAAAAAAAAAGATAGTAGCAACCAATATATATATATTAATTACTTCATAAACACCATTACATAATTGGTGAAAACACTAAAAGCACACTGTCAACAATCACTCACAACTAACTTATTGATGATCACCCCTTTCATAGTAACACTAATAGTACAATAGGGACTATTCATCAACTGTATCTTTTTATTTTGGTAGTATGTAAATATATAAAGATGCGATATGAGTAGTCGAATTGATTCAATGGCCGCAGGTGCAGTTGGGGCAGGCGCAGCTCGGCCCACACTTGCACTGGCAGCCGCCGCCGTTCTCAGCCGCCACCGGAGCATCCATAACGCCGCCAGCATTCATGTAGCTGCACAAACGAAAGCAAGTCACTCGACCAGACCAAACCTCGTTAGAAATTCAAGAAAATCGATAATAGTCTTGTATATATATATATATGTATGTATATATGCATGCATACCTTGCGGGCTCGATGGCCTCAGCCGTGGAGTCCTTCTTCCTACAACATATTGACAGAATATATATTTATGTTAGAATTCAATGAATAATGAAAAACGCCGAAATGAAGTTGAAGAAGAAGGCGAGGACTTACACACACTGTGTCCTGTCAAAGCAGCTGCAGTTGCCGCAAATGATGTCTGCCATGATCGATATGACGAGAGTTGTCGAGGAAACTAGCTAGGAAGAGTGAAATGCCGATGATGAAGTGATAATACATGGAGGAACGAGAATTTATAGGCGGTGGAGGGCGCCGGGGAATCGAGGAAAAAGGCGATGGAGCTAAGGAATCATGTGCCGTGGAGTCGGCAATGTTAATGTATGTCGTTATCTTCTTTTTCACGGCCATTTTTGGATGCTCATTTGATGTTAGATTCTTTTATTTGGAGTTTGATTTCAAATTATTATTATTTTTTTTAATATGTAATTATCGTAGTTTATTGTAAAGAGATGATATTTTTTACTTTTGAAAATTGATGTTGAAAAGAGATGAGTGTATGAATTATTTGGAGTGATTAAGGAAGGACAAGCAATAATAGATGATGAATAGATACGTAGAGATAGAGGGAATGAATAATGTTGTCGTGTTGGTGTGGAAGTCTGATAAAAGGGAGGCACAAATTCCCGATGTTTATAAGCCATACAATTTGAATAAAAAGAGGATTTCCAATTGCCCAAAAAGCTCTATTCTTATGCTAAATGGAGGACAACGTCAATCACAAATGTGGCCTTCTCTATCCATTTCAACTTATATTTGTTCAAATAAAAAATACAAAATGAAACAAACCCTAAGTATATTTTAACAAATAATAACCAAATTATAAAATATTTATCTCATCGCATTTTAATCTATTATTTGATAAATTAAAGAAGTATAATTTTGACATACATTATTTTACCATTATTTTTTATTTAAAATAATTTATAAATTATGAGTAAATAAAAATAAGGAAAAGCTACCAAGCCTTGGAACATCTAAAATTTAAAACCAAATTTGACACGGTTGTATTAATTCTCTGGAACAATAACATACATATTGGGCTGGAGCAACTCAGCTTGATAGTGCTGTAAAATTTTGAACATAATGAACTCATTACTCTACTCCGAATATGACCTAACCCTAACCCACAAATCTATAGGCAAAATTCAGAGACCAAACAATCTTGCAAATGCTTGCATGGTCTTAGAGAAAGCCAATGCTAATGCAATCATCTAACAAATTCAAAATGTTCAAAAAAATCGATACAAATCTCACTTTAAACATAAAAACATTCATTCCCCTGGCGACAGAACAACTCATTCGACAAAGAAACCTCTCTGCAGACTATCAATAAATATAAGTTAACAGAAATAACGGCAAGGAAACAAAACTACAACATTAACATGCTAATACAAATATAAGCGCGTGGCCATGATAAGAATGACGGATATTCATCCGTAGAAAGTACAATACATCATGTAAAGATGTCTAGCAAAAACAGAGATAACAAAGTATGCAATTTTTTTGATGAACCAAGTCGAATGCAATAATCATTAGCGCCGCAAGAAGTGATCAAGCATCAAATTTTAAACAGAGGCTCAAACAAGTTACACCATTAAGAGAAAATTTACAGTTTAATCGATATACAATAAATAAACAACGAAGCGCAAAGATCGAAAATTATAAAGAAAGAAAACAATAATAATAATAAACAAGAAAAATATCCACAGTCTACACAAATTCTTAAAATCCCCTCAAAAATTTTCCTGTAAAAGCTTCTTTCCAATCTTACCATTCTTCGTCGAGTGAGAAAAATCGGGCGCAAATAGCTGCAATACCACACCGAATTCTCCTCAACAAAATACCAGCATCAATCATACTTCTCTCTCCACGAAAACACGAGAAAGAATACCCACGAAAGCCCCAAAACAATGTCTCCAATGAGCTGCCTCAGCCAATCGTGGCCAAGAACTTCCACCTTCCTCTCGAAGTAAATTCTCCAAATGGCCATTGCAATGTGGAGAAGAACACAACCCCTCGCGAAGAAGCCATGAAACTCCCTGTCCTTGACAAAAGCAACCATGAACAAAAGAAAACCTATGGCGAATAGAAGCAGGCCCGAAAACGAGTCTGATGTCTGGATCAACAGCTGATCATGGGGAGTAGACCCCAAAATCTTGCTGGCATGGTCTAGGCCATGGCTGAACACATAGATCTCCTCTCTATAGAACATCATCAGAGCTCCACTGGTAATGGCGACCAAAGAGTGGAGCATGCATATCAGGAAAAAACCAGGGGACACCATTGATGAGTGATAACCCTAATTCCAGCGATGCCTTTACTCCTCACTTCACTTCAAACAGTTTTATTGAAGAACAATCCCCAATCTCTCAAATCAAAATAAACCCTAATTTCATCCCCCGTTCGTCTCCCAAATCACAATAGCAGGAAAACAACTCTTACCACTACTATTCGTAAACCCTAATTTCATTCCCCCGTTCGCCTTTCAAATCAAAAACAGCAATTACACGACGATTCCGCAATTGCATAATGAACAGAAACTATCGAATTCAATTATTCCAAAAAAAAAAAAACAATCGACAACACAAATCATCACCAGCATCGGGAAATTCAAAAGCGCGCGGCTCTCTGGATCCGGAGCTCCGGCGTCGGCGGACTGAGACAGATCCAGAAAAGATTGATTGGTGGAACAAAGCGTGGTGAGTGTGGGGTATGCGGATTAGGGAAAAAGATTGAGGTAGGGTCAATGGAATGGAATGGAATGGAATGGAAAAAGGAAGGTTTGTTGGGCGATTTATGAGCAAACAAGGGAAGCTTATCGTGGTGATACCTTGCCGTTAACTTCTTGGTTGAAGGTTGGTTGTCGTCGTTGCAGAGGATTTACTTTACAGAAGTGGCCTCAGCCTGCAAATAATCAAATCAATTGGTGATTATGATTATGTATATGTATTATTGTATTCATCGAAGGAGGAGCTAAGCTGCTTTATGAGCATCTGGTTCGAGATTTGGAGAAGAAATCAAGAATGTGTGTGTATATTATTATATGGATGAAATATCTGTGATTTAAAAAGATAGGCTGCGTTTAGATGAGATTTAAGAGATTTTATACATTAAAAAAATAATACTCCATTACTCATTCATATCTTATGTTTTTTATTTTTTTAATTATCTTATAAAAATATTATCGTTGATTTTAACAAAAATATGTGTTTATATATATATATTAATTTTTTTATACTTCCTTCTTCCACGTATGGTGATATATTATAAAAATATACACTTATGTATTTATTTTACTATATTAATTAGTAATAATTTTTTAAAATATTATCAAATCAAATCAAATATGATGATGTGTTTAGTAATTTCAAATTCAAATTAATATATTTAATTTGCACATATATTGCTTCTTGTTACAAAATATAAAGTTAAGATATTATCTATAAAATATCAAATTAAATAATAAATTAAAATTTTTGGAGCTTCTTTAAATAAAAATAAAAAATAAAGTATTTAAATATTTAACAAGCTAACTTAGTATTTATGACTATCTTTAGATGGCCACTAGAGGTGTGGGACAAAATGTTTTTATATATAAGGTTTTTTTAAAAAAAAAATAATAATAATAAAATAAAAATATATAACTATTTAATATAATATTTTTTAAAAAATTATTATTTTGAAGGAACGGAATCATTTAAAGAATATGAAAAGTAATAGGAATAAAATTTATAACTAAAATATGAAATGAGGCAACAATAAAAAATTTTAAAGTGAATATAAAAAATAAAAAAAAAAATCATAGTCCAAAACAAATAATAAAAACATATTATAATACAATTGAATGCAAAAATCATTTAAATTGCATATAATCACGCCTCAACACCGATTGATTAATCAATGAATATTACAAACTTAAGTAAGAATGAAGATCAAGAAAATCAATTTCAAAAAAATCTACTATTGTCCTCAAAAGTTTTGTTATAATATAGAGATCATGTTGAAATTTCATTGTTGGATTGAAAGAAAACGAGTTATGAATATCATATAAAAAAAATTAATTTCATCAATGGTTAACAAAATAAAAAATTGCATTTTTTCGAAGTAACGTAATATTTGGCATAAATATTTATTTTCTCTCTTTCTTGTGGACGGTTTTGATCAAGTTATTCCTTAATTATGATAACCCTAATCGTAACATTGATTCGAATGAAATTTTTTATATATATATTTTTGCTTATTCTAAATAATTTATTTATTTTTTTAAGTATAATTTAACGTTTATAACCTTTGAAATCTCATATATTAATAAAATTTAGAGACGTTGGACTTGTGACCGTGAGGTCAGGATTCAAACTCCCAACATCTCAGATCACCTGTCACATATGGTTCGTCTAGTGTGACTTTCCTGTCGAACTTGATTTTTTCAGTACACACGTTTAGGTGGCGACTGCAGATTCCCACATCATCTAAAAAAAATCAAATCCTCCAAATCCAGATCAAACCTAAAAAAAAAAAAAAAAACACAAAAATCAAAATTAATTTTAAAATTCAAATTTAACCCAAACTCAAATCCAATTTCTTAAAACTCCTTCAAAAGAAATACTTTATGCTTGGATTAGTAAATTTAAAACATCGGTTTTGAGTCCAACTTTTTTCTTTTTTCCTTTTTTTTTAAATATATATATATATAATTAAGTTAAATTTTGATAGTTTTATTTTTATGATTCTTAAATCAAATTTATTATAATTGTATTGTATCCCAACAAGGTTTAGCATACGTGGTGATACCCTACGTATATTATAGAGTGGATGCTGCGTGCTAGTCAAGGCACTCTTTATGCGATTACTTATGCGCCACACCGGACCCCGCCCCAAAAATATTAGGTCTAGAATTAACAATAAATAGATAATTTTTTTTTTTAATAAAATATCATATTAACTATTATTATTATATTTTTAGAATTTTATAAAATTTAAAAGACTTTATTTAAATAGAGTTTACGTGCTACACCCTATCTCATAGTAGGATGTAATAGCTGTTATAGCTTATAGGAACACGTGTATTTTAATTTTATATTTAAATAATATTTGATAAATTTTTTTTATTAAAAAAATATTTATTTTTAAAAAATATGAAATTTCAATAGTAAATTTCAGTAGGAAAATGTCAAGGAAACCTAAGTACAAAATGTAACTATTAGGGGTTCTTTGGTTCAGGAATTTTTTTTTGTGGAATTGGGATTTCACAATAGGATTTATATGTGACGTGATTTATTATATTTAGAATTTGGAATCTCATATTATGTTTGGTTGGTAAAATATAGTGGGATTTTTATTTCGTGGATTTGGATTTTTTATATTCTAAATGACATAATTGTCCTCTTATGAATTTTATTTATTTTGACAAATTAAACCTCTAATTAATTATTAATATAAATTGAAAAGACATCAATAATTTTATAGAACGACAATAGATTCGCGTAAACTCGAGATCCGACCGAACCCGACCTATTTATTTGAAGTTGAGTCCAATTATTTGAGTATTAAGCCTGGATCCGGATCATGATGAGGGTAATATAATAATATATCAACCATACATATCAAAAAAATAATTTCGAATAATATAATTATATTAAAAATATTTTTTGACTTTAACGTATTCATTATTTTCTAATAAAATACATAAATTTTAATGCATTGGATCCGATACATGTGTAATTTTAAACTAAAATTTAAGAATGGTAAAAAAAATAGATTTTTCGGATCCATCAAGTCTTACCGGGTATAATCTCGGTCGGATCTAGTATAATCGGATCCAATTTGAATATCGGATTTAACAATATATTTGGGATGAATATCAATTCCGACTGAATCCGACTTATGGTGGTCTCTATAATTTTATAATTCAAATAAAATTTATAATAAATAATAATTTAAATAATGAATTTATTAATTTATTTAAAAAATATTGTACAATAAAAAATAATATAAATTTAATTAAGTATATAATTAAAATAATAATTAATGTTAAAATTATTTAATTTTTTTATATAAATATAATACTATTATTTTTTTATAAGAGGATATAAATGTAAAAATTAAAATTTCAAGAATTGAGATTTAAAAGTAACATGGCATTCCATTAAAAAAAAAAATCCCTTATTTGTAAGATTTTAGACCATTTTTTCAAATCTCATCATTTTAAATTCCACCTTCTTTTTTTTAACCAAGCATAAATTTTATACAAATCCCATGAATCCCATCAAATCATTGAACCAAATAGCCCCTTAACTTCCATTGAAATACTCAAAATTGTTTGTTTCATTTTCAAAAAAATTTTACACTCGTTATCTTTTAGGTAAATTTTTAGTAGAATTTAATAGTTCGCAAATTAAGTCTGATAAAACAAATCATATTAAACAAGTTATGTGTGACAAATAAAACCAAAAGACATCGAAATTTGAATACATAACTTCACAATTACAAATTTATCCCCTTTTGACTATATTTGTATTTTCCCGTTAACAATGATTGGATGCAGACTTGTACATGGATAATGGTGGGCTGCAAGCATATTTCATCACGTTATATCTTACAATTTTTTTTTTTTTTATATGTTTAAATATAGTATTCCATTCGTCCACTTACAATATTTATATATTTTTATTTTGAAACGTTCAATCACAAATTTAATATTTTATTAAATACCCTACTTTTTTCCACAAATACCATTACTTTACATCACATCGTTACTTTTACACAAGAAAGTAAGGGCAAAAATATCGTTACACTGCTTTTAACTATTCACTATAATTAAAATACTATTATTTTTTAAACACGTCGCCAAAAGTAAATGTAAACTTTCAAAGAGGACGGAGGAAGTATTATTTCCTTCAATTTATTATAGTTACATTTTTATTTTTATCTGTCTCATATTTTATGTAAATCTTTTTTTCAATATGATTATACATCTTAATTTCATTTTAAATTTTTTAATTTTATTTTTATTATTAATTATTTATATTATAAGATAATTATTTTTACTAAATACATTTTTAATAATATACTAATTATATTTAGTCTTAGGCCATGCTCCAAAGATTCAATAAAACTTTGGTTTTAAAATTTTTTATATTTAAATATAGGAGCTTAAACTATTACCAAGAATTAAAATCATTTATTCTCTTCTTTCCAACTAGATTTACTTTTACTTCTATTTTTATTAAATTAATAATATTTTATTGAGTAATAAAAATATGTAAAATTATTTTAATATTTTTATTTTTATAAATATAAAGAAATATAATATAATTTTTTATATATATACAATTAGAGAAATATATTTAATTCAATATTTCAAATATAAAATAAAAATAAAATACCATCACCCTACATATATTCTGAAAAGTATATATATATATATGTATATATTTTCTAATTATTGGAGAATATTTCTCGGATTCTGAAATTCCAATAATGGCGCGCATTTTGCAACACAAAATTTTTTTATTTAATTTATCCTCCAAAATCATTACCTAATATATTAAAAATAAAAATAAAAATAAACATGTAATTAAACCCAATTACTCAAGTCGATGCGCAAACCCAAACAACCGGAAGAGGACAACACAACATTTTTATTTATTAATTATTATTTTTTATTTTATAATTTTCGTCCCCTGAATCTCATACTGTTCAGCTAGAAATTCATTCTTACTGGTCGCAATTGATTTGCTCCGTTTTCCGAATGGAAAATTCACCGCCGTCGTCTCCGTAGGTGAGCTGTTTAGCGTAATCTCATTATATCTCGATCGCTGGGAACTAATTTTGCTGGAACAGTGATGTGTGTTAGTCCAGATTTGAATTCTCAGAAACGGTTGAAAGTTTGGCTGTTTTTTTGTTCTGATTGAAGTCGGTACCAATCGAAATGTTTTCTGTAAGATTTCTGTTTGTTTTTTAAGTTGTTTTTTGTTTTTTGTATTTGTATAGTTTGTGCGAACCGGCATTGACAAAGCAATGGGAAAGTAGTTATGTTTGAGTTACTGTTGAACTAGGAGTTTCGGAGGAGGAATTTTGTTTTGAATTAGAGTGAGCTGTTCCGAAATTTTTGTGTAATCTCTGTTGTATTAAACGTATGGAATAAATTTTGTGAATTCGCATTGTTTTTCTCGGTATTTAGGTATTGATATTGTGAGAACATTTGTAGTTGTGATGTGATTGCAGACCTAGGAGCATATTCTCATTGTTCAGAATTTTAATTTGTGAAATTAATCAAGATTCTTCTTACTGTTGCATAAATGGGAAATTTCTTGAGATTGGGAAGTTGATGTAGTGTTTCTACATAATCTGGTGGTTGATGCATCTGTAATTGATTGAGATATTTAGTAAACTCCAATTCTTCTAGTGATTGAAGGAAAATTTTAAGAGAAGAGATGAAAATTGCTTTAGCACGACCGAAGATAAAATGACTGGAATGTCATTGGGATCAAGACTGTCTGGTAGCTTTGGATCATTGCCTCAGCTAGCACAGAATGGAGGAAATCATAACGTACGCAGGTCTTTGAAGACGTCTCTCAATGGTTCTAGGGAGAGGGAAAGATCTTGTCTTTCGGCTTTCAGATATCTGCCCAGAAAGAAAGTGGGAATGTTAATTTTGGCTGTGCTTGCCTTCTTTGCGTTCATGACTGGGTTCTTTACTATCAATAAAGGTTTGATTAGCTGCCTTTTTTCCTTCTTGTGCAATGTTGAAATGGTCAGATTTCCAAAATGTTTGTATTGCTTAAAAAGGAGCAAACTGTTTTGATATACTTTGTTCATATTTGTCATATTTCTAATCCTCTTCGAGCATCTGTCTAGCCTTTAATTCTCTTCTGTATCCCCTCACGAATTCCTAACACTTTTTTTAGCACTGTAACTTATTTAAGTGACTGCTTGTTTTTTGTCAGAGGATGATTTCAAAAGCTCTTGGTTGGTATTTGATGCCAGATATCTTAACAACTCTTATGTTGCAAATTCACTGTTGCCTGCTAGAAAAGCAATGCTATCAAATATTAATCCAAAGATCAATGAAGTTATAGTGTGTAATGGTAGTTCTCGATGGGAATATCTCTTCAATAGTATGCCCATGGATGATTCTTCCAACGAGCCTACTGATTATACTGATCCATGTGCTGATTTTGCATTTCCACCCCCTCCTCCCGGTGATATGAGGCGAGCTGGTCCACGCCGTAAGTTGTTTTCACTTGTACGTTTATTTAAGCTAATTTGTTTCATACGAATTTCAGGCTCTTATTTCTGTAGCATGTTTCTTTAAGTCTTGTGTCTGGACTAGCTTTTATAGATTAAGTTGGCTTAAATTTCTTTTACTCCTCAGCGTGCCCTGTATGCTATATTCCGGTGGAGCAAGCTATAGCTCGTATGCCCAGAGTCCCATCTCCATCTCCTGTGCTTCATCATTTAAATTATTTATCTGAGGAAAATCCATTAAAAGTTGAACCTAATGGAGGCTCTAATTTTGGTGGTTATCCTTCTCTGAAACAGAGGAATGATTCTTTTAATATTAAAGAGTCGATGACTGTTCACTGTGGGTAGGTCATACTATTCTTGATTTCCAATATTAATAGATTTTCTCCAAAGTTGTTTTTCTGCATGTATTCAGAGGTTGATAAACACGTGTTCAGATTTATCAAAGGATGCAGAGCTGGCTATCAAACTGGATTTGACATTGATGTGGCAGATCTTGAGGTGTTGGAGCAATTCCATGAGGTCATTGTAACCTCTGCTGTTTTCGGTACTGTCAAGCATAAGCTACATCTAATGTTCACAAATTTATCCTT
This sequence comes from Andrographis paniculata, assembly GCF_009805555.1. Lineage (NCBI taxonomy): Eukaryota > Viridiplantae > Streptophyta > Magnoliopsida > Lamiales > Acanthaceae > Andrographis > Andrographis paniculata. The sequence continues at coordinate 7,465,796 of NW_026137587.1, forward strand.
AGTGTGTCTGGATGTTTTTTAGTCCACCTCCTTGTGCCATGCATGATCTCTTAATGTTCTAAGTTTCATTATTTAGCTGCCTTTTTTGGGTTTCTGTATATTTTTGTAGGAAACTATGATGTGATTCAACAACCAATGAATATTGGTGAAACTGCAAGAAGCAAAGTTCCTTTTTTCATGTTTGTGGATGAAGAGACTGAATCATATATAAAGAACTATAGCCTCTTGAGCAACGACAAACATGTAGGATTATGGAGAATTATAGTGGTGCACAATGTTCCTTACACGGATTCAAGACGAAATGGAAAGGTTTGTCTGCTGCACCAGGCATTTTAACTGTGAAGTTTGAATTTGGTTTGTACCTATAGTTTTCTTTGTTCATCTAATTAGCCTAAAGCCTGTGTATTTGGCTGTTTGCGCCAAAGCAAACTGGCATTTTAGATGCAGCTGTTTGGTTGCCGATGAAAATTTCTACAACCAATATGGATGTACAATTAAAGATCATGCATATTTGATTTCAAAAGTGGTTGATTCAATATGTGTTCTAGCTACTTGGGTCCGTGATATGCCTTTACTTTCCTTGTCTACACTTGTGAATTTGGTGAGTTGATTTGAAGGAGTTAAATCTATTTTATTCATTACTGAACAATGAATTTCCACTCCGATCATAGTTCTTTGTTTTTCTAATTATTTTATCTTTTTTCCATGCTCTTGTAAAATAACCTCAATACGCAACTTGGCGCTAATTTGTCATGGCAGGTGCCTAAGCTCTTGTTGCATAGGCTTTTCTCAAATACACGATTCTCTATCTGGATAGATGGGAAGCTTCAGCTTGTTGTCGATCCATACCAGATTCTTGAGAGGTATCTACTCCCCTCCCACTAACTCTTAATCTATTTTACTCATTATTTGTTAGTGTAAAGTTGTTTTATGTCACCCTTCTTGCCTGCACTTGCCATTTCATCACCCAGATTCCTTTGGCGCAAAAATGCAACTTTTGCTATATCAAGACATTACAGACGCTTTGACGTATTTGAGGAGGCTGAGGCAAACAAAGCTGGAGGGAAATACGATAATATTTCTATTGATTACCAAGTTGAATTTTACAGGAAGGAAGGTTTAACACCATACACAATTGCAAAGCTACCTATAACAAGTGGTACGGTTATACATGACTGGCATATCTGCATTTACCCTTTTGTCTCGATACTGATCTGCATTGAAATTTTTGCAGATGTTCCTGAAGGGTGTGTGATAATTAGAGAACACATTCCAATAACAAATCTTTTCAGCTGTCTATGGTTCAATGAAGTAGATCGCTTTACTTCCCGGGACCAGCTGAGCTTTTCCACCGTGAGGGATAAGATATCAGCCCAACTAAACTGGAGTGTCAACATGTTTCTAGACTGTGAAAGGCGCAATTTTGTAATACAGGTAGCTTTTTATCCACTGTAACCCCGTCTTATCGAATCCATTCACCGTGATTCTTCCATGATCCTAAAGTACCCTGAAATCTTACAGGCTTATCACAGAGATTTATTGGAACAAAGAGCTCAAATGTCAAGGCTCAGAAGGCACCCTCCCCCGGCTTTAGCTCATGACAAACCTTCTCCCAGAAGAGTTATCGTGCGCCGAGGAAGGGACAAAAGAAGAAAACGGCACCGAGCCACTCCCAGAAAAGGGGGAAGTTTCTTCTCCTGATAATCACTTTTTTCGTCATTTTTTGAATGAAAAGAGTATAGTGTTTCCAGTCTTGTTGCTTGGCAGGGATAGGACCAAATTCAGGCATAAAATTTTACACAGGTATTAGTTGAAAACTTATCAACCAGTTTATAATATTGCAATTGCTATACTCATCACAGGTAAATCAGGATTAAAGGTTTATGTTCTTAAGTTTCAAAATCGAATTTTAGAATTCAATGGTTCAAAATTTAGCAAATAGACCTCTGAGTTCAACCTTGTACTTGAGACTTTCATAGATATTAAGGGGAAAAAAAACAGGTAACTTTGATAGACATATACATACACAGTATTCCATTTCATCATATGATTTCTACTTGCATTGTTGTTGCCTAAATTCAGCTGAAAAAACCATCTTATCTATAAGTTTTTGAAGTCTCTTGGCACCCGGGCCCGGCCGGAGCTTGGCCCGTTTGCCCACCTTTGAGCAGCGGGGCTTGCCGGCGCACCACCCTCCTGGCGTGAAGCTCCCGTTTCTTCTCCCGAGTAATTCCCTGTCTATCCAGTCCAAGACAGGAGTATCCTGCTTGAACTTACGAGCGAAGGCTGCGCCACTGTCGACCATGGCTGCCGTGTGGTTGAGGCTGAGGGTGTGTGGGTGCTGCTGCGGTGGGTCGTCCCATGAGATGTAGTGCATGTCGTGGTTGACGAGCGTTGGCGCAAACTCGGGGGCGTTGCAGACAAGCGTCTGGAAGTAATGCTCGGGCGATGAGACGAAGTTGGTGTAGTACATGAGTAGCGTTCGCGGGAGATTGTCCCAACCCCATATGCAGTATTCGACGAATGGCCGGGACAAGACCATCCAAGCTGAACCTACACATGCATCATCGATGGAGACTTACAACGGGACGTATACAAATCGAGGATTTGAAATGAGCATGATTGATCGTTGAACTAACCGGTGAACAACTTGAACGCGGTGGGAAGATCTCTTTGTTGTTCGACAACCCATAGTAAGTCCGACTTTGTCGTTTGGGATAGCCCAGGGTCGAATATCAATGGCATTCCCCGATGGCGCCTGCCGGAAAAAAACAAATATATTTGGCATAATAAGACTATATAATCATGCGTAGATCGCTCGCTATTAAGCGTGGATCAAGCTTACGCTTTCCATCCTAAATCGCTCGTATGCTCGATGAAATTCAGCTCGCGCTTCAAACCCGAAAACACGTGGAGAAGATCTACAACAAAGAAAACACTTGTTAGAGAAATGTAGAAGGTGCGCAATGGATATAATCGACATTGCTCACTCGCTACGGACCATCTTGAGTCATCAATGGGTAATCCGATGCGCTAAGGTTGATGAACCAATCCCAATCGGGGAATCGTTTGAGAAGAATCGCGCAAGCGTGGAGCGTGTTCGACACCATTGTCGGGCCTCTATACGTAACCATATTCGACTTGTTATTAACAACAACATTTCCAAGCTTTGTGAGAACGGCGTGACTCGTGATGCGGCGCACGAGCTCCGACCTCTCCTCCGGCAGGGACTCGAGGTCCAGGTGGACGACGTAGTAGTTCTGTGGATGGTACAGGGCGTGCAGCGCCCGCCAGAGCTTCTCCAGGTCCCCCTTCGATCCAGATATCAGGTACGCCAGCTTCGGCGGCGCCGGCGCCGGCGGAGCGGCGGCGGGACGGGGCGGAGGGGCGGCGGCCGGGGCGGAGAATATGGAGAGGATGGTGTGGAGTGAGAAAACGAGGCCGACGTTGAAGGAAGTGGCGATCAGGAAAATGAATGCCAGGGAGGTTATTGCGAGTGGGAAGATCCACCGCTTCTCCGCCGCGGCGGGGGCGGCGTAGCCCATCGGAAAACTGACTGTTGTTTGTTTGTTTGATTGATTGATCGGAAGTTGGAGTTGCAGAGCAGAATTAATTCATTTATTTGTTTTGAGAGAGAGAGAGAGAGAGAATGGAAATAAAGAGAGAGGGAGATCGGAAAGATGAGCTCCACCGACAAGAAATGCTCCGACTGTCTGAGATTTGTAAAAATGGAGATCGAGTATGTCGGTTGCCAAAATGTGAGGGAAAGAGAGAAGTGGTACGTCTATGCGTAAATAGGAGAAGAGAGTAGTCATCAGTAAGTGTGTGTGTGTGTGTGAGTGATTGGATTTTGTCGCCATGAAAGTATGGTGTGGAGTCGAGTTTCAGAGAGAATTACGCAGGTTTTTAATACGACGTCATTGTCATGTGGAAATTGCCTTTGAATTTTGGTCTTCCTTCTACCGGAATCTGACTATTATAATCATATTATTATTATCTACCAATGTATGATCTCCGTCCTGCAAATTTGTTTCTATTTTTTTTTTTTTTTATAATTTGTCATTTTTTTTTAAAATATAATTATATGTTTTAATCGTATTTTAAATTTTAAATTTTTTTAAATTTTAATTAAATTATCTTAATCTTAATTTATAATTATTTTTACTAATATATTTTTTAATTATTTACTAATTATATTTTACCTAAAGTTTCGTATCTACGGTAATGCACGGACGGAGTATCAAACAAAACTATCAATAATGCCTAGTTTCATATTCCCGAATTAATTGTATTTTGAATTTTATAATATATTTTTAAATTTGTATATTCTTTTATTTTTAGAATCAATCATATACTCATTTAATTAATTTTGGCACTCAAATTTACTCTTTTCATATTGTCTATTTTTTTTAGTCAATTCTCACTTTGTTAGTTTTTGTTTAAATGATTATATATTTTAACTATATTTATAATTTCATAATTTATATTCGGTCTGTCCTAATACAATAGTCCTATTTATCATTTTTTTCCGTCACAAAACAATAGTCTCATTTCCATAAATAATAATATCACAGTAAAACTATCCCTACTTTTTCATTATTATTACACAATTGTCACTACTTTTACACTAATATACTCACAAGGTAAAAAAGTCATTTATCATTATTTTTTACTTTAAATTTCGTGCTCAATACAATAAGACTATATTTTTTGAAAGGGATGAATATTTTTTTTAGTTTTAATTGAATTATATAATTATCTTAATTTAAATATATAATTATTTATATTATACAATTATTATTTTTATTAATATACTTCATAATTATTTATTTAAAATTTCTTATTTATAATAACGTAGATATTTATTATGCATGTCTCAAGATTTTCTATGAAAATATTATACTAGTAGTATTATTTATCTCATAAAACATTATACTCAACCTAACATTTAACATTCTTTTTAATCACCAAATAAACATACTTTAAAATACTACTTTCTTAGTCCCACATAATTTGTTCATATTTTTTATTTTCGTCCGTCCCACATAATTTGTCCTTTCTTTTTTTGGAAAATTAATTATACATTTTAATCATATTTTAAAATTTAAAATTTAAATTTTTTTTTTAATTTTAATTAAACTATTTAGTTATCTTAGTCTACAATTATTTTTACTAAATAATAATTCTTTTTACTAATATATTTCTTAATTATTTACTAATTATACTTTATCTAAATTGTCGTATCTACAGTAATACACTCATATTATATGGGACGGAAAGAGTATCTATTTTGAGATTTCTTTTTTTTTTTTCTTCATTTTCTTTATGGTACAATCACCATCCTTTCAATCCACTAAAAATACTTTTGTTCGGAGGATTCTCCCATAAATAAACTGTTCTATCTCATTTTTTTCTCTAAAAAATATCAAATCAAATACCTATTTTTTATTTTTTATATTATACTAAAAATTAATTTTACATTCAAAATATCACATCAAACACCTACTTATATCACATCGTACCACTATTCAAATTCAAAATTTTTACTATTTAAATTCCAATTCAAAATCCAAATCCCCAAACAAACACACCCAAGTAAATCTATCTTTTTTTTTTTTTTTTTTCTATAAAATAATGATTAACTATAACATTTTGTAACAATTTGTAAAATTCAATTCACAATTATTCCACTTATATATATATATAAACATCATCGGCATCAATTTTTTCTGATCCAATCATGCCTCACACATGTTCTTTCGATTTTTCAATATCACTTTCTTCCCTATAAATATGGATATCTAAACTAGCCAACGTGTCACGCATATTACGCAGTACTAGCTATGTCCTAATTTTTTATTAGTTTTTTTTTTTTATTTAAATATATATTTTATTTTTATTATTTGTTTTTTTTATTTATTTAAAGATATATATTATTTTTTTATTATTTATTCAGTTATAAGAAAATTTGAAAGACAAATTAGATAGGGTCCCAATTTTTATTTTTTTATTTTTTATTTATATATATAAATAAATTAAAACAGGGTTTAGAGCAAACCGGCCATGTCATTGATTTACGGTGATTGATTCTTTTTCTTATTTTTAAGTCTTGTCATTGACGTGATCTTTTTTAATGTGTTTTTATTATTATTAAAAACTAATAGTACTCCTCCGTCATGTCTCCGTTGCTGTTTCTGTCCGTCCTCTATACCGTGTCACTTTTTATTTTTGGAAAATGTCTCATTTTAAATTTTTAATTTTTTTTTTAAAAATTTTAATTAAACTAATTTGTTATCTTAATCTTAATTTATAATTATTTATATTATAGGATAATTATTTTCACTAATACATTCTTAATTATATACTAATTACATCTCTTCTAAAATACTGTGTCTATGGTGTAACCGACACGGTATCCGAGACGGAGAGAGTATTAAATTTTGAATATAAAATTTTAAATGAGAATTTATTATTATTATTATATACACACCATTTACGTACATATAATAATAATAATAATAATAATAATAATAATAATAATAATAATAAGTGAAGAGTGATTTATGGTGAGTAGCATGGATTGGATTGATCAATGATTTCTTTTGTTTCACGTCTTTCTTCCTAGTACTCATGTCATCGAGAATTTAATAAGTCCATGCTTTACAATTATTTATATTATATTTGATAATAGAAGGAAATTATAAATTTACATTATTGCCATCATATATAACTATCATTAGATTTTTTTATTTTTTATTTTTTATTTTTGAAAAAAAAAAAAAATATATATATATATATATATATACAATAAGAATGGTCCAGTGGCCGTTAATGCGATAAACATGGCATATTATAGTTCATATATTTAAATAAATTAAGATATTAAAATTTATAAATATAACTAATTATTCAATGTGTGAGATGATATGTGTCGGTGACATTATTGAGGAGTCGCTATTCATAATTCATGATTAAATATTATGCACATAAGTAATACAAATAATTATATAATATTTTAAAATTAAGATTATATATATATATATATATTTTTTGTTCTACTTGCGTTTCGATTATGTTTTAATATGTACCATATACAAACTACAATATCTATTTTCACTTTTATTTTTCTAAAAAAAATAAACAAATAAAAATTCAATGGAATTGGAATTAATGAAATTGGAATATAGAGAGTTAATTATTGTGGTTAGAAATTAAAGTGTGTAGGGTATATATATATATATGAAGAGAAATGTGAGATGATGATACGAGGGAGAGTTGGGTGACACTAAATTTGTTTAATTAAGGAAGTAGGTCTCCTTCAATTAATTAGGGTAGGGTAGGGTAGGGTAGGGTAGGGTTATGGTTCGGGTTAGGGTTAGGGTTTCCCTAAAAATATTCATGCAACACATTCAATTCAAATATATATACACACCAACCCTTCCATTTTATTATTATTCAGTGTATACAAATTTACTACTATAATTCATATATTAGTATATAGATAAGGTGGAGTCATTTATGTTGTACAATGCTCTATTTGCTTGACTTTAATTTTGTCTCATTTCCTGTTATACATTTTTATTTAAAAATATATATTATTTTATTTTACAAAATATTAAATTTAAATTAAAATAAAAAAAATAGCTCCAAATGAAACAGAGCCTTTATCTTATTTAAAAGTTTTATTATTATTTATAAGTTAGGTTCTTCACCGATTATATTATAATTATTTCATGTAATATATATATATATAGTATTTAATATGAATCATATTATATAAATGTATGATTATAATGTTTTGAGATAAAAATATATATATATATATATAAAAATATTAAACTAATAGAGATGCGAACAATAACACAAGCAAAGAAATAAAATGGGACCTCATTATATTTCAACAGGATTATTAATTAAATTTCAGGTCCACAGGGAAGGGAATTAGACATATATAGAAATAGTGTAAGTTGAAAGAGAATAATTATTATTTTTTTCATTAAAAATAAGTTTGTATAAATTAATGTGTTCATAGTGTGATGATTATTCCATTTGAATTTAATCACTTTATCAATTTAATAATTATGTGGTTTGACTACAATGCTTAGATCAATTGCTAAAATGGATGTCATTATTTTTAATTATAAAGTAGCTGCTTTTTATTATTATTTGAATTCATTCTCTCTCTAGTTTTCATGTATGAAAATTTATTTTATTATTTTTAAATGAACTAGAATATTTTATATTATTATTTTTCTTTTTGTTGTAAAAAAATAATTGTAAAATCTTGTACTATATATATATATATATATGGGTTGTAAAAAAAAAAAAGAAACAATTAAATTCACTTCATTGAGAGGGTGCAATAGTAAGAAATAAATGTAATTAAATAAATAAATAAAAATTAACTAGAAAAATAATAGTATTATTTGAATTGATGTACATAATTTTTTTAATTGCTTCAAATGTGGGAAGTGAAGAAAGATGTGTTATGTGGTTGTGTAATCATGGTTTCAATTAGTTAAAGTTTCATAATTAGATTATTATGAAGTAAATTGAAAGAAAAGCAATATATATTTTGTAGATTATTTATTTATTTATTTATATATATATATGTTAATAAATTGATTCCTTCATTTTCCATGGAACCAAAATTGGTCCCATAGCAAAATAAGGAGAAAAGTAATTCTCAATCATGTAACAGTACTTGCTTTCGAATTGAAAAAAGTATACAAATAGCTATTACACTTTATTTTTTATTTTAATTTTTTTGCATATACATACTGTTTTGTTTTGTTTTTTTTTTTTTAATAACGTAGTAACCCGCAGCCGCTATCCGAAAGTACTCACTGGGTAAACCCCCGGCCGAACCTAATACCTTGCAAACCAGGCGCGACGGAAATATACATACTGTTTAGAGAGTGAAAAATGGATACTTTGACACTTTAATATATATTAAAAAATATCAAACAATTTTATTTTTTATTATATATATTTTTTACATATACGGCATTTAAATTTGGGTTAACAAATAGCTCAATCAAATCAAAACAAGTTTGATTTCTGGTGGCCGCTGCAGATTCCTATGTCATATAAAAAAATAAAATAAAATATTGATTTCAATTGACTTGATGAAAAATTTCAAAATTATTCAAATTGTTGCGTAAATAGATATATTTTTATACATATTTACTTCAAAACTGCCTATTAAAAACTATGACTTTATTTATCTACATTTTTTTTAAAAAAAAATTACTACTATTCATAAGTATTTTTTAAAAATATATATTGCATCAAATATATATTACATTATATATAATATTATATATTTTTCATTCACTTATTTTATTATTTTTCATTAGGGTGTACTGCTATTTGTGTGAGAATTTAGATTTTTTAATAGTATTAACCTTTTAAACTTAAATATTAGTTTAATGTAATATAAATGAATGTTGGATGTAGTATTTTAAATATAAAATTAATTTTTAGTATAATATAAAAAATAAATATTTAATTTGAATTTTTTTTAAAAAAAATTAATTAGTGCAAAATTATTGAATAATTAATTGACGTTTTTAGTGCCTTTAATTTACATGTAACTGTGAAATAAATTAAATATTGAATCCATTGCTCAAATTTGAGCCTTTCGTACAGTCCAATCCTCGATAGGGAATTTCAAGTGAGCCCATTTCACAAAAATGTTGCATTTAAATTTTATTGGGCTATATATATATATATAATTTTAGGGTACTTTTAATATTTAATGCATTTAAAAAAAATAGTCTAGTGGTGTCCAAATAAATTTATTTAGTATGGCTTGTCTTTTTAAATTTAATTTATATGATATTAGATTTGGCAAGAGTTTATCCAAAATATAAAGAACAACCATTGTGAATTTTAATTTCGTGAAAATATATATATATATTAAACCACATTTTGTTTAATTTCCGATCGATCGCACCCACTCAGTATTTCTCTCACCATAAAGTTCTCGCCGCCGCCGGCCGGTATATTAATGGGGACGGAAAAGCACCGTCCGCCGCCGACCGCCGATGGATCCGTCCGGTGCAGATTTCACGAGGAGGCCAGTAATTCTTATCCCACCACTTTCGTCCAAGCAGACACCTCCACCTTCAAGCACGTCGTGCAAATGCTCACCGGCTCCACCTCCGACACGGCGCCGCCGCCGCCGCGTGCAGGCGGAGGCAGCTGCTTCTTCGTACCGCCGATCAAGAAGAAGCAAAGCTTCAAGCTCTACGAGCGGAGGAACAGTACCCTCAAGAACGGCCTCTTTATCGACGCTCCGCCGGGGAAGTCGCCGGGGATCTTGTCCCCCAGCATTCTCGATTTTCCGGCGCTCGCCCTCAGCCCCGAGGAGAAGGCCATCGCCGAGAAGAAATTCTACCTGCATCCATCGCCGAGGGGCGGCGCCGCCTCGCCGCGCCTCTTGCCGCTTTTTCCGGTGACTTCGCCGCCGCCGACCGGAATTAAATAAATAAATAAATTATTACTTATTATTATAAAATAATATTAATTAGGCGGCGATTTGTACAACTGATTTTTGTACTTATTATTGCAGTAATATTATTAGTTCGTAATTTTTACTGCAGCTTGGAGAAGGCAATAATTTAATTTATTGAATTGAATTTGAAGAGAAATGGTAACGGAAAATAACCTAATAGTGCATGCAATGCAGGTACACAAACATGGCTGTCATTATTATCGTATATATCACCTAATATATTAATATTCAATACCTAATATATATGTACAAATTAAATAAAATTTTCTCGTATAGGTTTTGTTATGATTTCTAGTTGGAATTTCTCAATTTTTTTTGTACCTTTCCTCTTTATACTAAACAAAGACAAGATAATTAGAAAGCTATTGCAATTATATCACATCAAAAATCATTCATATAGAACATTGATGGCTGGAATTTTATAATTGTGTATATATATATATCATGCGTATTTATTGATTCATATAAAACCAAATTGATTCCCATTGATTGGACATATAAGTTGACGAAACTAATTGCAAAGAAAAAGTTGAAATCCCATGTATATACATACATATATATATATATTAGGATTTATTATATATTTATCCCATTTTTCATTTACTTTTTTTAAAAAATAAAAAATAAAAAATTACGACATAGATATAATTTATAAATTCAGAATTCCATAAAAAAAGGGGGGATTTTAGTGCGTTCTTTTGATGCCTTTTTTTAAAATAAAAAAATATATATATATATATATATATATAAAATTTATGAAATTGTTAGGGCTTAGATAAATGGAAATGAGAAAGCCCAATCCAGATTGATAGAGTGTGTGCTGCCTTTATCGAACCCATTATTGTTTTCATTTCGTTATCCGGATTGAGCTGAGCAGAGCTTCTTCCACCGCCGGCGATGTCTCGGGGAACGGAAAAACTTGTTGAGAGCGTCAAGAAATTTGTGGACAAGCAGTACAAGCTGTTCTCGCACCGTTACGGCCACCAAATCTCTGACATCCTTGACTTCCCCATCAAGGTCGTGCTTCTGCCCTTCACTCTCCCCTTCGACATCGCCGGCTCTGCCCCGCGCGGCTTTGGTATCCCCGAATTCATCTCCAAGCTCTCCTACTCCGCCGTCTTCGTATGCTCTGCTACTGCTCTATTTTCCGCTCTCTTATATGTTCTTAATCTGATGGCTTCGTTAATTCGTTCGTCAATGAGTTTATTTCAGGCTGTGGCTGCTCTAGGGACTTATGATATTGGGTTTGAATTGGGGAAGAAGGTTATATGTCAGAGGTGACTATCTAATTGTATATATTGGCCAGTTTTATTTCGAAAATTGAATGTTAGGGATGAAAAATGTGGGGATGTTATAATCTAATTGAATATGGAGGCTGGTTATTTACCTTTGTAGTGAAATTCTGTATATTAATACTTTTGCTAGAAATGTGATTGTCTCTAGATTTTTGCTTCTCGATGATGTATTTAATGGCAGAAGGTTTGTCCACGAATTGATGGTGTGAAATGGTTGGTGAATGAAATGCAGGAATTGCCGGACCTGCACTGGATGGCAGGCTATGCAATGCACCATGTGTAGAGGCTCGGGGAAGGTTCAATACCAAGTAAAAAATTATTCACTGAGAAGGTGGGTGAATTGCTAATGCGTTGTTGAGTAATATTGTGTGTATGGAAGAGATCTATTCTATTTAATGTATCAATGGTTGAATTCACGGAATTTTTTTATCGAAGACCACTTTCGAGTTTGAACTGATGCAAAAGGTCGTGACTAATAATATTTGAACCAATATTTAGCCGGGTATAATGTTATGGTTTTGATTCTCTATTGTGTAGTGGATGTCTCCTTGCTTTGGCTTAGATATGAATTTACTTTGATTAGTTAAACTTTTGTGTATTTATTGTTAGATTGTTCTTTAGTTCTGATATGTTTCTGCAGTGGAGAGAAGGCAACGGCTGAAAACATTGCTGATGCAATCGCGGAAAACCGAGCAGAGTTGGTCCACTTACCGTCTAGTGTTGACCTACATTTGCCATTCCCCACTAAAGAATGCCCCAGTTGTGATGGATCGGTAAGAGGAGTTGGCACCATAAACTAAAGTTTTCATACCTTTTTCTATTGTCGGTTTGATTTAAAAACATCGCACCTTTGGAACAGTAATTTCTATTATTATTGTTACAAAAGAGGCCATTTCGTTACATAAACTAATGTTCAATTGTATTGTTTCGCCAGGGGGTTATGAAATGTCCGGAATGCAAAGGCAAGTTTCCGGTCAGAATATCTGCGGACGATGTAAGATTTGGTGCTTTTATATTGTTATTTGAGCAGTTGTTTCTAATTTTGGTTATGCTTTTTGGAATCTTAAATTCAAATAATTTCTTAAAATAATTTCTAATAAGATTTGGTGCTTGCTAGTGTTTGGCTTGGAGTGTAATTTTGGAACTCCATGTATATAAGCTACTTAATGTGTTTCGTGGCAGAGGTTATCAATCCATTAGTTTATTCATTCATTTTGTTGCCTGTTTCATCAGATAATGGAACCTCCATGGAAAGCTTATAACATCTTGCAAAAGATGGACTATCCATATGAGGTTAGTGCTATTCTATTGTGTTAAATTTCAATTTTTGATACAATTATTATAGCAAATATAGCCTTACTAGATTTTTTGCTGTTGAAATTCACTCATGTAGTGTCAAACAATATCACAGAAGCTTCCCATGGACTTTAAATTATATACTGTAACAGTGCAGGTTGACTGTTTTTGTTTACTTTTCGCAGCATATAGTTGATAGTATGAAGGACCCCAGCATCGCTGCGTTTTGGTTGATAACTTTACCTGAGATTGTTGGAGGTTTCGAGTACGATGCAGATATTAAGCAAAAAATTTGGTGGGAATACAAGGTCACCTTTCCTTCTTTGCTCTCCAATTTTTCTGAAGTTGGGTATCATAAACCAGTTTTATACATCATTACCATTTAAAAAATTGCAGCAGGCAAAAGAAAGTATTTGAGGCTCGATTATTATGTGATTGGAAATATGTGCATAAGCACTACTAGTCTATCACTGAAATTTTAGTATTGTTTAATGCATTGATGAATGGGAAGTCCTTTCATATGAAATCTTCTTCAAAAAATCAATTAATTGCATTTGCTTTTTATCTTTGTGCTATAATCTTACATTTCTCTGGTCATTGTTCAGGAATCCATGCGGTATGATCAACTTCGCGATGAGGTTGTCAAACGGAAGCCTGGGTGGGAGCATCTGCAGCAGGTGGAATGATTATCTATTAATAAAATCGTTTTCTTCCAAAGGGTAGCGGGTGTGTGCCGGTATTGAGTGCACAATAGAAGGATTTAAATTATTGGCAAAAGCATAGCATGGAAAATGTTTGATATCCTGTGGCTTTTAAGAATAATCTTAGGTGATTTATAATAGTTGGGTGTTGATTGAGAAGCTATTGTTTACCCTGCTATCTTTATTACATCGGCAGGCTTTAATCTCCATTGATCCCGACCGTGCTAAGGATGATCCTGCTGTTGTGAAAAACGTTTCATTTTACAAGGCCAAAAAAGCTCTGGAGATGGAAGTAATGAATCTTGATCCTCCACCACGGCCCAAAAATTGGGGGGTAAATTTCTTTTGTTGTTTTCTGGTTGCTTCCGATTCACTTTCTCATCAAGTGTTGTCAGTCTTTCCAGCTTAACATTATTCGAAAATTCAATAGCGAAAACATTGCCATGTTATTTCCTTGTGAATATTTACTTGCACCAATGGAAATGTTTTTGTTCTGTTTTTTCGTGGCGTAGGAATTGGATATGCCGCTAAATGAATCCTTTTGGAGCGAGGAAGACCTTAAAGATCCAAACAAGCGCGAAGAGAAGACAATTCTTCTCAACGCACAAAGAGAAATGGCAGATAAAATACTAGACTCACAGTGGGAAGCAACGTGGCGAATAGAGAAGGTCAGTTATCTTTCTAGTGTCCTCGGGCAGCCGATGGATGATAACAATCCGTCTCTAGAAATATTTTACAATTTATATATCCAATTTGCATGAGCCTCGTCTTTCTCCAAGTTTGATCCATATTTCTACATTGTTTGTAGAGTTAAGCACGCCGACTTAATTTACCTGTTGAAGAACTATTTACACGGTAACTTTGTGCATTAGCTGACGACTACAGAAATATAATTTTCAGTTGAATGAGATGCTAAAAGAGAAAACGGAGCCATACTTGCAAAACGGCGACAACAGTGTCCTCTCACAGGCGATAGTATTGCCGGCCTCCCAAGGAAGCCAAGACCAAAAGGTACACCACATATATAATGTGTTAATACGTGTATATATTATATTTTTTAATAATATTAAGATGAATCGTTTCACCTAAAAACACTAAGGGTGTGTTTGTTTGGGGGTTTGGATTTTGAGTTGGGAGTTGAATAGTAAAAATTTTGAATTTGAATAGTTGTATGATGTGATATAAATAGGTGTTGATGTGATGTTTTGAATGTAAAATTGATTTTCAGTATAATATAAAAAATGAAAAATAGGTGTTTGATTTGATGTTTTTGGGGGAAAAAAATTGGATGAATAGTGTAAATCCAATCCAATCCCCCAAACAAACACACCCTTAAGTGAACAAAACTATTGCTGTTTGGTGCAGAGAAATCCAAGAAAGCAACGGAGATGGTGGCTCTTTTGATCTTCCTCGTCCTGCATTGTAAATAATCTCTGAGTTTAGAAATTTCTTGTGATTTGGAGTTTCTACCAAGTAAATTGACTGGTCTGATAGAATTTTGATGGCTTGTTGGTTTTATTTTGTTGCAATGGGGTCCTCATCGTGCTCCTAAGGGTGTGTTTGTTTGTGGGTTTGAATTTTTTAGTAATGAAAAGTTGAATTTGAATAGTTGTTTGATGATAAATAGAGGCTGACGGGATATTTTGAATGTAAACTAGATTTGTAGTATAGTATAAAAAAAAAAAAAAAGTTAATGTTTAATATGATATTTTAAGAGAAAAAAAATGTGAATAGTAAAAATATGTGGTAAAATTAGTTTGATTGTTTTTTAAGATTTTTAAAGTAAGATTTGATTTTCTACATTGTTTGTTCCTCCCATAGTTTGATTGTTTTTTTAAAGATTTTTTTGTATTTTTTCTTTAGTTATGTGTTTATATAGTATTTTGGTTTGATTCTTTACATCAAAATTATTGAAAACATTTATTATATTATATTTGTAGGAAATCTATTGGAAAAAAAAAAGGTAAATACATGATAATGCTCCCACTGTCTATATACTTTATTGCATATTTTTCATCTACCATATTACTGTTGAAATTTTATTGACACTCCATATGACTCATCGTACCATTTGGTGGGGACGTATAGAGAAAATAGTTAAGTGTTACAGTATTTGCAAATGTCTTATGTTAGTGAAACAATAAATGATGTATTGTTAAACAATGCGCTCTTAAAATTATCAAAAAGAGATATATTGTTAATGTATATATGTTATTTGTTACGTTTTTTTAAATTTATTTTAAAATATAATTTCTAAATTGAAAATATATGTAGAAACCCATCTAGATGGGACATTAGTAATTTAAAAAAAATTACGAAGTGTAAAATTAGGTATTTCATAGCAATAAAGAGCATAAATTTAAAAGTGAGATTCTTTTCTTTTCTTTTTTTCCTAAAAAATGTGGGGAGTTTTGTGATAGTTTTAGGCGCGAAAATTAAATAAGAAATAGAAATGTAAATCCACCAACAAACATCCTCGTGGTATGTGCTGTCACAAGTACAGATGCGAAAAAATCTGTGCCGTCGTCAGAATCCAATTAATTTCCTAAACTCGATCCACTGGACTTTTCCGACTATATATATACATACATGCATACACTGATACACACACACACACACACACACTTTGTTTCGAGATATTTGACACCTAAACCTTGTATATATTAGTATTTAATTATTAATATCATTGAATAAAAAAATTAAAATAATCTAAACTGCGAAAATTATCTGTGAGAAGGACAAACAAATATATAAATTAATTTGAACATTGCAAAATATGAATAGAGGTACTTGTTTGAAGTAGTAGGTTTATGTGTGTGTGGGGATCATCAAAGCGGTGCAAACTCGTGTGGTGTTAGCTTTTTGGATTCAAGTCAAGTCTAAACAAAATTTGCAATTTCCTATACAATAGGTAGACAGATAATTTAATTTAATTGCAATGCAATTTCATAATTTTCATTTCATATTGTTGTATTGTGTTGTCGTCTTCTCAAATTGATTCTGTTGGTAGTTCCCCACACACATCTCGCCTGTCAATGGCGATCCCTCTTTCGTCGCCTTTAATGTCCGTTCTTTCTTTCTTTCTTTCTTTCATTCCCCATGCTCCTTGCCCTTCCATTCTCTTCCCAAACAACAATAAATTAATGGTTTCCTCACCGCACCGCACCCCCACTCACTCCACTTTCTCAAAGGCGAACCAACTCGACTGACCTCATCTCATTCATTCATCCATCCATCACTAAATAAATTAGCACAATCGCAGCTACTTTTCCCTAATTTCAATTCTACTCGATTAATTTTCTCGTCTCTGCAACGATGGATGCGGTCGTCACTCTTCCACCTCTTCCAATCGGAGTCGGAGTAGGAGCCGCCGTCGGCGTCACTCTGCTCTTCGTTGTGAAGAATAGCCGCAACAATAACAACAGCAGATCCTCCGCCTTACCCTCGCCTCCAGGTTCGTTATTCATTGTTGTCTTGTACTTGTACTTGTTTGTTTATTTGCTCAGTTCTTCCATGGCCATGGAGGTAGCTAGTGTTTTTTATCGATCGATCGATTGATTAACTAAAAATTGTGATGTGCAGAGGTGCCTGGGCTGCCTGTGCTTGGGAATCTGCTCCAGCTGAAGGAGAAGAAACCCTACAAAACCTTCGCAAGATGGGCGGCACTCTATGGCCCCATTTACTCCATTAAAGCCGGCTCCAACCGCATGGTCGTTGTCAACTCAGCCGATCTCGCCAAAGAGGTGATTCAATTCAATTCAATTCAGTTCTCCATTTCGTAACTGTTCCGATTAACCCTAATAATCAATATTCTGCCATTGAGCTTGAATTCGAACTCCAAAAAGTACTTAGAACTTAGAAGAATCATGGTTTGATGAATAATTTCGTTGATCAAACATAATATTGCTTTGGATTTTTAGGCTATGGTAGCGAACTATTCCTCTATCTCGACGAGAAAGCTGTCGAATGCGTTGAACATCCTCACCTGCAAAAAAAGCATGGTTGCCATGAGCGACTACAACGAGTTTTACAAGACGGCCAAGCGGAACATTCTTACAAGCACTCTTGGACCCAATGCACAGGTTCGAAATCGTGACTGAAACAATGTCAATTCGGCGTCGAAGATTTAGATTGATAAATTGTGCTTTAATTGATTAATTATTTCAGAAAAAGCATCGCATACATCGGGACACCATTATAAACACCATGTGTGAGCAGTTCCATGAGCACGTTAAGACGAATGGCTCTAAGCCTGTCAATTTCAGGGAAATATTTCAGTCTAACCTTTTCAGCTTATCGATGAAAGAGGTGAGTCATTGAGTTTATTTGAATTAGCACAGTGATTTGATCTATTAATGTTGTTTGAATCTTGTGATGAGATGATAATTTCAATGTTCAGGCGATCGGGGAGGATGTGGAATCCATTTATGTCCCCGAATTTGACAGGGTTGTATCTAGAGAGGAAATCTTCGATATATTAGTAGTTGCCCCCATGGGAGGCGCCATTGAGGTTGATTGGAGGGATTTCTTCCCTTATCTGAAATGGATTCCGAATCAGCGCTTTGAATACAAACTCAATCAGATGCATTTCCGGAGGATGGCTGTCATGAAGGCACTTGTCGATAAGCAGAAACAACGCATAGCTTCTGGAACGGTAACCTCTGTTTCTCGAAATTAAGAACAACTTGTGTTGTCATGTGTATATAAATTGCCTCGGTCTGGTTAATATCTTACATTGCCTTTGTCGGGACAGGCGATCAACTGTTATCTCGACTACTTGCTGGCTGAAGCACCGATGTTGTCCGAAGAACAGCTGCAGATGCTTGTCTGGGAGACAATCATCGAAGCATCCGACACTACATTAGTCACTTCCGAATGGGCGATTTATGAGCTCTCAAAAGATCCCGAGAGACAGGTCTCTTTTACACCCCATGTTTCGAATTTGATCTAATTATGAATGGATAACATTGTTTACTTATCATTCAACAGGATCGCCTCTTGATGGAAATCCAAAGCGTTTGCGGATCCGACAAGATCACCGAAGAAAAATTATCGCAGCTCCCGTACTTAACTTCTGTGTTCCATGAAACAATAAGGAAGTACAGCCCTGCACCTATAGTCCCGTTACGATACGTGCATGAAGACGTTCAAATCGGTGGATATCACATCGCCCGTGGCACCGAGGTATTCGACGTGAACTTCAAATTTCACGTAAAATTAGATCATTCTTTTAATACTCGTCTATATTGGTGTGTTTTATAGTTGGCGATAAATATATACGGATGCAACATGGACTCGAAGCTTTGGGAGAGTCCTGACGATTGGATGCCGGAGAGGTTTCTGAACGGGAAAGGCGAGACGATGGAGCTGCAAAAGACCATGGCATTCGGGGCCGGGAAGAGGGTCTGTGCCGGAGCACTTCAGGCGATGCTGATTTCTTGCGTGGCGATCGGGCGATTCGTGCAGGAGTTTCAATGGAGGTTGAAGGAAGGGGAGGAAGCGAACATCGACACTGTCGGGTTGACGACTCACAAGCTTCACCCGTTGTTTGTGGTCGTAGAGCCGAGAAATTGAGAGGAATGAATGGGTTGGGATGGATCGGTACGGTATACCGTATTGAATTTTATCATTATTATTATTGTTGGGGTGTCAAGAATTAGCTGTTTCTAAGCTTTGTTTTGTTGAACTTGTGGGAATGTTTTTTCGAATAATATGGTGGGTTTTATTGCTTTTTTTTGGCTTGTAAATATACTACTTTTAATTGGACCGGACTCTGTTTCACCTCGGCCCATATTCAGCTTATTGGGCCGGGCTGAAGTTATTCATCAACATTCAACGTGTTTCGAGCGACAAATGGAGAATACGATTGGTGATGTACGAAAATGACTAGGAATGGTCCAATGATTGATTCTACTTTGACCTTACATTACATATCAATTAAATTCTTTTTATTATTATTGGTTTTTTGTTTTATATTTTTGAGTTAAAACATGCTTTCTTACGTATATGTGATAGAATCATAAAATTAAAGATTTGAATTAATATTTAATTTATATTGATGCAATGGTACGTACTTAACTATATTATTATTATTATTATTATATTGATATTGAAATGTATTATCAAAATTAAGTCTTGAAAAGTGCGAATTACAAAATTGGATAAAACACACACAATGGAGGGCAACTTACAAAGTTTTATTTAAATTGAGATTGAAAAAATATATACCAAAAATTTCAATATTTTAGGGAATACTCTTGACATCCAATGGTTTGTTCATACTTTCAAACACACGTTTTAATATAATTTATATATATATATAAATAAGATTATCTTTTAATGACATCTGAAAAAATAGAAATAAAATTGGACGAAAAATGAAATATATATTTTCCATGATGCAAAAAGACGTGGCAAAGCGTAGGATTTGAAACCTGATGTGTGATGCAGAATATTACATTTGTGAAGCATTATTTATTGCGAGATAAGCTTGCTGCCGACAACATTAAAATCCCAAAAATAAAATAATAATAATATTAATAATAAAAGCAAATATCACATGCCACGTGGAATGACTAGTCAACATTGTTAAAATTTGATTTTATTAGGTCCATTCAATATTGTTGATTGAAAAATCAGGATTAAAAAGAAAAAAAAAAAAGTGTGAATGTCACGTGTCAGTCACGAGGAGGATTATTGGAGATAGGATCAAAAGAGGTACAAGCGCCAGCGTGTTTGTTTGAGGGTTTGGATTTTGGGTTGGGATTTGAATAGTAAAAATTTTGAATTTGAATAGTTGTATGATATGATATAAATAAGCATTGATGTGATGTTTTGAATGTAAAATTGATTTTTAGTATAATATAAAAAATGAAAAATAAATGTTTGATTTGATATTTTTGGAAGGAAAATTTTGTGGGAATAGTAGAAATTCCACAAAATCCCCCAAACAAACACACCCGAATTCTATACTGATTTAAGGGCAAAATAGTTACACATTCCTTTTTTACATTACAAACTTTTACCTATTTAACATTATTAAGTTTTTAAAAAATATTAAATTAAATATTTTTTTTTTTTATAAAATATCAAATCAAATAATAATCTTTTATTTTTTTCAAATTTCCAAAATTTCAAAAACTCATATCTAAACAAAGTCTCTAACTCAAACTAAAAAAATATATATAAGGATTGTGTCCAAATTTCACTAAATCTGTGGGGTAAAATTGACTATACAAAAATTTATATTCTTATTTTTGTTAGAATAAATTATATATACAAACTAAATTAGCACATATAAATATATAGTTCCAATATAAAAATAATTTTTGTATATATATTTTTTATTGATACTAAATAACTTATGTAATAAAATTCACATAAAAATGTTTTCCTTTTTTAAAGTTATAAATAAAATTATACAATAATTAGGAATAAAAATAAAAACTGAAATAGGATGAAGCGTGGAAGGGGAAGGGATCAATTGAAACCTAAAAGTATCATTTTTGGGGGGAGGGGTGGGGGGCGGCGAGGTGTCGCTTTTTTCTCACAGAATTTTAGGGTGTGTTTGTTTGAAGGATTTTGGTGGATTTCCTTCCCCCAAAAATATGAAATCAAACACCTATTTTTTATTTTTTATATTATACTAAAAATCAATTTTACATTCAAAACATCACATCAAACCCTATTTATATCACATCATACAACTATTTAAATTCAAAATTTTTACTATTCAAATCCCAACTCAAAATTCAAACCCTCAAACAAACACACCCTTAATGTCGACCAGAAATCAGTTAATAATAAATACATAAATAAACAAATTTTCAATCCTCTCCTATTATAAATGTGAGTGGGTCCCTGTCAACTTTAAAAAACAACGCTCTCTCTGTAATTCAAATATATGTTTATTTTTTTTTGGATTGTCATAAAAAAAATTTTTTTGTTTTTTTAAGTAAAAAATTATTATATTTTTATACTTTTTTTTACTATAAAAAAGTAACAATTATTACTCACTTTTAGTAAAACTCGTGTCCGGTCAAATAAGCAAACATTTGCATGACGGAGGGAGTAATAATAAGTGTAAGTTCATATAAATATGATATTGTTAGTTTTGAGTGAAATTCATTTAAATTTATTTTTAAACGTTTTGAAAATGTCTCGTATTATAATATTGTTGAATATTAATATACAAAAGATAGAGGACTAGTTTGATTTTTTGATTTAAATCTGAGTATTTGAAGTTTGATATAAATAATATTTTTATTAAAAACAATATAAATTAAATAGTGTTTTTGTAACTCAAACCAAATATATTGATAAGATTCTAAACATATATATATTTATTTATTAATGAAAGATTAGAAACGAAATAGTTTTAATAGAAATAATTTAGATATTAAAAAAATAATAATTAAAAACATAGTGTCAATATAGAGTACAATTTGTAAGCAAAAGACGTCCAATCTATATGTGTAGGTAGGGAGAAATAGAATATACAATCTGCTTGATTAATATTTATAGAATACATAAATCAAAATAATATGACATAATAAATAAATATTCTTGTCCTCCTCTAAATTTTATTGGGACAAATAGAGTATTTAAATAAATAAATAAAAATTCATATAACATCATTCATCTAATATTCTTATAATTACTTGTACATTACAAGAAAACAACTAAAACAATCAGTAGGTACGTGGACGTGGTAAGATGTTATGTGCTGTGGTGTCTGAATATCACAAGATCATTGATTAATTCGCTCTATTAATCATTAATTAATTTTATACGTATTCATTTCCAAACAATTGATATGACCATTCGCATCTCCTCATCTTTATCCTATATAATTAATTCCTTTATTATTATAATAATACTTACCACTTTTATTTTATTCCTTATAATTATATATTTGTATAATAGTTTAACAATAAAATTCTTAAACAATAAATTACTATGTTTCATTTTTCTCATTTTTAATATGTCTACAAAATATATTTTTTATTTAAGATTTTATGCACTATTTTTCTATATATTTATATGACTTCATATATTTCTTAGACACATACAAGATTATATTACTAATTTCATTTATAACAAAAAAGAATGGAGTAATAAATAATTCTTGACTGAAGAAACATCCTTGTAGTCAAAGAAGTATGTTGATTGACAATAAATTCTTTTGTTACATTTTTTTTTTTTTTTAATTTCTTTTGTTACATTTTTATTCAATTGTAAAGTAACAAGTGCAATACATTAAAAATAAAATAAAATAGACCGGTACTGATAACAAAAGGACAAATAAAATAAGAAAGGAAGATATGATTAAGATGAATTATATGTCTCACAAATAATTTTAAAATTCAAATATTACAGAGAAATATATAAGCAACGGGCTGGAGATGTAAAATAAAAATGAAAAATATATTTATTTATTTTAAAGAGAAATGATAATGTCACCCAACGCCGCACTCAATAGAAGTGACAGCGTCATCACCAACACAAATGAAGGGTTGCCGGCTTGAACCGCAGCCGACGGCGGCGGAGGCGAAGATCCGCCGCCGCCGGATGGAGGAGGAACGTCGGCCGGAGTATTACCTCCGCCGGGAGTGCCGCTGCCCGGTGATCCCGAAGGCGATGATCCCCCGGTTCCCGTGGATGGAGGTGACGCGCCGCCTCCGCCCGGCGGTGATCCTCCCGGTGATGAAGACGGCGAGGTAACTCCGCCCGACGGCGACGGAGCAATCGAAGGTCCTCCGGCGCCTCCTCCTCCACCACCGCCGCCACTCGACGGAGCCGGAGCAATCGAAGGTCCTCCGGCGCCTCCTCCGCCACCACCACCCGACGGAGACGGAGAAGTCGATGGCCCCCCGGCGCCTCCTCCGCCACCACCACCCGACGGAGACGGAGAAGTCGATGGCCCTCCGGCGCCGCCTCCGCCACCACCACCCGACGGAGACGGAGACGGAGAAGTCGATGGCCCTCCGGCGCCTCCGCCACCGCCTGACGGGGACGGGGAAGTCGACGGCCCTCCAGCGCCTCCGCCTCCGCCACCGCCAGACGGAGATGGAGATGTCGACGGCCCTCCTGCGCCACCACCGCCGGACGGAGCCGGCGACCTAGAAGGCCCTCCTGCACCTCCACCTCCGCCTCCGCCTCCGCCGGAGGGCGATGGCGATGTCGAGGGCCCTCCTGCGCCTCCGCCTCCACCTCCACCACCACCACCCGATGGAGCCGGTGACGTGGACGGTGGCGTCGAGCCTCCCCCGCCGCCTCCGCCACCACCTGACGGAGCCGGCGACGTGGACGGCGGCGTCGAGCCTCCTCCTCCTCCTCCTCCGGTAGCATTATTCCTAACAGCCATAACGACGACGATCATCTTCTGGCCCCGATCGCAATTCTCCTTAATCCCGCTGATGAAATAAAACGGACCCGACCGATCAAACTTGAACTGTTCCGAATTCCCCAGTTTCTTAATCGGACTCGCCGCGTCGCACTTGTCGTACCCATCCTTGCTCACCACCACCGCCGAATCCGCCGGATTACTGTAACTAAACCCTACAATACAATTAAATCAAAATCAAAATCAAAATCGAAATTGAAATCGAGATCGAAATCGAAACGATGCTCACCGATGGTGTCATTAACCTGGAATCTCATTCTCCCCGCCCAGGAATTGTAGGGTTCCTTGGGATTAACGACCCACGAAACAGAGAACTGATATGATCCATGGCAGAGCGGCACTGCCATACACGACATTAATATAATACTAATAAACACCAGATGATGATGATGATGATCGGCAGCCATGGATGATATGACGAAGAACAACCACAACGTACAACGCCAAAAGTAAAAGCAACAACCACACCTCTGTCAAAAATAGTAGCAGTAGCAATTAAAAGCCTTTTAAGAAAATGAGAGAGAGAGAGAGAGAGAGAGAGAGAGAATTGAAGATATAGTAAGTAAGTACTAGTGTAGAATGAGGGGCAAGGGCAGGGGTGGGTGATATATATTGATTGATTGAGATAATTAGGGATCAGGTTACCGTTGCAAAATACGTATATACATTATTATTATTATTATTTTAAATATATATATATATATATTGTAATTGTAATAAATAGGGTGTCTGATTTATCCATCCATCCATCGGAGTATTAATTAAGTAGGTCAAATTTTTTTGCACTTTTATTACACACACCTGTCCAGTCCACACACAATACACACGCAGGCAGGAAGGAAGGAAGGAAGG
Source organism: Andrographis paniculata (assembly GCF_009805555.1). Lineage (NCBI taxonomy): Eukaryota > Viridiplantae > Streptophyta > Magnoliopsida > Lamiales > Acanthaceae > Andrographis > Andrographis paniculata. The sequence continues at coordinate 7,490,864 of NW_026137587.1, forward strand.
CACACCAACGGATAGGACACGAAAAGGAGAAGCAGACATTACTCACACGACCACTGTGGATTTGTGCTTTTATTAATTTTTTTTAAAAAAAATAAAAAATTTTAAAAAATCAAATTAAATATTTATTTTTAATTTTTATATTATATATCAAAAATATTTCATCAACATCTATTTATAGTTCCTATACAACTATTATAATTCTAAATTAATTCTAACTAAAAATAAATAAAAATCATACTTCCAAACAAACACAATGTTATATACTCTCTCCGTCCACTTACAATGTTTACATATTTCTATTTTGGGACGTCCAATTACAAAGTTAACATTTCATTAAATACCCTACTTTTTTCACAAATACCCTTACTTTACATGACATCATTACTTTTACACAAAAAAAAAAAGTAAGGGCAAAAATATCATAACACTACTTTTAACTACTTATTATAATTAAAATACTATTATTTCTTAAATATCGCGCCAAAAGTAAATGCCAACCTTCCAAGTGGACAGAGGGAGTATATTGAAGATAAATAACTTGTGTGTGGGTGTGTATCTATTTATCTATATATATATATATATGTATGTATGTATCGATGGATACATAGATATCATACATTGGCCGACGTACTACGTATACATACAATTTTGGAATGGGAAAAGGATCGGGTAAGATTATTTGTGTATATTTTTTAAAAAATAAAATAATGTATGGAAAGACTTGTCCGAAATTAAACTTGTTCACGAATTTTGGATATCTTTCAAAATTTATAACATTTTAACAGATATGTGTTTCTTTCTTCTTTTTTTTTTTAGAGTATTTTTTAAAAATTTCCTTTTTAAATTAATATTACATATTAATATATATATATAATATTATATTGACAATAGTGTAAAAGTGATTTTAAAAAATCAAAATACTCTTACTTTATTTAATTATTGTGAAAAAATAAAAATAATTTTGTAAAAAAGATGAGAAGTTAGTCAAAAAATAAAAATTAAACTATTATTTTGAGAGGACGAAACGACAAAACGAGACTGTTATTTTGAAATGGATAGAATATTTTACTAAAAGAGTAAGTATTTTTTTCTACTTAATTATTGAGGGTTTTATGCAAAATAACCAACATACAAACATCAATCCAATAATTACAATTTTGCTAAACATTTTAATTAATTACTATGTTTGAATAATAATTAATTTGTTGATAAGAATATTTCTATTGCCACCGACTTTTATTATTATTATTATTATTATTATTATAGATAGATAGACTTTGGGAAGTTGGGACCGTAAAACTACACTCTTCTAGCTACATGATAATAATGCTTTAATTGCACTTTTAATAATATATTATAATTAAATTATTCACTCGTTTCAAAAAATACTACTTCAATCCACTCATAAGTATAATATTTTATTATTTAAATACAAAGTATATATTTTATTATTTAAATATGTATGAACTTTAATACACATTACAAATACCTTATATTTATGTTTATTTACATTAATATCTCATATTAATTTTACATATTATAAAAATACAATAGTTTTATGAAACAAAAATTATCATCGATTATTATTAATATGCAATTTTAATCAAACTTTGTGAATAAATAAATATATGTATATATTAAGTAGACTGAGAGTACGTATTATTTTATAGAATAATAATATCAAGATTAAGTTAAAGTTTGTTTAGCAAAACTTACAATATTGTTTATAATTTTAAATTTTAAATTTTTAACGGTAAAATGATGTATATTGTAACAGTGAAAAAAATATTAATTAAATGATTGATAGATGTTATATATAGTTGTTAGTATTTAAATGCATACTATATATATATATATATATTTGGATAAGATGCAATAAGTGCATTTTCCATATTTAAAAATATTTGGAAACAAAAATAATTGACTTATCGTTTTATATTAAAAGATTATATATATCTAATATAGTAATTGTGCGTATTTAGATATTTTATTATCCATTTTATTATCATAAAATGTAAAAATGTGTGAAGATTTTAAAATTATTTTCCAATAATATCGTGTTTTTTTAATTTATTATTTGAAATATATATTTTATTTGTACACATAAAGATATTGTTTTTGAAATATAAATATACTATTTAAACCCAAGGTGTGTTTGTTTGTTAATGTAATATTTTATGTGTAAAATTACTTTTTATTTAATATAAGAAATAAAAAATTTAAATTAATTGTTCAATTTAATACTTTTAAATAAAAAATAAAATTGTGTAAAAATGTTGAGAGAATCTTAAAGACAAAAAAAAAAAAAAAACAATTTAGGTTTTGTAACCTGGATAAATGGGCCTTGGGCTGTGTCGGTATGTGTTTTTTTAAAAAATAAAAATAAAAATATTTTTAGTATAATTATTTATATAAAAAATGAATGATATTGTATATTTAACAAACAAATAAATAAATATAAAAATGTACTTTTAATGGGCTTCGTAAAGTTTGTAAGAAGCAAAAGGCCTGTAACCTGAATTGATTTCATCAAAGCCCACTTTTAATATGGCCCAAATTTTGATACTGCACTGTACGTAATTATTATGGATGCCGCCTATTCTATATATTATATTGAATGTTTGAATTTTTATTAAGTAGCAATTATTCTTATTAAAATACTTTTAAATACGATCAATAAAGTATTTTATAAAATTTGATATTAGAAAATCGTGTATTTTTTATACATTAATTAATTTAGTTTGGTTATATAATTGATATATTTTTTTTTTTAAACTAAAAATCTTACGTGTAACTTAAAATACATTAAATACATGTTTGGACAAGACATAATCTATGATTTAATTTCTATTATTATTGAATATGTATAACAATGATAATAATAAAATTATTACACTAATTCAAGACAAATAAAAAAGGAAAAAAAAAAAAGAAGAAGAAGAATTTACTTGTGTTTTCAATTTCAAATTATTGTTTTTCACAACTGAACATGCTCCGATGTATCTGGACGACAATGTGGCAGAAGAGATGAATTAAGAACATAGACAATGAAAAATGATATATTTTGTGCAGTTCTTCGCATGGAATGCATCTGGTCAAGAATATTAGTCAAGTTCATATTTATATATTCACCAAGTAAAGTAAAAAATAATTTTACATATACAAACACACAGGGAAGGACATAAGGACTAGGGCAACTGACCCAAGTTCATTTTCTTCCCAAGCCCTTAAAAAAATAAAATAAAATATTTTCTCCGTCCTAAATAGATGATTTTTGAGAGTTTTACACTATATTAAAAAATAATAATATTTTATTAATTATGATTAAATTTTTTAAAATAAAACAAACAAAAATGATAAAAAAAAATAAATTAATTAATATAAAAAAATTATACTTTTTCTTTAATTCTATAATCTTGCCGCCAATTCAAATATCTTACTCTATTTTATCTTTTATTTTATTATTCTAATATATGATACTATATAATCATTTTAATTATAAATATTTATTAAAAATATATATTATCCAAAATATTACTGCCATTGTATTATATTGTTTTACTTTACGGTTATATATATATATATATATATATTTTCTATGATCTCTACAGTGTCGAGAGGAATCAAATAAAATAAAGTGATTCAGAATCAATGAAAGTGAATGAAGAAGTTGGTTCTTACCATTTTCTTTTACACAACAAAAAATAATAATAAACTACATGATTAAATAAAAAAAATTAAAAAAATCAACGGTTTAAAATATATTAAAATTGAAATAGAATAGAAAATATTTAAGTAAACATTTTTAATAATAAAAAATATAATATTCATTTTTTAGTTAATAGTACATCTTTTACTTACAAAAATGGAATGTTAATTCAATCTTAATAAATGTTATAAAATAAAACGTATCGTTTTCAAGTTTCATTTATTATAGCGGCCTTATCCCTATTTACAATATGCTATTAAATAAATGTATTTTCAATCTCATATGTTATATATGATCCATCATCAGTTTTACACTTTTATCGCTAAGCATATTTTTGATAATATAATACATACATACATACGAGACTAATAATGCATTTATCTCAAAAAAATTCAGACGTCCGCAACAGTTGTCTTCGACGGCAAATCCGGGGAAATCTCGACCGTCCGCCATTTTGTGAATCTTGCGAGCACCAAAAGACCAATCATCTGGACCGTCAATCCACAGATCAATCCGATCCACAATCCCTGAGACCAAAATTATTACACTAATCTTAATTATTCCAAGATTAATAAATATGTAATAACATTTTCCTTCTTTCATCTAAATTTATATTTATTTTTTATTTTTTATCCAAAAGTATTGTACTTTTTATATTTTCTTTACTATAAAAAAAAAATAAATTATATTTTTATCTATTTTTTCTTAAAACTAGTATCCAATTAAATGAGCGTAATTTTACGTGACAGAAACTGGACTGGACTAGCATATTTCATATGCCAATACTACCTTGGTGTATAATTTGAATTTGAAACCTAGAAGAACAGCAACGGGCACGCCTAGTAAATAGAACGTTCCCAAGTTGATGTACACCACCAAGTGCTGCCATCCGCAACCTCTTGCAACCCCTACATACAACACACATTATATATATATATATATAGATATGACAGGTTGCAGGTTGTTACTGTGCTGAGCATATATTCGATATTTAATTACATACCGGATAAGATCCCCTGAACAAAGTCGGAAACCATCGACACCAAAAGAAGCGGCGTCATCGAGGCGAAAGCATCGATCACCGTCAGGCTGTTGCTGAAGGATCCCGCCCACAGATCATGCCCGAAATAAAGGGACACGACGATGCAGAGCGAAAGGATGACAGTGAGTTTAAGAGCCACGGAAGTTGCGCGCCTTGCTCGATCGGGTCTCCCTGCTCCCAACTCGTTCGACACCCTCGTGCTGCGAACATTAATTAAATCGAACACTCAGATTATTACATGCAACAAGTTGGTAAGTACGAAGCTTGGTTTTCTTACCTCGCTGCGGCGCTGAGACCATAGGCGATCATGTAGGCGATCGACTCTGTATTTACGCTAAAATCACACAAAACACGAATCATATATACACAACTCTTACTAAAGAAATGACGAAATCGCGAGGCCGTGAAATGTATTTACCACATCGCTATAATCGACGTAGATAGTTTTGAGTTCGGCATCAACCCTGCTAACAAAACGAGAATCTCGAACGCCCAATACTCCAAACTTTTCGAGTACCCAAAAAAAAATAAAAATCACACTATGAGAACGAAAAAAATATTACGTAAAGGATCAAAAACCAAATTTACATACAATAACATACCACACCATGGCTGCAGACGGCAAAGCGAGCTTCAAATCGACAACAACGAAGCTCCACGACGGAAATGTGAATCCCTCGCGGGTCTCCTTGAATCTCTTCGCCTTAAGCACGTAAAGTGCCAACATGAGAACCGAGATCCACAGTGATACAGAGGCTGCCAACGGCGCGCCACCGTAATCGAACGATGTCCAATTAGAAAATATGTGGCGGATGCCGATCTGGAGAGCAAGCGGGATCGTCGAGCAGATGACAAGTGGCACGACGACGCGCTGTGTCTGAAGGAATTTCAGCATGTTCTGTAATAAACCGTAGGCGAACAGTCCGGGGATGAGGTACCTCAGATAGAGCCTTGCGGATTTCGACACTTGAGGGTCTTGGCCTAGTAAAGTCAGAACAATGTCTGAATACCACCAGAGCAGAGAAACTAGGATGGAGAAGACCGTGGTAACAATGCAGGATGCCTGAAGATACGATCCTAACATTCGATGTAGTTTAGCGCCGAAAGCTTGCCCGCACAATGTCTCGAGAGCGCCGGTCAAGCCAACCTGGTTCGACAGAGGAATCAAGCCAATCTCAGACACTAGTCAAGTTAACAACTACTACAAACAACTTTAGGACAACAATTGAATCATTTTCAGCAAACTTTGTTCTTACGAGAGCGGAAATTCGAAATCTAGGACAATCTAGGGTGATCAAACAGCTTGGCAGTGTGAGGATCATTCAATTGAATACAATTGTTGTAAGAATTTCTACAAACTATTCACACTCACTGTGTCCAAAAACAGTTACGCAGCTCGAACCGTGTGCTTCCACTAATACCAGTGTCGTGTTAGCGCTTTCGGAAGAACACGAAATCGCATTAGCGATTTTTGACGGTTAGTGACCAATCGGGCGATTCCAGACAACACTTGTTCTTGCAGTGAAAGGGAAATCTGGTAATAAACCCTACGACGGCGGTCCTCAGGTTTCTATCTGTTTTAGCAGATCTACAGAAGCGGCTATTTCTATTTCTCTAATTTTAAAATTATTTTTAGAAATTAACAAAGAGAGAGCGAGAGAGGAGAAATTTGTTAGTACCATGAGGTCGAAACCGGTGACGAAGGCCCAGGAGTTGGCTAGGTTGGCGGCGGCGAGCTCGGATTCTCCGATGTGGCCGGCGAACATCACCGAGACGAGCGGGATGAAGTAGTACGACACATTGGTGACTATCATCGGCACCGCCAGGAATATTTGGTCCTTCGCCTCCTCCACGTCAACAATCTTGTTCAGACATCCTTCAGCCGTCTTTTCCAGCAGCGGAGTCGCCGCCGCCGCGTCGGCGCTGTTCTCTGAAGCCATACCCTTCTCTGACCTCCAGAACTTTTCCGATGATGTTTTTTTTGTTATTATTTGTTTTGGGTAAGAGTTAGGACACGGCTCCTGCAATGTTTATATATAGACGTACACACGAGAACACATACGTATACAGTATGTATACCAATGACGTGGCAGTGGATGGGCGTTATCCGTGAAACGACGTCGTATAGAAGGTGGAGAAGTAATAAATACTTTGTTCAGTTCACATAATTTGTCCATATTTTTTATTTTTGTCTGTTTCACATCATTTATTTTTTTTAAAAAAAATATATATATAATTATATAATTTAAATACATTTTAAATTTTATAATTTTTAAATTTTAATTAAATTATTTAAATTTTAATATACGATTATTTTTATTAATAATTTTTTTAATTATTTAGTGTTGCGTTCAATAGGACGGAGGGATAGGAGTACTGCTGCGCCTACTATTTGGTATAAATATTTACTAAATTACAATATTCAATAATGCTGGCAGGTAGGTTTGTTTGCTGAGATTATTTATTTATTTATTCTTTAAGGAATATTAAAATATAAAATTATTTTATTAAAAAATATCACATAATAAATATATATATTATTTACAAAATATTATATTAAATATATTTTTTTATTTTAAAATTTTCAAAACCCACAATCTTCCAAAACAAAACAAAAAATATGTTTATAGTCAATATATTTATACGTGTGTTTGTTGGCACGTGGGGTAATAGTTGGACAGTCGTTCTCGACTCTCTGCATCACGTCCAGTAAATAATTAAAGGTTACCCTACCTAAGCATTTTCGGACATGCAGATAAATTGAATTATGTGAGTCGTGAAAACCATGTGTTTTGTTTGTTCTGACTTGTTTATATCTATCAATAATCTAAAATAATTATTACTCCCCAATCTATCTATCCATTTTGTTTATGCACGAGATTTTAGAAATATTAGTATTATATTGAGATAAAGTAGAAATAAAGGTAAAAAAACTAAATTAACCCTGTTAGTATTGTATGATATAAAAGTAATGACATTTGTGTAATACATTGTAAATTAGAAGGGTATTTGTAATGTTAGGTAGATAGTACAATTACTAAAAAAAAAAAAACGGATATTTTGTTATGGGACGGACCAAAATGAAAAAATGGATAAATTGTTAAGGAACGGATGGAGTATTTGATTTGAATTTAACTCTTTTTTTTTTTTATTTTAATTCAAATAATATTGTATAAAAAATATTACAATAACTATGAACAGAATTGTATAGTATTTATTTTGATTTGAAACTGTAATTAAACATACCATAGTATTTATTTAAAAACAAAAATTTTATAACATTTTTAAAAATAATACTCCCTCATGTCATGCAAGTCTGTGCTCATTTGATCGGGCATCAAAATTAATAAAAATGAGTAATAATTATTACTTTTTTCTTTTTATAGTAAAAAAATATATAAAAATGTAATAATTTTTTATTTAAAAGAGAAGCAATAATAGTTTTCGATAACAACCAAAAAGAAAAGTGAGTATAGATTTGAACGAGGGACTAATAACAAAATTTTAATTTTTTTTTTTTTTAATATTATAAGAATACAGCCACCTCTATATTTTTCCTTTTGATCATTTGAGCAGAATATGCCCCGACTCTGATTCGGATGCCAAACATATCTTTCTTTCGTACACTTCTTGCGGGGCCCATCCAATATGGAATTTCACGAAATTTATATATGTATAGTAGATTATTATTTTTTTAAATAATTTTCATGTTGATAATTTTGTTATGCAGTTAATAGGGTTTGTATTCAGTTTTATTCACTTCAACGGCTTAACCATTTTTAGTTAATTAGTTATTGACTTAATTTGATATTTTATTTGATGTAATAATATATATTATGAATAACCGTAATATTTTTAGAAGATTTTATTTTCTCCATCAATTTAGTTTTTAACAAATATGACATCAAAAGTTTTTTTTATAAAAAAATATTAATTAGAATTTCAATTTAAAGTCATATTTACATTAAAAATAAATTAAACCACAAATATATAAATAAATAAAATAATAAAGCATGTACGAAATTGCACAGCCACACAGTCCACAGACGTTCTCGACTCTCGGAATCACGTTCGTGTTCACATCCCAACAGCTCTCAGCTGTCAGAAAATTATAACATATGGCCCACCCTATCCTTTATCTTTTAACTGGACCGGACCGGACCGGTCCGGTCGGGGTGTAATATTTAAACGCTAATCATTGTGTTGGGGTTCCAACATAGTGTCCGAAAACAGGGCAAACGCTCAGCATAAAAAAGGCCTGCCTATATTGGGCTTTCTAATGGGCCCCATTGGACTATACATATACATTTACTTATATTTTGGATTGTTTTAAATTATTTTTCAGATTTTAAGTTTTAACGAAATTTTAAGATTACATATATATATATAATATTTTAAATATATAAGGAAAATAATTTTTAAATGTAGCATTTTAATGTATATTTCTAAGCTATAGTTTGACAATTGGATGAAAGTATGAGTTCATTGAGATAATGATTATATGTGATATTTCTCCAAAACAATAATATATATAAATATATTAAAATACAAATATTCAAATCCATGAATACATGGAGCCTCCTCACTATAGTTACATGACAAGGCTTAATAAGTGGGCTGGGCTGGGCTGGGCTGGCAACCCAATAAATTGTATATACGAGGTTTATTGGGTTTTTTTACATGTTTTATTATTCTATTTCATAATTAGTTTTCTTTTTGTAACAAATAACATAACATTTAATATACACATGTATTACTAGAAAACATCATCTTCAATCTTTATATAAGCTAAAAGAGAAACCGTCTCGTAAGGGATGGCCGGTGGTGTAGGAGCTGGACTTGTGACCATGAGAAATGAACTATATGTAAAAACAGGAATACTATACATAAATAATCACATCAATCATGGATGTGAATTTAACTATAAAAGTCACATGTCGAATGACATTCAACCTATATATAACATTTATTTATATTTAAAATGTCATATATATATATATATATATATTACAAATTATACCTAAACTTCCCACCAAACACAACAATTATTATATGCTATAAAATACATATTGCCACTAATAAGGGAACAACGCACTCTCTCCCTTTGGAGAGGGCTACATGTCATCAACCTTCCTTCACGCACTAAAAATTAAACACAAACAAACAACCCTATATCACATATATATATATATATATATATATTAGAAAAAAGTTTGGCCATTAATGGTTGCAACTTTTTTCTTTGAACCAACCAACCAACCATATACCCTAACTTTAGGGTATGGGTTGACTTAACCTATTTCGATTGGTGTGAAAAATGTGCTCAGAAATTAAGTCGAGAGGTGTATGTTGCTAATGGCGTCCAATTTCTTGGAATGACATCTCGGGCCGAGAGGGCCTTTCCGGTTGAAAGTGTAGTGAGCTTCACCGAAAACGGGCCTTGAAGAGGCCCGGCAATGATACACCAATTCGCGCCCCATACATGTGTCATTTGTAGCCATTGGTTCGAATTCGCCTACATGTCGTTAAATACAATAAATTAGAAATAAATAGGTGTAAAAATATTCTATTATATTTATTATTATAGAACTAAAACACTTGGAAATACAAAAAAGAACAACTCTTAAAAGTATGTAATCTTATATAAATACTACAATACTTTAGATGAAAATATCTATAAATAATGTGAAAGACTTAGATTCGAATATTAAATAATATAAAAAAAAGTAAAAATAAAAGCAATATTGTGTAACGTGATTTCTAATGAATTTTAAATTTTGCTAATTAATTATTTTAATGTTAGTTTAAAGTAGTAAATAAGTACTTTTACCATGTGAAAGTGTCGACAAAAAATCTCTCTAGAATAGCAAAAGCTTCTTTTGACTATGGCCAAAATATTTTATTTCTTTTATTGTGCAAAAAACAAAAAAAAAAAAAAGAAAGAGAAACAATTCCTTTTATAGTAATCTTTTTAAAAGTAAATAAAGAAATAATTAATTAATAGAAATAATATTGCTTTACCAAGAGTGTCTTAGAAACTTAGTGATGATGCTTTTGTCACGTGGTCGGGTCATGAGACAACATATGCAATATTTTCTCTAAAAGAATATTAGATAGTGTTTGATATTGTAAATTATTATTATATAATACTTATGTATTATATTTATTATTTTGAAGTAAATAAAATCCCATAAGCTAATTATGTAGAATATCATAATTTTTTTTTTTTAAAAAAAAAAACATTTTTGTAAATAAAATTACGAAAATTTACCTCTCGAATGTGCATCGATCCAACATCACCGTCCCCGTCCTCGTATTCTACTAAGAGTGATAGCCAATAGTTTGTCGAGCCCTCGTTAACATGAAAAGCTATATTTTTTCCCGGATATTTGCAAGGTGTCCTGTTTAATTATAAATAAATTATTATTTTACAATAATTGACTATAAAGAAAAATATAAAGATACTATAAAGAGTGTGCCTAATTTTGTTTTTTTTTTTTTCATTTTAGTAATATTTATATATTAATTTTCATTTAAAAATGTCAAAAAAAATCGTAATAAAGTTTGAAAATAAAAACGAAAACAAAACACAATTGAACCTATACAATTTTTTGTGCCTCATTCAAGACTTAATTTATATAGAGAAAAATACGTATATATATATACTAATTTTGTAGGTAAGAATATTTTTTTGGAATGAATTTATGAATATTGACCCAATGACACGTGTCATATCTTAATCGTGACAGAGACCATTAACTAACAAACTGAAACAAACCAGTAATTACTCACCCTACCTGGAAAAAACAAATTAATACTCACTTACAATATTTAAATATTCTTATTTGGGGACGTTTTACAAAGTTAACATTTTATTAAATATTTTTTTTTTTTACAAATGCTTTTACTTTATCACATCATTATTTTTACATAAAAAAATAAAGGCAAAAATATTATTATACTACTTTTAGCTACACTATATATAATTAAAATACTGTTATTTCTTAAACACGGTGACAAAAGTAAAGGTAAACATGGTTAGTTAACCATTAATAAAAATAAACAAATTAAATCTTAAATCACAAAATGACAAAACAGAAGAAGACCGTTAAGAAACAGTAAATCAACAACTAAATTAAAATTAATTAAATAAATAAATAATTAATTAATTACCTCCGAAAGATCACCGGAATTTCGCCGCGGTTGCGTAGCTGGCCGCCATTTCCGGCGACGGCCATCCGGCCGAAGGCGGCGCCGCTGAGATCGAAATGCGTGCGGCCATTGGAGCAGTAGCCGCCGGGGCACTCGTCGGTGATAATAACCGTCACCGCCCGTCGCGAGCAGATCGACTGGTCCACGCACTTCACCTTGTAGCACGCGCCGCACCCTTCGCCGCCCTTGAAAAGCACCGGACTGACGGCGCCGACGCGCGCCCTGAACGGCTTCACGTCCACCAGCGACCCGTACCCGCACGCGCCGCCGTCGCTTCCGTCGCCCTCCGGGCTGCCGTACCACGTGGCCGTCGCCGGATGCCAATGCAGGTCCGCCACCGCGGAGGCGGAGCGGCCGGCTAGAGCGAGGAAAATGAAAATGCAGTGGAAGTTATAAAGAATGGTCAGCAGCGGCAGCAGCAGCCGCCTCGGAGCAGCCATTTCACGGCGGCGCGTGGAGATCGAGGGGCTGCCGACACTTTTACTCTCACTTTGTTTTTTACTCTGTTTTGTGGTAAGAATAGCGCTGTTGGGGACACACACACACCCGTATGTACTGTGTACTATGACTCTCTCTAGTGTAGTCTGCTTGGTATCTGTGTGTACATATATATATATATACAAATATTTTTTTTTTATATTTTATTTATACACCATCTTTATTCCCAAAAAAAAAAAGAGAAAAAGAAATCTATATTTCCATTAAAATATATATTTTTTTTTTTAAAAAAAAATGATATCGCGAGTTTCTGAAGTGGTTTAACAAAATTTAAATATAATTGCAAAATAAAATTATGATATAAACTAATGGAAGGTAACGGACGGCTTAAATTAAGGATTGAAATGGGTAATAAAAAACTGAAAAGTCGATATGGCCCATGGAGTTTAGCTTTAATGACGAGGGAGCCACTGCGAGTGTCCACTATAGAGTGGGACCGGACGACAGTTAAGGCGTTAAATCCGCACGACAGCATCCACGTGTTTGATTGTGAGTGTCAGATGAGGAAGGGTATTTCGGTCATTACGCTTGAGTCGTTCCTTCAACATTCTACCGTTAGTGATGCATTGTTGTTGTTTCTTTAAAGCGGCCAGGATGGAGACACGTGGCGCATTCTCAATATTGTTGTGTTGTAGTATTATTGTTTCCTTTGGATCATATCTTCTTACACGATATTTTCACGTGAGTTGCCTTTTTTCAATTTCCTGTATCTTTTTTCTTGTCAATAATATATGTACGTCAATTTATAGTAGAGTTTTTTCTTTTTCTTTTTCCTCTTCTCTTTATACAAAGTGTTCGGAAAAATAATTTAAGGTTCGCTGTCTATGTTTTAGGTGTTTCGATTTTGATTTTTTTTTTTTACTTTGTGATGACTTTAAGTCAATAATCTATATATATATATATAATTAATTAAGAAGGCATGCATTATATTCCATATGAGTTGAAACATGTTTGTATAAGGTAATAAGTAGTTGAGAATGAAAATGTGAATGTGAATGTGAATGGGAATACAAATAAATAAATGCAGACGCAGAGCAGATGTGAACAAGGAACGGTGCCTCCAAAATCGACCGCGACTCAACACCAACCGCCATGTGCTTTCACATGTCACTTAGGGGTTCAATTTATAAGTTTAACTATTCAAGGAGAGATCCTTCAATAATTATTATTGAATCTGCACTCTCACCTTGTCCGTCCTTTAAATTTATCTATTACTCCCTCCATCCCAATACAATAGTATTATTTATCATTTTTATCCGTTTCAGAACAATAGTCTTGTTTACATAAATAATCATATCACCGTAAAACTACTCCTACTTTTTCATTTTTATTACACTATTGCCACTATTTTTTACACTGATACGCTCACAAGGCAAAAAAAGTATTTTATCCATACTTTTTACTAATTATAACTACAGGATAATATCAATATTCCTTAAATTCCGTGTACAACCCAATTAAGACTATATGGGAAGGAAGGAGTATTATATTTGAAAAAGTAAAAAAAAATCAAAATTTAATTATTACTTTTCATTCAACTCTTATTTCCAATAAATATCACTCAATTTATTATATTCTCTCTCAATTCTCTTTAGTTTCTAATTAAACTTAAAAAAAACACCATCAATTACCTTTTCACTTTTTCAATAAAATATTTATTTTTCTTCTCTGCATAACAAACCCAAATGGACTAAATTTCCCGGACCAAGGAAGTATTATTATTATATTATTAGAGTAAATTATATAACACTCCTAATATTTTAATAAAAAAACAAAAACATATCAATTGAAAATTATATTAGTCTATATGCTTTACCAAATATTGCAATATCACACATTAATAAGTTAAAGATGCAACTCACAACACATTTTTGTATGCAATTGGATATTTAACGTTGGTGTTGGGATTTAAACTCGATAGGAAAACGGAGTTGGACTATAGAGAAGTTATCCACATAATCTGTGACTCATTTCGGCCCTCAAAATTGTGATTGCATGTGGACCATTTATATATATATACACACACACTGACACATATGTATCATTATTTTGAGTGTGGACCTTATACATTTCGGCCAAGATTTAATATCACCTTACAACTTGATTGAACTTTTTCCTCACGCCACTTCCCACTTTCCACACAAATAGCTAGCGTCGAAGTCGAACAATCGCCACATAGCGTCGAATTAAATAGATTTGGATTGCATGATCGAAAACTAACACTATAACAAGACCATAGCAAGTTTATGAAGTTAGAAATAGAAATCAAGTTTCATAACAAATCACAATAAATTGTGTAATAACATAGCAAGAACAAAAACCTACCAAACATTGATATAATAAGAATACCACCAGTGACAACTTTTCTAAAAAAACTCACTCAAATCACTAGAAATGTATGTATATGTATGTGCCTTTGTCCCTTTTTCTCCCACTACACGAGTCACAGCCAAAAAGGAAAAATCTCCACTAAAATTCATCGTTTCTAGCATTTATTTTCCATTAAAGAACATATTTTTATTAAAACAAACCCATAATTAAACAGAGTGTAATAAACCCATAATCAAAATGAATAAATTAAACAATTAAGTGCTAAGGATAAAGTGAAAATCAAATACTTATTAAAAAGAGAAGCTTTACCTTTAAGATTGAAGTCAAGAGTCGCCTTAATTGTACTGTCCCCGGACACCCCGTTGGCAGTTAAAAGCAGCAGTTGAACAATAATATCTATCATATATATAATTATATATGTCTCTATTCTGTTGTGTGTATGTGGGGTGGGGTGGGGTGGGGTGGGGGTGGGGTGGGGGGGGGGGGAGTGCCCCAATAATGCAAGTATTTAATTTGGTCACGCACCAACAAACTTTGTCGGTAGAAACAAATATGCAAAAGCAAAAGACACAAGATAACACAAACTGGTGGCACTTCCATTTTTTTGCTTTGTAAAGGCTGAAACATTATATACATATATCTATATCTATATATAAACATAAATGTAGGAACTAATGCTATAACTAAGAAACCTACCATTCAGGCAACATTCATTGTGAATTGGACAAAATCTTTCTCAAGTAGAAAGAAATATGATATATAATACATCAATAAAATGTCAAATGTGTATCTTTTGAAATGCAAGCATTATTATTGCTATGATTATCTTGAGTTATATACAAAATATGCAGTTTTATTGAAATTTAGGCGTACCAGAGACGAGGAAGTAGTTCTCCTTCCATGACAAAAATAAATAAATTAAATTCCATGTACATTTGATGTCTCCTCCATCTGCTTCATGGCCATAAAATTGATTATCGACTTGTCTGGAAGGGAAAAAAAAAAAAAAGAAAATGTGAATTACGATGGCAAAAAAAGTGATATAAATTCTCATAACGTAGGCAGTTGAAGTTCTTTGAAATCGTGTGTTAGGAAAGATCACAAACCTTACTATTAACTCTCATGTTCCAAGCATTATTTTTCACCGAATAGGCTGGGTCGCCAACAACATAGGATTGTGGGGGTATATAATTCTTTAGGAGAGGTACTCTAGCTGGTAGATACTCATCGTCACTTTCATAGTATCTCTCGGGATGTGGTCCTAATGCTTTGAGAATCATCGCCAACAAGATGTTTATCCCCTGCAAGAAAAGCCATTACAACCTTAGTATACTTAAAGAGGAACACTGTAAACAGAAAACAATGTAAGAGGCATGATATGACAAAAAAACGCCACTACAAAGCACGGAATTCATGTCATACAGTTTTCGCCAATCCATTCTCAGGAAAATTTTAATTTATTTTGATATGTTTACGTATTTAGTTTTAATCCATCTATTGGTTTAATATTTTTAGGCCTTGAAACGACAAAGTATGGTAAATGTACTTTGAAGTTAGTTTCCGATGGCGGATCTTCTTAGTCATGTGACAAACTTCATAAAAAATCATTTCAACTTATCTTGGAATCAAAAGCTACTAGGAATTCGGAAATTACAATTTTTTTTTGGGTCAAATTTGCAGCTACCACATAATTATGGGTTCAATATGCACAGTGATTGAAGTATCGAACTATTCTAAGTTGGATCTATTAGATAAAAAGATCACATTGACTTAATTACTACAATTGCTTCCAGCCTTGTGATAAGTAATCACGACTAACAAACAGTTATTGCATAAATGAAACTGGAAATATTCGGAGTTCTAATTCCAAGAAAAGTCTACATTACCATCGATCTTCAGGTAATCGACAAAGGGTGCAAAAATAGAAAGAAATTAACCTCTAAAGCAACCACTGAAAGGCCAATCCATTTGCATATATCAAAGTTTTCTTGGATAAAATCCTTTAAATTATCAAAATTTCCAGTTGGGTCCTCCGGGAAGTCCTGATCAAGATTAGAAAGTAAACATTTATAAAATTGTACATTACTGATATATATATATATATGAAGTCGAAAACTAGAGCAAACCTCCTTCCAATTATGGTTTAGGAAAATATCAGCAGTGACTGTAGCTTCCAGCACAAAAAGCAGAAAAACAAAAACCATGTACTGCATTTGTTAAGGTCAAGAACAACTGCTTCGTAGAAATTCATTCGTAGAAATTCATTGATCGTAACACTCCACAGGCAGACATCTAAATGCCAAATCTTATAATACGTATGCACGACACAGTTTTTAGCATTAGTGAAGTTACACATATTCTTTCACAAGGAAATACATTATGTAATTTCGTCTCCTTAATCAGCACCTCTAAACAACAATGGATAGGCTAAAAAAACGGATGTATCGTCGAAATCTTCTGAAATAAAGAATTTCAGCAGGAGAAACAAATACACTAATCATAAGAACATTCCTAAGTGCAGGACAAATTCAGCAAACAACATGCATGAGGTATTTTCAAGACAATAAATAAGAAATTAAACACCCCGCAATCGATCACAATGAAATTTCCCTAAATCAACAAAAGAGGCTAGCAGTCTCCTAAAGATCAATGCCTTAGCCTTCCAAGTTCCATCCACCTAAATTGAAATTTTATGCATGCCAATAGTGAAAATCAAATCCATATTTGATCAATTGAATATAACCAACACACGAAAGATACAATGTACAAGCAACAACCGGTAGCAGTCTCGGCCGCAACGTGTCCTGAGCATGAAATCACGCACACAGCAACCCCAAGCCCTAGAACAGTGTATATGAACCTGAATTCCAATTAAACGAAAGCAAAATTTCAGAAATTAAAATTTAAAAATGAAATCGGAAGCACCAAGCACCATTCACGAAGCTTCGATTTATACAATGCACAGACATTCAAAAAATCATCAGAAACATTACCAGGGAATAGGGACCTCCGTGGATTCGTAGTGGCGGAGCCAAACCCTAAGCATCCAAATAGCGTAGATAGCAACAGCAATTCCTACCATTCCTAACACCGAATTCGTGAGCTTTAGCATCGATTGGATGCAACTCCGCGCCATTCGACCCATTTTTATTTTTTATTTTCAGCAAAATTATTACGTTTCAATAAGATCCCAAATCCAAAACCGACACTGCAGATTGACAATGGAAACCAAAATCCCAACTCCAGCAATCAGAAGAACATCAGATTAAGGGGTCGGGATTGAATCGGTCGGGAATCAATTAGGGTTTGATTTGATGGAATGGGAAGACGAAGAAGAAACAGATACGAAAAAACAGAATTGTAAAATGACACATTAAATATAATAAATAAAATTTTAAAAAATTATTAGTAAAACATCAAGTTGCTGTGGTGTAGTGGTTATCACGTTAGTCTTACACACTAAAGGTCCCCAGTTCGATCCTGGGCAGCAACAAAATCATTATTTTTTTATTTCTCTATATTTTATTTATTTTGATTTCCTTAAAATAAAATGGGTTGAAAGATTTTTAATTAACTTTTGTTGAAAGATTTGTGTTGATTTTATATTTTATAATAAAGTAACACATCCTAAACGAACTTAATTATCTTAGGATAAAATTTAGCTTATATTATTAAAACAACAACCAATGTTTGTTCAACAACACATTTGCAATAACATACTCCCACCATTCCAAACAAGGTGTAACATTTACTTTTGGCACGAGTTTTTAGGTGGGTAGTATTAAGTAAGATAATTTAGAAATTAGTTGATGTGATGGAGAGAGAAATATATATTTTATTTTTTTTATTTGGATTATGTGAGGGGATAAAGTGTGGGGTAAAAATTAAATATAATTAATTATTTTTTATTTTAGAAATATTGTAGGGTATTTGGGAGTACCAAAAAAAAAATGTTGCATGTTTGTGTTTGGGACGGAGAGAGTATTTCTTAATATCGAAAGCAACTTGCAAACTTATGGAATATATACAATATTGTGGTAAAAGTGCAATACATGTTTACGATTTAAAATCTTTTACTATATATAATTTCAATTAAATCATATTTAATACTTCCTCCGTCCCATAATTAAATATTCATTTGCGTTTTGCACGTAGTTTTAGAAATATTAGTATTATATTGGGATATAGTAGAAATAAAGTAAAAATGACTAAAATAATCTTATTAGTATGTGTGATATAAAGATAATGACATTTGTGTAATATATTGTAAGTTGTAAGGGTATTTGTAATATTAGGTATATAATATAATTACTAAAAAAAAAAGGAAATAGATACTTTGTTATGGAACGAACTAAAATAGAAAAATAAAAACTTTGTTATGGGACAGAGGGGGTATTATCTTTTCATACAAATAATTACATCTGATACAAATAAACCCACCGGACATGTAACACTCAGCAAATTTTTTTGAGTAAAAAGATTTCGAATTTGTTTGGTTTGTAATTCAAACTAGTTGTATTATTGTAATACATTTATACATTTTTCAATAAATATATAATATTATTCTATCGTGTAAAATATTATATCAAAATTTTGTTTAAATCAAAACTTAAACAAGTGGGAATTTGAGTTATAGAAAAAAATAATATAATTCAAAATAAAAATATGTATATTATGTGAGGCAACAGAGTAAATATTCGATAACATATATTCAAAACATATATATAATAAAATTATATTTTTTATATATATAAATATATGTATATATGTGTTAAATGAAATCTATCACATATCATTTTCAATTTGTTTTACTAAATAGTACTCCCTCCGTTCCAGATAGCGTGTCTGCTATACTGTAGACACGGTATTTTAGGAGATGTGTAATTAGTAGATAATTAAGAATGTATTAGTGAAAATAATTATCCTATAATATAAATAATTATAAATTAACATTAAGATAACTAATTAGTTTAATTAAAATTAAAAAAAATGAGATTAAAGTGTGTAATCATTTTTTTTTTAAAAAAAAAAGTGACATAGTATGTGGGACGGACAGAAACGAAAATATGGATATGGTATTTGGGACGGAGGGAGTATAAAACTAATTATAAGTATATTGATACTTTTATTGAAGATTTGTATCTAGTGTTCACAACATGACAATGATTTTTATTTAATTTTTTAAAGTACTAGTTGTTGACACGCAAGTTGATATTTACTATTACATGATTATTTTAAGTCATTTAAGTATTAAAAAAATAAATTGTATGATTTAAATGTTTTTGTTTGATGTCAATATTAATAAGGAAATATATTGAAATGTTCAAAGATAGAAAGTGATTTACACAACCTATTCAACTATATTAAGGTTTGTAAATTGTGTATATTATATTATAAAATTAGTTAGAGTCATTGTCATTAGGTCACACCTCTTAATAATTTAATTCATATGTTTGTAAAATTGGCTAGTAAGACAATTTTTATTTATTTTTTATTATATAATTAATTTGTTGCTCATTCTTATTATTTGATTATGAACGTGATATGTACAACCTATAAATTTGATGATATATATCCAATTTAATTAAATGTGTGTGTTTTCTTTAGGATTTTTCTTTTTTCATTCAAATTTATGCATAATTTTTACTTATATATTATTATAAAAAATAACTATTATTATATATTTTTATTAAAATTCGTATCCAATCAAATAGACATCATTTTTTATGATGGAAAAAATATTTTTTTTATATAAAATCACCCTAGTAATAAATAATAAAGAACTAAATTCTAAAAGAACATGAATTCATCTAGAATTGATGGTACAAATTTTAATAAAAATATATTATTTTATTTTATAAAATATTATATAAATCAAAATTTAAATACAATTACAAGCACAAACCAACCAAACTTCAGAACTAATTAATTTCTTTTATCTTTTCATTAATTCATTATGTATAATTGAACAGTTTATTTTAGTTTACATGCAGTTTTAAAGATGATTTAATAATTTTAATTTAGTATCAAATATTATTTTTTTCATTTTCGTTTGAGAACAGATAATAAAAATATGATTAAATGTATATGTTAAGTGATAAGTCAACTTATTGTAATTATTATTATTATTATTATTGTTATATGAAAAAAAAATAAAAAGAGATGGCATATGAAAACAATCATATAAAATTGTAGTACAATACAAAGACTATATCATATCCACATATTTACATATATTATATTAATTTTTTTATAATATATATTTTATGATATATTCGTGTTAGTTACTATTTTTACGTGATAAGGTTTCAAATACGAATTTTCATACCCTAAAATGATGTATGTTTTTAGTAATTGTGTACTATTATTATTTATTTTATTTTTTTAAAACTCATCGGATTTAATAATCTGTAAAGTAGCCGCAACAAGTAGAGTGACACAGGCTTATAAATATTTTTAATTGTTATGTAATGTAACTCATAGTTATATTCACATATAAGCTGTGCAGTGTGTCAACAGCCGCTCACCACCACCTTGTCTTTTATCTTATACTTTCATCATCATCATCATCAATATTTACATACATTAACTATATAACCCATATAATAATAATATATCCAGGGGGTGGGGGGCTTAGAACAAGAGAAGACACAGCACAACACAGCAGAAGAGAAACAATAATATCCTCCCCAACGATTCTTCACTCCGCCTCATAAATCGCCTCCTATTCCAATTCCCGTTTCCGTACGCTACTCGATGCCCGTAAAACGACGTCGTCCCGGTCCCGGACTCCCCAAACATCTCCCCGCATATTATATCCCCTAACATCCCGATCATCGGGTCCACCATGTAGTTGCTACTCGCATTCTCCGCCCAAGACGCCGGCGCCGGCGCCGGACTTCGCAGCACCGGCGACGGCGACAACGCACTGCATCTGCAGTCGAATCGCCGAGGCCTCTCAGGTATCCGATTCTGCATTTTATCCTCGCCGGCGGCCGCTGCGCCGTAGAGCGGGATCACGGTGGTTAGTGAGACCTCTTTCTTGCACACCGGGCATGGCGATGATTTCTGGTGGTTCGGATTTTGGATCCATTTGTATATGCACGGCCAGCAGTACAGGTGGCCGCAGAATGTCACGACTGGCTCTTGCACGGCGTCCAGACAGATGTTGCATTCGAATCCGTGCAACAAATTGTTGTCGTCTGCTTCATCGTGGCTGCCAAAGGAAGCTCCTACTTTGTAGTCCAGAGGACTCTGTGCGAGCGTGCGTTGATCCATGGACATGGACGAAATTTCACTGCAGAAGAAAGGAGAGAAACAAATGAGATCGGGAATCGAACAATGAGGATTGTGGTATAAGAAAATTTATTAGCATGAGATTGCAAGTTCTTTGTAAGCAGTTGATCAGGTAGAGATTGATCTAAACTACTGAATTATGCATTGCGGATACTTCATAAATGGATTCGAAGATGAGTTCAGGTTATTGGTATTAAATGGAAATAAGAACATCATCCTTTTTACGTGCGTAAATCAGGTGAGGCGTTTAATCAACATGATTCCGAAGACAAAAGCGTTGCACCTAATTCCTGACTGCGGACCTAATATGTTCCTTCAATTTAGAGGAATTAATTCCTTATGAACAAAGCAGCAGACAATTGCTACTGTACCTACAGCACTACCTTAATCAGGCATCAAAATAAAACGTATTCATGGTAAAAACCTTCAAAAGCTACGGATTATATGTGAGGAATCAGATTTGCTCAGATTCGTGCTCAAATCACCAGAGATAAGGCTGAAAAAAAGTGGTGTCTCTGTGAATGAAATTTCCTAAAAACTTTGAGATATGATGATCTGAGGTTTGGCGTGGTATTCTCAACGCAGTTCAATGTACAATCGAAGAATACAATTATCCAGAAAGTGATGGCAAATTGGATAAGATAGTCATTGCAACACCACAACTGAGAATTTTTCTCGCCGGATAAAGGTAAAGATAATCTCCAGACTCAATCCAATAAAGCATCAAAACGAAATTCCTCTAATAGAAACCTAAAAAAGTTTAAAAAGAAAAAGAAAACTGCACGAAAAGCATTACTCAATCAACTCGAACGCATCTGCTAATCCAGCGACGAGGAAACCTCCTGGTAATTCACGAATTCAGCCTTCTTTTACACAGTTCTACGATTAAGCAACCAATTCCATTCACTCTTACAGTTACCGATCGCAAACGGAAGAAGCTATCAATAATTAATGCAGAAAACAAAAACAAAAACTACAGAAACAACTTATAACCTTGAACATCCGTTGAAACAAAAGGTGATCGCGTGCGCGCCTTGCTCGCCTCGCAGTGGGGACCGTACAGAAGATGAGAAGCCTGTTGCTTTCGTTCTTCGTATCCACAGAGTGCTGTATGGGAAGAAGGCCGCACACACGCTACTTATATATATATATAGAGATATAGATATCTACATACGTACAAATAGATATACGTATACGTATACGTATATGTATATGCTGAGGGTGACATAATTTGTAACCGCTTTTGGAATTTTACCCGGCGTGATTCTCGGGATCTTTATGCCAGGTCGATCTACACCGTTCATCGGATTGATTCTCCCATATCATCAACGGTGTAGATGTCTTGGGTGTTGAGGTCCGGGCTTTCAGGTATAGTTGGATAATACGCCAGGGGTTCCTGACGTGGCGGATTCCAAGTATTTATTTATTTTTCATATTAATCTACTTTTTTAAAACAAAAATATTTGTCAGTAATTCATTAGAACCAGGTTTCTTGACTAAGCTTACACTCTCTAATCCTTTCTTCTACTTGAGATAAATAATTAATACTTACAAATTTTTAAAATAAAATAATAATAATAATATAAAATATTTGTCTGTATTTAAATTTTATCTACATTTTGATGGCGATGTTTGTATAGATAATTATATTAATACAAGAGTGTGTTTAATTTTATTGATTTGGATTTGAAATTCAATTAAAAATTCTTATAATTTTTATTTAAAAAAAAACATATGAGATCTAATAGTACAAATCTAGGGAATTATGTATCTATAACAACTTTATTTGATTTGCATTTTATTTTTCTTTTTTTATGTATTCTCTGTTAAAATACAAATAAAAAAAACTTAGAATTTGTTTGTTTTGTGTTTTGCTTTAATTTTTCTTTTTTTTTTTTTTAATATGAATTATAAAGAATTGTGAAGATAATACTCCCTCCATCCCAATACAATAGTCTTGTTATTTACCAGTTTTGTTCATCCCAAAACAATAATGTCATTTTCATAAATAACCATATCACTGTAAAACTAGACTTACTTTTTCATTATTATTACGCAATTGCTACACTCACAAGAGCAAAAAATTCTTTTACCTGTACTTTTTATCCACGGCTAATATAATATCAATATTCATTAAATCTTATGTCAAACACAACTCAAACTATAGTTTTGAGACGAATGAAGTATATTATTATTTAAAAAAAAAATAAAAAGAGAAAAGAATATGTTAGATATTTTTGATAAAAAAATATACATCCTAAATAAATCCGTCCCTTCAATCTCTTAAAGAGTTATTTATTTATTTATTTATTATTAAGAGCAGATCAGTTGGGGTTGGACTTTATCTTTTAACGTGTGATTATTTTAATGTATGATTTCTATGTCTTATTGCAACTTAATCAAACATTAACAATTATTCATCTCATTGTCATTTAATTTGTCATAAGAATGAAAACAATAACAATAATAATATAGTGTGTGTAATTTTTAATTTTATTTTATATTTTTATATATTAGATATGTTTTGAGAGTGTTTAAAAATTTTGATTTTTTTTTTTTAATAGTAACAATTAAAATAAAAGTTATGTATTTTGATCTGATATAAATAAATATTAAATATATGGTTTAGTATAATATTCTATTAAAAACAATAAATTTAAATATAATTTTTTTTAAAAAAATCTCATAAATATTTCGGAAACTAATATATTATTGGCATGTATTTATTTTTATAACAATTATTGGTGTGACTCGAGTATAATATGTCTTTGATGTTGTAGCCATTCTATTATAATCGACAAAAAAAGTTTGAGTTTCATTTGGTCATCAAACAAATATTTTGTAATGAACCGAAGCATTTGTGTTTATTTTGTGTTTGATTTTGATTGTGTTATTTGTATTTTTAAAATGAAATAATTATTTATTAAAATGTATTGTTATATATTTTTAAAAAAAGCTACAAAATTGTATAGTAAAAATATTGGACGAAAAATATCAAAGTAAACAAAATGAATTTTTAAACTCGTGGATTTATGGATATTATGATCGTAAAAAAAAAATAAAATTCTTGTTGTCAAATCAATGATTTGTCTCATTTTATTGTTCATTTTGTACGATTTTCTGTAAGAAAAATACTAACTCTATTTTATAAAATATTATATTAAAATATAATTTAAATTAAAATTCAAATAAAAGAACTTAATTCTAAACTTAAGACAAATACAACCTTAAAAATAATATAAAAATAATATTTTTTTATCATATTATTCATTTTTATATATAAATAAAAATATTAATTGAACAAGCATGATGTTTAAAAAAAGAATTATTTTGTTATATTTGGTTTGAACAATATTTATTTTAGTGAATTCTGTAAATATTATATAATGAATAATATATAATATAGTATTAATTTTTTAAATAATATATATTAAAAAAAAAAAACAAATCATAAATAAGACTAAAAACAGAGAGTGGGAAAAATTGCAAATAGAAAAGGTAGAAAAATTCAAACAATTTTGTTCCAAAAGTCGGGGAAAAGAATATCATCGTTCCGGCGAATACAGATAAAAGTCACCGCCCGCCGACCAACGCCATTGTTAACTTCCTTTTCCATCGGCGGCGCACCGCCTTCTCTGTATCCTCCCTTCCCACCTTACCCATGTCGTTTAACGCCTTCAAAGAGGCTCTAAAGCCCTGCAAAACCAGCAGTACATCATCCACCTCCCCGAATTCTTCCTTCTCTACTTCGCTCATTTCCCGAGAGTTTGATCCATCAATTGTACCCAGAAAGCCCCCTAAATCATCTGTGGCTCAGCAGCTTCTGCGCCTCCAGGGAGATGCCGATTTCTGTCCGCAAATCGAATTGAAAGAATCAAAAAAGGAGGGAAATCTGAATCCTGGAAAAAATGGTCTCAGTGAAGTGAAAGGCGAAAAGGAGAAGGAAAATAAACCGAGAGATTTTGAATCAGAGGGTTTTCGTCAGATTGAGAACACTGGACCTTACGAGCCTCTTCTTCTGTCTCAGCCTGGCGAGAATCCTGTTGTGCAGGTTGGATTTTGTAGCAAGCCCTTTCAATTCGCGTTTTGTAGCTTTATGTGTTCACAAATTTGTGTCTGATTGATTAGGGTTTCTCAGTGGACTCGTTGATTGTGCTACTATTGGTTGCCTGAACTGCGTATTCGGTTTCTATATATGCACTAGAAAGCACAGGCATTCATTTTCTATATACATTAAATGTAGGTGCTTGTTTGCACCAAGGGTGGAGTTTCTATGTCAGCTGCATTAGTCTAGGTGGTTTTTACTGCAAATTATGTTGAGGAAGGATGAATCATTTCCAAAATGGAGTAACTGGTCTATTTCTACAGGGGGAATGGAATTCAATTAAATTTGGCCTGGGGTTGAGACTAGAGGAAATTACTCATAGTCTGGAACTTTGAACATGGACACACCATTAAGCTCTAGAGTAGCTTATTTTTATAATAGTGATCTTGTAAAATTTCCTGAAGGGTTGGTCCAATATTGGTTAAGACTGAAGCGTTTCTACTTTTTTTTTTTTTTTTCCTTTGTTGATAAACATGACGATAAGTGTTTAGTGATTATGATAATATGTTCTCTGTATTTTGACAATGGGAACTTAAAGACTCCCTATGCACAAGTTATAATATATCAAACATATGTTTGCATATTATTAAAAATGAATCTTGATGAGACCATCCTTGGGTGTAATTTGGATATTGTTCCATTTTTAAGTAATTTTCAGGTTCCCGCATCAATAAATAGTAGACTATTGGAGCATCAAAGACATGGAGTGAAATTTTTATATAACCTGTACAGAAACCACCATGGAGGTGTTTTAGGAGATGATATGTAAGTTCCAGTTTTACATTATATTTTACATAAGTCGATTTAAGTTAAATTATCTAATTTTAAATATATGGATTGCTCAGAAGGCCGTATATATGAACACTTCTTTGACAAGCACTGTTGTCATGTTTTGGTGCATTTAATGCTTTATGAAAAATACCTGTGTATATTCTAAAACTGAGATGCATTCATACATTGTGCGATAAATATCTGAAAAAATCTGTCATACGGTTCATGGCTTAGCTCTTAGTTATGCATTTGTGTTTCTTTTTTCGTTCCGTCTTTTTGTCCAGTTTAATTCTCCTTATATTTCTGCTTTGGAATTTATGCTGCTACATCAGGGGATTGGGAAAGACTATTCAGATAATTGCGTTTTTGGCTGCGGTATATGGGAAAGGTCTGGAGCCAGAGTCGGCATCTGACAAAGGAAAACAAACAGAGAAGAAGGGTCCTGTGCTAATCATTTGCCCCAGTTCCATAATTGTTAATTGGGAAAATGAAATTTCCAGATGGTCTACTTTCAACGCTTCGGTTTACCATGGACCAAATCGTGATTTGATACTTGACAAACTTAAGTTAGACAGTGTTGAGATTCTTATAACCAGCTTTGACACGTATAGATTGCAAGGAAGCATCTTGTCAAATATCCAGTGGGAGATTGTGGTAATTGATGAGGCACACCGGCTTAAGAATCAGAAGTCGAAGCTTTATACAGAATGTCTGAAGATTAGGACCAAGAAACGATATGGGCTTACAGGAACTATAATGCAGAACAAAATGATGGAACTGTTCAATCTCTTTGATTGGGCAGTACCTGGCAGCTTGGGGGCACGGGAGCACTTTAGAGAGTTTTACGATGAACCTATCAAGCACGGTCAAAGATCAAGTGCCCCAGAAAGATTTGTCACAATTGCTAACGAGCGAAAAAATCATTTGGTATCAGTTTTGCGAAAGTATATGCTCAGAAGGACAAAAGAAGAAACAATTGGGCATCTTATGATGGGAAAAGAAGATAATGTTGTATTTTGTGCCATGAGTGAGTTGCAAAAACGGGTTTATACGAGGATACTGCAGCTACCCGACATCCAAACCCTTGTCAATAAGGACCTTCCATGCAGCTGTGGGAGCCCTCTGAAACAAGTTGAATGCTGTAAAAGAACAGTGCCAGATGGTCTTATTTGGCCTTATCTTCATCGAGACAATCCTGACGGCTGTGATTCTTGTCCTTTTTGCCTTGTTCTGCCTTGCCTGGTCAAGCTTCAACAGGTATCTGTTTTCAATACAAACCAATATAATTTTGATGGGAAGGATAATGCTGCTTGCAACACATTTTCTAGATGTTAATCTTACAGCGTATATATCCTTCCTGCGTGCCTGTTTCAACATTACTTATCGTTGCGCTGTGTTTTTTGGCTGTACTATGACAGATAAGTAATCACCTGGAGCTTATCAAACCTAACTCTAAGGATGATAAAGATAAGCAAAGAAAAGATGCGGAATTTGCTTCCACTGTATTTGGTGCAGATATTGATCTAGTGGGAGGGAGCATCCAAAATGACAGTTTCATGGGGGTTAGTGATGTGAGACATTGCGGAAAGATGAGGACATTGGAGAGACTGATTCATTCATGGATTTCTAAGGGGGACAAGATTCTTCTATTTAGTTACTCAGTAAGGTAATATGTCGAGTTATGTACATTCCTGGATTAGTTTCACTGCATTATAGTAATATATTTTCTTGTTATTATGTTTCCTCCGAACAAGTTGATTATATAATGTTGGAGTCTGAAACCATCTACATATGGAAATTGCTCTTGCATATCATGGAGGCAGACTTCAAGCGTCATCTTAATAATTGCATTTCAATCACATTATCTGTTTTGATTGGCATCTTTCGTCTATGTTTTACCTTTGTGTTGCAAAGTGTGGTGTTGGCTTGTCTTGCATTCAAATTCTTATTAACAAACATGTTTATCCTAGGATGCTAGACATACTTGAAAAATTCATCATACGTAAAGGCTATTGCTTCTCACGACTAGATGGTTCCACTCCAACGAGTCTGCGTCAGTCTCTTGTAGATGACTTCAACTCAAGTCCAAGTAAACAGGTCGATTTTCTGCCTTAATGCCTTGAGTTCAATTGTTTCTGTTCAAGTTTTGTTTTCGAAATGTCTGTTTTTTAACATTAGGTGTTCCTGATATCTACACGAGCTGGTGGACTAGGCCTAAATCTTGTTAGTGCCAATCGGGTTGTAATCTTTGACCCAAACTGGAACCCTGCTCAGGATCTGCAGGCGCAAGACCGGTCGTTTCGTTTCGGCCAGAAGAGGCATGTAACAGTTTTCCGTCTTCTTGCAGCTGGTTCTCTTGAGGAACTCGTCTACACAAGGCAGATATATAAGCAACAGTTATCAAATGTTTCTGTTGCTGGGAAAATGGAAAAACGATATTTTGAAGGCGTGCAGGTAGCCAAAATACTTCCATAACATCAAAACTGTTTCCTCCTGATGTGTATTTAATTCATGATCTATCATCTTCTACGATATCCGTAAAGGACTGCAAGGAGTTTCAGGGCGAGTTGTTTGGGATCTGCAACTTGTTCCGTGATCTTTCCAATAAGCTTTTCACTAGTGAGATTGTGGAATTACACGAGAAGGACGGAAAAGAAACTGATTACAGTTGCAGCGCCGTGCTGGACTTGACTGAGGACGGAAATCAATCTGACCCTCGGGGGGAACAAATAGCTTCCAACCTTTCAGAAGAAATGGCGATAGATAATCCAGTGTTTAGAAACCTCGGTATGTTTGCATTAGGTGCCATTGATTACGAGTTCAGGGTCGTCGTATTTATGTAGCGTTTGCAAATTCTGGAGAAAACAGAAGCAAACTTTAACCGTTCGTGTTGTTTGTTCAGGTGTTGTATATGCTCATCGAAATGAGGATGTTGTGAACATACGATCCGTGATACGGGCGAAGAAGACACCTTTGAGGGGAGATAGGGAACAGGCAAGAAGCCCTCCAACCGAAGAATTGAATGAAATTCCTAAAGAATCTAATGAGGAGAAGAAGGATGAGACTGATCATCATGACTTGGATTCCTCGAAGAGAAGGAAACATGATCAATGCAGCCTTCTTTCGATATTCATGGGCATTGAAGAGGTAGAGTTAAGAAAGTTATTACACCCGGGATCTCCCGATGGCTCTCAGTCGAGTCGGCGGGACGAAGAGGTCCCTAACGGTTGAAAAACGTCCAATTTCTGGACTTAGTTCGTGTCTAATTGCAAATGTGCATATAGTAGGATGGCGTTTCTTTGAAATCTAATTAGGTATGAATCTTTTTGTCTTTGTTGTTTGGTAAAACATCCCTCCGCTGTACCTTGTATATATGTATGACTTTTGATGTAAAATTATTAGATATATTAAAATGATAAAAATTGTTAAATTATAAATTTATTGAATCACATAAAACCATGTAGTATAAAATACGAATGTCATAGAATATATTCCATTGTTTCCTCCACTTTTTTCTCTTGCCCCAGAAGGAAATATATATATATATATATATATCCCATAAATATAAAAAATAGATATGCCAAGAGATTTAAGAAGAAACGAAAATAGATCGAAAAATAGAAAGATCAAAACATAGAAATTGAAAAAGGACAAGAAACGGCAAGGCAACAATGGGTTTGAAACGATCCTCGTTGCATTTGTTTCTTCTCTTTCTTGTCGTCGCCTTTCATCTCGCATCTTCTTCTTCGTCCCACATTTCATGTAGCCATCATATTTCAGCTAATTCAATAATATTTGTTTATCGTGATAATATTTTATGTTAAATTGTCGATCAATTTATGCCTATTCATATTTTTTATCGATCCTTTTTACACACAGATGGAGTTATCACGTCAGATGGTAACATTGGTCGTTCCCTTCTACAACAAAAGACAAGTAAGACACAAATCGTCTTCATACCTTAAAAATGTTCGATTCCATTAGAAACTCGAACGAACAATAATATATTTTTATATAGAAAATTATCGTATAAATAACTTCGTCGACATATTGCAGCTTGCAACGTCGACTTCGAGCACATGAACTACACGGTGATCACGAGCCAATGCAAGGGCCCAAACTACACGCCCGACCGGTGTTGCCCGCCTCTAAAGCAATTGCTTTGCCCCTACAAAGATCAGGTAAACGACCTCAAGAGCAACTGCGCCGATACCTTTTTCAGCTACGTTAATTTGTACGGGAAGTACCCGCCGGGACTCTTTGCGTCATTGTGCAAAGATCGAGAGGAAGGCCTCTCGTGCGACGGGGTCGACGCACAATCAAACCCACAAGCTACAGCAAGTTCCGCCGTCCCGGTTATTTCCCCGACCTCCTCGTCGTTGTACACGTTCGTCGTTGGTCTCCCGTTGTTGCTCGCCATTTACATGTAAGTAGTGTTGTATCGAAACATTGCGTCAATTTTCGAATATTGATCGATCACATTTTCGATCCGCGCATTTGGATGATACGATTCCTCGATAGCTCCGTCGGATTTTCATTGTCACAAGGTTACGCTATCTTCAATCAATTCGAGAACACACCCTTTGTGTTCTATCTGTTCCGTAAGAACTTGCAGAGCTTCGTTTATTCGATCGTAATCCGGGTGGCTCTCATCACCCGACGCGAAAACGTGCGACTCGTATCGAACTTCGATCCAGCTGCAAGCGGCTTCCTTCTTCATTCCCTTGTTTCTCATCTTCATTCTCATCTTCGTCGCGTCTTTCCATCTTCCAGCCGCGGTATAAACGTTCGATAACAGAACGTAAGCGTTTACGTATCGAGGATCGATCGCGAGCATTTCTCCCGCAACCTTCTCGGCTAGCTCGACTTTCTTGTGCACTCGGCAAGAAGACAACAATGTCGACCAAATCGCCACCGTTGGTTTGATGGCATCCATCCCGCGAATGAACTCGTAAGCCTCGTCTAATCTTCCCGCACGGCTGAAAACATCTGAGACTGCCGCGTAGTGTTCGATCTGCGGATGGATTCCGTAATCCTCAACCATGCTTGCGAAATACCCGCGGGCTGTATCGACCAATCCGGCATGGCTACACGCGGTCAAGACCGCGAGAAACGATGCGGAATTCGGTTCGACTCCTTCCATCGACATTTTCTCAAAGAGCAAAACTGCGTCGTGAGCCTGACCGTGCGTCGCATAAGCCATTATCATCGCCGTCAAAGAAAACGCGTCGTGAAACTCCATTTTATCGAAGATCCACCTCGCCGTCTTTATGCTGCCGCACTTCGCATAGATGTCGACAAGCGAACTCGCAACGTATATGTTGTCCTCAAAACCCCACCTGATTATATAGCCGTGGAGCTGCTTTCCCAAACACATCGTCGTCAGGTGAGCGCAGGCCGGCATTATGCTCGAAAATGAAATCGCCACTGGCTTGAAATTCGCAGCCAGCATTTCCCGGAACAGTTTTAATCCGTCGTCGAACCTGCCGTTCTGCACCCACGCAGCTACCATCGAATTCCAAGAAACACTGTCCTTCAATGGCAGCGCGGCGAAAATGCAATACGAATCCTCCGGTCGGTTGCAATTTGCATACATATCGATCAAACTGCTGCCCATGAACAACCCTTTGTCGAAGCCACACCTAACAGCGTATCCGTGGATCTCTTTTCCTTTAACAATATCGACGTTGCGGGCAATGATGGGAAGAACGGTAGACAGAGTGAAGGAATCGGGCTTCACATTGAACCTCACCATGTCCTTCAATGCCGACAATGCTGCTGAGGAGATCCGGTTCTGTACAAGTCCTCGAATCACAGTGTTCCATGAGACAACATCTCTAACTGGCATGGCTTCGAAGATTTTACTCACACTGTCTAATTCATCCCTGCTTCGAACATAGAATTTCTTCTCGCTGCCATTGAAATCCAAGCAATTCTCCAGCGAATCTCCCTCGTTTTCATTTAAATGAGAGCCTACATATGTCTCTACACCATTATATTTAAATCTAAGCTTTCGTTTCTGTTGAGGCATTTCGTCGAACACATTGCGGGCGTCCATAGGCGGCTCCAATTTGGAGTACATGTTCATCAGGGAATTTCCGGTGAAAAGGTCGCCATCGACGCCGTGCCTGACCACGCATCCATGAACAGCCCGGCCGAGGCGGAAATCTCCTAAATCGGCGCAGGCTTTGAGCAGAAGAGGGAACACGTTCGGATCGGGAGTTATCCCAGAGGTCCTCATTCTGTTGAAATAGGCGACGGACTCGACGGAATTTCCGGTGGAAGCGCAGCATTTAATCATGGATTTCCATGCCTTTTTGGGAGGGATTTTTCGGAAGGAGTTGAAGAGTGAGAGGCAGTATTGAAGGAGGCTGAAATTGGTGTAGATGGAGAGGATAATGGCTGCAGAAGAATCGGGAAAGGAAACGATTGCTGGTTGAAGTTTGATGACACGGGCGTGTAGCTGCTTGGCCTCGCCGGCCGTTCTGATGCTCGCCGGATTGTTCAGAACCGCCCAGAGGTTTCGGGCGGCCCCCGCCATGGTTGTACCAGTAATACTTTTGTGTGCACGATACTACGGAGCAGCTAGGTTCTGTCTGGTTACCGTTGGTTTTAAAATCGGTTTTAGGTATTTTATTTATGATGTAAAATATAGTATATAATTAAAAATTATATTATGTATTTAAATGTTTTAAATTTTATAAGAATACTTTACAACAAAATAAAATTTTATACGATATAAATAAATATTATAACTAGTTTAAATTAATTTTATATAACTTTTTATAATATATATGAGATAAAAACAGAAAATCTTAAACGAATGTATTATGTAATATTTTAAAAAATTGAAAAATATATATCAATTAAAATCTAACACTAGATAATAAAAAACATATGGTCTGTTTGTTTGATTTTCTAAATTTATTGTTATTATTTAACTGATAATCAAATATACTTGAATTAATTTATTTAATTAATATTTTATTTAGATGAATAATTACACTGATATAAATAATTTAATAATATAATCTATATTTAAAATTAATTTTTATTATTTACATATATCAATATTTTAATATAGATAGAGGAAAGTCCGAAAGTGGACATATATATTAATGATTAATGATGATGAGGTGCTCTGCTGGGTATGTGCCTGTGCCAGTGACTGCCACGTAGTATTCTGAGAACAGAAGTCAGCTGGCTATATGGCTACTCACACATACACCTAGACCAATACCTGACACGTGCCATGCATATGGCTCCTCCTTCCGCACTTCTAAGTTCCATCTCTATCCAATTCCTCTCTCATCTCTATTATATTTATATTTATATTTATACCCCTCCATCTCCTAAAAACTACATCTTCCTCGATTCATATTCTCTGCTTCTCCTACTCTCATTGCATATTCATAATCATAACCATATCAGCACACTCTGCTAATTAATTAATTAATTAATTAATGGCTTCTCAACAGCACCGGCAACAACTTAGGAGAGACGAGGATCATAATGTAGACGTCGTGGAGAAAGATAGAGTCCCCAAATTGGCCACTCATTACGAGTCTCTCGCCGTCAAGACCACCTCGCCGGAATCCGACCAGAAGAAGATGGAAACGTCTTCTTCCCCTTCCTTGGAGGAGATCTCCGACTTGAGGTCGCAGGCGCAGCAGAATTCAATCGACGCTGTAATGGCCGCCGAGAACCGCTACCGGAAAGCCAAGGATTTGGGACTTATTGCCGACGATGGCAAGGACGTAATTTCACACTGGACGGAGGGAGAGCCTCAGCCTGTCGAGGGTAAGGATGTAATTTCTAACAAAGGCAGTCGTCTGGCGGATACTAAGGCGGGGGAGGGTAAAGATGTCATTTCGGCCAAAACTGAAGCTTTGAAGAACGCGGCGGCGGAGAAGGGCCAACAAGCGACGGATAGCGTTTCGGCGATCGGGCAATCCGCCGCCGTCCAGGCTGCGGCGGCGAAGGACAAGGCGGCCGACGCTGCCAAGAGCGCCGCCGAGTACGCGGCGGAGAAGGCGAGGGCGGCGAAGGACACGGCGGCGGACACTTCTATGACCGCCGCCGAGTACGCTGCGGAGAAGGCGAGGGCGGCGAAAGACACGGCGGCGGACACTTCTATGACCGCCGCCGAGTACGCGGCGGAGAAGGCGAGGGCAGCGAAGGACACGGCGGCGGAGACTACAAGATCCGCTGCTGGGTACGTCGGCGAGAAAGCTGCGGCGGCGAAGGATGCGACGGTGGAGGCCGGGAAGGGGGCGGCGGGATACGCCGGAGAAACAGCGGCGAAGGTGAAGGACCAAGCCGCCGCGGCCGGCTGGGGCGCGGCGCATTACACTCTGGAGAAGGTTGCCGCCGCGACGAAGACGGCGGAGGGCGTCGCGTCCAGCGTTGCTGGATACACCGGCGAGAAGGCGGTGGCGGCGAAGGATGCGGTGGCCGGGGTGGGGCAGAGTGCGGTGGGGTACGCCGGGGAGAAGCTCGCGCAGGCGACGGAAGCCGTTGTTGCGGCGGAGGAGAAGGCGGCGGAGTACGCCGCCGAGAAGAAGGCGGAGATGGACAAGAAGACAGCATCCCAAGAGGTACGTAAAATGACGATCCTACCCCTCCTGGGAAATAACTAGTTATAAATCTATATATATAATTAATTAATGCAAGACTGTTAAGAGGCGGTGCAGGTGCAGCAGGCCGCCGGAGGAGTTGGCATGGAGGAGACAGCCGCTCCGGCGGAATACGGCGGCGGAGGCGGCGGAGGGATTGCGAAAGCAATTGGGGAAACTATAGTGGAGATCGGGCAAACGACGACGGACCTGATAGCAGGTGAAGGGATATTGGGCGATAGTGATCGAGTGAGGAAGAACAAATAATTAAAACGAGGACAGGTGTCCTGTACGGACAAATAAAGCTGTATAGAGTTTAGTCTTGTACACAACATGTATTCTGTTTTCTTGTCGATGTACGTTTCAATTATGCAACGTATTTTATTTTATTTTATTTTATATTCGAGTGCTGACTCATTTCGATTATCAATTTAAAGAAACTATGGTACATATATAATGGAAGTTAAAGTATACATTGCATCTACAAAATAGAAAATTCAATTATGAATGTAAAAAAGATTAAAGAGAAAATGAGTTCAGTTTTAGTGAATTAATTCTCTCCTTTCTTGTAAAAAGATGCAGCATTTGGATCAAGAAAATTAATTTAGTTTAGATCATTATATTTTTTTTTTGATAAAATAGAGAAAAAAAAAATATATATATATATAGCAATTTGAATGAATTATTAAAAAAAAAAGAGATAAAAAAGGAACAATTAATACATTAGAATTTATGATTAGAATTTTTTATTTTTATTTTTGGTAATTTTTTTTTAAATAATAAATTAGATGTAATCTTCTAATAGTATTTTAAAATTTATTATTATTATTATTTTATTTTCCCACTTTTTTTTTTTATTTTTCTAAAAAGAAGCAAATTATTGAGGCTTTTTTAAGTGGAAAAAAGGAGATGCAAAGGGACAAAAGCATATGCCCAAATACATTAATGTTGAGGTGTACAAAATTTTGCCCTATTGAATTGTAAATGATTAAAAGTAATTATACGCTAATATATTATAAAATTATAGTAGTATATTAATTGTAAAATTTATATTTATTCTTTTATAGCAAAAAAAAAAATGTGCCTTAGAATTTATAAAGTATATATAAAAACAAATTCATGATATTCAATAACTATTTTACATAAAAAAAAAAAAAAAAATAAATAAACTTATAAAATATCATATTCAATAATTATATTCAAAATTTCAATAATAAAATACTAAATTATAATAAATTAGTTCAAATTTCAAGGAGATATGCATGGAAATGATAAGGATGCATGTGTGGGGTAGGAGGGACTATGACTTTATGGGTCCTATAATTAAATGACATTCACATGATCCTCTCCTCTCCTCTCCTCTCCTCTCTAAGGTCCAAACATTTATGCGTCTGGTACAACTGGCGTACTCTTCTCAGATTTTCATGCACTCAATTTTCAAAATTCCTGCTATTCTTTATTGCACCCCACCCCCCACCTAATATATATTCCTTACTACGTCTGTTATAAAAATACAAATTGTACTCGCACTAATTAATTATTTTTATATAATAAAATACCATCTTATTAAATTTCATTTTTAAAAGAGCCTTGTTTATTTAGAGTTAAAAGTGGGCATAATAATTATTCATATTTTTTAATTTATTACATATTGTCAATAATCATTGTGGTTTAAAATAAAATTTTATACAATAATATAATAAAATAAATAAGTTTCCTATAATATAATAGTAAGGTATTTATAAGTAATAAATTCCACTTGATCATGACTGAGTATAACTAATATGTATACATGCACCTATTACTTATATATATATATATATATTATACAGTCACATGGTAAGCTACTGTTTTGCTGTCTCTGAATAACTGAAAACGAGTCACTATAAAATTAATGACGATAATCAATCATTCCATAAGCTTGCGAGTATGCGCTGTGGAGTACGCGACGCGTTTCGACAGGATTCTCTGCAGGAGTGAGTTCAATTGTAAAGCTCTTTCAAGTTTCGAGATTCCTCGCCGTCCGTCGCGAAGGTGCTGCTGCTGCTCTTTTTTTTTTTTTTTTATTTCTATCTGTTTCTACTGTTGCTTGTTTGGAGGAGTATTTATTGTGTTCACATCTTTGTTGGCGGCGTCGGAGTTTTTTGAATGCGGACGGTGAAGCTTTAAATTGATGAAAGATGTTGTGGTTCTGTTTTTATTGAATTTCCGCTTTAGGTTGGTAGCCGGATCCCTTTTAACAGTTTACTATGTCGAATTGTAGCATAATTTTGAGATTTTGCGTCATATTTATTCGCAACGAGTATGTTTTTAGTGATGCAGAATATATTGTCAATCTTATGAGTTTTTTTGTCAGATTGAGTAGTCAAAGGTGCAGATCTTAAATAGGTGGGTGTGTACGTGTATTTAAGATAGTAGTTACTGGTTTTAGAAAATCGATTGGTAATCAATTAGATTATGGAAGGACTATACCCAGAATATCTGTTCTCTTCTTCCACTGGAAATATGTGTTGTGTGTGTAGTTTACGTGACAAATAGGAGTTTAGATTATTGTTGCCCCTGAATGGATCAATAGCAATCTTCAATTGAAGCTCGAGGAACTCCTCGGAATCTGTGTAGTGCTTACAGACTAATCTGTATGTGCGTGTGTATACACCCTTTTGTGGTTGTGCGTGTGGATAGATTGCTATGGATATCTGAGTTTGTTTAATCCTTCGAGTGCTACAGTAGCCACGAGGTTGTAAATATATATATATATATATATACTTACACATTCTGTAAGCTGAAGGTTTGCAATAATGAATCAGAACGGGTATTTTAATGATTGATTAGACTTAAAATTGTTGTGTTGGTGTATTAAAATTAGCTAACCATTTTAGATTCTCGTGTTGGCCACAGGTGAAGAAACAAGTTGTGTTCATATCGGTTGCTGCAGTTGATGCTGGTGAAGAATGTCATGGAGAACAATTTGTTGAATTTTGATCAACCGTTTTTATCAGTAAGAAGAAGCACACCTGCATTGCCGCCAGAACAGAGAGATACTAGGAAAACCAATGTTTCTCACCCTGCTATACCGCGCCTTCCTCCCCACAGATCCGAGCTAAAATCTGGTCCCATTAGGAATCCTGGTTTGGTGCCATTTCTGTGGGAACAAACTCCCGGTCGTCCTAAAGAAGAGGCAAAACCTGATAATCAGAACCATGATAGACCTCCAAAGCTTCCTCCTGGGAGATATGTCAAACCTAATAAGAAGGATGGTGATAAACTTTCGACAAGTTCTAGTGTTGGTAAGAATGAAGCCGTTATTGCTCCACCTAGTGAAAACCAGAGGAAAACTTTAGATGTCTTTGATGAAAAAATCAAAGTTGTTGAGAGAAGTAAAGGGATGACAGTAGAGAAGGAGAGTTCTGATTCTGGGGATAGTGATGCTTTTGTGGATGCACTGGATACACTCTCGAGAACAGAATCCAATTTCTTGAATTGTAGTATTAGTGGCTTACATGAATTGGATAATTTGGATGTGGACTCATCTGGAATCTTTTCGACGGATCGACAAGCTCAAAAGTTCATGATGGATAGGTTTCTCCCGGCTGCAAAGGCAATGGCTTCTGATACAGTTCATTATACTCCTAAAAAGCAACCTGTAGTTCAAGATCAACCGAAAAAGATAGATAAAGGAGTAAATCAATACAAGCCATCGCTACGATATGGACCTAGTTTTGCAAAGAGGTATTCTGAATATTGTGAAAATGA
Organism: Andrographis paniculata; assembly: GCF_009805555.1. NCBI lineage: Eukaryota > Viridiplantae > Streptophyta > Magnoliopsida > Lamiales > Acanthaceae > Andrographis > Andrographis paniculata. The sequence goes on from NW_026137587.1 coordinate 7,530,196, forward strand.
AGAGGAAGAAGAAGAAGATAGTGAAGAAGATGATGATGATGATCATCAGGCAAAGTTGCCTTCTGCTTGTGGTTTATTACCCCGGTTTTGCTTTAAGGGTTCCATCGGCCGCTTAAATCCAGTTCCTGGAATGAGTGTGAGGACCCGAGCACCAATATCTTCTGATAAAACACGGCTTAGGTCGTCATCCTCGGGTTCTTGTAGTGAAATGGACAATGAGGTAACATCTCTGTTTCTGCTACCGAGTTTTCAAGTTAAAGTGCATTTACTAAATTATGTGTGCTTGTGTAATTTTTTTCATTGTGTTGTTTGAGCAGTCAAAGAGCAACATATCCAAGAATCTCTTTTTCGAAGAAGCTCAACCAGCTGAGTTCATCGAAAGAAAGACTCCATTGAGAAATGCCAAGGAACAATTCGAGAGTCGTATCACAGCAACATATAGCCATGCAAATCGCCCTTTTCTTGAAACAAAAGTGCTCAGTGGCTCAGAAGAACAAAAATATGCAATCGATAATGATTCAAGTCAATATGGAAAGGGCCTCATATCCTTTCAGGAGGCGTTGGCTGATCAGGACAGTCTAAAGAAGCCGAATTCAGGAAGTTGCATCACGGAGAAAACTCTCTATATAGATACCGTACAGAATCTGGAATCCCCGAACCGGACGTTGCACACCAGTGATACACAAGACTCATCGGGACTTCCTAGATTGGACCAAGATCATGAGATCACTACTAAAAAGATCGATCGAAGCCATGTAGCAGATTCAACAGCCATTGATTCAAAAAGGTTGGATGATGTAAATGGAGAGGAGAAACACCTGCCCAATGCTCACAAATGTGATGGCTCGATTATTTCCTCGTCATTCGATGAACCAAATGGAGAACACATGATGGAGACACCAAATGCCTGGCTTACTACAGGAACTACAGAACCTGTAAAAACAGCCACAGAGAATCTCAAAAACCAATTACCGGGAAACACCGATCTCCTCACTCCTCCACCCTTACCCAAATCTCCATCTGATTCTTGGCTTCTTCGTACATTACCTTCCATCTCGAAGAATTCATCGAAAATTGCTCAAAGCCATGGTCCAGATGCTCCTATAAAGGATGTCAAGTGGGAAACTATGGTTAAAGCTACGATTAGTACGAAGCTGCAGCCACGCCATCTGCATGGTTCAGTGGTAAGATTATTTGTTACACTTAAGTGATCCGATCATTTTTTGTTCAGGCTCACGTTGTGGCACATATTGTGTATCAGGGAATGCTGGCAGCTATACCTGAAGCATAGTGTGGAAATGTGGTTTCTTGAAATCCCGAGCCTTTACGAGTTGTTCGGTAAGTAAGTTATCTTTCTGCAGCTTTTGAAGTCAATTCTTATATTGGTTGCCTTGAAGTTACACATTGCTTTTCCCTACGGTGGGTTGCTCGCTGGTGGTTTGGATCCCTTGTTTAGTAATGATATTTGAATAAAATCACAATGGGAATACTCCTGTGATGGGGTCAACTCATATCTACTGGTAAATCTGTGTACAAAGAAACATACAATTCAATGCAGTAAGTTTTTTTATTAATAGTTGACCTGGCTGAATTTTAAAACACGTTACATATAGTTGACTTGAAGCAGCGAAGTAAAAAATGCATTTGATTAGAAATAATAATAACTAGAGGAATGTGCATTGGGGGGACTAGCGATCAATTTTGCTTTTCTCTGCTTCTGGGATAATATATAAATAACTAACATTCAATAGTACTACTACACAGCAGAAAAACTTCTGGAACACAAAAAGGTGCATTAAAATACATGTATGCAACAAGCTTTCAAGGCCACATTTCCAGTAGACATTCTTAGCATTTGCTTCTTTTAGCAACTGCATGCTTCTCCCAGAAGCCTCGATTTCTCTCCTTGTACCATTGTTTTTTCTTCACCCAAATCTGTTTCAGTAATCTCGTGATAATCTCAGGCGAGAGGTTTAGTAAAGTCTTAGTAAATTAGCACAGCCGACAAACTGACGGACTCTGGTTGATATGCTGCGAAAGAGAATCTCGCAGAAACTAAAACCTCAGCAGTGCATGGTAGGCCTCTCTATCTTCTTTGGTTGGTCACTCTGAGGATACGATTCCAACCCGGGCATCGTGCTTGCAAACTGGGCAGAATGTAGCCCATTTTGTCAACCACGAGTTCACGCAGGTAGCATGAAATACTGCAAGAAAGCAACTTCAAAGCTCATCAATATTATTAAGTATTGCGCACGACAAGAATGAAGCTCACCATGGTTGCAGGGAAGCAGCTTTAGATTCTCCCTGTCTTTGTAATCCTCGAGACAAATCGCACACGTCTCTCCCACATGGCCAGTTAGATTAGCCGAGTAATACATGATGCAGGGAATAACATCCACTTCTTCGCCTTCCATAACAATAGGCCCCGGCTGCTGAATATGATTCCACCTGTGGTTGAACGAGAAGAAGACCATAACCAGTAGGGTTATTACTGCAAGGACAGAAATAAACGATATAACCAGCACTGTCCAGGCAGTTTCATCAAGAAACGACGCTATGCAACACTCGCCTCCCTTGGCTACAGCCTGCTCTTTTAGGATCTCCCCTACTGCATTCGACACAAACACGGCATGTATCCATATTCCCTCAGAACTCCCCATCACTGCTTCATCAAGAAAAGAAACAATGCCATTATGCTCTGCAACCCCAAACCGAATCGGAAATTGCAACATGATATTCAATATAACAAAGAGAAAATGGGCAATCACTAGAAACTCCAGGTATCCCGACACTTAATTTTACAGATAATATTGTCCCTTTGACACTTAATCACTAGCAGATGAAGAAGCTTAAAATTAAAGGAACATTGCCATGAAACCTATTAAAAGTTGGTTCAATGATTTCGACTCAAACACTGGGGAAGTATACACCATAGAGAATGGACATTGAAATTGTTCCTACATCCTAACAAATTATCATAATGCCTTGCTTTTTATTACGTGTAATATATACTTCAATGGTTTCGCCCTTGATTTATCATTCCATACATTTTTCATTAGTTTTTCTGGTTCCTTGTAGATTTCTAGGTTTATTTGGCATTTATTTTATCCTTCAAATCCGAACAAAACCTAGACATCACTAGAAGGAAGATGAAGATGAACTTTTAACAAAAACACACCAAATTCACAGTCAAAAACCTCAAAATTTTCATCCAACCATAGCAATGGCTAAGCACAAGCCTTACTTGAAATGAGGTCCTGATTGTGCTCATCATCGTAAACAATGGCCGCTCGAAACCCCGAATCCTGCGCATGCCTCACCTTCTCCTCAAACGCGCATCCTCCTCTCACAATTAGAGCAATCCTCTCACTCCCCGATTCGCTGTACTCGACTTCATTCAGCAACGGCGAACAGGCGTCGATTGGATCCGCCAACCGCAAATCCCCGCAGATTGCACTGCCGTTCAATCCTCCAGCTGCAAAAAAGATGAAATAAAATCAGATAAAAATAACAAGTCACTATCAAATTCCGAAACGAGAAAATCGATCGTGTAGTGCCTACTGAATCTGGCAGGGGAGTCCGGGAACGAAGTGTAAACGGATTTGAGCTGGACGACCGAACAGCTGCGATTGGTCAGACAGCAGAAAACAAGTGCGCAGAGTAAGAATTTGCTCATTTCATCATCATCAAATTCTCGACGGATTTCTTCCACTCAGTTTATCTCCTCCATGATTCCCTCGCCCGGCGGCCAACTGTTTACGTAAGTTTTGCGTCGGTCAATCTCAATTATCAGACTGATCGATTAATAATTTATATTTATCATTATTTCACTCTCGGCCCTTAATTTCAACTTCAGTTCATTTTGACCCCATACTTTTATTTTTTCCATAATTTTTTGTTAAACAAATTTTGATTTTATTTTATAGAAAAAAAAAAAAAAAAATGGAACTGTGCCTGGACAATTAAGGGGAAAACCCCCGCCGCCGCCGCCGCCGCCTGCTGCCGCTCCGCCACCGTGTTGTATTTTGATGCAATCAGCGCAAACTTTTCCTCGGTTTTGTTCTTTATCCCTAATTCTCGCCATATGCTTCAGACCGGGGATGAGGAGGTGGTGATGGAAAGTTCCTCCAACCTACCGCTACCGGAAGCCTTTCTGAATTTTCTCAACCAGAATGGTTTGGATCCTTCAATTTATGCTGCTACTCAATCCATCCCTCGCTACATTAGGTGCGTGTTTCTAATATTCGGGAGAATAATTTTTTGTTCTCTGAGCCCGGGTATGTTTGTGTGTTCTTTATTTGTTGATTTCGTTATTGGTGCTTCGTTTTGGAAATTGAACTTATTTGTTTATTGATTAATGAATTGTGATCTTGGCGACACCTTTTGAAGTAGGACGTGGAGTGCTAATTTGTTGTTACAGATTGGGATAAAATCTGTAGTTTTGCTATATGGAAGATTGTGATAATGTATCTTATTTTTACTCTTTTTTTTTTGGAAGATTAAAACCAGGGTGTGAAGATCGGATTTCAGAAATTGAAGCTGAAATTAACTGTGAGCTTAGAGAAGTGTATTGGCTGCCAAATTTTTATTGTCTTCCACCTGATGTTGGAATAGCTAGCACAAAGGCCTATCAAGAAGGACAGGTGATAAATGTGGATGTTTAGTTCTTACTCGATGGTATATATGAAGTTGGATGTCTTGCAATGGATATTGTTTGGTTTAATTCTTCTTTGCACGTGAGGAAAAAGATGATAACTTCGAAAACACTTTTATGACAGACAAGGTTTTTCATATATATGTGTGTGTGTGCGCGCATGCCTGCATAATATATGGCAAGAATTGAGAAGATGATAATGCATGATTGGCCCTAAATTTATGTAACGGGAACTGGGAAGATAAAATCTTTGTTAGAAGTTTTCTCGAGCAATTGAAAGTTAAAAACACTCCTAGAAGTATGCAATGACAAACTTAGTGTGGAATGTCACAATCTTGGGACTTAGGATTTTAGTATGAGCAAAAGGGGAATAAATCCATACGGTGCACGAGATTTTGATGGTACTTGTATCTTATTGCTTACCTCAAAAAACATTTTGGTCCAAATGCGGCATGTGCATCCAGTACTTTGGTTATATTTTTATTATGCTATTGCATTGTTTTCCATCACAAGTATTGGCTATTTGTTTCACCATCTCTCAACCCCAATAGGCAAGTTATCGCACTAGACTTTACATGTTAATGAAAGTTGACAAAAATGTTTCAAAAAATACCTCTTTAAAAACTAAATAAATAAAATCATATGGTTCTATCATATAGGTATACGGCATAGATGCTGCTTCTGGAGCTGCTGTTTCAGCTCTGGGTGTGTCACCGGGAGACCATGTCCTTGATCTCTGTGCAGCCCCAGGTATGTGCTTCTTACACATTATATTATATGGAAAATCGTATCACCTAATTTTGATTAAAATTTCATTCTTTTGCACATGCTCTAAAAAGTTTGTGGCAGAAACAGTTCTCACGGTCATATGCATTTCCTCAACAGCCCTTTGCTTTATCTGTCCTGTCTGTTTTGCAGGAGCTAAACTTTGTATGATCTTGGACCTTCTTGGCGGTTCAGGTTCTGTAACTGGTGTTGATATCTCTAGGCATCGATTAGCAGCTTCTCGAACTATGCTTCAAAAATACAAGCTTGGTGAAAGATGTCGACTTTTTGTTGCTGATGGAACAAAATTCTCCCTTATTCCAACGAGGGTTCTGGAAAAATCTAAATCATGTATTGAATGTGGTAAATAAGTTAACTTCGTCTATTTTGAAATCGTTCTAGTGTTCGACATTATGGTTGTTGTAACATGAAAGAAAATCATCTTCAATAGGGAATGCTGAGTTGGAAGAAAATTTTGAGATATTCAAGGAGTGGACTTCTAAGAAACCTTGGAAAGAAAGAAAGAGGATAGCTAATTCTAGGAAGAAGAATATTACATCTGATAAATCATTACATATTCAAGATCCAGAGTTGATATTCTACGGGCGTCATTCTGGGGTTGCTGGTTTCAGTAAAAGTGATGTTTACCAAGATGTAAAGGACCATGAGTTTTCACTGTTTGGCTATGACAAGGTATGTGATAGTCCGTGGTTCTCTTCTTGCAATTTATTTTTTTACTATCCTGTCTTATATTCTCCGAAAAGACTGCCAAGTAGTTGTAATTTAGTTCAGGTCCTTGTGGATGCAGAATGCACACACGATGGTTCAATTAAACATATCCAGAAATTTGAGCAATGGGGATGGGAGACACTTTCACGCCGAGTACTTGATGCTGAAAGAACTGATGACTTGACAGCTCTTCAGGTATGCATATCTTCTCCTCTTCATTCCACAATTTGTCATTTTAAAATTATTCTTGTGAGGGCTGATTGTTATTGATTGAACATTGGAAAAAATAGTGAACTTTATTGAGGATTCGATGAATACATATATGCCTATTTACATGGACTCAAGACATATTAAATAAAAGACTAAAATATAAATTAAAATAAAATAAAACAGAAGCCCACCCTTGAGTCGTCAACCTTGTGCCACGATTAAATCTAAGTAAACTCAGTCATTCTTTCCTTGTCTAACTCTTAACATAAACTATAATATCGTCTGACCTTATATCAGTTATTAGTTTGCCTAGGCTTTGAAAGGAAGTGTGTGATTTGTTTCGTATAGTTTTATCTTTTCTACATCTTTTAACAGATACAATATTTTGATTTTGGACTCTTGGGAAAGCATAGTAGTTTTTGGCAGAGTTCACATTGCTCTCCTTTTAAAACTTTCATCGAAATCTGTTTAGTAATTCAAATGCATCAAGAAATTAAAACAAATGTCCACCTTACCCTTTTTTGGTCATTTTTTCACTTCAGTTTCTGTGTGTGTTCTTATGCTAAAAGAAGGTTACTTGCAGTTAAAGTTGCTAACGAATGGCTTCAAATTACTCAAAGTAGGCGGATCCCTTGTCTACAGCACCTGCAGGTGCCTCTCGAAGAATCTTCTGATATTTGCAAAGCAAGCTTTTAGTCTTTTTTTTTTTGTGATTGCTCTTAACTGCGAGCTTTGTTTTCACCATGTGATTGAATGAACAGCTTGACAGTTGCTCAAAATGAAGATGTGGTAGAGAAATTCCTTTCGCAAAATGCATCTGCTGGTAGGTCCTGTTTCATCGTTCCTCATAATCTATAAATATGTTTGTTTCTGGGAAATTGATAGTGAGTCATATTTGTGTGTATTTGGTGACAGAATTGGTGGAGATAGAAGCGGGCAAGAATTGGCCGTGTGGTGGAGCAAGAATACAAAAGACACTAAGGTTTGATCCATTGACATCATCTACCAGTGGCCTTTTTATTGCCAAGTTCAAAAAAATAGCCATCTGACGTTCAACTCTGGCCATAGAGACTTTCTTAGCGGGAAGAATTGCTGTGCAAAGGTTTATATACTGAGTTGGTTAAAGCCAAAGATCTATGTAAGATATTATTAATGGAGTATCAATTATTTTACCAATCAACAATATATACGGATGTCAATGAGGCTGGTTCGGGTCTAAAAAAAATTGTTTTGGGGCGGGACATGGATTTTAAATTTTAAACTCGGGTTCGGGGCAGATTGCAGGCTTTATTAAAAATTCAGCCCATTCCGGATCGGGACCGAACTCGAATATTGTAATAATTATTAAAATTAATATATATATAATATAAATTATATATTTATTTAAAATTAAAATATAAAATGAAATTTTAATTCTTAAATTAAATTTGTTTTTGACGTTTCTTTCTTTAATTCTCTTCGCAACAACGCCTCTCTACCACTGTTACTGTAGACTACCAACTAAAATTTATTTAGTGCTTTAACACTTATTTTTTAAATATTAAATTATTAAAATAAATTATATTTTTAATTTATTTTTAAAAATTTTAAAAGAAAAATTGGGTAAGCTCTGAACTTGGAGCTTTCGGGGTTTCGAGCCTGCAAAATCTATCCCGAACGCACCGAGTTGGCATCCATAACAATACATAGTTCACAATTTGTTTTGACTCTCAATGCTCATGGCAGTTATTATACTCTCTTCATGTTTAAAATAATAATAATAATAATAACAATAACTTAATTATGAGGTTTTAGTGTTGATTTTAATTTTTTTATTTAAATATTATTCTAATGTAATTAGTGCATTATACTCTCTCTGTGTCGTTACTGTCGTAAAAAATATATATTATAGTTTTTCTTAATAAAAAAATATATTTTTTCATCCTTTTTTAAGAGAAATAAAATTATTTTTAGAAATTGTTTTTAAAATGGGTCTTCAGAGAGAGACAGGAAAAAATACAAAACCCTTTTTCTCGTTAAAACTAAAACCCCACTCCATATTTTGCACAGTGCTCTTCTTCAGATCAGCGCTTCCCTTCCCAACGCAACAATGGCGGCATTCAGACACTTGATGCTTTCTCAAACTGGTTGCCGCCGCCGCTTGTCCCCGTCGCCACCGCACCTCCTTTCTCTTCTCCGCCGCCGCTTCTCCAACGAACCGGCGCAACCGCTTCCCAATCCCGAGCCCAGCGACGATGCTCGGAAATCAACACCTATCCAGCCCGTTTCGTATCCAGTTAAGCCTAAACCTCCAGTCGCCGAGGAAATTCACGAGGAATCTCCTCCTGAAAGGGCGGCGTCGTCGGCTGTTCCCCCGGAAGCTCGATCGTGGACCCGAGATGAAATGCGGTACATGAAGGACGCCCCTTCGATTTCGCCGGTTTCATACGCCGCGCGGACTGCGCCGCTGCCCGAGGCACCAGTGCCGGCGTCGGAAAAGGAGGAGGAGAAGGGCGATGGGAATGCGGAGCTGGAGAGGGAGAGGAGGAATATTGACGAGTACAGGCGGCGGGTAGTGCACAGATTTGCAGATGAGGAGGAAGATAGGGCTTTGCCGTTTCCCAAGCTGATTAAGGTGGAGAATAACGATGAAAGCAGTAAGAAAAAAAGTAAGGCTATATACGATCTCAAGGAGGCTATTAAGCTCGTCAAGGTCAGTTCTTTTTGTATTTAGATTTGTTTCCTATAGGAAGAAATCTGTGAAATATACCCAGTCTTTGCTTTTTGAGAATTTTAGGAATGAAATGCAATCATTAAGTTAATTAATGTAATATTGTATGTAATTGACGTGAAATTGGTGGGTGGTTTAAGGAGGTATTACAGTTTCTATATGATTACATATTTCATTGCCTAAGTCTTCATATTAGTAACTTCATATGATGGATGACATGTTTGCAATTGCTCAGGGTAATTCCAGAATAACCTTCGATGAAACTTTCGAAGCTCATGTTAAAATGACCCCGGAATTGCGAAGAACTGATCTGGTATGTTTGTCACTTGTTTCTTGTATGATAATTTCAAGGACAGTCGGGTGCTCTATAACTGAGGGCATATGGAAATTAACTTTTTCTGCGATCACTGAGCTTTTGAGATTGAATAGTTTAGGCATACCTCGCTTCTTGTAGTGTACATCTGGCAACGAAATTTATTTTGTATCTTTAACAGGATGCTTTTCTTTTCTTTGTTCGACTTGACTGTGTTGCCTTTCCACTATTTTATATTGTGCTACATGCTGCTTCTGCTTCTGCTTCTACATTGCATATTATTAAATGTATTCTTAGATATTAGGCAGCTGATCTATGTGCTGTGCTTCTGATTGAGTAGTGATATCAAACTGCACCCTTTTCAGTTTTTGCTGGGGACAAGTTCTTTAGGTTTGGTATTACAAATTTTAATAACCTGGAGAATATTAGTTATAAGCTCGTTATTGATTATTAGAAATGTCTGGACAAGATCTTTTGATCATTTATAGGCTGACTGAAGATAATAGTCTTCTTTCGGTGGCTAGTTTCTGTAAGAAATGACTTAAATCATTGTAAAATGACATTTGGCAAGAATTGAATTTTATTTTTTTTGGATCCTAAGTTACGAAACTGGCACATGCTTGTAAAATGTCACAAGGAGGATCATCTTTAAACATTTCTTTTTCTGAACTGCAGAAACTTAATAGTTTTGTGCGCCTTCCTCATGGTTTTGGTAAGGTATGATGCTGTATGATTTGACCATATAAATATTCACCAATTCTATATTTGCTTCCATATTGTATTATCTGATGGCTGAAGATCTTATCAGACATATCGGGTGGCTGTCTTTGCGGAAGGAGCTGCTGCAGATGAGGCCACAGAAGCTGGGGCCGATATTGTTGGCGGCCCTGAGCTGGTGGAGAATATCCGAACAGGTGATGAACTATTGTTCTTGTGACACCATATTGCTATATTGAGTAGTTATGAGCATTTAATGTGATAAACATACCCTGCTCTGATTGTGTCCTTGTTGGAACTATATTGGCATTTGACAAGTTATTGAACACATAATTTTTCTGAGAATCATTGGATTGTGCTTGTTTCTGGCATCCAAAAGCTAAACCAATTATCAAAGTTCACTGCTATTGCCATTATTTGTTCTTTTCCTGTTATACTTCATTATGTTACGAGTTTGCAACTCAAAAGAATAGATCTTGGATCAGGGCTCTTTTTCCTTTGGAATTCTAGAAGAAATGTGTAAAATAGTCTATGAATGTGGGTTTTGATGGGAATAGTGGTTTTGATTACATGCAGGTCAAGTCAAAGTAGATTTTGACAAGTGTATTGCTACTCCATCCATGATGGAGCATGTGAAAAAGGTTTCTGTTTTAAATTTATCTACTTTGCAGTTAGCATGTTCTACTCAACGTTTGTCTAACTGTTTTATCTTGTGCAGTTATCAAGAAATCTTAAACAATTAATGCCAGACACCAAGGTGTATATATATATATATATATGTAATTATATATTTTCCTGTCAACACCTTATTGTTTAATTCGCCAAAAATTGTAGAAATATCTAATGAGCTTGTCAAAGTGCAGAAAGGTACTTTGACCAATAATATATCTCGGGCTGTCAAAGAAGCAAAAGAGCAGAGTGTTCAATTCAAGAAAGACAAAACTGCGATTGTACATGTAGGATTGGGGAAGGTATGATTGTGTTCTACCGTTCTATTTTATTCTATTTGTGATTGTTTGTTCACATACACATGTTTTATTTCTAATACTTCGATTGTAAATAACATACAATTTGCAGCTTAGTTTTTCCGAGGATGCTTTAAGGGAAAATGTTGGTGCTTTTGTAAATGCTCTTTTGCTTGCAAAGCCAGCTGGTTTGAAAAAAAGTAAGTCAGCTCCATTTTGCATTTTCAATTTCATTGTATGCTATTTCTTTTGCAGTAGAACTGGCCACTCACTGGTTTCTATTTACTCTGGATGGATGAATCTTCGTTGGAAACTAATTTTATATATGTATGATTGTACAATTTCTAGTTTTTTCATGCTACTAGTTCACTATAATAAATGATGTTGTGGCAAACCATGTTTGTTAATTATATCATTGTAAATGTTTGAAATAGGGTTATTTCTAGAAGTTCCAAAAAAATTATAATATGGAAACTACGCATGGATGGATTTCTTGGCATTGAGGATACTTTTTTTTTGGTTTACATTTATCTGACTTAGCTCTGGAATTTTATTATATGTTTCCAGTCTCATTTTACTTATTCTTATATGGATGGAAAAAGTTCGTTTTTCGACCATCCTTCTCATGTCTTGAATGTTGAGTGAGTTTTCTATTTCCAATTTGTGAATCTCCAAGTGGATATGTATTGCCAGCAAGCCCTTCAGGAGAAAGAAAGTAGAAAATAGAGTTGATTGATTAAGCCCTTTTACATATTAGGTATGTTTTTATGCACAATGTGTATATCATCTGCCAAGCAGCTAATAAGTGTAACGATATTAAGGCTGTATGGGTTCTACAATTGTTTCCTGATTATACATTTGAAACAAGGATCTTACTTCCTGATGGAAGGAAGTATGACACTATGCCTAACTCTGTGATTATCCATATCTGTCTGCAGGATAAACTATTCTATTTTCGTTAAATTCGTGTACTTTATGATGGAAGGATAATTACATCCAATGGCTGTATTTTTATAGGAAGTGAACTGCTTGCTCTTAAAACTGAATGAGAACTATCATGAGTAGCTTAATTGTGCCTAAGATAGCATAAGTCAGTGTTGGTAGGAGGTTTATAACTGCTCTACTGCTTAATCAAATTTCCTGCTGTACTATTTGCAGGTTCCAAGTTTGCTGGGTATATCGATTCCTTCCATATCTGCAGTACGGTAAGCCTATAAATTAGATTTCTGTGTGTTGCTGCTCTAAATTAGATATTAGATTTGTTTGTTAGATAGATTATCTAGCATTACCTATATATATATGTATATATGTGTGTGTTTGTGTGTGTGTATTCTCTTCGAATGAAAAAGCATATTCTTCCCCCTTTTTCTCTACAATGCGAGTGGAATCATTACATCTCAATCCTAGTAGCATTTGGTTATTAATTTAGTCCATAGTTGGTATCCCGTGATAATATCGTTGCACATAGATTTCAAATATGAATAAACATAACATAACCGTGGTTGCTTCTAATTATGAGAAGGCAGGTTTTGCAAATGGGTTATAATAGCATAACTTGTTATGTTTCATGAAATCTATACTTGTTACTCAGAGAAACTTGAGATTAGAATGCAAACACTAAAATATGTTAGTGTTACGGCATTCAAAACTTCATAAATATATAAATATTTCTCAAGTTTAAATCATTTTTACTAATTCCTAGTTCCATATGCCATTTTTATTCACAAATCAAACCTCTGATAATAAAAATGAAGCACAGCTGGTGATATAAGATTTTTTACTGTACTACAAGTGTTTTGTGTAAACTTTTCTGTTACATATCGGAAACCGAAGTCCATTCTTTTGCACAGTGCCATTGGCGGTCTGTTGAATGAATTGTATTAAGCCTTGGGCATGCATGTTTTAATTCTTCTTTTGTTAGCAATAATAGCATGCAATGCATACTGGGAATCAGATCTATCTCTGATCAAAGGAATAATAAAATGTGATGTGTGGTGAAATTGTGCAGATGGGAAGTTCCTTCCGCGTATCTATACAATCCCTGTCGATGGCTGCCGATCGCATCAACAGATTGCAGCAATGATCAAATTTTGCTGATTCATTCTTATCTTCATCGTCATAATCATAGTATGTTTTGTTGTACCCAAATCCTATCTTTTCTTTGATTTGTTTTTAATGCTGAGCTTACTTTGCTTTTCAGATTTCATTGCATATCTAGCTATTATTATTTTTATTATCAATCTATATGATGCGATGCGATGTAGCAACTCAAGTGTCTTTTCCCTTGCTACACTGCTACCCTAGCCTTTTCACTTGGTGATATTTGTGTTGTAATAATAATAATAATTTACAGTGACATGATATTTTATAACAAACAGAAATAATAAAACAAGAATTCGGATGGGGAGAACAGGAATACTATAGATAATATAAAAACAAACAATTGTTAGATTTTTTATAAATTAATAAACTATATATATATATTGTATTAATATCTGTATATTATATATGTTTTTTAATATTTATGAGAAATGTACGCTTAAATAAATAAAATTTATACAAAACTTACTTCGTTACCTTCAAGTGACTTTTTGGAGGAATTTTAGTAATTGATATTGTATGATTTTACCAAATTTTTTATTTATTCTATTTCGGTTCAAGATTATCATTTAAAATTGGTCAAGTTCCTACTACATATTTCGTGACTTCTCTTTCTATCTCATGATTCTAACTCTGCACACATACATCAAGTTTTTTTTTATCATATAAAAATATGCACTTTGTGAAATCAATCCTAATGAGGCTTCCTTGTGAAATGTGTAATTTTTTCATTACACTAGTGACCCACCCTACTATTTATTGTTTATGAAATTTTCTGAAATTTCAAACTTCATTCAGGCTTCCTTGCTTGCATTCAGACAGTTAAATATATATATATATATAGAAACTCCAAACAATGTATATATAAACTACAAATATAACAAAAACCTTGTAATAAGCAATTCCAATGGTTAGTTCATTCATAAATTATTATTATTATTAGTCCACCAAAAATGATAAATAACATTTCTGAAATCAAGAGGAAGCTATCATCTCCTGATTCCATTTTATTCAGTCTCCTCATGTTATGTTATGTATCAAAAATGAAGAATCATCATCATCATCATAATTTCATAACAATTCACACACCTCTAACCTCATTTTGTGACCTCGTGTATAGCCTTAGCCAAGTACCCGACGTTGCCCGTCGTCACTCCAGCCATACTGCATTACAACACACATACATCGTAAGATTGAGTACACGCCGTAGTACTTATCGGGTGAGGGCCAAAAATGATGTTAGTTATACCTAATACGGCCGTTGCGAGTCATGTAAATATGGAACTCCTTTGTTAGGCGATCTACTTGCTCGGGTGTCATTCCACTGTAGCAAAACATGCCAATCTGATCCACAAACGCTTCGATCTATGAGCTTCTCTAAATTTAATGAATTGCACGAGCATATGAAATTTATTTATGCCGGGAAAAGCTAGCTGAACCTGCTTGGTTATGTGCTCCCATGAGAGAGGTGAACCCAACTTCTCGAGATTTTCTTTTAGGGCAGTTCTCATTCCAATTATTCGATCCGCCATTCCCTGGAAAAAGTGCCAATTGTTAATAACTAGTGACAAAATTGTGAAGCCTCTTTGCATCAGGGAGAACCTTAAGGTTTACTGTTGTGTTATTGTGTATGGTTCAGTCTCTAATTAAAATTTTAACCACAACATCGTGCAACTAGTGTTTCCACCACTGCATTGTTAGTCTGTAAGTTTAGAGACTTACTTTTACTTCCTTGAGCCACAGGCTTTTCAGGCTGGGATCTCCGAGAATGGTGGAAACGATGTGGGCGCCATGAACAGGTGGGTTACTGTACATGGGCCTTGCAAGTTGCTGTAACTGGCTCTTCACTGCCACGGCTTGTTTCTCGTCATCGCAGACAACACTGCGATGAAGATAAAGGAATGAGACTATGAGAGTAAAGCATAAACTGACTAAATATGTAGCGATGTCTAAGTTAAGCATTTGCCTAGAGAAATAAGCTCGGGTTCTAGAACATTATCTGATAAGTGACTGTTGATAATTACAGTAATCATTTTGATTCCGATCTAGTAGTATATAAATCGAATGCAGGCGAAAATTTCAAATATATTTGGAACATTACCTGAGGCAACCAACTCTCTGACCGTAAAGTCCCATGTTCTTTGCATATGATTGGGCACAGCCTATTTGATGGCCATCTTCGAGGAAAATTCGAATAGCCTTTGCATCTCTTTCTGGATCACCACTTGCAAAACCTTGATATGCCATATCGAAAAAGGCAAAATGTCCTTTAACCTGAAGATATTACCTAATTAGCTTGTTTGCATATAAACAACATGCATCGGTGGTCCACAACGCAAATATACACAAGAGATTCAAAAGAAATCACAACGAAAATACCTACGAAACCAAAACTTAATCAAAGAGTTTCACCTTCATTTGGTATGATATCTCCTTCCACTGTTCTTCTGTTGGATCCACTCCAGTTGGATTATGTGCACAGGCATGAAGCAGGAAAAATGATCCATTGGGAGCATTCTGTGACAAAGAAATGAAATGGATTTTTTTTTATTAAAAAAAAAAGCCTAATTACATTCTTCAACAAAACATGCAAGCAAATGAATTCCAGTCCAGCCTATCAGAGTGATATGTTGTACCTTTATGTCATCCATCATCGAAGCAAAGTCCAAACCCCTCGATTCTGGATGATAATAGTGGTATGTTCTCTGAGGAACTTGGGCATCCCTCCAGATGTTGTGATGACTGCAAGTATTTCAGTAAGTCAAAAATTTATCGAACTATTAAGAATCTAAACAAACTACAAAAATGTTCATGCAATTTCAAAGAGAATTTTGAAACCGGAAACAAACAACTTGTGAACAAATACTTACTTAGCCCAAGTCGGCACAGGAATGTATATTTGCGAATCAGGGGAGAAACGCTTCTGGAAATCCGCAAAGAGCCTGCATGCACCAGTCCCCGAAAGAGCTTGCACTGCAGCAATACGTTTGTCTTTGATCAAGCCGGAATTCTCCCCATAAGCCAGCTTCAATGTCTCCTCAACCATCTTTACGCTTCCGCCCATTGGAAGATATTCCCTTGATGAATTAAAGTTCACTAACTCACGATCCATGTACTTCTAACCAAAACAAGGAACACCACTCCACACCACACCACAGATCTAAATCTTGTTTATCCAACATTTCACCTTCTCATTAGAAATTTCATTTTCCAGATATTATAGCTTATTTACTTCAAGTGTTCTGAAAAACAAGGAATAAACCATCCACCAATCGTATCCCTATCTACTCTAAAGGAGGAATCAGAATAGCAAGTGTAGATAAAAAGCTTCGACCATAGGACCACTGCATAGTCAGTCAGTGGCACCCAAAAAAAAAAAGCATCAAATTATTAAATTACGCATTGCCTGACATCTACTCAGTGACTTGATGCAGAACTCTTGGATGGCTATGGCGAGCCAACATAACTATTAACAGTCCAGGCAGCCAATTTCTTCAACAGAAGTACGATCGTAGCAGTGATCAAAGAAAGTATTAACTACGAATATCATACAGCACATCGTAAGAGATCGGATCGAACCAAAAAAAAAAATCAGAAACTCACATATTAAGACTTCCGGCGATCCTCCTTTCCGCTTCTCTGACGCACTCAAGCACCACCGGCTTTCCATTATCGTCACGATAAGCGCCCTAGCTCACAAAAACAGGATCAGACGACAATGAACACAACTCGATCATCATTTAAGTTTTACTAACGAAATTCCGAAGACGTAAAACAACTCGGCAAAAACTCCACAATTAAGATCACAACAGAAGAACTCCGAACATTAATAAGCAAACCAAACTCCACACACAGTCAAAACGTTCAGCCAAAAGCACCAACGCCTAATCAAAATGACTTCCCAAAACTCCTTAAAACAAACTGCAAAACAATAGAAAAGCCAAAAAAAATCACTCTTCCTCAAATTTAGCAACTTCTAAATACTCACAACGCCGACGTTAACTTTCTCCGGACTAGGATCGGCAAGGAAAGCTTCGGTAACGCCGAGAATCGGATCCTTGGCAGCCGGCTGCACAGCGCTCCACCACGCCGTGGACATGGATCTCACAGCTCCGCCTGCACCAGAACCCGATATGCGACCCGAAAGCCCGGCCCGAAGCAACTGCGCCATTGGAGAGTATTCCTTCCTCCCTTCCTTCACTGCGGACAGACAGAGGCGAGCGAAATTCGGAGGCCAGAAAATAAAACGACAGCAAGGACCGGGTGCGATGCTCCCGGGATACTTATTAATGACTCCGACACTTCTCGGAAAGCGTGGTTTCGGGTTGGCCGTTGGGGCGGTGTAGTAATGATAAAATTAACAAAAGTCGCTGATATATCATAGCGCTTTTGCCTTGATATGTAATTACGGGTTTAGCCTCACAGGTAGGTGAGGTTCGGAAGGGTATAATGGGTATTTGATTGGGAGTTGAAATGTTTTATTTATTCATTTACGCAAGTCAAACGCAGTGAGAGTCAACTAGCAAATAGCAATAGCATGATAGTGTATGCTAATTGCTATGTTATTAGCATTATATCTGTATATTTAAATATTAATTAAATTTTTATTATATTGTAAAAAGGTCCGCCATGGTCAAACACTAAGTCAAATAGCTTTTATTTTACAACACGGTCATGTTTTCAATTTTTCCTTTTTTTTTTTTTATCATATAGTAGTAGCTATTCTTTCAAGTGTGCTTTAGGTATTTTTGATTAAATTTAATAATTTATAAATTAAATTTGATAAAATAAGTTACATTAGACTAATCAATCTAATCTAAACCTTCCCTCTAAATTGTATGAAGTTTAATCATCACTATATTACTCAATACGCACTTTCGGGCATGGCTGGTTCGCACATTATAAATAAAAAAAAAATATATAGTGTATTTTTTAAAATAAAATACATATATGATGTATGCATTATATAAATTAATATTTATTTTGTTGAAAATTCTTTATTTGATTTTTACTTGAATTAGAATTGGAATTTGATTTTTTTAATTAATATTTCAATGTAATATTTTATAAAATATATATATATTATTAGAAATTGTAAGAACTAAATAATAGCATTGTTTTTAATATATAATAAAAATCAAACACACTCAATAATAGACTTGTATTAATTATTTTGGTGTTGACAATAATGTTTTCGTTATTAGTAGCTTTTGCTTTGATTCATTCTTCACCATTTTAGAATTTTATTGAAAAAACTTGTCAATATTGATTTTTAAGTATATTATTTGTCTTAAGTATAAAATTCAATGTGTTGAGTATGGTCAATGTTAAAAAAATTCAATACCTTTAAATCATTTAATTTCATAACTATTTACATATTTATATAAATGTGCTCATGAATGATTTAATTTCATAATATTCTTAATCATTTTTGTTTATTTCAAATAACACTCTGTGTAGATTAAAACTACATATGTGAATTGTCTATTTATTTCAATCAATGTTTGATCACTATTTCACAATCAGTATATATTATTTGTATTCTTTATACTACTTCCGTCCCGTAATAAAGTATTTATTTTTTCATTTTAGTCCGTCTCATAACAAAGTATCAATTTCTTGTATAATCTAACTAACATTACAAATACCCTTACAACTTACAAACTATTACTTTTATATTATTTTAGCCATTTATATTTTATTTCTACTATATCCCAATATAATATAAATATTTCTGCAAAAAGCAAATGGATATATTTTTATGAAACGGAGAAAGCATGATTTTTCTAACTTCTATTTCAATTTTAAATATAGTATTTTTCAACAAAGTTGTCAACCAATCAATAAATTATAAACTATTATTTTTTTTGGTATATATATATATATATTATTTTACCAGTGATTGCACATTCAATAGAATAATTGCTCTCTCGCAGATTACTCTCACATAGGTTTGATTTATTTTACCATTTCTCTTTTTTCACCAAAAATAAAAAATCCCAAAAGTAATGAACATATTATTTCTATGTTAAAAATATAGTTAACATATCTTACAATATTTTATTTCCTTAACATTTTTCAATTATCCAACAATATTTTAAAATATAAAATAAATGACTATATTTTATTTCACATCATCCAAATAAAATATATGTATACACTTTTCTATAATCACATTACCTAATTGTTACTGGATCACTTAATTCACATAAAAATATAAATATATTTGCTTCGTGTATATATGTTTATGAAATAAGGGTGTATTTGTTTGAGGGGTTTGGATTTTGAGTTGGAATTTGAATAGTAAAAATTTTGAATTTGAATAGTTGTATGATGTGATATAAATAATGTTGACGTGATGTTTTGAATGCAAAATTGATTTTTTAGTATAATATAAAAAATAAAAAATTGGTGTTTGATTTGATTTTTTTGGAAAGAATTAGATAAAGAGTGTAAACCTAATCCAATCCCCCAAATAAACACACCATAAATGAATGCATAATTCCACCTCATTGTTATTTAACTTATAATCATAGAGCAAGATAGAGTAAACAAAAATAAAAATTTAATTAATTATTTTGAAATTTTAATTTTTTTTTTTTATGTATAAAAATTATATCAAAATACTATTGAAATAAAATATTAGTAAATAATTTTAAATTATTTTCAAATTACAACCAATAAATTTTAAATTCTCTTTTTTTTTAAAAAAAAAAAAAAAAAAAAAAAAAAAAAAAAAACTGAAATTGTTTACTGGCAACTTTTAGTAGCTACAGTGGGTGGCGTCTCGGCACCTTTCCGTTGCCCTATATATACATAAAGGTCGCCGCTTTATCTCGCCTGCTTTCTTTCTTTCTTTCATTTTGGCAAATTGAAGTTTCGAAGAAGGTGGGTGAGGGTGAGGGTGAGGGTGAGGGTGTGGGTGGAATGGCATCTTTTTATCTCAATATTATTCTATTCCAATTTTATTTTATTCAATTTTATTTTAAACTTATATGCAATAATAAATTTAATTATTCCTCTGAATATTCACGTCCATTGCTTTTCTTTTTTACAGGTTGAAGGCGACCGCCGATTCTTTAAATCTTGTTTATCGAATTCCGGATTTACTAGTATTAATTATTTCTTCCTTTGTATCCAGCAGCGGCCAAACCAAACCAAACCTCTGGGAAACCCTCCCTCTCTCAAGCTTGAATCTTTCGGACTACCTGCAACCCGAAATTTGACTCACTGAGGTCAGCCACTCGGTCGCTACTCCAATCTCAATTTACGGTTGCTTTCAAATCGAATTGAAAAACTAGGGTTTTTGAGAATTGTGCTATTTCTTTCTGATGCACGAGGGTTTCCGCGGTGGGTAGCTTCGGGAGCTCTTTTTGATTCGATGATTTAGCTCGATTAGCTGAAGTTTTTGGATTTATTGTCTGTTTGTTTGGAATTGAATCTAAGGTTTTCTAGTTGTATGAATGATTTGGCTGGGTATGAATCATTTTATTTATTTATTTTTGTTTGTTTAACTTAATGCAGCTGGTAGTGAAGGATTTGGCTGAATATAGCATTTGTATAGGGAGAATATAGAGAGAGAGAGATCAGAGAGATTGGATTTGAGGGTTTTAGATTTGGGGGCCGAATTAGGTAATTTTTGGGGGGAGTTTGAAAGGAAGCTTGCAAAGATGATGTCCAGATCTTATACAAATCTTTTGGAGTTGGCGTCGGGGAATTTCCCCGTAATGGGTCGGGAGAAGAAGCGTTTTCCGAGGGTGATGACGGTTCCCGGGAATATTACTGAGCTTGATGATGAACAAGCTAGTAGTGTTGCATCAGAGAACCAGTCCTCAGTAGCCGGTGAGAGAATTATTATTGTTGCAAACCTATTGCCTCTGAAGGCGAAACGGAGGCCGGACAATAAAGGGTGGAGCTTTAGCTGGAATGAGGATTCCTTACTTCTGCGGGTTAAGGATGGGTTGCCGGAGGATATGGAGGTTTTATATGTTGGCTCTTTGCCTGTTGATGTTGATCCCATAGAGCAGGATGATGTAGCCAGCTATCTTCTGGATAAATTTAAATGTGTCGCTGCTTTTCTACCGCCTAATTTATTGGAGAAGTATTATCATGGTTTTTGCAAGAAGCAGCTGTGGCCACTTTTCCACTATATGTTACCATTTTCAGCTGATCATGGGGGTCGATTTGATCGTTCAATGTGGGAAGCGTATGTATCTGCCAACAAGCTGTTCTCGCAGAAAGTTATTGAAGTTTTGAATCCTGAGGATGATTATGTTTGGATTCATGACTATCATTTGATGGTTTTGCCCACATTTTTGAGAAGGCGCTTCATTCGTTTGCGAATGGGGTTTTTCCTTCACAGCCCGTTTCCCTCGTCTGAGCTGTACAGGTCACTTCCTGTAAGAGATGAAATCCTCAAGGCTCTGCTTCTATCTGATCTTATTGGTTTTCATACCTTTGATTACGCTCGCCATTTCCTTTCCTGCTGCAGTCGTATGCTGGGATTGGAATATCAATCGAAAAGGGGCTACATAGGGTTGGATTATTATGGAAGGACAGTAGGCATAAAGATTATGCCTGTTGGAATACACATGGGTCACATTGAATCAGTGATGAGACAGGCAGATAAAGTACTGAAGGTTGAAGAGTTAGAGGAGCAGTTTAAAGGTAAAACCGTGTTGTTAGGAGTTGATGATATGGACATATTTAAAGGTATCAATTTGAAGATTTTGGCCATGGAGAACTTGCTCAAGCAGCATCAGAATTGGCATGGGAAGGCTGTACTTGTCCAGATTGCAAATCCTGCTAGAGGGAGAGGGATAGATTTGGACGAAATACAGGCTGAAATAGAGGAGAGCTGCAATCGAATCAACCGGGAGCTTGGAAGTTCGGGATATCAACCTATAGTGCTTATCCATCGGCCTTTGTCCATTAGTGAGAGAATGGCCTACTACAGTATTGCTGAATGTGTCGTGGTCACAGCAGTTCGGGATGGGATGAATTTGACACCTTATGAATATACTGTGTGCAGACAAGGGGTTTCGGGTGCAGAAGCCGGCTCTGATTTGAGTGGGCCTAAAAAGAGCATGCTAGTGGTCTCTGAATTCATTGGCTGTTCGCCTTCTTTAAGTGGTGCAATTCGTGTTAATCCATGGAATGTTGAATCAACTGCCGAAGCAATGAATGAGGCCATATCAATGGCTGAATCAGAAAAGGAGATGCGGCATGAAAAGCATTACCGATATGTTAGCACGCATGATGTAGCTTTTTGGTCGAGAAGTTTCTTCCAAGATTTGGAGAGAACATGCGCTGATCACTTCAGGAAAAGATGCTGGGGAATTGGTCTTGGTTTCGGTTTTCGGGTGGTGGCATTGGATCCAAACTTTAGAAAGCTTTCAGTAGATGATATTGTTGCAGCTTATTGTCGGGCTAAAAGCAGAGCTATATTATTAGATTATGATGGAACACTCATGCCTCAAAATTTAATCAGCAAGACTCCAAGTCCCCACGTTCTGTCTCTCTTGAACAAACTATGTGATGATCCCAAAAATTTAGTATTTACGGTGAGCGGAAGAGGCAGGGACAGCTTAAGTAATTGGTTTCATCCTTGCAAGAAGCTAGGACTTGCTGCTGAACATGGCTACTTTATAAGGTAATGTGCCTTTCCTCCATCTTATTTAAGTTACTCTCTTCACTGGTTGAATGTGCTTGAAGTAGTGTGCCTGACAGATCTACAACTAACGATCCGTGTCTGTGCCCGTAATTAATATTTATGTTTTGAGATCACCACAGAAAAATTTTGATATTGAGCTCAAACAAGGCCAAGTGGATATTCTCTTCTAAGTAGTTTTTGATAGAAAATGGGCAACAGTTGATTTCAGTTTCCTTGAACTAATAAGGTCAAGTATAGTGCAGTTTATTAAGCTTAGAACTCTCTAGTTGGTGTTGAATATTCTAAATACTTTCGGTTTATTTACATATGTTTTGGGTGCGTTTGATTGGAAGTTGGAGGTTTTTTTTTCCTCTAAAAAATTTGAAAATGTTGAGATTGATGTTAGATTGTAATTTGAGTTTGTAATGATGATGTGTGATTGAGGTTTAGTTGAAGTAAATGTTATTGTTTGATGTCATAGGTTGGAATAAAAAATTAAAGGTTAAAAAAATGGTGTGTAAGGCTATGTGTAAAAGCATTACAGGTTAGAGCATATGGATAATTACATGCACACCAACATTGGGCATGTTGAGGGTTGGGTTGTTTGCTGACTGCAGTCGATGGACAAGATGTGAGTGCCGGGTGATGTCAGGAGTTTGTCTGGTGTTGGGAATATGACCAAATTATTTGGACTTGTATATACCTATATCTATGAAGTCTTATTTTTTTCGATTTGCTGATGTGAAGTTTGTCGTATTGAATGTGGATATGCTGGTTAAAGACTATGCATATATTTTTGGGGTTATTTCTCCAAATGAAGGATAAACCTACTCCTTTGTTACACAGTATTAAAAATGTTCTTAATTTCTAGTGGTTTTGATTAGTTTTCAATGGTTTAAATTTTCCTTAGACTTGCATGTGCTGATTTTTCTAGAAGAAGCTATTGATCTGAACTCTACATTTCTTAAATCTTTTATTGAGCTATGCTGTGTGAGTTTGTCTGCACAACATCTTACAATATGGATTTGTTAGAATCTTACCTATGCCATTGTCATGTTGTTGTTTGAAGCCCTTTTAAGGTTGTTGTGTCTTACCTGTGCTTTCATATTGTCTGTGTGTCCTTGTTAGTGGGGCTTGTTGCTTTCTGCTGAGTGGATTGTGCATGTTCTACGACATATCTTTGTGGTTGTATTTTTCTGTGTCATTTATAGCATCGATGAGCTAGTCTTTTCTTGTAACTTAATTGGCCTGGTGTGGTTCTTCGTTGTTTTTCGATTTCTTACTATTGCACAATTCTTGTGGAAGTGTCTTGGAATGTGCACTCTCACTAAGTTTTACAACTTGTCATCTTTTCTCAGACTTGGGCAAGCTTGTTACAATCCAAGTTCAACTTGAGCGAAGTTTTGTTTATATTAGTTAGGATCCATTGTCTTCAACTCCTTTTTCTATCTACTCTTTGTTTTGTGCCTGGGATGCTGTGTAATTCACCTGTGCACGCCTGTATTTGTTTCGGATATTTTTCTTATGTATTATTAGTACATTAAGTTTTCCACAAATATCGGCAGGTGGCCACAACACGAAGAATGGGAAACATATGGCCAGAGTTTCGACTTCGGGTGGATGGAGCTTGCAGAGCCTGTCATGAAGTCATATGCTGAAGCAACTGATGGCTCCGGGATAGAGAGGAAGGAAAGTGCTTTAGTCTGGCATTATCAGGATGCTGATCCTGGATTCGGTTTTTCTCAAGCCAAGGAAATGCTGGATCATCTAGAAAGTGTTTTGGCGAATGAACCCGTCGCTGTCAAGAGTGGCCAGTTCATTGTTGAAGTGAAACCTCAGGCATGCATGTGTTAATTTGCTTTCGAGTGTTTACAGAATCATTTTTTAAAGCATTTCAATAACTTCGATAATAAAAAATGTATGCAGGGTGTCAGCAAAGGTGTGGTGGCTGAAAAAATATTGACATCGATGAACGAGAAGGGGAAACAGGCCGATTTCGTGCTCTGCATTGGCGACGACAGATCAGATGAGGACATGTTCGAAATAATCGCTAATGCTGTGTCTTCGCATCTTCTTTCCTACAGCACTGAAGTATTCGCGTGCACCGTAGGGCAAAAACCGAGCAAAGCAAAGTACTATCTTGACGACTCTTCAGAAGTGGTGACAATGCTCGACTCTCTTGCTGATGCTACAGATTCCGCAACCTCATCCGATGATGAAGCTGACGACCTCCCAAGACGACTCAGCCATGTTTCTTTTTCTTGAAAATCCACCAGGTTTTCAAATGCCCGTATGACAGAAATTGTTGATTTTTCTGTTCCCGTTTTCGCCCATCGCTTTGTTGTTAGTTCTGATTCTGAATGAACTCAGATCAAAACCCGAAGAGTGGACTGAGGTCGGGAACTGATTCGTGAATTTGTTGTAAGCGACCACTGTCTGAGGCGGTATACATACTACAGAGCCTTCGATTTTTAAGTCCAAATGACAAAACCTACCTCGGAGTCGTTGCTGGACAACTTGGGATTCGCTCTTTTGCTGGCTTTTTGTGGTCCAAGATATTCGTTCGTTCACTGTACATGTCGCCGGTAAGACCTGCTCTGCTCCACTCTACTCTACTCTACATAGGATTGACTTTGTTTGTTGTTTTTGCATTTGCAATTTGCTTGTGAATATGGGTTGTGGTATTGCAATAAGACTGGAATGTTGGTCTCTTTTCTTGTTCATTTCCATCACTTTTTATTTAATTACATTGCTGCTGAAGTGGACTGACTACGTTGTTGTAGTTTATCTTCCCTTTTGTTTTGTTTACATTACAATTGTGAAGTATTTAGCAATGTGTGCAACTGTGCATCTACTTTGGAAACAATACAATTTTATGGTTAACTTTTAAACACCACAAGAATGACCAAGTAAATGAATAAATAGGGAATGAATGAAAATATTAATTAATTAATACAATGGAAGCAAACAAAAGTAGTTGGTACAATATACGTTCTTCTCACTAAAATTACACTCTTAACACTGTTGCTTACAAAACCATATACTTCCCAACACTGTGAATCACTAATCTGAGCAAAAAGGGCACCAGCAGCAATGTGTAATGTAAGCCCCAAGTCGACTTGATTGTAATTAATTACACGACGTAAAATGCAGCATCCCAAACAATGGCAGCCCCTATATAAACGACAACACAGGAAAATAACCCCAAACTCTGCTCCGAATCAAGAATCGAACCAAACCAAACCGAATACTCCGACTCAGACCTGCAACCACGAGCAAATGCATTCAGATAATTACTTTACTTTAATGGCTGGAGGATATTAACAAGAACACACCAGAAACACATAAATAGAACCATCGAAATTTGTAAACAAGAAGCACTTGCTGCAATTTAGGAAGTTCAACAAAAGGGTTGTATTCAGATTCATCCAAAAGCTGATGGTGCAAAAATGATAAGAACCAGAAAATGGAATCCATTGTCCCGAGGCTAAATGAATATTTGGGACAAACAAACTGAGGCAGCACCAACACAACGAGGATAGATAGAACTACTTAAAATTCCTATCTTTGCCACGAAAAAATTCATTCACAATGTATATAATTGAAAGAAATAAACAGCATACACCCCGCAGAGAGTACTAATACGCTCGTCCGTCCATCATGAAGTTGGGCATATAGAAAAATAAAAGAAGAAGAAAACCTTAAGTGACTACGTACTATAATACCGGACACATCAAATTACTTTGTTCTTTAGGGAACATTGGACCAGTGAACTCAGGATTGTGCAATGAAGCAGCAATACATTTGAGGCTATGTGAAGCCTGACTATGGTTCACAAAGATTCAGTGTTTAAATTTCAAGAAAAGGGAAACCTCAGGAGGATCATATGGGGTGATTGAAATATGCAATTTTATAACACATGTAAAATATGCAATACCAAAATGCACAATACAATATACCAGAAATGACAAGACAATTTTTCCAAACTATTCATTTGTGAAACGAAGATGTATTCAAGTCAAGCATTATGAGCAACTTATATGAAATGCCTCAAGATCTAAAAATGGTATGATCAGACTGATAATTTACCTTAGATTACGTTTCGACCTTTGGTTTCTTCCCAGAGACAATCTGTGATATGTGTAAGCCCCTACTGAAAGCTTCGTTGAAAAGAATCCTTGTCTGCATGTTTTGGAACCCGGGAAGCCATGATAGAAGAGCAACAGGGACCAAGACAATAACTCCGAACATTATGTCATAAAGGCGAGCTAAAGACACAACAGTCTTCCAAATCCGTGTCCTCTCCCAAAAGGGCCTAAGAACCTGAGCGATAGACAACAACCCCCACCCAGTCGGAAGAAACGCCAATAAACTGGTGAAGATATCCACAAATTCAAATGCCGTAAACTTGAGCAACGAAATTATAACGACTACACCAAGAATAATGACAAGGAACTGAACAAAACGATAGTATATGTGTTCCTTCGCAGCATATTTATTACGAGCATATGCTATTAGTGAGTAAAGTCCAAGGGCCACAACCACGTAAGTCCATGATAGCAAGTAAACCAGAATGTTCTTTTTCCCAGCAGCAATGCCTAATTGATACACAATGCCATACTGGAAAAAGAAGAACCGGAGGTCCAAAATGATTTCCATAATCTTTCCCCAAAGTCCTGTTGTCCTCAAATGATCTTGCTCCTCATACCACCACTTTTCCCAGCTCTGTTCGGATTTCGCAAACACACCACCCCTGTACCAAATCCAGTTCATGAACTCATCAAAATCATACACAGTCTTTAACCAATCAAAGCCCAAAGGATTAAACACAAAAGGCCCCAAAATCCAGGATACTACTAAAAACCAACTGAAAATGGTCAATGCTATGTACACCAAAGTTCCTTTAGCTACGGCACTGTAGGAAGCATATACGGTGAGTATCAATCCAAGTTCAATAGCCTTCACAAAATGACTGCGAGCATATAGTCTATAGTTCTCAGCAAAACTCTTGTGCTGCACAACAAAACCGCGGCCTGTAGCACGGTATTTCGCACCACCATGCAGAATAGTTCGGCCAAAGTAATGGCCACGGGTCCCCATGGAGAAGGTATAGAATACGGAAGAAAGTTGGAGCATCATTGTTATAAAGTCCCAAATGGCATTCAGAAAACCATGCTCGAGGGAAAGTTGTACAATCATAGGTAAGGCTGTAAAGAGACCGAGTTGGATGATGAACTGCTGGTTCAATATTGTAGCAAGAGCTCTATTGTTACTTGTATCCGATAAGGCAGAGCCTTCAACGCCACTTAATGCCAGGTACAGCCGGCCCCATAAAAATGCATACACGGTGAGCAGAATCATCATGGTATTTAAGAAGAATCCCACCGTGGTATAGAAGAATGAGAGCATCCGGAAGAAGTCAAGCCTGTGACCCAACCTATAAACATCACGGCTCAGTGTTTGCTCGCCATTTCCACTCGCTACTTTTGCTTCAAACATCGAAATTTGATTCAGCCCCACATCCCTTCCTTTTCCCACTTGGATGTATTCATGATGGGTAACATTTCCACCCCTCAATGTGCAATTGAATCCAGCAAAAATATCCTCGCTGATATTGATCACACGTGAAGCCTTGCTTAAACCTCCCCTGGATAGAAACCAAAACCTGTCAAACACATCAGGGTGCCCATAATGCATCCGAATTTTTAATGGATTAGCTAAAACACGCTGCCCCAAAGTGACAAAACTCATCTCCTGTGCAGACATGAACCAAGCAAGTGATGACACAGAACCAGTAAAAACGTGCTCCCGAACTCCCAGAATGGTAGGTTTCCTGATACCATAGTATTGTTTAAATTCCTGCAGAAGATTCCGCATCTTTAGAGCTTCTTCAAAATAGTTATCTTGGTTCATGTCAATGGTCTGAACTGCATCCCCACGAGTGAATATAAGAGCATGATTCTGATTTTCTGGTTTTCCCTCTCCAAGCTTAACAGGGCCGGGCAACTTTACACGGTAAATCTCAACTTCCCTCTCCAACTTCTGATCATACTTCACCAGGACAGAGTAATACTGTATCTCATCCCTTCCGGACGACACCTCATCAACATAGGCAACTCTAAGCGCTTCATTATTTTTCATCAACTGAAGTATCTCCTCGGCACGAGGATCTTTCTTGGCCTTTTGAGAACCATAAATCTGGCATGCTACTACATAAGTAAATTTCATCAAAGCTGTTCCACGCTCATGACCTTTGAAAAGAACACTGACTGAACTATTTGCTCTGCTCAAACTTCTTGAGGAATGAGATTTTTCTGACCTCAGATCATCCACCTCATCATTATGCCTCGTGGAGATTGGTTGCTGAGATCCCTCTCTCATATCCATCTCAGAAGCAGAATCCAGAAAAGTAAGCATCTCAAGAGCACGGTAATAGTACATCATCCCTCTTACCGTTCGCGCAAGTGTCTGGCCTCTGTATGATGCCCACAGTCGAAGATCTCTCAGTCTACTAGGCCCCCACAGTTCCCTTTCACTCTTCATCCCTTCTCGACGCATCCTCTCCAAGAAGTTTTTCCAGTCACTTGCATAGATGGTTTGCAAGTAGTAAAGAGTTGAAATCCCATCTTCGTTCTCAGTTCGAAGTTGTTCCTTGCTGTAAAGTACCTCTTCACTATAGTATGGTGTCAAAACACTGAAGGCCATCATTTTCTCCACAAGAGGAGCATGAGGCATATTCATGAACAAGGAGTTGCTGAAGAAGGCAATCCGGCGTCTAGCCTCGATATTTTCAGGAACCTTTTGCATAGCGTCTCGAGAAGTGAGGATGGTATGCAACCGCCGAACACGACGATAGAAAGTCCCATTATTTGCATCAGGCAACTCAACTGTATTATGGAAAAGCAATCCTTCACCAGAAGCAGCAGGAGCCAGGCCATCCTCCTTCAATTGGCTATTGTTTCTCTTCTCTTTCAGGAAATCTCTAATGGCAGCCTCATAAAGGGCCTGTAGAGCATTCACCACCTTATCAACATTTTTATCTGGACTGAGGACAAGAGCAAGAAGATGGACCAACTTTTGATGTATTTTCGGAAGTGCATTCATATCATAGGTTTTTGTAAATTTCTCCAGCTGAATCCACTGATCAATCTCTTGGAAAAAGGTTCGGATTATGGACCGCTCCTCCCTATCATATCTGACAATTGCAAGTAGAAAGTGCTTTAAACTATCGTATGCTTCGACAATAGCACACCGCCTGTACTCATTCTTGCAGATCTTGTGCCAAAGCCACTTGTCAGGAGCATCCACCAACTCTTTTGCCTGACTGAGAGCAAGCAGAAGCTCGTTGCAGAGGAGCAAACACGGCCACTGAATCACCCGAATTTCCCAGTTACTCTTAGGATCTCTTCGGTCATTTTGAGGGAGCTCCAAAAGTTCAACCTCACGATCACTGACTATGTCTTCTTCTCTAAATATATTAATAATTTCATTCCATATCAACGCAAATTTGTAGGCCTCCACCTGGTTGGATTCAAGTTTTTTAAAGGGCCGACCCAGTCCATATCTCAGCTTCAACCTGTGAATGAAATCCGTGATCTTGCTCTTAAATGATCCACCATAATTCAACAACTGCTCCTCAGGCATGAGATTAAACTGAATAGCACTGGCAAAGAACTGAAATCTCAACCTCAATTGCGGCATGTCACGTATTTCACCCAAGTGATCAAACAACCCAACTGCAGCCCCAACAAATGACGAGTAAATAGCATACCAGATCTGCAGATCGGATAGGTAAACCAATATGACAGGAAGCCATATCAGCCCCACTGCAAAGCGATTACTTCTATGAAAAATCTCATGCCATTCATAAGTAACATTTTTCAGATTCAGCAATGTCCTGGTTGGACGAATCATAGGCTTAATCTGCATAAAGTAGCTAAACATAAACTTTGTCCCAAGCACTGCAATCCAGAAAAGGGAATACTTAATATTGTCAAAAAGTCCTTCCCTAAGCCCCCGACCCACAAAAATCCGGCTCTGAAACCACCACGAGAACAAATATACTATCTTCCAATTTCTCTTCTCCAAAAAATTCCTAATCCATGGAAGAAGAAATAGTGCCACAGCTAACAGCTCTGGAATAAGAAAGGCCACCACAACTTCAAGAAACTCCACCACTTTTCTATCCACAGCATTCGACCATCTCCTATCCCGATTCCTCTGCTGCCATATTCTACCATAGAACACCCCAAACACCAGAATCCAGGCAGCTGCAACTATGGTTTTCAGAATCATCCTCACTCCCGAAGACTTGGTCTCCCTTGACACCAAACTGTACTGCATTCCCATATCCAACAAAGACTGCAGTAACCGCAGGGCGCTCCAAGTGAGCAGAACCGACAAACACTTAACTTGCACCCTCCTACTCCTCAACGCCTGCCATGGATATTGCTTGTCCTCCCAAGCCACAATAATCGCCGCCTGGAGAAACAAAATCAGCATGATCCACATCTTATCAAAGCTTCTAAATAAATTCCAGAAAGACCTCCGCTCCACAAACCCTGTCTTCCCCACCTTCTTCCCCTTGTTTCCCGTCACAAAAAAATTACTCCCAACATCTATTGGCCATTTCATCTTCTCAAAACACCTCTTACTCCAAAAATACTCATTCAAATCATCATAGTTCCGCCAGGCAGAATGAGGGGCCGTTCCATTTCTACTGTTATCCACCTCTTCTTTAATTGTATCATAAATTGGCTTCACAATCTTATCAAGAAAAGCATTCTCCCCAGAAATGGACGGCAAAAAGGGTCTACCAGTGTTCTCATCAATGTAATCTTCCAAAATCCTATTCAACTCCATCGCCATATTATGAAATATGTAACAAATGCATTCCGGCATGAAGCGTAAGTTAGCGGACTCACCCCAAATCAGCAGATACAGAGACACGTACAGAAGCTCCCGCCGGTGATCGGAGGAGGAGTGCCGGGAGTGCGAGTCCGAGAGCCAAACATTGGACTTGACGTTAAGGTAGGAACACCAATCGGAGTAGTTCCTCAAAAGACGTCGCCGGAAGCGGCGGAGGACGGACGGCTCCAGAACATCGATGTTGTCCGGAGGAGGAGTGAGGCGCATCTGAGCATTGGCGAGATGGAGCACCAGATGCTCCCTCTGGTTGCTCACGTTTGACGCCTGGAAACCGAAGAAGAGCGCAAGCCAGTCGAGGAGGTCGTAGTGCTGCTTCCACGGCTGGAACGGCGGCAGGCGGAGGTCACCGACCGTCCGGAGCGCGGCTGCCGCCGCCCGGACCTCCGGAAAGCGGAGCGATGGGTGGTCAGCGAGGAGGTTGTGGATTGGAATAACATTGTAAACCCCGTCGTCTTGCTCCGGTCGTGGCGGCCGCTGATTCATCGTGGCATCCGGCGCCACAAAGAGATCTGAAAATTCAGTGGGTGGGGGGGTTTCTCCGGGGTCTGGCTATGGAATTTGGGCTTAGATTTCGCAGAATGGGAGTTCAGTTTTGTGGAGTAGAGATACAGATTTGGTCGGGTCGGGAAGACGAACGGAACGAAAAAGACGATGGCGAGGTGATTAAGAAATTGAAAATTTCAAACGACGACGACGTCGTTTTACAATCTACGCGGTGTTGAAGTGACGTGTTGCACCCTGCGCTTCATCTTGTTGTACCCTGTGCTATTGCGTTTGCACTGCCTGTATTGTCAGTCAACTTTGCCATTTTCCAGACCGGGAAAATTATTTAATTCGAAGTGTTTACTTTTGCACCCTTTTGGACAATAAAATATAATCACACTACCTCAAAATTTTATTTATTAAAAGTAGTTTATTTAAGTTTTTTTTTCTTATCTTATTTATTTTAATTTACATTTCTCAAAAAAATGTTATATGTAATCATTACAATTGCTTCTTTAAAGGTTAAAAGCGTGTGTTAATTGATATAAAAGGCTGTTACATAAGTAATTATGAAAGTAGTATTAAGTTTGTTTTTATTAGTGTTTTGACGTTATTATTGAAAATATCTAAAATAACTTCATTGGTTTAAATATTATTTTCACAAGGTACTCCTAATTTGGAATACTGCCTCTGCTATAAAATAATTAATTCCTTTACTATAATAGTTTTTAATAATGATAACTACAATTATAACTGTAACCATAATTTTTTTAGTACACTGAAAAGATAATTTATACTATACAAACTAGATTTAGCAAGCAAGAACAAGTAACATGAATTGAAGTGAAATAATTTGAGTTATTTAGGGTCTGTTTAAATGATTTTTTTAAGTGAAATAATAATTTAAATGATTTTATTTTTTTTTTAATAAAAGCAGATATTGATTTGATTTTTACATTTTAATTTGGTTGGGATTATTATTATTATTATTACAACTTTATTTTGGATAAAAATCAACTTCTATTTATTTATTTATTAGTGAACACAATAGCGTGTATTTGGGGCATAAGAAAAGGATGACATGGGAGTATGGGCAATTGCAATTTGCACACACAATCATTCTTCAATCCTCAGACGAAATTCCAGATCATTCCCCATACTGAAATATACCAATAAACAAATAAAACAATTAATTGATAATAAATGTTTTATTGTAAATATTCTTTATAAAAATAGATAATATAATCACTGTTTTTTTTAAATAAAAAAAATATATCAAAACATAAACACAAGATCAAAGTTAATATATCCAAACCGAAAAAATATTATTGCACAAATAATTTGTAGTATAGTTCCAAAAATAAAATTACTTGAATTCTATGCAATACACAATATAGTAATTCTATATGAAACAATTCAAAATATCATATACAATCATTATTTTTTATTTAAAAACTTAAGAAATACAGGAAACACACAAAACTGCTCACCTAAGCAAAAGACACTTTGGGCAACTGTTTACTTAATTTTGACTAATCAAGGACAAATACTTCTTTAGTGACAGATAGGCACAAATTTTAAGAAAACGTAGCATAATATACATAACTTATTATTGTTGTAGTACTATATTTTAATTCCATTGTCATTTAATTTTTTTCTTAATAATACATGCATACAAACAAAATTGATCAACACATGGAGATAAATGTTCAACAAAAGAGGTTCTCTAGCATATACATACATTTTTATGCTGTTTTCTAACATCAAAATCTTATCCAATTTGAATTCAGAAAACCAGAGACTATATACTCCATAAATGGACAAATCTATACGATCAAGAGCACCAAAGATGAACAAAACGACATAAAAATGTATGAACTACGGCTGCTGTTAGGGAAGAAGAAGAAGAAAAGAAACCATTACCAGTCATGGAGCCAAGTATGTCGCCGTCGCCTGAGCAGCGGCGACTACATTGGGAAGAAGAGTGTGTATAAAAGCATCTCTCCATCCCGGGCCGGCATTCACCAAAATTGGGTATGCTCGATTTATTCCGTATTCACTACAAAGTGTTAGCTATGGAAGCAGGAGTAATCAGGTAAAATAGATGAAGTTAGTTTTACCCGGACCATCCCCTCTGAGATCCTTCAGCAGAGTGTGCATTCAACCGGTCGAGGACAGCATTGAAATCGATCGCCTGACCACTCTCCTCGAGCCTCTGAATTATGTTGATAACATGATCGCTCCTGTAGCCCATCCCTGCCAGCTTCTCAATCAATTCGCTGTAAGGATGGCTCCGCGCCATGTGAGGAGCTACCATATTCGACACCTGCTGTGGTCTCTGGGGCTGGACTGCATTCGATGGGAAATTACTTTGCTGGAAATGAACCTGTGCCGGAGGGTGGTGAGGGGGCCGTCCTCCTTCACCTTCATAGATCAGATATGTGTTTCCTGAGTGAAGAGCCGGGCGAGGTCCACTATGTGAGTAGCTGTTCCCGGGTTGGGGTTGGGCAGTGGAAAATGCAGTCTTGATGTGCTGCATTGAAGGCTGTTGCTGTATCGGCCGACCTCCAGCACCATACCCGTGAGAGGTTGCCTCATGACTGGTGAAGCCAGGCTGGGGTGGCCCGGGAAATGGTACTTGAACAGGCATGGTATTTGAAGCCGTTTCTGGTGTGGGGGGGTTCGACTGGTTCGTCATGTAGCCAGAGCAAACCACTTGGGAAGGGTTTCTGATCTTTGGCTGCATAACAGGCTGTTGGGGCGGTTGCTGAGACCACTGTGGCAGAAATGCAGACACAGGCTGCGGATGTGAGCTCGGGTTTACATGATAATGCACAGATGGCGCTGGCATTCTGGAGTGGTCTTGGACATGAGGCAGCGGTTTAAGGTATTGAGGCTGGGATGGTTGAGTTACGCCTCCTCCGGTGTTCATCATTTGAGGTGTGGTTAAGTAATATGCAGGCATTGATGGTGGGAGGGATGCCAGATGAGGTTGCTGGTGGTGGTCGAGCGGCTGCTGTGGTTGGGTGTGGCGAGAAGGCTGAGGGGACACATGATGGGATACAATGAGTGCCAGCTGCTGATTGTGGGAATCGGAGGAGTTATTGCTGTCTCTGCGTTCGGACGTTGGCGTAGCAGCTCTATCTCGATCATCACTCTGTTGAGAATTTCCGGTGGAAGAGGATTCTTTCTGAGCAAGGTGAAGTTTTGATAGTTCCTTCTGAGTGTCGGCTAGTTCCTGCTTGTCTCTTAGGATCTGGATAGACCGATGAACCTACATTTGGAAATGAAAGAAAGGGGGAAAGAATTTTATTAGCTGTGCTTGGATTCAGCAGTATGGCGCAATAAATTCGATTAGGTATCAAGGGATCATATTAAGAATGTGATCACAACAGGCAAAGGCAAATTCAAATCACAAAAACCAAAGCATGAGCTCTGTTATGGA
Source organism: Andrographis paniculata (assembly GCF_009805555.1). NCBI lineage: Eukaryota > Viridiplantae > Streptophyta > Magnoliopsida > Lamiales > Acanthaceae > Andrographis > Andrographis paniculata. The sequence goes on from NW_026137587.1 coordinate 7,565,867, forward strand.
TGTGTCTTTAACAAAGCAATCGGTTTCTAGCCAAGCCTAAAAAGCTTTTCTTGCCGAGAAACAACTCCATCCTTCTCATGTCATGACTTATCTCTCGACACATTTAATTTATAATGTTTGCTGAGCTATAGCTGTTAACTAACTGCAAGTGAAGCACAATGCCAAAGAAGTCTTGGGTCTTATGGTGTGCGGCCTAGCACAAATCTATCAAAAATTTTTTTTTGGAAAAACTCCATAATGATGTCCATATTATAAGAGTAGAAACAATAGATATCACAAGATTTAGAAAAATCACCACAGAAGCCCTTTTAACCAAGCATTGGATGTGATTAATATATCGGGACAATCATTTAGCAGCTGCAAGGTAAACCTTGAAATGTATTGCAAATATATAAAAATTCCACCAGCACTAAAGCAGCACCGATTATCAAGTAGAGGATGACAATAGACAGAAAAATAAAAAATAGTGAGTCCAGCCAAATTCCAAGCTAATTCTAATCATCTCATGTCAAAGAACATATTATATCAAAGATAATTGCTGGAAGGCTCTGAGAAATAATCAGGAAACTCATGCTACATAGAAAGCCTTTTTCAATGCTGAAACAATTAAGACAAGATCTAGGAATGCGACATTACCACAAGACCGTGTCACAACAGTTTACAAATCAGAAAATGTTGCCGATCAGATGCTATATCAGAGTGCCCACAGAAAACAGAACAAAAACAAAAGGTCCGTCAAATATCAAGCTATGGCACAAAGTTCCACAAGGTTAGACAAAGAAGGAACAAATGAAAGAAGAGTAACTACAACATACAGCTGCCTTATGTGCTACTGCCATCATCATGTTTTAACTTCTATTCAGAGAACAGATACACATAACTTTTTCTACAGAGGTCTTTTAATGGTTTTTTTTTTTTTTTTAATAACAAAAAGATAAAAGCTAAGCACCTTCAATAAGACCAAGTGCATATCTGACAACATTGTTGAGAATCAAAGTTATTAAACAAACATATCAATACTAATTGATACTATGCTTTTTTTATCTCTCATTTACATTATTCAACACATCCTACCATCCATCATACTATCTTATCTCACATTCAAAAAAAAAAAAAACAAACAAACACTTTAAACCAGTTTAGAGATGGACCTCTTCAATATGTATTTCCAGCAATTTGAGCTTTGACTCAGACTTTGCATGAACAGAAACCAAGTCAGAACGCATTTCACCAATAGATTTGTCGAGATTATAACAATATAGTTCCAATTGTGATAGCCGCAAGCTGATGCCCTCAAGAAAACGCATGACACTGTCTGTGTACTTCTTCATTGTATTTTCAATGGTAGAGGCAACAACTCGATTACCTGAAGACTCTTCCAATGGACTATAAGCTGCTGCCGGATATGCGGATGACCTTGCCATTCGGTTTTTGTTAAAGTCCTGCTCAATGTAGAGTGGATATCACAATGTCCAATCACTATAGAATAGACCACATAGTCAAAGGAAAGCAGCACAAAAAAGACTAAACTAGAAAAAAACGACACAATGTTATACTTTGCAACAAACTAAACTTATGAAATACAATTGTTCCGACAAAATATGTCTCTTCTTTCCTAGCAATCATGTCTTCGTTATATTGCAGACTGTACGATCAAATACACTTAGACAAACTTTGATTGAGGTTTCTAGATTACTGTTAATTTGTCTTCAATTTCATGTCCAATGGATAAATTCCAAGAAAGATTATGTGAATTCCCACAACGTACACTTAAAAACACTCCTATTTTTTAATTCAACATGTTCATTTCTGCCCACTGGCTGATAACTAGAGATTCAGATGGTGTACAATATAGTTAACAAGTAACAATTACAAGCTTTGTATTACAACCTCCTTTTTCTCAATGGCCTCAACTTCACCAATGAGTAGATAGTTGGTTGCACAAACCTAAAAGGAAGGAACCTAAAGATCTTAGCTAGTAATTACAACCAAAGCTTGTCGTGACCACCTTGACACAGCAGCACATTTATCATGCTCTATATGATCTCCTACTAGGTAAGAGTTGTTCGAGATTGATTACATTTTTCACCCAACAAAGATCAATCCATGATAACTTGCAGAAATGAACTTCGAATAACTGAAATATTCAACACCAAAAACACCAACAAATTTACCTATTTTTGTGATTCTAGCACCAAAAGAAACGAGTAATTGTATGAAACAGTTTCTATTAAACATCATGCAACAAGACGAAAACTAAGAACAAAGAGAACAGCTGCAGCAGTAAAAGAAAATTCTGAATTAACAAACGTCGAAGGTAAAACACAGAATCAAATGGCATACCTTGGGGGAATTAGAACCGGAGGAAGGTTCGGGATGGAGTCCACTACAGCCATCCGGATTGTCGCGATCCTCGTAGGAGCAAAAAATGTTGTCGGACCCGAAATCGAACCCGGAGGGCGTATCAGTGGCCTGCCCTGCCCCCGACGCCATAGCAGCTGGCGATTTACGTCAAGAAAATTCTCACAAAATTCATCCACAATTGAAAACGATGTTCGGGATTGAAGATTATTCCCGGTTGTGCATTGAATTGGATATTATTATGTCTTCGGATTTTGATTTCGACAGAGACACGATCCTCCGATCGAAGCTCGTGGGTTAAAATGGGTAGACCTCACCGACCATGTTCAATCAACCGTTGATACTATCGTCAACAAATTCACGTCATTAATACCAGGCATTTAAAATATGCATTTTACTACGTTTATTATTTTATTTTTGTTTTATTTTTTTTATATCAAAGCATCAATTTATCAAGTATCAATTTCATACCGGTATTTTGCTATACAAGGTTGTTATAATCATGTCGTTATTTTTCTATTGTTATTTGATTTTAATTTGAAATTAGAATCTTGACTTTGAAAATAAAATAAAATAAAAATCAAACACGCCCTTTAATTCATAGACGGGACGTAAAATCCATAAATATTAAACATTACTTATGAAAATAGAGCTAATTTCATTTTAGCTATGCCTAAAGCTAAGAGAGAGAGAGACAGATAAATATAAATTCCTGGTCCGGTCCGGTCCGGTCTGGTCCGGTCCGGTCCGGCCGGGTCTATAATGAAAATACCAACATATACTACATAAAAACTGATTGTGCAAGTGTAACTCATTCACCAATAAACATAAAATTAACATATAGTTCAGTTCTTCCAAGGCGAGTGAGTATAAACTAACAGTTCATAATATATGTTAACACGACAGCAGTAATATATATAAATTAAAGAGGTGATTCCATCGTAAAAGTAAGGCAAAAGATCATCAATATCCAAGAAACAGATAAGAGGACGATTTGCAGCTGCATTACAACGTAAGAACAAAACACAAACTAGAACAGGAAGGAAGGAAAAGAGAATACAGATCTAAAAACGAGCATCTCTTTATCCTTCTAGCAGTAGCAGTAGCATTTTTCCATACACACATGCCTCAAACCTTCTTTCATTATTTATTCCCTCCCATCCCATCGACGCGCACCGCCAACCAACCAAGCAGGTAAAGGAAAACATGGAAACTCATAGTAGAAGACGTAAACCACGAATGGGTAAAATATTTAAACACTAACCAGACCATCCTCTCTGGGGGCCACCGGAAGGCTGCGAGTGTCCATTGAGCCTGTCCAGCACCGAGTTGAAGTCGATGGGTTGCCCGCTCTCCTCCAGCCTCTGAATGATTCCCACAACATGGTCGCCTCGGTAACCCATGCTCACCAGCTTCTCGATCAGCTCATTGTAGGGGTGGCTGCGCATAGAGTGAGACACAGCAATGTTAGGATTATTAGGCATTCGCTGCGGGTTCTGCAGCTGGATGTTATTCAGAGGATAAGTGTTCTGTTGGTAATGTGACTGAGGGGGAGGAGGATGATGCATCCTGCCTCCTTCCCCGTCGTACATCATGTAAGCATTTCCCGGGGGTAGAGCTGGATGCGGCCCGCTGTGGACATAGCCATCGCCTGGTTGAGTAGGGTTGTAGCCAGGTTTGACGTGCTGAGATGGAAGCTGTGGTTGAGGCGGTCTTCCGGAAGCAACAAAGCCATAAGCTGGAGGCTCGGATCCTGCAGGAACTGTTTGTGAGGCTCCCCCGAATGGCACCTGCATAGGCATACTGTTGGGAGCCATTTCTGCAGAGGGCTGGTTCGACTGACTGGGGAGATAGTTGGAGTAGACCACTTGGGACGATCCCCTGATCTGCGGCTGCATAACTGCCTGCTGGGGCGGTTGACCAGGCTGCTGTAGCTGGTGGGGCCACTGCGGCGGATATGAAGGTATCGGCTGAACATGTGAGTTTTGATTCACTGGAGATTGTGCCGGAAGTTGCGGAGCGGCCATTCTAGATGGGTCTTGAATCTGAGATGCTGCTGGTTGATATTGACCCTGAGATGGCTGGGATTGGGCTGCAACGGGGTTGGTCTGTGCTGGATGTAGGTAATAAGCATGCCCAGGTGGTGGCAGTGTTTGTGGAGGCATAGTCGAGGGAGGTGGCATAGGAGACTGCTGATGGTCGACTGGCTGGGCAGGGAGAGTCGGTTGAGTAGCAGCTTGGTGAGGCACAAGTGCCAATTGCTGGTCGTGAGAATCCGATGAATGCTCGCTTGCTTTGGATTCAGAAGCAGGCAGTGAAGCGTTCTCCTTGTTCTGTAGAGAATTATTGCCAGCTGAAGAGGATTCTTTGTGTGCAAGCTGAAGCTTCGCAAGCTCCTTTTGGGTATCGGCAAGTTCCTGCTTATCCCGCAAGATCTGCACAGACCTGTGAACCTGCATATATTAGAATGAAAACGTCGTAATTTATTAGAAGGATAAGGGTGATAAACCATGGGGAAAAAAAGAAAGTACAATAAAAATTCTTTTCATATTTTTCTGTTATTACCAAACAACGATAGCAATTTACCAAAGCTATTATACCCGCTAGCATCAGAATACAAATATGCCTATGAAGTGGAATACATGATGATTATCATCTAGAGTGTTCCAAGATTAAACTCAAACCCACAAGGCAATCTATAAAATTCATGAATTTTATGAACCACAACCAAACTTAGACAACTACACAGCAGTTTGCAAATTGATAGGCATCAATATGGACAATGTTATGAGAAAACAGAAAATGTAAAACATAGTTGGGGGAAGAATATAGTGCATACCAGCCACCCATTCATGACACGTTTAATATGAAATTATCCATTCCAAAACAATGAATATGATAGTTGCGGCAAGATTTATGGAAAAATGAGAGGGCTCTAACAAATATAGGAGCCCACAGATGCAATATTATAAGTAAATACCTCTTGCATATGTTTTTCCAGATATTTGAGCTTAGCCTCTGACCCTTCATGATCACGAACTAAATCAGAGCGCATTTCTCCAATAGATTTGTCAAGATTATAACAATATAGCTCCAACTGTGATAGCCGTGAGCTAATTCCTTCAAGAAAGCGCATTATATTGTCTGAGTATTTCTTCATGGTGCTTTCAACAGTGGAAATAACATCTTGGTTATAAGACTCTTCCGGGGGACTGTACGAAGCAGGAAAAACAGATCCCCTTGCCATTCTGCTTTTGTGGAACTCCTGCTCAATTAAAGCAGCCTTCTCACAATATGCAATATAAATGTAAAGGAGAGGTGAGAACAGAAATACAAGAAAAACAAACCTAGAAGGAATTTTTGAGGAAAAAAAGGCAACTTATTTCATGCTGTTTATCTTGAACACTCATAAATTTAATTTCTATCATAAGACTATACTTCTTAATTTGCACTAACACACAAAATAATTGACTTCTGCTAGTGAGCTCAAGATTTCTAGCTTGTCAATTTGGTACAGGTCAGGCAATTTCACTACAAAATTAATCGACAACAGGCAGCAAACAGTGGCAACAACCTGCAGGAAATTCATCAAAATTTAATATGGATTCTCCTTCACCCGCTGATATCAATCATTTGTTATTTGCAACATTTTTAGCTACCGCAGCCCAGCAGAGTAAGGATAGATAAGATTTGAATCATGACCATGCATTGGAAAAAAACTTATCAACTTCCCCAACCTACTGTGTAGTTTTCCATCACTTAATTCATTGCCTTATTGCATCCTTACCACACGAACGTTTCGTTCCCAAGAACGAGTTACAAGTTCAGTTTAGAAATTGACAAAATCAGCTTATGTAACCAACAAAATGATTAATATCATTACATACTTTCACAAAAATTATTGAATCGAAAGGTAACAAGAAATGGTAGCAACCCAAGTTCTACATAAACACATACTTTTCAGTCGATCCAGTAAAAACCAAAACCCTGCATCGATCACACGAACGCACGCAAGTCAACATCTTCAACCGACAACATAATCTTAAGATTTTAAAACACACGGCCCGTTCAAATCTAAACCCTAAGCAGATAAACGAAGGGAGCTTCGGAGCCCTCACCGGCCAACAAAAACCCTAATTACACAAAAATAAAAACACAAATATACACAAACAAAAAATACCTTCCCCGAATTCGCTGCGATTGAAGGATCGGAATGGTTCCCACTAGTCCCGTCCCGAGCTCCGTAATCCTCGTAGGAGCAAAGAATATCATCGGACGCGAAATCAAAGGCCTTGGAGGCCGAGTTGGTAGTCCGACCGGACGATCCAGATGCCATCGGCGCGCACAGTGGTGCCTCGAGATGCAGCAGATACCCCGCAGTAGAGATACGATATGGTCTGCGAGTTTGCGTAGCTTCCGAGCAATCGTTGATAGATGGAACAAAGAGAGAATATCGTTGATGCGCACTGCGTTCATGTGATGTGAGGTCAATTGATAACTTCAATTTTATTTCTACGAGGACAAAAGCGCGTTTTCACGATACTGTTCTTGGAAACACGTTTTTAATGCAAATTTCAATTGAAAGCGTGGGTCTGTTATGTTTGATGGCATCTTTTATTTAATTATAAAAACATCAGATCACGGCTTTCATTCCGTTCCGTTTAAAATCTTCACTCTTTCCATTTTAATCAATCTCATCTTTTACCATTTAAAATTACATTTCAAGTTTTGTAATTTAATTATACTTCCGTTCCAAAGAAAAGTAATATTTACTTTTACACATTGATTTTTTAATATTAATTTTATATTTATTTATAATGAAAATTACAAAATATTCTATTACATTGTGTGATATAAAAATAATAATATTTGTATAATATATTAAAAATTATAAAAGTATTAATTATGTTAAGCAATAGTATAATTACTAAGTAAAAAAATAATATCTTTGTTTTAGCACAGGTAAAAATGAAAATGATATAGTTGTTATGAGACGGGAAAGTATTTAGATTCATTTACAAATATATTTATATTTTGAATTGTATAATTACTTTTTCATTTCCGAGCTAAAAAGAATTAATGTATATTTTAAAAATGGATGAGGAAAACACAATTTTTTAAAAAACTTTAGAGCGTAAAATAGTTGTCTATGTAAAAATAAAAAATAAAAATTTTTAAAATTTAGCACTATATAAGATTTATTCACATAATTAAAAAAAATTTTACCATAATTTTCAATATATATAATATATATATATATATTTCTCACTAAATTCAATAATTAAATGAAAAAGTATTATTTTTTATATTACACAAATTATTTATACTTAAAGTCTTAATATAAAAATATTTTAAAACAAAATACTAAACAAAAACGTTCATAATTTTTTTATTATAGTAGATTAAATATATAGTTTAAAGTATTATTTAAATATTAATTTTTTATTATAAATTAAAAAAAAATGTATAAACGAAACGTGCATAACATTCAAAATGCCTTAAATTATTTTATTTTTATTTTTTTAAATATTATAAAGATAAATCCATTATTTAAAAAATTATTAGAATTAATAAATGGGCCTTTATTGTATTGATTTCAACTATTGTGGGTCATTTACGATCCCATATTCCGTACAATAGCAATGGGCTCTATTTCGGCCCATAATACCTTCTACTTATATTTAAATTTTATATTTATATCAAATTAATAGTAGATATTTTTTTATTTATTTTAAATAAAGTTAAATTTGTAAAGTAAATAAAAATGTGTCTTAAGTGATGGGACGAAGAAAATAAATAAATGCACTGATTATTATGTGTGATGCATGTGGTTAGCGAGCCGTGACGACTCAACCACTTGGGCGGGCCCTACGCACAACGTGTGTACAGCGTTGATGTCGCCGTGGCTTCATATCCACCATACACGTGGCCTCCTCTGATTTGCTCTCAACCTCCAAATATCGGCTGTTTGTCTGTCCAAATTCCACAATTTCCTACTACCAATTTCCCACGCACAAAACCACTTTCTTTATCTCTTGTGTGTATTGACCAGACTACCCCCAGTATTCCCAATATATAATTTTAAATTATTTTGTGGGATTATTCTATTCGTTTATTTAATCTCAATATATAACATGGCTCCAAGGAATAATTCCAAATTGATACCAAATCATTTGAGCCCATGATGCTTATGACATGATTTGACTACAATTATTATTTAAAAGGCTTTTACTTAAATATTTTTATTGCCACATCAATATCATTAATTAATTCAATTTATAGTACAGTAAAAACATATTAAATTTAGAAGTTTTTCTAAAAAAAAAATGGGAATTTCAATTTTATAATCTCAAATGATTCACATCATGACAATTTTTACTATTTTAATGTAATTGCAGTTTGTTTATATACACGCATATTATTTATATCTTTTTTTGTACTGTACTAATTTGATTGTGTAAATTTTTATTATCATTATTTTAATTGACATAATGATTCATATATTCTGTGGACAATTGAAATGAAAATTATATGATAAAGAGTCTCACACTATAATATATTAATGAAAAGGCAAACATATGCATTTTCTACATAATTATTTTTCTTTATTTTTTAAAAAAATTATTATATTAAAAATATTTTTTTCATAAAATATCAAATTAGATGCTAATTTTTTAAAAAAAAAAATTTAAAATTTAAAAAATTGTCTAAACGAATCATACCCTTTTGAAATGACTTGTAAATAGAAAAAAAGTAGAAGGGTACGACTGTAATTTCAACTGACATGTGGGGGTAGAGATGCCAAAGTTGTCGCCGCAGCGCGGCCCGCGAACAAATTGACCACTATAAAAAGCCTCTTGGCCACAAACTTCCCCATTTCTTAATTAATCTCTTTCCCACAAATCTTTACCTTCAAATTCAATTTTTCAGATTCCGAGAGGGAAAGCCACAGATTTCTCATCCAAACGCCATGAAGAAATCAGCGCTCGTAGCTGCGTCCGTCACCGCCGCTTCCGCCACCGCCATCTCCGCATCCTCCTCTTCATCTTCCTCGTCCAAATTTCACTTTCCTCGGGAGGTATATCACGATTTTTGTCCTCTCATGTTATTATTTGGAAAATCAATAAATGCTCTCCTCTCTCGGAATCTCGCTTTCGAATAATCTGTATAATCTGATCTGATTGCGTTTGTTTTTCTTAAAATTTCATTCAAAGGATGATTACAACCGGAAAACCGGTGAAAACTCGTCGTCGGACGGATCATCGTCTACAGAGAAATTTGCGCCGAGATTCGATGGATTGAGATTCATCGAGACATTGATCACTGCTCATAGATAAGAATTGCGTCATTTTTCTCCCAAATTTTATCTTATAACTATTTTCAGTGCGCCAAACGTGTTACCAGAAAAAAGAAAAATGAAAAGCTTCTTTACTGTGGAGACTCTGTTAGGCGTGATTGCGTTACTAGGCTAAATTTTTAAGTCTGTAACTGGTGAAATCTTGTGTATAATTTAAAATTATATGATAGTGACTATTAATACAGTATTTTGTATGGCTCTGTTTGTTCTGCTGGTTTTAATCATTCTAATTATCACAACAAACCAATCAGACGCTTCATCAACCAGTCGTTGACACTTCAACTAAGAGGTTATTATAGGCAGAGGATTGATTCAGATTATTTTATTCTTCTCGTCATTATGGCTATATTTGGTATGATTGTACAATTCAATTTTTGATCGGCTGTTTCTGGAATTTTGAAATTAACGTGTAATTTTAAATTATTAAACCTTTAAATAAAAGACTCTAGACAAAAAAGACATTCAATTTTAATAATTAGATGTTTTTTTATTTTTATTTTTTTTTTGAAACTTTATTTCATAAATCATAAAAGAAAAATAAAATACATATATATATATATATAAAGGGGCGTGGATAGCACGCTGAAGCATAAAATAATGAAAATCAAAATAAAATACTGTTGTCTGTTGTGTATTTGTATTCAAAATTTGACGTGTTTTAGTATTTGACGTTATCTCGTAAACAAAAAGTACAAAAATCGAATAAATTCATAATAAACTAAAATTAATAACAAATTGAAATTTACAATTAATAATAATAAAGGCAAATGCATATTCTTGAATTAGACATAAACCCAACCGAACAGCCGGCATACGGAGGTTTATGGGTTTTGGCCTATGATATATTAAGGCCCGATCCAATTATTTGAGCCCAGTCCAACAAACATCAAAATAAACTTTTATTCTAACTGAAAAAATTATCGTGTCAAAATTTAAATATTAATATTATATTTATATATAGTACAAATTTTTTTAAAAAATATTTTTATCACATAATACAGATGTAGGTATAAAATATTATTTTATATATAAATATATTTTTAGCGTCAATTACATTTATATGACAAAATAAATATATTGAAATTATAGCATCAATATTTATATATTATACTCAATTTGTTCGAAAAGTATAGTTTTATTATGTTGGGTACGACATTTAAAAAATACTGATATTATATTGGTAATTGATAAAAAATAAAGATAAATAATTTTTTTTTGTCTTATATTAGTGTAAAAAATAGTGACAATTGTGTGATAATAATAAAAAAGTAGATAGTTTTACAATTATATGATTACTTATAAAAATGAAATTATTATTTTAGGAAGAATAAAAATAGTAAATAAGACTATTGTATTGAAAACGAGATAATATGAAATAATTTGATTATTTTAAATCACAAATCCAATTTAGAAAGACAAACAAACAGACAGATGGATCGGAGAGAGTTGAAGAGAATCACGCGGAAGGGAAGGCAAAGAGTGGCTGTTGTGAAGCCACCCCTTCACCGCCAGCTGTTTCTCTGTCTGTCACCCAACCATATTATTACTGTAATTCTTAATATTTCTTTATTATTAATATTTTTTTTACTACTACCTGCTCCCATATATTTTGGACATAAATAAAAAAAATTAGGTAAAATATAAAGTAAGTAATTAAAAAAAATATATTTATAAAAATAATTATAAATTAAAATTAAAATAAATAAATAATTTAATTAAAATAAAAAAATTATAAAAATTAAAATTTAATTAAAGTAGATAATCATATTTTCAAACAAAAAAAAATTACAAATTATATGGACGAACGAAATTGACGAAAGGAGTATACCATTTTGAACCATTTGTTTCTTATTTTCCATTTTAAATTAATTTTCTTATTTATAACCAAAAATAAGTTATTTATTTTTCACAATATATTATATTAAAATATTAATTATTTTATCATGTATAATTTGATCAGACAAAGTAAACATGCCCTAATGTATAATTCATTCACGAAAAAATAAAAACTGTAAAACAGACTTTGATTTCAATGTAGTTAATAGTTTCATAGTAAAATTATTGGAAATGATATATAAAGAGAACAAAATTATTGATATTTAAAATTAATATATAATTTTAAATTTTACAGTTAGTTAGTAGTATGGGCATAAATAAATAAATAAAATGGTAGGAAACAACTTATATATTATCCCTACATCAAATTTTCCTTTTTAAGTAAATAATTTTTAATTTAGAGTACATATACATACAATATATATTTTTAATACTCCATCTGTTCACTTAATAAATTTATATTTATTTTTTAAGTCATTATATTTAACATTAAAAATATTATTAGTATAATTTTTTATACAAATATCATTATATTTATATTATAAAATACTAATAAAAATATTTTTGTCATTTTTTTTTTACTATTTTTACACATAATAATTAATATTCATCGATATAAAAAAATAAATTTCAATATTGTAAGTTGACGGAACTAATATATATTGTTGATGTATTTTTTCAACAAAAATAAAGTAAAATTCAAAGATATAGAAAATATCCTTAAACTTGATTAATTAGTGCCTGAGATTCTAAACACTGTATGGTACAGAAAATAAACTGGAAAATAAAAGACTGAAATTTAAAGTGGTGATCCCCAAATCTGACTTTGCTTTGTTGAAGTTGATTGAAGATGCCTTTTCTGACGGATTTGAATCCTTTAAATAGCCTTTCAGAGAAAACGGTTTGAACCGCCGTCTGGTCGGTTACAGCAACCGCTGTCAACCGACCACCAATTTCTCCTCTATTGACACGTATTACAACTTCCTTCAACCGTTCCCACCAGTCACAGAACTCAGACCTGCCTCTTACCCGACCTGCCTGTCCACTGCCAAATTTCTTTTGCCCGACTTCGTCCTTCACCCGACCTGCTTCTTCGCCCGACCTCACTTGGGCCGACCTCCGCATCAGCCGCCCTCCGTCTTTGACCGAAGACCTCCGCGTCTGTCCGTACCTCTTCCTTGCCCGACCTTCCTCTTGACAAACCTCCGCGTCTGCCCGACTTCGCCTTCCATCTGACTACGGTTTACCCGACTTGGGTACACCCTTTTTTTTTAGACTCCGCCCGACCTTTCTTCCTTTTCCCGACCTTTATTCTGCCCGACCTCCAGACCTTTTGGCTTTCATTCAGACCCTACCCAGAATCCTACTGCCACTTACTATTATTATTATTTTTTGTGCTTAACAATAAGCCTCCTCCTCAAGACTCCTAAACATCACTTCCAGTGATGTTTTAGGAGTTTGCAGGCCGGCATCCGAGGCTACGTCAGCCTCAGATCCGACCTCCATCCTTCGAGGCTACGTTGGACCCGACCTCCATTTATCGCGGAATGGTGCTGGCCTGGACGTTGGTCGATCTTGCACTAACATTGCTTCAGCATCTCCCCCCTGACGGAAGTCATGATTATTTTCTGTAAAAAAGGATTCTAACCTTCTTGCCGTGGATGCTAAACTGGCCAGATCTTGAAAGTCGTGGGCTGTCAGGGCCTCGCGAAGTCTGGTATGCATGTTCCTGACCACGAGATTGGTCATTTCGCTTTCATTGATCATCGTAGGACATCGTCCCTTCATCAATCGCATCCTCTCTATGAATTGGTAGCCGGTCTCTTCCGGCATCTGCGTGATCTCCAGAAGGTCTATCAGTGAGACTGTCGGCAGAGGAGTAAAGAACCTTGCATGAAAATCTGCCTCTAAATCTTCCCAAGTTTGCAACTGTCCAGGCGGCAGACTGGCATACCAAGAAAAAGCTGTTCTTGTGAGCGACAACCCAAACAATTGTAACTTGTGAAACGGATTGTTGCCTACTTCTCCCAATTGAGCCGTGAAGCGACCCACATGTTCAATGGTAGAGGCTCCGTCTTCTCCCGAAAAAGAATTGAAGTCTGGTGGCCTATAATTTCTCGGGAGAGGATGATCGTTAATGATCCTTTCTGGAAATGGCCTCTGGTAAACCGGCCTGTTCACCGTTTGCGGATTCATTCCGAAATGCACCCGCAGAACTTGAGCAATATCCTCCGGATCTACTATGGGTGGAATATAGTCGAACACTGGAATGTGATCGTGAGTCTGACCTCCCAATCTTTCTTCTCTGGAGAAGGCTGGTTCGGCTGGGATGGGATTATGAGTCTGTCCCTCTAATCTCTCATTCGGCTGGGTATTATCAACCCTCGGTCCCAAAGGAACATTATCTGGGAAAGTTAGAGGAATCTTCCCCATATCTGTTCGGTTGAAAGTTGTAACGCTTGGAAACGTACTGTCAACGTATGATGGTTCTGCAAACGTTGATCCTGAGAAAGTCGCCTGAAAACGAGAAGGTGACACGGCTGGAAGCATGTTTGGATACAGGGTGAATCTGGAGAATGCCTGATCCAACATGTTTTGCATTAGATTTTGTTGTTCACGCAACAAGTTCGTTTGTTGCTCACGCAACATATTCTGCATAACCAAAGTATGCTGGTTGTTCATTTGTTGAACATAAGACAACCAATCGGTAGGTGGTGGGGGAATCTCCCCTGGATTTGGCATGATAGGTGGTGGAACGGATTCTCCCACCGGTGCCGAAGATGATTGAGGTTGTGAACCTGCCATATGGACCCTTCCGATGATACGGCCGGATCTTAGACGTATGAAATTATCGCCGGAATTGGAATGAGCAATTTTGTCTTGCTCCCACTGTGGTCGCCAATTTGTTGATATATTTTTTCAACAAAAATAAAGTAAAATTCAAAGATATAGAAAATATCCTTAAACTTGATTAATTAGTGCCTGAGATTAGGAATCTCTAAACACTGTATGGTACAGAAAATAAACTGGAAAATAAAAGACTGAAATTTAAAGTGGTGATCCCCAAATCTGACTTTGCTTTGTTGAAGTTGATTGAAGATGCCTTTTCTGACGGATTTGAATCCTTTAAATAGCCTTTCAGAGAAAACGGTTTGAACCGCCGTCTGGTCGGTTACAGCAACCGCTGTCAACCGACCACCAATTTCTCCTCTATTGACACGTATTACAACTTCCTTCAACCGTTCCCACCAGTCACAGAACTCAGACCTGCCTCTTACCCGACCTGCCTGTCCACTGCCAAATTTCTTTTGCCCGACTTCATCCTTCACCCGACCTGCTTCTTCGCCCGACCTCACTTGGGCCGACCTCCGCATCAGCCGCCCTCCGTCTTTGACCGAAGACCTCCGCGTCTGTCCGTACCTCTTCCTTGCCCGACCTTCCTCTTGACAAACCTCCGCGTCTGCCCGACTTCGCCTTCCATCTGACTACGGTTTACCCGACTTGGGTACACCCTTTTTTTTTAGACTCCGCCCGACCTTTCTTCCTTTTCCCGACCTTTATTCTGCCCGACCTCCAGACCTTTTGGCTTTCATTCAGACCCTACCCAGAATCCTACTGCCACTTACTATTATTATTATTTTTTGTGCTTAACATATATATATATATTTTGCTTGAATATATCTCTTTTATATTTCTATATGCATAATATTATTTGTTTAAAAAGTATATAGCTTTATTATGTTGTCACAATTTTATTCACATATATACAATTAAATGGTGTATTATACAAATAATTTTATGCTATTAAGTTTTAAGTATTGATTTATCATAGTAATAAAATACTATTTAAAATAAAATCTAAAAAAAAATTGAAACTTAAACAAACACAAATCAAATATACATAATAATAATTTATGATTTCATTTCATCTGTTAATGTGAACATAAAATAAATAAAATATTCACTAAGCAATGTAAATTAAATTTTAGGTCAAACCAACATTTATGAGACCCATTAATTAATTAATTATATAAAAAAAATAAAGAAGGAGGAGGAGGAATGAAGAGGACAGCATTGGACATTGTGCTCCGTGCATTACAGGTTGTACATTTGGTCCAAATGCTTTTCTGCAACGCCATCACTTTCCGCTAGATCCATTCAACGAAGAATTAATTATTTCTAACCTCAGATCCGATTCAGGAAACCCGACCCGTACGTGGGATCGGGTAACCGGGTCCGATAAAACCCCCGGCCTCCTTGACACCCGGTATAAATTTGTTGGGACTGCTACTGTTGTGCTGTTGCCTCGTTTACATCTAATGCGTTTCATTTCCTCTCTCTTTGTAGCTAGTTAATTGCGATTCGAACTTCTACCCAATCAGGTTGGATTTTTCGGTTCTACGTCTGTTTTGTGGAGTTGGATGGCGTAATTTGTTGTTCGAGGAGCTGCTGGAGTCAAATGCGAGCTGAGGTTTTGGGTCTAAGATCTGCCGGCGGTGAACTGTCGATCACGTTTGGTATGCTTTGCGTGTGATTGTGTGGTTATTTATTTATTTTTTTTATGGTGCGCGATTGTGTTTGTTTTAGCCTGCGCGTTGCTGCTGTTTGTTGGTTGGTTTGTGTAGTTAATTTTTTTTGGTTCGTGGCGTTTTGAAGTTGTTTTGGGTGGATTTGTAATGAAGATGAGCGATCCAAGTGTTTTTGTGTGCGAGAGTAGAGCAAGGGCCTAGGGTTAGTCATTGAGCCTTTTGGTTTTGAAGTAGCGTTGAGTTAACTATTGAAGATCTGGAAATTGGATGTATGGGAAATTCGTTGTTGGTTGGTTGCTTTTGTTTTGTAGTGATGCATGGTAGGAATAATTCGCTCACTTACTTTACAAAACTGCAACTGAGCAATGGAAGAATTTTTGACAAGTGTAAGCCAATTAGACATCTAACCAACTAGCTACAGGACAAGAGAAGCTAAATTACGAAATCTACTACTTCCCTTAAAGATGGTAAAAATGTGCTACTTTGTAGGTGAGCTTTCAGTCAATAAAGATGGAGCAGGAGGTGAATATACAACAGACTTTTGCTAACAACCTTTGAAGCACAACCTTTTCATTTGAATGCTACTTTAAAAAATAGACCACAATTACGCCATCAAGCAATTCAGCATTTCAAGGGATAATTATATATGTACATCCTGGTGGTTACCAAATGCTAAACTTAACATGAGTAGAGATACCGTCAAAAATATTTTGAATGCCAGTCACATTGTTCTTGATGGAAATAGCGTTGTGAAAGCATACCACCATTTGCTGAGAATAGCACTTCAAGCACTTGTCTTCATTCCAAATCCTTCCAAAACAACTCAAAAGCACCACACACACACACACACACAAAAAGAAAAAAAAAAGAAAAGAAAAGAAAAGAAACATTAAACAGTGTCATGATATAGTTGCTACACTGGTGTTGTTCTACTGGTTTGCTAGTTAATGTAATAAAATATTTCTAATTGATAAACCCTGTCTATTAATAGTGCATTGTTGTCTTGACACAGTTCCTTTGTTCTACTGCATTCATTTCTTTCTTCCTGTTTTTTTTTTTTTTTTTTTTTTTTTTTTCACTTTATTTTGGTATTGCACTTTCTGATGCTACACTGAAGTGTTTCCGATCTCTGAATTGCATCCTTTGCATTGCTTATGGAAGTCCTGTTTTCTTTGCCCTAGATAAGGTGATGTAATTGAGTAGCTTATATTGTTCAATATTTTCTCCCACTTGTTGGCCACCTTGAGCCTTAGATGGTCCTGTGAATATTGGAGGTGGGAACATTTCATATGAGTTTATTTTCATAAATTTTCAGGTTCTATGGCGCCCAGCATTGGGAAGTTGGACAAGAAAGTTCCTATTCAACACGTAGGTGTTGGTACTGAATTTTGCAACTGATGAGTGACTGTATGGGTTAAGAGTGGTTAAGAGATGGTGTTGCATTTCAAGAATTATGAACATGGAGGATACACAAGGTAATACTGGACCCACACAGCAGAGGTCTCCTGCATGGTGGCCTTCTGATTTTGCTGACTCATTTGGATCTATATCTTTAGACTCTAAGGATGAGACTCCCAGTAATGAGGAATTTAAAGACAAAGAGCACTATGATAGATCAATTTCCAGAAGAGCATCACAGACCTTATGGACCACTGGAGTTCTTTCTGAACCAATTCCAAATGGTTTCTACTCTGTTGTACCTGTAAGCTCTAAAATTAAACTAATAACGCATTATGTATAGTGTGTAGTTTTGGTTCTTTCAATATAATCATGAAAGAAAGCTATTAATTAGTATGAGTAACCAGTTGAGTGGTGAGTATTAAGTGCAAATGAACTTGTTACTTCCAAGTTTCAACCATGTTGAGGTTCTATGTCCTGCTTATGACAGAAAATGAAACGCAACATCCGTAATTGTTTTATTACCTTGTAATGTATCTCCTATTTACTATTATTTATTTTTTTAAGTGAATTTTTGTAGAGATCTGTAGGTATCTGTTGATTTCCCAAGATATGTTCAGTTTGATAGCAGAGCATGAAAACTTGATATTAATAATTGAATTGATGATGAGGATGTGCCATGAACTTTACTGAATATTTTGGGAAGGGCTTTACAGTCATGAGTCATAAAGTTGCACTGTAGATGATATTCATAATTTGGACTGAATTTACTTATTCTGTCAAGTTCCTTTTTTTTGTTATTTAATTTTCAACATATGAAACCATTACATATGTTGAAATTTGATATTCATCCTATTGGTATAGTTGGAAGACACAGGCGAACTTGTGTAGGAAGAAAATGCAAGCATTACATTCTTCATTAGATTAATGACGAAATGCAATCTACTTGATGTACTGCCTCTTATGTAGTGCAATTTAATTGATGTATCTCAAATTTTCTTTTTTAACCCAGAAGGTGAAACTCGGCTGCTAAGTTGCTCCTGAAAATAGCTTGCACCACATCATATCTGAAAGCCAAATCCTTATGCTTATAAGTCATGTGTCATGAGTTTTCTTATCCTATGTTTTTTTGATGGTGAATTCCTTTTAACTATGTTTTTACTGCCAGGATAAAAAGATTAAGGAACGTTTTCAAGATATACCTACTCTGGAGGAGCTTCATGCTTTGGAACTTGAGGGTTTGAGAGCAGATGTTATTCTTGTAGATGCTGAAAGAGACAGAAAGCTCTGTAAGCTGAAACAGTTCATTGTAGCTGTGGTTAAAGGTTTGAACACAAATGTTGCAGCTGTAATAAAAAAGATTGCTGGATTGGTGAGATTACCTTGCTAACTCAAGCTTTAATGAGCATTTCTATTACTAGTATCACCATACTCTTCTGGATTCCCTTGACATGATGCATGATGGGTTTGAATTTATGATATATATATTTATCTTTTCTACTTGTAAGTAGTTTGCCTAATGACTGAATCCCCTTGTATGTTAGTATTATGTCTGCTATATATCTATTGAGAATTTTATTATTTATATTAGTGTATTTGATTAATTTGCTATAGCAATTAATTTTCTCATCCGGAGTCTTAACTTGAATTTATTGCTATTTTAGTTTACAAAAGAATAAAATTTAAGTATGAACTTTCATTTTTGTTAAATAAAAGCATGTTCATTTGTTTTCTTACCTAGCTGTTTGTGCTGTTCTTGTCTTTTCTTCAATCTAAATTGTGGAAATTCTCAACTCTGAACTTCCTTGACAGGTATCTGATTTTTACAAGAGACCCAATGCAGAACTAAGTCCCAATAAAGCTTCTCAGGAGGAAACCTCACACTTTTCTGAGAATCGAGGTGTGCAGATGCTGGGACATATAAAACATGGTTCTTGCAGACCTCGGGCAATATTGTTTAAAGTTCTTGCAGATGCGGTAGGACTTGAAAGTAGACTCATGGTGGTAAGATGTTTTACTCATGATATTCATTTCTTGTAAAGCTTTTGTTAGTTTGGCTGGTAGTTAGTGATAAGTCAGAAGGTCCTCAACTTTTTTCATCACTGTATTTATAACAAGTTCATGTGTTATCAGGGTTTACCGACTGACGGAGCTGCTGAGTGTGGTGACTCTGACAAACATATGTCTGTCATAGTTGTGTTGAATTCTGTAGAAATGTTGGTTGATTTAATGCGGTTTCCTGGCCAATTGATACCTCGATCTACCAAGGCGATTTTTATGACTCATATATCAGCTGCTGGGGAGAGTGATTCTGCTGAAAATGATTCTTGTGATTCACCCATGGAACCAAACAGCCCCCTTTATGGGGTTTCTGAGAGAGTTGATTCTGAGAGGTTAGTAGTTATATGCCTTTTTACACTTGCATCCTGCACTAGCTTTAAGATTGGCTGTTTTAGCATTAAATGAAGTTATCTGGATTGTATAATATGCTTGCTATGATGAGTCATATTGAATAGAAAGACTAGTTCAATTGAACATAGTTGTTCTAAGTGCCTGCAGTGGTGACAAAGAAGAAGGTCTGCTGTTTCAGCGAAGGCTAGAGTCCTATTCAAATGCAGCAGGCCCTTCATTAAGGAGTATGATGCTGCGTTCAAATTCTGTAGATAGGAATCTCAGGTACCACTGCATCTCAATGTGGCTTTTTTTCTATAACCTTCAAATTCGTGCTTATGCTGTGTAAACTTTTTTCAAGATTCAATTATATTGGATTAATACTACCCTTCCAGCTTGTCACACAGTGAACCTAATATTGCTGCTACATTTTGGCAAAGGAGCAGGAGAAAGGTCATTTCAGAACAAAGGACTGCAAGCTCAAGGTTTTTCTTGAGAACTGAACACTAGTTCCTAACATAACTGGATCCTTTTTTAGAGCTTTTTGTTGGCAGATTTAATGGAAATAAATTAGGCACTACATTGGTAAAAAGCATGTATGTAATTGATTGTGTGAAATTGAAGATTTGGGTGGCATTGGTCTTACTCGTTGATTATGTATAAAATATTCATTTTTCAGCCCTGAACATCCTTCACTTCGAGCACATGGCCGTTCTGTGCTTAGTGGAACTAGCAAATCTACCAGAGATTACTCTGATGAGATTGCTACGTCAAGGTACCTCTACATTTTTTCGCCACATCATGTAAGCTTAAACAGTAGAATATGGGCATATGGTATAAAAATCAGATGTAACATCAGAGAATTGAATAACACATAAGGCAGTTGCCAAACATGCCATTAGGTCAAGCAAATGGGCCGAGGAATGAGACAAAATTATTACATTTAATATCAGTGGTTCTAAATATGTTACCTTTGTCTTAATATCAACGGGACTAGAAGTGTTACAAAATTTATAGCGGGATCTAAAATGTTACTTGGCAGGGTCAATGGAATTTGTTTTGATATTTACCCTATTAATTATTATTTGAGGTTGATTGTTGACCTATTATACCTTTAACTTTATTGTTTTGTGAGAAAAAATTTCTGACCAGACAACTAATTGTTACTGCAGGTCGGAAGGTGCATCAACTTCAGAACCACGCAGACTAAGGAGAAGAAGTATCAGTGTGACTCCAGAAATAAGCGATGACATCGTAAGGTTAATATTATCTTACATACAACTGAAAATGAATTCTTTTAATTTCAGAAAATAGCTTGTTTGATTTTTGACCAACTACTTTAGTTCACTATTCAAATTGTTGTTGCAATTTTTTTTCCTCCTGAAAATAATGTTTGCGTATTTCCTTTAGAACAGGAAAAAGCATCTGAACTTCCGAAGAAATGCATTTTCTCTTGTAATTTGGATAGGCAGTTGTTCTGTGCTGCACTGAACTGACTTATTCCATGAATTGCTAGTATATAGTGTCATCTTTGTTCCCATAGATGTCTACTCAACATTTTCATAATTGTATGACTTTGAATAGTATAAAGCTACTTCATGCAAACTCCATGATCACTCTTCATATACTCACTCCACTTTCCTCTGTAAACAATGCTGAAGTGAGGATGAAGAATTCAGTTTCCTGTGAAAAGTTCTATTTTTTAACCGATAACATGAGTGTTACTAGTTGAAGTTTTTGCTATTAATTCTATCAGGCAAGAATCATTGTAATATGTCCAATCGCTGGAAAATCTTGGCAAAAGCAGCGTCTAGGCAATTGCACTCTGCATTTAAGATTTTAGAGCTGTGAACATAATATAAAATTTGATGTTCATCTAGGTAGATCTTGTAAAGATTATTCCTAGTAATTATTATAAAGTTTGGATGTTGTACACGATCTGTGGTTTATAGGAATTGCTAAGCTGTGAAAGTTATAAACGCCTTAAACTTGTTGTCTGAGTTAAATGCATGTATATATGTTTGTGTTTATATGGATGTGGTCCCTAACATTAACAATGGAATATACTGAAACAAGTCCCAGCACTAGCCAATATGTTGTGTGAGATATTTGGGTGAACTTTTCGTCTTAATCACTTCTTCTTGTTGAATAAATGCATTTGAAATCATGTCAGGGCTGTTCGAGCTATGAATGAATCACTGAAGCAGAATCGCCTTCTAAGAGAACCAAACGAGAGTGGTCCAAATGACCTACATAATGCTGGTCAATCGAAAGATGTATGTTTCTTATAACCTGTGCAAACAGTGTGGCTTGCTTTACCCTTCCCTAGCAACCTTTCAAAAGAAAATTTTATGATATTCTTCTACATGCTTTACTATGTTGACCCATGACCCCTATGAAATCAGATCGTAGAAAAAATAATTGTTATTGTTGAGGATGGTGTTTAATCAAAAGAAGGTTTCCGCGATAATGATCAATTTCAATAGAGAAATTAATCTAATTTGTGTTGAAAATAATTCTCTTTGGCAAATAAGTTTGCTTTGTTTTGACAAATACAAGATATGCATCTCCTTTTAATAATTCTTTGGCTTAGAGAAGGCAGACTTAAAGTACAAAAACCATAATTAGTTGTTGCATCACCTTTTAGTTATTGTCTGGTACTTGGTCCACTGTGGTCCTGCAGAAAGCATTTTCTATATGCTTTTAGTTGTTGGAGAAACATGAGTGTTAAAATTTTGCTAGATTTATGTTTCAAAATATTTGTGTTGTCTGCAATTACCAATTACCTTGTACTACCTTCAGATATCCAGTACCGAATATGATCATTCCAAACTGTCCGGTGGAAGGCCAGATTTGTATGGTCCTCTGAGGCAGCACAGCTCTCAGAAGGCAGTGTCGTTGCCCTCATCTCCTCACGAGTTTAGGAATCAATCTCCAGAAAGAAGTGGGATTCCCAGGGTAAATGAAGACATGGTTTCCACATGGAACAGGGTTCTGGATTTACCTATCTTCCAGAATAAGCCTCTGTTACCATTTGAAGACTGGAATATTGATTTCTCAGAGTTAACTGTTGGCACTCGAATTGGGATTGGTGAGAACTATTTCTTCCTTTCATTTGTAGTGTTGACTGTTGATAAAGCCGAAGTTTTAATACTTGGAATTCTTGAAAAAATGTCTCGATATGTCACCCTGTCTTCAAGTTTTCCTCTGGGAACTGTCTTGATTTAGTAGTAAGATTATTATTTCAGGGTTCTTTGGGGAAGTTTTTCGTGGTATTTGGAATGGAACTGAAGTTGCAATTAAAGTGTTTTTGGAGCAAGATCTCACTGCTGAAAACATGGAGGACTTCTGCAATGAAATATCTATCCTCAGGTGGCCTTTCTCTTTATTTGGTTGTGTATGTCTTTTTTTTTTTTTTTTTTTTTTTAATCCTGATGCATAGTTCTAACTTTGTCTGTTTTTTTCTTACTCCAGTCGCCTTCGGCACCCAAATGGTATATCTCTGCAACTTCTTTTATTTGAATGTGAAATTCAGTCATCAGTTTAATATTATTTACATGTTTTGCAAATCTAATTATTGCTAGCGAGGAAAGTTTGTGAAAAGCAAAAAAATGAGCTTCTTGTAATTAACATATGTGAAGAAGTTGGATTCCAATCATGTTCAATTCCCTTTTTGATGCCACAGTGCTGATATGTATTTGCAATTTATAATCACAACAAAAACTTTGAAATTTCACTTTATCATCACTTGGTAGGTGTTTCATTCATAATTGGGAATTGCAACCATTCCCCTCTCAAATTTGATTAACTAAAAAATTTGAACCCTGGAGGGTTCTGGGATTCCCTTCTTATTGGTTTGTTTATAGCTTTCATTCTCTTACTATTCATCCAAATAAAGATATTGATTTCATATGTTCTATTTCTTGTTCCCTAAAACCAGACACCATCTTGCTTGCATTACATGCACAAGAACTTGTCTCTGGAAACTTGTGCATATTTGTTGTATGCTATATAATGCTACATGTTACTTGTACACTCCTATCTTATCTGTCCTGGCTCACAGACATGTACAATTTTAAACAAATCTACACTTGATTTGTAATTTTTCTTATGCTTATAACATCTTCTTGACTGAAGCAATTTAACCAACTGGTTGTAAAGTTGAGTGGAATAGGATGGTTAGAGGTCCCAGGAGAGAACACATTAGAAACTCCAGACAGTGATGCTAGTAATTAAGATATGGGAATAGGTTTAGTTGCTGTTTGAGCCTAGTAACACATGGGCATGTAGTTTATAACATACCCAAGGAGTATTTAAAGTTTCCAAGATATATTGATTGCATAATAGTTTTGGAGAATTATGTATTAGATAGCTTTGATTCTCCTGATCATCTATTTTGATTATATTTGACCACCTAAGAAATCTTCCAAGTTCTAAAATCGCATCTAGGAGCTAGCTAGCTAATGAATAAGAACTTTTCACATGTCCAGCTGGATTGACTTATTGACTATTTCCTTGGTGCTTTTGTTCAGTTATACTATTTCTTGGTGCATGTACGAAACCTCCAAGGCTGTCCATGGTTACTGAATACATGGAAATGGGGTCATTGTATTACTTGATTCATCTAAGTGGTCAGAAAAAGAAGCTCAGTTGGCGGAAAAGAATCAAGATGCTACGTGACATATGCAGGTCAGTTGTGTATTTCAATAAGATTTCGAGGTTGGAGCTGGGGTTGGGCGGATTGCAATTATATTTTTTGTTGGTTAAGTATTAGCACATCTCCTATGTTTGATCTCAAGTTGTGAATCTATACCTTGCAAGAAATCTTATGTAAATTTGGCGTTTGGCCAATAATTTGCAGGCCTCAGTTTCTGTTTGGTCCTTTTCAACTTTTTGTTGTCTTTGAAAGCAGTTTTGTTGGCAGATATTATGATTAGATCATCACGTAATCATTTGTTTCCGAGATGGTTATAAACTTTCAATGCAACTGAAATCTTTTGCATAGCAATTTCTTGAAATAGTTATTGCATGTACTGTTGGTGTTATCAAATAACGGCATATTTCTGAGCTACAATCATAATTTAGATTAGAAGCTACATGACGAAATTGGAATTGCTTGTCATCGAGGAGTTTCATGTAGAAGTAATCCCTTCGATGGGAGGCACTGTTTCTTTCAGGTCCTCTGACTGGAACCTAAACTAGAGAAATAATATATTTCCAAGAAACTTGAGATATTTTCACTACAAATGATACTCTGATGTTGATAACCCCTCGATTGTCCTATGCAATTGAACCTGGCATTTGAAAGATCTTACCTGAATCTCTATATGAATTCTGTTTCAAATAGACTGGAAGCATGATTTATTTTTCGTAATCCTAACACGCTACAACTCTTCTCTGGTTTGCATCAGAGGCCTTATGTGCATACATCGGATGAAGATTGTCCACCGTGATATTAAAAGTGCAAACTGCCTTGTCAACAAGCACTGGATTGTTAAGATCTGCGATTTTGGGCTCTCGAGGATCATGACCCGTACACCCATGACCGACTCTTCCTCAGCTGGGACACCAGAATGGATGGCTCCAGAACTCATCCGAAATGAACCCTTCACAGAGAAATGTGACATTTTCAGCCTCGGTGTCGTCATGTGGGAACTATGCACGCTTAAAAGACCTTGGGATGGGATTCCACCCGAGCGGGTATGCTCCAAGATTCTTTTCTTTTCTTTTCCTTTCCACTTTCTCATTCACATTATCTTCAATGGCACTAGTCATCTCTTCCAATTTTCACACTTAAGATCCACTTGTAATAATGAATGCATGTGGTCTGCTCATCTCAGTCTTCTTATCCTCTGCCTCATACAGGTTGTTTACACAGTTGCAAACGAGGGTTCGCGACTGGAGATACCTGAAGGGCCACTGGGCAGGTTAATTGCAGGTATTTTGCTACTTGTTGTTATACAAACTTGTACATACCCGAGTCGTCTTCTTCATCTTCTTTTGCTTGTTTGTTGCAGACTGTTGGGCAGAACCACATGAACGGCCCCGTTGTGAGGATATCCTTACGCGCTTGTTAGACTGCGAATTGGCACTCTGCTGATACTGTGGTATGGTATGGTAAGCTACATTGTGTTGTCTGTACAGCGCGAACAAATCAAACGACACCAGTTGAGGAGGTATTATCCTGTATTTTCGGCTCAAATTTTATAACACCTTTCCCCTAATCATTGGGCGACAATTGTGAGTGTGATTGTGCGGAAACACACGGTTGATTGTTATTTGTTTGTTGTTGTTATGTACACTTTTCTTAATCAGTAGTTGCACACACCCACCCAACCACTCCTTGTTATCTGTGTGTTGTGTCCTACCCCTTCCTAAACACAAAATGGATTTGGAGGCCTCTCCTCTCCTCTCCTCTCCTCTCCTCTCCATTGATTAGCTGCTCACTCTGTGTCCTCCTATTCTTTTCCAAAACTATTTAAAACCTAAAATACAGTAACATTCAAATAGGGTTGGTAGAGAGGATACCTGTGAATGGGAATTGGAAAATGGTAGTAGTAATTTTGAAAGAACGGAATGGTGAAGTGATTTATAATATAGCAATTTTTTTTTTTTTTTTTGGTGAGTGTGTCGTGAGAGTGCAGATGGAAATAGAAGATCCTTTACTTTATTTTATTTTATTTATTTATTTTTCTTCTTATTATTTTCTTGTAGTTTTTATTGGTTTTCATTTATCAATTTATATTAAATGTAATGATTATGTTTGGCTTTGAGATAGTATTTTAAGAGAAATGTAATTAGTAAATAATGTATCAATGAAAATAATTGTTTTATAATATAAATAATTATAAATTAAGATTAAAATAACTAATTAGTTTAATTAAAATTAAAAAAATAAATTAAAAAGTTTATAATGAAATTAAAGATCATTTTTCAAAAATGTGACATAAAATATGGACGAACAGAAACGGCAAGACATGATACGTGGGATGGAAGGAGTAAAAGTTTGTTGTTTTATTGGTAAAATAGTTTGTTTAATATGATGTTTTATAAAAGAATATACTTATAATCAAACCCATCCATATTTAATTATTATTTTATTTTTAAAACAGAAAATATCACAGGATTTTACTTATTTTATTATGGGATAATTAAGATTAGAAATTAGATTTAACTAATTTATAATATTTTCCAATTTTTCAAAAAATTAATATCTATATAATAAAATGATGTAATGAATATTTCAATCTTTAATAATTTTTAATTATTCAACAATTGAATCATCATAACTAATTAATGGACAAAAAATAAATACGGCTACTTATTGGGAGTGTTCCCTTAAAAATATGATTTATTCTAAATGTGTTTTGATGATGTTTCGATGTTTTAAAATGGCTAACAATAAAAGTTTATTTATGCCTTATTTTAAATAAATAATAAAAAATTAGATTAAAATAACAATTTTCTCTTGCCAAATAAACAAACAAGCTTGAAATAAATACTAATAAAAAAAAAACTAAAAAAAAAATAAAAAAGTAGGTCCCACGGCTAAGTCCTTTCCGTCACGAACTGCCGGCGTTAGGGCCTTCGATTCACATCGCTTTTCTCATTTTCAAACCCAAAAATCGCCGTCCTTCCTCTCGCCGGCCGGCGCCGCCATGACACCACCGCCCACCCCATCCCCTCCGCCTCCCGACGCCGCCTCTCCAAAACAGCCCATGCCCGATGACGACGGCAAACCCGCCCCTTCTTCTTCTCCTCTGCCCGGAGTTTCGTCAGACCTTCCGACGCCGGCGGCGAAGACCCCGGCTTTTCCGGCCAGAGAGGACTTCTGGTCGGAGGACGCGACGCGTACGCTGATCGACGCGTGGGGCGGCCACTACCTCGAGCTCAACCGCGGCAACCTCCGGCAGAAGCACTGGCAAGAGGTCGCCGACGCCGTCAACGCCGCTTCGGTCAAGCTCCGCCGGACCGACGTGCAGTGCAAAAACCGCATCGACACCATCAAAAAGAAATACAAGATCGAGAAGTCCAGGACCCTCCAATCCAACGGCCGGTACGTCTCCACATGGCCGCACTTCCCCAGCCTCGACTTTCTCATCGGCGACTCATTCTCCAAATCTCACACCCCCGGCCCCAACCGGAACCCCCGCCGGAAACCTCCAAACTCGCCGGAAATCACCCCTCCGCCGCCTCCTCCTTCGGCCACGATTTATTCCCTACCTAGACCTCAATCGGCGACGAATCATCCCCGAGAAAACGATCCTAAATTAGGTCAACAGTTGAAGCTCCCCTGGCAGGTACCCGTCGGACCTCGGTCAAAACGCAGTGTGGCTGAACGCAATTTCTCAGTAATGGCCGCCGCCGCCGCCGCAATGGAGGATGCTTACGAAGAAGATGAATGGTGTAGGAGGCGGCCGGCGGCAGCAGCCGGCCGGAAAAGGAAGGGCTCCAAAATGCTGGCTGAGGCAATAATGAGATTAGGAAAGGTATATGAGAAAGTAGAAGGAGAGAAGCAGCAGCAGATCCTGGAGTTAGAGAAGCAGAAGATGCAGTTCACCATGGAATTGGAGATCCAGAGGATGGAGATCTTCATGGAATCGCAGGTCCAGCTTCATAAGCTAAAGAATAGTAAGTGCTGCAACAAATCTTCCTCCCTGGTTTGATTTGATTTCAATATTTGCTTTTGGTTATCCCATATTTAGTCGATTCTTACAGCTTTCTTGTGTTATGTATATATCGTTTCGAAAGATGAATCTGTCCTTTACAACTTGCTATTCGTCGTGGAGTTTTTGTTAGATTGGTGTTTAGTGTTCTTGAAATTGTTGAAAAATCCTTTACAAGACTGATTTTTATTTTTATTTTTGCTTTCGGAATGTGGTGATCTTTCTTGTGCTTTCTGTTTAAGATATTCATTGATTTTCTTGCTCATCATCTTCATGGATAATTGAAGAATCTGAAACTATAAGTGCAAACAATTGTTCGAATGCAACCATCAAATTAGATTGTACGTATGATTTCTGATAAAAACATGGAAGAAATGAATCTGCTGCCCTTCACTCCTCTGAATGACTGTCTAAGTAGACATTTAATCTCTCGGGTTGTGTCTCCAAACAGTCTTTCGAATGTGCATTCTTCTGGTTGTTTCGACTATTCTCAGTGTTTTGGAAATTTCAAATGGTAACAAGAAATAATGACAATGTCTTGTATTTTAGCCTTAGTAATCACTAAGCTCAAGTTTATCTTCGACTTTTTGGAAACATTTTGTTCCTTTTGTTAATCATACAGAGACAAAAGCATCATTGTTGTCTATGGAAATTTCGACATGTTTAATAAGGTGCTAAGGTACTTTCAGTATTGTAAGAATACCGGAACTCTCTCGCCACTGTTAATTTGTGATTTCATAATAGTATTCAATTGCCCGTTGGTAAATCTTTCGAGGAAGCGATCTTAATATGAACAGTGTTGTTTGATGTTACGAGATTCATTTAGGGATCTCCACCTACTTGTAATTCAAGCCATTCTTTCGTCTTTTTACTGTATAATATTGCACTTGGCTGTGTAATTAAAGATCTGTTTGGATCGATTGAATTTCATAATTTGGAGTTCATATTCATCATAACAACTTGATGGATCGAGACTGTCGATTTAAAGTTTCAAGTACTTTAAGTCCTCAATTTGAACTCGCTAACCGTGGAGTCATTTGGAATCTTTCCCAAAGCATTGAATCATGTTTACAGATAGATGTTGTGACATTATTTTCGGAAAACTGACACTTTGTCTTTCTTGACAAGAAATATATACTTTCCTAGGTTGAAAATCGTGCAATTTTATGCGTTGATTGAGACTTCCACGAGCTTTTATTGATTGTGTAGTTCATCTTGAAAGTTCTATCAAGTGTTCCACTTGATTACAATACTCATCATTGATTATGGATCGATGGAATTTCTTTTCTTGATGAGAATGAGTGAAACAGTTGCATTCTAATAAATTGCTCGAAATGGTTGTTTCTTGAAGTAGTATTCTTCTACGAATTACGGCGAAACAATACTTGTTTTTTGTCAAGATGAGCCTCTTGTCTGTGTAATAAGACTCGGATACTGGTGACTTCATTTTGATATCCTCTTGGGATCTTTCGACAGTTTTCTTTATAAGTTTATGGCCAGTTTGCGCAATCATTAAGGTTTATATTCGATTCGATGTTGTGTTTACTTGTTCCGTTTCCTTGTAACAGACAGTTGTTTGTAGATACGTCGCTGTGAAGCATTCGCTCTCAAGTCGGACTGTCGGGACGAATGCATTGCAAGTAAGTTCTTGTTAGCTTCTGCCCACATATATATTATATATATGTATGTATTTATATACATAGATGTCTGGAAAATTTACATAAATTCTTTAGCAGGAACGCTTCAATTGTTTTTAAGTTTTACGGTGGCGGGAAGTGTGTAGCTTTAACTACTTTCTATTCATGTGTAGCATATAATTCATCCAACACTATTGTTGCTGGAATTATCGTTCTTACACATCTTCTCTTTGTTTCCCGGGCCTCTAAAAGGTTGCTGGAATTATCGTTCTTACACATCTTCTCTTTGTTTTCCGGGCCTCTAAAATATCAAATCTTTGACGATTCGATCGATCTTCGAGTCCATAATATATGACATTAGTAGTCACCAATAATCTCGGCACGAGCACGATCCATCGACGAAGTGATGGAAACGGTTCGTGTCCCGTACGAGGATTTCTCTACCCGTAATCTTCGATATGAGCTTGATCGCGGCGTGACAGTCGCCGCATACCCGAAGGTTCTTAACTATTCGGATCACCGAATTTGGTTCGAGACGAATTAGGCCTAATGCTAGAGCCAACTTCTCACTATGACACCCCAAGAATTGCTCTTTCTCCTCCTCTTCGATGTCGAACATCACGAATTCTATCGTCGGCCTATACCCGACTCTTCTTAGCTCCTTCGATAGCTCGTCGAGCTTCGCGTATATATCGTCCGACATCGGATGTGACGTATCTCCAACAAGAAACTCGTGAACGACTCCATCGATCTCTATCCAGCTATATCCGCGTACCTTTTGGATGCCTCTCTCCTTCATAATCGACCTTACGTTCTCCGACTCCTCCCATTTCCGATTAGCCGAGTAAATATTCGACAAGAGGACGTAGTTCCCCGAGTTCCGAGGCTCCAACGCAATCAATTCCTTCAGTACAACCTCGGCGAGACGAGTATCCTTGTACAATCGACACCCGCCCAACAAAGCTCCCCAAACTATCGCGTTAGCCTTCATTGGCATACTGCGAACTATTCGATACGCCTTCTCCAACAAACCTGCTCTCGCAAGAAGATCGACAACGCTCCCGTAATGCTCGACGGTAGGAGCTACGAAATACGCGCGACTCATGGTGTAGAAACACCGAAGACCGTCGTTGACAAGGCCAGAATGAGTGCACCCGCAAAGCAAGCCGAGAAAGGTGTTCTCGTCCGGTGCCAACCCCTCTTTCTTCGCCAAACCGAAACAGCTAAAAGCAGCCCTCACGCTGCCCGTCATCGCCAGACCCGAAATTACGGCGTTGAAAATTACGATGTCCTTCGCTCTCATCCCCTTGAACACCTCCAAAGCCGCACGCATCTTCCCGCACTTGGCGTACATGTCGATCAGCGCAGTCCCCATAACGGCGTTCGACTTAAACTCTTCTCGATCCATCATGTCGCTCGCCTGTTCTCCGAGCTCCAAAGCTCCAAGCCTCGCGCAGGCCGAAAGAACCCCAACGATTACATAACAGTCCGGCTTCATATTCTCTTCCCGCATTCTGTAGAACACGGCTAAAGCTTCCTTCGGAAGCCCATTCGCTGCGTAGCCTTGGACCATAGTACCCCAAGTTACGATATCTTTTTCCTGCATCTCGTCGAAGACGGCGAGCGCCCTCTCCATGCTCCCGAACTTGGCGTACATGTCGACAAGAGCCGTATTCACAAACACGTTCCTTCCCATTCCTACATCAAGAATGAACTTATGTATCCATTCGCCGGCTCCGAAATCGCCAAGATGACTGCATGCGGATAGAGCTCGAACAAGTGTGTAGCTGTCTGGCCTTAATCCCTTTGTCAATGAATTCCTAAATAGATCTACAGCTTCTCTGAATCTCCTAGCCTTCATATAACCCCCAATTATGGCAGTCCAAGAAACTACATTCTTCTCAGGAATATCGTCGAACACCTTGTGTGCATCCTCCAAGCTCTCTAATTTGGCGTAGAACCCAACCAATCCAGTTTTCACGAAAACATCACTTTCATAACCGACTTTAACTACCAGAGAATGAATCTTCAAACCTAACCATGAATCCATAATTCTCGAGCAAGACTTCAGCACAAATGGGAAGGTGAAGTTGTTTGGTACAAATCCTTGTCTCCGCATCGAGTGGAAGAACTCATTGGCTTCGGTGAAACGATCATTCGAGACCAAACCGCGGATCATAGTGTTGTAGAGATAAAAATTGGGGTCGTTGGTGTGGCTGAACACTGAGGTAGCGTACTCTGGGTGCTTGAAATGAAAGGCGGATTTCAAAACCATGTTTAAAAGATAATGATCACGATGGAAATGGAGGCGCAGAAGGTGAGCGTGAATGCCTCTGAGTTGAGCGAAATTACTCAAACCTTGAAATAATGCTGAATTGATATCCCCAATCGCCATGGGAATTGAGTGCAGAGAGCTCAAATGAACGAGCTTCTATGAACCCTAATCAACAATTTGGAATGAATAGAAACTCTTCAAATTAAGCAATTAATTCTTCGATAAAGCTAATATCTTCGACGACATCCGCCCCACACTATTATACTAATTCATTTCGTACTATGATTGCAATCATAAGATCCACCATTAACGCAAGAATCAGAGTCGAGTCTTCTAACAAGTAAGAGCAGAAGCGAGAGAGATCACCCAAATTCTGCACAGAGATGAAGCACGGCAATGCAAGACCTTCGAATAACACAAATGACAAAATGAATGATATAACGATTTAACAATACATTAGAAGGTCTTAAACCCTAAAAAACGCACCCTTTATTTCAACCTCGAATTCTACCATTGTCCAGTCAATTATCAGAAAAAAAAAAAAAAAACTACCTCCCTCATTAAAACAACAAAATAAAAAAAGATTCATATATATGCTTTAATATGATTACTTTTTTTTTTTTTTTGTAAAAAGTAAATATACTACAAATAAAAAAGAAAGTCTATTTTTTTTTTTTAATATATGGATTATTAAATTAAATATATATTTTTATAAACATCATGTTTTTTAATATATGGATTATTAAATAAAATATATATTTTTATAAACATCATGTCTTTTTATTATTAGCAAAATTTTTAAAACTTCTATTCTAGGCGATGCCAAAATTAATTTGGGGTGTGTTTGTTTGCGCATTGGATTTTTAATCCATTATTCATCTTATTTTTTTTCTAAAAAAAAATATCAAATCAAACATCTATTTTTTATTTTTTTTATATTATATTAAAAATCAATTTTACATTCAAAATATCACATCAACTCCTATTTATATCACATCGTACAACTATTCAAATTCAACGAATATAGATGGGAACATGGAATATTAATAGGTGCTTCTTTTTTGTAAGTATGAAGTTATTTCTTAGTGTGAGTCTATTATAACATGTCAATACATTTTATACAATAAACAGTTAGATATTTAATCGAACTCTTTATTTAAAAAAAAAAAAAAAACAAAAAATTATTATTGATCAACATAGTTAAAATTTTCATATATGTGTATATAGAAAGCCTTAATATTAGTATAACTATAAGATTATACTTGTTCTCGAGAAAAGAAGAAGAAGAAGAAGAAGGGACAAGTGCGGAAGATGGATCAAGCCAAAAAGGGACGTGCATTTTCCGGGATCGAATATTATGATCAAATTAAAGTGTTGTTGGATGCATATATATATATATACATATATAATTTTTCCCAGTTAGTTTCTGAAACATTATTGATATCATGTTCGAGAGAGAAAGAGAGGACCACTGAAGCAATCAAATTCATGGCATTATATATTTGCTTGAACCTGGCCAAGATTGTGGCTAATATCAATAATATATATACATACATACATACATACATGTCCGAATAATGAGAGAGAAAGAGGGATCGATCGGAGTGAGAAAGAGAAAGAGAAAGAAATTGACATTTGTATGTATGTATGTATGTATATCATCATCTTCAACTTTAGGATTTTGGTCCAGATTTCTCCACTTTTCTCCATACTCATTCCCATCGATTATCTGACTTTCTTTTTCTTATTAATTTTTTTTTTTTTTTTTTTTTTTTTTTTTGCCATTCACAATTATGCAGATTGAATCACCAGAGAGTGAGTGAGTGAGTGATGAATTTAGAGGGTAATTGTGATGAAACTAGGACAAGTTGGAAAGTGTGGATCAAGAATATAATCTCTATATATTCCTTCATACCATCTATCTATCTATCTATCTCTTCGTATATTATTCTTCACTTGTCCCATTTTCTTGGCCAGGTTCAGTTTCGATCTGCCCGGTTTCCCAACACCCTCGAAGAGGTTCATTCTTCGACGTATACAATTAATATTTCATGCACATCGAATGCATGGATCCCTACATCAACCAATATATATATATATATATATGCCGGTTTCGATATGATCAATCCATCAATCATCAATACATTCATCAGATTTCCCCGGGAGATCCTCCAAACGCTTCATTGAGTGGGCGATTGAAAAAAAGCCATTTCACTGAAGCGTTTGGGGGAACTTCCGGGGATATATTGATACAACACAATGGTGGAATTTTCAGGTTTTTCGAACATTGGCTAAATAGTTATATTATATATATATATGAATGGTCGAAATGTGTTTCCATCGGGTTTCCTTAGGAGTTCTCTCAATTGCTTCATTGAGCCGGTTTTGCGACGCGATTTACTGAAGCGTTTGGGAGAACTCTTATGGGTATCTGATCTTGTTTTTGATGAATGTTCGATGTATGAAGGTAAGGAAATGTTTCTTTGTGTTTTTGAATTTGTTTTTTGCTATGTTCAATTTATGATGAAGTGTTTAATTTTTCTTCAAAAGTATGGTATTTAATATTTAAAATTTATTTTTCATTGAAAAGAAATTTTGTGTACAAAATATAAGACAAACACCTTATCTATAGTTCTTATAACTTGTAAGAGAGTGCCTTTTTAAGATTCTTACACTTGTTGATTTCTTTCTTTCTTTTCGGAGGCCGTACCAAAGATTATTGCTTAAATCATCACTGGTGTACCAAAGATTATTGCTTAAATCATCACTGGTGTTGGAGTCGCCGCATCCGCTGCATCAAAATTGTTTGGCATTTTTAATGGTATTGATATGTATAGTTGCAAGAATACAATGAGGAAATTAATGTTGTACTAGAAAATTTCTCTTGTACCACAATAGTTTTTATGTTTTTGTTTTCAACAAGAATTCATTTACATAGGTGCAAATTGTTATGTAGCGCATAAAAATGTCAATTTTCATTATATATACGCTAGATATAAATAAAATAAAATATTATATATAACTATCGATTTTAAAATAGTTGAATAAAGTTATAACATAATAACAATAACCTAATTATATATATATATACAAGATTAGAATTGCAAATTTTTTTTTTTCTTTTATAAAAATTGTGCTGTGCTTAAACAACAAAAGAACTATATATATATATATATATATAACAATCATCACCACAAAATTTTGTCACTCTCTAATCGATATATATATATATATATGCTTTAATATATGACAACAATCAAACTACTAATTAAATTTAACCATTATAGTATAAAAGTGTGCATAATACATACTATAATTGATTTCATTTCATTTCATTACATAATGCTACACATTAATAGAACACAATGAACCATAGTAGTAATTATTTATACCATTCTATTTTAATTCCAGCCAAATACTACTTTGTATATAACATATTTAAGATAGGAAATAAGCAAGACAATTAATCCAATGGAACTCCAGAAGAAAACTTACATCATATATATATATATATATATATATATAAGCCGGACATAAATCATGAGGGTTTATACATGTTCTCACAAGAGATAAATGAAATTCCAAAATAGCTGCAAAATGCGCAAAATAACGAGCTGGTCGAAAAATTCCAAAACATTCTTATGTACATAATCGATGATATGATTCAAAGAAGAACACAATTAATTAATTAATACTCGGATTCATTCATTCCTTCATCCACACAGCCGATCCATGCTTTCTTCCACTCCTACCATAGCTCCTACAGATCATATAAATATACATATATATATATATATTTTACAAAAATTTGAATAGAATTGATAAGACTGAAATTAAATAATAAAAATTATTGTTAGCACAATTCACAGTTATGCATATATATATATATATATATGACTAAGTACTGCTTGAATTATAACAATCACACTATGGCTAAGTATCAGTTCTTAGTAAGTTCTAGTTTAATACTTCCTCTGTCAATTTCCTGATGTCCTATTCGATATTTACACGCATTTTTATGCAATTAGGGTTTTTGTTATAAAATGACAAATTTGTCGTATAGAAAATAAAAGAGCAAATAAAATAAGGGCAAAAGAGTTAATTCTGTATATAAAAATAGAAATTGGACAATAATTGTTGGACATTCCAAATAGAAAAGTAGGACGTTTAGTTTGTGGACGGATGAAGTATATATGACTACATACATACATGGAAGAAAAAAACAGATGAACTAATTAGTACAATGAAAGTGAAGATCAGTTGTATGTATGGTAATATTGTGTATGTATGTATATATACACACATCATATATTTCAAAAGAAAATTTGTAAGTTTGGCTTATGTGTACGATTAATATCACATCAATATATTATTTAAACTCAAATACAAAGCAAACAAACCCTATATTTTGATCACAAAAAGTTACAATTATTAGGGTTCTCTTTACACATGTTTTGGACTCAATTTCAATTTTATACATTACAAGTTTTTCTTTTCTAAAATATAACACATCCAATGTCTATATATTTATCTAAAATATTATGTTAATAATCTATTTCTATACAAAACAACACATTCAATATCTATTTTTATTTAAAATTTTATATTAATAATCTATTATCTATTTTCTATTCAACTTTTTACTATCACTAAAAATTTTCAAAAACTCCAAAAACTCTTCTAAAATATATCTAAACATACTCTAGTTTTTTTCGCCTTCAACCTTACATAACACGACAATCATGTGAATTATAGAATTGAACCAAGTAAAATAAATAAATATAATCTGTTTATAGTTCATCATAACGATTCATTTATAATTTTAGAACAGTAAGCAAATCTTGTATAGAAATATAATTTTTCCATGATTTTTTTTTTAATTTTTTATTTTTTTATAGTAAAAACAGTCGTCCGGTACCGAAATTGCATGCATGACACCCTTGTAGCTGATGTGTCAATGCCACTTGACAGGCCATGAGGGTATCATATCATGTACGCAATTATGGTATCGATAAACTATTTCTACCATTATTTTAAATTGTTGGATTATTACTATACAAAATATTTCAAAAGATTTTGAGACAACATAGGAAGAAATCGAAATTCTTCCAAGAAACGGGATGATCTAATTTCGATCTTTTACATGGGATTATAATATCACATTGACTTCAAGATTTTTTATAATCTAAGTGTCATTTACAATAAATCATTGTAAAAATAATGCAAAAATAAATTGAATCTCATTAAAAAAAAAATAATATATTTGTAACAGAATTCCGTCCCTAAAATTCACGTAGCTAACGTAATTCCATTCCTATTTCCGACTCTAATGTCATTAGTAACGGAAAAAATAGATTTAGAAACAAAAAAATTTTGTTTAAAAAATAATTTTTTCTTGTAGTGTCTTGGCACCTAAAAAACAACTACATGAAGATATGTTGACGAGTCAAGAAGAATGAAAGTAATAATGCATCTTATAGTAATATACATAACTCAAGTAGCAAGTTCTAGATTTCATATATAATCGAATTTATTTCAATAGACGATGCACTTGTTTTGGCTGCATCGAGTATATTCGAATTAAAGTTACATATATATATACATAACTCTTTTCATGATAAATTTTGGTATACAATTTATTTGTGAAAATTCAAATATATATTTCGTAAAGCAAAATTGAAATATATTTTGCATAACTAATATCCAAAATTTTCAATTGAAATAGTTATTTAAAAAAATATACAAATTAAAAATTCCTTTCAATTATTTATTTATTTATTTTAGTTGAATATATATACTAATAGAATGTATATTGATAATTAAATTCATAATGGCACTGAATCTTTAAGTAAGGAAAAATACAAAAGGATGGATCCAATTTGTTCACATCGATCAGATTGGTAATTATTTTAATTAATTAAATATGGGAATTAAAAATAAAATTAATGATAGATTGGGACAAAATGGAATAATTTGGATGCCCCACAAAATCTCAACATACTGAAGGCAATCTAATAAAGATGCAATAAAAACATTCACCTATATTTATATGCAAATTTCTAGAAAGCACTCAAAGATTATATTAATATTAACTAATTTAATCATGATTGATTAATCTAATTATTTATATGCTAATGGGTGACTTCATTAACTCAAAAAATTCCTATAAACAGTTTAAAAAATAACATTAAAAAAAAATACAAGTATGAAAATAATTTCTTTATAATAATATAATGAAATATAAGTGTATCACTTACTAAACCTATACATAATATGATTAATTAAATATTTATTTAAATAAGCAAACATAATGTGTATTGTGTATCTTAGACATAGCTTAATCAATTAACCTAAGTACACACACATACATACTCATAATTTTATATAAAGGAGAAATTATTTATGTATATATAAGCATGATCATCATTCTGAATTATGTATTAATACATACATTATTTAATTCCCAATTTTAATAACTCAAAGAAAGGATTATTAAGTGTGGATTTTCACGTCATAAAAAAAAAAAAAAACATGCTGTATAATTTCGAGTGTATAAATAAAACTATATATAAAAATATAAAATAAAAAAGAATATTGAAGTACAATGATTCCGACACAAATTGCAAGTTATGGGTGCAGAGTTTTCAGAGAATATTTTTAGATCTATGGAACAATACAACATAAATAGATACACAATATATATATATATATTAATTATTTGAGC
Source organism: Andrographis paniculata (assembly GCF_009805555.1). NCBI lineage: Eukaryota > Viridiplantae > Streptophyta > Magnoliopsida > Lamiales > Acanthaceae > Andrographis > Andrographis paniculata. The sequence continues at coordinate 7,605,041 of NW_026137587.1, forward strand.
AAACATCATAATTGCTAAAATACAGAAGCCCAATGGATGGATGAGTAGTGTGTGAAGCAATGAGAGAATATTTTTATATATAAACAATAAAAAATAAATAAAAATTATATATATATATATGTATATATTTAGGGTGTGTTTGTTTGAAGGATTTTGGAGGATTTCCACTATTCATCCAATTTTTTTCCCCCCAAAAACATCAAATCAAACACCTATTTTTTATTTTTTATATTATACTAAAAATCAATTTTACATTCAAAACATCACATCAAACCCTATTTATATCACATCATACAACTATTCAAATTCAAAATTTTTACTATTCAAATCCCAATCCAAAATCTAAACCCCCAAACAAACACACCCTATATGACCTCACTCAGTCAGTGTATAGGAAAAGTTGTGAAGCAAAATGAAGAATAATTGAACATATATACTTTCTCCATTTTGGCCCATCAAATATTAATCAATTATATAATGGCACCAAATTATATATATATATATATATGTACATACCCTAAACCTAAACCTAAAAACAAGTGAAGAGAAGAGAATGATAATTTTTTTTTCAAAATTTTTATTTGTTGGTTTAGTGTCAGTGGAAAAAGAAGCTAAGGGTCCATTTATATATATATATATAAATATTTTTCTGTTTTAATAAATAAATAAATAAATTTATTATTGGTCAGAATTGAAAATGGGCAAGAATCTAATGTCACCTGTGTCGTGTCCTAATTATTCCCCAACATATCTACAAAAGTAGATTATATTGTATTCTATCTTTCTCTCTCTCTCTCTCTCTCTCTCTCTCATCAGCAGGTAATTTGGACTTTAGGGTTTGTATATATAAAAAACTACTACTACGTTGTAGTATAAAGTATATATATATATATATATATAAACTTACAGTGACAGACAGATGTGTTTGTGTGGGTTTTTCTTCTTTTTTATGATAGAGACTTAAATCGATCGATCTGTAGATTTGACAAGTAAAGTAATAAAAAAATGTATATTCATTCTTGTTTTGTAAGGTATGTAAGTCATGAGGTGGTTTTAGGACAAGCTAAGGTTTAACATCACGTAATGTTAAACCTTATATCTCTATATATATCTTTTGGATTCTATATATAATTCGATCTTTTAATAAAGTATTGGTGTCTGTTTTTATGTTTTGGATTTAAATAAGCTTTGAATATAATATATATATATATATATATATTGGGTACCAAAACTATGTTGTTATATTACCTAGTGCAAAAATGAGGATGTGTTGTGTTCTTTTCGACTTTGTTTATTTGTAGGTTTTGTGTGGAGTTTTTTATTATTGTATAAGAAAAAAGGAATTTCTTTTTAAAATTATCAAATTTTATATTTATTTCAATTCAAAATTTTAATATTCAAAACGCAAAACTACAAACCAAACACAATACCGTTTTTTATAAATAATGAAAATCTTCTAAATTTACAAACCAAACACAATATTGTTTAATAAACAATGAAAATTTTGTAAACCTACAAATCAAATACAATACTATTTTATAAATAGTGAAAATTTTGTAAATCTACAAACTAAATACACTACTGTTTTATAAACAGTGAAAATCTTGTAAACTTACAATCAAATACAGGACTGTCTTATAAACAATGAAAATCTTGTAAATTTACAATCAAACACAGTACTGTCTTATAAACAGTGAAAATTTTGTTGTTAACTGTTGGAAATTGTAAAAGTGTTTTAGGGAATTGTAATGTTTGACTGTTGTTATTTTTTATTGGTTTTTAAATATTTTCTAAAACTAAACAGTATATTTTTATTTTAAAAAAATGTGAGTAAATTTTATTATTTTTTATTTTTTTAATATAAGTGGACACACCCTGTAATTTTTTGTCCTGTATGTAATTTTGTCATGTTTTTTTACAATTAGAATTCAGTTTGTAATTGAAACATGACAAAATCACATATCGGACATTACTAAAACTTATGAGACCAAATTACAAACACGAAAAAGTATATATAAAAAAAGGTTATAATTAAGTATATATACGCAACAAAAACTATAATTTGATTTAGTTATCGATGAAATTATTTATATAATTCCACATTGGTTGAATCTATCGTCACCAACTATATATAGATCAAGATAAAATGGAGAATCGAGATCGAACGAATGATTTTCTCATTAAGTATTATATTTGCTTATAATACAATAATATTCAACAACCTAACAAGTTATATTGAAGAAGAAATGTTACATATCAACTTAACCATAATAATATAGTTAGATCTAATTCTTTCGATGAAATTACTAATAGTTAATATAGTATGCTCCGAGTGTACTTAGAATTTTTAACAAAACATATAATGTAAGAATCAAGTTAGTAAATTTTGTCTTAGTATCAACTATTTTCACACACACACATATATATGTATATAGGCGGCTGTAGCACAATGCTAACGGCACATAATGTTGAATAGATAATAAATGATAAATTTACAATATATTAAAAGAGCTTTCATATCACATACTATAATTTATCCTAAAACACAATATAAATCAATACATGCTAATACTATATACCTTTTTTTTTTTTTTTTTTTTTTTATACTGATTAATCCTAATCAACACTCTAACCCTTTGGAATTTTGAATTATATAATATACATACATATATATATATATATATTTGAAGGAAGATGGAGCAATTAATTAAAGTTTCTTGAATTGGTAATGCATTATTGGTCCCATCTAGGGTTTATGGATTTGAGGTTATAAAACTTAACTCAAATCTTTCCTATTTTCAGACACCACACGACTGTACGTTTATTCTTGTCTACTTCCCATCTGTCTAACTGTCGGTGAGGTGATCGATCGATCGATCAAAAACACCAATTAAAAAAGAAAAAGAAAAAAAAAAGTTAAAGAAATAACTATTTAGGTATATACTATGATTTTAATTTCATATCCTTAAATTATATATTGAGAGATCAGAACATGAGATGCGATCGAAGATGAAGAAACTTAATTTAATTAATTAATGGGCAAATATATATATAAAAGAATTATTTAATTAATTAATAATGCAAGAAAGTTAAACTTACCTTCAAGAGAAGGGCATGGAAGAGGAACTGGAATCGTCGTCGGGAGTTTTGCTGCCGCTACCGGAGCCTCCGCCGGCGCCGGCGGGTTTCTTCTTCTTCTTGTAAGGGATGCCTCGGGCCTTGGCCTGGCAGTCCTTAACCTCCCTGAGGTAAATTCTGATGGCGCCGCTGGCGAAGGGGTTATTCTCCGGCGAGCCGCCGTTCTCCTCGTAGGCGGCGCGGAGCCGGCCGATGAGGGCGTCGAGGCTGCCCCAGGCCTGCCGGAGCGGGCAGGTGCAGGGCGCCGGCGGCTCGGGCTGACCGTAGAAGATGCAGCCCTGGAGATGGACCTTCGTCTTCCCGAACTGGTCCAGGTACCGGAGGAAATCCAGCACGTGGTTGCTGGAGCACTCCGACAGCCCCACCGGCGGCCGCTGGTTGCGGAGGAACTGCCCGAAGGTGTTCCAGTCGCGGCGCTTCTGGGACTCGTACCGGCTCGGCGCCGCGCCGCCGCCGCCGGAGGAGCCGTCCGGTAAGTCTCTGCCGGTGCTGTCCATGGGATTGAAATATCACAAATTGGGAGGAATAATATATAATACTAATAATTAACGAAGAATATATGAGAATTGGGGGGTGGGGTGGGGGAGGTTTTCGTTTCTATTTATTTATTTTATTTTTAATAATAATAATAATAATATTATTATTATTATTTGCTTGACTATTGTTGAGGCTATGGCTAATTATGGGTGCTGCTAAGTTATAAGGGTGAAAGGAAAATGACATGAATGAGTTGACGTGCAATGGGCCATATGCAGTGTTTCTTATTATTAATCCATCCTTTATTTAAATTTACTCTTTTTTTTTTTTAAATTGTTACAAAAAAAAAAAGTTAAAAATATATATTTTACTATAATAGACAAATAATAATTATTATTATCAATTTTTTTTATTATTATAATTCGTAATTTCTAAAAAAATTTTAAATGATGATAAAATATTATTATTTTCGATTACTTCCTCCTCTCATAAACTCACTTTTCTTATTATCAAAAATATGTTTAGTTTTTTTTTTTTGTAAAAAAAAGATTTATAATGCTTTTTACTTTTTTAATTACTTTTTTATTTTTCATACTATTAAAAACAAAAATAAAAATAAAAATAAACACTATGTTAAAGTAAGTTTATTTTTCATATCAGGCTGTATTATATAATTTCAATTATTTCTAGTTCCCTCTCAATCAATTTTATATACATTTAGAAGCACGGCAATATAATTGTATACAACATTATCTACAGTGACTACGGTTGGGAAATGGTGGATCGATCAAAACTCCTTCGAACATCAAGAAAGGACCAACACCCTGAAGTGTGATTATTTCAGAGTAATAACAATTTTATGTTAACGAAGCAAATAGTGAAACACCAAAACAATAAAGAAGATAAGATATTAGTAATCCAGTTCGGTTAAAACAACCTACATCTAGGAGTCTCAATTCATAAAATATTTTATTATAATCAATACTGAATATAATACAAAACAACCTCAAACTCACTTAACTTATATCCTCCATAAAGACTTACCTTACATGCATAAGTACTGGATATCACAAACACGTACTAACACCAGTGTCTACAACAAGTCCAGAGTAATACAGTCAACTATTTGATCGTCACCTCCTATTGGATCTCTGAAAACTTTTTTCTCCGAAAATTCCTCCGATGATTTTTATTTATCAAACACAAGTGAAAATCATGGAGATGAAAAGGGACTCAAATAAGAACTTCAACAATAGTTTCTCTCTCTAGAATAATCTCTCAAATGTGCTCTCTCAAAACCAAAATTGTCTTATGTTGTGTATACAACAGTCTCGTTTGAATGTAAATTAAGAATTAATTAATTCACTTGACATATAAATTGAATGATACGATTTTCAATTTTCAATATAAATTTGACATTTCATTGACTATTCTCATTTTATCAATTTGTTTTGTATGAATATTTGAAAAGATGAGATAAAATGAATAAGACAAAATATATTCACAGGTGTTACAGATCTGAATCTCTCTACAATCTGTGTATGTGTCAAATTTTTTACTATTCCAAAATTGAAAAACACAATAAGGCAAGCCACCTTTATATATATACGAAATTCAAAGATAGATCAAAAATATTTTGAATTTATTTAGAAAGTTGGTCAAGTAGAAGTGTTTGATTGAAATGTGTCCACATTGGATTCTAAACCCCCAACTCAAATTATCTATCAGAATTTTCATGTATATATATTATTTATGAGGTCATTTCATTTCATTATTTGTTATTATTTTATTTATTATTTTATTTATTTACTTTTACTTATAAATAATAATTTCTTAAGAATAATAATAGAGTATAGTGTAAACTTGACATTAGTGTGCCAAACAATAATAAGAAGAAGAAGAAGGATGTGTTACTTGTATCTATATCTGTATTTATATATGGGTAAATTGTTTTTTTAGTTCCGTAACTGGATCTTCTTATCATTTTAGTTCTGTAAGTGGAGTATGTCGCAAACTAGTCCCATAAGTGAAAAATTTTCGCTGTTTTAGTTCTCTGGCGCCGAAGATGCCCGCGTGGCTCGCCGGAGGTACGTGTCCGCCAGCTGTCGCTGACCTGGCGGACACGTGGATTTTTTTTATTTTTTTTCATTTTGTAAAAAAATTTTTAAAACTTATTTTTAATTTATTTTAAATTTTATTTGTATTTTTTTTGGTTCAATAAAAAAAATTAAAAAATATAAAAAAATGAAAATAAATAAATAAATCCACGTGTCCGCCTGGTGTCGCTGACCTGGCGGGACACCTGGCGGACACGTCACCTCCGGTGAGCCACGCGGGCGTCTCCGACGCCGGAGGACTAAAACAGCGAAAAATTTTCACTATAGGACTAGTTTGCAACGTGCTCCACCTACAGAACTAAAATGATAAAGGTGGGATAAAAAACAGTTTACTCTTTATATATTATACAATTTACAACAAAATCATTTCTTTTCAATTAAAAAAATTATATATTCAATATATAATTCAAATACTAGTATTTAATATTTATTTTTTATTAAAAAAAACTGAAATAAATACAACAAATACAAAATAAAAATTAACACACCATAATGATTGCTTCTTAAGACAGAATTCAAACTTAATAAATATAAAAGCTTATTTCCTGGTATATATATTTAAGTTTAATTTATTCTTTTATTTTAATAGTAGTTTAAATGTGATCTTTTTTAAAAAAAAAAATATATATATATGTTTTTATAAATTAGTAATTGTTAAATAATTAAAAAACTGAAGCAAATATCAAAAGAACATTAGCTTTTGATTTTAGAGATATTATTTTAAAGACCCTTAATTATTTAGGTTATTATAATGACCCTTGTTTAAAAGCTTATTTAGGTGATCTACAATGACCTTCACAATTATTTTCTAATCAATAATGTCTCACATTTTCAAGGAAATTATTAAATTATATCTTATTCAAAAATTGTCATGAAACTTATATATAATTGCTCCTATAATTAATTTTGGTGTAACAGTCATTATAACCACTTTGTTTATTTTAAATTTTTTTCAATATTTGTTTCATCACGATCATTTTTAGTAAAAATACGATGGTAAACTGTTTTCTTAGTCCGTAATTGGACTCCCTTATCATATTAGTTCTGTAAGTGAAGCATATCGCAAACTAGTCCCATAAGTGAAAAATTTTCGTTGTTTTAGTCCTTCGTCGCCGGAGATGCTCGCGTGGCTCGCCGGAAACCACGTGTCCGCCAAATGTTCCGTCAGGTTAGCGACACCTGGCGGACACGTAGATTTTATTTTATTTTTTATTTTTTTTTTTCAATTGGATCAAATAAAAAAATTAAAAATAAATTTTATATAAAATAAAAAAAATGAAAAAAAAAATAATAAAATCCATGTATCTGCTAAGTGTCGCTGACCTGGCATACACATAACCTCTGGCGAACCACGCGGGTGTCTCCGGCGCCGGAAGACTAAAACAATGAAAAAATTTCACTTATGAAACTAGTTTGCGACATGCTCCACCTACGGAACTAAAATATAAAGAAGTTCAGTTATGGAACTAAAAAAAAAATTTAGCCAAAATATAATATTTGTATGCAAAATACCCCAAGTAATTAATATTTCATCAAATATATATATATATAACAAAAATAAAAATATAGTAATGAGACATGAAAAGAACAGAGGCATTATATTGTTGGTGGAATAATTTGTCCATATTAGTAGCCTAAACCCCACTTAGTGATATAGGAATTAGGATTACACAAAAGATAATAATATATAATTCCCCACTTGTTGACAAAATGCAATCTCTATTTCTATCAATAATAATAATAATAATAATAATAAAAGTATACATATATGTCAATTTCATGTGATTTTGTTAAAAAATAAAATAAAATAATTTAATTCCGAGTAAAAGCCTACTTAATTATCTCTAAAAAAAAATAATTATAATAATTATTGCTGATGTTGGTGTTATTACAATTATTGTAATGTTGATGGATAACTTTTGTTTTTATCAAAGTTTTTATTGAAAGGAAGCTATTCATGTGTACTGGATTTGTCTGGGTGCGATTTTATTAATTAATTAATTAATTATTAATATTATTATTAAGCGTCAAGATTTGATTAACAAATAATTAAATTGATAACGCGTCGCTATTAATTTATTTTAATTAATTGAATATCGGTGCATTTATTGATATGGACATCGTTTTTCAATATAATCTGATGTGATGTGATGCCACTATCAAATGTCTTCCAAAATATATTTATATATTTATAGCCTTACCAAAATGCAAATGTGGGAAACGGTGTAGGCCTTCTTTACGCGTTATTTATCTTATTTTTATAATTTATTTTTTATTCAATTTAAATTAAATTATATTTAAACCAACCAAATATCGTGTCCAAAATATATTTTATATTCTTTTGTTCATTTTGTATGTACTCATTTCTTTTGGTATGGGAACCAGTAATGGGCCACGAACAGCAGGGCTTTAAATTTTTTATTGGGCCGACATATTGGGCCACGGGCCATAAAATGAAATACATTATATAAATTGGAAAAATTATAAAATATTGATATATTGGTAATTTCATGTGAAATGTAAAAATGTTTTATTATTGGTGCATAAACCATAAAAATAAAATATATATATTTATATATATATTGTGTCTTGTAAGAAATAACTTGGTGGTGTAGGAGTTGGACTCACGCTTTAAAAAAAAAATAATATTATTATTATTACTACGTCGTCGTTTTACCCTTTGCTTTGCATGCACAACAAATTTTAGTTCCTTATATATATATACTTTGTTAATTTTTGGTATTCGTATTTAAATAATCATTAAATATAATATTTTATTTCAGCGTTGGCAACATGCGATGCCGAAAGAGAAGGCATAAATGCAGTGGCCGGTGAACATGTAACATGCAGTTGCTTCACTCACTACTAACCATGGTTACTTAATAGTTAGTTAGTTAGTTAGTTGACCACACACACTTTTAATTATATATACATATACTTTTCTCTAATTTCGACATTAAGATTAGCTAAAGCTTAAAGAAGATTAGATAGATCGATCAATGGAGTAGCTGAAAGGGATTCATTAACCAATATATATCTTCGGCAATTTGACATGACAACGGTATTTATATCTCTCGATTTTCATGATTTTTATCGTCGATCTCCATGGTTGTTATAGAAATATCTTAGAATTGATCGAAATTTCAATTTTTTAGATTACAGAAATGCGGGTGCATATGGACTGTGCCGGATGCCAAAGCAAGATTCGGAAGGCCCTCCAAAGAATTAAAGGTGACAAATGTACTTTAGTTACGCTTTTATTATGAAATTTGCGAAATGCTATTAAAATTATATCACTATTTTTATTTTTTTATCGTCCGTTAAATTTCTCTATTTATAATAAATAATTTTATCCACCCAACATTTTATCATTCATACTCTGATAACAATTCGTTACTATTATTTCTATTGGCTTATTAATTTTTTAATAAATTTTTATAATATTCCATAGTTTATTTTTACTTCCTTTAATATTAAAATATTATTGTTTTTTAGTCTTTATGTCCAAACAAATTTATATAACTTTTTCGAACTGATAAGAAAGTATATAGAAATTTAATTTTTTTTTTTAATATGTAGGTGTTGATGAGGTGGACATCGACATGGCCTTGCAAAAGGTTACAGTGACCGGATGGGCCGACCAAAAGAAAGTCCTTAAGACGGTGAGGAAAACTGGACGAATGGCTGAATTATGGCAATTTCCATACAATCCCGAAATGAGGAACCACAACTACACCGGCCACAACCACCACTTCAACCATCACAACTCTGGCAACCCTTCGATTTACTATACAGCTCCACCCCCAGCATCGTCATACAACTACTACAAACATGGTTACAATATTTACAATGGCTCTCGGATTTATTATAATGGAAATTCAACGATCTTTGGGAGTCGAACAGGCGATACTTTTAGCGATGAAAATCCACATGGATGTTCTATCATGTAACATTATTTATTTATTTATTTTTATTTTGAAATTTTTATGATAATAAAGATGGTTCACATAAAATTATATTAATAGTACGATGACAACAATAATAAAGCGTTTATCCTCATGGATGTTCTATCGTGTAATATTTTTTATTTTATGATAATAAAGATGATTTACATAAAATTATATTAATAGTAGATAAACTTACAATTATTGTTTTATGTCAAAGGGTATGTTTTTTTAGACACTAGAACTTGAGCTATTGTCCTTTAAGTGCATAGTAGATAAACTAACATGTATATTATACTAACTGAATAATACAAATATTAAATGAGTTTTGTATAACAAATTAGACAAATAAAATATTAACCTATCAAAAATGTAAGTTGACTTGAGGCATAATAATAATTTAATCTATCTATGTTTCAATATAAAAATAGATAGGAGCTCATTTAAATACTAATGAGCATATTCTAATACTACAAATAGTTGGATGTATTTATTTCCAGCACCCAATTATCATCGTAATATAATAATTTAAATAAAAATATATGTATTTTGATAAAAGTATGAAATAAATCATTTCTAAGGCAAATAAATTTCGAAAAATAAAAATAAATAGAAATATAGTAAAAAATTAGTGGCGGAAAGTGGAAATCCCAACCATATCCTAACCACGTGTCGCCGGAGGATTGGTTGTTAAGATTTGGTAGTGCGGCGATATCAACGACCATTACCACCAACGGCGTCCCTGCGGGCAACCAAAGTCCCCCGAAGAACTCCATAGCATAGTAGCTTCCCCATAAGCTTCCGGAAGAAAAATGGCCTTCAGCATTGTCTCCAAGCTCAGCAACGCAAACGCCTGTGCGATAACCACCATCAGATCGAGATACAGCGAGGGCGGAAGGAGCAGGCCGGACAGAATCCGAGTTGCGGCGGCGCAGACGGGTGGCGGCGGAATGACGGTGGAGTTCGAAGAGGGGCAGCTGGAGAGACCTAAATGGACTGGAGAAACGCCGCTGTCTCGATTCGTCGGGGCTCTTATTTCCTTCAGACCTCTGTTCTCTGTTCTCAAACTCGGTGCTCGACAAGTTTTCATCAGGTGAGGTGAATCTGTGAGCATCCTCAGGAAAATTTTGCATTCGTTTGTCTCCGCGTAGTAATTGTTTCTGTGGATTAGTTTAAGTTCCTTGTTATTTCAATTTGTGGTTGATTGTTGTATCATATTGTGATGATTTGTAGTATTTTGAGCATCATGCTTCGGTTTGTTTGCTGAATTTATTGGTTAACTGTTGTTAGATGAACAGTGTAGTGACTAGTGAGCACTGAGCATCACTCTCTTCATGTAATAATGGTTGTTGTTATTGCTTAATAACCACGGTTCTTCTACAAGTTATTATAATTACTGAACTCAATGGATTGTTTTAGTTTGTTTTCATTAGCTTAGAATTGTCAAGTTATGTTTGTGATCTTCTAAATCCGAGTATGTTTATTTAATTTGTGATTTTGCTTTGGACAGTACAGCTGAGAAAGCCAACATTCCCTGGACGAAGATGACCAAGGAGATTTTAGAGTCGGATGTTTACAAGGAGATGGATGATCTTATGGACCCCTCTATTGTTTATCCTGATTGTAATTTCCTCAGCTCTTTGCATTCTTGCATTTGGAATGCATTCTTTAGACTGACTTTATCAATTTCTTGATTTTTCTTTGCTAGTAACCTTTTTTTTTCCAAAATGATCAGTGGTGATCATGAATCCCTTTGCTTGATACTGGTTTCTCTTTGATGCATTTACTAAATCTAAATGAAATTATACATGTGTCTATACATGATTGTGGTTATCAGACCTTTTCAACTCATTTTAATGCTAAGAACCCTCAATGCAAATATCAGGCAGCGTACATAGGAATGTTAAATTAGAAGGATGAGTAAGATGAATTTGAAGATGCTTCATATGTTGGTTTTGTGACTGATTATTATTTATTCATTGCTATCTTATCTATGCAGATTATCTCAATCCTTTCCATGCATATGATGAGGGAAACCTTTCTTGGCTGGTAGTAATCTCTGATTCTTCTCTCAACATTGATCTTTTAACTTAGAATAATCTTATTTACGGTTTGTTAAACTACTTTATTCAGTATTTTGTATGTTCTCTCATATTTATAAATGTATCTTTGAATCTAGATTTTTTGTACTGGCTTTATTTATCTGATTTTTCAAATGTGTAATCTTTTATCATCAATATTCATATTCTGTTTTTGTTATGCTTCTAGATTCATGGGAAATTTTCACTTACACTGTTATCCAGAAGTGGACCTACAGAAACTAATGCTCTGTAGCTATTTGTTTACAACAGGCTGCAGCAGAAGCTGAGGCTGCAACTATGTCTATGATGTTAAGGGCCATACCATATGCTTCATCGCTTGATGAAGCAAAACAAGTGGTTCGAGGAAACTGGCTTCAGGCAATTGAAAACCACCACCAAAAATATTCAGGAAATTTCCCAATTAAAGACGTATTAGATATTGGATGCTCAGTTGGTGTGAGCACAACATGTCTTGCTGATAAATTCCCCGCTGCTAAAGTCACTGTACGTATATCATCATAAACTGTTATAATTACTCGATATCCTTTCACTATTTTTTATGGTTTTCTTGAGGTGAAATAGCAAGATCTAATGATTGGTGCAATTCTTATTATCCACTGCTTAATTCAGATTCTTGTTGATTTAACTGTCCTGCAGTCCATGGACCATAATAATATTTACATGCTCATACTCTGTAGGGACTAGATCTTTCTCCGTACTTCATTTCTGTCGCGCAGTATAAGGAAAAGCAAAGAAACCAGAGGAAAGAACCAATACGGTGGATCCATGGAAATGGTGAAGACACAGGCTTGCCTTCAAAATCGTTCGACCTTGTTTCAATTGCTTATGTGGTAAAATCTTTAGTTTTTTGACTAATATTGCACCCTTCCTACATTTGTTTCGTTGTTTGCCTTGTTAAAGGATTAAAAAGAACTCACAATGCTGTGGGAAATTATATTTATAAAGAACATTAGAATCTTTGGAATCTGCAAGATATATCAAATTATCCCTCCTTCATTTGTTTCAATAAGAAGACATTATCATTATTCCCAGAACTTTGCAAACCAATTGTAAGATATCAGTAAAAGATATATACAGAAAGGAGTGGGGAGTGTTTATGTAATAAAGCAGTTCCTAAGGCTCTTTCACCCTGGGGATATCATAATTTTTTGCTAGCTGCATAACAACATTGGAGAATAATATCAAGAATTATAATTTATGTTTTATAAAAGATGGTGAACATGTTTGTTGTTTTGGACTTTGATGAATGCAGTTCCATGAATGCCCTGAAAGAGCAATCAGAAATATAGTAAAGGAAGCGTTCCGCCTACTTAGACCTGGAGGCACCTTTTCTGTGACCGACAACTCGGTAAATACCAGAATAAAATCATGATTTTGAAGTGAAAATTCCACACCCAAAATCCATTGCAGAATTATCAAACCTTGCTCACTTCTTTTTCTGTCTTCTGGCAGCCAAAATCGAAGACTCTTCAGGTAATTATACTTCAATAGTCAGCTTCAAAATCTTCTATGACTATGAACCTACTCTTGGCAGTCGGTACTCCATTTTGTCTTATGATCAAGATTCTATTTATTTCTTCTCACCGAACTATTGATAGCTGAAGTGTGTGCATAGGAATAAATCATTCGATATGAAACAAGCTTAAGTGAATGAACTCATCATGAACTTAAGGCATTTTTTCACTATATATATATGTATTATGTGGTGTTAGGAATTGCCGCCGGTTCTGTTCACATTGATGAAGAGCACAGAACCTTTTCTGGACGAATACTACCTGACTGATCTTGAAGGAGCAATGAAGCACGCCGGCTTCATCAACGTGCAGACTGTTATGACGGATCCGAGACATCGAACTGTGACTGCTACGGTACCCTGTTAAGATTATTGATGTGTAGAAGTGGTCACATACATTTTTGGCTGTTATCTTTCTTGACTGCATACCTCTTACTACATGTGTTCTGTACAAGTATGTTCTCATATTTGACACCATAATAACCTTGTTGGAAAGTATTGCATTGTTGCTTTCAGAAGATGAATGACATTTGTGACAGGATATAGAGCTCTTGATCCGATCAAATCAGCAAGATGCTGACACTTTATTATAAAATATTATATAACACAATATATGTCGATTATCCACGTGTTATATGTTGATCCGATCAAATTAATAACAAAAGTTTTTTTTTTTCATGTTCAATAATAATTCTTTATCTTATTCCAAGACGGTGATATCTATAAGTTTTATATACAAAGTAATATTTAACATAAATATATAAATATTGTATTGTGTTTTTATGAACATTATATCAAATACTTCTTCCGTCCCAAAAAGATGTCTGGAGTTGGCATGGAGAATCAAGGATTTTAAAGAGTAATAATAATTAAGTATAGTTTGAAAAAGTAAAAATAATTGTGTTATAAAATAAAAACGAAAATAAAAAATAAAACAATTTTTTTGGACGAACAGACGGAGTATATGTATTTACTGTATTTCTTTTTTTTAATTTAAAACATACATATTAGGATAGTAATAATATATTTTACGCTTAAAATGAATGGCATTTTTATTATTAAAATTTTAAACTTAAATTAATTTTTTTTTGTTATAAACCATAACATTAATTATTAATTTTTTTATATTTTCAAAACTACAAAACTCAAAATCTCCAAAAATTTTATAGCTAAACAAATTAAAAATAGTTTTTCAATGGTCAATGTTTTTTTATATAAAACCAAACTATACGTAACATTCCAAAATTACATTTACGATCAAAATAATAAACTAAAAATTAAGTTCAAATCTTGAAAAAGAAATTATACATTCTTTCCGATTAGAACCCCTCGGGAGATTCTTGTCCAGATCAAGACGACGTACTTGCTTGCACCCATTCCCAAATTAAATACCGATTCAGCTAGGTTAATCGGATTCACGTGGATTCCGACTGAGTTTGATCTCGCCGATTGGGGAAGTGCGATCGCATGGAGGATAGGGGAAAGAAAGTGGAGGAAAAGCGTCAAGAAGAAGAGGAAGAGGCCATCGAACTTGTTCTATTTCAAGTTTCCGAATGCTATGTCTACTTGGTAATTCCTCTTTCCTTGCTCGAATCACGCTTCTTTATTTTCCTAATGCATATGCAAAATGCGGCCGAGAATTATGTTGTTGGGATTCTTCGGGCTTTATTTGAACTTAGATTGGGTTACTGACTGGTGAATTGGTTTTCAATAGTTTGGGGTTAAGAATTAAGATGAGAATATGTTTAATTTCATATGATCTTGTTGAAATCTTTTTCTTGGGAGTTGTTTCATGCTTCTCAATTGATGCCTAGTAGCCTTGGTAAGGTTTTCCGAATGTAATTTGAAGCATTTCTGGTTAGGAGGTGGAATTGAACAAATTCACATTCTTAGTTTTACTTCTTTAGGGTTTTCCAAATATTTGATGTTCGTCGTTTGGGTTTTGGTGGATTGAACTTTCAAGTAGTAAAGATTCTGTTTGAGTTTATTATATTAGTTCATGAATTTGCTTTGGGAACTAATGTTTATGTTGATCAATGTTCGTTAGCTCTATTGTAATTTGTAAGGTATTGTAATTGGTCCTTTCGGTTTTTCCAACCTTCGAAAGCTATTTCTGCTCTTTAATGACAGAGAATTGTCTTCATATGTTTAACCTTATACGCCGTGTTTAATGTTATACTACTAGTGCTTATTACCATCTTCATTCTGCCCCCCATACCTATGATGACTGATTATAGTTATGCCATTTGTCGATTCTTTCTTTCTTTTATTTATTTATTTATTTATCATTTTTATTTTCCTTTATATTGGCACACGAGCCATATTGCATGCTCATAGGTTTGCAATAAAGATTGCTTGGTTCAGCTATTCCTTGGCCTTGGATTTATGGAAGTAGTTTTGATAAATCTTTTCAATTTTATTGCGAAGAGTTATGAAAATTTCAGAGAATTGAGGCAATTACATACAACAGTTATTGTTTAAATTTATTCTTTTTCCCTTTGTCATTTTCTACCAATTTTCTTGGGTATATGAACCAGATCTCTGATTTGGAGAAAGTTTTTAGAAGAATTGACACTTATTGAAGATGAATAGCATTTTTCTACACTCATATTGTTATTTTGAAGATTCTACAACCTCTTGCTCATTGAACGTTAGCTTCTGCAGCAGACCTTGTCGACCCTAGAAATGTGGTTCACACCCGATGCATAATTTATGCTAAAATATTTTGCGAGGCATTAGACCTTTACCTGCATCTTAAAGATATATGCTTTGAAAATTACTTCATGTTCCTTAGTTTCCGGAACTTGCTCTGCATTCTAAAAATATTTACACGGGGATGTTTTATTCGCTGCATGTTAATATAAATGCAATATTCTTACAATGGTCTTATGGTATGACCACAATTTTAGTTGAAACTTTGTTTGACAATTGAAATTTATAATTTGAACTGACTTTGACATGTCTGCTCATTGCAGATACCTCCACGAAAAACTGCAGCATCCTACAGGTAGCCTTTCATAAAATAATACTTAAAAATCTTGTTTTGGTGTCGATGAGATATTTTAGATATTTAGTTTAAGGTTTAGATTAGATTTCTGTTATCTACATTATGTGGTTTATTATTTGGCTGTATCCATTAGATTAGATTAGATTAGATTATTATTATTATTATTCGTCTAAATATTACGCCTATTTTTAGACTCCTGATTCCATCAATAATAATATGCAATTCTGAGATTCCGCACAATGTAACAGATGTGAAGTTGCCATTGGCTGATTACTGTCTTGTTGTAGTTGTAATTTGTATTACATCATTTATTCTAAGAAGAAAAGAATTCGGTAGAAAGACCATTTCTTCATAGAATATTATTATTTATTTATTTATTTATTTATTTTCACCATAGTTATGATTGATGAAATTTATTTTGCTTCAATATTATGTGTTGCCTTCGTGACAAGATTGTCTTCGTATTATTATTCTTTTGTGTTCTTGGTACAAACTTCCTTTCTCGTGAATTGATACCTGGGATCAAGAATGCAAAAGTAACTGTTCTCTACTGTAGGGCTGACGAATGGAATGTTAACAAATGGGCATGGGAAGGCACTCTAAAAGTTGTTAGTAAAGGAGAAGAATGCATTATTCGGTTAGAGGATAAGACAACTGGTGATTTACTGATACCAGGGTTCATCTCAGCTCTCACCTTAATGATCCATGCTATTTGAAATTTGTAACTTCCAACTATTATATCTGTAAATAGGTGAACTCTATGCTCGGGCATTTCTTAGAGAGGGAGAGCCACATCCAGTGGAACCTGTAATCGATAGCAGCAGGTTGGAATGTCCATTTTGAATTGACATCTCCTGCTTCTGTTTTCTATGTACTTTAAGATCCTGTGACATATATACATACATAGATATATATATATACACACACATAAATATATTTACCTCATTATTGTCACATGCTTTATCAGCATTTAATTCTTTTTATGAATTTTATGCCTGAACAGATATTTTGTTCTCCGGATTGAAGAGAATATTGGTATGTTTTTTTCCCCTTCTTTTATGCCATTTCTTACAAGCTGTAGTGCCCGTTAATTCACTGAAAGAACATTACAGTTGTTAAATTGTGCTTGCATGGTCTGAATTTACATTCTTCCTGAGCTAACTGAAGAGCCATGAAATTTGGGGCATTCATTTAGTGGTTCAATTGCTTAGTGATATTTTTTGCTTAGCAAAGTAGTTAAGCACTAATGTCGATTCAAAAGATGTCATTTAGTGAGCCATGAAATTTGGGGCATTCATTTAATGTCATGTCTACGAAGAACCGTAATTGGTTATGGTGTATCGATCACTGTTATTACTGATTGTTGGTTGTAATGTGGTAATGACTATTTATAAACATTTTATAGACAACTTGAGTTCTCATATCAACTGGTGTCGGTGATGTCTTCCCGCCAAAGTAAGCACGATAGTTTTATGGTGATGTTGATCATTTAATTGGTGTCAAAAGACATTAGCAAAGTGTCTTCTACGCATTACACATTACATATTTGCACGACTCAATTTCATGAATGGAAATTTGCGTGTTTTTCAGATGGCCGCCTCCGCCATGCTTTTGTTGGTATAGGATTTCGAGAAAGACCCGAAGCCTATGATTTCCAAGCCGCCCTTCACGATCACATGAAGTATTCTTCCCTGTTCTTGATTCATTGCCTCCTTTTTGTTTCGCCTTCTACTTTCATTCATATATAGATTTTAGCACTATCCTAATTAGTTGCATTATCGACACCTGCACACAATTTTATGTATGTATACAACAGTCCTTATACTTGCGTGTTCAACTTCACTCTGAAGGTACCTCAACAAGAAGAAAACTGCCGAGGAGATGGAGCAGCAATTCCAGAACACCTCCTCTGTCGATTACAGTTTAAAAGACGGGGAAACATTGGTGCTTCAATTGAAGAACGTAAATTCTCTAACTTCGATTTCTTTCCATCTACCTATGCTTGTCATCATAAATAAATCGATGATGATCCACTCTTTGCTGCAGAAAAGCAGCAGCGGCGCTATTAAATCCAAGTTTTTCGAGCAGGGCCTGAACAATCTTTCATTGGACGACAAGAGTAAATCACCCGAAACCCCAAAGGGTATTCTTCTGCCCCCACCTCCCCCACCGCCTGGACCTCTCTCACCCGTTACGTCACCTGAGAAATCTCCCGGAGAATTTCCCTCAAAATTCAGCCTCGACGAATCCTCGGCAGCCGAGGCGCCGGAAGATCGAGTAAAGGAGTCGAAGCCACCTGGAAATGAAAATGTACCCGACGATGATTTTGGAGATTTTCAAGCTGCTGGGTAATGTGTGTTGTGTGTTTTTGTTGGTTATACTACACAATACATACATACAGTATATGTAACTCAGGTGGCTTCTGTTGATCTGTTCTGTGTGTTTGTTTCTGTTGGTTTTATATATTTGTTATTTGTTATGGCTTAACATTACCTCAAATTAAATCATTGTTGCAACCAGGTCTTATAAAATGAATTATTTCATTTTTAGTCCCACTCATATTTAAAGTATTTAAAAATAAATATGGCTGTCGTTGTAACATGATATAATTGTGCCGTCATTACTACTATAATATATTTATGATAAATTATTTTGGTGGCTTAAATTATGTTGACTTGTTCCCAGTAAATTACTATTACCGTTTTGCCCTTAATTTTGTCTTCCGATGCTTACTAATAAAAAAATTCTATTTGAAAATTATTAAATTAAAATATATATTTTTTATTTATATATTCAATCTAAAGCCACAAATATATATTTATATATATATTGTTCTGTGTCTTTTTTCATCGTTCTGCTTGAAAGCGCCTATGGTTCGCCCAATAAACCTGTTTCGAGAGGTTCATCGCGGATTTTCTTCCTTCGATCGTGAGTTTTCTGGACTTATATGCTCCAATTACACTGTTCTAAAGTCTGTAATTGTTTCTTCGATGGGAGTTGGTAGGCAAATGGTATTTAATTTTGATGTTTATCTTTCCTGAAAGCAATGGTTGAAGATGAAGCTTTGCGTTTCAATCTTGTCTTTTAGTTGAATTAATTTGTTGACACCACGCAAGCTGAGAATTCGGAACTAATTTAGGTCAGTTGAAGGAAGCCTCGAGTTAGAGAGAGAGCGACTGCTGGTTTGATGGAAGTAAAATTGTTGAAGGAATATGTTCCAAAAAGTGTTCTTAGAAAGTTTTCCTTTTGATGTAAAGTTGTGCTGAGAATATTTGCATATCACTGTGGCGATTAAGAATCTCTTGTTTAAACTCCTAAGTCACGATAAAGGGGTTTCTTTTCTTGGGGGTAAATCTGCACTATTTTCGAGCCTTTTAATTTTGCTAACCCTAGTTTTGATTTCTCCTATGCAAGTTTTTATTTTCCAATCAAGAGGTGAGATGTGTGTTAATGGTGGTTTAGGTTTTTGTGGATGCCATCCTCATGTTGTTGGTGTAAGTTCATGTTATGGACAAGATGGTTTGACTAATGCTTCTGTTTTTTAACAGTTTCGGTGGCTTCGTTGTTAGGGTGATCAATTGCTCGTCTGAGTAGCTTTTTTTTTTTTATTTTATCCAGGTTGCATACAACTTTTCTTGATTAAGCTTTTGCTCTTGTGAGTACATATGGTGAATTTATTTTTATCTTGTGTGAATTACTTTCGCTTTTTCGCTTTCCTGGATGTAAGTATTTTAATTTATTTTTCGAATTCAAACTAAATGCTTTAGTTGGCGTCTCTTTCTTGACGTATGCATCAGATTTAAGTTCTTTGACATTTATGCAGCCAGTGTTTTTTTTTTTTTTTTTTTTTAACTACTACAGTTAAAACAAAACCATTGAGCAATATTGGATATTTTCTGATTTTAAACTTGTACTTGTCTTAATTCTGACAGCTGAGTAAAGAATTCATATCGGAAATTGTACAGATAACTCTATTTGACTTCAAAAAGACGCCATGCTATGGATGTCAAAGGTATAGCTTGGATGGAAAATATATACCATAAGTTTGAGGCTATGTGCCTGGAGATGGAAGAGGTTATGTACCAGGTAAAGCTTCTTTGTTCTCGATTCTTTAAAGAAGGATGTAACAACGGTTTGTAATCCTCACAAGTTAATGTAACAAGATATCTTAGAGAAAAATGATGGAATATTCATCTAAATCTCTTCAAATATAGCCAACAACTACTCTAAATTTAACCATGATAGTCACACTTGCATTCTTTGTACTTCAGTCAGTGATGTTTCTCGCCAATTATTGAATTTATGGAACTACTTTGTGACATGGAATCTGAATGATTACAACAAATGTAATCATCTTCCATTTTACTTGTGTTCATATATGATTCATGTCGTAAATGAAAATCCAAAGTCATTTTATAGAATGAAAATTGAGTTTCTTCAGAACTATGTTTGTTTGCCTTCTCTTTTTTATGAACCAATAATTGATTGATCATTTTAGTTGTCAGATGCTGTTTATACATTTTCAAATCTTATTAAGGTAAATTGATTCGAGCACTGCAGGTGTTACTGTGCTTTTGGTCATGTACACTACAATATGATGTATTCTCTGGTTTCAATAGGACACGGTTGAATACATGGAAAATCAGGCGCAGAAAGTCGGCGTCTGTGTGAAGAAGTTCTATTCTGAAGTCATGGAAAACTTGCTTCCTCCATCATGTGTAGATCCCGTGAAAGAATCTACCAATGACTTGTCTCTTAACCCTTATGATCGTACTGATGTAAATAAGAAGCCGTTGCCTAGCATATGGGCCAATCACGGATCTCTGGAGAAGAAACTAAATGAAGATAGAGTTATCTCTGATATGATATCTGAAAAAGAATCGTCCACTAGACGTTGCAGTGACAGTGCTGACTCTCCTGATGTCGTCTCTCCTGCAGTATCTATGGATAACAAATTGCATGAACCATTTTGCGGTAAAAGCAAGAAACTTGGAGCATACAGACGCAGAATTGGAATTAAAAGAAATTCTCAGGATGATCATCCTGCAAATGATTCCTCTCGGGTGACGTCTGTTTTGGGCAACAGAAATACTGATGCTGTATCTTTGGACATGAGAAGTAGTTCTCTAACAGCCTTTGCCAACACAACTGTTAAACCATTCTCTACCTCGGATAAGAAATGTGTAAAAACTGTAAAAGAAAATGAACCTAAGGATGATAATTCCCCAGCTCTGTCTGAGTCAAAAACGAATTTGTCAGCCAAGATTTTGTGGCAAAATGAAGATGATTCTGAGCATGTCAAAGAATCTATTATGAAAAAGAATCAAGTCTCCGACTATGCATCAACCTGTCGCCACTCGCCCACACAATATACCGGTTAGCATTATCTGATGGAATCTACTGCGTCTTCTCATTCAACTGCTGTAAAAAATTCTGTTCTTTGACAGGTGAATCCACCGATGAAACTTCAGTTCCTATGTTGGGTTCGAGTATGAAAACTAATGCTTGTAGTGTTGAATCTGAGGCCGAGCCAATTGGAACAAATGAAGGTTATATACTGTTTCAAAGATGGATATCATCAATTATCTAGCGGTTTATCTGTTAAAGAAAATCAAAACCTTTATATTCCAACTTATTTATTTTTTTGCGCAGGTAAATCCATGCTAGGGGGCTCATCGGATATGAGCAGTAATATGTGCAATGTTGAGTTCAGAGATGAGGATGATACAATGTGTGATGAAGGTAATATAGACTAGCTTATATGCTCGCTTTAGTTTTGTCGGTAAAGAATTACAGAGATGGAAATAAATAATATATCTGTGGAATTTATAACTAAACTGTACCATTATATTCCGATTCGATAAGCTTTCGTAGCGAACAGGAAAAGACAAATCAAACTTTCTTTGTGTTGCGAAAATTTACACCATAGCCATATTCATAGCAAATATTAGTATGTAGGATCAATTTTTAATGAATCGTTCCCTTTCTCATATAGATATATATATAGTGGTAGCATATTGATATGCTTAAATTCGAATGGAGAGAAAGGAAAATGTTAATAATTTGTATGCCTGCCTTCAATATCACATTTTTCTGTTCAGACGAATTCAAAGCTGAGTTGATTACAAATGAGCAAGCTACTGGATCGTCACTAGACAATTTTGATCCATTCGAGGACGCAAATTTGGATAATTCTTGCGTGCTTGTGGAAGGATACAAACTTTGCTCCCATCCTCAGGAGACTAAAACAAGAATATCTTACAAGGTTCGCCACCGATGCTTTTGTCATTGTATTTACTCTCGATGCATTGCATTCACAATTGAACTGAGTCCCGACCCCGTTCTTTCCAGAATAAAATCCGCAGAGCTCTTTCATCGAAATTGAGATCAACAAGAAAGTATGATCGCTTCGTTTCAACACAGGATGATTCCGGTTTGAACGAGAATGCAGATACGTCGTCGTTTTTGTCGATTCCGGGTTTGAGGAGCCCTTCTGAGCTTGATGATTGGGAACTTCTGTAGAATGTGGTAAGTTTCCCACAAGTGAAAGCTGTAGTGTTTGTGTTGCTGATACGCATTTATCAGCCATATTATGGAACTTTTAAATCGACGCTTTCAGTGGGAAGTAATTATGTATAGGGAAAAAAGAAGTCTGGTTTGTTTGTAATTCAATAATACTTTGAATATGAATAAATATATATATATATATATCGAATTGAATTTAAATTACTCATATATTTTGAAAGTATTTTATAATTTTGGAGAGTTAGTAAAAATTGTATGTGTGTGTATATATGTGCGGACGAATGATAAAAATTTAAAACAATGTATTGAAATATATAACTTAATAACATATAGACACAACTACTTTGATAATAGAATGATTTTTATTGGTGTATGAATATATGTATGTGTATATATACGTTTACTATGTTCTCTATAGGTTAAAATTTATACATTTTGGTACATAGTGAGATTCAGCATAACAATACCATTATGGCATTGAAGAATTTTCCACAATAAAACAAGAATTACAATAATCCTATAAAAATAGATTTGATGGTCACGCACTTACATGATTCCCTATTGTCATAGGCTATATACAATTAATACCCTATTAAAAAAAAAATGACTAGTACTTACATAAAAAATTACATCAAATTAGTATATATATGTACAAAATATAAACACAAACAAACCAGAAAAACTAGAAATCCGAATTACCATTTTGATAGAGAAACAACATGTAGTTTTAGACACAACAGATGTTTTAATCTTACATATCAAATCCAATGTGATTTCATCACCTGTAACAAGAACATAAGATACACAGTTCCGCTCTCTAGGAGAAAAATAGCTCACCTTCTTTGTGACCATGGCTTCGCCAGTTTGGTCACCGGCGAAGGCTTAGGAAAAGGCGAAGGCTTAGTTACTGCAGTTGTGGCCGCCATCAAAGGTTTAGGCAAAGGCAAAGGCAAAGGCGAAGGCTTAGTTACTGCAGTTGTAGCCGCCATCGAAGGTTTAGGCAAAGGTGAAGGCTTAGATAATGCAGTTGCCGCAACTGGTTTCCGGATGGGAGAGGGCTCGCTGTAAAAAAATCCAGTTATATATCTTCGTGTCGTTAAAATACCATTTATGGATGCTCAATGCATAATATAATTACCTAGGTCTCCTCTGAATTGTCTTGTTGTTCATAACAGATAAGTTTTTGAACTCGTGGCTGCAAAAAGGAGTGCAGAGGCATTAAAGGTGCTCGAAAGAAACTATTGTGTTTGTGAAAAACAGACGGAACAATGACTGGAGACCAAACAAGTTCTTCAATGTGCAGTGGATATGAACGTAAAAGGTGAGATTTCATGGGGAAGATACCTGTTGACATAGTCTATCTTGGCTTTCTTCAACAAGCTGCTTTTGGTGTTGTAAATGTTGTTAGCGATTGCGCCTATATGGATGATTGAATAAACGGCGCATGAGTTTTTACACTTCAAAGTTGAAGAAGCTCAGAACAGTAGTTGAAATTAATCTAATTCTTTAGTACCTCCAAAAAAGGTTCTTTTTTTGCTTGAAGGTGGAGCCTTTGTGCACAGCTTCACCTGTCGACTTTGTTTCCCTACAAGATTAGGCAGACGAGTTTAAATTAGGTCTAAGAGCAAGAAGCAAGATGCATGGACAAACCAAAATGATTATAGGATAACCACAAGCACAATGTTAGAGAAAATATAATAACTATGAAATTCGTAGCAACATATATTACAATACATTACACACCTTAATATCCATGTAAACATGGCTATGTTAATAGAGGTAATAAAGTTACTTATGGAAATTTACTATACAAAAACATCTAAACAAACATACACGCCAACGAAGAGTTGACACCCAAAGCTTAAATTATGTCCTAGTTGATCCAAATTCAACAATAGAAATGTATTGAGTTTTCTCCAATAATCACATACATTCTATGTATATAATGCATAATGAATTCCATCCATAAATTGATCTTCTACCCTATGAATTCTAGTCTCAATAAGAATGCTAGTTCATATATTTATAGTATGAAATGTACCACACCAACTTGTTATGTGTGGATGATGAGATTCCACTGATACAAAACCGATTCCAATGAACTTATTGGAAGGTCCCTTGGGCGTCCATTCAGTAGGAATTGGACCCACAAATTCGCCAATTGTGAGCTGGCACTTTAACCATCCAGCCATGGATGCTTGGGACTTTGATGCAGTAGCATCAAAGCAGAAAATGACCGTATGTCAGATATATTATGTAAATATAAGTTTAACAAGAAGTGGAAATGCATACTCAAGTACGGTGAAGGCATGAGATTCGCATGTGAAATTCAATCTTACATCAAAGAATAGGACAAAAAAAAATTAATTGTTCTATACCTAACTGGCAACACTATCACCAATAAAAAATTTGAGAGGGAAATATAGATAAGTTTAACAAACACGACACGTTGCCTTGTGATATGTCGATGGGGAGAAAAAATTTTCTTGGCATTATACACCAACGCACACAGAAATATCTCTAGGGAAGCAAAAAAGACAATCTCGCTTCCACCACGTGGAAGATATCCACATTAATAACCGAGCTGTCGGAGGTTAGTCAATATCCAATTAATAACCGAACTGTTGGAAGTTAGTTGATATCTATCATTATAATTTGAAAGCTAGTAAAACAAATCCACGTATGCACATGCTTTTATGAAACCTAAGGTACGTATCATTTATGAATCAGTGCAGATAATCAGCATAAGGATTCGGTAATCTTAGTTAACATAAAGGCAACATACTGGCATCTTCTTCTTTATATCGTTGCCTTATCCGATCAAGCGATTTTTGCGTTGCCTCTTCCCTTTCTTCTACCTTTGCCTAAATACAGTAATGAAAAAGGAAATTTGAACATGCCACTGAAAGGGAAAACCTGAGATTGTTAATTCAATAACCCTAAAAAGGTGTAAATCACCTCAAACAATTGCTTCCATTTGAAGGTAACTTTCTTCTGTTTCATCCTCTCAACAACAACATTTGTGCTTTCGACCCCAAATTGAGCTTTGTAAAACGATTTCCACAATTTGTCAGTTACAGGGCTGAGATCTCTCTGCAGTAACACAAAAACAAAACAGCTCACAACCTACTTCTAATATCAAACAAAGCACATTACAGATTTAACATAACATGTTAGCAATGCCTTACTTCAGTACAATCTTCAATGTGTTTCAGCTGATCAAGAGTGCAGTGAGATAGAATCCGGTCTAAGAGATGATAATCGGTTTCCCCGACATCTCCTAGATACCTAACATACTTTATCGCCACCTGAACACACAAGTCAACTAGCGACGGCACTTTCAGCATTGCCATAGAACACTACCGCCTCCTCACACCCCCTGCAGAGCCGAGATTATTTCGAAGAACGAAAATCAATCAAACACTCCAAAAAGAGGCACATTCTTCAATTCCACATATCCTAACTTTTCTTCACAATTAATCAAAGTGAAAACAGAAAATCCTCAGGAATTGAAATTAAAAAATCGACAAGACTACAATCTGGATACGTAATCGCATATCAAGATCAAGAAATTAAATCAATCTCACGCATCAATAAGCATAAATAAGACGATACGCAGGTAAGATTCCCCCGTCAAAGAAATCTAGACAACAATCAGCTGGAAAACGACCAAAACCCATAGGGAAAGAGATTGAGGGGTGGGCAAAACATACCCTTGGACGAGATCGGAACCGGAGAAGGTATCGTCGAACAATTTCAGGTGATAATTGCCATTCCTGAGGCGTCGATGCTTTCTATGCAGCTGCGTTTTTTCGTTGTACGGCGAGCTCGCTTATCTGTCACTACGGGCGTATTTATAGGCAGCCAATTGTTTTCGATTTATATAGAATGTGTTTGTTTCTTATTTCAGTTTTATTTAAATTTATATCAATAAAAAAATATATTCCATCCGAACTAATATCCTACTTTCATATCTTGAATGTTAAACAATTATTGTCTTTTTTCTATTTTTATACATAAAATTTACTCTTTTACCCTTACTTTATTTACTCTTTCATTTTCTATACACAAGATTAAGGGCAAATTTTTCATTTGTCATTTTATAATAAAACCCTAATTGCCTAAATGCGTGTAAATATTAAATAGGATATTAAAAAATAGACAGAATAAGTATTATTTTGTAAGTATTACTTTCTTTGTCATTAAATTTTATTCTTATTTGACAAAATACGAAATTTTAAGAAAAATATATAAAAATAGAATTTTTTTAAAAAAATATCTTTTATAATGAAGAAAAAATAAAAAAAAATTATTCTTTTACCATAAAAGAATAAAATAAATTTAAATGAAAGAAAGAGTATATTAAAATATTATTTAAATAAAAAATTAACTTAAATATTTTATTTCAAATTATAACTAAATAAAATGAGATATATTTAATTGTATTTTAATATTAATTATAAGTAAGCATGGTATTATTTAACAAAAAAAAAAATTAAATTTCAAATCAAAATTAAATGAATTTATAAAAAAATTATTTAAATAATATTACATATATCATCAATTTTATTTTATTTTCTATTATAATTTTTTATTTTCTCAATTAAATTTATACTTTTTGTTATAGATACAATGTATTAAAAAAATTGTGTCTAAAAATATAAAAATGCAATTAAGTTTCGATTAGATCACTTAAAAATAAGCTACTCCTATTAAAAATAAAAATAAAAGCCTAAGTATCAGCTAGGATGTGTTTGTTTGGGAATTAGATTTTAAATATATTTGTTGATGTAATTTTTCAACAAAAATAAAGTAAAATTCAAAGATATAGAAAATATCCTTAAACTTGATTAATTAGTGCCTGAGATTAGGAATCTCTAAACACTGTATGGTACACAAAATAAACTGGAAAATAAAAGACTGAAATTTAAAGTGGTGATCCCCAAATCTGACTTTGCTTTGTTGAAGTTGATTGAAGATGCCTTTTCTGACGGATTTGAATCCTTTAAATAGCCTTTCAGAGAAAACGGTTTGAACCGCCGTCTGGTCGGTTACAGCAACCGCTGTCAACCGACCACCAATTTCTCCTCTATTGACACGTATTACAACTTCCTTCAACCGTTCCCACCAGTCACAGAACTCAGACCTGCTTCTTACCCGACCTGCCTGTCCACTGCCAAATTTCTTTTGCCCGACTTCGTCCTTCGCCCGACCTGCTTCTTCGCCCGACCTCACTTGGGCCGACCTCCGCATCAGCCGCCCTCCGTCTTTGACCGAAGACCTCCGCGTCTGTCCGTACCTCTTCCTTGCCCGACCTTCCTCTTGACAGACCTCCGCGTCTGCCCGACTTCGCCTTCCATCCGATCTACGGTTTACCCGACTTGGGTACACCTTTTTTTTAGACTCCGCCCGACCTGAATACAGCCCGAACTGCTGATCACGGACAACCATCTCTTGGTAGTACCTGAGTCTGGATTTGGATCAATTCTTGAGATCTTAACTTTCTTCCTTTTCCCGACCTTTATTCTGCCCGACCTCCAGACCTTTTGGCTTTCATTCAGACCCTACCCAGAATCCTACTGCCACTTACTATTATTATTATTTTTTGTGCTTAACAATAAGCCTCCTCCTCAAGACTCCTAAACATCACTTCCAGTGATGTTTTAGGAGTTTGCAGGCCGGCATCCGAGGCTACGTCAGCCTCAGATCCGACCTCCATCCTTCGAGGCTACGTTGGACCCGACCTCCATTTATCGCGGAATGGTGCTGGCCTGGACATTGGTCGATCTTGCACTAACATTGCTTCAGCATCTCCCCCCTGACGGAAGTCATGATTATTTTCTGTAAAAAAGGATTCTAACCTTCTTGCCGTGGATGCTAAACTGGCCAGATCTTGAAAGTCGTGGGCTGTCAGGGCCTCGCGAAGTCTGGTATGCATGTTCCTGACCACCAAATTGGTCATTTCGCTTTCATTGATCATCGTAGGACATCGTCCTTTCATCAATCGCATCCTCTCTATGAATTGGTAGCCGGTCTCTTCCGGCATCTGCGTGATCTCCAGAAGGTCTGTCAATGAGACTGTCGGCAGAGGATTAAAGAACCTTGCATGAAAATCTGCCTCTAAATCTTCCCAAGTTTGCAACTGTCCAGGCGGCAGACTGGCATACTAAGAAAAAGCTGTTCTTGTGAACGACAACCCAAACAATTGTAACTTGTGAAACGGATTGTTGCCTACTTCTCCCAATTGAGCCGTGAAGCGACCCACATGCTCAATGGTAGAGGCTCTGTCTTCTCCCGAAAAAGAATAGAAGTCTGGTGGCCTATAATTTCTCGGGAGAGGATGATCGTTAATGATCCTTTCTGGAAATGGCCTCTGGTAAACCGGCCTGTTCACCGTTTGCGGATTCATTCCGAAATGCACCCGCAGAACTTGAGCAATATCCTCCGGATCTACTCTGGGTGGAATATGGTCGAACACTGGAATGTGATCGTGAGTCTGACCTCCCAATCTTTCTTCTCTGGAGAAGGCTGGTTCGGCTGGGATGGGATTATGAGTCTGTCCCTTGGGTGGAATATGGTCGAACACTGGAATGTGATCGTGAGTCTGACCTCCCAATCTTTCTTCTCTGGAGAAGGCTGGTTCGGCTGGGATGGGATTATGAGTCTGTCCCTCCAACCTTTCTTCTCTAGAGAAGGCTGGTTCGGTTGGAATGGGATTATGAGTCTGTCCTCCTAATCTCTCATTCGGCTGGGTATTATCAACCCTCGGTCCCAAAGGAACATTATCTGGAAAAGTTAGAGGAATCTTCCCCATATCTGTTCGGTTGAAAGTTGTGACGCTTGGAAACATACTGTCAACGTACGTTGGCCCTGCAAACGTTGATCCTGGAAAAATCGCCTGAAAACGAGCAGGTGACACGGCTGGAAGCATGTTTGGATACATGGTGAATCTGGAGAATGCCTGATCCACCATGTTCTGTATTAGATTTTGTTGTTCACGCAACATGTTCGTTTGTTGCTCACGCAACATGTTCTGCATAACCAAAGTTTGCTGGTTGTTCATTTGTTGAACATAAGACAACCAATCGGTAGGTGGTGGGGGAATCTCCCCTGGATTTGGCATGACTGGTGGTGAAACATTTTCTCCCACCGGTGCTGATGATATTTGAGGTTGTGTGCCTACCATATTGATTTTTCTGATGATTCGGCCAGACCTCAATTGTATGACATTTTGTGTTGATGTAGTATCAGCAATCTTGCCTTTCTCCCACTGTGGTCGCCAATTTGTTGATGTAATTTTTCAACAAAAATAAAGTAAAATTCAAAGATATAGAAAATATCCTTAAACTTGATTAATTAGTGCCTGAGATTAGGAATCTCTAAACACTGTATGGTACAGAAAATAAACTGGAAAATAAAAGACTGAAATTTAAAGTGGTGATCCCCAAATCTGACTTTGCTTTGTTGAAGTTGATTGAAGATGCCTTTTCTGACGGATTTGAATCCTTTAAATAGCCTTTCAGAGAAAACGGTTTGAACCGCCGTCTGGTCGGTTACAGCAACCGCTGTCAACCGACCACCAATTTCTCCTCTATTGACACGTATTACAACTTCCTTCAACCGTTCCCACCAGTCACAGAACTCAGACCTGCCTCTTACCCGACCTGCCTGTCCACTGCCAAATTTCTTTTGCCCGACTTCGTCCTTCGCCCGACCTGCTTCTTCGCCCGACCTCACTTGGGCCGACCTCCGCATCAGCCGCCCTCCGTCTTTGACCGAAGACCTCCGCGTCTGTCCGTACCTCTTCCTTGCCCGACCTTCCTCTTGACAGACCTCCGCGTCTGCCCGACTTCGCCTTCCATCCGATCTACGGTTTACCCGACTTGGGTACACCTTTTTTTTAGACTCCGCCCGACCTGAATACAGCCCGAACTGCTGATCACGGACAACCATCTCTTGGTAGTACCTGAGTCTGGATTTGGATCAATTCTTGAGATCTTAACTTTCTTCCTTTTCCCGACCTTTATTCTGCCCGACCAGACCTTTTGGCTTTCATTCAGACCCTACCCAGAATCCTACTGCCACTTACTATTATTATTATTTTTTGTGCTTAACAATATTATTCATCTGTTTTTTCCTCTAAAAATATCAAATCAAATCTCTATGTTTTATTTTTTATATTATATTAAAAATCAATTTTACATTAAAAAATAACATCAATACCACGTTATACACTTATTCAAATTCAAAATTTTTATTATTCAAATCTCAACTCAAAATTCAAATCCCAAAAAAATACACCCGAAGTGTTTTCTTTTAATTTTGTTAGTGGAAGTTTAGCTGGTGTTTCCTTGTATGATTTTGATTTTAAGTTTTGATTTTAAATAATAAAATTTTGAATTTAAATTGTTATTTAATGTGATATAAATATGTATTGATGTTATATTTTGAATGTAAAAATAAATTTTAATATAATAAAATAAATAAAAAATGAGTGTTTGACTTGATACTTTAAATCGAAAAATCAAGTTTCACAGGTAAACACACCCTTAGTGTTATAATAAAGTAACTATAACTTTGTTCTTTTTTTCTTTTTTGATGTCTTTTTTAAAATATTAATATATTATTCATATTTATTATTATATTTTTGGTACAATTTAAATTT
This sequence comes from Andrographis paniculata, assembly GCF_009805555.1. Lineage (NCBI taxonomy): Eukaryota > Viridiplantae > Streptophyta > Magnoliopsida > Lamiales > Acanthaceae > Andrographis > Andrographis paniculata. The sequence goes on from NW_026137587.1 coordinate 7,636,529, forward strand.
CATATAATTTTTTTTTTTTCAACAATCTTCACAAACAAACACAGTCATATATTCAATTAACATATATGTTAATAATTACATTTATATTGCTGTATTTAGTAAAAAAAAATATTTGATGATATTTCGAGATAGTCGAAAAACAACGTAATTCAAATAGTAAAATTTTAAAAAATCGGACTAAAATAACAAACCCTAAATATAACATATTCAAAAGCTGGACTAAAGAGGAATCAAATTAATTGTTTTTATATATTGGATGGTATATAATTATGTATTTATATTTTGAAACTGAAAGTTATATTTCTTTTTTATGTAGTAATTAAATATAAAATATATATTACTATTATTTATATAATCAATATAATTCATTGAATTCAGCAAAAAAAAAATTAAAAAAATTACACATCTAAAACAGAAAGTGAATAAACCTGTAAATTAAATTTCCAGATTTTATTTCTCTATTTATATAATTTTATAGTATTAAAAACATCTCACTTCAAAATCGGATAAAGTAACCTTAAGCAGTAGGGAGTAGGGACAGCAACCTAGTGGATTGATTGAATCCTTGACAGAGAAATGAGTTGAGTGCTGTGCAGCAATAGAATAAAAAAAGAATTGTTATTAGAATCTGACTGGATGCATTTTATGGCTATGGAAATGTGGAATGGATGCTGCCAAATTCCACATATGAAGACGAGCCCAGTCCTAGACACGGAGAGAGAGAGAGAGAGGCTGTCCCTTTCCCCACATGGAAAATATCTCCTTCTTTTATAGCAGCTCCATGCCTCCATTGTCAATGGCAGACACACCAAGGGGATGGATAGTTAGTTAGTTAGTACAACATCTCTATGAGAGGAGAACCTAGCTAGAAAGAATGAAGAGGAATAATGCCACAAGTAGCTCCGCACTTCCAATATACTACTTCATTTTGATTTTCTTGAGCTTTTCCGATTCAGCTGCCGAGAAGCCGCCGCAGCTGCGCCAGGATGAAGGTAATAACACGAAAGTGAGTTAGTGAGTGAGTCAAATTTAGGGTTTTATTTACTTGTTTTTGAAATTTGTATGCAGTTAGGGCGTTGAAGGAGATTGGGAGGAAAATGGGGAAGAAGGATTGGGATTTCAGCAAGGATCCGTGCAGTGGAGAGGGGAATTGGAGTTTGCCCATTCTCAGGAAAGGATTCGAGAGCTCTGTTACTTGTGACTGCACTTTTGATCAGAATTCTACTTGCCATGTTGTTGGCATGTAAGTTGCTCACATCCTTCATCTCAACTTTGTAGATTCAATCTGGATAAAATTGAAGTTCGATCTTGAACACTAATTTCAACCAGAGCTTTGTTTGCTTGCTAATGTCGGTAGTTTTTATTAGTTACTGCTTGTTAGAGAGTAACTTATGTTTATCAGATTCAAATCAAATCTTTGGAGGAAGTAGTCTATTGGGTAAAAGAAAATGTAGTGTTCCAGCTCTAACTAGAAAATCAAGCATGGAAAGTTGTCTCAGTAATGGCTCTAATAAGGAATTTAGAGTTTAAGATTGGAAAATCTTGTGTGATTAATTTCCTTAAAATGTGGAAGCTGCAGAGGGTTTGTATGCACTTTTTTATTACGTATGGGAATCCTTTGCTGTTTCATATTGGTGTCTGAAAATCTCGACTTGGTGGTTGTGTGAAACTAATAACTTTCTAGATGGCTGGAGATGTCGATGAGTTCATGGCAGAGTAGTGTTGACTGGGCAACCAGTCAACTCTGGATCGCTCAGCCGTTGACTTTCTAATGATTGTTTTTCCATCTTCCAGCTGTACAGTGGTTGGCTGAGGACCCCAATGTCTGAGAGTCCCACAACCTTTAATTCAATTCAATGAAGACAACATGGCTTGTCTTGTATTGAATTGTTTAAATTCAGTGCACTGTAGCGTGTCCACCCAATCAAGTTCCACAATCAGAAGATTATTTGTTCATATAGATTTGAAATGACTGTGAAGTAGGTGTTCATTGGGTTTTAAAAATTAACTGAGGATTGTGTTTTTAATTAAGGGGCATATATAGTCTTGATGGATGCAGACACAATGCCTGCTGCAACTTATTTGTTTCTTTCTTTCTTTTGTCTTTCCAATGGGTCATAATCTTGAAGTTAGTTGTTGGCACTGTGAAAATAAATGTGTTAGATGGTAGGCTTGATCAGTTGCATGGGATCAAGTCACACATTTAAAATTTGAGTATGGTCGCATGTCCCGCAAAAGCTACCGTGATTTTGAATGGAGGTATATCCGATTGACTGGTGTTAATAGCCACTATTTGACTATGATATTTAGTTGTCTCTAAAATTTAATTAGAGAAGTATCATAATTTCTTCTTTTACATGTTGCAACCCCACAAGATTTCTATATTTCATGCATGAGAATTCGATAAAAATCCACTATCAACTGATACTACTGTATAATTAACAAATATGTTTTGTCAAGTTGTTTCTAACTCTGCCCCTTGAACTGCTGCAGAGCTTTGAAATCCCAGAATCTAACAGGAGGCGTTCCGCCGGAATTTGCCAAACTTCGCCATCTTACGCATTTGTGAGCCATCAATGAAATGGATTTGAGTCTATTAAAGTTTTGATCTCTGTTTGTCTCTGAATTTTATTCCCTTGCTGTACAGGGATCTCAGTCGTAATAACTTCAATGGTTCCATACCTCTTCAGTGGGGTAAAATGAGTTTGGTTGATTTGTAAATCCCTTTTCCTAGGCTTTTTAATATTGATGTATATAGCTCAAGTAAAAACAATGTTTCATTGCCATTCATAGTACAAAGTGGATTGAAGTTATGTGCTTTTTTTTGGCGGGGTTGAATATATGCAGGTCTTTCATGGGAAACAGATTATCTGGTCCATTTCCAGAGATGATTACCAAAATGACCACCCTTGTAAACCTGTATGTTTCAAGCTCCTTTAAATTAGTGCTCTTACTGCTCCAATTTCTTTGTGCTGATTAAACCATCAAACTCCTTCTTGATATTACTCTCCTTCTTGCTCATGTTATAAGCTGTTTCCATGTATTAATTGTTTTTACGTTCGAGTTGAGATTGAGTTTCCTGTATAAATGCAGGAGTCTTGAGGGTAACCAATTTTCTGGGTCTATTCCTTCCAAAATCGGCCTATTGGTCAACTTGAAAAAACTGTAAGTGCTTTTGGCTTTAAATAGTGTATTCTGTATCCTTAAATTCACTTATGCTTTCCTCCAGACTAGATCTGATTCCATCCTTTCAGTGTTTTATCATCAAATACATTCACAGGAGATTTACCAGAGGCCTTTTCGAAGCTTACCTCCTTAATTGATCTGTGAGTAATGACTGTTCAATTCAAATTATCTCAAGCATATGTATTCACTATCTAGTAAAGTTCACTTGATCACTTCTCTAAGAAAAACTCTCACCTGTTTCTTTTTGTAGAAAATCTTTTATACATCATGCTACCATTTTTCTATTTGTGGATTCCATAATATTTCCTTGAAAGTTTATCATTTCATGTGACAAATTTTAGGAGGATAAATGACAATAACTTCACTGGACATATTCCCAATTTTATCAGCAGCTGGACGCAAATTGAAAAACTGTATGTAACCCTTTACTTGTATGGACTATTCATAACACACTAGTTTAACTCAGAGCAAGACAACATGTAGAGACCTTGTTAACGGCGGTGTGTTAATGTAGGCATATGCAAGGTTGCTCTCTCAAGGGACCAATCCCTTCTTCTATCTCAGCCCTAACAAAATTGACTGATTTGTGAGCGTCTATTTTATTTTTCTCCTATTCATTTTATTTTTCTATGCATGCCTCGTGTTTTATACTCCAACTTAAGATTTTCAGGAGGATCAGTGATTTAACAGGTGGAGGATCTGTGTTTCCCCCTCTAAGCAAAATAAAGTCCTTCAAAGTGCTGTAAGATTAAATCTTTTCCCAGCTATAGTGCTAATGCTAGAAAATAGACTGTTTTGATGTTGCTAAGCTCTTTGTCTGTAGGATACTCCGAAGTTGCTTAATACATGGCCAGATCCCTGATTACATTGCAGACATGAAGACTTTGAAAGTCTTGTAAGCATATTACACATTTTGCTACATCTCATTGCTGTAGAATCTGCAGCTTAAGACACTTGTTTATAAATACTGTCTTTCTGTTTTCATTCCCAAATAGTTTCACTTAATGCATAGCCTAATATGCTTCTACATAGTATGGTCGATGAAATCTTATGCTAAGCTTTGCAATGTAGGGACCTAAGCTTTAATAATTTGACTGGAGAAATTCCAGCTGCTTTCAGCCGTCTTACCAGGGTTGATTTTCTGTAAGTGCGGATCATCTGCTGACCAAACCTTTGGCCTTTCTCATATGATTATATTCGTGCTCGATTAGAAATAATCAGTTTTTCATTTCAGGTATTTGACGGGAAATGAACTTACTGGACAAATTCCTATGTGGATCCTAGAACGAAATAAGAATGCGTTAAGTGACTTAGCTCAAGCTACATTCCTCTGTTAAAGTGTATTTCCTGATGATTTTGCAGCATTGTAGTTTTGTGTAATATTGTTTCTCATATTGTTCATACTATTTGGCAAACAGCGATCTATCTCTTAACAACTTCACCTCCGAAAGTTCCACCCCGTCTGAGTGCCCACGAGGGAGTGTGTAAGTCCTTCACATATTTGTTTTTCTTTGTTATTTATGGATTTTCATGTTGCATGAAGATTTAACTGGTTCATTTCCTTCAGGAATTTGGTGGAGAGTTTTTCATCAGCAGCTACTGAACCGTAAGACGATATCTTTGTTTTAAATCTATCATTCAACTTCAAGGCTATACATTCTTGAACTATACCATTAATCTTATGACAAAGCTTTATATAATTGTAGAGTTCATCCGTGCATGAGGCAGGAGTTTCCATGCTCAGACCCCAGAAAAAAGCGTTAGTACTTCCTATAATCTTGCACAGTTTGCTTATTTTATGTCATTCAAATTGCAATATCTAAATGCATTGATTCAAAGCGAGAGTTATCGACACTTCAATTTTAGCCTATGACACTTTCAGGGTCGAATGTTATATATATGTATATATGTTATTAACTGTTCCTGTCAGCTCATGATATACATTTCGGAATTTCCAATCGACAGAGCATTACTCATTGCACATCAATTGTGGCGGCAAACAAATAAACATCCCTGGAGATTCGACATTTGATGCTGATTCGGAACCCAGAGGTGCTTCCATGTATTACCCAAAACAAAACCACTGGGCGTTCAGCAGCACCGGGAACTTCATGGACAATGATTTAGATTCTGATAACTACATAGCGACCAATGTTTCTACATTATATAATGTCACTGAGCCAGTATCAGAGCTGTACAAAACTGCACGCGTCTCTCCCCTTTCGCTCACTTATTATGGCCTTTGTCTCCTAAATGGAAACTACACTGTGAAGCTTCACTTTGCAGAAATTGCTTTTACCAACGGTAGCACGTTCAACAGCCTTGGCAGGCGCATATTCGACGTCTACTTGCAGGTACTTGTGGTTACACTCACACTGAGCCTTTTGCTGCTGAATCTTCCATTATGTTGTGATGCTTATTGAACTGATTCATGCAGGAAAAGTTAGTGTTGAAGGATTTCAACATTGCTGACGAGGCTGGCGGACCGGGTAAGCCTCTTGTGCGAAAATTCACTGTAGCGATAACGAGCCACACTCTGAAGATTCATCTGTACTGGGCGGGGAGAGGAACGACTGGTATTCCACAGCGTGGAACTTATGGGCCTCTTATATCTGCCATATCTGTGGATCCTAGTAAGTTTCTTTTATCCTTAGCAATTTGCTTCATGATAAAACTTCGAAGATCCTACAAGATTGAAGACTCTTGATGCCTCTATATTGCAGATTTTAAACCACCGGTATTCCACAAGATAAATACGCCTGCTGTGGCTGGTGGAGCAGTGGCTGGAGCATTACTTGTAGCTCTGATTCTAGTCATCTTGAGAAAGAAAGGCTACCTTGGAGGGAAAACTCCTGTCGATAAAGGTACTACGCTTCCCAGAAAGTTAGCTTGCTCGACTTTCATTTGAACACTTAATGAATATCCTCACAAGAATTTTGTATTGAGATCCATGCAATCGAGCCTAAGCAGATCATTCTTGTCTGAGCTCTTGAAATGCTATGTAGCTTTCGAGAGCCATTTACGCAAGCAATATAATTTTGTGGCATACAAAAAAGTTTGATGTAACGTATTGATTTGTTTGGACAGAGCTTCGAGGCCTTGATCTGCAAACAGGGCTCTTCTCATTGAAGCAGATCAAGGCTGCAACAAAGAACTTTGATCCAGAAAACAAGGTAGGTGAGGGCGGCTTCGGCTCAGTTTACAAGGTACTGTTGTATTAGCATATGTGCTTAGTTGACGAAACTTCTTACACTTTCATGTCTTTTTCTGTTGATTAAATAAAAAACTGACTCTTCTCTAACGCGACGCAGGGGCTGTTGTCAGATGGAACGATAATTGCAGTGAAGCAGCTCTCCTCGAAGTCGAAACAGGGAACACGCGAATTCGTCAACGAAGTAGGAATGATTTCTGCGCTGCAGCACCCGAATCTAGTAAAGCTTTACGGCTGCTGTGTTGAAGGCAATAACTTGATGCTAATCTATGAGTACATGGAGAACAATTGTGTATCCCGTGCACTATTCGGTGAGTATCGTTTTCGTATCAGCCGAGGCTCTATGATTCGATTCACTTCCATGATGAATCCATCCTCTTACATTTCCTAGGAAAGGACACCGAGAAAAAGTTGAAGCTCGATTGGCCAACGAGGATTAAAGTTTGTCTCGGCATTGCAAAAGGCCTAGCTTTCCTCCACGAAGAATCGAGGCTGAAGATAGTCCATCGAGACATCAAGACTAGCAACGTTTTGCTCGACAAGAATCTGAATGCAAAGATATCCGATTTTGGCCTCGCTAAGCTCATCGAAGACGATAAGACTCACATCAGCACTCGAATTGCCGGGACTATGTACGTTCTTCTTCCTCCTTTACTCCCGACATCATACACTTTTTGGAACACTTATCAACGGATTATCTGTCGTCTTGCAGAGGTTACATGGCGCCGGAGTATGCAATGCGCGGCTACCTCACTAACAAAGCGGATGTCTACAGCTTCGGCGTGGTGGCACTGGAGATCATCAGCGGTAAAAGCAACACCAATTATCGACCGGAGGATTTCGTCTATCTTCTCGACTGGGTACACATAGCATCCGCATTTCCATTTCTCCATAGTCCATTTTATCGAGCCTTATTAATCGATCTATTCGTCTATAATCAGGCCTACGTTCTGCAAGAGAGGGGCAGTCTTCTGGAGCTGGTGGATCCCGATTTGGGATCTGCGTACTCGTCGGAAGAGGCGATGGTGCTGCTGAATGTGGCCCTTCTGTGCACCAATGCAGCCCCGACTCTGCGGCCGATCATGTCGCAAGTGGTGAGCATGCTCGAGGGTCGGACTCCGGTCCAGGACTTGCTTTCGGATCCGGGCTTTTCGGCCGTGGATCCCAAGTTTCAGGCGATAAGGAACCATTTCTGGCAGCAGCCGGAAGTTAGCCGGAGCACGTCGACAAATGAGCTGTATACTGACTCATCTCACTCCAATGTAGAGAAGGACGGAAATGGGATAGCTGAAGAGGGCTAATTAATTAAAGAGCCGTTGGATTCAAGTTTTAAAATTAGGCTTGTAGAAGTTATGTATTAGCATCAAGTCATCAAGTGTGTGGCTGTTATAGTATAAATCAACAACCCAATATATATTAATTGTTGATTTTTAAAGGTTCATACAACAATGTATCTAAAATGATATGAAACTATTGCTGAAATAGCAAAGATATTATTTGTTTCGGATTAAATTACAAAACTAATTTTTTTATAAAAAGGAATATATGAAAAATTTTAACATTAAAGAATAAATAACTGTAACGCTGAATAAGCCCGATTCATATAATTTAAAATACTTAACACGATAGAGTACGGCTTCCAGTCTAAATCGGCCGGCCCATTTTACACCGGCCCACTAAATTAGGGTTCTATATATAGAAAGGATGGCGCAGCAGCATTCCTTGCCTTTGCTCCACTGCCGTCGAAGAAAGATTCGTCCTGAGTAGTCCGCAGCGCCGCCGCTTCAACAGAGACAATGGTACGTCTACTATAATCAGGTTCTTGGATTTGGAGAATGATTTGTCTTAATATTTCATCGAATGGTGTTTTTTGCTGCAGGTGAAGTATTCGAGAGAGCCCGATAACCCTACCAAATGTAATTTCGTTGTACTTTAGCCTGCGTTTTGTTCTTTAATCTCTTGGTGTAATTGCAATTCTTTAAATTTGATTTGCTAATTACTGTTGATTTACTGTGTTTTTTTTTTTTTGGTAGCTTGCAATGCTCGGGGATCTCAACTGCGAGTCCACTTCAAGGTTCGGATTTTAAATATTGTTGGTCGGCGTATGATTTTCGATTGTTTGTGTTGTAATTTAGGCACTAATCAACTGTTAGTGGTTTGTATAACTATTTTTATTTATGTTTTTCCTGTCTTTTGTGGCCTTTGGATCTTCTATGAGGGATTATGCGTGTAAACCTGATGAAAAAAGCAGGGATCTGTTGCCATATGTGAACAGTTCTCTCGTAAACTTCAGGGATAAAGAATGGCAATGTTATTGGGTGAACCTATTGAGCTATTTCGATGATTGATGGTTCAGTAAACAATGGAATATCTTTATTTCGATTGTTTGTGTTGTAATTTAGGCACTAATCAACTGTTATTGGTTTCTATAACTACTTTTTAGTTTTGCTTTTTTCTTGTCTTTTGTGGCGTTTGGATCTTCTATGAGGGATTATGCATGTAAACCTGATGAAAAAAGCAGGGATCTGTTGCCATATGTGAACAGTTCTCTCGTAAACCACAGGGATAAAAAATGGCAATGTTATTGGGTGAACCTATTGAGCTATTTCAATGATTGATGGTTCAGTAAACAATGCAATATCTTTAGTTTGTTTCTAAAGATAGAGTTTGGTCTTTATTTACAGACTACTTCCTGCTAATGTTGAGACTTGTACTTATACACTATCCCCGCTGTGTATATATTGTTGGTATGTGCTCTCCTTGAATATGATGAACGAATTAGGAAAAGATTGATTCTGAGTATTGGTTTATTCCAGATGTATGATTGGTTTCCTACTAAATTATTTGTGGTTAAATTGCTGTAGTGTGTCCAAGAGAATGTTGAATTACCCTTGATGATATAATATTGCAAATCTTATTTCCTAAACAATGAGGGATTTTAATCTTGATATATTTACGGTGTCTTGAGGCTATTAGCTTGAAAGTGCACTGACATGTTAAATAGACTGTTCTTGAAGGGTTAGTTGTAAACATTGATTGCTACTTTCTGTTGCACTATGGATCTATCTCATTATGTATGCTGCTTATTTGATCTAATAACTTTAGTTACAAAGCTGACTGATTAATTTCATTTGTGTAGAACACTAGGGAAACTGCCCATGCTATTAGGAAACTCCCTCTTAACAAGGCCAAGCGGTACTTGGAGGATGTAATTGCACACAAGCAGGCCATACCCTTTACTCGCTTTTGTGGAGGTGTTGGCCGAACTGCACAAGCAAAAAACAGGCATTCAAATGGACAGGGACGTTGGCCTGCAAAATCGGCCAAGTTCATCCTGGATCTGCTGAAAAATGCTGAAAGCAATGCTGAGGTATATATATTGTCTCCTAATTCTTTATAAATGATTTGTTGCTTTGCACTTTACAATCCCAATTACACTTTTTTTGTTGCAGGTCAAAGGCTTGGATGTGGATTCTCTCCACATCTCTCACATCCAGGTCAATCAGGCTCAGAAGCAGAGGCGCCGTACTTACCGAGCTCACGGAAGAATAAATCGTAAGCAGACATTTCATTCATTTAACCACCTGTCTGTCGGTTCTTGCAAAATTCATTTTACTGATTTCATTTACAGCATATATGTCATCCCCGTGCCACATCGAGGTGATCCTATCTGAGAAGGAGGAGCCCGTCAAGAAAGAGGTAAAATGTGCCCCATTCTTTCCTCTTTGTTTTGTCACACGGGCATATTTCTTCCTCCATGTTTGTTTACACCGTTTTCTGACCTGCAATTGATATATTTTTCCGGCAGCCTGAGTCCCAGCTGGCAACCAGGAAGGCCTAGATGAAGAAACCATAGTTGCTGTGCTTTCCTTAGCGACATTAATGGGAGTAATCTGCGGCTTTTGTTCCCCCCTCTTTTTGTCTTTTTAATTTTTGTTGGAAAAGATTATTGTATGTATTTCCCTTTTGGATTTTCCTTCGACAACTATTGAGAGTTCAAAATTGGCGAACTTGCTATATGGTGCAAGGAAGCTACTATTGCATTATCTTTACATTTGTTAATGCTACATGGAAAAGGGAATTTGACTCTAATCTATAGGTCTGTTTTTTTGTGAGAATTAAACAGAATACAATCAATATGAAAAACCCATTCAACTTTATTTGATAAATTGCTATATTTTTTAATCGAGTTAAAAGGGAAAAAACATCCCTACTTATTAATATGAAAAAAAAATTATAATTTTAGTTTTATTATAAATAATGTTAATTAATTTATTCCCACAGTCCAAAAATAGATCAAAAAGTGCAAATCATGATTTTGGGTAAATTGAAACTAATAATATATTGCAACGTGTCTGGTCACAGGGACTACCTTGAGTTTTGCATATGTGAAAAAAGATCCTATAATTTTGCAAGAAATCTTTAAAGAGACTTTGATATCTGTGGTCAATTTTGATTCTCAAGTAGAAATTTACTCGTATTCATGGGATGATGCGGTCTTTTGTTTTTAGGTTGCATTTGACCTTAGTTGAAAAAAGTTTGTGTTTCGATTTCTTCAGGATATTCGTTAGAATTTGGACAGTTTGCGCAATTGAAAGAGGTAAAATTTGAATTTGACGTAGTTCGGAAGGAATTTGGAACCGGTAGAGGTTAACGATTTCTCTGCATTGTCTGCCCTTTAGGTGTTCGACGAAATGCTGCAAAACAAAGAAATGGTTTATTTTTTGTGTCTATTGATTTCATTTTAAATGTCTCTCACAATGTGCAGTGAATGCAATGAGTGGTTTGAAATTTGTATAAGTGTATGCAAGTTGGGGAATGGGGATGGACACATAATGCACCTAGATTAGGCGAGGGGGTTGTATCCGAAAATGATTTTGATTTTGGATTGTCCTTAGTTGGACAGCATTTGCCTAAGGAAAGAAGCTTAGATACCAAGAGATTTGGATCGAATTAACTTTCAAGAAAGGATGGAAGTTGATCCCGAAATTGGCGATGTGCCTTGTAATGATTTCGAACCTCTTATGATTGATAAAGGATGTAACACTAGCTCGAATAGCTTTAATCTTATGGACTACCGTAGCTCATCTCAATTGGAATCAGAAAGTTCGATTACAGTAGCATACTTGCTGAAAACGGCGTTTTTTATATTCGTCTGGTACACAGTCAGTACATTACTCACACTGTGAGTGCTTTCTTGCTTCATTAGTAATTAGTTTCCTTGTGGAATTCATGTATTATAGATTCTGAAATGTTTAAGCTGTTGTATTGTTAATATCTCTGTTGTTTTTAGGTATAATAAAACTTTACTTGGGGATCATATGGGGAGATTCCCTGCTCCGCTATTGATGAACACCATTCATTTTGCTATTCAAGCTACTTTGTCAATGGCTATAACAAGGTTTTGGCCTGACAAGCATCATTCCCCAGTCATGTCCTGGAGGGACTATTTATCCAAAGGTGGGAGCAACAAGGTGACTCTTTTTGGCACTATTTAGTCATATGAAAGAAGTTATAAAATGGTACTTTTGTGTGTGTGTTGTTGTTATTCATGTGTTTTGTCTACAAATTCTTTCTTCAAATATGGGGAAAAAAACGAAGTGTTTAATGACTTACCTTCTTAGATGTAAGTAATGAACTTAGTAGTGAGTGTTATATAAGTGAAACTGATCGGAGCTCTTCAGATTACTTTCACCTGTGCATAAATTATTATGATCACAATGCTAATGTCCTTCAACTTTCACCTTAATTGATGATATTTTATGCCAGGGCTAGTTATGGACTACATCTTGAATCTATTGATTACTACATGATTGATTGATTAAAGTAATCTTAACTCACTAAATATACCGAGCTTAATGATGTACCTAATTAGGAGAAGGGGCTGTGCTTAAGAATTCAACCATTCGATCCATGTCCAAGGATAACATAAGTTCATATTTGTTTAAAAATAGTGTTACTTTAAATTGGTATTTCCCTTCTACGTAATTTGTTAGTATCATTAACTTCTCTAACAACTAATGGTACAGATGGCCTTTACCTTTCACAGTTGTACCGACGGCTGTCAGCACTGCGTTGGATATTGATTTAAGCAATGCCTCCCTGGTTTTCATCTCTGTTACCTTTGCCACCATGGTTAGTCAATTTTCTTTGATCATATTTCATGGTCATTCATCCCTTCTTAAAAGTCTAGTTTCTATGGCAGTTAATTGATGACAATTCGAATTGTCCTCTTGGTATGTATGCTTAATGTGTGTGATTAACTATTTAAATGAAGGAGGAAAGCACAGGTGAGATGAATCAGCCTAGAATTGAAGCCAACAGTTATTCATTTTGATGGAGATCCTATAAATATTGGTTTGATCTTATTGTTGAAATTTATTATATATTCAGCAACAAAATTTAAATGAATGTCATAGATGGGCATGCTTAGTAAATTAACAAAAAAGAAAGAGAAAGATTGAGCAGAAATGTCAGATGTTCAATTATCTGTTTAAGAAGATTCAACTTTCCACAAGCTTTATAAATTTTCATTTATGTTCCCAGATTATCCTTTTCGACACTCTCTTATAAATGAGTTATCATAGAGGAACAGTGTTGAGTTCGTGTTGAAAAACCAACCAGGCTTTGAGTTTGTGTATCTCATATTTAGATAACTAAGTCCTTATTTGTTCTATGCAGTGTAAATCAGCATCACCAATATTTCTTCTACTGTTTGCCTTTGCTTTCAGGTAGTTACCAGTTAACTTATTTATAATACATCCTATCTCTCTGCTGCATACTATAAATGTTAGTTGAACCTCTAGACATGATAATTATTCAAGATCTAGCATTTTAAATGTTACACAAAATTTGTTGCCATCTGATTCACCTCTGTTTTGTTTTGTTGTACGTGTATTTGTTTTGATACGACCAAGATTGGAGTCTCCAAGTGTTGAGCTGCTTGGAATAATCTTAATCATCTCCATGGGTGTATTATTAACAGGTAACATGTATTCGAAATGCACTTTTTTCCTATGATATCATTGAATAAAACCTAGTATTTATCTATTTAATTAAACTAGTATTGACATAGATGAACCTGAAAAAGAAGGGGTAAAATGAGGAGTTTTGGAATTTCTCTATGGGAATGAAAAACATAAAGTGAAGTAATTACACTTTTGAATTTAAATTACAAGACAAACAATTGTCCCAACTCCAAACAGATTCTATCAATTTCATCGTAGTAAAGGACTAATAGTTCTCTGTTTATATTTCATTAATTATTCGTCTGATATAATACTTCCTTTATCTAATAAAATGTGATTTTGTTAAAAGTAGTTGTTCAAAATCATAAGTTATTTAGGTAACTTCACAGAAAAAATGTAAGTTCATTTTAATATTGCTTAGACTCTTGTACCTTTTCTCCATTTTCTTTCATGATCTTTATTGGTATAGTTTTATTATATAGGGAGATCTTCATAATAATTATCATTCTTCAGTGTGTTTGAAATTCTCTAAAACTGACATGTATGTTGAGAATGTGTTCTAGATAATATCAAATATTTTGATTTCGCAATAATGTATTTTTCCTTGTACTTGACAAATTAAGTGGATATATACAACAATGGAATAAAGTTTTGCTTTAGCTAAGGTCTAATAATCAGCTTATGAGGCATATTATGCATTTTTAACTAGTAAATACAACTTGATCTGTTTGTGTGTATAATGCAGCTGCAAAGGAGACAGAATTTGAGTTTTGGGGGTTTTTATTAGTTATGCTTTCGGCTTTTATGTCTGGGTTACGGTGGACAATGACACAAATTCTTCTCCAGGTATGAGCATCAGTATAATTTGACAACCATATGATAAAAAGCCTTGGCTTTTTTTTTGTTGCTTAAGATTTTGGAGAATGCACTAACTTGTCTGTGCTTGATTTTGTCGCCCAACGATGTTCATATCAAACTGCCATGAAGAAAGAAGTCTATGGTAAGTGTACCCTATAACATGGCTTTTACACAACTATCAGGAAATTTTATTAACTAACAGTTACACCATATTAGCTTAATTAAACCTTGGACTAATGTATGCAGTTTTCGAAGGTAGTCTACTTGAGTTCTGTTTGTCTCTGTTGCATCAAAATTATACATCACTTGGCTCATTAAAATTCTGGAAGATTTAATGTGTATATGCTGGAGAATCATTTACATGAATTTCAATTGCCTAAGCAAACATTATGCTCGATAGAGAAAAGATTGTGTGTTTCCATAAGTCCATTATTTTGTGGAGATGAATATAATTTTATTGGAGAGGAATTAAAAATTAGCTACATAGACAAAAGGGTAGGGAAAAATAAAGATGAAAACTATAGTCCAATTGATGGATCAACGTTTCCCTTAGGGCCGCATTTAGCGAAGAAGACCACCTCATTTGCACTTCTAGGAATATTTTGGAAAATGACTAGGGGGATCTTTTCGATGAAAAAATGAAGCTTATTGATGTTCAAGAATGGATAATCAGCCTGAAGAATTTATCAGTAAAGGATGCTAGATATTTTATGCCGTTTAACCACTAAGGCCTTGTTTACTTTGAGATACTTGTAAGTACGCAATCCTTAATGTCTAATAAAACCAGCTTTCATATCTATCCCTATATTTTACTTTTACAAGTTATAGAAAAAGTACATTGATAATGCTCAAGAGTTTTATTTACACGATAGACGGTTAATCTGATCCAAGAAACCATATAATCTTATTCTGTGTCATTTTTTCACCGTTATGTTTCAAGGTCTCAAGAACCCCCTTACGTTGATGAGTTATGTGGCCCCGGTTATGATGGTTGCAACTGCTGTACTGTCATTGTTGTTAGATCCTTGGGATGAGTTCAATATGAGCAATTACTTTAACAGCTGGTGGCATACAGTGAGGAGTTGTCTACTGATGTCATTTGGGGGAATTCTAGCTTTCGTCATGGTAAAGAATTCATGATCTCTTATTTTGATATTCATTGCAGAAATTCTTGTCAAGTTCTTAGCTTATCGTCTAATATCTATTTTTGTCATAGGCCTTACACATCGAATGCTTCTTACCATGTCTAAATATTGAAATATTGCATCGAATACAAGCTAAAAAGTCCTAGAGGGATATGCCAATTCATAGTTATTAAGATTCGATAAATGCTATCTTAATTCGGCGAGTAATGCTTGCCTGTTTAAATTATTTCAGGTGTTGTCTGAGTACATTCTTGTGTCTGTGACAAGTGCAGTAACTGTCACAATAGCCGGGGTTGTGAAGGAAGTCGTAACTATTTTGGTACGCCAAGCGCGACATTATTATTGAGTTTATATCGAATATATTGAGGTTTAGGCTTCTTGGTCAAGCCAAAAGCTTCATTTACACTACAGCTTGATTTCCACTGATTAAGTCATTGAGTGTACCTGCTTCTCAGACAACTATGAAATGTTCGATCCTCGACTAATTACAGAACCTCGAATGTTCTTTTCAGGTGGCTGTGCTATACTTCCATGATGAGTTCACTTGGATTAAGGGGGTTGGCCTTGCAATCACCATGGTTGGAGTCAGTTTATTTAACTGGTACAAGTAAGCAATCAAGATTCATCTGTATTCTTTTCTGATCCTAGACAAGAAATTTAAGTTCATATGTTGATAATATCTGTAAGATCATTGCATAGTGACCAGATACATTTTCGAAGTTATATGAAATCTGCATGTCACTACAGGTTAAAACAAAGCTGCAAATCTGTGCTTCTTCTGAACTGATGAATTGTTTGTTCTGATTCTAATTTCGACTCGAATCAGATACGAGAAGCTGCTAAAGGCCAAGAACAACCACGGTGGATCGCCATTTTCGAAGTATTCGATTCTTGATCAGAGTGATAAGGAAGATGAAGAAGAAGACACCTCTTAGACAATCCAATTTGCATTTGAAGGAATGTGTCATTGCAAGTAAGCTTCTTACAGATTTGTGTCTTTCCATTTCTTAAGTTTTTATTTTCTATTTTTAATTATTATTTTATGACTACCCGAGACTAATATTTATACAAGAATGAAGTATAAATCTTCTGTTTTTGTTCTTTTCAACTAGTTTTGGAAAAGTTAGATTTACCAATGTACAGTCTTTGTAAAACACTTTTGATCCAACAAGTTCTTTTCTACAGTAATTCTTATGTAAGTTTTATAAACAATGCAATGGTAATTTTAAAAATCAACACAATTATTTGGATTTGTTTACTTAGATGTATTTTTATTTTTTAAAAATATATTGAAGTTATATTATATATATTTAAATAACAAAAAAATATTCATTTTAGTTTTAAAAACACTCAAAACTCAAATGATATATATTGAATACTTTTTTTAAAAAAATATATTATATGTATATATATGTTTCATAATATTTTAATATTTTCTTGCAAATTAAAACTTATGAATCTATGTTTATTTTCGTATAGGATAGTTATATATTTGTTTATAAGATAATACTTGTTTATAATAAATATAAATATATTACTTAATTACATAATAAAATTTAATATAATATTTAGTATATATTATGACAAATATAAATATACATGTTTTTTTAAGGCAATATATCCACAAGTCAATTCTTTAATTAGAAATTTCAATCCAATAGTGGTGGAAGCCCACTTTTGAAATAGTGAAATCAACTATTGGTGTTCATTGATAAAATATTTAATCATAATAATATTAATATATATTTGTTAGAAATTGTAAAAGTTAAGTGCAAAAAGAATACTTATTTTATATAAAGAAAAAAAAATGATAAATTATTGTAATTTTATTAGTGATGTTTTATGCTCTGTAATTTTATTTTTTTTCTGTAAAATTTTGTATGACAATAAACAATTTTACATGTCATTTGCATGGACATGATTATATATTCACCACATAAGACAATTAGAATGTCCACAAGTGAGATATATTGGGTATGTTTCTTTTGACAAAATTTTTCAATTTTATTATTTGAACTATATATTTTTCAAAAAAAAATATATATATTTTTTCTTATAAAATATTTCATCAAATATTATTTTAATGCCAAATCAAAATCAAATTTTTCTAAACTCAAGCAAAAGAAACACATCAAATATTATTTTTTAGACGTTATTCATTTGAATAGTTAAAGTTATAAAGAAGTAATTTTTTTTTTATTCTTATTTTAATGTATAATCAATTAGGACCATACAAAAGAAATTCAAAATATACATATCATATCACATAACATACCCAAAAAAAAAAAAAAAAATTTCACAAAATTTGGGAAAATGCCAAGTATATAGATACAAAGTCAGAAAAAAATAATAATAATTGGACAATACAAAGAAGTACAATACAGTAACATAATAGGATTCTGTGACTTTTTTTTTTCTTTTTTAATTTTTAATTTATATTTATCAATTCTTAATTTTAAATAAAAATATATTATTTTTTAATAAAATATTATTTTTATTGGAAATAATTATATTATTTTTTTATCTGTTAAATTTATACATTATTTATTTATATAATAAATAATTTTATTATTCTTATCCTAATTAATAATAATCAATTATTATTTTCGAAAAGAAAAGTATTATTTAAATTAAATATCAAATTCAAAATTCAAACACACTAGTATCACTTAAATATTTAAATATAAATTTTATACATGTAGTTGTAGAGAATTTATTATAACATTAAAGAATTTATGAATAGCAATATAAAAATGTTACTGTCGTCTTGATGGATTAAAACAATACAATACGTTCTTTCAACATCCTAACTATCAAGAAAGCTCAATCAAGAATGAAACGACACCGTTCTGAGGAAGGCTCAAGAACTGACAAATCAATTCAATTCAATTCAATGCCACCAGTCCCACCAAACGCTGCCGACACAATTCCATTACATTATCCATTTGTAGTTAAGTCCGTTAATCCCACGCATCACTCGGATCTTCACGACACTCGTCGATCTGCAGTCCTCACGCGTAGCCCCCCCTCTCTTATTGATCAAACAATTCATTCATTCACTCATTCAATCGCCACTCCCAACCCCACCTCTCCCTTTCATCGCCGAATCATCACATAAATTAACTTCTTTGACTCCCAGCAACTCCACTTGCACCTGCAGATCACATTCACATTCACATGCTTTCGTGTATATTTAATTATTTATTAATGGATGCGGACACATGATGCTCTGAGATTGTTCGAGATAGCTGAACTGAAAGTCAAAAAAATCTGTTCTTGATCCGAATTGGGGGAAGACATGGATGAAGCTTTGTTGGGTGGTCGCAGAGAGGCCGGCGGCAGCGGCAGCGGCGGCGCAGGATGGGACCGGAAGCGTTTGTTCGACAGAAGATCCGACGCTATTGCTCACGGATCAACGTATCAGAAGGCTGCTGCTTTGGTTGATCTTGTACGTTTTTTTGTTTTTCGTCTTTTTTGGTTTCGTCGAGTTGCGTTGCTTTTATGGCATTGTCTTGCGGTTTAGATAATGCCCGAAAAGGAGGTTCTTCTGATGTTTATTAGTATCGGCAACTTTCTTGATTTTCTTGAATAAAACAAGTGAAACAGTATATTCCATGAATATCGAATATGAACGTTTTGTTTAGGATTATGCGTTTTGTGACAAATACGCATCATCTTGAAAATAAGTTATGAAATGTGTTGTTTGGGAACATTCATGGTTGTAGCTTTCACTATGACTTTATTCTCTATGTGCAAAGGTTCTATAGAATAATTTCAATTTTAGTAAATCTAAATAGAGATGATAACACGAGATTTCGTTCTTTTTATTTCTTCTGGAGGTCCTACTTAATGAAAATATTGCTGGAGTATATCTTGATGTAGCATAAATATACACTTTGGATGAACTATGGATTTTAAATGAGTTAGCTTGCATGTTTCGGGCTTGCTAATGCACACGAAGTCGCAGACTGCACAATTTTCTTTAGTTCTGAATTTTGCTGTCATTTGAAGGAAACTTCTAATAGGTGACCTGACCTGGCTTATTGTAACTTCCATTTTTCAGAGTAATGGCATTTTGGATAAAGTAATGTTTTTCATGACCTAGATGGGGATAAATGTATTCATGTCGAAACTATTTTCAATTTTGGTGTTTTGTGTTGAATGTTCTTCTAACAATATCAAATGTGGATGCTTCTGCAGGCTGAAGATGGAATTGGCATACCAGAGGAGATTCTTGATCAATCTAGCTTTGGAACCTCCTTAAACTCATATTTAATGTTTTCACGATTTGATTTCCTTTGGACCGTCAACTACTTTGCCTTAATTGCTCTGAATTTCTTGGAGGTTTGTAGAGTCTCTCAACTGTTTTTTTGTTATGTTGTCTGAATTATAAGATCTGAAGCAAGTATCTTGACTCATGAATAATTGTTTGGAATCTAAGAAACCTTTATGGTGCACTGAGAACTGCAATAATCGCGACTACTACTTTCTAGGAGAGCTTCCATTCCTCACTACTGCTGAAAGTCTTGTTTATGAGGTAACTAGCATATTATTAATTGAATAGCCTGTGACTGTTTTTGAGTTGCTCAATTCATTTTATGTTACTGTTTAGATATTGCATCTGTATTCTAAATATTTTGATTTCTGATCTTTCTCTACTTTGCCTAGAACATAATCTACTACTTTTCTCTCCAAGAGAGAGAGAGAGAGAGAGAAAAGATTACTAGGCAATATAGATGTGAATAATGCTGAAAATCTTGGAATAACTAACAATAGCAAGATTGTATAGTGGATGGTAACTAAGGGAAAAAAGAAAGGATTTGTAATTTTATATGTCCGCACACATCCCTGTTTTCATTTTCTGAATCTGTTGTCTAATCCCATATATGAAAACTAAAGCTATTGTTGTTGTTGTTTTCTTTTTTTTTTTTTTTTTTCTGGAGTGGGGTTTCTGTCAGAGCTTCTTATTTATCTCATACACTATGTTTCCACTTTTTGCAGGGTGTGACTCTTTTGATTCTGGTTGTACATATACTTTTTCCAGTATCATATGAAGGATTCAATATCTTCTGGAAGAGTGTTCTTAATAGACTCAAGGTACATCATTTCATAGCCAAGGACATTTACAACAATTTTCTGTTTTAAGTATAAAAGCTTTTAGCATACAAAGGAGTTGTTGATAATTATTATTTTGCTGTAGATTATGTGCCGTTTGATGAAATTGTGAGCTTGTTTCTGTTGGGGTTGTATTCTATTCATACCAGATCCATATAAATAACTTAGTCTATTTCGATAAGGTAGTTTAGAGTACAAAAAGTTAGGAAGCGATAAACGAGTATTGCTTCCGAGGCTAGACCAAGTGAATCATCTAGAATAAACACCTAGAAGAGAAGATTAATGATAAGGTATTCGTTCTGCATGTATTCAAGATTGCCTCTTAGGACTTGGGATCATAGCTACTGTTTGCTCACTTTTTCTCTTTCTATTTCAATTCTAGAAACAATCAAAGAATGCTGTGAGGGAGACACCTAGCCTGTAGCAGTAAAATGTATTATTTAAAGTGATTTAGCATTTTCAGATTACGAGCTTATAATGAGGACTAGAAGGTTGAGGGAATGTGTAATAATCAGTCCGTGCCATTTCTTTTGGTTCAACTATTGGCATCTGAAGTCGTGTATTGAGGGTACATAGACCTGTCTGCTAAAGAAACAGTAATGGCGATATATCTTTTAGAATCTATTTCTTGCATTTGGTTCTGCATCATGAAACCTAGATTCTATATTTCAAGAAAAAAAATACATCAATAACTCAATCTCCCACATAGTATCGAAGGTGGACTTTTATATGTCCGTACCATCTATATCCGGATATTTCTGGCAGCATTTTCCCTGCAAATGATTTCTGTGCCATTTAAGAGTTTCTATCATCTTTATATTAACATAATTATCTGATGGCTGCATAGTCTATTTATATAGAAAATGTGCATGTGTTTTCTAACACTTTTGGAAATATTGATTTTTTTTTTCCTTATAATGAACTTATTTTATGAATTACGATCCTTAATCTTTTGCCTCTGTTTGCTGTATTTCATTTGCAGGTACTCTTTTTAGTAATACTTATTGTTGATCTATCAGTATATATTGTTTATCTTTCTCCAGCAGCATTCGATACTCTTCCATTCCGTATTGCACCTTATATCCGGGTTGTCTTTTTCATTCTTAACATAAGGTAAGGGTGCATCCATTTTGCAATGGCCTTACTAGTTCTTAGATTATTTTGTGCTTTTGCATAGCAATTTACCCCCTTTGATATCAAACATTTTCCTTTTTCCCCTCTTTTCTTTTCTTTTCTTTTCTTATAATGTTTATATTGCCTTGGATAGTTCATGTTCAATGGAGAACTTTTGCTCTATGAAAAGAGAATATAGCATTGTGGAAATCTGTTTGATAGATCGTCTTTATCATTATTTAACCTATAATATCTAAAGTAAAATATGCATTAACTATACTTTACAAAATTAACATTATATAGATAAAATGTCTGTATTGTTCTATTACTTGCTCGTCAAAATGTGCTTGTTTCATTATTTGTTTGTGAAAAATGTTTGTGTCCATTCATTACTTGATTGATAAACTGAGGATTCTTTTAACTGACTACAGGGACATACGGGATAGCATAATCATTCTTTATGGAATGCTTGGCACTTATCTCAATGTCATGGTGTGTTTTCTCTCAAAAATTCACTTCAAAGTTTTCTACTAAATTTCAAAAAGTTCGAAGCAAATTCATTGATTATCATTTTTTCTTTTGACTGGTTGTAATCGAAAACCAAATGCAGGCTTTATTGCTTTTATTCCTTCTGTTTTCTAGTTGGTTGGCGTATGTTATCTTCGAAGACACTGAACAGGGCAAAACTACATTTACCTCTTATGGTGTAACATTGTACGAGATGTTTATTCTGTTCACAACTTCCAACAATCCAGACGTCTGGATTCCTGCATACAAGTAAGTTTCTGCAGAAAACAAATACTGGATGCTGTTAGCATCTCTTTTTGAAATTTTTGCCATTCGAAAATGGATATTGTGCCGCAAATACACAGAAACGTAGGCTGGAATAATTAACTGCAACAATCTATTGATTCTGGTATTGTGTTTGAATCTCTAAATGTCCTAACTCGACAATCTAATTTTCTATGTAGGCAATCACGGTGGAATGTTCTATTCTTTGTCGTTTTTGTGCTTTTGGGGGTTTACTTTGTCACCAACTTGATTCTTGCCGTTGTTTATGATAGCTTCAAGGGTGAGGTGCGCTCTGTCCCTAATTATTTATTGAAATATATATGGTTTAACGCATCGAAAGTACCTAAACTGCATGCCATACAATATAGTGAAGGTGTTATTAGTGTTTGTGGCATGAATATTTTGCAAAACTGTAATTAGTCTATCACAAGATTAGACCCCTTTATCGATATGTCAGAGAAAAAAAATTGTGTGGTGTGGATGGAGGTAGTGTTTTTCGTGTTTAAATGGTGGCTGTAGATTTAAGAGCACATATCTTTATATTGCTGTTACTGGGAAAAAAAGTTAGGTTTTTCATTCCTTAAAGAGGCTATGCATCCTTCAAATCTTAGTCCAAATATGGAACTTTACCTTCTGAAGGAATGTTTTGAATCATATGCATCAACATTTTGACAACCTTGTGAATATGGATTCCCTTATTTGTTCTCATTTTAGAAGTGTGATAAGTAACTGATCTGTTTTTCTGCAGCTTGTGAAGCAAGTGGCTGAGAAGGATCGAACTAGAACAAGGGTACTGAAGAAAGCATTTAACCTGATTGATGAGAATGTGAGTAATATTTCATTTTCCACTAATTGGGATTACAAGGTATGTAAAAAATCATATGATGCCATAACTTCTTTCGTAGTAGGCTCTGAAACACCATCTGTGTTGATATGTTTCCTACACACAAGGGATGTG
The DNA here is from genome assembly GCF_009805555.1 of Andrographis paniculata. Lineage (NCBI taxonomy): Eukaryota > Viridiplantae > Streptophyta > Magnoliopsida > Lamiales > Acanthaceae > Andrographis > Andrographis paniculata. The sequence goes on from NW_026137587.1 coordinate 7,659,875, forward strand.
TCGGTTCTACTTTCAATTTTTAATTTACCTGTAACTGGAGAAAATCCTATTTTTATAAAGCATCATTCATGAACTTGCTTGATTTATTCTTTTCTTTTTGGTTATTGGCAGGAGCTTGGTTACCTTGACAAGGATCAGTGCATTCGTCTATTTGCAGAACTGAACAAATACAGGTTTTTTATATTTTTTTTAATAGGAGTAATATTTATTCTAGAAACATATGATATAGGAACCACCCCTAATTTTCTCTTCAGAAATGTTTTTCACTTCAAATTGTTTTTGCCTTAACATTAGCCATGTTCTTGTTGGTTGTTACCTGTTTATATGATGCATATATGTGTATATATATTAAGATGCTTTTCTTTTGTATCATTCAGCTCTGAATATTCAAAAACTCTGTTCCATGATATGTAGGACATTGCCCAAAATATCGCGCGAGGACTTTGAATTGATATTCTATGAGTTGGATGATAGTCATGATGTCAAGGTAACTCTTCCACTTTTTTCCATTTTCTCAAGATCAATTATCATCCAGTGCCATGTCTTCACCTGTGTTGCTTAGTTTTGTAGTCTTATACCCTGGACATGTATAGATTCTGAATGCTCGTGCTTTCAAATTGTTTTATATACACACGGATATGATCAAAATGGGATTCATTTTGTTATAGAAGTGATTGCATCGAAAGGTGGCTTTCTCCATATACTGTCACATTTACTGTTTTTCTGTTCTGTTGATTTACGTGCAGATTAATTTGGAAGAATTTGTTGATCTGTCGCATGCCATAGGACTCAGATTTCAGAAAGAGGAATCAGTAAATTATCTTTACGTCTTCTTAAGAGCTATGTTCTTTGATCTCTCTTACTGGGTACTTACTGCTGCTTTGCCTCTGCAGGAACCTGTTTTTCGAAATTGTTGTCCCACATTCTACAACTCTTATGCATCTGAGAAAATAAAAGAGTTTGTTCGAAGCGCCATATTCAATTACATTGTAGCATTCATTCTGATCCTGAACTTTGTTGCTGTTGTTATTGAGACAACGGTATGGCTGTTTAATCTAGGTGTTTCAAGAAATATTTTTGTTTTTATTTATTTATTTTGGCACTTTCTTGTTTGTAGAGAACTAGTGGTGTTTTTTAGGCTTGACAAGGACCAAGAAAGTCATATTTACAATGGGAGATCCTCTCCTCATAGCCCTACAAACCTAACTTGTAACTTGATATTTTCAGTAAATAATCTCACATAAGCATTGGCGTAAAGCACGCAGATCATAACAATAAAGAAGAAATAGGAAAAGTGTCTAAAAGAGAATCAATATTATCTTCCTTAACAAGTGAAGCCTTTGTTTTATTATTATTTACGTGTTTCTTGTTGCACTGCAGCTTGATATCGAGGATAATTCTGCTCAAGATGCTTGGCAGAAATTGGAGTTTGTATTTGGTAAAATCTTCATGAATTACATGCTATGATTTTATCATAAAGTTCCTTCAAATTCAAATCGTTGAGTGCGACTAAACCTAATATTGAAGCTATGAAATTGATTCAAATTGTTTGCATGTCTCTGAGTTAATATGGAATCTTTATTTAATTTCTGTAGATTTTATCCAACGCAAAATTTATCTATATTATTCTCATATTAAAGTAAAAGAGAATGGTGTTCACTGCTGACTGTACTTTCTCTTGGCAGATGTTATTTACGATTCCTAACATTATACTGGACTATCAAGTGTCAGTTTTCGACATTACTATCAAAATGAATGTGCTTACTTCTAAAGCATTGTCAGATAGATCTACATTTAGATATATATACATATATATGTTGTATGTATTGATCTCTATTTTACAAATGATACCGAGGTCTAGCTAGAAACATTTTAGATGTAATATATGCTTCGTGGAAGTTCTCTAAATGTTCTTACTTGGTTAAGTTTTTAACTGATCGTTCTCTTATTACCATTTCAAAAGTGGCTGTCTTGGTCTGTATTTTGCAATCTTATTCATATATGAAACTAAGAATTGGTATTTCCTTTCACAGGATGGATTTATGTCCTGGAAATGGCATTAAAAGTTTATGCCTATGGGTTTGAAAATTATTGGAGGGACGGACAAAATCGCTTTGACTTTATAATTACATGGGTTATTGGTAAGTATGGTTATCAATTTAATGAAACATGTCTTCTAGATTCATGTCGATAAACAAACTTCTAGTTGATCTTCCATTTATAGAATTTCATATACACATGTGTGTGTGTGTGTTTGTGTGAGCATTGTTTCTTGTTGGCAAGATTGAAACATGTATTATTCTTATCAATAATGCATGGTCAAAGCTAATTAAATACCAAAACCAGTGTAAAAAAGCAAAGAAAATAGTCATGTTCCTTGATCAGTATCTTCACATAATCAACAAGCACAATCTAATACTTTTTGCCGCCAAACTTACTGAAAGCAACTTCTTTGTGATATGTGTCATTGATCTTTCATGTATGACTGCTGAAAGTCAGAATTGAAAAGAGGAAATTATTTAGAAAAAGTGTCAACGTCGTAATTTCTTCCTGAAGTTTATGTTTGTTCTTTATTTTTATAACACTTAATGCTGAATACTGTCTTCTTTTTTACAGTAATAGGAGAAACAGCAACTTTTATCACCCCCACCGGAGGCAGTTTCCTCTCGAATGGTGAATGGTGAGGTTCCTTAACATATGATTTCTATGATGTTCTATTCCACCAATTTTTCTTCTAAAAATTCCAATTTTTCTTCAGTAACAAAAGTATAAAGCTGTTTTAGATGAAGAGATTGGAGATAATAACAGATTCACAATGTATTGACAAAACATTAGTATCTCCTTTCTCTTTCTAACCTTTTTCAAAAGCTTGATTAACTTATCCATAATTCTCGTTTATCCATCCCATCCTTCACATTAAACATATATTACATCAGGAATAGCAATTCTTTCATATAAAAAGCATAAGTCCTAACCTGACACCTGTACAAAATTGCTGTTGTGGTTTGAGCTGTTTGTTATGTGTCCGCAATGTTCATGAGGAAAAGATGAGAGTTATAGGCTTACCAAAATGTAATATAAAGCTCTTTCGATTGTATATCTATTTATTGAGGTGATTTTTAGCACATTTGAAGATGTGGTTCATTTGCGCGTCTTCTATGCATACATTAAGTTCTATTTGTCTAAATGTGAATGTGGATGTTAATTTGCAGGATTCGGTATCTTCTGATAGCAAGAATGCTACGACTGATTAGGCTTTTGATGCATGTTCCACAGTATCGTGCATTTGTGGCTACGTTCTTTACCCTAATACCAAGTCTAATGCCGTACCTGGGAACCATATTTTGTGTAATGTGTGTATACTGTTCCCTCGGTGTACAGGTATATTACTGCTTTTCGATGTAGTTTTCTCCTATATTTTGCTTCTCTTTTCCGCCCCTTCAAAATAGTAGCTTCAAACAGAACACAAAATTCGAAAAACAATATATACATATATAGATTTTGTGTTCTAACACAGCTAATGCATCTTTGATACCCCCTTATATTTGGTTCTTGATTTTTAATAGATAATTGAAAGGTCATGATAATGAACAGTTGAATTTGTCTTCCTGATATTTCACTCCTGTTTTTATTTAAAATTTTCTTCTGAACATTGTAGATCTTTGGTGGGGTAGTTTACGATGGGAATATGGATCTCGACCGGACTGACCTGAAAGATAATGAGTATCCTTGGTTGCGAGTGAATTTCATTTAGTCTTTATATATTTATCCTTAAACATGTAAAGATTTACTGATTTTGGGTTGTAAACCAAAAAAAAATAGAAAAAGAAATGCATAACTTTCTTGCCGGAGTTTACCTTGTGCAGTGTCCTGAGAACATTTGAAGTAACATTATTGGTTAATCGTCTTCTCATGAAGTTTCCTTGACAAACTTAGCTACTTACTCTTCAACTTCAATGACTACCCCAATGGCATGGTTACGCTTTTCAATTTGCTAGTGATGGGAAATTGGCAAGCATGGATGCAGGTAACGTACATTAGAAACTCGTTGCAGCAGTTCAATCGTTGCATCATTCTTTTTAAGCTAAAACCTTCTTTTTTGCAACATTTTGACGTTGCTTGCATTTAGTATGTTATGCGAATTGCATGCTAGATTTCTCTTCTCTGAGCACTGTAAATTTTTGGGTATTCTACCTCTTAGTGCCATTGTTCTTTTATATGATTCGATAATGGTTGTAACTCCAGAGCTACAAGGAACTGACGGGAACAGCTTGGGTCTACGTCTACTTCATCAGCTTCTATCTCATTACAGTGTTACTCCTTTTGAATTTGGTAAGTCATACTCAGTAATGCATCACAAACTTCTCGCATAATCTGAGACTAATTGGCATTATCGTACAATTGAGTGTTGAAATTAATTGTTGCTATGCTTCTTGCATTTTCCCTCCCTATTTTTTTCGAAACAATGGTTTGATCACTGATAATATGGTCACATGCTATGATCCCGAACTAGGAAAATGTTTCTTGAGACATGTTTTTCAAAGGTTTTCTGTTCGCTTCCTACGACTTCCATATTCAGGAACATTTTCTCCAGCTATCAAGTTCTCTGATCACTCTAGTAAGAGAATATGATGTGACATTTCTTTTCACTTGTATTTTTAGGTGGTGGCTTTTGTCTTGGAAGCTTTCTTTGCGGAAATGGAACTCGAAGCTTCTGACAAATCTGAAGAGGTGGATGTTAAGGTCTGTTGATTACTTTCATTACATGCATCTTCTCAATCATAATTCGGGATAATCAAACTCCAGCATATATCTCATGGATTAATCAATAGAGGATCATCTGTTGCTTGGTTATCTTAGAATTCACACAGCATATAGATTTCTTATATACATTGCAATAGAAAATCAAATCAAATCAAATTATTTACACGATGAACTCCATGTTCAGGATGACAATGGAAAGGAGCGAAGGCGTCGTCTTGGGTAAGTCTACTGCCACCATTTTCTTTCTTTGTTGATGTAGCTTGAGATACATTTCGATCTTATATATATTTATTTATTTTGTCGAATTTGTGCTTATGCCGTGGCAGTGCTAAGTCGAGGAATCAGAGGGTTGACATGCTTCTGCACCATATGCTGAGCGCAGAGCTGAAAACCACCGAATGCTCCGAGGCATAAACTGGATTCACAGTGATTACTCTCTCCCACATTTTCGTCTGTTTACTGCAATAAGTCTCCCGTTCTTCATGTCCAAATTTTATATGGAACTCACCGAGGACAATCTGCAGGTTCCCTTTGTTATATCATGTCGATGATCGAGCTTTTTTGCAAAATGAATTATTACAGGACTAGTTGTTTTAAGTGTGGTTTGATCTTTAGGCCATTGGAGGTTGTGAAAAATGCTTCAGTCTTGTTTTGGTTATTACTACTAACATAGTTTATATGTTTGTCCATATATATGAGATTTTAGTCTCACATTTTTGTACTTAATTTGATCGTTTCTTCGGGTGGCTTTCGATGTAGTATTACTTCAATTCGATCATATTATTTTTTGCTTTGGTCAGCAGATTTACATATTATGAATAAAATAAAAAATAACAAAATTTAACGAATTTTCATTAAAAGTATATTGGTTCTTTTTAATCAAAGAGAGGTGAGAAAACAAGAAATTATTAAATTTCTATTTCATGAAAAGGTGTGGGGAATTGATTGATCACACAGTTGGCCAAATTGCCAAAAGGAAGAACAAGACCAAACATTACATGGCACACTTATCAATGACCCCTCTCCAACTTTTTGGAAATTAGGGTTTTTAGGGTTTCCAAAATCCCCAATCCCCATTCCTATTTTTGTCCCTTAATGGCAATCCTCAATCCCAATAAAGATTCCAATGCAGAAAATGAAAATTTAATCATCCTCTCCTTGTGATCATATATATATATAAAAAAAAAACTTCTCAATTCACTGTTCCATTAACTCTACAAGAACCCTAATTATACATATATATATATATATATGAAATTTTCACATTATCAATCTCCATTAATGGAACAATCATCAGTGTTCTTCATCATCTGCATGCTGCATTCCTTCATCACCCTAACCTGTGGAGGCCTCATTATGTTCTACCACAAGGAGGTTTTGGCCTTCGGGCACGGCGTCGAGACGGCGAGGATGCTCTGGGGATCGACGCCGCATGATCAGCTGATCATCGAGGTGTCAAACTCGTTTTCCGGCCTGCTGCTGGTCCTTATAGGGGGCCTGGTTTTCATGGTGGGGTTCGTCCGGGATCGGGAGTTCCAATTGTTCTTCGCCAAGGGATGTGTGGTGTTGCATTTCCTGATGGCCATATGGAGAGCATTCTTTGAAAGACGATTGGAGGATTTGGCGTCGGATTGGCCGCGGCAGCTCGTCGGGGATTTAGTGTTGGCTCTTTCATGGGTTTTAGTTTTTGCTTACACTTGGTCGGACAAGTATGATTAATGAGTAATGAATTGGAGGATTGATCTTGGAAAAAATTTGGGTTTGATCTTGTGCTTGTGTGAATCTTTTGATGTAATAATGTGGATGGATTGTAAAATTTAGTGTAGTAGCCAGTAGGGTTACTTGGCAAAATCTTTACAAATATATTATTATACAACTTTGATTTGTATACTAGTTACTTCTGTCACCTAACAATCTATGAATTTGTGTAGATTTTTTTTTTTTTTTAATGCATTTATTTATGGGTTTTTAATTTGAATTTTGATATTTAAAAGACAAAATAATTTATTATATGCAATTGTACATAAAATATATATGGGTTATAAGGCTTTCCAAAGAATTGAGATATTGCATAGCAAAAAGAATAGAGAAAAAGAAAAAATATATATATTTAGTTTTGTTTGTTTGAATAATAATTGACATGTGTAATTATTGCAAAAAGTCAACGTGCATTTAAAACTAGAACATGCATGCATTAATTAAATTTAACCAGTCTTATCTACCCATTCCAATTATATATATATATATATATATGTTGCAAAGTTATTTCGAAGTTACTCTTTTATATATATATATATATATTATACACTAAATTAATGCAAATTTCAAAATTTTGAAAAGTTTTTAATATATATATATTGTTGATGTGCAAATCTAAGTCCCACATACTATGTATGAGACATTTTAGAGGATATCCAAAATAAATCCGTGCGGTTTAACTTGTTTCAGTCGCTAATTACTTGCTTTTTTATTTTAATAAAAATTAGACAATTGATAATCATGTAAAATTTTATTGAATTATATTAGTTTTATTTGCTTTGATTAATTTTTTGTTTTACTATAATATAAAATAAATACTTAAAAAATAGTACATTAACAGGTGAAAGAAGTAATTTTCTAGTAAAATATAGCATCAAATCAATTATTTAAATATATAATCAAAATAAATTAATAAGCCAAAGCCCGTTGATGAAGAAGCCCATGAGGAAGATGAAAATCAAATCGATCATTCCATCCTTAACAAGGAATGATCATTTCTAATTCAACGCACGTGTATAAAAATTAATAATCCAAATACTATATTTCTTATTATTATTATTATTATTATTATTATTATTATTATTATTATTATTATTATTATTATTATTATTATTATTATTATTCTTGATTCTAGAATGCAAAAATAAAAAGGAAATTTGAGTTTTGGCTCTAGGGAATAATAATTTTGAATCGGGGACAATTATATGTTTACTTTTTGTTCAACTGTGTGATTTTTTATTGATTTTTGTTTAAATTTTGGATGAATCATATCTGTATCAATTTTATTTTAACATAAATTTATAACATTTAGTAACACATGACACACATATATATAATAATAATAAAAAATTAATTATGTCCATATTTGTTTTGAATTGTCCAAATGCATTATACTTGGTGGTCAATCCATTTTATTGTACCTAAAAGAGAAGTTGAATTTTACAAAATTTAAAACTTGTATAGAGATGAGTCTTGATACGCCATCTCATAAATAAACAATTTAAGGGTGTCTTTCAATATATTTTTAAAGTATTTTATAATATTTTGAATAAAATTAATAATTAATGTAAAATAAAAATAAACAATTCTTCTTTCCATATTATTGATTTCTTCTTTCTTGGACTTGGACTGACTTGTTGTTCTTTTTTGTCTCCCACTAGGAATCAAACTCTTGTTATTTTCTTTTTCCTTCTTCAGTTTTGCCCCCACTACACATTTAAACATAATAAATTATTATAATCAAGTAGTTAGCTTGGTAAATTTCATATTTAAATAAATTGTTTATAAATGACCAACAAAATATATTTCAAAATGAGTTTAGTAGTTTCCTAACATGTAGTATAACTAAAAAGATTACGATCCAATAATCCACAACCCGACCCACCCATTTCAAGAAAGAAACGGTTACCCGTACCCGTACATCTATGTCTATGTATACTACGTCATCCTCGGGTCGACCCATGTCACATCCCCCACGCGCCTTCTAGCGCGTGTCTGACCAAAAGAATTCGAAAGCAAAAGGAAAGTGCGGTGGGTGTGCAGACCAGACCACAGCACTTCATATCAGACCTGACCAGAGCTGCAAAACCCTAACCATGGCGGACGAAGAAGACGACTTCATTAATCCGAATCAATTACCCCAAATCCCACCCCAATCCTCATTCCTGCTGAAGCTCATGAGCAAGCGCCGCACCTGGGTGTTCCTCTTCGTCTCCGTCTACGCCGCCCTCCTCTCCCTCTCCTGGAACCTCCTCAAATCCGCCCTCTCCCGCTACGAAGCTTCCCTATCCTCCTCCTCCTCGGCGCTCTACGCCTCCGCCCTCCTAGGCCTCGCCTTCGGCGTCCTCTCCATGGTCGCCGCCCTCGCCGTCGCCGTCCCCGCCACCGTCGTCACCTGGATAACCGTCCTCGTCCTCCTCACCTTCTGCGGCAAGCCGCGGGAAGCTCTCGTCGTCGAGGGCAAAAAATTGACGGCGGAGATCACCGGCTCCGTCGTCCGCGTCCTCATCAAGGAAGGTAATGTCGTCGCCGCCGTCTGCGCCGTCCTCGGCTACTTCGCCCTCGTCCGCAACCGATCGGACGCCGCCGCCGCCGATTTTGACTAGCCGCCGGCGCCGGCGATCTGATCATCAATGAATCAATCCGTTTCATTGTGTATGTGCTGTGCAATACAAATCGATTAATTAATTAATTATACAATCAGAATCCCCTTTCTTTGATCAAACAATTTTTCTTCTTCCTCTTCACAAAATTTTTACTATTTTCTTTGTAGTAGCATAATTTTGGAAAGCTCTGTTCTGTTGCAGCTGTCTGTCTGACTTGACTGTTGATCAATCTTTCTTACCTGCAATGGTGTCTGTTCTATATATGTCTGTAAGTTTGTTGTATGTACAGATCAGTTTGCCTGATTTAGCAATGGAGACGACGATGATGATGATGAAATTGAGGAAGATGGAGTTACTACTGCACTATGATTTTGTATCTCTTCTGTAAAGCCGTTTGATCTCTTTGTCGATTAGAAAAACTTGCAATAAAAAACCCAACCAATCCTAACCTAAAAACAACTCTCATTCATTCCTTGCTCCTCGAAATTTTGTAATTTGACGACCGGTTTCGATCGACGTCGGGAGTTTGAACTAACGACCTTGTGACCAAAAAATTGTCTTTGGAACAATGCATGATCTTTGTCCAGTATAATAATGCAGTTACTCTTCTTTAACGGTAGATTTTACGTTACTCAAACATATTATGTTCGAATCGTATTTAATAAAATTAAATTTCATTAATGAATTTGTCCGATAAATTAAACTGACCCAACAAACTTTATTTATAATTTGTAACTTTCAATTTACGCAATGGGCAATGCAATGCAATGCATTCGACAGTTATTGCATTTATAAATATGATGTTGTCTTGACATAATCAAATAAATTTTAGTTTATGCACAAGATTAAAGCAATCATTTTTTAAATTTTATAAAATTTAGCAATCAATAAATATGACGTTATATTAAATAAAAATATATATAAGCATACTGTATTGATATATTTTTTTTGTTAAAATTAAAATTTGATGAATTGTAATCTAGACTACGTTAATGTTGGATGGGGTTTGGGTTTTAGGCCAAAACCCTTGTTTCGTTCCACCGTAGCAAACGACGAAGAGGACGTCGAGATGACAATGGCCGCCGCCGCGAGATCTGTTTTCCGGTCTTCAACCGTCCGTGCCGCCACCGTCGCTCCGAGGCTTGCCTCTCAATCGAAAGCCGCTGGCTCCTCGGTTCACCTTCAATCGAGAACACCGCTCTCTAGACAATTCTTCGGGTTTGTATGCTACGTTTGTTGAACACCGCGTTGTTTTTACTCAATTTGCAGATTCGATACGTTGTTAGTTGATATCTAATTATTATTTTTTATTTTTCAATTTCTAATTGGTTGATTAAAGGATCCCCGTTGAAATGAGCGCGTGCGTGAAATCAATGCAGCCTTACCACACTGCCACTGCCTCCGCATTGATGACGTCGATGCTTACAGTCTCCCGCTGTGGTTTTGGTTGGCTTTCTGAAGGTGTTTGACTAATTTACAATATTAGTTGTTCTGTTGAATATTGAGTTATTTGAGTTAATTTGAGTTACTCTGTTTGTGAAAATTTACGGCGGGGTTAAGGCCCTGTAATCCATTATTAATAGTTGGTTATTTGTTGAATGAGTTATTCCAATAATGGTATATGATTTATGCTAAGAGATGTTTTTGGTACTAAAAAGAAGATAATTGGATATGTTGACACTGTATAATATGTGCCTCTTGTTAGTGTAAAAATTCCATTCATTAGACCAGTTCACACTTCTGGAATATAAGAATATAAGTACAGATGCATTTTGGGGTTTTAGAGATGTAAGCCTTTTATGCGTGTCAACCTTGTAAGTTGTAAGATGCTTGAACCCATATGTTTCGTTATCAAACTCTGCTGTTGTGTATGCTCCATTTGTGACTGCTCAAATCCAGTGGATAACTTCTATATGTGTATTCTTACTCCTCTGTGCTAGAAGAAGGCTTGAATGCTTGATTTAGTAAGTGTTGATAGTCTGACTAATCAATGACTTTTTAATTCTTGATTTAGGTATCTAGTGCTGTTTGTAGAGCTCTCTTTGCTGCTTGTATCCTAATTTGGTTTATCTGGTGAGTTAGTGAACTATAGATGATTTCCTACTTCCAGAAACATTGTTAATAGACCTGGGATATGAATAAACTGGACTATGTCAAATTCAACAATAGTTTGTTCTATATCCTTCTGTCCCTTTATCCACTGTATACCTTACATTTGTTCTTTTAGGTGATAAATAGCATGGGTATAATTGCCCTGTTCTGTTTGTTCCTTCCAAAATTTTCAAGCTGTTTCAAGTGTTTTTCCAAATTCGCTTTCCAAACATTGATGCATGAGCATGTTTTTTAATCTTCCTGGCATAAGCTTCCCCTCAACTGTATGACATCCAGAAGTAAAGAGGCCTGTTGTAATACCCAACAAAATGTACTTTAACTTGAACATATATAAACTAGTGCTTTCTTCTGGTATATAGAAACAAGGTGTTTTGAACTTACATTATTGATTTTCTTTTATATGTGATTTGCTCATTCAAAACCTAATGATTGGATCCCTCTACTTCCATTTTTGTGCATTTGTGTTCTTGTATATTATTTGTATTGCCAGAGTATGTAATAAAAAGTTAACCTTTGATTGTCACTGTTGTATTCTATTCGATCAAACTGGATTAGTATCCAGGCTTGTTTACAGAAGAAGGGTACTAAGATTAACACTTGTGTGTTCATCTTGATTTAACCAGCTGGCCGCAATGGTGTGTGATGAACTTTGAAGGCATCGATTTTCTTATCTAATTTGATGGGAGAAAATGATGAAGTTTTAATTGAGCACTCTGTTCCTAGAAAATATTACATTGCATGTTTCTTTGTTTCACAATTACATGGAGACATTATGTTGTGACTGAGGGTTTTATATTGATGATGAATGTCTGATTTCTCATTTATCAATCAGCCTGCAATGACGATCTGTGATGGGTACACATGATCCTTCAAGTTGACAGGGTTTTCTATTGATGGTCGGTGTCTGATTTCTCCTTAGTCAAACAGCTCACGATGATGAACTATGATGAGTATGCACAATCCTTCAAAGTGTCCATATTAGAGATGTTTTTAGGTGGTGGGAAATCTTAACCCTGTTGATAAGTTTGAGGTATCTGTTCTTGCTATAATAGTTTGTTTTTATCTATATTGCACTTTGTATCATTTCATTGCTTAGAATACCTTTACCTCTGATCAAGTGAGATTTAGATGAAGAAACCCAAAGATATATGCTTTTAGAAAAATCTCAACAGCATGATGTTGTAAAATCTACCTGTGTTTCAGCAATAAATTTATGCATTTGCTCATGAGTCATGCTCATGTTTTCAGTAGATCAATTCATCAGACAATCCATGTTATGGTAATGTATCTATTTTACGGATTTTGAAAACAGTTCATTTATCAAACAAATTATCTGAGAACTTAAAGATTCAATGCACAAATTCTAAGAGAAGGTTTTGCAATCAGGCTTGAATTGAACTATGTATAGCCCAAGGAAAAAAAATGATTCCAGGCAATATATTCTTATCACATGGTACAGAGGCACATGTGTGCTTGCATGTGTATGTGTGTTTCGTTACTCATTCGATGTATTAGCAATTTTCCAATCATATGCATAAAGACTGACAATAATGTTCAGGGAATGAAGTGATCCAGCTGAAAATCTGGATATCCTTCCTGTTTCTCATACTCCTCCATGGAATCAAACTCGTACCTCGTTTTCTGCCTGTCTGTATAGTAAGAACCTACTGCATTGTTGTTTCTTGAGGCGCCACCTTGGCGGCCACCATTGTAGTAGTACTTGCTGTTGTCATTATCTGTCAACCTAGTGTCGCTCATCCCTTGTGGTTCACTCCTGTAACCTTGATAGCCCCATAAGGCACTGTTGCCGACATTGCTGAAGCTATCAGGGTGACCTCCATTGGAGTAGTATTCCTTAGGATCTTCACTCCTCAACTCTTTGTCATCATCAGAGAACTCATCCTCCTTTATATTGTTGTCATCATCTATCAAGTAGCTCGTCTTGTAGGTGTTTAAATCGTCAGTTTCTGGAGGGGTGGCTGGAGCTGCAGCTGGTGCTGAGGTGGGAGCGGCGCTGATTTGGCTGGTGGTGGGAGCAGGAGCAGGGGCTGGGCTGGGAGGTGTAGGTACACTTTGTTCATCAAGGTGGATGTATTTTGAGAAGAACATCGTCTTTCTGGCCTCGCTAGATTGTTGGCAAGCAAACAACACTATGAGCAAGAGACATGAGAATTGAGTGGCAAATGTGGCCATTAGGAGAGCAAATGGATTGGAGCAAAAGATTGCTGGTAAGTTTTAATGTTCTTCACACACACACACACACATATATATATATGCATGCTGGTGTTATTATTTATTTACAAATACTGTTTTCTATTGGTGAAATCTTTGATGCTGGATTTGTCATTTCTTTATTTATTAAAGAAAAAGGAAAAGGGGTTAGTTTTAGAAACATAGTAGTGATTGTGAGGCGAAATATGATGCGGGGATTGAGGGAATTAGAAAAAGTCAGTGGGAGTGGGACATGAAAATTGACAATAATGATTTCGTAGAGCATACATTTGTTTAGGCTTCCCATGTGAGGGTATTGAAAATGTTGGGTGTGTTCCTAACTTTACCACACCCCCTCATGAGTAGTCATAAATATGGTCTGCCCATGTATTTGATCTCTCTCTATATATGTGTATGGTTTTTACTTTTTAGTTAAATGTTGTGAGTTTCAATATAAGCTATATATATTATGTTGGATAAATCATTATAAATCAAGATTGTGTTCTATAGAGATTACATAGAAAAGCATAGCCGAGAGTGGAAATGAGATCTGGGGTTCTTAAAGCCTTAGAAAGATATTACCCAATTTTGTTGAGTATGTGAAGCAGGTAACCAAAAAAGAAGACTCCATTGGATTCATCATCCTAAATATTGTAGAAGTAGGTGTATACATTAGCCTTGCCTTGTGCAGTCTCTCAGTCATGTACATATTGATGATGTTTAGGTCAGAAGTTGGTTAATAACTGTAATCAGACGATGACGAAGACGACAATGATCTTAAACTACCTGCATCCGAGACCCTATTTACATTCCTAACTTGCCCTCCCCCGCTCAACTGATTTCCTTCCTCGAAATCCCTGTCGGTGATGAATCCATCGACGTAGAAATCACCCTCTTGTTCCTGTTCCCGTTCCTCCTCCTCGCCATCACCTTCAGCTTCATCATTGTCATCTACATCAGTCCCGGCTTTATAATTATCCGATCCACCAGCTAAGTGTGCGAACTTTTCATTCCTCTCGCCACAATAATCCATCGAGAGGTCATCGTATTCATCTCCCGATGCTTGACTGTTGTCCTCATAAAATTCTGATCTTTCAGAACTGCTCCCATTTTTAGCCTCTGCCACTTCTGCAGGTGTTTCGTCCATATTCCATTCCTCTTGCCCGATGTCCGGTGCATTATCAAAACTAGAGCCCTTTGCGCCACTTTGTGCCGCAATATTCTTACCTGCCCTTCCCTCGGCGGGCTTCTGCCGTGATCTAATTGAACGGCGACCTTTCCTACGACCACCTTGCCCACGTGGTCGACCTTTCCACCCCGGAAGCTCTCCAAATTTATTGCTCGACGTAGTTCCATGAGCTGATTCGTCGTAGGAATTGATGGATTTTCTCGCTGATTTTCCTCCACGAGCGCGAGTGGGACCTCTTGGACGTCCTCGCCCTCGTTTCACATTGGCTTGCACAGATAATAAATCAACCCAATCACCTTGGGGCGTGTTATCTGTCACACCGCCAATCGCATCATGACTTGGTCGAAGCCTCTGCGCAAGTAAAAACAGACAATGGCCTCAGTTAGAAGCAGAAAAGTTGTGTAGAAGTATTGGTTTTATGAAATATGAGCAAGAAAAAATGCTTACAGAAGATTTTCCAGCTTCATTGGCATCTTGTCGAGTGTCTTTTTGACGAAGTGTGTAATAGATAGACGAATCAAGCTCCATGAGCCGGAGAGCCACAGCTGATGTGGTCGTAGGTATCCATGGAATCACGACATCTTTAGTGAAACCTAACATTTCAGCAGTGGTCTCGTAATTGTCTGATATGAAGTCCCTTTTGACGCTGTTTTCCAACATCGTCAAAATCTGGCCACCGATGGACACAAATGTCAATACATATGTAATACACACTTCGAGACATGACTACCAATGAAATATTTATGATATGTATGGAGATTTGGCAAAGAAGGGTACTTTTACTACACAATGGCACTATAAGCCTAGCCTATCTTATATTAACAATATAAGATAGTAACAAGTTATTGAACAGGCTCGTGTACACGGTAACCAACGTATATAACCAAAACAAGAATAAGAAAAGAAAGATACCCGAAGGAGCTCTTCAGCTGTTGATGCCCTATGCAACTCCATGCCCCAAGATCTTCTGCACTCGTCGGACCAAACACATTCGAAAGCTTCGTAAGGAATGGAGGCCTACAAATCAAGAAATACTTGCAGCATAAATACCGAGTGAATTAAATGGAAAAGTCGATGGAACAAAAGATGCAGGGAAGTATCTTTTTTGTCAAGAAACATGAATTAAATCTCTAGGGACATTCTCAAACCTCAACCATGGCCAATTGAGCTTTCAGCAATCTAAACCTCGGGGAAAGAGAAAGGTTCATTGTGATTTGATCGGGCTCTTCGCTCAGTTTCCCATTGCATCGAGAAACATGTTGTGAAAAGTCAAAACTTCCATCAGAAGTACTATAAGTCCTATGACAAAATGGACAGTGGCTGTCGTCACAAGTAAACAGGTCGCGACACCAATTGCAAATTTCCAACAGCAATTGGCATCTCAATCTACCCGATTTTACGGCATTCAATCTATTGGAATCAAAGCATTCATCCCACATCCACCTCTCGGCATCTTTGTACCTATTGACGTGCTCATTTTCCCCTCTGACATTGACCACAAAGGAATACGATGCCGTAATATCTGGTGAAGTCATATATGGCTTCTGTGTGTCATTGCCGAGCTGCTTTTCAGGCTTGGGTCTCAGTGGCAGAAATCCCTTATCCTTTTGATCGTCATGTAGCTGTTCACGAAGTTTGTACGAGTTTTTTCTAGCAGCTTCTTTGAAAGATACCTCTATCCTTTGCAACATCAAATGTAAATGATACTCTCTAACTCCACGGATATCCAAAGAAGACGTTAGAGTGTCAAAATCCTGCACGCAGCATAAAGGGAACACCTCAACTACATTTTTTCATATATATTCATGGCCAAACAAGCGATGTCGGCAATAGGGGTGGTTTTAGTAACACATATAGCTACTATAAAATTTTAACGGTTAGAACAATATTAAAAATATTATCTCAGAACTAAGTAAAAGCATTCGATCATAGATGCAGGTGCCTTAGCAATTTAAAATGAAATGAAATGGAAATTACCTCTTCAGAATCAATAAGCCTCCAACCACCATTGCACAGTTCAACAAATATTCTGCCGGTACCTGGATCATTTCGCGATGGAGATGTAATGAATTGCCAATATCGATTTCGTCTGCGATCAAGCCCAAGAGGCAATGACCTGTACACACACATCTCCTCTGCCTGGTGACCAATCAAAGCCTTCAGCACTGACCGTGACTTTTCAGAATTATATGCAGATTGCTGGACTAACAAGTTATCAGATCCCACAGAAAATTCCTGCACTAGACGAGTCTTCTCACTGCCGTCATTACAGCAGCTTTGCTCATTCTGTTGCTCATTTAAGTCCACCATCTGGAGTGCATGACTCGATGATGATAAAGAATTTTTTATGTCACAATTAAGTGTATTTTGCTTGTCCTCGAAGGTGCCAAAGGACGGGTGTTCAGTTCGATCAAATGCAGCAGATGAATGATGCAATTTCAAAGCATTCTCCTCTTTTATACGCCTCTTGTCGAGCTTTGCCTCTGCCCACATTTGCTTCTTTAACGCATTTGCAGCTTCTAGGCGTTCCTGAAAAATTATTTCCATCAGCCAATTTACAAACTATGAGATCAAAAAGTAACATGGATACTTTAGGAATTCCAGAATACCTCTAAAACCACGCGCATGCTATTTCCTTCATTCACGATACTGATCAACGCAACAAGAATATTTAGCCGCTCTTCAATGCTAAGATCAGGATACTCTCCTTCAGTAAGTCCCTGAACCCATGGTTCTCCCAATCCACATTCATTTATTACATTATCTTCTTGATCAGTAAAACCAATCCGGGTATCGATCCCTGTATTTCCCTCATATGGATCGCCAGAAGTTCCATTACATTCCATGTTACTTACAGAAGGCTTAAAACTGATACTTGGAGTTTCAACTACCTCATTGTAGGAATTCACCTTTCCATATGCCGAGCAACTTTGATTTTCAGTTCTTCCTTCACTAGAATGAGAATCTTCCTTATTTTTTGTGATAACATCCATGTCATCAACATCAGGGGTTATGTGACCTACGGACTGCTTCAAAATGTTATTTGGGGTTTCAGGGTTATCCACCGGGTTTTCTATAAACTCATTGCAGGAGTTATCCTTTCCATGCATGGAGAAGTTTTGATCTTCGATTCTCTGCTCACTAGAATGAGTATCTTCGTTAAGTTTTGCAATAGCATCCAAGTCATCAACATCAGGATCGTCAGCAGTATCACTTTCAGAGTCTTGATCTCTTTCAGCGTCCTCCTTTTCAGCATCTTCTGTTTCCCCATCTAAATTTGCATTTTGATATATTCGAATCTTTTCCCTGGCGGAAGAGAGTACTGCATCAGCATCACCTGAGTCCTTCCTGTAAGGAGAGCGTACACAATATGTTGATGGAGCTGTTCTCTCGAAGAGCTTTGTATCCCTTGACAAAGCAGCAGAAATGGATGCTTCTGGCGTCTTACTTGTAGTGAGATCCCGAAGTCCAGATTTCTTCCAAGAAGTGATAAATGACTGTCAGTATCAGGGTGGCAAAAACAGGCAATGGATTTACATGGTAAAATTACCTGAATCTTGTGAGCAACATCTAAAATCGAAAGTCCCCTACTTCCCTCCAACGAAAGAACATGAAATGCTGCATACTTGACTGTTCCAGGGGTCAAACGATGCCGGGATCTCCGGGGATTTGATAAACCCCTTTCTTGCATTATAACAACTGCATTCTCTGCTGCTGCTCCACTTCTCAATCTGGATACAGCGTCTTTACCATCATCACTCTGCCATTTAGAATACATTCAGTTATACGAAATTTTCTGTAAATGGGCAATATTACTAAGACATGATGATAGTACTCTATCGAAGCTATAGCTAGAAGAATTGATGAATTGCTTTTCCTTTACTTCCAGCTAGTTCATCATATGTTTACATCAGATCACCGCTAGACTAGAGAAAAAAGAAAAAAAACTTTTAAGGTGAATCATAATAATCATGAAATGTCTTGAATGGAATTTTTACAAATTAACAACAGTGGCATAAGCTGAAGATTCTTGTTTTTTGTTTGTTTGTTTTTTCCCGTAAGCGAACATTTCACAAAATGGAATCTCAAGGAGATAATATGTGCTCTACTAGATTCTCCATTTCAAAAAGATTCACATATACACATGCATAAAAACTCGTATTTGTGGATCACTTTATCACATGAAACTTGGAAAACTAAAACAAAGCAAATATGTATTAACCACCCGTGCCTCATGATCATCGTGAAGATATGGTTTCCCATCATTCGGCTTCTTCAATTTTGGCCCAAAACCTGCAGCTAGAGAAATCTGCCGCAAAACTTCAGGCCAAGTTAAAGGAGTGAGGTGGCTCTTCCAACTAGCCAAGTCAAATCCCCAAGCATGTGCCTGTTATGAGATACAAGGTTGAGTGACTCACTCACAATCAATTAAAATCTATCGTACAGATCCCAGCACGTGAATAAGCAGATACCCCTGCAACAATTTGTAGATGGCCACCCCCAGGTAAAGCTACCAAGTTTTGATTTGCTGCCAATGCAGTATTTGGTGTTCTAGCAACATCTTCAATGTCTTTTAAGATGGATCTCAGAAGAGCTATATGGATCTCTCCAAGCAACCTTGGATCCTGCAAACATGGATATTTGCTCAACAGTTCCAAAAATATCAAAAGGTAACCTCATGATAGAATTGACGAAGCAGAACATCTAAAACTTACACAATCATGCAATGCTTGAGTGAACTCATCCAGAGTGAAAGGCCACAGATCAAGAACATCGGAAAAGGTAATTAAAAATCTCCAAACCTACACAAGGTCATGCTCTTAGAAATAACTCTACATTAATAAATAAGATACTGCTGTAATTAAATTAAATTCTAAACTAATCCTAAGTTAGCATTCTGGGTGCAACAAACTTGTTCAACTTGGAAAAACACAGGAGCAGAGTTGTTGATCACTTTCTGATTACACATAAATATATTTTTAATTACCAACCAGAAATTTCAAACAATGTAGGGATAGTTTTAATCCACACCACAAGTGGATGCAGAGTTGAGCATGTAAGACATGCTAAATTGAGACAAAATGCAATTAATAACAATACAGAGGTGAGATATAAAGATAGGACATCATCTCATTGGTACTAGATATTACATTAACGATTGAAAATACAAGAATCAATTCCAGAGGGGCAAATTATCTCACCATAAGAAGATTACCGACATTCTCCTCCGAATTATTCCATGGCTCTACACCAAATGGACTCTTCAAGTTCACAGACTTTTGTGGAAACTCTGGAAGTTTATCTGAAGAAAGAAAGATGTCGGGTATTAAATAATAAAAATAGAAAGGAAGTCCAGGAATGATATGCTACTGCTGATGTGGAACTCTTTACAGAATTGAACTAAAACCCACTGAAGATTAAAGATGATGAATAAATTTCGGCTATGACTAATACCTTTAAACGAGTCAAGATTCTGTAAAGCATCACTGTCAAGTGCTGAAACTGATGATAAACCCTTAGTTAAAGCTGCAATCTCCATAAGCTCCAATCGCTCATCATCTATCAATTCCATTGATTCCTTAGCAATTCTTCGAGCAACTGCCCTTTCATTAGCTGCTTTAAGCCTTGCAGCTACCTTCTCCTTGCGCAGTTCTTCTTTAAGCCTCATCTTCTCTGCCTGCAAAACAAGAACGGAGGACAATTAACTGCTAACTATACTCACTATAGAGATAAAAATACATGATAAATTAACAAGTGTGAGGACTAACTTTAATATACTCCTTCTGAAGGAATTTCTCTCTTCGTTCCATTTCACGTCTTTGCTCCCTTTGGTATCTTTCCTCCTCACGTTGCTTTTCACGTAATATTCTTTCCTCTTCCCTCCGCCTTTCACGATCTTGCCTCTCCATTTCCTTTCTCAGCTGTTCTTCTCTCTATAGAAGATAAATGAGAAAAAGATTGCATAACCTTCTCATCTGGAGATATCTTGCAGAAAAAAAGAACATGAGGTAAATAAATTAGAACCTTAAGCATTACCTTTCTTCTCAGCATATCTTGTTTTTCCAGCTCTTTCCTGATCCTTTTCTCGTGAGCTTCCACTTCCTTGGCTATTCTAGCCTCTTCAGACTGCAAAAAATTAACGCAAGAACTTCAGAAATCATGGCTCACTTGCTTCAAATCAAATGAGTTGCTTCTGATTTGAGCATCTTGCTAAAAAGGCTCAGCATAGGGATTAAGTTATCTGAATAATATGGGTGATATATAACAATTTCTTCCACGAAAATGATAGAAGCACCTTGCGCTTCTTTTCTAGCCTCTCTTGATCGTTAACAGTTCGTCGCTCTTTTGTAACAGACAGATTGTTCATTCCATTCACCAAGTGAGCGTTATAATGAGTCTCAATGCCGACACTTGCCAAGGGTGTTGCTCCTGGAATAAACTCAACCTCTCCATGAGCTGGGGACGATCGGTGACTTTGCCTTCCATGCTGTGTCAAAAGACTTACGCTCGGCATCTGACTATGGACACTATATCCAGAGGGTACTGGTTCATTGCTCTGCGTTACAGATCTTCCGGTTGGCAACGAAACTCGAGTATTATGGATATCAATTTGTGAACCATAATAATGAGGTGGTACGGCCTTTCCGTAGGCATCATTTCTTACAGATGGCTTCTCTGGGAGAAATTGATATTCGTGGAGAGCCTTTGAACCACCCTGCAATGTCAAATTCAACAAGACTCATTTTGATCAAACTAGAGAGAGAGAAAGAGAGAGATTAGTTAAAAAAACAGAAGGTTTTTCAAACCTAACATTTTCAAACTTACACAAAGCAGTTAATTGACATAGAGAAAAGATAATGGACAAAGTGCCAGTAGATGGGCTATCGATTATTTTCTTTTCCTTGTTCAGAATTTTAGATACCACATTAGATAAGCATATTTCCCACAGCAAAAAGGGTTAGTATGTTCTGAATTGCAACTATTCTGCAGTCATTACATAACACTTTGAACTATGAAAACAACTTTTTAGAAAACAAGCTTTAAGTGGGAATGGAACATTGAGTTAGCATCATCTCTGTAATCTGGAAAATGCTATGTTTGTGATTTGTGAATAGATAAATAAACATTCATGTCAAATTTAGAGTTCAAGGCATCAAAATGTTACAATTATGTCATTTAGAAAATTACTTAAATGAGTGGTTGAAAAAATCATCCAATCAGCAAGCTATTCACAGGGACCTCAAAAGTTAAAAGGTTTTCAAGAGACTCACCGTGCTCGACTTACTATCAGACCTCTCATATGATTGGCCCTCATAGGAACGCCCAACTGCATTCTGTTGGTTTGAGGGAACTGTTACATATGAAAAATTTTCAGGGTGAATTGTGGAATTTTACAAAAAGCAAATATACAGATAACATGGGGTTCAAACTTGATTGCATACAACATATCCGATAAACAGAAAAGAAGAGACATTATGAACCTATACCCATGACATAGTACATGGAACCACATATAAATTCATTTAAAGCAAAACATGCTTTTGGTGTTTTCCATGAATTCACATCAAATGTCGAAACTTATGCAACTCCATGTATCAGACATCTGTAAGAGTTCAATGTTTTGAATCCCATACTTTATTCGAACTTATCTCCAATAATACTAAACATTAACCACTTTGTTTTGAGGAGAGTGACAAAGAAAACCTAAACTGCAAAAACAATCATTTCTATATTTCTACATTCTACAAAACAATTATACATTAATTTTATATAATGCTCTTGAGATAAAGCTAGTCAGATGAAACTTTGACATTTGTCGATTGCATGTGTCGAGCAACATGACTATCCCTCCATGTGTGTACGATTCACTGTAAGGTATAAAACAATCTCTCCTTGCTTGGTTTGACAGATTAATGTTATTATATATGAGTTTGGATTTATTAAATGGGAATCAAAACACACTTAAACATCTATTCCAACATTTCCAAACCAATTATTTGGGGCGGCTTATATATTTTCTTGGCATTGAGGTTGCTTTGTTGGGCAAGGGGATTCTTATCTCATGATGCAAATATGCATTGGATATCTTAGAAGAAGCAGGCATGGATATCAACTCGAAAATTCTTTCGGAACAGGGAATGCATCTTGCAGGAATTGGTTACCTGAAATAATTAGTTGGTAAGCTTAATTAACTTATTATATCAAATACCCTGATGTTTTCTATGTTGTCGGCTTTGTTAGTCAGTTTTTTTATTCTCCACATAGCACTCATTGGGATGCCGTGATTTGCATTTTATCATATGTGAAAGATCCTCTGGTCAAGGTTTATTATATATGAATTAAGTTCACACGCAACGTGTTTGATATATACAGATGTTGATTGGTAAGATCACCTTCTGACAAGTAGTCTCCATTCGGATATTGCATATTCATTGTATCTATTTTGGAAGAGTAAGAAGTAAAGTTTTGTAATTCGATCTTGTGCTATAATGTGTTTGTATTCCAAAGATGAAGTTATTTTGTGATTATAAAGCTGTAATACATATTGTTTCTGACCTAGTATTCCACGAGTGCACAAAATATCAAGATCGATTGATACTTTATTTGAAAAAAGATGTTATTTGGGTGTATTACCTCTATTTATGTATCGTACAATGATCAATTTGGATAAATCCTCACAACATTTATTTAGAGCTCCTAGTCTCGACTCTCGAGTATTTATATGACAAGCTTGGTGCACGTGACTAAAGTCTGACAAACCTAATACTAAGGCCTAATTCCCATACATATCTAGTTTGTTCCAAATTTGCCTATCTATGTTTGATTCTCCTAAATAGCTATTTTCAACACACTATAAAAGATCCTCCAACATATTAGTTTTCCAACTAACAAGCCATCGACAAAGCTTTATCTCCCACTTCTAAAACCCATGATTCCAAACGCTAAAATCCTGAATAAAGCCTATTTTCAAGATCCTAAAAGTAAGAATATTTCTCGCCAATATCCGGTAATCTTTTGACAAAAAAAAAAAAAAGTTCATTCCTAAACATTCCCTAGCAAATACTCATGCACTATGATGAAAGTAAAGCTAAAATGCTATCAAAACAATAGTCAGTGTCTTCAACTAGAAAATTTCAAACTTTTTTGCTCGAAAATTTAAGACGAGCCAATCATAAACTCCTATTTGTTAAGACACTAGATATTAACCATTATTCAAAATAGACATAATAATAGCTTCCCAATCGAAAAACTAGGGTTTTACCTGGTTAGTTGCACGACTCACAAAAAGAAAATTTTACTAGCATAACATAACAAAAAGGAGAATAATACTTTGAGCGAAGAGATATACCGATTGGTGCCCCAAATGCACCGGGTGGCAAAGGATCAAACTCCATTCCTAGAATCGGCCCATCCTCCCTCAATGACTCTCCCAACTGGGCTTCAACAAAAGTAATTGCCCTTTGCTCGGATATAGCAAGAGGCGGCTCATAGAACCTCCTGATGGCCGGTGATTCCGTCGATATCCTCGGCACAGCAGTCCCAACTTTATGAGCTACTCTTGGCGGCGGCGGTGGGGGCGGAGGCTGCTGCGGCTGGATATCCACACTCCCAAACAAACCTAAACCACCTCGATCCTTTGGTGCTGCCGCGGCATTATTATCAACTACTGTTTGATTTGCATTTCCGGAAGAGGTCCCTTCCACAGCACATGGTGAAACACTCTTCTTTGGCTTCTTCTCTGGCGGTGCCTTCCGGTCTTTCAATCTCCGGTGGCAAAACCACATTTGCAGCTGCCGATCAGAGAGCCCTAACTTGACAGAAAGCTCCGCTCGCAATGACTCGGAAGGATACGTTTCCACTGCACAGAAATCACAAAAATCCCCACCATTACATTCATCACAATGCAGCTGTATGAAATTAACAATCTTTTTGCGCTTAAACCCTAGTAAATTAAAAAATTAACTAAAAAAAATATATTAAAAAAATTAAATTAAATTAAATCTCAAGGGCAACTTAAGAGAGAGAGATGAAACTCACCAGCATAAGTTTTCTCCAGAAGCTCCAACTGTGAAGGAGTCTTCATTCTGCGCTTGACCTTGGGTTCTCCTTCCGCAACGTTCTTCTTCTCCATCTCCACAGCACCTCCACCGCCGCCATCAGCGTCGCCAGATCCGTCGACTTCCATTGGACAGGCAACTCAAAAGTCCCCCCAAGAAATAAAACCAATCAGTCAATCAGCAATCGACAATCAACAAAGGCTTGGCGGAGGGTTGAAACAGATCACTAATCCAAACCCAACCCCATTAACAAGGAAACAAAGAATCCCAAGAGCCAGCCCCCAAATTTTAGGGTTTGCAGGAAGCAGCAGCCCACACCCACCATGAGTAATCGAAAAGCAAAAGTCTTTCTCAAGATAATAATCTATTGGGCGTTGGAACTCAAACCCAAATACACAACAGCCGAGTTTGACAAAAAGATGTGCGGTGAAGATTCACCGAATGCCGATATTAAATATGTGTATATATATATATTAATTAATAGTGCAGGAAGGAAGAGCTGCTGCATAGCAGACCATACCCGTATCAGAACCAAAAGCGAAAACAAAAACAAAAACAATAATACAAATAATTTGGATACTATTAATGATGATAATAATAATAACAGTTTGGTTTTGAGGATAAAGGCAAGAAAGAAAGAAAGAAGAAATAAAAAAGAGCAGTTGTCGTACGGGTAAGAATTCAAAGAGAAAAGACCAACAGGAATGAATACACAACACACGAACCCCAAATCAAAACAACAACAATAGTAATAATAATAATTATAATTCATGTTTCTCTTTCTAATCCTACTGCCCATCACTCTCTCTCTCTCTCTCTCTATCTTTGTTTCTTTGATTTTCGAAGAAAATAAATTGTGGGTTGGGTCGCTCTTTTCATCGAATGTGATGCTGTAAATGCATATATGTGTATATCTAAAAAAAAAAAAATCTAAGGAGGAAAATCCATTCGAGAGAGAGAGAGAGAGAGAGAGAGAGAGCACAGTACACGATGCGAGCTGAAGTTAACGCGTGTGTGTTAGTCAAAGGGAAATGGGTTTTCTTGCTTTTTTATCCTCTGGAGGATTTATTAAAAAATCCGAGGGTTTGATCCACGAATGAATTTCTGGATGGGTGGTTTCGGGGTTTTCTGCTTTTTCTTCCTTTCTCTCTCTTCTTCTTGTTCTTCTTTTCTCTCTCTAGACTGGTTCGATGATCTGGGTCGGATCGACATTTATGTTTGAGTTTATGTTTTTTGTTCGACGGGTTTGATCGACGGAGTTTGTGCTGCACGCGTACGAATTGAATGGTTGAGATTAAAATCGATGAATGCGTGTATGACACGCGCTACTAGAAACGGGTAGAGTGTGTGGTATGACTGTACCTCAGCTTCTGGTGGGCTGGGCCCACTTACACGAACAGCATATCGTATTATGTTTGTTATTTTCAAATCCACTCTATATTTAAATTTGTATATATTTTTAGTTTGTTATTAGGTAAAATATTTCCAAAACATAATTAAATACTATTTATTTTCAGATAAATTAATATTTCTAGGATAATTATATATCTTTTATTATATAATAAAAACAAATTAAAATAGACAATTAGTATTATAAGGTATACATTATTAGATTGAACTAAAATGTTTGTTGATTTTGTAGTTTGAATAGACACCATTTATACAGTGAAATTTCATTATCATATTGGGTTGGCTTACAATTCAGGGCTTAATTATTCATAATAAGTACTTGATCCAATAAATATTATTTTTGGGGTTAATAAATAGTATGAATTTTTTAAAATAATAATAATTCAAATATATATATTGTTATGTTAGATGTGATTTTAAAAATAGTAAATTTTATATAAATATTGAAATTCTTTCTATTTCATTTTTATTGGATAATTGTTTTATTAATTTTCTTCGACTTTCGATAACAAGTCCGGTAAAAAATATAGAAATAAAAATCCAATCTTTTAAAATTGAATTGTATAGAGCTAACAGTTGATTTTTCGATTATCGAAATGTGAAGTTTCCTCTTACCAAATATTTAATCTAAATGTATTCTTACAAATTGATACAATTGTTTTATTAATATAACTCTAATATAACACGGCCCGGCTAACATGACTTGTTATGTCATCGTATTTGTATACATATGATTCACATCATCGAAACTATTTCAACTTTAATAATACCAAATTAATTCACGCTATAAATGCACGGCGGAGCGAAATTTATATATTTTCTTTACATTTGGTATCGTTCTACCAAATTTCTTGACGAAGAACAACTCAATTGGTATCATTGTATTGCTTTATATGAAAGAATATATTAATGATGAATTAGGCATAGCCATTTAATGTAAGCCTAACGATGGCCACTGTTAATTCATTATCTACAATCCTACAAAATTTAGCCAAATTCAAATTCCTTAAAAAATTAAACAAGAAAAATTAAGTGTAAGTACTATTAGCCACTTTAATTTAAAGAGCATAGTAGTCTATAAACATGTCATTTTAATAAAGTGGTTAAAGTGTATTTATTAAAAGTTCCAATTTTTTTTTTAAAAAACTACATTATTTTCCTTTATAATTTTAAAATTATGTAAAACTCCTACATGCTGTAAAGAACATTGCATAAATAATATCTTCTTCTGAGATTTATGTACAAAAATATTGAAAATGTGAAAAAGTCTCGTGTAATTTTTATAAAATTTTATATAAAAAATTTCAAAATATACTATGCCTAATAATAATTATTTGCTAATTAAACTACGCAAATGACAATTTAACCGTAGTGCTATATAGAAATGATCTTGATAGTACTATTTGTTAATTTATTAATAGGCAATAATAATAATAATTAATCAATTATTTTTTTAGAGTTTGATTTTTAACTTTTTTTTTAAGTATGCAATTCCCGCGATTTTTAATAAAAAGTATTTTAAAATTAAATATTTTTTTCATAAAATATTATATTCGTTTGCTTATTTTAATAAAATACAACAAACTATAATACTACCTCATTCCCACATCTGCTACACTGTAGACACGGTATTTTAGGAGGGATATAATTAGTAGATAATTAAGAATATATTAGTGAAAATAATTATTCTATAATATAAATAATTATAAATTAAGATTAAGATAACTAATTAGTTTAATTAAAATTTAAAAAATAAAATAAAATTAAAAAGTTTAAAATGAAATTAAAGTTTGTAATTATTTTCCAAAAAAGAAAAGTGACATGCTATATGGGACGGACAGAAACAGCAACATGGACATGGTATGTGGGACGGAGGGAGTATAACACATCCATGAATAGGTGGGAGATTGCTTTTAATATTTTGTAGGTTGCCAAACTCCCTAGTCTAATGCCATAGCTAAGCTTGAAGGTCCATCTTGTATAAATGATATTACCATATAAGCATGCCTCGACGAAGTTCATATGAATTCAAAACCTTTAGGAAGCACAACCAATGTTGATAAGAGGAGCCACATTACTAACATTGAATAATGTTGGCGTCAATTATAACAATCGTTTATCTTATCCCAAAATTTCACATTATCGAGTTGAACATGCCAACAATATAGTAGCTCGGAGACATTTAGGATGGTGTTCTATTAAAGCCATCAAAGTGGAGAAGAGAGAGACGGATTTAGAGGCACATCATCTTGTAAGTGATTACAAGCAATACTTAAAGAACTTGGGCGATGATCCTTATTCTTACAAGGAGAGATTCATCGTGAGGTTCCACGAGGTTGGAATCAATGGAGCTCTAAAGATCCAATCTATTGCCAACTTCTTGCAGGTATGTTAAAGATACATATGAATATTATAGTTTCGTAATATTAGTAGATGATCATTACATTTGAAATTTTGATTTTTTTTTTCTATTTATCTTAAATGTTTGAAAGTAACAAATCTCGTTGAAGTTTATACAAAAATGACATAATAAAATTTTTATTATAGATTTAAATCGCAATACAATTAGTTCATTAACAATGCAATTTAAAATGGTGGAGGGTTTGTTTATTTGGTAATTTTTTTTTTTTTTATTATTTTTTTTTATGTGAGAACTTGCAACGGTTACTTTTTAAGTGCGCTTTGGTAAATCATCCGTCGAACATAATAGTCTGCGAACTAGATTCGACCAGACAAGTCATACTAGACGTCATGTGTGACGAGACAAAACTTAAAGGCGTCGGACTTTTGATTTTTTTTTTTTTTTATAATAGGGATAAATGGTATTTTTTAGGATAAAATTATAATTTTATAACGTAAGAATTATAGATTAAGTTTTTTTTTTTTTTTTAGTAAAATCACCTGAATAAATAGAACAATATATATATATATATATATCAGAATGCCCTGCTTTTAAAGATAAATCTTCAACAAATATATATTTCATGAATTTGTTTTCAAATCCTTCTAACATGTTGTGCTCTAAGAATGTTTTTATGGACAAAGCCTTTGAATAAAGGATTATATCATAATTGGATTCAAACTAAGTGTTTTTTTTTTTTTTAAAAAAAAATGAACTCTATATTATCAATAAGACATCACTAGATATTAAAATACACAATTGAAAATTTTTTGAGTTGATGAAATTGGTATATAAAATAACTAAATCAATGATATATGTATAAGATAATTCTCATTAATATTATAAATCAAAATTTATAGTAAATTGTTCATATAAATAATCATAATGTAAATTTCTTGATTCTAAATGATTCCAATATTTATAATGTAGGAAGTTGGGTGTAACCACTTTCTAAGCAAAGGATACACAACTAAAGACGGATTTTCGACTACGCATTCCATGAGAGAACACGATCTCATATGGGTGACTTCGCGCATGCACATAGAGATCTCTAAATACCCAACATGGTAAATTGTCGATGGTTTCAACTTTGACTTATAAAAGTATTTTTGGGTCGAACATACATTTTTTAAAAAAGATAAATTACAAATAGCTTGTGTAGAGAATGAAAATATAAATGTGGATATGATACCCATGGAATATAATTCATACTAATGTAATTCTACAATTGTAATAATACAAGAATGATTTCGTAAATTTATTTAACTTAGGATTCTTTTCTAGGAAATATGAGAATTGCTTAGTAATAGCAAGTTATATTTTAGTGCCTTTAAGTTTACTTTTGTTTGTAATGTTTGTATATATACATTTTTTTTTATGGTTGTGGAACAAAGAACAATTGTGTGCAATTCATAGGAATGATGTAATCGAGATAGAGACATGGTTCCAAGGCGAAGGAAGCCGTAACATGAGGCGCGATTGGACGATAACCGATTGTACCACAGGCGAAGTCATCGGAAGGGTTACAAGGTGAGAACCCATATTAATTACTAGAAAATACCTATTGCCAAAATTATGATTATAAATAATAGATATATGAACAAATCCTCGTCTTTGAACAAAAGTTATATTGCTTAAAATTACGAGGTACGAATACTAAACAGTCTAATTGATTGCAGCTCTATACATAATAGTGTCATTATTTAAATCAAACATATATTAGAGCATGTGTATTACTAAGTTTAATTTATACATATATAATGATCTTAAGACATTCGACATAAAATTTGTTCTTAGTAAATGGCTACTATTAAACCAAAAGACTCGAAGGCTTCAAAAAGCTCCGGAAGCCCTTCTCAAGGAAATTGTTGAACACTCTTCAGAACAACCAAGGTAAGATCAATTATTTTATTCATGTTTTAAATAATTGGACATGAAGAAGTTGTTGATTTCAATGTTGTAACTTCACTTATTTTATGAGAGCACAGATTTGCGTTTCCTCCGGGGAATAATAATGTCCTCAAGAAAATCGAAAGATTTGATGAACCAACTCAATATACCAAGTTGAGGTTAATGGTAAAAATTGCATGCATATATCATATAGAAGCTTAATATAATAAGTTAGGTAGTATTTTGAAGTGAAATTGGTTTTACGAGTTATATAAATTGACATTTATTTAAAGTTATTTAAATTTTTTTAAGTTATCTATTTTTTTTTTTCTTGTAGAATATTGTCATCATTTTTTTTTTAACAGTTTAAATACATAACATATTTTTATCGGAACCCTCTAAGCTAGCTTCATTTATCTTTGTAGCCTAGACGTGCTGATTTGGACATGAACCAACATGTCAACAATGCGACTTACATTGGATGGATCCTAGAGGTTAGTAATCGAGCAACAATATATATATATACTTTTAGAATATTTGAATTTATGCATTAATATTTTTACAAAGTATCACATTAAATATTTTTATTTTTCTAATTTTTCTAATTTTTTTTTTTCAAAACTATATATATTTTATCTAAACTGAGCTTCGACTTTGTTTTAAATTTTTCTAAATACAATGCAATTTCCCTTGTAACAAGGTTTAATTATTTGCATATTTTAGTAAAATATGCGACATTTGTAGATTTATAAGTCTATCTTTTGTTGTTTTTGAAAAAAAAATTCAAAAAAAATTCACAAATTGCAAAGTTTTTTTTTTTTTTTATGTGTAGTAGATTATTATTATTAATTTTTATTTTTTATTTTTTATTTTTTATTTTTCATTTATATATATAACAAGGTTATTGCAATGAAATTGCTACTAATATAGATTTTTTTAAAAAGAAATCGGAATCGCTACTAATATAGATTTATTTGTCGACAGAGTGTGCCTCATCATGTACACGTAACTCACGAGCTTTCGAGTTTGACTTTAGATTATAAGCGCGAATGCGGATATAGTGACATTATTGATTCTTTCACAAGCTATGAACAAACGGCATATAAAGAATCCAACAAGAACGAGCAAGAGGAAACAATAGCAACTCAATCCATTCCATCTTCAAAAGATCGCGAAATTGATGACCTTCAATTTCGACATATGTTAAAATTATCGGAGAATAGTTTAGAGACAAATAGGGGCAAAACTAAATGGAGAAAAATAAAATCCATCAAAACTATTAATTAGTTTGTCAAATTACCTTTGTCTATAATTTAAAAAAGCGAAAAAATAATATGTTTAATTATTTAAGAAAGATTTATTTTAGTGATGTAAAAATACATTTATATATAATATTAATTTTAGTCTCATAATTTATGAAGATTTAATCTATCTGTAGTCAAATAAATTTATTTGCATCTTGTATCACAAATTTTCATATTTGACAAAAAATAATTATACACTAATACTAAAATACAGTTAATTTTTACTTAAATTACAAATATACCACTACATATTCAATTATTATATAAAAATAAAAAATATCAAAATTTCTTATCTACTTCCACTAATTAGTAAAATAATATTATTTTTAATTTACTACAAAGCCTCAAATGATCATTTCGAAAGAGACTGAAGAAGTATTATATTATTTCTATTACAATAAAAAAATTATACTTCCCGGTCATCCTGTAACTAAGTATTCGTTTACTTGGTCTTGTTATATTTGAATATTAATTATAATATCAAAATATATTATAAATTAAAAAAAATTGACAAAAAAAAATACCTATTAGATTATAATAATAATATAACTATATTTTTTACAAAAATTATACAAATATAATAAATAGTAAATAAATATAGTATTATTATTATTATTGGATAGATATAGAATATTTTACATATTTTTAAATAATCAATTATAATAATTTATTCTTATCTTATAAAATTTCATATTCGAAGTACATTTGGCCGATAGGGTGGGAGCATTTATTTTATTATAAACAATTATATTAAAATTAAAAATAAAAATAAAACAAAACTTACGTGATATAGATGATGTATATATATATATTTAGATTTAATTATTTAGTACATAAAACCGCCTATTCTTCTCCTTTTTTATTTCCGTATACGCAAAAGTCCAAAGGGCCGAAACTTCGACCTCGCCTTTCGCCTCCTCTTCCTCCTCCTCCTTGCAACAGTGGCTAACGGCGGTGCGTCTCGTGGTTGCGGCGGCGGCGGCGGAACAGGTGGATGGCAAGAAGCAACAAATACACCTCCATCAATCTCAACGATGTCTTCGAGAAAAAGCTGAATAACAATTCCAACAAACAATCCACCACCACCAACAATTCCTCCGCCAAATCGTTCCCCAATCAGAGCAAGACCGTCCTCTCCAACTCCCGCATCCATGGCCACATGCTTGTTTTGACCCGACCCACCCCCAAGCCCATATCCGTTCCCCAGAAGCCCCAAGACAAGAGCCCCTCCGTCGTTCCTGCTGCGTCGGCGCCGGATCAATCCAAAGGCGGCGTTCCCGAGCCGGTTTCGATTTCTCTCCGTCCACAGGGACGAACCGGGTCTGGTCCAGCACTTGCTTCCTCTCCCTTGCCGTCTCCCGTATCGCCTTTGCCTCCGCCGCCCGTGAAGTCCGATCGCTTTGTTCCGCCGCATCTGAGGCCAGGGTTTGTGGGGAAAGAGGAGAAGCCTGGATCCGATTTGGGGAAGGGTGGGGCAGGTAGTTTTAAGGGTAAGCCAGAGGTCAGGCCGCCGCATCGTTCCGGTCCCCATCACGGCTTGGATCCGATTGAGAGAAGGCCCAAGTCCGGCGGTGGGTATGAGCACCTGACGGATCTGAATCGCCCTGGCTCGAGTGGAACCCGGCCCAGCTCTAGTGGATGATGGTATGATCCCTTTTCTTCATCTTCGTCTTCGTCTTCATCTTCATGTATATATATATATATATATATGTTCGTATGTCTTGTTTTGGATGATCTTGCTCCGTATTACTTTTCTTTAGTTTCTTGGATTTGGAAAAATGTTCAATTTTTTTGCTTTGCTCATTAATGGCCATTAGATGCAATGTGTTTTATTCGATTAAAGCTTTGAAATATGTCTTGCTGGTGGTAGTTTTTATGGGTGAGGCTATTGGATAGTTTGCCATCGAGGTATGGGAGATGAGATGTTTGAGGATGGTGGTTCATGTTCTTTCCCTTTTTCATATTTGTTTGATTATGCTTGTGACGATTGATTCGCAGTTAAGTAGTTGGAAAAGACAAAATCTTGACATGGTTTGTAACGTATTTCGGCTATATTTAAAAGTTTGTTGGTTGAAAATATTGGAAATGAACGGAGCTGAGTATGTCATACTGAACTTAAATGGGATATGAAAGCAGTGAGTTGCAGATAGGTTATTCTAGAATATTTAATTGCTTTGTCGTATTATCAGAACAATAGCTCATGATTTTATTCTTCGCTAATGGCTTGCTTCGCTATGATTAAAAGATTATGAACATTTAGTTTAAGCTGTCTTGTGTTTTGTTTATGTACTTATAAACATTAAAAAAATCACATTTGGTGGGCTAGCGGCGGTAATTTCCACTGAATTTATTAAACGATCCAGAACACAGATATCTTCCTAAACATTTTGCTTGTTTTCTTGTTCTTGTCCGGTATCTTTTGGCTACAGGAGAGGGGATGACAATTTGAAAGTTAATTCTCAAATTTATTCTGTACTGGTTCTATGACACCAACTGACTAGAATAAAAGTCTTGGAAAATGTCACGTATTAAGTGTTGGAACAATCTGCTTGAAAATACAATTAAGCGGATAAAGATCACTTTATATGCTGTATGTGATGATGTTTGATTGTGTTCTAACTTGAGACAAAAGTGATCTTTCTGTGTGAGCATCTCAGAAATTTTTTTAGTAACTTAGCTTTTTGTTAGGAATTAGCAACTTTTCTCTGATGCCAAGTGACTGGGGCATATTTGATTGATATCCACAGTGTTCGTCTAGATGAGGCATTACCATTAGTTAGTGTGACATACTAGCTTGGTTTGTCCAGCCACTGCCCCCTTTACATTTTCTTCAATTTGATTATATAATTTTTATGTCGAAGATGCTAATATAATCTAAATTGGATTCTTATCTTCCCTTTTCAATGGCTCAAATGAACCAGCAAGTTTTGGATATAATGCTGGTTTTTGATGCGTGGAGTTATATTGCACCAGTGCCATTCTTCGGAAAGATGGAAGTAGAATCTACACAAAAAGAGATTAAAATACTTCATAGAAATGAAAGAAAGACATGTTTAGATAATTAATTATTTGAGATGGACCAAGCCACGGTAATATATGTGTTTATGTGTGTATATATGTATATACCAGCTGGTTAATAGAAGATATAATTATTGAATTTTGAGCATTTATGTTGAATATTTTAATAATTCTGATACTATTGGAAGCTGTTTTGAAGCGCCATTTCATACAAAGTAGAGCAGTACCAATTTTTGTTGATGTATATATTAAAGAATGATTGTCCTTTGCTTCTTTTATTGCTTAGATCACATTGAGAATGAATTTTAAGTCATATGTACACTTCCTCTGTCATGTAAAAATATGCTTATACTTTTTGGCACGAGTTTTAATATAGATGTGTATTAATTGGTACTTTTTGTTTTTTATAGCTAAAAAGGTAGATATGATTTTTTACTAAAACGAGAACAATAACATTTTAAACATAAATTTGGATGATAGATGGAGTATGGTATAATTGTTGAATTGGTGGAATTTATAAATTTTAGCCATTGCCTGTTACAAGAAATGGCTTCAAAGGGCATTTTTTCATTCACCATTAGCTCTGTGTTGGATATAAAGCTACAGTTACTACTGTGTAGAGCTTTCGTTTATTTATAATAAGCTATTGAGATATTTAGACGTGGCGATGTAAAAAAAGCAATAATGCTAACAGCCATTCTCTGTGTAGAATACAGCTCAATTTTGAATTATTTATGAGTACTCATGAATATATGAATGCATGTGTGTGAAGTGCAGGTAATAATTTGTCCTTTTTGTTTACTTAATCCTTCAGTTTTACCTTCTTTCGATAGCTATACCTCTGTGTTTTTCTATGTATTGATGCATGCTCACCATACTAATTTATTAAAATGCTTTAAGGATAGTAGACATTGTTGTTGGTTACTTACTATAGCGCAAAAGACTTTAGCATGCCATAGTGTTTGGTGCATGCCGTAGCATGCCTTGTTGAAGTTGTAAAAGCTTTCAATAAATAAAATATATTAATAGATGCTGTAGAAACTATTTAAATATTACAAATGATTAAGTTATGGATAGTATGCAACTCTTAATATTTCATATTCGCACTTGTTTCATGAACATGGACTTATTTTGTTTAAACCAAATCAATAGTGCAGTTCAAAAAACTCCGCCTACTTGGTGGGCAAATTATTTTTAGCTTTTTTGATTAAGTTCATAGTTGCCACTTACATTATGGTTTTTAAATATCTGATATGTTGCTTGTCTCAACATGTCTACGTCAGCATTCGACCAGTCTGACCTCCTTCATTGACGAACACAGAAGCACTCTCTAACTCCATCTGTCGGCCGGTGTTATCAATCTTCTGGTGAAGCTTGGTCCCTTGCTCTAAACTGCTGCGACATTGAACCTCAAATTAGTGTTGTTTTAGAACGCTGGATTCCTATCGACCAACAGGAAATGGATTGTTCTAAAAGCAGCGCAGCATTAGTGGTTATTCTCTAGGTTTTTGAGGCCTGATGAGCCGCAGCTGATAAACATTACCTTGTTTTCTTGTTGTTTCAAAGCTTTATTAATAAAGGAGACGATGATGACTGGTGGCTGTAGGATATACTTGTCTGATCTGTTGTCTTGTTGCTACTCTTGTAAAACTATGTTGGGAAGAAGTGCTGTCGAAGAGTCTCGGCCCTCAGGAACCTTCTTGTATTTGATATTTGGATATGAATCTCTGTGTGCCTGTCGATTGCGTGCTTGTTTCTTTTTACTCGTTCGAGAAATTCCTACTTCTCAATAGCTTGATATTTGGGATACACTGGCATCTACATGATTGCATATTCTTGTATGGTAGGTAAGGTTATAAATTTCATTATGTATTTATATTCTAGTAAGTTATTTTACAGAAGCAGAGAACATGAATATCGATCACGAGATATCTTTTACGGAACAACAAATTGTAATATATATATATTCTTTTTTTTTATAACGCGAGAATTCGCAGTCGCTATTTGAAAGTGCGTACTAGGTAAATTCCCGACCGAATCTATTATCCTGCAAATTATGCTAGGTCCGACAACCAAACCACGTATCCAATCCAAATTACTTTCATGGATAAACCTCAATTACAGATCTGGCCCCTAACACAGGACTAATCTTATACTTAGTGAAGCCAGCATCTGTGAAAAGCTTTGCCCATTCCCTCTCACTTCTTTCTTTTCCAGTTAAATAAGTCATCATCACCATATCGAACAAGAGTTGAGCTTCTTGGATGATTTTGTTGTTGTCTCCTTTGCCCTTATGGCCAAGAACTGCATCGATTATTATCACTTTTCCCCTTTCTGAGATTGCTTCTTTGCATTTCTTCAATATTCTCACACAACTTTCATCGTCCCAGTCGTGCAATATCCACTGTATGTCACATTGACATACCACAAACAATAGATTAAGTTAGTACCGCTCTAATTAGATCGGTTGGTTGAGAAGATTAAAAAGACTTTAGATTTTTATAATTACAAATTATTTCTCATAAAACAAAACATTTAAAGTTGCTTGGTACTTTGAAAAATATTTGAAAAAATTAGGTGGATTTACATCACATAAGAATTTTGATCTGATATCATATTAAAATGATCATCTCACATAAAAATTTATATTTTGAAAATTAAAAGATCGCATAAAGGAGAGAAGGTAAAACTTACAATGAAGATCGAATAAGAGATATGAGGTATACCTTGAGGAGGATGGCATCACTGCGAGGAATATTGTCGAACATGTCTCCTCCGACAAATGTCAAGTTATGTGTCCCTTCCAAGCCCGCTACGACTTGTGGGAGATCAAGAACAATGCATTTCATCGCCGGGAATACATCTAGGATCGCCTTTGTTGTAGTCCCGACACCCCCTCCCACATCCACAAGCAACCCGACCCCCTCGAACACTTGCTTGTAATCTTTAAGCAATACATACATCACAAGCCTCGTGTCACGCGACATACTTTCATTAAACAAGTTACCCAATCTCGAGTCGCAATTCCCAAAGTGTTCCCAAAAGGTCTTTCCATGCGCGACCTCAAAGGCCGACTCATGGTGCTCGCCAACAAGCCATTCCCTCATGTAATGCCCGGCCTTCGCATTGACCGGGTCCGTAATAAATTGTACAAGTGGTGCAACAGCCATGGGATTATTCCTTAGAAGGAGATGCCCGGCCGGGGTGAGCCAATAGCGCGCCTCTTCATCATCCGGCTTGTCGGAGGTGTCGTGCTTGACAAAGAATTTAGAGTGGACGAGCAAGCGCATCAAGCGATGGATGCAATGCGACTTTGCTTTGTTGATAGGAAGCGTGTCGACTAATTGGGATAGCGACATTGGAGTTCCGTGGCGATGGATGATGTCTGGGATGCCCAAATCGATCGCGCAACTTATAGACATGGAGTGTATGAAGGAGAATGTGTGGTTCCACACTTGAGCTTGAGCCTCAAGTAGTTCTCCATTATTAGAAAGCTCCATATCACCATTAAGCTTTGCCATTTTTCTAGCACTTGATATTGTTTGTCATTTGGCTTTCTAAGCCTATATATATATATATATATATATGATATTATATTGTATAGACGGTAGTTATAAAATTAATCTCAGCGTAAAATAGAGTAGATATCAATCTACACACATTATATTGAATGACAAAATATACTCTAATCAGCATCCTAACTATTTCGATATATATATATATATTATTCAGCATCTTATCAAATGTTAGGATCTTTTGTCAAAATTCACAAGTTTACAAAAATTCACACACACACACATGCATGTATATTCCATGGATCTGTGTTTCTTTCGCCAAGTTTCTTCAAATTTTTTTATCACATAGACTTTGTATTTCTCGAAAAAAAAATATACACATTTTTTTCTCATAAGACATTCCATCAAATATGATTTTAATACTAAATTCAAACTAATTTTTCTTAAACTCACCAAAAAAAAAAAAAACACACACACGTATACATTCCAGATCCTTATATATATATTGGTGGTAGATAGTACATATAATTTGTTGAACTAATTAATATACAGTTTTTTTTTTAATATAAAAAATAAAATGAAAAATCTAATAAAATAATTGCAATAATTTTGAATTTGGTTGGGTTAAAATCCACAGGCTTCACGTTGATTTAGGTCCCTTCAATGTTTGATATTTAATTGTTATATAAAAGTATGTGGGACTTGTTCTTAGCCAACTCTATTATTAAGGGGGAAGAGGATTGTGTGTTGATAATTGATTAATTACATATATAGGAGAGCATTAATATATAATTTTAGTTTTATGATTAATTGTATAAGAAAATGAAATTTATTGCAAACTTGTGTCTCTTCACTATTTATCCAATAATTTGAGTCTGTGTTGTCTTTGAATTCTTTATAAATAATAGTTATATTTAATTGCCCAAATGCAAAATAATTTGAGTTTCATTATTGTTGGAAAAAGAATAAACTTAAGTTTCACACCGGAGAAATAAAAAGAAATATATATGTATTTTTATTTTAAGATAATATTTAACTTTACATAGTTTGAACCCTTTTGAAAAGTTTAAAGTGAAATTAGACCCGCTGCACCACGCCGATTAGATGATAAATTTATAAAATATATTCGATAAATCGTAAAGTGAAATTAGATCCATTACACGTCGATTAGACGATAAATTCATAAAATATATTCGATAAATCATGCAATATGTGTGGCGCGAATTTACCGAAAAAGGCTGGTGAGACAGCTCACCTATCATTCTTTTCATAAATTCACCAACGCGATCAAATACGTATATCAAATATTATGAACCGTGAAGTCTCCCACGTGCACATATATATATATAAATATATACATGTACTGACAAAATGATTCACATAATATCACATTAGCATATTAATCAGAATCGCATCGCATGCAACATACATACCTAATTTCTTAAAATTAAATTCCTTACTGTTTACCTCTTATCGGTACTCGTTAGCTTTTGCAATCTCACTCAAATCTCCTCCAATGTACACCAGCCCCATTATTCACTCAAATCAAATCAGATAAGCTATATGTTTATTCACATGAGCTACCTGCTTATTCAAAAGCTAATTTCTATAATTAGCTCGATTGGTTTCAAACTTTTATATTTAGTAGAATACAAGATTCTATATAAAATTTTTATACCTCATAATATTTATATCGTCCAATTATTAAATAAAAATACTTAGAGATATGAATAAACAAGCAGGTGCGGTACAATGCCGTTTTCAATTTGGCTCGGATCGATACGAAATTCTCATAATATAATGCTAAGACTACGAATAGACTATTAGCTAATGAAATTCGTTGATTAAATAGCCAAATAGCCATTTATGAATTTTTAAAAAATTTTTAATTTAATATCTTCAATATCTAAATTCATATTAAAATTTATAATTAAATACTACGTATAATAAGGAATACAATATCAAAGTCAGAATCGAACGGCTAAATCTTTTTTTTTTCTTTTTCCTTTTTCTTCTTTCTTCTCCTTCTCGTTTCTTCCTCTCCCTTCCTTCGCAGGTAATGTTTTGCTTGTTTATATATATATAATTATATTATTGTTGATGCAAATTTTCAACAATAAAAAGTAAAACCCGAAAATAGAAATTATCTTCAAATTTGATAAAATAAAATGTCTAAGATTAAGAATCCCTAGACACTATACGATACATAAATAAAATAGGAAAATAAATACTACAGACTGTAAAAGTAAAATGGTGATCCCAAAAGAAATTCATTGAATTTGATGTCGATTGAAGATGGTTTCTTTAGGTCATGAACAGACCTATTTAAAACCTATGTCAACCGCCACAACCAGATTGTGTCTTCATATCCGCTCGCCGGTTGTAACTTCTCTCAACCGTCTTAGAACTGTTTTTCGTCCGACCAGCACACCTGCTACTACGTCTTC
The DNA here is from genome assembly GCF_009805555.1 of Andrographis paniculata. Classification (NCBI taxonomy): domain Eukaryota; kingdom Viridiplantae; phylum Streptophyta; class Magnoliopsida; order Lamiales; family Acanthaceae; genus Andrographis; species Andrographis paniculata. Next base: position 7,700,558 of record NW_026137587.1, read on the forward strand.
TCTTGCTCGCCTTTCACTTGTTCGATCCACTCGCCGGTTGTAACTTCCCTTAACCGTCTTTTCAGACAGTTCATAAATCACCATCCGACTGAGAAACTGTCGTATGTTCGGTTATAGCAACCGCCGTCAACCGCCCACTAATTCCTCTTCTATTGACACGTGTTTTAACTGTTTCACCAACCGCTCCCACCAGTTACAGAACCCAACTGGCTCGACCGACCGCCTCTGGGCATCTTACCTCCTTAAATGGACGGCTGGTCCCGAACGACTACTCAACCGCCCGGCATACTTTAGACAGATTGCAGGCTGACCGACTGCCTGGACCATCCACCGACTGAACCTACCGAATAACCTAACGATTGACCAACCGACCAATCCAAATACTAACTGGCCACTAGACCAAACGACTAAACAGTTGCCCACTCGAGCGACCACCATTCAGTCCCTTCAAACAGCTGAAACAACCATTTGTCCAGACGGGTTTATCGATCGCCCAATCAAGTGATCACCATCCAGTCCGTTCAATCGCCTGAACAACCATTCGTCCAGAAGATTCATAGGTCGCCCAAGCAAGCGACCATCATCCAGTCCCTTCAATCGGCTCAACAACCATTCGTCCAGACAATTCATCGGTCGCCCAATCAAGCAACCACCATCCAGTCCCTTTAAACGGCTGAACAACTGTTTGACCAAATGACCTGCCAATCAATCAGGTGATTAACAGGTTGCTTAATTAAGCGATCAATTAACAGATCTTTTTTTGTCCTGACCAATTAACAGACCTTTCCTGTTGTCCGACCTCCGTATCTGCCATCTCATCTTTCTTCGCCCGACCTCCTTTTGTCCGACCTCCGCCCTCTCATCTTTCTTGGCCCGACCTCCTTTTGACCGACCTTCGTATCGGCCGTCTCATCTTTATTCGTCCGGCCTTATCTTGTCCGACCTCTCATCTCATCCTTCTTTGCTCGACCTTATCTTGTCCGACCTCCCATCTCATCCTTCGCCCGATTTCATTTAAGACCCTACTACCATTACCAGGCCCATTGGACTATACATTAATCCAATTTATAAGCTCATTCTCAAGAAATCCTATACATTAGTTTTTTCTTACTCAACAATTATATTATATTATTATTAACGTTATTATATATTATTATTATCCTTACCATCGTTATTATATTATTATATTTTATATTTATCCTTATCAATATTTATTGGTTTAGCAGTCTTTTTAATCATAATTAATAAATAAAATAAAAATAAAATTTATTTTAAAATATTAATTTCTTAATCCTAAAATATTATAAAAATATTTATTTACTATAATAATATTATTTTATATACTTCGAAATCGGGACATTACAATTTCTTATATCTTTTATAGAATAAAAAATGAACGAATATAATATTATTTTTTATAGTATAAAACATATGTGATTTAGCCCGCTTGGTGCTCCACCAGCCAATAGATCGAGTTGGATTGTCTAAATCATAATTCTACTCCGTGGTAGGTTGATTCGCAAACAATTTATTTATTTACGAATTACGATGAATTATGGGCTAATTTAACCGTTAATCCATTTTAACCGCTATCATAGCGATTGTATTTTCTAAATTAAAATTGTGTAAATGAAGTTTGTAGATGGAAGATAACTTAATATCATCGAATTCTTAAATTTCAATGCACTATAAATTTATTAAGAAAATACATTTACTGTTAATATCCATGAATTTATTGTTGTATATATTAAAAATAATTGTAAATATTTAATAAGATAAGGTGTTAAAGGACATAATTTTGCAACTTGCCCTCCAAAGCTGCTATAGGTTTCTCACTTTATGGATTATTTTCAAGTATTTAAATAATCGATCCACTCGTGGTTTTATTTATTTTATTTTATTTCAACATGCAGTCAGACCATGTGATATTCATTAATTGCTGCTGTCTGTTTCCTTTTTTTCTAATAATAATTAGCCAAAAAAAAAAAAAAAAAAATCACTAGGGAAAAAACAAATTGCCAGCTGCGAGGCTAGCTATTTAATGGACTATAATAATAATAATACTAATAATAGTAATAAGGATCAATAATTTTGGGTATGTATATTTTGGGTAAAATATTAATTAATTTTGTTGGGATGGAAATAAGTGCTACTTCAATAAATCCTCGTAACACCGACTTGTCAATGAAATAAATGAAAGGATTTCAAAGCAATAAATGACAAAGGTATTTGTTTACCCGGTTCGGATATAAATCATCCTACATTTACTAATCCAGGAGATGTCCATTAATCAGTGCTAATTAATAACAAAACACTCAAACCTCCACCAACCCAAACTACATATTAATTACCTAGGAAATTCCCTCCACAGACATAAGTTGTTACAAACGCGTACTAACAAGCGATATATAGTTGTGCTGCACATAGTTCGAATGTTCCCCTGATTGCAACTTCGATCTTCGTTCAATCTCCAAGTTTCTCCGGTAGGAATACAGTGTAAAACACTCACTTAGTACCTGGAGGTGGAAGGGAAATGGTTGAGAGGATAAACACAATAATTCTCTTACTACCCAATCTCTCAAAATCACTCACACTACTTCCCACAAATCTCTAGCACTGTTAAACACACCACAACAGCCATGAAATGACATGCAATAAATTCTTTTTGATCCAACTAAAGAATGATGTTGTATCAAATCAGTTCTGATCACAAAAGGACAAATTCGAGATGTCCATTTTGTCTTTAAGCGGCTACCAAACTTGAAGGGATACAGGGGCTGCATGATTGGATTTAACCAGCAAGTTCAGAGTTGCTGTTTTTGAAAGCCAACGACCACAGAAGCATAAAGTGGTTTTTGTCACTGGATGTTTAGGTTTGAGATTAACTTAACAAATTTGATTGTATGTATAGCTACCACTCTTTTAGGTGAAAAGAATATGTTAGAAAATTTCTATGTTGTCGAGATCTTGTTGGAAATATATAAATAAATTTTTGTATTTAAATTAAAATACATGTGATGCAGATCTAGTTTGGATTTGTGTAATATTGGTTCACTTGGTTTGAGTATGTGAAATTGTGTTTGAACGTTTATCATATTTTGTTAGAATAGATAATACTCCACGTTTTAACTGAAATTTACGTGTGAAATTTTGTCTTGAAATTAATAAATATCTAAACCAAAACAAACACAATCTGGTATTTTTAGCTATATATATATATATATATTATAGAGATGGTACTAATAATCTATAAAAATGATATATTTAATTTGTATGTGTTACGAAAATTTTCAGGAAATCAAGATGAGATAATAAAGACAAAAGAACACAAGAATTTGGTAACCCATTTCGATCACGATGATCTACGTCTGGGGGCGCTGCCAAGCCAGGAATTTTACTATAAAGTACGTAGGCACGTGTTAAAGTGAGAATACATGGATATTTATAGCCTAAGCCTTTGACAATAATATCCAAATCATATATCTAAAATCTAAAATATAATATCCAAATCATATCCCTAGATTTTAGGATATAATCAGGCTTCATATCCTAACAATCTCCCACTTGAATACTGATTTCATCTTCCACTTCAACATACCTCATCCAATCTCCACTCTCCACCATTCCGTGTTCTGATTCGAATCATTCCTTTACCTACAATTTTCAGTGTCTCATCATCTCCAAGATAGACAACACCAAAATTACCTGTGGTATAAGATTCCATGATTCTCGAATCACTGCATGAGTGGAATGACGCTCGACCAAAATCCATGACTCCATTGAACTGCTGACGCTCAGAATCAGCGCATCGGATATCTCCTCCGTTGCGTTTGCTGAACCCTGATCCTTCTCCGGCGCCCTGCACTGTCGTTTCAAATGCCCCTTGCAATTCCAATATACCACTTGACTTGCATCTTCCTTGTCCTTATTCTTCGACTTCAACTTTGACCATTCTTGATCTTCACCTTTTCCTTTTGCCTCAAATCTAAATTCAGTCGAGACATTCTCCCAAAGGGTTAGTCGAACCGCACTCATCGTCTTCCTGTCGATCTTCTTGTATTCGGCTTCATCCATGTCTTCGAATTTCTCCTTCAATACCGCATCTAGATCTTTACCATACATGTAATCTTCTATCGGCATATTTCAGAAATCGAAGTTCATACCGTCGAATACCTTGACAACATGACGATCACCCATCTTGACTCCCACAAACAAACATAAGGTTCACTTGATATGAGAGCACATCGGATATTCCGCTGCGTTTGCCGAAACCCTTATCCTTCCCTACCAACCTTGCACCGCCTATCACAAAGGGACTCGCTGCCTGACCTACAAGTCGGGACCGACCCAACACCGCCAGGAGACTTTCGACACAAGGCACCTCCGCAGGTCACAAGGGATTCCCACAACGATCCAACGCCCGATTCCTCTCAATCCACCCTATCAACGAACTAGGTTCTGATACCACTTGTTATGAGAAAACGAGAAAGAAAGCAAATAAAGAACACAGAGGTTTTACGTGGTGGTGGTTCGATGACGGTGTGTCAACCTACGTCCACGGGTAGGAACCGGAGAGATTTTATTATACTGATTCAGAGATTTACAATATGTCATCCGACTAAGAACCATAGTTGTCTATTTATAAGCACCTCAAAACACCCTAAACCGTAAGCCTATTTGTTATCAATTAGGATAAGCCCAAAAGGAATCCTGCCAATTGAAAGAGCCCTTTCGCTTTGGTTTATGGTCGGGTAGACTGCTAAATCCAAGTCACGTTTCAACAATTATAAAATATTATGTTAAAATATTATATATGTTTATTCAATATTTGTCTATTTATATGATTTTTTATTTTTATTTTTATAATTTACTAAAACATTAATAACTTTTAAAAAATATTATTGATTTTGTCATTATTTTACACAATGCCACATTTTTTTTCTTTAATATAAAAGAAACTTTTTTATTTTTATCCGGTCAAATGAGTATGAAAATCATACTCAATTAAAAAAAAATATATATTTTTTTTATAAAATATTATATCAAAATTTTATTTAAAATAATATTTAATTTCAAAATACAATTAAATAAATAAAAAAAATTGATATTTTATGCCTTGTAACATGCCTACCACTATGTATTGATTATTATAATGGTCCCATGGTTCCACCATTTTTATGTTGTCTTAATAAATTGCCAAAATGAAAATGATGCTGACACAACACTTACCACAACATCAACATGGGTCTTACCCTTACCCTTACCCTTACCACAAGTCAATTATTGCATTAATAATAAAAGGACAAAAAATGAAAAAGTGGAAAATAAAATCTTACAAAAGGGCAGTTGGATCCTAAGGTCCCCATTTGTTGCTAAGTTATAGATATCTGATCTGGAAGTTGCCAATTTCCTGTCCTCTAAAACTTGCTGCTCCTTTTATGGTGCGGGTTGCCCTTTTCAGTCCCGACGTTGAGATACTCTATGTATATAATAATTGCTTAATATAATTCATTTATGTACATTCCTTTTCTATATATATATATATATATATATAAATTAGAGAAAGTTTGTTTAGTTTTTTTAGTATTAGGTGTTTTTTAGCTTGAAATACAAAAAAAATGAAAATATTATAAAAATTGATATTTTATGTGGTTTAGTAATTTTGAGTATTTTTGTTTACTTATTATTATTATTATTATTATTATTATTCTTCTCTCAGTCCCTGTCCAAATTGGTCATTTGAAATCTTTTAGTAGATTAAAAAATAATAATATTTTAATAATTAGTAGAAGTGTGTAATAAATTTTGACATTTTTATTCTTTGATTTTATGTAAAAATAATTATATATAATGATATATTTGTAATTTAGATAAAAATTAATGGTATTTTGATATTAATATATGATTACTTTTATTAAAATAAAAAATTAATACTTTAAAATAAATAAAAATAATATTTTGAATTAGGGATATCACGGTTGATGTTAATATTTACTCTAGTTGATAAATAATTACAACAAATTTATAGTGCATTAATTGTGGATAAGGATGGTTTGTTTGATATTCCAAGGCAATGTCGCACTATATACGACAAGCTACGTTATCAATCATTTAAAAAAAAAAATTAAATTGTGACAAAAAAAGATATTATTTTCTTCTGGCCATAACACACATCCAATTTAAAGCTAAAATAAAACTTAAACCCTAAAAATCCCCAAATAAAATAAACAAACCCATAGTAATAAATAATAACTTTATTGTTGATTGAAACATACATCCCAAGGATAACATCGTAACCTTGGTAAATCTTACATTGCAAATCATGGAAAATGAAGTAAAGATGATACGTACGCAATCCAAACTAACTTAATTAATTATAAATTAGTAATTAATTTCAAACGTAAACCTCAATAACGGATCTTGCCCCTAAGACATGATTGAACTTGTAGTTCGTCAAGCCTGCATCTGCAAAAAGCTTTTCCCATTCTTTCTTGGTTCTTTCTTTCCCTCCCAAATATGTCATTACCATCATGTCGAACAATATTTGAGCTTCGCGGACAACGTCCGTGTTGTCGTTGTCCGCTTTGTAATCGTCGCTAAGTACCATGTCGATTATTATTATTTTCCCTCCTTCCGGTAGCGCTTCCCGGCAATTCTTGAAAATCGTCTGACAATAGTCGTCGTTCCAGTCGTGCAATATCCACTGTCAAAGTACCATGTCGCAAAGTTAGTTACTATTAGGGCGTTGAAGAAAAAATTAAACGCATTGGATCCAATCAGAACTTTAAAATTAACTGAAAAGAAAGAAAAAATTTATTATACCTTGAAGAGAATAGCGTCGCCTCGGGGAATTTGTTTGAGCATATCTCCGGCGACGTAGGTCAAGTTGTGTGTCCCTTTCAAGGAGCCTACGACGCGTTCTTGATCAAAAACAATGCCTTTCATGCCGGGGAATACGTCGAGGATTGTTTTCAAGGCCGTCCCGACATTCCCTCCCACGTCCACGAGCAAATCGATCCCTTCGAATATATGCTTGTACTCGTTAAGCAAAATGGACATCACGAACCTCGTGTCGCATGACATACTTTCGTTGAACGAGTTGCCAATTTTGGGATCGCTCGCGGAGAAGCATTGCCAAAGTGTCTTCCCGTGCGCGGTCTCAAAAGGCGAATCCTCGTCCCCGGCGACAAACCATTTGCTAATGTGGCTCCACGCTTTCAACGTCTCGTGGTTCAACATGACCGGGAAATATGGTGCCACGGCCATAGGCGCATCCTTTAAAAGCAGTGCCCCGGCTGGACTCAGGGAATAATACGGCTCGTCGTTTCCGGACTTTTCGTCTATGACGAAAACTTTGGAATATACGAGCACGCGCATTATGCGATGGATGTCTTGTACCTTCGACTTGGCAAGGGGAAGTTCCTCGACTAATTTGGAGTGTGGCATGGGACGACCGTATCGATGGACGATGTCCGGGATGCCCAATTCGACCGCGCAATTTATGGCCATGGTGTATACGAAGGAGAATGTGTCCTTCCACATACGAGCTTGAGCCTGAAGCATTTCTTCAGTAGTACCAAGCTTCGCATTACCGTTAACCTTCGCCATTTTTGTGTAAGCTAAGGTAAGCTAAGAGATGTTTTTTTTTTATTTTTTTGCTGTGGTTTGTAACGGTTTTGCACATTCAAGCATATATATAGGGGTCAGCATTCAATTATTATTATTATTATTTTTTGTCTCAGTTCAATAACTTTAATAAAGTACATATTTGGGGGACTGGTAGGGATGGAAATAGACCGACCCTGTGAAGGCCCATGGGCTGGCCTACATAAGTCTAGTCTGATCTGATTTATTTATTAAAATGATAGAGTTAAAAAAAATTTAAAGTCTTTTAAATTAACAGGTCAGCCTATTTAATATTATTATTTTTTATAAAAATAATTTTTATAATTATATATATTAAAAATAATTTTCTATCTAATAATAATATTTATTAAATAATTTTAATTATAAATTTATTATAAAAAATAGATTTTTTTAACTTTTGTATATATTAAATAATTGTTTATATTTTATTTATTTTTTTATTTCTAATCAAATTTGCAGATAAATAAATAAATAAAAATGTTATGTAATTTTTTAAATAGATTTGCAAACCAGGCTAGACTTTTAAAAAGGCCATACTCAGACTTTTAAAAAGAAAATTTCAGGTTTACAAGCCAGACTTAGGCCATATATTTTTAAAATAGGACAAGTCTATTTATCCAGAGTCTGGTTTAGCTTGTCCTATTTCCATCCCTAGGCGCGGGTACAATATCATAAGAAAAATATGTATTTTTTCTATCACAAGTTAAAAGTATTTGTTTATTTCGTTTTTGTATATCTATTTAAAAATATTAATTTTTTATTATAGTAAAATAGTTATATATTAATATCAAAATAATTTTTAATTTTTAAACATATAGACCAAAATTTTAAAGTTATTTTTAACTTTTACTATCAAATAAAATATTATTATATGGGTAGAAAAAAATATATAGCTACATATATATATATATGTTCTATAGTCCAGACCACATACAATATAGAAATATACAATACATAATTTACAATCGCACATAAATCTGCATTGATTGTATAAAATAAATCATATTAATTTGAGTTAGTCAACATATATATATACTAAATATATATAATACTTATTTTTATATTGTCAAAATTATATAATTATTATTTTTGTTTATCTGCTATACTTATGAACAATTTTAAACAATTTTATTTATCTACAATTTTATTATCATTCTTCTAGTTAATAATAGTGGAATTACTACTATTTTTATTATATATGCTGATTGGATTAAATTAACTGTACGGATAATTTTATTTAACATTTTGTTACTTAAAAGTGTATGCTATTTCTCTATTCTTTTTACGTTACTTTATAAACAGTATTTTCTTCATTCAATTATGCTAAGATATTTTTATGCAGTCTTTTCAAATCAATCTAAATGTTCAATTAATAATTACCCAATCCAAACTATATAATTGCTAACAATGTCTTAAATTACTCAAAATCTTAAGACTAAATACACTCTTAATAAACAAATTAATAATATGAGAAGTATAGATTCATATCACTTCAGGTGCAATAATTTGATTTTCGCTATAAGAATTTAAATAGGTAAAATAAAATGAGAATTATGTCGCACAGTAAAATAGAAAAATATATATATATATATATTTTATTCGAATGATGCGATAAGATAAAATATTATTAATTATTTTTTATGAAATATTGCAAAATATGTGATATAAATCAAAATAAAAAATAATGCAACATATTTGTAACAAAAGAGAGTATTAGATACCATATTTAAAAAGAATATAATGTTATATAGTAAAAAAATCCACCCACTTTTAACATATTATTATTATTTATAATTATTTTAATATAAAACAGAATATTTCACTCCTTCGAAACCACGTGAGCTCTTCAATCGTGTGCCGCTCACCTACCCCGATTAGCTTACAGCTCTACCTACACCTGCCAAATACATAATTTATTTTTGCGTCCCTACACGAAAGCCCCACAGTATCAATTAATTATAGACGCCCCCCCAAAATTATAAAAGCAAGTGGGGCTACCCTAAATAATTTGAAACCTACACAAAATAATTTGTAATTCAGTGTGTTTTCACAACTACTTACCCTTTCGATCAATCATCCCACCAACCCCCCGGGCCCGCCCCTCAAATTTAAAAGGAAACGTGTCACTAATAGTTTCCTCTCGCACTATCTATTTTTGTTGATTTTTTAATTTTTACGGTAACAAAATTCATTATATTTAATAAAAAATATATTTATCAAAATTTATTATTTTTATAAAAAATTCATTACCTTCAATAAAAAAAAATTAAAAAGAAATTAATTTTTCTTTTTTGAAATTTTAAAATTTTAAAGTTTAAATTTAACAAATTTATCTATAAATATATTTAAATTTCATTAACAATTTTTTATCTTTTTCGTATTCAATTAAACAAAATGGCTAGTTAAAATACTGATCATTTCAATAAGTTCTTAAATTAAATTATTGGACATGATTTGACAATAAAAGCAATAATTTTAAGTTATGTTGTTAATATATTTATTTTATACGTTTATATTATATTATTATTATTTATTTTTATGTTATTTTTAATTAATATATGCTGATTTATTTTGAATAATTTCAATTATTATATATATTAATATTTAAAAGTTAAAATATCATTAGACAATAAAAATATATATAAATAAATACATTATTTATATATATATATATATTATTATGTAATAAAAATATATAAAAATAAATAAATTATTGTGGATTTATAAAATAGTAAAGGTAATGTATTAAAGGTGATTTATTGGAACGGGTGATAAATGAAATAATTTGAATGTTGAGATAAATACAATGTTAATGAGATAGATAAAAAAATAATGGAGTAACAATAATGACTATACCAATACTCTAATATGATTATTATTCTAATAATGATGAAAATAATAATATTATATAAATCTTAGTATAATTAGTAGTAGTATTTTTTATTACTATAATTTTGTTTTTATATAATTTAATTATTACTAATGATATTTTAGTAGTATTACTTATTAAATATCAAAATAAAAATACTATTATACATAAAGTGTAATTATTAGAAACAAATATAAATAAATAGACATCTCAAATTATTTAGATCTTTTTCCAACTCATAAATTTATCATTAATATCACAAAAAGGTAATCAATTCTATTTTAGTGTAATTATAATTATTCATAAAATATTTATATTTTTTATTATAAAAAAAATAACTAAAAATATACGTTCATATTAAAAGTAGTGTAAACAAAATTGAGCATATTTTTAAGTGACCGGAAAGAGTAACATTTTAAAAGAAACAAATATATATGTAACTATAATATCTTAACATACTTTATTATTTATATCTAAATCATATCTTATATCAACATATATTATATTTATACTTAACATATTATGTAACTACAACAAACTATATTTATATATGAATATATTGCAAAAAAAAAGGACTTATTTATCAACAACATATTATCTCTTAAAAAAGTACATAAAAAAAATTCTCTCAACAATATATTTAATTATAGAAAACACCATATGAACAACGGATAAAAATAAACACGATTAAAAAATTTGATCAAAACCTAGCATGAAAAAATTGTGCTTTAATCTAAAAAAAATATACTCCGAAAAATTTGGGCCACGCCAATCCGACATGAAAGATCAACTCTATTGGGCCTAGGCCGATAAAGGTCGACCGTGCTTAACTATAGGCTTATATATACAAGAAATTGGATTAAATTTTGATTATAAAAAAAAATTCTAGTATATGTCGAACTCATTTGCAATGTTTTGAACTTTGTCTTGTTATCTCGATTGCATCATAATGTAATGTAAAAATACGAGTGAACGAGTGAATGAGAACCCAATAGATAAAGATTTTGAATGCGAATAAAAACGAGTGAAGTGAAGAATAGATCATAGATTTATATTTATATTTATATATTTCTTAAATGAAATACTAATAGTTATATGTAATTTCTTAAAGGTATATATTCTACGTGTGACATTTTGTCCCATGCGGCTAAAGAATAGAAATAAAATATTTATAAATATGTGATATATATTTTGCTAGTAAACTAAATACATGAATATTTTATTACAATTTTTCATATATCAAAGCGTCTGATTATTCTTACAATACAATACAATACAATACAAATTAAAGATACGATAAATAAACTAAGAGAACATGAATTAAGAATCATGGACAACCAAATCAGACCTCGAACACATCCAATCCAAATTATTTTCATGGATAAACTTCGATTACAGACCTCGCACCTAACACAGGAGTAATCTTATAGGTAGTGAAGCCAGCATCTGTGAAAAGCTTTGCCCATTCCCTCTCACTTCTTTCTTTTCCTTCGACATAAGTCATCAACAATAGGTCGAACAACAGCTGAGATTCCTCGATAATGTCGTCCTTATGATCTCCTCGGCAAGATTCATCGTTCAAAACCATGTCGATTATGATCACTTTCCCGCCTTCCGACAGAACTTCTCTGCATTTCTTCAACACTCTCGTGCAATTCTCATCGTTCCAGTCGTGCAAGACCCACTGTCGACCACAAGGCAAATTAGTTAAGGATTTACAATACTAATCGATCCATATATGATTGTATTTTGTAAGATGGCGGTACCTTGAAGAGTATAGCATCACCGCGAGGAATGTCGTCGAACATGTCTCCTCCAACGAATTTCAAGCTCTGTGTCCCTTCCAATCCAGCTACAACAAGTGGGAGATCAAGAACAATGCATTCCATGCCCGGAAATACATCGAGGATTTCTTTTGCTGCTGTCCCAACGCCCCCTCCCACGTCCACTAGCAACCCCACCCCCTCGAAAACTTTCTTGTAATCTTTAAGCAATACGGACATCACAAGCCTTGTGTCGCACGACATAGCTTCGTTGAACATGTCGCCCAATCTCGACTCACTCCCTGAAAAATGCTCCCAAACGGTCTTCCCGTGCGCGATCTCAAAGGGCGACCCATTGTTTCCACTAACAAGCCATTGGCTCATATAGTGCCACACTTTCACCATTTCCGGATTCGACATGACTTGCAAATATGGCGCAACAGCCATGGGATTATTTTTTAGAAGGAGGTCTCCGGCCGGAGTGAGCCAATAGCGCGCCTCTTCATCCTCCGTGGTGTTGAGTTTGATGAAGAGCTTAGAGTGGACGAGTGAGCGCATCAAGCGATGGATGCAATTTGACTTCGCTTTGTTGATGGGAAGTGCGTCGACTAATTGGGATAGCGACATTGGACTTCCGTGGCGATGGATGATGTCCGGGATGCCCAACTCGACGGCGCAATTTAGAGCCATTGTGTGTATGAAGGGAAATGTGTTGTTCCATACTTGAGCTTGAGCCCCAAGTAGTTCTTTACTCTCTATATCAACATTAAGCTTTGCCATTGTTCTAACACTGATTTTGTTTAGTGATGTGATATGCAAAATTGCAATTTCTAAGCACATATGTATGTAATATATATATATATATTGTCACATATAGGAGGAGTGTTCAATCTTCTAGTTAAATCTTTTGTCACAATTCACAAGTTTAGCGTACTCACACTTAACCTTTTTTCGTCATTCAATAATTCAATTAGTCAAATTAATTCAAGTACAATTTAAATAAGAATTCAATATTGTCGATAATATCAACAATGGTGTCTAAGTGAATAGCTAAAGTTTAAATCTTTAAGTCATTTTTGCATTATCACTTGTCTATTAATATTCTAAATTGTATCTCTTAAAATATATTCAAACTCAAGTATTTGGAGTAGCTTCTAGAAATGCTGTGACGACTCAAGGTTTTAATTATGCCGCACTACAAATTACTTGATACAATAAATTAAGAAAAACAAGGCAGTCCGGTAGACTTTTCTATGGATAATAAACTAGTTTCGACATTTTTCGTGTCGTCTTATTTTTTCCAAGTCAAGTCGTATAGAAAAATAATGGGCATCCTCTTCACACGAGTAAATTGCAAAAAATATCACACACTTATACACTATTATCATTTTTGTCTCGTATTTATCTCCATGGCAAAATATATCCCACATGTTTACAAAAGTCGTTATTTATGTCCTTTTCTCGCGCGTGAAATTCACACCAAGCGTTTTTACGCGCGGCCACGCGCGGTCAAATGATAGAAATAACGAATTTTGAAAACATGTATGATATATTTTTCCAGAGAAATAAATACAGGACAAAAGTGATAATGAGGTATACGTGTGAGATATTTTTTGCAATTTTCCCCTCTTCACACTATTCGTTTGTCAATCATATTCATAAGGAAACTTAATTTGTCATCTTCGCTAACAAGCAAAACTAAATGAACAAAAGTTTTTGAAATCAAACTAAGTATAAAACAAATGAAACGAATGAAATATTAACCAAATCTATCGAAATCCTGATTTATATTTATACTTAAAAGAATTTCAATTATTGAAAGTATTAAAATTCAAACTCAATTTAAGCACAATAAAAAATCGATTGACTCAAGAAAGTAACGTATTTTACGGATAATTCTACTTAAATAAAAATAGTTAAATAAAATATTTTAATTTAATTTAACTCAATATAAATTAAAGAAACATAAATTAAAAATAAATTAAACCCACATAAATTGATAATAATCTATATTAATACTATTCTAGATTTAATTAAATAACTATCTCTAAAATAACTATTAATGACTATGGGTGCGTTTGACAATTAGCTGATAGCTAGCTGATTCAATTAACTGTTAGCGGTTAGCTGATTCAATAAGCTGGTTTGACTAGCGATTCAATTAGCGATTTGTATTAAAGTGTTTGGTAAAACAACGGTTGACATTAGCTGTTTATACGTAAAAATGACTATTAAGAATATTGATATGTTATATTTAATTTTGTTAATTTTGGTTTGAAATTTATGAGAATTTTTGTTATTAATTATTGAAAATTATAAAATATTTATTTTTATTTTTATTATTTAGATTTGAAAAAATTATTTTTACTAAAAAATAATAATTTTTTATTAAAATTATGTAAAATATGAAATAATAAATCTTTCGTGTATATTTTTATTATGTTAATTATTATTTTAATATATATAAATAAATTAATAATTTTTTTTCTATTTGATTTATTTTAAAAATTTATATATTTTACAAATAAAATAATTTATATGTAATGATTAATAATAGTAATTATTTTAAATTTATAAAAATAAAAATATAATTTAATAAATTAAATATATTAAAAATAATTAATAAATACTGCTATAAAAATATATTTATATATATAATAAATAATTAAGTTTTAAAGGTAAATAAAAAATAACTAAAATTAAAACAAAGAAAGTTGTAGATGAGCTTTTAAAAAATGAGCCTTTAGATCCAAAAAGCGTCGAATAAGCTATTTCCCAAATATGCTCGTATCTAACTTACTAATAACCACGTATCTTTCAGTAAGTTCTAGAATAAATATACATAAAATAAATAAAAGTTGACTAAGTATAGTACAATAAATTAAATTGCAGCGACAATAAATGCATGATTTATTGTTGGAATTGTTGCCGCTGAAATTAAATGTTGTTGGATAAATGCCGCTTTATTATCACTAAATAAATTTTTTTAAAAAAATAAATATAAATATTTAAAAATATAATAATTTTTTATATTAAATTAAAATTATATATATATAAATCAGCTGGCTTGTTCTAATTAATTTAATATGTTTCAGAATACACCTAAATTGAACATTTTTAATAAATATAATTGGTTTACTTTCTCCTTTTATGTTAACCTCGTC
Organism: Andrographis paniculata; assembly: GCF_009805555.1. Lineage (NCBI taxonomy): Eukaryota > Viridiplantae > Streptophyta > Magnoliopsida > Lamiales > Acanthaceae > Andrographis > Andrographis paniculata. The sequence goes on from NW_026137587.1 coordinate 7,716,001, forward strand.
GGTGTTGACTTTTGGCCGCGGGTATTTTTGCTCCAAAACTGAATTTGGGCTCACAAGATAGTTTTAAAGCAAAATCTCACCTTAATAAAAATAAACATTCAATAAATAATTATTTACATAAAAATAATCTCTTATAAATTAATTTAGTTAAAATTAAATATATAAATAATATATAAATGACAGCCTAAAATATAGTTAAAGAAACATATTAATTTAATTAATTTATACACCAAAATAATTATAATATATATCTAAAAACTAATAAATTAATATTTTACATATAAAATATAATAAATATAATTATTGGAATAAATTAACATAAATAATATCAAAATTCTACATAAATAAATAAATATAAATGATAAAATATGTCAAAATCAAGAGTTATCATAAACGTGTGTATGTATATTACATTTGTTTATATGAATGTATTTATTTTTTAAAAATAATTGAAGTATGATAATCTTACGTTTGTAAATATCGGTAGAAATATCTTATGTCTCTTCCTCTTCATCGTCTAGCAATTGTGATGTTTTACTAAACTTTAAATTATAGTTTTTCTGTCTTATTTTAATTGACATATTTTTTATTTTTGTCCATATCATAACAATTGACATATGGTCAAATTTAAAAATAAATTAATACACTGATATTTGTTGAGTAAATTTTGTGTAAAACTCTGAATTTCAATACTAAGTACTGTCACCCGGTATACATGCGCTATCCTCTTCTATAACTCTCTTTACGATTGCCCAAGAAATCCATGATCATTCATCATACAATTATGATACTAGCAAAATGTCTTCTATGGTTGGACCTACAACTTCTCAGTCATCAGATGAGTTTTAAACCACCATGAGAGGTCTAGGAGTTCTTCAATATGAGGATGGGAAACACAAAAATCTTTATGTGGATGTTCAATCTTTTAGTAAAATCTTTTGTCACAATTCACAAGTTTAGCATACATATATATATATATATATTACATTTATTTATGTTGATGCATACACGTGTACTCCATATTTATCTTGCTGTTAAAATATATAACACATGTTTACCAACATCACTATTCATATCCTTTGCACGTGCGTCACATTTACACCACGCGTGGCCACACGCGACTAAAGAATAGAAATAAAGACTTTTGCAAACATGTGAAATATATTTTGCCATACAATAAAATGGGGTATACATAGGGATGTCAAATGGGGCGGGTCCGGGGAGCTCTTAATGGGGCGGGTTCGGGTCTAAATAATATGTTTCGGGACGGGTTGTAGATTTAAAATTTTAAACCCGGTCGGGTTACGGGTTTTACTAAAAATCCGCCCCAACCCGGACCCGGACCCGAACCCGGATAACTTTTAAAATTATTATAACTAATATATATGTACATTTATATAATAAAAATATATTATTTATTTACTTTCAATTAGTCGTCTGCTCCAAATAATTAATATATGTATATTTATATAATAAAAATATATTATTTATTTATTTATCTTATTTTTATGGATCAAATATTTGATTGTTTTTAGATTTTTTTTTTAATGCTATTTGTTTTGGTATTCGATTGTTTAAAAAATATTTATTATTATATATTTTAAAAAAAAACAGGTTTGCCGGATCGAGGGTTCGGGGCGGGGCGGGTTTCGGAGCCTAATATTTTTTAGCGGGACAGGTATCGGGGCTTGTAGAACCCGTTCCGAACCCGCCCCGTTGACATCCTAAGTAAGTATACGTATGAGATATTTTTTGCAATTTTCTCGCATTATGCTTTATAAGTTTAAAAGACTACTTGCAAGAGATTAACCATCTTTCCCAATTTCTCGAGCTTCTAGCACTAAGTAATTAAAAAACAGAAGATGGCAAAACTTTCAATTACTTTTAAACTTTAAAATTAGAATTACAACAAATAAATAATTTCGGAACAATAATCAAACTTTGAAAATTTGAAGTTCGCTCCAGGATCGTGTCGATTGGGTTAATTAGTATGGTGATAATTTAACTTAATTAACAAATATTTATAAAGAATGTAACAAATATTAATATAATATATAACATATTATATAATTATATATAACAAATATATATATTTTGAGCTCAATTTGCTAATTTGACCCATCAGCACTCTAGCCGACACCTTTGAAATTACAAATAGATATGTGGCATGGAATCACTGACTCTTTTCCTTCATGCGCCCCCCCCCCCCCCCCCCCCAAAGTGATATATATACAATATATGTATGTAAATATGATATATAAATATAATATATATATATATATATATTATGGGGGCGTGGAGGGGAGGGGCCGGTGATCCCTTCCCCGAAAAGATAGAACAATTACATCTCCACACAAGCATCCCAAGGATATATTACATGTTTGATAATTCTTACAATGCAAAGATGGTACCAAATAACATAAGCAAGTTGAACATAGGACCATCCAAATTATTTTCATGGATAAACCTCAATTACAGATCTCACACCTAACACAGGACTTATCTTATAGGTAGTGAAGCCAGCATCTGTGAAAAGCTTTGCCCATTCTCTCTCACTTCTTTCTTTGCCATTAACATAAGCCATCATCGCCATGTCGAACAAGAGTTGAGCTTCTTCGATAATCTTGTTGTTGTCTCCTTGGCCATCATCCTTCAGAACCACGTCGAATATGATCACTTTTCCTCCTTCTGTGACTGCTTCTCTGCATTTCTTCAATATTCTCGCGCAACTTTCATCGTTCCAGTCGTGCAATACCCACTGTCGAATTTTCATATCGCAAAGTTAGTAGTGTCTCAGATTAACTAGCTCAATTCTATGATTGAACAATTCTTTTTTTTTTTTTTAAAAAAAAAAAGAAATTGAGTTTTACCGTAATGATTTGATATGAAAACAATATCTTGTGGCATTTATATTAATAATACTCTTTTGTCGTGATGACATTAATTTCTTTGCGACAAATTTCACTTTCTTCTTTGTGGTAGTACTCTTATTGTTGTGATGAATACAATAAAGATAATAAAAGTCAAAAAAAATAAAAAAATAGAATTATATGATTCATCGACAGGGGTGTTGACTACGTCTATAGCATAAAGAAAATAATCTTATTGGAGAAACTTGTACGATTCAGTGAAATGACAAACAAATATCAAAACACCGGATTCAAGGCATCCCAATACTTATTTTTTAGGATGGAATTTCAATATCAATTTCATTTAAGAAATACTTATGCCATAAATATTGTATTTTGAAAATTATGAGCTATATACCTTGAAGAGGATAGCATCACCTCGAGGAATGTCGTCGAACATGTCTCCTCCAACAAATGTCAAGTTGTGTGTCCCTTTCAAGCCAGCTACAACCTGTGGGAGATCAAGAACAACGCATTCCATGCCCGGAAATACGTCATGGATTTCCTTTGTTGCTGTCCCAATACCCCCTCCCACATCCACAAGCAACCCGACCCCCTCGAACACTTGCTTGTAATCCTTGAGCACTACAGACATCACAAGCCTTGTGTCGCACGCCATACTTTCATTAAAAAGGTTAGCCAATCTTGGCTCGTCACCATCAAAATACTCCCAAATGCTTATCCCGTGCGCAACCTCAAAGGCCGACCCTTCATGCCCATTAACAAGCCATTCACTCATATGGTGCCATGTTTTCATCATGACCGGGTTCGAAATGACTTGCAAATATGGTGCAATGGATATAGGATCATCCCTTAGAAGGAGGCGCCCGGCCGGAGTTAGCCAATAATGCACCTCTTCATCCCCCGGCTTGTCCAAGATTTCGAGTTTGTCAAAGACCTTACATTGAACAAGTAATCGCATCAAGCGACGGATGCAATGTGCCTTTACTTTGTTGATGGGAAGCGTGTCGACTAATTGGGATAGCGACATTGGAGTTCCGTGGCGATGGATGATGTCAGGGATGCCCAAATCGATCGCGCACTTTAGAGACATGGTGTGTATGAAGGAGAATGTTTGGTTCCACACTTGAGCTTGAGCCTCAAGTAGTTCTTCATTATTAGAAAGCTCCATATCACCATTAAGCTTTGCCATTTTTCGTACACTGATATTGTTTAGTTCTGTCATTTGGCTTTCTAAGCACACGCAGATATATATGTTGGGAAAGAAAGTACACCTGAGGAAGACAAACAACTAATACAAACACAAAAATAAATGGTCCCTTTTCAATTAATGTAAGAAGTAAATCTACAAAAATCCACTAAATCAACCATGAGACTTCATGAAAAACAAAATCTGCTTCACTACAACAAAGGATCTTCCAATCAACCCCACCTGATCATACCTGTGATATATATATAATTTTTTATTTGTTCACTTGGCTTCACTCGTTCCTATCTTTTCTTATCCATAGCTCAGCTTTTTTGTTTTCTTTTGGTTTTGATGATGATAGATTTGGATCAGAGCCGTTTTGGTCTATCACAAGGATAAATATACGACAATTTTTAAGATGAATATTTTCATATTATATATATTTTATAATAATTACTTTAAATATACATATATTTTTTAATAAAAAAGGCTCCAAAAATTTTGATCCCCACCGACTGTGACTTGGATCTATTTAAAGTAAACCAAATCTCATCAAAACCAATCAAATTTCAGGCAGAAGGAAAACCAACAAAATATATACAAATAATTAAACCATATTGGTATATTCATGTTTAGAACAAATCTGAACCAATATCTATGATATACTATTGAAGAAAATCATTACAGGTTTAACGTATACCACGACATTTATTTAGCAACATAGACACGTGAACGACACGAGTATTTAACTTAATTTGTCCAAATTAGATAATAATTCATATTTTAAGAAGTGGGACAATAATGAAAATTAATATAGTTGAATATGATCAATTAATTGCAATAAGTTTCGAGATTGATAGTTTGGTATTCAACATGCTTCATGTTGATTCATTAGATTGCAGTTATATATATATATATATATATATTGTTGGTCTTAAACAGTACCCTCTAGAAAATTAAAAACTTGAGCTTCTATTTACCTATTCTTTTTAATAAATAATTATAAAAAATAAAATTTTAATTATTCGTTTTATTAGAATAAAACATATAATTATTAATTTTAGTAGTATTTTTTTGTTTTAATAGGATACATATATATTATTAATATTATATATATATACATGAAGAGGGCCTCAAGGACTCAAAAATTTTGGGCCTTGGCCATGGCCCAAACAACCTAATCTAAGCCAGATTTGTGCTTTGAGTTTGATTGTTGATGTAGATAAAAACTACATTCCCCTCATATTTCTTTAGAAACATAGAAAATCTTTTCAAAGAGCTTCAAATAGAACAACAATATATTAGATGTGGATAAATAACTAGTCAACAAAAAAAATAAATAATAAATAAATAACTAGTCGCGCGCGAAAGGATGACCCGTGCCATGACAAAATAAGTCACATTAGCTGAATCAACATACATAAAACTCTCGCATTTTTTTCCTATCAAATTTGTTTTATTATCGTTTTGCTCGATTAATTGTTGGCTCTTAAAACAAACACCATTTAAACAACTTCAAACTACGGCAGAAATATCAATGATATCGATCGGCAAATTAATACAATAAGGGGTTTTCCACACAAATATCCTAGGAGGAGGATAGCTTGTCTAGCAAATCTTATTAATTAGTTATACTATGCTAAGACGATCGATGCAAATCATAGATATACAGATAATCATCATCTCAACTTTAATTTCATGGATAGACCTCAATTACAGATCTGGCACCTAACACACGACTAAACTTATAGTTAGTGAAGCCAGCATCTGTGAAAAGCTTTGCCCATTCACTCTCACTTCTTTCTTTTCCATTAACACAATTCATCATCAGCATGTCTGAAATCAGTTGAGCTTCTTCCACAACGTTGTCATTGTCTCGCGGGCAATCATCGGTCAGAACAATATCGATGATGATCACTTTTCCACCTTCCAAGATTGCTTCTTTGCATTTCTTCAATATCCTCGTGCTACTTTCATCGTTCCAGTCGTGCAATATCCACTGTTAAAGATCCAAACCACAAAGTTAGTAGCTAGCGTATGTGTCGATTAAATTGGTCAATTCCATGCTCGTAAAAAATAACAAAGAATTGTTCATGTAAGTATTAAATAAAAATTTTATCAAAAAGTTTAATCTTAAAGGGATACAAATCAATATTTATTATATAGTCAATCAATGCACCCCTTCATGGATAAGATAGATTTACACTACATATGAAACTTGTACGTGAATGATGACAAATAGAGGATGATGAGACTAAAAAACAAGATATTAGGCTTTAATACCGGGGCATGGATCATCTGCTGATCCGGTCAAATTAGCATATTTATAATATATTTATAATACAATATATATTACATTATAACTACGCATATATTATCTTATAACAAATCATATGTCATATGTTATCCATATAATATATGTTGATCCGATCAAATTAGCACCATGCTGACTTTGGTCAGATCAGCACAGGATTTGCAACCTTAATACCATGTTAAAATGATTATATCTTAGATGAGATGGTCAATTAACGGTAGAGAAACTATAAATTGAATCCGATGAAATCGGGCATGAGTTATACCTTGAGAAGAACAGCATTGCATCGAGGAATGTTATCGAACATATCTCCTCCGACAAATTTCAAGTTATGTGTTCCTTCCAAGCCAGCCACAACATGTGGGAGATCAAGAACAATGCATTCCGTGCCGGGGAATACGTCTAGGATCGCCTTTGTTGTCGTCCCGATACCCCCTCCCACATCCACAAGCAACCCGACCCCCTCGAACACTTGCTTGTAATCTTGAAGCAACACGGACATCACAAGCTTCGTGTCGCACGACATACTTTCATTAAAAAAGTTAGCCAATCTCAACTCCCCCGCGGCAAAATGCTCCCAAATGCTTCTCCCGTGCGCCATCTCAAACGGCGACCCCTCATGCCCGCTCTCAAGCCATTCCTTCATGTGGTGCCACGGCTTCAACATGACGGGGTCCGAGAAAAGTTGCACAAATGGCGCGACCGTCATCGAATTATCCTTTAGAAGGAGACTCGCCGCCGGGGTTAGCCAATAGTGCACCTCCTTATCCTTTCCCTTCTCCTGAATCTCATCGAGCTTTATAAAAAGCTTCGATTGAACGAGCAAGCGCATCAAGCGACGAATGCAATGCGCCTTTGTTTTGTGGATAGGAAGCGCCTCGACTAATTCGGACAGCGACATCGGACGTCCGTGGCGACGGATGATGTCGGGGATGCCCAATTTGACAGCACAATTTAGAGACATGGAGTGGATGAAGGAGAATACGTGTGTCCATACTTGAGCTTGAGCCTCAAGTAGTTCTCCATTGTTCTTAGGCAGTTCGAAATTACCATTGATGTTTGTCATGATAATAGATATCGTTTGAATTTTGTATTGTCTATCTAAGCTTATATATATATATAGAAGAGGGAGACGATGAACAGTAGCCTCAATGATTTACTGAGAAAATACTTACTATAAAATGCTGTTTAGTAAGTATATTAATTTATTTGTATTTTTGCTAAACTATAATTATAGTTTTACACATTTAAAGTAAGTGAATTATTTTTTTGTATCCAATTTATTATAGTTGTAAAATATGGAAAGTTATTAAAATATTATTTAATATGTTTCTATTTTTGCTAAATAATATGAATAATATTATAAATTTAAAACATTTGAATTTTTTCCTTTAAATAAAAATTATTTTAATCGTAAAATATACATAAGTTTATTAAGACAGTGCTAATTTATTTATATACGTATATAATGTTTTTTATCATGTAATTTTTATATATTAAAAAGAAATACAATAAAATAAATTTATTTAAAACTATAATTTTAGTAATACAATAAAAATAATATATATATTCTAAAAATATTCTCAATTGTTATTCTACTTCTACTTATAAACAACTAACATAAAAAAATTGTTTTATCAAATATTCTAATACAAATAATTAATATATTCAACTAATTAAACTAAATAATTAATCAATTGGCAATTAAAAACTATAACTAATTGTTAAACACCCCATAATATCATTATATAATTTGCCTATTAAATACGAATTGATTCAATTGATTGCTTATTTTTAGTTTAAAAATAAAACATAACTCAAATTAAAAATACTAAATAAATACATTCTAAAAATTATTTTATTTTTATTTTAAATTAATTTATATTAGTAATATATATAATAGAAAAAATAGGTAATGTAATATATTAAATAAAATATTGAGTGTCAGTATCACTCATCATCCATATGCACCGGACACCCTTTTTAAAGTGTGGGCACACTATTACATTAATGTGTGTATGCAAGGAAATATCTTGCCTCTCCCTTTTTTTTTTTTGTATGACTAAACAAAAAGATAATCAAATTGTCCCATAAGGGATAGCTGATGGTACCATTGTAGGGAGTGAACTTGTAATAAGTCATGAATTTCAACCCCTGACGCCTCCAAGTCCACACCCAACTTGCTCGAAGATATACCGCTACAACAGGTTATGTTGCCATCAACTTAAATATGGTCCCGTGAATCTGACTGTGTTAGTTCAGTATTCATGGACATTGAAGAGGGGCAAGCAAGTTAGCTGAGATTGGCTTTCAATAGATTGCCTTAAATCATAGTACTTGCTAATATTTGAACTCATCGATTATTGGTTAATAAACAAGCGACAAATCAAATATCTATTTTTTATTTTTTATATTATACTTTAAAATAATTTTACATAGATCAATGTCTATTTACATCCCATAGTACAAATAACATTCCAACATCTCTTTTCATACAAAACCAATTTTACTACAAATGAAAAGAAACCATTCACTATCTATCAGCAGCACTTCTGTTAAATCTTGAACTTTAAATATAATGGAAAGTGACAACAACAGCTGCAATATCTTGCAGTTTGGAGAATACCTTATTAAATCATCAGTGAGGATAAATATGACAGAAATGATTAACCTATTATTAATAGACTATTACAAGCTATAAATTACTATATATGCCCTTATATATATCAACAATTCGTATGGGAAAATTCGGCAAAAGTGTAAATTGGAAATAAAAAGAGTAGGTATTGGCTCACAAAATTGTAGAGCTTGAAGTAGTCTCACTCCTTTGGCCTTTTACTCATAGCTTTCCGCTTGTTGACATCCAGGTATTTCTTTCTTAGACGAATGGCGCTAGGAGTAACCTGCATAGCCGAGAAAAACACCAAATAATGGTGAAAAGGGAATGAGAAGTCTGATTGATCAGATATCCATAGAAGAACCAAACTAGAAATCACAAATGCAAACTCATGTAATAAATATTTCATTCCAACTAAATATGGATAGTTTCCCTAAAGTGCATCTTTCATGAACCTCTCTAATGATAATAAAAATAATATACTGAAACTTGAGCAAGTGCATACCTCAATTAGCTCATCAGAAGCAACGTACCCAATCGCTTCCTCAAGAGTCATCTGCAAGTAATGCAGCAACAATATTTTCTGTCACTAAATAATAATAATAATAATAATAATAATAATAATAATAATAATAATAATAATAATAATTTATATTAGCCTGAATTGAGAAATTCCATAAGAGTCCAATCAATTGGTGTAAACTCATTTGTAAGATCAAGAACCAATTTAAGGGTAAAGGAATGAATTGGAGGACATACAATTCGGGGAGGAGTTAGCTTAATATTTTCATCCTTGGAAGGTGCACGAATATTTGTCAGCTCCTTTGTTCGCACAGGATTAACCTACAACAAGCATGAATTGAGGTTATATACTTTACTGAACGGAAGCATGATATTCTATAAATGTACATTTTCCATACATCAAGATCTGTATCTCGGGAATGTTCACCGATAATCATGCCATCATATGTCTGCATTGTTCAAGTAAAAAAAAAAAATTGTAAGTAACTTGGGTAATGCAAAAATATAGGAAAAACAGAAAATATAGAATTGTTTTGCTCATTATCAAAATGCCAAGAGAAGTAAAGAATATAATCATCAAAACCTCCATTCCAGGCTTGACAAAGAGTATGCCACGAGCTTCCAAACTCATCAATGCATGAGCAGTGATGGTACCAAATCCCATTGATACCTATTCAGTCACGTTCAGTCAATTAAACGAGGGTATTAACTGTAAATAGAGTAGAGATTAAGATTGACTTAGATGTCAAAGTATAACTGAACTGTTTATTTAGTTGGAAGAACATAGATCAAAGTGTTAAAAACAAGTATGAAAGCAACATCAATTTTGCAACTTGTTAAATTTACCAGTACTCCTTTTCGGACATGTCCTAGGGGGCCTCGGTATTTCTCATACTCTGCATAAACAATAAATATAAAGTAAATTATTATACATATACATGTGGCACCTCAAACCCTGAGAAAAGCAGAAGCAAGTATCAAATAATTAATAGACCCAAGCATCAATAATAATAGCATTAAATTTATTTCCCTAAGAAACAAAATTTGTGAAGTTGTCTATAAGATGGCTTGCCCGCAAGAAAAAATATCTCATGCATTTAAAGTTTAAAATATTAAAGATCATGACAAGAGATAAGAGAGTCAGAAGATACAGAATTATCACTTTCCATCAATTCCTAGAATTGGAAAAAATATGGATGACTTTCTTGCAAAGTGCAGAGCTAGGATCTGAGATGAGTTGTCTTCATGATGATAGTGTTCTTATTTTGAGTTTTCTATTTTGATTCATTTGGCCAGTTTGCACTGATGGTTACCTATCACTTCCTAAAGCTCTGTTTTTCTAACCTATTTTAATGCACAAAAAATCATTTCACTATCCAAAAAAAGCCAGCAGGCAAAGTACAGTATGTGTCAGAAGAAATAATGTTGGTTCAAGATTACCCTTTAAATAAAAATAAACCAGTAACAGAAGCAGCAAAAAAAGGGCAATCATCACAACACAAGGCACAAATTTTTAAACAAAGATATGTAAAAGTGGTTGGAAAGGCATTATTACTCAGGAATGCTCGATGCATAAATCCGGTGCCTCTTGTATCACTGTTGAAAACACTTCTATAACCAACCAACCCCCTGTACATGAAACATGTGAGGTAAAAATATCAGGACTAAATATTTTTAGACAGTTATTAAAATAATAATTAAAATAAAAATCACATACTCAATTGGTGAATGCTGCAATTTAGAAGTTAAAAAAAAAAAAAAAAAAAAAAATCTGTGGAGGAAAACATGATTGGTGATGAATCAACAATCATGTAAATTATAACACGATTATTTAATAGTCATGTAAGTGTAAACAAGCCCATAGAGCAGAACATAAAGAATTTGCATTCTTAAAACAAATAAAAGGATGAATAAATAAAAAATGGAGGTGAAACATAATTCTAAGAATGAGAAAAAAGGATATCTGTACATACCTGGAAGGACAAGTCAGACAAACTCTAGTCCTACCAACATTGCCTGGGACTGGCCCCATATCAGTAACCTCACCTCGCCTATGGGAAAGAGCTTCCATAACCAAACCCACGTGCTCTTCATTTACCTGACACATATAAGGCACATGTCATTATCAAAGTTATGGTTGGCTTTAAGAAATTACAAATTCTGCTCCAGTGCTATCACCTCAATTGTAACCTCTTCAATTGGCTCCAGCTTTTGCCCATTTTCAAATTTATACCTGATTACATACAAACATCATCCACATCTTTGATAACAGAACCATTTACTGCTATGGGGTATAGTGAGTAATAATAAGCTGAAAGTAAATCATTAAGGACCGTATATAATTGAAATAAAACATTTCAATAAGACCCAATAGACTACAATTTTTATTCTAGAAATATATGTACTCATAGATGTGTAGCATTAGAATGAATTTTCACTAACATCACTTAGAAATAAATGAAGACAATATAAAAAGTAAATAAATTAATAAAAAAAAAAAAAACCCAGGAGAAGAACTTACATGACTCTAGGAGGGGACACAGAAAGCTCAAACTTTTCACGCCTCATGTTCTCAATAAGGATACCTGTTAATTAGGGAATACTAGCTTGTGAAAAAGGAATATGACAACATCAACATAGATCAACTAAATTTTACGTAATAAACACAGAAGATTATAAGTAACTTTGTACGGAAAGAATAATATCTAAGCATGAGACCTCACCTAATTGAAGCTCTCCTCTTCCTTGAACTTCATAAGAGTCTGATGTACCAGAGAGAACATTTATTGCAAGGTTCCTTTCGGCTTCTGCCATTAAGCGATCACCAATTTGTCTTCCAGTTAACTACATGTATAGAGAACACATAAAATTATTTAACATACAGCATACCTTATGCCCAACTGAAATCAGTGAGAGAAGCATGCAATGAAAATGAACTTAGACACATCAAGAGAAGGACAACTAGCAGTTGTCTCATTAAGATTTATTATACATTCATGCCAGAAAGTTAAGCATAGTGAAGCTGGGGGACAAAATTTGAGAGGATTAGATGTGGCAGGTAAAAGATACATGTAACATAGCAAACAAAGGAAATTTGATTTTCTTACATAAGTACCATCTCGGCCAGCTAATGGTGAGTCATTAACTCCAAAAGTCATGGAAATGGTGGGGGGATCAAGCTCAACAGTAGGCAAAGCTGTCAAAACCTAAAAAAAATAGCATATATAGTATTAGAACAAACGTAAATATATCGAGATGACAACATGCCAAAAGTAATAATGTGATCATCTAAACAAGATAAAAAGGTTAACCAAAACACAATCACTTCTATTATGATCAACAAGGATTATGAGAAACAAATGAATAGAGATTGAAGGGAAAAATATAGGTGCCACAATACTTCCAACATGCTCATGGAATTAAATAGAGATTAAGGAAATAAAAAAGGAGTCAAAAGTTGCTAAATTAGGATTGAATCTAAGCAGTTGACAGCAGAGGTATGTATTAGTGAAAAGTAATCAGTATACCTCAACGGTTGCTACAGTGTGCCCTATTGCTGGGCTAGACAGCCCAGCTATAGACACTATATCACCAGCACCAGCACTATCAACTGACACAATATTCATGCCTTTCTTTTTCATCAGCTTGACAACCTACACAATTTTATACAAATCCTGTTTAACCATTACAAATCATACAATAAGTACCTATAAATACACAAGAGACAAATAGGGCATCATGATATCTTACACAACAGATTTCTTAAGCATGTTCATTCTTCATATAATATAATGCAAATCTTGAGCAAGTGATCAAAGGACACATTATATTATATGAAGAAACGAACATGCTTAAGAAATCTGGTTTTCACATTTTGCAAAATCCTTAAGAATATCCACATAGGATAATTGACTAAAAGTAGAGCATCACAACAGTTTCAAGGCCAAAACCTTCCCCTCTTCAATTTTGACAGTCCCAGAATCCGTATTTTGAAGTCCATGCACTTTATCACCCACTTGGAGGACGCCAGAATATATGCGACCTGTGAGGATCCGCCCAACATAATTATCTCTTTCCATCATAGACACCTGAATAAGGAGTTATCAGACAACTTTATCAAGGTTCCTCTGTAAAAGGATTAGAATTGCATCAATAAATAATAAATAGCAGCTGAAAACAGCTGAGAACATCAATGAAGTAAGAAGATAGACTAAGGGACTGTTAAAGAGAAACTAATGACAGCAAAATAAGGGTTAAAAGTTTTATGTGAACCCCTAAACATTTTTATCCTCACTAATACGATGACACCAATTAGGCAATCTAAATCTGATTATGAAATGCATTGTCAATGTTTTTCACATTGTATGTCAATTTGAAAATTGCCCAGAAATTGACCTAACACATCAATCGTAACGTGAATATTGTTTCTCACACACTAATCAAAAAATTTCATATAATAATTTTTAGATCAATAGATCATAATGCATATTTAAACTCAGATTGAAATCTAAAACTGTATATTCACTGAAGCCCTATGCCTGACACTTAATCATTATTTGTACATGTTATGAGATCATCTATCATTATGTACCATTAACATAAAGATCATAGATGATATATCATTCCACTTATTTTCAATAATAATACACACCATTTAACATATTTAAATTTATATCCATTCCATGGTCAATGGTAATGGTAATGGTGCAGTGAATTGAAGCTTCAGGAAGTGCGCAATAGATAAAATAATTCTTTCTTAACAATCATATAAAAAAATTTAAGAACAGTACATAATTAAGAAGGAAATGGAAAATTTTAAATCATACTTATGTTAATATCAAATGAGTAAAAGCTGAGAAGATGATCCCCAGTAACTATGCAGGTTTCATCAAAACAAATCATTCAATATATATCAAGGCTTGGATCTTTAGATCATCAATAATCCTACATATTGATCGAAGGAAATAATCAAGCTCATTCTAACTGCTCAAAAATGCACACGCAACTTTTATAGAAGCACATGTACAATAGATATGTATGATAGTCAAGCACAGGCACTAACCAACATCTGAAAAGGGGCATCAAGGCTAGCAACAGGAGGAGGAACATGTCTTATGATTGCATCAAGTAGTTCAGACATGTTCTTTGTGTTACTGGGAGGACTTTTGGTGTAGGAGGATGAGGCCCACCCTTCCTTTGCAGAAGCATAAAGAACAGGAAACTCTAATTGCTCCTCTGATGAACAAATGCAAAACAAGTAATACAGAAACTAAAAAACAAACATAAGCTATAATTTAAAAAATGTAACATATCAAAGACCTGTGGCACCAAGATTTGCAAAAAGGTCGAACACTAGGCTCTCGACTTCATTGCACCTCTCCTCAGAAACTATACGAATAGCATATTAGTCAAAAGGTACACTTCGAAAGCATAAAAAAACCTGATGAGATAATGAAATAGAGGATATAATGAAAGCAAATACCCTGTTAGTTGATTTTTTTCAAACATAAGAATTTTACAATCAAACTTACTACAAAGGTACCTGAAGGTCGGTCTACTTTATTTAGAAGAAGTATAGGACGTAGACCATATTTTAAAGCCTTTGCAAGAACAAATTTTGTCTGTGCCAGTGGACCTTCACCAGCATCAACAACTAAAATTGCACCCTCTACCATGCCCACAACTCGTTCAACCTATAAGAAGCAAAAGAATCTTAAGCAGTGCTATTCATCTACAAAAACCATTGGCAAGAATATTAATTCAGGCTTAGCCATGGAAATGACATTCAATTTTTTTACCATTAATCTGCATTCAAACCTACTAAAATGGAAACAAAATCTAGAATGGAAATCATTCACAGTCATAAAGTTGATACATAATAAATATGATCAGGATGCTTGCATCAATGACTGATAAGAAAAATATAAGGTTTCGGTGACGGAAGGTTTATAGTCGCCAACTTGAACAAGCAAGTTGAGCAATTTAAAAATGTTATCATTGTTTCTGCAGTGGTTTTTATTATCGAAGCCTTCAAGATATCAGCAAAAATAAATAAATGACTTTCCAATGTTCTTGCAGGCTCTAAACAATTTCATCCATTGTTGCTTAAAAAATATCAACATGAACTCAAATAAAGAAGTAAAAAATATCAACATGAACTCAACTGAAGAAGTACAGGTACTTCCATGAATTCCAGTTTCCTTAACATGATCAAATTAACTGCATGCAAACACTAGTCTGATTTCTGAAACAATGCTCCTGCTTTAATTCTAAAAGGGTGTGTTTAATAGCTTGATAAGATGTGATTATAAATTTACAATAATATAATGTAATTGTGTATTTGTGTATTAATTCTCATACAAATATTATATAAATTTCCTATCTTCCACAGTAAACAAGCCCTAAGCGTATAACAGTTATAAATTGAAGATTCAGGTGATGCATCACATATATATAGCTTGTTAGACAAAAACATTCAGTTCCCATATAAAGACCATGGCATACTTCACCACCAAAATCTGCATGTCCAGGAGTGTCAACCATGTTTAGCTCATTTTCTTTCCAGGAAATAGATGTAACCTGCAAAGTCAAGAATAATTGACATCACTACAAATATTACATCAAACAAATAACAAAAAAGTTCAGAAGATGATGTAGTGTCCATAGACTAGGAAATAGCTTTATTGAAGGTGTTAATTCTGCATCCAAAGAATTACTCACCCGATTCTGTATGTGTGTGTGTGTCATATATATGTATCAGAATGTGGCAGCAATATATTGAGAATTCAATGTACAGTTTCCATCAGACATGCATTTATACAGTTTATAGTTATACTGATAGCAGCTAGCTAAGAGTTTTGCCCAATCATAATACTGGCTCAGAAATAATACCTATTTCAAACTTCATCAATCTACTACCAAACAACTGATGGCAACTGTTTCAATCTGCTACCAATCAATAGTGGCAGCCGTAAGTCCGGCCTTTTTTTCATCACAGCCAGTGGAAACCCCATGTCAATATTAAAGACGGTAAGAATATAATGTCAATTTAAAGATAGCATCAATGCATACCACTATATTCAACAAAATGTTATCAAGAAACCTTAAGCTTCAAATTGAGCACAAGTTCTCTCCTTTAAATTATATCAAACCAAAGGTGGAAACTGACTACTTTAAAATATAAAATGAATAAACTTTAGCAATAAAATTTGCAAAACAACTCCAATTTCTTGAGCTCAGTCAATTGGTTACCTCTATTCAACCAAGGTCTTTCATTCCAAACCAATATATAGATTAACTATGAAAAATAAACAAATATCAAACACCTTGGAGGCTATGGTAATGCCACGCTCACGCTCTAGACTGATCGAATCCAGCGCACGCTCATGTGGAATATCGGCGCCGCACTGGCGCAGGAGCCGATCCATGAGTGTTGTCTTCCCATGGTCAACGTGAGCTATTACAGCAACATTCCGAATACGACTGGGATCGACGGCGCCTCCGGGAGCATCCGCAGCTGAAGGCAACGGCGCTGACGAATATGGCCTCGCCAAGCCCGCGTTTCCATGAGCTTTCAGGCGCCTCAAGAAATGGGAGGCAGAGGCAGAGGCAGAGACAGAGGCAGGGCCCAATGAGGAAGAAGAAGATGAGTAGAATTTGCCAGCGGCGGCGGAGTAAAGAGAGCGGAGCAGCGGTCCAACCATTCCTGGAGCCGCGATAGGGATAAATCGCTGCTTCTGCTCTGCTCTGTTCAGCAGAGGAAAGAAAGCAGGATGCCTCTGTTAGGGTTTATGGGGCTTTTCATTTGACACAATAATCCCTATAAAAATAGCAATTCACGAAACAACCCAATTCTTTTTTCTTTTCTTTTTTTTTTTTTTTAAAGATGTGAAATTTGTAACCATTATTTATTTTTTTTAAAGTACTTTAAATAAATTTTGTTCAAATTTACTAATTTCAACAAAACAAATATGAGTTACTTTTATACAAATTTTCTGACATATTTTCTTATTAAAAAAAATACTGCAATATAATATATATATATATATTTTAGGCATTCATAAAATAATATTATTTTCGTCCTACTTTAACAGTTTCATTCATTTTTTATGGGTTAATCTTTAAATATTAATTATTATATAAAAATATAGTACAAATAAATAAAAAATAACAAAAATATTTATATTACTGTCTTACAATACTATTATAATAACATTTGAAAAAACAATTATATAAATATAAAAATATTTTTAATATTAAATACAATGAGATAAAATATAAATAAGAGCCTTAGAACATACGGAACGGAAGGTAATATATTTTTCATTTTAATTAAAAATATTTAGTTTATATTTTGTATTTAATAATTTTTTTAAAAGAATCAATTTTTAAAATTTTTATTCATAATTCAAAAAATAAATTTGAAATGTAAAATCTAGAAAAACATATCCTCCACAATTTAAATTAAAAATAGAAAAACAAATGTTCCTTTCTATACAACTCAATATATTTATTTGACAATTTTTGTTTGTTATACTTAAAAAATATATATTTTATATTATAATAAAGTAATTATTTATAAATATCAAAATATTTTTAATTTTTATAAAGTTATAAGGACAAAATATAAAATTATCTTATATAGTTTAACTAATTAATAAAATATTACTGTATTATAAAAATAATAAAAAGATATGTCTTTCCACTAAGAATTTTTGTGAATAGTATGTTACAAGATACTTTAAAAAGAAATACAATTGAATAAATAACATTGAAACATTCACTATTTAAAAAAAAAGAACATTCTTGTACCTTAAAAATAGTTTGATAGTGTGATGTAGACTCATTAATTGTTTGTATAATCAAATATGATTCTATTAATTGGGCCATAATGGTTTCAAATATTTCAATTCAGATCGGATCGGATCGGATCGGATTGGGTTGGGTTGCGTTGGATTGGATTGGTAATTTTATAATTTTTATTATTTTGTTCCTATTTTTTAAAGTTTTAATAATAATAATAATAATAATAATAATAATAATAATAATAATAAGGGTAAACTGTTTTTTTAAGTCTCGTAACTAGACCCCCTTATCATTTTAGTCCTTTAAGTGGAGCCTGTCGCAAACTAGTCCCATAAGTGAAAAATTTTCGCTGTTTTAGTCATCCGACGCCGGAGATGCCTGCGTGGCTCGCCGGAGGTGACGTGTCCACCAGGTCAGGACACCTGGCGGACACGTGGACTTTTTTTTTTTTTTAAATTTTTTTTTAAACTTATTTTTAATTTTATTTGTATATTTTTAATTTTTTTATTTGGTCCAATTAAAAAAAATTAAAAAAATAAATAAATCCACGTGTCCGCCAGGTGGCGCTGACCTGGCGGGACACGTCACCTCCGGCGAGCCACGCAGGCGTCTCCGGCGCCGGAGGACTAAAATAGCAAAAACATTTCACTTATGGGACTAGTTTGCGACAGACTCCACTTACGAGACTAAAATGATAAAGGGGTCCAGTTACGGGACTAAAAAAACAGTTTACCGTAATAATAATAATAATAATAATGATGGCGATGGTTTAATAATCTAATACTTCAATTTCACAAGATGATAAGATATCTTTGCGTTGGATCCTAAAATTCGGAGGTTCCAAAATAATTCGTCGATTCATCGGTGTGGATTTCGAAAGTACTCCAAAGAGCTTGTCCGTTGTCGGATTTGGGACGGCTCATTCGGTGGAGCCTGCACGGCTTCGATCTTAAACGAGGCTTCGAACCTAAACGATTGATTTCGATGGATTTAAACTAACATCTACTAAAACTTGGATAAATCTACTGGAAATAGGATAAAAATATGCTAGAAACATAAAGACATGTAATTCAAATTAAAATACATAAATGGAAACTAAAAACTACAAAAAGAAAATAGAGAAATATGCAAGTTCATTTTCTTGTGTGTGTGTGATGTGTTTTTCCTTAGTTTTAATCTTAAAATGGAATAACCGTCTCTTCCCACTAAAAGAGGCAGTTTTAATTATTCCTCCACTACTCTCAACTGTCTAGTAACCTCCCACTACTGCCTCCAACTGCCTGGTAACCTCCTTCCACTACCTCCAATTGTCTAGTAACCTCATTTCATCCGTTCCCTGTAACCTCCTTCTATCAGCTCCTAACCACCTGGTAACCTCATTTCATCAGCTCCCAACTGCTTTCATTGCCTCTAGACCAGGTTCCACTTGCTCTGAACTTCTTTCATTGCCTCTGGACCAGATATGCCGTTTACTCTGACTTGTTTCCATCGTACTCCTAGCCGGTCCACGGGGATGTATCCCCAACAGTCTCGAGTTAAATAAAATCTTCGGTTTTCCTCTTGTTGACTTGTTTTATGGAGCTTTTTGAATAAAATATGAAAGTGCATAGGTCTTCCACTAATGTTAAGTACAAAATTATTAACACAAGGCCAACGGAGGTAGTTATCCCATGATCTGTAGAAGCTATTGCTTTTTTTTATATTGTGGAGTCAACCTTCCTCTGCTTTGTGGAAGCATCGCAGTCCAATGTACCTAGTTGTTTTCAACCAAACGGAGACAACACTTTCTGATCTTATGGAAACATTGTTCCAGGATAGAGGCACCATAGTCCAATGAGTTACTGTCCATGAAGGTTGCTGCTTTCGGCACTGTGAAAGTACCACAATCCAATGGAAACTGTTGGCTTCAGCTCTATGGAGGCAACAGTTTTTGGTTCCGAGGCTTGAACCTCCATTGCTATTGAGCGGCCCCATGGCCAATGAGCTCTGACTCCACTTTTATCTTTAAGTATCCTTCACGTTCAATTGCTTTTGGACCCATGTCCAACACATTGAAATTGATATTAATGTAAGACTTTTTTTTTCAAAACAAGTATAACAAAATATGTCAATTTAGATAATTTCACAACAATTTGTATGGCCAACACATGTGAAATCCAATGTTTTGTGATTAAAATATGACATTCAATTAACTCCCACTCATTGTTAATAAAATAAATAAAGTATAATCACTTTGAATTATGGTTAATTTGTTTTTTTAGCCACATCAAAGTGCTTTGTCTTGCCAAATATCAGCTTTAGTTTTGTAGTGGAGATAATAATACATACATACATACATATATATGTACATACAAAATTATAATAATAATATACATTTTTATATGATCAAATTACAAAGTTGCCACATTTTCAAAACTAGAGCTACAATTTTAGGATAAAATTACAATTTTGGGCATTGGATTTTAAATACACTATTCTATTCCATTTTTTTTTTCTCCAAAAACATCAAATCAAACACCTATTTTTTTTTATTTTTTATATTATACTAAAAATCAATTTTACATTCAAAATATCACATCAACATCTATTTATATCACATTATACAATTATTCAAATTCAAAATTTTTACTATTCAAATCCCGATTTAAAATTCAAACCCCCAAACAAACACACATATAATATGATATCAAATTTCACATCAAATTCATTTCATGTCGTATGCTTAAGCTAAATCAACAACATGAAATCCTATCTCATCAAATAAAATAATTAACGCTCAATTGAATCACAAAAGTGTCCTATCATATCGTAAAAGAATAAAATATCAATATCGCCAATAATTATTATTGGCAGTTGAATAGAGACAAGCCACTTTAAAATTATATTTTCCCATAAAGTCGAAAAGGGGCAATGCCTACAAATTTAGCTTTATATGTGTTGTTTGTTGGGATTTTTTTGAGTTTGCACTTTGTAAAATTAGACTTATTAGTTCATAATTTAGTATATCCTTAATTCTAATGTGGATCCAAATCATAGAATTATGTCCTTATCTGTCTCTAGCCTACTTCTCATGCATGGCCTTCGCCATTAAAGTTGCTCGATGAATATTCTACTTGGAAAAAGAGAATCGAAACATATAATATTTTATATTAATAAAATACAAAAGAAATAAATTAAAAGTTGCTAGGCGTATTAATCTTGCGTGCTTTGTGAGCTAGGATTTTAATAACTTCATGGATTCATGTAGCATTTTAGTTACACCTTTAAGATTAGGGTTTTCAAACTTTTAAATGTAATCATATATATATATATATGTATATGTTTGATTCCTAATTTATTTTTGTTGTTAGTTTATTGAAATTTAATTTATTCTACAACATAGATCACATGCTGAATCCATAAGAATCAGCCGTGCTGGTAATATATCTTACTTACTTTTGTATAATTATGATTATAGATGCAAAATTAGTGGCTGAGATTATATTCAGCAATGCTGAATTAAAATATAATCTCAGCATATGATCCATAACCTTTATTCTAGCGGGTTAATACTCTTTTTTTGTTAAAGAAGTGGATGGCAATTCCAAATGAAGAAGCTCACATCATTAAACATTGATGGTAGATATAAGATTATAATGTAAAAACAATAATGGTAATTTATGAATTAAACACTATATATAATGATTTTATTTTTTATTTTTTCACATTGAAGAAATTTTAGAAGAGGGCAACTTATATTTAATTAAAAATGACAATGCTAACATATCTAATCTTTCTTAATTTATGGATCACATGTTTTTTTATTTATTTATCAGCTTGATTAGGTTATGGAAAGAACTAATACGAACAACATCATCATTAGAAGACATTTGGCAATATTAACTATATATATCATTAGAAGATCAACCACAGCTGATCACTCTTTATTAATTACACCAGAAAAACCACACCCTCCATATATATATAAACCATGAAAAACATGTATATATATATAAAGCTAGCCATGACACCAAACAAAAGTAGTAAACCAAACATTGTGCAGTTATTCAGCCAGCAGTAGGACCATCATAATGATGCTGAGGATTCGGCCCACCCGGCGCCGCTCGATCCTGATTCAGATCCTTCAACATCCTCCTATATTGCTCGAAATCTGCCGGTGTAAACCCTAATATCACCTCAGTCGAATCACCACCCGCCTTTTCAGGCATCCTTTCCAATACTCGAGACTCGGAATATGTGAGGAGGAAAAAAAAGAGGAGGACGAAGAAGAACGAGAAGAGGGACACTCTTATGAGAGCCATTAGTATATTTTATTTGGAAGAAGAAACCCTAAATTGAGAATTATTGTGAATAAGGGTGATTAGATAATTATTGTTTTGTTTGCTATATCTATGTCTTTATTATCCAATCTAGCTAGATATATATATATAGAGGATGATTTAAGGCACCTGGTTCTCAAAAAATTAATAAGATTGATTATTGTAGTGGACAAAATGTGATATTGATTTGTTTATTGCACAGACAAAAGCTCTTGCGTGGTAATTGTCTTTTCCACGAGGGAGTTTTAGAGTTATTATTTAAAGGAATCACACCAAATCCTTCAAATCTTGATATATATATATTGCTAGTGGAAAGTTGTGATTTTAATCTGTATTTGAATTTATGTTTCTTGGACCTTTAAGAAAATGAATCCCTATTCGAAAAGATATGGATATGCTCACACTAACCCGTATATCGTTGAAGTTTCCTATTTTTGTCTTCTGGCACCATAAATTGCGCGGAATGGCAAAGGACTTGCATTATAGAATGAAAGAACAGAAGGATTTGATGAACTCCTAAAAGTCATGCATAAATCTTCAATTATAATACTCTCTTTTCTTGATTCTTTCCTCACAATTGCAATGTTATCTTTAAATGTATTTTTGAGTTGTAAACCTATATGTAGTTGTAATTTTTTTATTTTTTTTTTAATGACGTGGGAACCCGCAGCTGCTACCCGAAAGTGTGCACCGGGTAAACTCCCGGTCGAATATTTGTAGTTGTAATTTTCATGCTATAAAGTGAAGCTATAGAGTAGTATCAATTTTTATTTATTTTTTTATTTATATTACAAAAAAAAAAAACTCAACGAATTCTAATTCTAAGATATTCCGTTCAAGGGGTATGAGAATAATGAATTACACCGCACATGCAACACTTTCAAGAGTTTAACTGATTATATTTTAGATTAATACAATTCCTATAAATTATGACAATCTCTCTTAAGAAGCAAATTTGGTTGGCTAGTAGAATTCTAGTTCGCAAAATATTTATGCAAATTTATCGAGATTAATTTGCAGCCTATTAAGTTCAGGCGTCGGGGCATTATCCAGAGCGCACTCGTTCGGGTAACGACTGCAGATTCTTACATTATCAAAAAATAAATAAATAAATAAATGTTACATCAATGATTCATCAAGTAAGCAACAAGTCCGGCCTTGTTTGGATTTTTGCGCACGGGATCGTTGGTTCCAGAAGGGTACTAGTCCCTTGTCAAACACATATATATCTTGTGTACTATAAACAAGTCTTATTTCATTATTGGTAAAAAATATCTTATAAATTGTTCCATAATGTAACAGATATCTATAAAAATGAATTTTCTAGCACGATTTTCACTTATATGGCTTCATCCTTAAATTCCTAATGATTTTTTTTCCCTCTAATTCCAAATTTTTGACTTGGTTAAACTCCAAAATGTCGGTCACGTCAGCTCTAGCATATAATAAAATCCATTTTAGGTATGTTCATACATATGTTTGCTCTCATTTATTCACACTTTTGTTGCATCCTTTGCAAAACTAGCATCGTTATTCTTGGATTGATACATCGTTATTCATTGCGTACTTTGTTTGTTGATCGATGAACATGAATAGTTTCTAAACTTTACTTTCCTCGAATATCTGGATCTTAACATATACATATACATATATATATATATATTAAACATATTTTATATATTTATGTTAAGTAAAACCATATGCTATTAATGTATTTCACCCATAAATAATATACCAAATAAATTTTGTATAAAGAAGAGCTCAATTCCTTATCATATCCCAAAATTTGTATGTATTCCCTTTCACTTTTCATTTATATAAAACAATAATACATTCACTTTCAGTCATCTCCAAGTTTGGATATGACCAGTGCAATTTATAAAGTGTGAATAGATTAATCTAATCATTATTGGAAAGCATGCATTCTTCATCACTATATATAATTAAGCATATTTTGGAGTCGATCGAGCCGCCCCATACATATCCAACGTTAGTATCTCAGAAGATTCAAACAATAATTAACATAATGAAATGCCACAATTATTTAATTAAAGCAAACGAATGATTAAATGAATAATTAGTTATTTATTTGTACACATCAATATACAACCACCAACTTTGTAGCACTTAAACGTTATATATATATATATATATATTACATGATTTAATTAGTACATATAAATATATAAAAATTATTTGGTGAAGGAAAAATTAATCGAAAACTTTTATTATTGTTTTGTCTGGGGGATTGGATTGGATTTACACTTTTCATCCAATTTTTTCTCCCCAAAAACATCAAATCAATCACCTATTTTTCATTTTTTTTATTATACTAAAAATCAATTTTACATTCAAAACATCACATCAACACCTATTTATATAACATCATACAACTATTCAAATTCAAAATTTTTACTATTCAAATCCCAACTCAAAATCCAAACTCCCAAACAAACACACCCTAAACAGAAAATCTAATGTATGCGTATATAAATATATATATCCGGAGGTTTTGGTGTGGCGCTTAAGGTGGAGTTTTAGCCGGTGCTTAAGGATATTGTAAAGATATAAGACAACATTAACTTATTCATAAAAGGACAGAGATTCAATTTTAAAAGAGAAGCAAAACAGCTACCATCCAAAGACATCGAAGGAAAGAATGGTTTTCTTACTAGATCCATTGTGGAATTGAAGAAGAGGTACGTAAGATGCAAATGGCTGTCCACAATGATCCAATATTGTTGCATAAAAATTAAAAAAAAAAAGTATATACATACAAATCATTTCATTATAATAATATGCAGACAGTAAAAAGTATATTGAATATTTTATTCTAAACAGTCAGAATTGAGATTTATAAATTAAAAGCCTTATTACATTCTAAGATCATTCTCCTTTTGTGTTTAAAGTCATTTCAAAGTTTGGTTAAATATAATCTTCAAAAAAATATACAGCTTTAGTTTAGTATTATACCCTCATAAATTAAATACTTTATCCAAAGCAGATTGGATTGTTTTTACAAATAATTCAATAATATTGTTTTGCTTTAAGAAATATATTATCGACGGTAAAATAGCTTTTTAGCAACGATAATATCTTATTTCCATCAAACTTTAAGAAAGGATATCACTTGTATATATAAGACTCAAATTATAATTGTTCATATAATCCGTGTAATATTTTGGTTATTTTGTATGAAATAATTTTGTGCACGTTAATATGCAAAGAAGACTTATATACGTTTCAAAAATGATATACAATTGTTATCACTCGGTTGGAGATTTATTCAATACACACTGAAAAAAAAGGTGCTCCAAGTTCTTGCATCATAACAAAATATGATATGCAATTGCCTCCTAAAATGCAAAATTTGAGTATTTTAATATTTATAATTAGAAAATGATATACATACTCATATTTTACATAATAATAAAAATAAAAATCATTAATATGACGACTAATTTAAAAAAGAGTTTTTTCTTTTTTTTTTTTTTTTGCTCAATTGGGATTCAAACACATGAACTTTTTACAAGTAGTATATATATATATACTGCTATTCACATTACCTTCATAAATGTTCGATTGATTAGTTAAAAATAAAAATTAGTTCGAATACAACATTTTGAAAGATTTTGATAATATTCACGATAAATAATCTAGAATTATAATAATGCTATAACATCACCGAGTAAATTTAGTATAAACTCATTAGAAAAAAAAATAAAGAAAAAAAGTATTATTACTAACAAGATTAGCCAAGCTCAAATACAAATTAAAAACCAATCTATGGAAGATTGAAAAATAACTTAGCTCAAAATACAAATTATAAACCAATCAATGGAAGATTAAAAAAATAATTATCAATCGAAACTAAAGCTAGCTAGTTTTATACAAGCCAAGCTCGAATCATATATAAATGAGCTTAACTAACTCACTTGTAAAGTTGGCCAAAAGAAGCTGACTGTATAATCACCATACCATAAGGAAGTACTAGGTTCATTTTTATTTATTTATTTATTTTGGCGCACTATATAAATTCTTGGATCAAACATAATAACTTGCAAATTAAACTAGCCGATCGAGTTAGCCACACTAGACAAATTAAGTCTGTGTCGACCAAGAAGGCATTAGCCTAATATAAACTAGTGACCTCATCGTCAATATCATACTATACTACACCAATTCTGTCATCCCTTATCGGGGCTTAAGGGATATTGTATGGTATAAGACACCATTAACCTAGTCATAAAAGGACAGATTCAATTTTAATAAGGAAATAATTTAACCAGCTACCATTTAAAGGCATCTACTAGGTAGCTAGGTTCAATTTTTATTCTCTGTGTTGGTGATTCGAAACCAATAATGTGCATGGATGATGCATCATAGCTGTCCAGCCACTCTATGGATACATTCATGAATAAAAAAATAAAAAAATAATAAACAAATTATTAAACAAATTTGTAGCAGCAATAAGAAAACCCTAGAAAAGGTACTGTTGTATATATATATACACATATATTAGAACTCATCAGTAAGATGAATATAATGTGTTCTTGGAAGATTTGCTTGTGCTTCATGTTAATGTGGGGAATGGTAGTGATGCAATTGGAAGCTCGAAAATATGGACTCTTTGGGAGGGGACTAAGTGTAAGAAAGATTTTGCTCGAAGAAGACGGAGACAATAGTGATGCTGGCTTAGATGGCGTGCGAAGGATCATCAACAGGCCGAGCCCCGGAGGACCCGACCCTTACCATCATTTCAATATACCAATGCCGTAAACAAAGTGTGTGTGTGCGCGCTCGCGCATGTGTTGTTTTTAATGAAATTAAAGCACTAGCTTGTAATTGTTGGACTTCTAGGCGACAAGCGCGTTCTAAGAACTAATCATCGACATGGATGATGAGAAGTCGCTACCTTGATTGGAGCGTGTAAGTACTAATAAGTTGTAGTATAATTTCATTTCAATTCGTATATCAAATTATCATTTTTTATCTTATATTTATTTAATATTATTGAAATATAAAAATAAAATTTTCTATTTCAATAGTAAAATCTTATACATCAATAGTATAATACATATCATATTCAAGAGTTCTATAAATCTCTCAAACAATATAAATATTATAATTATAATATATATATATATTCCAAATATATCGTAACAAATGTGTCATCGCAACTTAGTTCCTATAACACTTAACTCCCCTTGTGATCTACCTACAACTATTCAATCACAACTCTATACCTCAAAGAAGTATAGCTTTAGTAACCATCTTTCCATGCTCTATTTTAAACCATTTCTTCAATACTAGTCTTCTACTTAGTTCAATTTTTACATCTAATCTTTGTGAGCAATCTTTCCATTCTTCCCAAACAAACAAAGTACATCAATCATGCTTCAATATTTATATTTATATCACATTAATAAACCAATGATTCCTCCAAGGCATGACCCCCCTAACCCTAATTCAAAACAAAAAATATAAAAATAAATTCCTCCTTTCTCTTTCCTTCCCCTTCATTATATTCCAGAACGGAATATATAGCGCGTCAATGCAACGCGCCAACGGCACATCCGCGTGCGCATCTTGCAAGCACCAACGCAAGAAGTGCATCGACAAATGTGTGTTGGCCCCATTCTTCCCGGTCGACCGGACCCGCGAGTTCCAAGCCGTGCACAAAGTGTTCGGCGTTAGCAACATCACGAAAATTGTGACGAACCTCAAGGAGGAGGACCGGAGGAGGGCAGTCGACTCGCTCATATGGGAAGCCTTGTGTCGCGCAAAGGACCCTATCCTCGGCCCCTACGGCGAATACCATCGGGTGTGCGAGGAGCTGAGGCTCTACAAAAATCAGTATCAGATTCTCCACCATGTCGTGCCATCGACACAAGGGAACGTCGTGTACAAAGGAGCTGCGACGGCTGCGCACGGCCTAGTCGGGTGGGGGAATAATGCCAATGGAAATGGCAAAGTTGTCGCCGGAAATGGTGGCGGCGGCGGTGGTGCCTCCGCCGGCGTCAGCGTTGCTTACAACAACAACAGCAGTGGATTTCATACGGCAACGGTAGCAGCAGCCATGAGGGCAGAAAGTGACAATGGATCTGCTTTGATTCTACCTGAACAGCATTTGAGGAATGGATTCAATCAACACTACTTCCTCAATACTGGTAATTAATTTATATCATTAATTTATAATGACATATTTGATTAATATTGAAGTAAAAGTGAATTATGAAATTGGGCAAATCTTATACTTTCATTTCTTAATAACCATTTTTTTTGTTTAATTTATAATGATATATTTGGCTAATCTTCATATAATTAATTACAGGTCAGTACAACCCAATGGATGCCAAATCTGTGGAAAGCACACTATGGGAAGGCAGTTCATAAATTAATTGTTGTTGTGACATTATTGTATCTTTTATTTATAATGATTCATTGTAATGGGATAATAATATTCTTGTATAATCTAAAAATAATCCATTTTATTTTTTTAATAAAATAATGCAATTTATTTCCCCATTCGGATGTAATTTGAAATTCTGAATGACTGCTGGAGAATTGTTTTTGTACATATATATATCAATTTTATTTTATTTTTTTGAGAAATACTTTGAAGGATGGAGATTATGAACAAAAATGTTTGCTTTATGTATCAATTTGATTCTTTGTTAAAATTTAAATTTCAATAATGTTGAATCTCGAGTGGGTAAACTGGTCACACCACGAAAAATTTGGACTCAGACCTTAGAAATATGCACGAAAGGAAGTTTGGGCCAGACAGACAAAATCCAAATAAGAATCTTGGGCTAAACTTTTTTTAAAAAATACAAAATATACTAATAAATATATAATACAATATAATAGTAATAAATTATAAATCTTTAATTTCAAAGTTCCAGACTTTTTCTATCGTATTATCACTGGTAAACTTCGTGGTTCTCATTCTAAATTAAAGAAAATCATTTAGTGACACACTTTGGGTGTGTTTGTTTGAGGGATTTGTTTGGATTTTTACTATTCATTCAATTTTTTCCCCCCAAAAACATCAAATCAAACATCTATTTTTTATTTTTTATATTATATTAAAAATCAATTTTACATTCAAAACATCACATCAACACCTATTTATATCACATCATACAACTATTCAAATTCAAAATTTTTATTATTCAAATCCCAACTCAAAATCCAAACCCTCAAACAAACACACCCTTTAAGAAAATTTATAAAATAAAAGTTATCATGGACTAAATTTTCTTGAATTAAAATTTCTTAAACAAAGTTAGTCGAAGAAACAACTTTGTGAAAGAAAGTAATTGAAATCAAAATGAATGCAAATACCAATGGAAAGATGAGAGTTTGGTAACAAATTGCATTTAGTATTTGTATTTAAATAATACTAATATATTATTTTATAAACTGATACATACGGGAAAATTTTTATATTAATTTTTTTTTTTAAATCAAAGAGAGTAGAGTTTCATACTATGAATGATCCAGATGATTGAAAAAAAAAAAAAAAACCAATTCATTCGTGTGTGTATAAATATTTGTTTGATTCTCTTTGATGCTCTAAATACAAAATTGGCTAAAATTTATAGACAGTTGGTTGCCGATCCGAAAATTTAACAAATTTTCGAGCTCACAATGATAAGGGCTACGAAAAAATGATGAGTATAATCGATGTTCTTAGCAACAGCCGCTTGGGAAGTCGCTGGTGTGATTGGGCCGGCCCCAAAAACCCGAGATCCGCTCGAATTTGTGGTGTTCAACAGAGAGGATGTTGTGCTACACATGTTTGTCCACATATCACAATTATTTTACTATTAAATTTTTTAGCATATATGTGTTTTCAAATCCATTAAGGTGAATTTTACTTTCTATACATTAATTTCATTTAAAATAAATATATTCATAGGCCAATTTGATATAAAATATCAAAATTCAGATTATAAAATAAAAATAAAGACATTAGGAAATATACACAAAGTTTTGCAAAAACTTTATTGAAAATCTTCACAAATTATTATTATTTTGAAAATGATCATAGGTTCTAACAACATAGATATTCATATATAACCTAAATGCTAAATTTTTAAATATATCAAATTAAATATTTTTTTTTTATATATATAAAATTTCCAAAATTTGTTATCTAAACGGAACAATTGCTTTCTTTGAAAGGTATAAAAATAAATGAATAAAATTTGAATAAAAGTTCACTTCAAATTAAACTAATATGTATGGACAAAAATAGATGAAATATTTTGAAAGTGTAAAGAAAATTATTTTAATGAACATGTATTTTAACACGAATATCTAAACTATCTTATATGAAAATTATTTCATACAGGATTTTTTGTCAAAATAATTAATTAAATCATTTTATCTTTTATCTTTATTTTGTTATTTCTGAATTTTATGTGCTTATATATAATCCTTATACATATTGAAATTAAAAATTTTAAAAAAAAATCAAAATTAAAAATCACCTGATGGATGGATAGCGACACGTGGCATAACCTGTAAAAGAATGTAACATCATCATCACGGCCTAATAAACGCCTTTAATGTGAACATATGACTACGATGGACAAAAAATTAATTTAAATATAAAATATGAAATAAACTAAAGATGAGCAATCATTTAAAAATACATTATTGAGAAGGTTGTGATCATAATATTTCGAAGTTTTGAAAAGTCTTTAAAACAATACTATAGAAATTTGATAATTTTTCTATTGTCTAAATATATGTTTTTTTTTTTTTTTTTTTTTTTTTTTTTTTTTTATAATAAAGAAGTATTATTATAGTAATATTTATATTCGCAGATTCTAACTTTAGTTTTAACCCCAAGTGCCTTTAAATCCTGGCCGTTGATTCTAATCTTATAGCACTATAAAAAATTAGAAAAGGAAGAAATAAATAAAAAATGAAGTCTTGGCAAGAATGGGTATGACAAAGACCAACTTTAATTAGTTAAGCTCGATCCTGTTAAGGTTGAATCTAGAAATTAAATTCATGGAGGAGAAAAAATTCATACTTGGATCGGAGCTCGTGGTGACGGCGGAGCCGCCAAAATTGCAGCTGGTCGGAATCGGATTTTTCTGATAGTAAGAATTGAATGCATAGGACGCGTGGTCGCGCACCGTCGTCGGACTGTAGCAGCTCCCGCCGGGCTGGATGGCGGAGCAGTCAGCGCCGCCGTGACCACACGCGTAGTCCAACGCCGCCTGCAATGCCGCCCGCGACACGGCCTGGCTCGCCACGCACCAGTTCTTCGACGGCGTACCACTCGCCGCCGCCGACGACGACGGCGACGGAGTAACCACCGGATTCCCCGGGTTGACGATGGTCGGGGTGTCCCGGCCGGCGTCGGTAGGGTTCAGTACGGCGGCGGCGGCGGGAATTGACGGGATAATTGTGGTCATCGGAGTGGTGACGTCGTCGGGGAGCGGCGCGGCGGCGGGCGGGAGGAGGAGGAGGAGGAGATGGGCTGCGAGAATGTGGATGAATGACGTCGGGAAATTTAGGGTTTTGGTTTTGTGGGTCATTATTGCTTGTGTGGATGTCAATGTGTTTTGAGGTTTTTGGGTTTTTTAGATTTAAATTTGGATGGAGATGGAGATGGAGATCCGACATAATATAGATATAGATAGATACACATATATGTGTATGTAGTGGTAAGTGGGAGTGTGGGGTTGAAGTTTGATGGCAGTAATGATGGCGTAGATATTGCGATTTTCACTTTTTGCCTTTTTTTTTTTTTTTTTTCTTTTTTTTTCTTGCTTTATCCAGCAATGATGCTTAGTGATCATAAATTTTTATTACATGTGTCTTTTATAGGTAAATAGAAACCACTCTTTAAAAATTAAGATGCTATGTACGTAAAACACGAGTGAATTTATGATTATGTGATTATAAGTTTAATTTGTTTTTATATTTATGAATTTTGTTTGTTACATATAAGCATACCACGTAAAAAAAAAAAAAAAATTTGAATTCACGATTATAAGTTTACTCAATCACCTCATCCTAAAAATTATATTAATGCAAAGTTGATGCAATTAGTTCATTAGTTGAAAGTCAACTTGAAAATGCATTTATTTTAATTTATTTTGTCTCTTTTGTGACCCTACCATTTTATGGGTAACAATATTCTTTTGACGTTTATTGTTTGGAATATTTTTAAATTTAAAAACGAAAATATATTAAGAAATATTAATAGTAAGTTTATATATATATATTATAAAAGTGTATTGATTAATATCAACAACTCATATATGTTGATATTTTTCATGTAAAATGTGAAGATATTTTTATTATTGTGTAGATCCATATTTACTAGATTAGAAAAGAAAAAAAAATAAAAAAATCCATTGATAATATACCATTCAAGATATAGATAAGAAATTTATTGAATTGAACTTAATAAAACCAACATATAAAATATAATAGTTTAATATGGTCATAAAATTAAACGAGTACATGAACACAACCTTAACATTAAAAATTGATTTAATTGGGCATTGGATGAGATCTTGCCATATCAATTTTGATATATAAATTCATGTACTTTTGACCAATTGGTATCATATAAATACATATGCTTTTTGACCAATTGGTATCCAAACTTGTAGCTAGCAACCTAGCTAGTAATATAATATGCATATTATATTGAATGGTAAATTGTTTTTTTAGTCCCGTTACTAGATCCTCTTATCATTTTAGTTCCGTAAGTAGAATCTGTCGCAAACTAGTCCCATGAAGAATTTTTGCTGTTTTAGTCCTCCGGCGCCGGAGATGCCCGCGTGGCTCGCCGGAGGTGACATGTCCGCCAGGTGTCGCTGACCTGGTGGACACGTGGATTTTTTTTATTTTTTTTCATTTTTTAAAATTTTTTTTAAAACTTATTTTTAATTTATTTTTAATTTTATTTGTATTTTTTTATTTTTTATTTGTTACAATTAAAAAAATTAAAAAATGAAAAAAAAAATCCACGTGTCAGCCAGGTGTCGCTAACCTGGCGGACACGTCACTTCCGGCGAGCCACGCGGGCGTCTCCGGCGCCGAAGGACTAAAACAACAAAAAATTTTCACTTATAAGACTAGTTTACGATATGCTCCACTTACAGAACTAAATGATAAAGGGTCTTAGGGACTAAAAAAATAATTTAGGAATAACACAAAATGGTGTTTTAAATTTTTTATTTTAATTCTTCAATATGTACTCAATGCTAGTGAGAATTTAAAGAACTATTTACTTGTACTTTTAGGTGAACTTTTATAATATTTATCAAACCTTTGATTCCATGAACAAAGTTACATGAATGATCAAAAGTCATAATAGTGATTAGTGGCCATTCCACTATTATTACTTTTTGTTCTTACTAATTCAATAATATATATATGAAGAGACGTTGCTTGTTACACCAACTCGATCACTCTTTACGATTTATAATTATTTTGAAGAGTCTAAAATGGCGTCAAATAATAATTAAAATATATTTAAACTCGTGTAATATTACATTATTTTTTCAACGATGATTTCACTCGCTAGATGATTCTTTCCGCAACAACTCCAAAGCTTCCCCGGCTCGCAACCCCGTCGAGAGCCTTAGCTTGCGATAATCTTCCACCGTGAAAGGGCAAAAGAGCCGGCCGCGCTCTACATCCACTAGTTCAACCGGGGCTTCGACTCTCCCTTCCTTGGGTCCTAAAACAAACAATGCTATTGAAATTCTTGTCGTCGGTTCTCTACATTGCACGCGGTGCTTAACATTGCACAATCTTCCATTGCTCCAAGCCTACATATATACGACACAATGTAGTTTGAAACATCCTTTGAAGCGAAGAATGTATCGAATCATTGTTTCAATAAAAATAAATTAAAAGTCGCGCTCACTTTTGCAGTATCGCCAAAATTTACTACAAGCGACCCTGGCAAGGGATCCACGGCTATAAATTCTCCGGATCGCTCGTCCATCACCTCTAGGCCGCCGACACATTCATCGTCTTGTAGGATTGTTAGAAAGCCCGAATCCGTGTGAATTTGAACTCCGGTTAAGCCGACGCTTTCGCGCGTAAAATTATACTTGTTGATTCTAAATTGGCATGTCCATTCTTTGCATAAATCCAGATTTAAACCTAAACTTTTGCAAAGTTTTTGACCTATCTCAATGGCTAGCTCTTGAATGGCTTCCGAGTACTTTTGGATAATCTCTCTATAATAAAGATAAATTTTTTTTATGAGCATATAAATGTATTTAATCACTACACAATCAATTATACATTTTTGGTAAGTTTAATCTTAACCTGGTAAAAATTCGAATCGAAACTGTAAGTTAGAAAAATAAGGTAAAATAAAAAGCAGTAAATTAGGGTAAAAATGGAGAAGAAATTAAATTGAGGAAACCTTTGATTGGGAGAGAGATGGAGCTGAGAGCAGAAGTGATGAAGAGCTTGAGGAGATCCGACGTCGTAAAGCCCCAGCGCTTCGTACAGCGGATTAGCTTTTCCCGGCGGGACGTAGCCGCTGCCGGCGATGACATCTTTGTTCCTCGCCTTAATTTCCGGCGGGAGATCCAGAAGGCATCTCACTGTGGCCTTCATCTCCGCCATTAACGCCGCCGGAATTGGGTGGTTGGTCAGGCGGAAGCACCCCCATTCCTCCGACGCCGGCAGAAGCTCCGATTGGAGCTCATCGAAATCTATGATGGGGGGCGCACCCATTTCCGATTGGGGATTCTGCAACTGCAACTGGTGGATCGGAAATTAAAAAGTTTATTTATTTATTTACTATTGCAAGATATATGGAGAGGATTCCTATGTTTATTTATTTATTTAATTTATTAGATAAATGCTCTCTTTGACTTCAATAATGGGAACTGTTATTATGTTAATAATAGCAAAAAAAAATTAAATTGAATGCTACAATATTATCTTACTTGGAATACAAGCATGAGACAAAATACATTAAATTGAATGTTTCAAATTCGTATGTTGGAGTCAAATGATAAGATTATAGTCTGCAATAACAAAGTCATCAATGACCCATTTTTTAGCTCTACTGGATAGTATTTGAACTTTTCTATAATTCATTAATATATACATATATACATATATATATGTGAGATATATATTATTGTCACTTTCAATCATATATTGTATGTATTATAATATTATATATTGTCTATTTATAGTGTCATTATATTTCTTGTATTGTTAACACCATAATCTTTCTATCTATATATATATATTTGGAGTTGCATCTATAAATAGGCATACATACATAACCTTAATTGAAACCTCACTAACTCATAAATGTTTTGCTGTCTGCGGACCAGAGGCCGCGGAGAGGGAAAATACAACGACCCACCCTCCCTCGTAAACGCCAGACCTCCGCCGCCTGCTGCTACGGCGGCGCCGTACGGCTACGACCGGAAAATTGCAAAGTCAACGGGCAACGGAATAAAGGACGGGAACATGGTACTGCTAGCCGGAGGGGGCGCCGCCTTGGCTGCAACAGCGGCTACCGTAGCTGTGGCGGACGCTGCTAATCCCGACCGCAATAATGGCGGCGGGGCGGCGGGTTCCAGCGCCTCCCAAGGCTGCTGCTGCGGTGGGGGAGATGGAGGAGGATGCGGCGGCTGTGGTGGCTGCGGTGGCTGTGGAGGTTGATTGATTAATTTGCCAAAATAATTAGGTATATAAAAGTATGTAATATTATTACTGCTGATGGTGCTGAGAGTTGATAATTCGCCGGCGCCGGCGATTAACAGTTGGTCGGCAGCAACTTGTATTATCAATTTACTTATTTTGTTTCATGATGATGAGAAAAGAAGTCGTGGAAACATTATTAGCTTTTATTGGTCAACCAAAGCTTATCCTAAAGTGGATAAAAATATGCACTGCACTTGAAAGAGTCAAAGCTGCATTTGTTACGAATTACAGAAACGAATTTGGATAGAAAGATAATTAACGAGGAATTGAAAATAAAAAATAATTTGAAACAACTTTTGATCTTCAATTAAACCGAATTTTTCAAAGGATGATGCAGAAAACACAATATATAAATATATATGAATATACATGCGGATCTTGCGTTCATCTGGCAAGTCGACATAGTTCGAATTTGATCGGATCAACATATGTCATGCACGTAACCAACATATATTTACACATAATATAATATATGCTCGAGTTATAATATAACATATGCTAATATAATATATATTGTATTATGAATATGTTGCGACATATATAAATATATGTTGATTACCTGTATAACTTATGTTGATCATACTCTCATACATATATGAGCGTTGATCAATCAGAAACAAGAACAAGACTATGATCAAAACCTGCAGCAGCTTGTAAAACCTCCGAACCCTCCAAATGTTCGATCAATGCAGGTTCAGCTTCATCCGCCGAGCTACCCAACCCGAGCCGGCCATTCCTGCCACACCCCCAAGCCCACGCCTCACCATTTTTCGTCACAGCGACTGAATGCACCCGTCCACCACAAACAGAAACCGGCTCTTCATCAGCCAGACCACCATACACAACCCCGGGTACATTCTCCGGACCCTCTCTCCCAAGCTGATGATTTCCATTCCATCCCCATGTTGTCAAAACACTCGATCCATCTTTTCCTTCGCCAACTGCCAACGAGTGCCCGAGCCCAGATGCTATAACAATAGGCGACATGGCTGTTGCATCTACATCCACAGGATACAGTCCTAAATCTTCGTCTACTCTGCCTAACTGGCCGTATGCATTGCTCCCTCCACTTAAAAGAGTGCCATTACCTAAATGTCGATCACCCCATTAGCTTATAACTAAAAACATTTTCTACAACACTATTCCATCAATCTTAAATGATCCCAAAAATCGAATTCTGCTACTAACATAAAAGCCATTCCAATTAAAAGCGCAATTTCGTCTGTATAAAACAAATGGATGGCTGTAATGACTTACGGCATAGAACTAAGGAATGGTCGAGGCCACAGGCAACATCCACAACTTCAACATTTCCCAGTTCTTCTATCAAAGTAGGTTCCCAAATGATCGGCATGTCCTTTTCCTTCTCGATTGCTTCTACAACTAATTTCTCAGCTGATTCGATCATTGACTTAGAATTCCGGTATGAATTTACCTTTTGGGTAACTGAATCCAATGGAGAAGCCTCCAACAATGTACTGATCTTCCCCAATCTACCATCAGCATAATAACCCCACCCAAACAATTTCCCACTCTTTGTCAAGGCAAGAGTGTGTCCCCACCCTAGTGAGACCTGCAACACAATAAAATCGAACGTAAGGAGTTTGAATCTCCATTGCTGAATGGACAGTTCAATAAGTTAAATTGCAATTCAAGAAGCTAGTTTGTCGAATTAGGACTTTACATAGCAATAGGTGTGTATCACCTCAAGTGATTGATTTTTATATTGGATTTGCTACAAGTACACCTTAAACATTACTACCTTAAAGATGAACGAAGACCACCTTAACTATCTCGTGTCCAACAAGTGCTTCGACTCTAGCTGGTAAAACAGCCTCAGTGATGTTTTGTCCGAGACCTAATTGTCCACGCTTGGATTTTCCCCATACCCACAAACTGCCATCGTCTCCTACGGCAGCCGATGCCACACCAGATGCAAATGCATCTCGAACCATCACTGTATCCAATCCTTCCACTCTTTGAGGTTTGCTCCATGACTCCCTAAACAAAAAAGAAAATGTAAATGTAAACCAGAAGAAGCATTATGATATATGTATCTAGTTGCAACAGCAAATTGATAAGAATTCAGAAATTATTCTTAAAAGCCCTAAATCCCTAAACACTTGCTTTACCAATCAGATAGTGTTTTTTGGGAAAAACCTTTGGGAGATCTCCCGTCGCCCAAGTTGGGACTCATTGTTACGGCCCCAAGCCCAAACATGCCCCTGAGAAGTGACGGCGAGGGAGTGGTAGTGACCGGCGGCGATGCGGCAGACGTCGGGGGGTAGGTCTGGGACAGGAGTTGGCTCATAAGCGTCGCAGCCAAAGCCTACCGGGGAACCTTCCAGGCCTAGCGCACCCTGAGATCCATCTCCGAAGCTCATCACCGTCGTCTTGGTGGATAACCATCGCCGAATCAGCCCAATTACGACGCCCGATTGGGATCGGCTCCGCCGGGAAAGCATCGTGATTCAAAGTTCTTACCTTTTTGTTAATAGTCGTATATTGTTATATTTTAACAGATCGAAGCAAACGACACTTTATACATAAATAAATAAAATCGCGCTTCGATTCCATGAATAAGAAATGACAATTATGAGAAATCCCCGATGAACACTTGTGCTACTACCAAATCACAGCATATAACATAACCAGAAAAGTTTAGGCATAAACAAACACCACCATTTCCATTCAATTCAATTCCAAGGACTGCCTGAACTATCTATTTATCAATAATAATAATAATAATAATCTAAAATCACTCTTTCAATAAGTGCAGTGCAGATAAGATTTTCAAGATCTCCATCATCATCATCCATCATGTGATTTCTGAGTCCCTTTGCCTTGCTGAATCTGCTGAAGCAGTGCAGCTGCCAGCTGCAGCGTCGCCTGCAGCCGTTTCTGCGGATCTCCCTCACCGTCATCCTGCCCGCCGCCGCCATTCTGGAACTGTTGGTTCATTTGAGGTGGTGGCGGAGGCGGCGGTAGCTGCTGCTGCACTTGACTGTACTGCTGCTGCTGTTGTGCGAATTCAGAAGGCACCTGGTGATCATTCTGCATTTCATAATTAGGGGGCGCCATGTTGTACGGGTAACTGGATTGGTTGATGTTTCCCAATGGTGCATACTCTGCAGAACCTGCCATGCCGACGAGTTGCCCCTGTTGCCCGAGAAGGGAGGATGCCAGCTGAGCCACTTGCTCCGCCGGGAAACTTGCAAGAGGCGTGGATGCAGGCATAGAAGGCCTTTCCGAAACTGAAAACTTACTGTTTCCACTCATCTGAGTATTATCAGGTGTGTAGTTCCGACTTGCCATTGCAGAGTAGGGGTGATCCATGGAGGGAGGTGGCGGGAGGTTTGATGGCGGCTGCACGGTAGCAGAAGTTTTAACAGCCACATTTGAGGTCTGCATATCATGGGCCGACCAGTTTGGTTGCCGAGCATAATCGTGCCCCTGTGCAGTTCCGGGCTGCATTGCAGACACAGAACCAGAAGACAAATTCACAGATTTGTCATCATTAACAAACTGTTGATGCGACAAGTAATGCCCTTGAGGTGAGATCGGCTTCTGGTACTGTAAATCACTCTGGAAAGTAGGTTCTCTGCCGTATTGCTGTGGGAGGGATCCAAAGCTGGAACCTGGGGTATCTAATCTTAAGACAACACCTGAGATGCTGAGTTTCCCCGGAACTTTAAGAACTTTCTCGGAGAAATCGGATGGAGGGACAAGGAATAAGGTGGTCGCCTCGTTCAGCTTTGCAACTGCAGCACGCTGCCTGTCGCCAAGATAGTTCATGAACTCATTGTAGTATGAAATGTCCGGATCGTTTGCAGGGACAAAAAAGACAACCCAAGCACTAACTGCTTGATAGTAATGCTTTGAGAGCATGTCTAAGGTTGTCCTTGCCGTGCAGTCTAGATATTCAGGTCTGCAGCATTGGAAATGTTTTCATGAGTAGCTGTCGGGGCAATAGACAAAAGAAGGCAAGAATAGAAGATTTGTAAATTATGCTAAACTCTGAGAATCCTAATACAAACAAGAGCACATCTACCATATAGCTAGGAAAAGATTCAATGGAAGCTTGAAATGGAAAATTGTATGCAAGACATTATAACAAAACCACACTTACAGAACCATGTCTGGAGGTTTTCCAACTGGAAAGCAGCGAGCCCGACAAATAGGATTTCCGCCCTTAGCTATAACACCCTCCCATTTCCACACTTCTTTTGAAGACGATTCTCTTCTTTCAGGGCTCAATCGTCTTCGATCAACAGGAAGCGGGGGCATCGAACCAGCCTGGTAATCATCGCGCAAGGCACTCCAGTGATCATCCCTTTCCCCGTGTACTTGTGCTGGAGTTATGCTCGATAGACGCTCGGGAACTGGTCTATATCCAGAATTTCTGGAATCATACATTTTTTCATGGCTCTCAGATTGGGGAATGTCATGGGGGAGGATATGCTTTGCTTTATCCAGATCTGAGAATGGATATTCTGGTAAATCATTCTCGGGAGGGAATGAACTTGTTTTTAGTTTCTTCGAACCAGGCAATAGGGAAACGTCTTCAGGCAAACCCCATGGATCGTCATAGATTGGACCCTGTCGAGGAAAACTGGGAGGGGAGAATTCGCGCATGCGGGCACCACCATAGTTTCTTAGAGGACTATCAGGATGTTCATAGACATTTCCAGGTAATCGCATATCGGGTCCTTGCCCCAGGTATCTCCTACGTTCAAGGGCATCATTGCTACCAGACCATAAATTATTATCCCTACCTATAATATTGCGATCACCAGGATCCAGATTAGAGGTGTAAGGGGATCTAAGACCAGGATCCTCAGGCATAATCCCGAAGTTCCTATCATGTTGGAAACGCTCAAAAGATCCAGCACGTTCATATGATCCTACATGTGGTGAAGGAGGGCCATTTATTGAACTTCTTTCCCGATTGGATGTCCCTGAATCACTCTTAGCAAAACATATATGTACGCGAGGATTTCCAAACAATTTTCCCTGCAGTGTTTCTTTAGCCCTGCACGCTGCCATCACCTTTCTAAATCGAACAAAGGCATAAGTGCGACCAGGAAATGTGGTTATTTTCTCAATTTCTCCAAATGGGGAGAAAGCCTTTCTTAGCACAAATTCATCCACTTTTAACTGAGCAGGAAATCCAATCCATAACACTTCACTGGGATCTGCATCTTTGTCGCTCATCTTGGATTTCTTCATATGTGAAGTCTCAGGGCTAGGTCGGTGATCTCTAGCATCCCTAGGGGAGAGTGGCGAACCTCTTGCCTTGGAGTGTTCATCCCGTCTTTCAAAGTGCAAGTTCCGCGCGGATGCTAAAGATTTTTCCTGTAAAATGGAACTGCATAAGATTGTGGTTATTTGAATATTGTTGATTGACATCAAAAGACAATGTATCGTCTCCAAACCAAGCCAATGCCACTTCCACATCCACAAACCCGCAGCACGAATATAAGCTTATAAAATATTCAATAGTGCCAGAAGGCTTCTAACACTGCCCATCCAACTCGACAACAGAGACAAACACCAAAATTTTCCCTTTACATAGGGTTTCTCTTCTAATGTATTAAACAGCATAGGTGGCATCTACCTGAGTCCCAATGTTTTCTTTAAATATGACCAGCATCACAGTTTAGGGTTAGAAAATATAGCTGTGTCTAATGCACTTAGAAGAGATTGGAAAGACAACTTGTCAAAGCAAGTAAAAATGAACAACTTTTCATAAGCAGTATTAGCTGGCTAACACAGATGTTACGGTTTAAGAAATAATATGTAAACAAAAGAAAGAGAGTGCCCAGCAACAGAACCAAACCCATTTTAAATCCTAAAATTGTTGAAACACATATCAAGTGAACGTCGCAAAATTAATTGAAAAGCATACCAAAACACATTCCATAAGCATGCATAACTTGTTGGGTTAAGTGTAGGGATGGGAATAGGCCAGGCCGCCTATCAGGGGCCTACGGCCTGGCCTACATAAGGCCTAGCCTGGCGTGATCTATTTACTAAAAAGGGTCAGGTCAAAAAAAATTTTAAAGCTTTTTTATTTAAATAGAACAGACTTAGGCTTAAAAAAAAATCTTTTTAATTAACAGGTCAGCCTATTTAATATTATTATTTTTTTATAAAAATATTTTTTATAATTATATACTAAAAATAACTTTCTATCTAATAATAATATTTATTAAATAATTTTAATTATAAATTTATTATAAAAAATAGAATTTTTACCTTTTGTATATATTAAATAATTGTTTATACTTTATTTATTTTTTATTTCTAACTACATTTGCAGATAAATAAATAAAAATATTATGTAGTTTTTTAAATAGGCTTGTAGACTCAGGCTTAGACCAGATATTTTTAAAATGCCTATTTAGCCAAAGTCTGACCTGGCCTATTTCCATCCCTAGTTAAGTGTCCAACAAAAACATCTCCAAAACATTCGAAAAACCACAACACATGGCTTTTTCATCATTGAAAGGTTCAATGTATGTAAAGAGTAAAGACAGGCTAGAAGAATGGTAAAAATCTTGTAGCAATTTGTAGAGAACTAACAACATTAAAATGGACAGATCCCATCAGAAGAAGCATTGACAGTAGCTGATGTTCTATCTCATTTCTTCAAAAGCAAATGGAGAGTAACACATCTTTCATGAGCAAGACATTGTGGACACAAATTTTTTAAGCATAAGCATGTGTGTAAAAGCATCTAAAAATTCAAATGCTCATCATTTCCAAGCCACAACAAAAGAATAAATCAAAGTCATAACTACTCATTCCACTTAAAATACAAGTTAGTCCATATCAATATACAAACATTTGTATAAATGAATGAATCCTAAATGTCTTGCAGCCATTAATTTAATTCAGTGGAAAGAATTAAGTACTAACAAACAGAAAAAGTCAAAAGGCACATCACACTTCGCTGAATGGAGCATCTTTTGATAGAGTGGAAATGTTCAGCTTTCTGTTAAAACCTTTTTCACTGCTTAGATCAACTAATTTTAGTTTAAGTTCACAAAAACTGTCAACTTTAGATAAAGGAGTTCAGAACCAGTGTATTCAAATACGTTGTCAATATCAAAGCTACAAAAATATCAGATATAGATTGAGGTCCACTATTTTGAAGTTGATGTGATACACAAAAATAATGGTTTCTAATTTTTATAGCAACATATATATATATATATATATATTAGATGAAGTTGAAGATGCAACAGAGAAGATGCATCTTCCTCTCACAAACACAAGACCACTTCAATGCATTGAAGCTCAGAAAATTAAGCAATTGTCTATTGTAACTTGTTAAAGAAGTGTAAAAAAGAACTGGCTTACAAGTTGAAGAATCCAACAAAGTAAGGATGCATCCATGTTGCCAATCAATTGTAGGTTGGATCTTTAATAGCAGCCTCAAGAGAAATAGATACTTACTCGCAATGAAATATATTGCTAACACATAAAGCCTAGGCTTCACACACAAAAACCTGATAAAACATGCTTCCCAGTGCTATATGGTTATTCCTAAATCACTTGAGATGATAATTGGCACTAAGCCTTCAGGTTATTCATCCAACAATAACAACCATGCATACCAGCTAATGAAATTGCTTTAAATGATGTACAATATGTGAGATTGCATATGCACCTCTTTGAGGATTGTCAATATCTGTGAACTGATCAAGTGTGACTTAATGCTCGTGTAAGTTGGAAGTGTCAGAGTAAAGGTTTCGAAATGATCATTCTCACAAAGTAAATGAGCTACAAATGTGGATAATAAAGTTTAGGTTAAGTAAAATCTAACTTTGAAATGTAAGCGTCCCCTAATAATTTGTTTCCTATTTCATGCATACTCATCAGCTTTAATGAACTGTTGAGCTTTCTCACTATCTTTCTGTTGGGTATAGAGACGGGATATGGGGTTGCAAGTGGAAAACTTGAGAACGAGGTCACACAAATTGGATCATTAAGCACAGTTACAGTTTTCATGTATTGTCATTAGATAAAAAAGGACTGGTAATCCTAATGTCAATTATGATGAAATGCTTAATTTGGTTATGAACAGTATTAGTTGTAGGGCTGCAGAATAATTGCTGATAATATATTGTCTTCATATCACCTCAATGGAACTACATATTATCGATTCTGACAAACTTATACACAGCCCAAGTTGCAACAAGAGATCAGAAGAATGATGGCCTCCAAACAATGGGAATTGATCCGATAGAAAAGACCCTCATTCAAGGATGAAAGCAGTGGATGGAAATCAAACTGCAGATTGCATTTAGAACCAACACACGAACTGGAAAATGCTGTTGATTACAAGTACTGGATTTATGAAACAGGAACGATCTCTCAGTTAAAATTCGTTATGATGCAGTTGATAGTTCATGTACACA
Organism: Andrographis paniculata; assembly: GCF_009805555.1. Classification (NCBI taxonomy): domain Eukaryota; kingdom Viridiplantae; phylum Streptophyta; class Magnoliopsida; order Lamiales; family Acanthaceae; genus Andrographis; species Andrographis paniculata. The sequence goes on from NW_026137587.1 coordinate 7,760,794, forward strand.
CTGACTGCTAACCGAATATGAGCGTGATCCAGGAATAACGAGACACTCAATCAAGGCAGTTCAAATCAGATTTAGTATTCCTATAATCCTATCTCTCATTTCCATTAGGTGCACAGATTTAAATCAGCACTTTGATCCCTTGAGCAACCATTAGGTGAGAATTTCTTTTCCAGTTAAGGATAAAGAAAACCCTATTTATAATGATTCACCATTCTATCAAGCTGAATGCACACGGTCATGCTTCACCACCCTAACACAATGTCTTTTGAAGGCATGCCATAAAAGATATGGTACAGAGGTGCTTGGTGGACGACAACACTTCTATTGGTACCCAAATGTGAAAAGAACCATATGGCTATAAGAAGTCCGGTTGCAATGGGGCTTGAATAATATTATAGATCATGATTTAATTTTACACAACTATTGGTTTCAAGTTCCAAATATTTATGTAATTATTTTGCTTGATGTGATTATTTCTTGTGCAGCAATTACTTCTGTGTAGACCCCAATCTGTTGAACAGGCAGCATCCACTTCACAATGGTTAATTGATGTAGCTAGTCCATGCCAATATCAACACTAAAGGATAAGGCAACAAGTAGGAAAGAATAAGGGAAGAAACTTCACAAGTTTTCAAAAACGAAAGGGAAAAAGGAGAACGCTAATTTGATTCGAATTATGGTCCTAAGTGATCATAGAGTAATGTATATGAGCAGCAAATAATTGTCATCAGAATGTTACTGTCAAGCAATACCGTTAGTAAAAAGTTCGCTTTATGCACAAGGAAGGTCTATTCAGCACTATCTGATTGGAGGAAAGGATTCACTAATCAGGAGGTCCACTAATCAATTGTATGCCAATTAAAGCTAATACTTGAATTCTTCAGCCTAAAACTATAATTTGCATTGCCTAGTGGATCATGGAATTCAATTTTCCTTCAACATCAGGCGAACCATGTTAAAGCTTTTGATTCGAATTGGAGTTTAGCTAGGAAAAAAAAAATGGTCCTTCTTAAGGTGCCGAGAAAAGATAGCTTGGGTAGAAACGTGTATATGCAGCTGTGAACTGAACATTTCTCTGAAATGTTTTCAAGTACTACGATTATCCACCTCAGGCATATTGTAAGATGAGGAAATGAATGGCATTTTGAAGCGGTTGAAGAACTTGAACCATACATCTAGAATTAGATAGCATGTTTCCATGGAAAGTCAAGGTGCCAGTGGTGAGAAATGGCACTATTTGCAATTCTAACATGATAAACTTTAAGATCTTGTTCAAGTTGCAAGTGGAAGTCAACAGCTTCGCTTGATTTTAACTGACATTTGGGGGAATGGTTCCATGATGTGCAGTGAAGCTGTATGTATTTATTATCTCTTTCATCACTACCCAGAGATTTAAAAAACCATGAATTCCATAGAAGTAGCAATAAAAGAGTTAGACAAAGATTAACAACACTAACCGCCTTCGCAAACTCAATCCTAAGCGGATTGCCTCCAAGAGCAAAGCCCTGAAGTTCTTTAATCGCAGCAAAAGCATCGTCTTCGTTTCTGTAATTAACAAAAGCATAGCTCCGACCTGGCTGAAACGCAACGCTCTCGAGTTCCCCAAACTGCAGGAAGTGGTGGACGAAGGCTCTTTCGGTTAAACTGTGGGACAGATTTCCAACCCAGAGGTGCCTCGACGGGGGATTGTTCCCACGATCACCGCGCGATTTCTCTTCCGATCTTGAAGGGTAATCCCTGCGAGATCGGCCCCTTCCATCCATTGTTCTTTTTTCACCAGAACCGACGGCGACTACAACTGCCCCCGAAGTTCTGGATCCGAGCAGAGCCCAGCAGCCTCTAGGTTATCGGCAGCTGATCCCCGAATATTTCGAGAAATCGGCTCTCACGCAACGTCAACGGAGATTCTCGGACACAATTGAAGTTGTTAATTGAATCGAAACAGCAGGATTGAAGTTGATTGATTGTGGGGTTTGAGGGGAAGGCGTGGCGAGGAAGAAGAATCGAGAAGGTGTTAAAGATGCGGCGACGGCGGTAGTATCGGCGACGGCGGCTACGATGATGATTAGGTTTGAGATGAGAAAGGGGAGAAGGGTTCGAATCGGTATTATCCAAACCCAATTATCCAAACGAAAGTGGGTGGGCGGGTGTGGTTGGGTGGTGCAAAGTGCAATTGCTAATGCGAGCCGTCAACTTTTAACGCTGCTTCCCAATCCCATTTATTATCCTGATAGCCTCGTCCCTCCTTCCTATTTATTTTTTTGTTTTTTTGTTTGGGGGGTTGGATTTTGGATTAGGATTTGAATAGTGAAATATTTAAATTGAAATAGTTGTATGATGTGATATAAATAAGTATTAATGTGATATTTTGAATGTAAAATTAATTTTTAGTGTAATATAAAACATAAAAAATAGACGTTTGATTTAAAAATTTTGGAAGAATAGTACAAATTCTCTAAAATCTTTCAAACAAACACATAAGAATTTTTACCTTTGTTGAAATTAAAACAAGATGAATGAATATATTTTTAATTTTCGTAGTTTAGAAATATAGAGATTCTAAAATTCTTCGCTTATAACTGAAACGCTGTTAAATAAGGACGGATGATGAAAAGTTTGTCGCCAAAGTTGAAAGTACTAGACATTTGGCATAATTTTGTAAAATTGAGCATGAATTATATGTAGTTTACCTTAATTTTATTTGTATTTTAATCCTTCAAATTAAAATACTTTTTTATAAATATTATTAAAAAATTATAAAATATTTGATCTGCAGTAAGTTTTTTATTTTATTTTTATATATAAATTAAAATAAATTGATATTTTATAAATATATAAGTATAACAAAATAGTATAATATCTATTTTCTCTTTGACATTAAAGTAAAATTAATATGAAAAGGTAAAAAATAATGATATTTTGATATTTAGTTGAATTTTTTTTTTTTTTTAAAAAAAAGGAAATTTTGATTAATGGCTAATGTGATTGTTGTCTTATTATTATTAAATTTTATACTAAGGACGTATTATATATTTTAAAATTCAAACTTTAATTGAATCATCTTGAGTGGATTGCAAATTTGAAATAAAAATTAAAAATTTTCTCCAAATTTGGCCACATCTCAAATCTATTTAAATCAATAATTTAAAAAATTAATGTTATATATTTATATAATTTATATATAGAATTTTATACTTATATTGTTTTTAGTTTCTTTAATATTTTCATAATTTTTCAAGGGTATTGTAAACCTTGAAGATGCAATATGTTTGAAAACTTTGATGAATAAAAATACATTTGGTCGAATAAGAGAAATAATTGATTTTTTTTTTTTTTTTGACTTGAAAATAATTAATTTGTGGCACAAAATTGTAATATGGACTAACTATGTTAATTAGAGAGTAATTAACTATAAAATATTGGAATTTTGTCCTACATAAAAAAAAAAAAAAAAAGAATTTGTATTTCAATAAAATTGTGATTAATTAACGTGACAAGAAGTATTATCAAAGACATGAATGTCCATAAGCCGTAATATTTAATGTTATTACAGAATACTAGTAGAGTTGAACTTTGTCTACTCAACTTCTTTTGAAAGTAATGTCAATATTTTTACACGATAGACTTAATTGATTATAGTAAACAACACAGAATTTTTAAACATCAGACGATCCCTCATCGATTAAAACATTTTAACAATCAAAAACTTGTGAAAGGAAATAAGTAGTTGTGTCCTAATCATACATTTTTTTTGTTGTACAACTTCATCATAGTTCTAAATTCTTAAAAAAAAAGTTATTACGTAATTCTTTTAATTTCAGATAATAATCACAATAAAAGTAAAAATGATTATTCAACCACAACTGTGTAGAATATAAATTACGTTTTCTTCAACAATCCTTATATCAAAATACATTTATTTCCACCGGCTAGCCTCCATTGAAGCTACACGAATTTTAATTTCTTATGATACATTTATAGTTACATACCGATATTATAATTATCGAGCAGTTTGGATGGTGGGCAAGCTCCACATGATTTGCAACATGCTTTTACGCAACTTTTACAGACAAAACCGATACCGTCAGCAGAACAACCCATGAAACAATCGGACAGGCATGTCGCATGTGAACATTCGGGCAGCACGAGTGCCAGTCATTACAAATATTACAATGACTAGATTAAATTGTTTCATTATTTTCTCTTTGTTAATGAAATAATTTAAAAGTATTTTGTTCAGAGAATATATATTTTCTTCGTATTGTTGTATTGCTATTGGTATGAATTTCACTTTTTATAGATAATTTTTCTAATAATATAAAATACAATTATTACAATATGAATAATGTTATAAATATATTAAAGAAATACTCTAATTACAACATATAATACATTTATAGCTATATTATAACAATTATAACAATATTTGTGAGTAATTTGACATATATAAACAAATATTGTGGTAATATTTTAACAATAGCTTATAATATTTTAACATTAGTTTGACATAAAAATATTGTGGCAATATCATTTTTAAACCAATCCAAAATTTTAAATATTTTTTAAATACATTTAAACATGATATTAATTTTGAAAAATATCACAAACACAATGGCAGCAGCGTTTTTAAATGCCTTGATTTTTAGTGTGTGATATAGAGAATTATCCTAAAAGTATAGAATATATTATTTTAAATTAAATATTTAACGTTTTTAACCTTTTGTAATAAGTATTTTTTATTTTTTTTACCATTGTAAAAAGTTTTTTGTGTTCTTTATTATTATTATTTTTTTAAATGACAATTGAGAAATAGCATCGGAGAATAAAGTGAATATACTCATCAAATAAAACTACACAACAAAATGTTTGTTTGGTTTGAGTTTTCAAAATTCCTAATTAAAAATTTTAACTATATTTTTAATTAAAAATATATTCTTTCGTATCATTAAATAAATAACATGTAAAATTTTATTTCACCTAAAAAATAATACAAATCAAACAACACAAACCCCGTATAAGTTCGCTTGATGTGATTTACCTTGTCGAACTTAATTTGCAGATTATTAGACTCGGATGGAATTTTACCCAAAATACACCCGAATAATAACGATTGTGAATGAATTTTTTATTATTTTTTTTCTTTTTCTTTTGTGGATTCCCACGTTAAGTTGCAAGTTGTACTTTGAAATTAAATTTTACTATTGAGTATTAAATTATTATTGATAGTAAATTGAATTATAATTTAATGCATTTGATTAAAAATAATTTAATATATATATAACATTTTTAAAATATATACTTTAATAAATTGTATTCAAAATAAATTTTACAAAAAAATAACTTTTCTATATATATTAATTCATATAAAGAACAAAAAAATAGTGGATACAAAACTTGTATGTGCATAATATGAACAAAAGCTAAAATTAACAAACTAGAAATTACCTTATTTAATAATAGAAACTTGTTGGCCAAGCAATCTTCATTTTTAAATACTAAAATTAAGGGTATGTTTCTTTACTTTAAATTTCTTAAATTTTACTATTTGAAATCTGCGATACATTTTTTTCTCTCTCACAAAATATCCCATCAAATATTATTTTAATATCAAATTCAAAGCAAAATTTTACCAAACTTATATAAAAAAAAAAGGGTATGTTTCTTTTAATAAGTTTTAAACTTTAAATTCTATAAAAATTTAAATTACTTTTAGAATTTTTAACACTATTTCTAAATAATGGTGAAGAAGTGTAACTCAGACGATTAAGTACTCTTTAGCAACTTTGTGGAATACAAAAAACAAAATAACAAAAAAATTACATTAAATGTATGTTCTTTTATCTTATAAAAACATATAATTAAATAATCAATTTCTTACAAACTAGACTATCCAAGTGTATGTTCTTTTTTAATTTAGTTTCATTTTTTTCTTAAAACCATCATAAAAAAAAAACACCCCATGTATATATTAGTCAGCTTGTATAATTAGCCTCAATTATCAAATTAGTATTATGCCTTCTAAAGCACAAATCTCACAAAAAAATAAAAATAAAAATAAAATTAAAAATTAAAAATTGCGAAAAATATTTTACAGAGGACATAATCGTACCCCTAAAATACAAACGAACACATATCAATTACACCAAAAAAATTAAATAACCACAATACATATGAACGAGATTAAAATAGTCTGCAATATTCAGCCAAAGTTTATCCAAAATACACACTCAAAGAGTAGCGATTATAAATTTCTATATATATATATTACCTTTAAAAATAAATTAAAATATATATCAAACACCTTATCTATAGCTAGCTCCAATTTTCCAGTCCCGGCGACAAGTTAAATTAAAAACAACCTTAGCATCAACCGCCGCCGCCGCCGCCCCCACAGCCGCCGCCGCCGCCGCCGCCGCCCCCACCACAGCCGCCGCCACAACCTCCGCCGCCCCCACCACAGCCGCCGCCGCCGCCGCCACCTCCCCATCGTCTTCGCCGCCTCCGCGGCCTATCGACGCAAGCAAATATGAAGACAGAAATAAGTGAAACAGACAGAAGAATCATTCCGACGGTGTAGGAAGCCTGAGAAATTATGTCACCGTTCCCACCTGCAAGAAATCTTATTGTTGCTCTGCCCATAATATGTTAATAATATTTAGTCTTGTCTTGAATAATATGTATATATATATAAATTATTTAAAGACTTGTAATGTCCGTTGCAGCATAAAGAATGGCTACTCACCATATTGTCGTGAGGCCATAAGTCAATATTATAAGAAGCAGCCCAGAATCTGGCAAGAAATTTCTACTTTAATTAATATTCCATGTCTAATAATATTCTTCTTGCTTTGCTGTAACATTCAGACTCACGCATGCATATATATTTATATATATATATATATATATCTCTAATTAATATCTATATATTTGTAAATTTGCTTAAGTCTAATTATTGTAATTTGGGAGATTTATTAAATTCGATTGAAGATGTATTTGTGTATCTCTGTAATTTATTTAAAAGATATATAATATTCTAGACACGTTAGGAGATTTCTGGACTTAATTAACATATTTTTTGAATTAATTAGAAAAAAGTGTTTCACTTTCACAAATAACAGGTTATGTACAAAAAATTTATATTTTTTTGTAAGAAAAAATTAATGAAAATTCATACCAAATATATCACAATTAAAATTATTGTATTCGAAGTTTTTCTAACCACAAATTAGAGGCAGAAATGATAAGGCTGGATACTAATTTTCAACCGTAAATTTCCCTTTCTTTGCTACCTTAATCTTTGACGACTATTCTACGAAAAATTACAAATCACTACGTAAATACCATGTTAAATAATTTACAATAAAATCAATTATTTATTGTAGAACAATGGATAGTTTATTTTTATTGTGTAATTAAAATTTATATATACATATATAAAAATTAGTACAACATATATACTTAATTAAATAAAGAAGTTAGACTTTTCTATCTTATCAAAATCTTAAAAGTTAAATAGCAAATACACAAACTAATTAGGGCTAATTACACAAATGTGTATTTTAACACGAATACATAAAATATTCAATATATATTAATATATTATCACATACTTTATATTCATATTAGAAAGAAATATATATACACACATCTTGATTTAATTTAATATAATTATAAATATATTTTGCATATAAAATCATCATATATATATATATATATTATTTACCCAATGAAATAATTGGAAACTTACAACTCAACCTACATAATATAGTAAGTCAAATTAAATAGATGAAAATTATTTTATATTGATATATATTTATTTTATCAGGAAACAATGATACCTATACACGTAAGTACATAATATTTTCAAATTAAAATTTGAATATTCTATAATAATTGATTCGTAAAGGAATCCACTTCATGTCACATTGAATTTTATATCTGCAGAGAGAAATTATGAGATGTTCTCTTTGATTTTGTTTTTTTCAAATTTTTAACTTACTATTACGATTTGTGATAAAAATACATAATTTTTTTTTTCCTTTAATATCATATCCAATCTATTATCTAAACTAAAAATATATATAAAATATAAAATCAAATCCACCTTAAATCTATAATGAAAAAAAATAAAATAAAATAAAAATAATTTACAAGAAACTAGTCAATAAACCAAATCAAAGTCAATGCCCTCTCTCTCGCTCTCTCTTGTTTTATTATTATTATTATTATTAAGAAAATATTTTATTGTATTGCAAGCCTTCTTGGCTAAAGGTCAAAGTCAGATTGTAAAGTGTTGGCAATTATTTTATTTATTTTTATATATATATATATATATTTTTAAATTTTGTAATTAGCTTGCTATGTGTTTTCTTTAATTTTACGCAATATAGAATTAAATTCTTATGGCGACAAATCAACAACTAAGACATTTCTAAGAAAGTAGATTGGATGCAATTTATCTACTTTGGACCATTAGCATAGTTGAACGTGGCAAGCCAATAAATAAATAATGTAATATTAAAATAATTAGCCGACAACTTGCAGCTGATTCAATTAGCTGGTTTGACTAGCTGATTCGATTAGATATTTGTATTAAAATATTTGGTAAAACAACTGTTTAATATTAGCTGTTTATATATAAAATGACAATTGAGGATATTTCTGTTTTATTTTTTTCTAATATATTCAATTGTGTTCTTGTGAGTTTAGAATGTTTAAAAATTTTTGTTATTAGTTATTGAAAATTGTAAAAGTGTTATAAAATAATATTTATTTTTATTGTAGTTAAATTTTAAAAATAATATATTTTTATTGAAAAATATAAATAGTTTTTTCTATTGAAAATAATATAAAATATAATATAACAAATTTTTAGTTTATATATTTATTAGGTTAATTATCGATTAGTTCATCATATTTATAATTTTCAATAAATTTAATTTATTTATATTTTTAATTATAAAATTTATATAATATAATTTTAATATAAAAATAAATTATTATTATTTATATTTTCTATTTTGTGTTGATTTTATTAAATTTATATATATAAATTAATTATTTTAAATTTATAAAAGTAAAACTATAATATAATAACATATTCTAATATAATTAATAAATAATCAAAATATATTTATGTATGTAGAATGCATAATAAACTTTTAATGGCAAATAAGGAATAAAAAAATTTAAACTGAAAAAGCTATTTCAAAATGTAGGTAAATTACTAGCTTTTCAAAAATTAGTTTTTTTTGTTCCAAAAAACTATTTTGAAAAGCTAATTTACCAAATACCTAAATTAGCTGTTCAAACAACTAAAAACTGTTCAATCAATTAAAAAGCTCTTTGCTAAACACCTTCGTAGCCTCGAAATTTTTTCGACTATTTAAATAATTTCGGATAATCCGAAATAATAAAAATGGCAACTAAATCTATTCTTTGGGTACCGTTCCAATGCAAATTTGCAGTTAAATAAAAATTGTTGTAGAATTAGTTTAAATTCTTAATCAATTTTTCAAAGCAATTGACAAATTTCTCACAGTGAATATTATATTGAATAAGAAGATATATAAACTAATTGAACTCAAATCTAATATAGTTGAATAGCTATAATTACATAGATGAAATTATAAAGGGGAAAGAATTATGTTACTTTCATTAAATAGCAAAGTAATATATTGTGTTTGTTTTGGGGTTTGGATTTTGAGGTGGGATTTGAATAGTAAAAATTTTGAATTTGAATAGTTGTATGATGTGATATAAACAGGTGTTGATGTGATATTTTGAATGTAAAATTGATTTTTAGTATAATATAAAAAATGAAAAATAAGTGTTTGATTTGATATTTTTGGGGGAAAAAAATGGGATGAACAGTGGTAATAAAATCCAATCCCCCAAACAAACACACTTCTCTTTCAAGATTTTTATTTTGTAGAGAGTTAAATTCCCCATGTCTAATTAAGAAGGAAGAAATTAAATCAGATTTTTATAATGTTTTAAAACCAAATATTTAACCTAAAAAAAGTGATAATAATAAATTAACAGGCATACAATAAAAATCCAAAAAAATTGCCATTTTTATCTGTATCTCATATGATATTAATTAGAATGTAAAATAACACAATAAGAGATACAGATGTGACTGTTTATTTTGCCCATTCTGCAGCACAAAGCATCACAGTCTTGTTGTCTAAAGGAGAAATAAAAATTATTTTTAGTTAGTTTACCATTCTTGTTTATTTCCACTGAATGCATATTTTAACCCTAATAATCGATTGCAATATATAATCCCCGATTTCCACAATTACACAAACAAAAAGTGGCAAACTGTATGCTTCACATCATCGATCTAAACTTCCAAACTATTACAACCTTAACATACATACTACATTAATTCTTGGCCTTAATGTTCATACAACACCAACCATAAACAAACCAAGCATTTATCAGTATGATTAATTATACCTAGACATTGCCCTTTCATAAGAATTAAATTTCTTGCAAACCCTAATCCATAAAATTAAGACATTTTTCATGAATAAGATTCTCCGAGATAATCACATAATGGCGCAAGCTGCGCCGGTTGTGGTCTCGGATGCTTGGTAGCAATTGCAATTTGGATAAAAATAGTAGTGGGAAGGAGGCGGCAAAAACTGAGGTATCTTGGCTAAGGCATGTCCTTCATTGACCTCAACAATTCTGACAAGCTCGGCACAGGCCACCTTCTTCCTGATCCGTCGTGTCAGCTCCACCGAGTCAATGCCATGCCCGACCACCTCGACATGGTTCTTCTCTGGCCCGGTCAGCGCCACCGACTCTACCCCTGAAAACCCTAAAATATTTGAAGAGAAAAAAAAAAAAAAATTATGTTCATGTGTTGGTAATTATCGATGTAATGACCTGACATGCCAACGGCAATATGGAGCGCTTTGGATCGAGACTTGTCGCTTTGCATTGAGACCCTAATCAGTATCTTTTGCTGCAGATGAAAAACAAGTTAGTTAGTATAGTGAAGTTGTTTGGAATTTTATTTGTGGTGTTGGAATTCTTTGAAGAAGAAATTAAATTAGGAATAGAGAGATGGTTTTTTTGTAGTTTTTTGTTATGTAATATGATACCTTCATTCTCTGGTGATGAGGAAGACTGTAGAGTATGAAAATTAAATTTGGAGGGAGATTAGGGTTTTGTGAAAGGCCTTTGATGAATTAATGAGAATGGGATGTAATGGCAATATATATGTGTACTTTATTTTAATGTTTCTTTTCTTCTAATTTTGGTGCAATATAAAAGTTATTTTGGCCCAAAATACAATACAATTTTGACACTGCATTAGTTTTAAATATGATGCAATATTTTATTTGAATTTAGAGATTAAGTATAATTATTTATTTTTTATTTTAAAAATATTATAGAATATTTGAAACTAATTAAAAAAAAAATTGCAAGTACGGATTTTAGTAGATTAAGCGTGGCTTGGTATGATGTCACCGCAATAATTTTTTCGATAGTGTTTTAAAATATTGCAAAGCATTAAATAAGTATATTTACACATTTGGAATTTATGAGGTGTTTTTTTAATGTTTTTAATGTGTTTTATTTCACATTAAAAACATAAAAAAAAAAATAAAATAAAATGGACCATTTGTTATTTTGTGATCTAAATTCTAAAGTGGGCCGTTATATATTGTTGTAATTGGGTTGGGTATTTTAGATGACCTAATTTTGAGGCCTAGGCCATTTATTTGTATGATATATTTTAAAATTTTGAATTGGTTTAAAAATAATAAAATATTGAATTGATAATATATGTTTAATATAGTATAAATAAGTATTGAAATTTAAATTTGATATTTTGAATAAATAATGTTTTATTCTTTACATGATATGTTAAATAAAAATATTTTAGATATTTTAAAACGAATTATATGAAAATAATCTTAATAACATAAGTAAAAGATCTTTAAGAATTTTCTCTATGCTATCTAGTGATGTAAGAACAATTTTACCATAATTTGAAATATATAAAGAGCTTGCTTGACATTACCGTTTTAATTATGTTCTTTAATCAGTGTTTTAAACGTACAAACTTTTTATGGTTAGGTGTTAGGAATTATAAAAATGTGTTTTGAAATTGTAAAATATTTTGAGTAAAATAATTTTTATAATTTTCAAATATTATTCTTGGAAAAATTGTAAAAAATATTCTCAATGTATACCCGATTTATCTTGCATAAAAAATGATTTTTGCAAATATGTAAAATATATTTTAGTAGATAAATAAATGACAAAAGCTATAATTGAATTATGATAGTTTTTGCAATTTTCTTAATTTACTTATATTAAAAAAAATATGAGTAAAGAATTTAATTTTGAATTATGTATTTTGAAAGAACAAATCATTTTTTAAAAAATTTCTATCATAATGTTGTTATAGTTATAGATTGTTATTATGATTATGATTATATTATTATTAGTATATTTTAAAACTATTTTCAATATACAATTAATAATATTGATTATTTTATTAATGCAAACATATTATATTATATTGTTAAACTATTACCACAATATTTATTCATATACATTAATTTACTCACAAATAGTGTTATAATATCATTATAAGTGTATTTTATATTTTAATAAGCACATTTATATAATATATACTTCTATAACATTATTCTTATCCTCAATAACTGCATTTTATACTATTAGAAAAAAAACTCTATAAAATGTGAGATGATTATAACATATAGCATTGCAATTCTTCAAAGAAAACAACATTGTTAAGACAAGTCTCAAAGTTATTACACAAACAAAGAAGATACGATGAAGCAATTCAATCCAGCCCTCGTAATATTTATTATGACGGCACTCGTTATGCTGCCCGAATGTTCATTTGCGGACAGACGGTGCCTATTTGATTGTGTCGGCACTTGTGGCACTCTTATTGTAAGCAAAAGTTGTCTCAGAGCATGTTGCAAAAAATGCGGAGGTTGCCCGCGCCAACTGTTCAAGAATGATATAAAAAATTTGAACATCGATGAGCAAATATAAATGCATTGTAACAAATAAAATTTCCCGTAGTCTCAATAGAGGCTAGCCCGTGAAAGTATAATGCATTTTGTTATAAGGATTATCAAATAAACGTGCCTTTTTTTGTACATATTGATCCCAAGCTTTTTGAATGATATCGGCAATTCGATTCGAGAGTTTGTGCGTTGATCAAACAACTAACGAATAAATTATACAAATTATAGAAAATAAAAGATAGATAAAACACACGAATTGTTCACCAAGTTCGGTCCAACCGTAACCTTATCAACACAGGATTCATTCACTATATTTCAATATAATTATTTTTGCAAAACACTAAATTAACAATCACACAACTTTATCAGTAAGACTATGAACAACTTGAGCGTTGTCCGCATCCGGCAGGAATCACTCAGGACGCATCCTTTTACTCGGCTTGTGATATTGGTTGTGTTTTCATCCAAAAACCTTCTAGCAAGAACTCAATGAATACCAAACTCGATTTTAACTTATTCTCCAAGTTTTTAAAATAAAACTTTTTCAAAGATGCATGATCATCCTTCCAAAAAAAAAAAAAAAACCATGAACAACTGGGTGGAAAAACTCACAATGATTTGCTCATGGAGATCAACAATTTTCTCTTGAATTGTGTGAAATTTTCTCTTCCACTTTTCTCTCAAATATATCTTCTTGTCACGAATGCACTCAACTCCAGCACGAGAAGTTGTATTGATAATATAAAAAATAATATTTTATAAATTGTTATTTTTTTGAGTGAATAAAATATTGTATAATACTAAAGAATTAATATATATAATATTATTTTATATTTTTTGTGATTTTTTCGAATTAATATACTTTTTATATTAGGCACGAGAAATTATATTGATAATGCAAAAAATAATAATTTATATTAGAATGTTGAATTTTTGTGAGTGAAATAAAATATGTTATAGTACTATTACAATATAATATTATTGTAATAAGATTACTATAATATATATTATTATAACATTACTCTTATCCTCAATAATTGTATTTTATATTTTTAGAAAAAAAAAAAAAATCTTTAAAAGATGAGATGACCATACCACATAGCATTGCATTTCTTCAAAGAAAAACATCACTAGTAAGAAAAAAGCTTCAAAGGTATTTCTAAAAAAAAGAAAGAAGAGAAAACGATGAAGCAAATCAATCCGGCCATTGTAATATTCATTATGGCGGCACTCTTTATGCTACCCGAATGCTCAAATGCCGATAAATGGTGCATGTCCGATTGCATGAGCGGTTGCGGCGTTTATGGTAGCACCCCTCTAGACCCAACTTGTGCCAAAAGATGTTGCAAAGAATGCGGAGGTTGCTCGCAGTCCGAGATCGATAAAATAAATTTGAAGATTGGTGCGCAACTATAAACGCATCACAACAAATAAATGTATTTCGATTATCAAACGGATGCTAGCCGCTGGAATAAATGTATTTTGTTATAAGAATTATCAGATAGATCGTGTTTTTTTTTTGTTCTACACATTTTAAATTTATTGGATAATTATTTTTACTTTTTCTTTTGTGATTATTGTTTGAAATTAAAGAAGTTGTGTAATGAGCCTTGAAGAATTTGGTAAGAGTTTCCGGTGAGATTTGGAACCCTTTCTTTGCAATTGATTTTCAGTTTGTAGTCTTTTAAAAAAAGTAAGTCACATAAAATGAGCTTTGGCTAAAGCTTGAATTATGGCTAAAGGGAAATGAATTTGGGTACAAAGAATTAGACCAAATCCGGTGGGGTAACTAAAAAGTAGATCAATTTTATTATATTATCGATGGAGGAATTGTGTTAGGAACTTTCATTTGGCTATAATAAAATTAATATTACAATAATCTGAAATATATAAAGGGAGAGTTTTTATAATTTTAGATTGGGATTTTTTTAATTTCTTTTTCTTAAGAAAATATCAAATTATATATATAAATTTGGAATAAAATTATTTTTTTAGTTACGTATTATTTTACTTATATATGAAAATTATTATGTAACTTTTTTTTTCTTTTTTTTTTTTTCGGCACAATTGATCATCTGGCGCAAAAGATATGCACGTGGCATATGGCTGACACGCTGGAGCACATATGTCAGCCAAATAGACGCCACATGCCAGGCACGCTAGAGCATACGTATTGTACTTGTCTGCCACATTTGGAATATGCCACATATGCTTGTCTGCCAAGCAGACGTCACCTGATCTTTTTTAATTCCATAATTGACCCGTTATCATTTTAATCCTTGATTTTATTTTTATTTTTTTTGTACTTGGCGGACTCATGAGCTTCTGTATGGCATGGATATCCGTGGGACGCAGACTAATTGTGCCAAAAAAAAATTACTTACAAGGTGATTTTTATATATTATTAAGGGTGTGTTTGGCAATTAGCCGATAGCTGTTAGCTGATTCAATTAGATGGTTTGACTAGCTAATTCGATTAGCTGTTTGTATTAAATTATTTGGTAAAACAACTATTTGATATTAGTTGTTTATACGTAAAATGACAATTGGGGACATTTCTATTTTATTCTTATTTCAAATATATTCAATTATGTTCTTTTGAGTTTAAAATATTTAAAAAAATTTTGTTATTAGTTATTAAAAATTGTAAAAGTATTATAAAAATATTTATTTTTATTACAGGTAGATTTAAAAAATAATATATTTTTATTAAAATATATAAATAGTTTTTTTTATTGAAAATGATGTAAAATATAAAATAATAATTTTTTTGTGTATATATTTATTATGTTAGTTATCGATTAGTTCATTATATTTATAATTTTCAATAAATTTAATTTATGTAATTTATTTTTAGTATAAAATTTATAGAATGTAATTTTAATAAAAAAATAAATTATTAATATTTATATTTTTTTTATTTTATGTTGATTTTAATAAATTTATATATTTTACAATTAAAATAATTTTTATATAAAAATTAATTATTTTAAATTTATAAAAGTAAAATTATAATATAATAAAATATTCTAATATAATTAATAAATAATCAAAATATATTTATTTGTATAAAATATATAATAAATTTTTAAGGGCATATAAAGAATAAAAAAAATTTACAGAAAAACCGTTGGGTAAGTTAGCTTTTCAGAAATTAGCTTTTTGGGTCCAAAAAGCTATTCCAAAAAGCTAATTTACCAAACATCTAAATTAGCTTTTTGACTGGTCAAACAGCTAAAAGCTGTTCAACAAGCTAAAAGCTCTTCAAAAAGCTATTTGTCAAACCACCCCTAAGACTAATTTTTTTCAAAATATTACATCAAGACATTTTATAACGCATCAAACAACTATTTAAATTCAAAATTTTAGTATTTAAAAATTCAAACCCAAGAACTTGATCTTCAAACAAACACATCCAAAGTATTTTAAAGATTGATAATTGGGAAAGTGTGTTTTGAAATTTGTAAAATATTCTAAGTAAAATAATTTTTGTCATTTTTAGATATTTTCTAAAATAAAATAGGTTATTTTTATTAGAAAATATGAGGAAAGAATTTTATTTTGAATTATGTATTTCAAATGAACAGGCCCTTTATTTTTAAATTTCTATCGTAACATTGTTATATTAATATTATTTATTTAATTATATCATAATATTATTATATTTATAGAATATTATCTTTTTAAATCTATCATAATATTTTTATATTTATGGAATATTATTTTATAGTATTATTACACCTTTTGAAATATTTTCAATATGCAGTTAAGAATTATTGATTTTTTAATAATTTAAAATAGTATATGTTATTGTTATAATATTTCCTCAATACTTATTTACATTATATGTGTTATAATATCGTTATAAGCCTATTTTATATTATAATAAGTGTATTATTCTAATATTATTCCTATTGTTAATAATAGTATTTTATAGTATTCTAGAAAGGGAAAAAATAAAACTCTATAAAAATGTTAGATAGTCATACCATACAACCTCACAAAAAACGTACATATTGCTAAGACAACATTCAAAGCTATTTCGCAAATAAAAACGATGAAGCAAGTCACTTCAGCCATTGTAATATTTGTAATAACGGCACTCGTTATGCTACCCGATTGTTCAGATGCGAAGTGCCTATCTGATTGCTTCTCCGGTTGTGGCGGTACGGGTGGCACTCTTGTAGACCCAAGTTGTATCAAACAATGTTGCATAAAATGTAGAGACACTTGTAGATCCAGGTTGTCTCAAAAATTGTTGCGAATGAATGATAACAAGGATCTGAATATCGGTGTATAACTATAAATGCATCGTTAGAAATAAAAATTCGTGTAGTCTCAATGGAGGTGAGCTCGAAGAAATAAATGTATTTTGTCATAAGGATTATCAAATAAATCGTTTTCTTTTTTTGTTCTACATACTTTTGGTTAGATAATCTTTTTTACTTCTCTTATGATTATTGCCTAAAATTAAAAGAGCCGCATAATGAACTTTGAAGAATTCAGAATTAAACAGAAGTAGAGTGTGTATATATATATATATGATTAAGATTACATATTTTCGTAAGTGTATGATTAGGGCACAACTATTTATTTCCTTACACAATTTTAAAGTGGTTGTCTGTTATCATTAGTTGATTTGGCGAATTAATTAAAGTTTTTTGTTGTTAAACTACTTCAATCGATGAGGCATCAATTGATGTTTAGAAATTATGTACATATTCATTGCAATTAATTATGATGTGAAAATGTTGCCATCACTTTCAATCAAATTAGTTTTTTTTTGCCCTAAATCGTTGGTTTTTTACTTTAACAAAATGTATAGAAACTCAAAAGTTTGTAGGTAGTTAGCTTCGAAAGTTAATTGGATATTCCAAACACTATTTCGGGGTTAGATTCTTGATGGCTTTTTCACCTTTTCCCACGTTTATCTCAATCATCATTTCATGCATGTAAATGGATAAAATTTGAATACAATAAAAATTTGATGAAATTAATATAAATTATGTTATATTTAGGATACAAAATTGATAAATTGGTATTTATCAATCTAATTTTTCCAATGCCAATATTGCAATCTAACACATCTCCTTTGTAGTTTATCAAACCTATGTACACACACTGTTGGGAAATGCTTTATCGAACAAAACATTTTTGAACACTTCAAATGGCCGACTCGTGTGGACAATTCATAGTTAAAACAACTCTATGACAACAAAATATAATGCAGAACTGAAAATAACAAATGAGACAAGGTACTTGTTGATTCGGTTCGATTATCAATCAATCTACATCCGGGGATACCAATCCATAAGAGATTCTACTAATCAAAACTTATTATAGAACATAAACAATCACAACTTTTTCAACCCAAAAAGCTATCATAGTTTACCTAGGAAACTATATCCACATGTTCATGTTGTCACAAACGTGTACTCACAACAACCATATAATAGAGCAGTTGAGAGTCTGATCGTCTTCTCCGATTGGAACTCTATTAACTTCGATCACCGTCGACCTCTCTAGTAGATTTTAGGGTCAAACACTTATTCAAACTAAGAAAAATCGATATGGGTGGAGGGTGAGAGCTTCACACACTTCTTCTCTCTCTAAAGCATGTTGTCAAACTCACTCACAACCAACTTTTTTGTTCAATGGTTGTACATCCCATGCAACATTGGAATGGGAAAATCTCACATTAATTTCTCTTAGCACCCTTAGCATGAAATGAGATGGAGTATCATTCAATGAATCTGCACGTTTTGACCATTCTCAAAATATTATTTTTGTTTCTTGTAAGCATTTAATGAATGAGACACACTGAATAAAAATAAGTTCATGAAGCTGGTTGCATCATGGTTGTAACAGTAGACTTTCTGCAACCACTGTCTGTTAAAAATAGAATAACTTGTTGCGGTACGAAGAAAGTACATTTGTCCTATGTCAAAAATAACTATGAGACTTTTTCATTCACATATACATCCCTCAACAAACAACCATTTAATTATGTGACGGACACACGTGTGCTCTGGCGTGCTAGGCGGGTGCCGCGTGCATATCTCTAGGCCGGGAACCAAATGAGCCAAAAAAAAAAATTACTTACGAAATAATTTCTATACAGTTATGATATCAACACATATTTATATCATATCAAATAACTATTTAAATTTAAAATTTAAGTATTAAAGATTTCAAACCCAAAAGTATCTTCAAACAAACACATCCAAAGTATTTTAAAAGTAATAGGCGTTTTAATATTGTTATTTATTGATAATTGGGAAAGTGTTTTTAGAAATTGTAAATTATTTTAAGTACAGTAATTTTTATCGTTTTTAAATATTTTCTAAAATATTTTTTTTAAAAAAAGAAATATGAGGAAAGAATTTAATTTTTGAATTATGTATTTTAAATGAACAAGCCCTTTATTTTTAAATTTCTATCATAATATTAATATTATTATTTTTAATTATATCATATTACTATCTCCGTCCGATTTTAAGGGTCTTGTTTATTTTTTTATGTGTTGATATTTGAATATAACTATTATATCAAAGTGTAATACAAATTAAGAAAAAATTGAAAAAATACTTTCATTAGTTATAATGCTAATAGAATGATATTTATACAATTATATAAGTATAACGACGCAAAAGGTAAATGTAATCCTTAGAGGCGGACGAAAAGAGTATTTTTTCAACGTTACACCTTTTGAAGTATTTTCAATATGCAGTTAATAATATTGATTCTTTAATAATTTAAAATATTATTATATGTTATTGTTATAATATATTATTACCTCAATATTTATTTACATGTGAGGATTTACTCACGTATATTGTTATAAGTGTTATAATATTGTTATAAGCGTATTTTATATTGTAATAAGTGTATTATTATAATATTATTCCTAATGTTAATAATTGTATTTTTTGGTATTCTGAAAAGGGAAAAAATAAAATTCTATAAAATTTTAGCTAAGCTAGATAGATATTGTTAAGACAACATTCAAAGCTATTTCACAAATGAAATCGATGAAGCAAGTCACTTCAGCCACTGTAATATTTATAATAACAGCACTCGTTATGCTACCCGATTGTTCATGTGCAAAGTCGAAGCCGTCGAAGTGCCTATCTGATTGCTTCCCCGCTTGTGGCGGCTACAATGGCACTATTGTAGACCCACGTTGTATTAGACAATGTTGCAAAGAATGTGGAGATCCTTGTAGATCCAAGTTGTCTCAAAGAATTTTGCAAATGAATAATAACAAGGATCTGAATATCGGTGTGTAACTATCAATGCATCGTTAAAATAAAAATTCGTGTAGTCTCAATGGAGGTTATTAGCTCGTGGAAATAAATGTATTTTGTTATAAAGGATTATCAAATAAATCGTACTTTTTGTTCTACATAGTTTTGGTTATGATTATTGCCTAAAATAAAAAGAGCCGCATAATGAACTTTGAAGAATTCTGAATTATAATGAAGTCGTATATATATGTGATTAAGATTATATATTTTCCGAAATGTATGATTAGGGCACAACTATTTATTTCCTTTAACAATCGTAAAGTGATTGTCTTTTATCGTTAGTTTATTTAGCGAATTAATTAAAGTTTTTGGTTGTTAAAATGCTTCATTGGATGAGGCATCAATTGATGTTTTGAAATTATGTACATATATTCATTGCAATTAATTATGATATGAAAATGTTGCCATCACTTTCAATCAAATTTGATTGTTTTGCCTTAAATCATTTGATTTTTTACTTTAACAAAATGTAGAGGAACTCAAAAGTCATAGGTACTTAGCTTCGAAATTCAATTAGATGTTCCAAACACTATTTTGGGTTTCAATTCTTGACGACTTTTTCACTTTTTCCCACGTTATCTCAATCATGATTTCATGTAAATGGATAAAATTTGAATACAATAAAATGTTGATGAATAAATATAAATGATGTTATATTACTAAATTGATGATTTGGTATTTATCAATCTATTTTTTGCAATGCCAATAGTGTAATCTAACACAGCTCAACAAACAAGCATTTAACTTATTTATATTATTGTTCGATTAGTTTTTTATTTAGTTTAACATCTATAATACAATTGTCCTATTAATGGGCTTCCGTTCGTCGATAAATACATAAATAATACATATCCCTAATAGATTAAAATTTTAGGTGTGACGTTAATTATGTTAGATAAATTGACATTAAATGTAGGTCAATGACATTTTATTTATATATTGATGTAACATACAATATAAAGTCAATTATGTAATATGTTGTGTACATGGTTAGTATGTGTTTGTTAGAGCTAATCAATTGATTAATGTCATTAATTCATGTTTGAGCTTGGATAATTTTAATTCTCAAATAAATTGAATTTATGTTCCATTTTTGGAATTTAAATAATAAGAATAATATAATTTGAGTATTTAAGGTGATATTTATAGATATATATATATATATATATGTAATATATATTTTTAAATGTTACTGTTAATAAATAGTGTTTTAAAAAAAAGGTTAAATATGTCAATTTTTTCTATAGATGATTAAAAAAAATCACACCTAGCTTTTAGACAAACTTGTACGTAGCCAATCAAGCACTAAGACCATAAATAAAATAAAATAAAATAAAAAGACAATAATGTAGGATCCAAAATATCATCATCACAATTGAGACTTGACATAAGGATATGATATTAGAGGGTGGGGAAGAGGGACCATAAGGATATATGAATTATGATATGTCCAAAATTCAATTCTCTTTGTATTATTATTTAATTTGTGCTCTCTGAGCTGTCCAATTTTGTTAGGATTAATGATATTACACATACACATGCATGAAAACTTTAAAAATATGACAATTATATAATATAAATATATATATTCTCAATTGACATATGCATATATAAAAGGCAATAAATCCAACTCTAATGTCGTTACTTCCTTAGCGAAAGGAATATTTATGACACGTTATGGTTCCTAAAATTGTCACTGCGAAAAATTCTAACACTAAAATGTTAGGTCGTCGGATAAGGGATGGTATGGTGGTGGACTCGTGGTCGCGAGGTTATAAGTTTAAACTCTGAGACTTTCCATCAAATATTTTAATAAAAAATTATACAGATTGAATAGTAAACTTTTTTATTTAAAATAAAAAGCAAACATACCAATGGTGTGAATGATTTTTAAATAGGTGTTCCTGCAGAAGATTTAAAACAATTTTTTGTTAGACATAATCATAATCTCAAAGACTATTATATGATAAGTGAATCATAACACAACTAATATTATTTGTACTTCGATGAATTAGTTGCAATATATATATATACATGTAAAATTATCGTAGCTATGTCGTTCATTTACACAAAGTTGTAATTTAGTTATTGGGTCTGGTTTCACCATATTTGATTGTACAATAATCAAAATTATTAGAACTCTTGTACCCAATTAAAGACATAGTTTTATGTTATACTAGTGAAACTTTTAGGATGAACAAATGTATATGGAACCATTCATTACATTCTTATAATTTATTTGATATATATCTAAGTGTATTTGTTTAGTATTTATGATTTTTAGGTGTTTTTTACTATGATTTATGAAGAAAAACAAAAGTATTGTAAAAAAATTAAATTTGGCATACTTTTTATTTACTTTTATTGTCGAATGTATATATTGTTAATTATATTTTGTAATTTTTCCTTAATATTCTTGAAGAATCTTGTAAATAATAAAACACTTATTGTTTAATGCTAATTTAAGCTATGTTTAGATACACCAAATAATATATATATTCTGGCAATGACTCCAACAATACCATATAAGGCTACACAAACAACATTGAATTAATTAAATGACTACTAATATATAAAATGTAGTACCTACAAATTCAAAACAACTATAATCTTCCATTATGAAAGGCCCCATATGGACGAACATACAATATCCCCCAATTCTTTCATAGTCTTAAAAGTCTAAAAGGTGACTACTAATTTCTCAAAGTTCAGAAACCATTATATATTATATGTATAATATATATATATACATATATATACACATACACATTGTCTGCATCTAAATAGAGCATCCAGCATAAGATAGTGTGTTGCAGAGCACAAACTAAAGCAGCCCACCACAAGTTTGAAAATTGTTGAGTTTAAAAAAAAATAAAAAATTTTGAAAATTGTTCGCCGTGACAGGTGGTCGGGTTAGTGTGAAAGTGAATTTATAATCGTAAAATTATAAATTCAAACTCTTTTGACGTCTTTGTCTCACATAATTTACCTATTTCATCAATATTTTTTAAATCAGTATGCACTCGAAAAGCATCGAGTATAAATTTTCACTTCATTAAAATAATAATAATAATAAATCAATCGAGAAGAAGAAAATTGTTCTTCCATTGCAATCTTGACTAACCACCAAAATCATCAAAAATTTCAACCTCTACCCATTAAAACCAAAAAGCCTGTCAAGAAGACCCCACAAAAATACAAAGCATATTGCCCATTCTCCACACTCCATTCTTTCCTATAAAATAACAATAACAACATTCCCAAAAAATAAAATAAACAAGTAACCACAATGCAATAGTCACAAGAGATAACCCTATTCTAATCATCCCACTTTGCCTTTAAAAACCTAAAGAAGGAAGGAAAGCAAGAAAGGCCACAACTGTAAGAGAGTAATGAACATATTCTACTACTACTTTTAAATTTCCTTGTCAGATAAATCTTTGTTTTCTATATCATAGAGATCAAAAGAAAGAAAAGGGATACATTGCCTTGGCAATAATGAACTTTGTAGCTCATCAAAGAAATGTATATATAAAGCACTTTTGCAGCAAGTTTTCAATGGACAATGGCTTGATATGCTCTTTTTGCTCATTATGTTTATAGGGTTTTTTCTTTTTATGTGTTGGCAAGGCATAGGATTCTCCAACAAGATGAGAGACATGTTAGTTTCGAAAAAATTGGCTGCGGTCGCCATTTTTGTAGGGATCGTTGTCCTTAATCCTATCGCGCCGGTTGGTTCAGTTGATGAGGATACGCCGGTGGTGGCGAAAATCAACTCAGGCAATAAAGACAAGGTGTGTGAATTTTTATCATATGGATTATCATGTTTAGTATGATATATGAATCAAAGTTTTTCAAGAACACTTTCTTCAATGGATTCCATTTTTGGCTTCAGATTATGATCAGTTCTCAACTCTCTTTCGAGATCAAACTCCATGGATTTCTTTGGTGGGCTTCGGTTGGTTTGCTAATGCCGGCTGGAATACTTGTGAAGAGGATATTGAACAATGAGGCATCCGGCCGCAGGC
Organism: Andrographis paniculata; assembly: GCF_009805555.1. Taxonomy (NCBI): domain Eukaryota; kingdom Viridiplantae; phylum Streptophyta; class Magnoliopsida; order Lamiales; family Acanthaceae; genus Andrographis; species Andrographis paniculata. The sequence goes on from NW_026137587.1 coordinate 7,785,157, forward strand.
TTAAAATTGTATTCTATGTTCATGCTTTCATGGAGGTGTGTACAAACTTGTTATAAATATTTTTATTTTTTTTTCTAGCTTCATGTTATAATAAGCACGCGATATATCAAGTAATCGATTTTATACTTCTTTCGCTTTTCTTGCAAGGCTTAAAGCCATTAGCAAATCTTGATATTATGGCAATTTGTAGTTATAGATCTACAAAGAGAAACCAGTTCTTCATGGCATGAATGTTTGTTAGATTAAGAAAATGTTGTCACTAATTAATCATGTTAGGTTAGGTTTGTAGCTATTATTAATTATGATGAATAAGTAAAGTAAAAAAAGGCTAATTTCTTTACACAAATGATGATGTTTGTGGCTCCTCACGATCACGTGACAGAATGATGAAAGTGTAGTTCCTCAAGATTGTCATCAATGTGAATATATACATATGATTTCGATTTGCAGATTTCAGCAGTTCTAATTGGAACAGCAGCTGCTGCAATGTCGATAAAATACTTCGACAACACATTCAACAATGGCCACCAGAGAATAGGGTTGGTGTTCTATCTTGTAATGTGGCTCCAATTACTGACCGCCATTTTCAGACCAAAAAGGTAAGAACATCAAACCTTAAAACCACTTGAAAAACATCTAAATATAGTTTTTTTAAAGTATTCAAGTTTGTATTGCAGAGGAAGCAAAGGCAGAAGTATGTGGTTCTTCCTTCACTGGCTACTTGGAATAGCTGTTCCATTATTGGGAGTGATCAATATCTACACTGGCTTACAAGCCTACCATGGAAGAACGTCGAAGAATGTCGGCATTTGGACAATCATATTTACTGTCCAGATATCTATCCTGCTCTTTTTCTACCTCCTACAAGACAAATGGCCTTACATACAAAAACAAGGCATGATTCTCAGAAACGATCCTGTATCGCCAACCGATCATGAGATGTCGTCACCACACCGGCAAAAAGAAGCTCGAAATGGTGAATCTTGTTGAGGAATGAATATGTATGTGTACATATCGATTGATACATTATTTTTGATTCTTTACAAAGATTAATTTATGCGGATCAGGGTGATCATAGGGTACAAGTTTATGGGATTTGGATCATTTTCATCTTCAAATTTGTAAAGTTATTGTCATCTTCAAATATCATTAAAAGTTTATGAAATCATCATAAAGTTAAATGTTGACTACTGTTTCCTTTCAATGCTTTCTTGTAAATTCATAAATTCAATAACATTTAGATATCTTTGCGGAGTTTCTTACCACCTTAGACTTTACAAACAGTAAAAGGTATAATAATAAGACTGTATTTTCTAACCTACTCTATGTATTTCCTATATATATGAAGTATGTACAGAGTTCGCGTCACGGGAAAAGTTGCACATAACCTGTTGCAATGGCGACTCCTAATATAACAACAGGCGGGAGGATAACAAATGCGCCAATGGTGGCGAAGAAAGTAGAGTCGTTTCTCTGGGATACCTCTTTCAAATAAGACTGCCTTCGAATGTTTCTCTTCTGGGATATGGTCAAGAATTTGTCAGTCACCTTCTTCAGATTCTTGCCAAGAGGAATGCTGAAATCGTCGTCGCGGTCTCCTACCAAATTAGCGAGCTGTTCCCTTATTGTCGCTGCCCTGAAGGTGCTTCCGTCACTCTCATAACCTGATAAGTTTTGGTTAACAATCAAACCAGTTAGAGAATAAATACGATCGTTGTTCATAGAACCAATACGAATGAGGCAATGCTTACCATCGACTGGTGATCCACTCGAAGTGAGCCTTTCCAAGAGATCTAGTTGCATTCGAGCAGATGACTCCTTAACTTTAAATCAAGAATATTGAAGTTAGAAAAGCTTGGCAACGCGGCACCATTATTGTAGAATTCAAAGCTTAGAACTTGATGCATTACATTGACATGAACATTTCATTTTCTTTGCCATTTTAAGTAGTAAGAAATCTTTCGGGCTTGTCCTATTCCCTTAGATCATTATAGCTCAACATTATGTGTTCCATTATAGCCCAACAATATGTGGCACAACAGTTCTAATCAGGGTTGCATTATGACAATTTTGGCTGAAAATTAATCATATGATCTCAATCAACGTTTCAAAAGTTCCTAGACTCGCAAAAAAAGTTGATTCTTGGAAACCAAAGCCAAGAAACAACGTTTGCAGATGTAATAACACGCCGCCACAACCATACTCCAATCTCAACTGCCTCAATTACTACAACAGCATCACTTAAAGACAATCAGGAAAACAGAGTAACAATAGCTAACCAAACAGTAACCCAACTTTTTCAAGAAGTTCATCAAATTTCAAAACCCCTAATTTTCGGAGAAAACGAAAATTACCGGAATAGGTCGTCGGATCATCCTCGTCGACTCTGCTCTCTGTTCCTTCGGATACAGCCGCAGCAGCCTTGAGACAGGACGACGGTGCGTCGAGGGGCTTCAAGGCACTTTTCTGGCTGAAAATCTTGGGAGAAATTAAGGGTTTTGGGCGAAGTGTAGTGGTGGAAGCAGCAGGAGTTCCCAAATTGAAGGCCATAGAAATAGAAATAATAGCTGTGAGATTTTTCTTTGGAGTACAGTTTCGTGCTTAGGGTTGGAAGTAAATTGCAGAGTCCATTGAGAAATTGGTAGCAGACGATCCACAACCAGAATTAATGGCGGCAGAGAGAATTAGCTCCACCACAAATATTGTTTGCTGCTCGCCACGCCATCCACGTGGCACAAATCAAGAGGGTTATGAAAAGAATGGACGGTGAGGATTCTATGATGGAATGGAAGCGGTATTCTAGAAGACCATCCACCAAGGGTCAAGATTTTCTTAAGAATATGACCGTTGCAAGCAGATCCATCCACCCAAAATTTCATAATACAAAAGGGAAGTCAAGTCGTTCAAAACCAGCATTTGCATTTATTCCCTTCGAATCGAATTCCACAAACCCTCCATCCTTCCTACTTTACTCTTTATTCTCTCTCCCCTTCCATCTTCTCCCCATAGATTGCAGAGAACGCCATTGCTAATCATTCGACAAGTTTGCAGATCGGAGATGAAGAATGAGGTTTCGCCGCCGGCGGAGGAAGGATCCCAAAATCAAAATCAAAATCATAATCAACAGCATCCGTATGCATTTCACGTGTCGGGACCTCGTAATGTCCCGTCAATTAACTGGAGGGATCTCATTAGCTCCACTTGGTCAGTGCCCCTTTCCAATCTAAAACTCCATTTTTGTCAATACGAATATGTGTTCGAAGATAATTTAGGTTTCTTATCATTATCCATAGGAAGAATAGCAATTACAAGAGGACAGTCATTGCCTGCTTCATACAAGGAGTATACTTGCTCGAACTCGACAGACAAGAAAACAGAAGCCATGAAAATGCTCTGGCTCCCAAATGGTGGATACCATTCAAGTACAAGCTGGTTCAAACACTCGTGGATGATCGCGACGGCTCGATCTTTGGTGCCATACTCGAATGGGACCGCGCATCAGCTTTGCAAGACTTCGTACTTGTGAGGCCGAGTGGCGCGCCGAGAGCTGTTCTAGCACTTCGAGGGACACTGCTAAAAAGTCCAACCATCCGACGCGACATTGAGGATGATCTACGCTTTCTAGCCTGGGAAAGCTTGAAAGGATCCATCCGATTCGCCTGCAGCTTGAAGGCATTGAGATCGATTTGCGATAAGTATGGGAGTAGCAACATCTGCATCGCAGGTAATTCGAATGATCATTCTCGACAAATTAAACGAGCTATTGAGATTGTACGTACTTTTTTTAGTTTCGACTGTAATCGCAGGACATTCTTTGGGAGCCGGCTTTGCCTTGCAAGTCGGGAAAGCGCTGGCGAAAGAAGGGATATATGTTGAAGCCCATTTGTTCAATCCACCGTCCGTTTCGCTCGCAAGCAGCCTCAAAACCGTGGTCGAAAGAGCAGGGGATATGTGGAGGAAAGTCCGGGCGATGTTGCCGTATGCTCAGGCAGATATGAGTGAAAGATCAGCAGAAATGGCGATCTCAGGATCGAAGCAATGGATGCCTCATTTGTATGTAAATAATAGCGACTACATTTGCTGCTACTATACGGACGCAAATGGGGCTGCAGAATGCAGCGGCAGTGAGAAGGAGAATGTGAAGCCGATAATTTCTGGCGCTGCATCGTCGAAGCTGTTTGTGTTGTCTAAGGGGAAGCAGAAGTTCCTCGAGGCGCACGGGTTGGAGCAGTGGTGGGGCGACGACTTGGAGCTACAAATGGCTGTGAACAGCAGTAAGCTGATCAGCAGACAGCTGAAATCCTTGTACAGTCTTCCAGCCTCCGAGCAGTCGCCGCTGACAGGAAAGGGTCGATGACGGCGACAAAATACAGCCTAATGTATCAAATTCTTGAAGAGGGCATAAAATGAAGTAACAAAGCATCAGCTGGTCTGTGTTTTTTATAGGAATCAGTCTATTGTTTTTGTAATGAGTTCGAGCTCGAAAAAAATTTAAGCCAAATTAACTCGTACCCAATTCTAGAATTTGCTTGCGGAGGCTATCCTAGCGGTGAATCTTTTACACAGTCAACAGAATTTGGAATCAAACTGTGGCTGTTTGGTTTCAAACCTTGTTCAGACCATCGTCGCACAAGGGCAGCCTCGAGCATCCTTACCTGAAACAGCGCATCCAACATTTAGACATAAGAGTGATTCTCAAGGAAGAAATACAAAAACAGAGTGACCTGGGCAGGATAACCTCATATGTCATTAAAACACCACATTCAGGACCTTTGTTCAAACTATCTTTGTCATTGCTATCGCAAAAAACTAAACCTAGTGAATGCATGGCGTTTGTTTCAAAGGAATACACCAAAAGGATATTATCACAACACCTGATCAACCAAACAAATCCATCACAAAATTATATAAAGATTCAACAATTTTATGTTTATTCAATCCTTGCCGTCGGTACTAATTCAAATCTATCAATACTCACAAACCTGATCATAAAAACTATCTGCTATCTAAACTCAGGTACTCAACGCATATGCAATATTTCATACTCGCAGAGTACCTGCAAATCTAGTTTGACTGTTATCTAATTAAAAAGCACACATAGTATTTCATATACATACAACACTCTGAAATTACATCCAAAGGCAACCATGTGAAAATCCCTTTCCCAGAGAAACAATTTAAATCTAGTTAGATTGTATATAAAATTGTAGGGAGTGAAATTAAATGCTTTTTGTGTTTAAGCTTCTAAGTACTTAACATTATCTTGCGTTTCAACTCGTCCATCTTTACCCTCCTCCAATCCAGCATTTATCAGACCTAATTCTTTTCAGAAAGTTACCGAATCCACATAGACATCCAATCTTGATAAACATGTACGAGTTGCTAAACGATATTCGATGATCGTGCATGGACAATATCAGATATGGCAGCATGAATAAAGAATTGACAATCCTAACTTGAAATCAACTAATTAATTTGCCATGGCAGAAAGGGCTCTTGAACAGGATGTTAGTGAGCTACCTGTCTCACAATCAAAGGTTCCTCGGCAAGGCTCAATGGTTCGGTCAGAACAGTGAGAAACCCATTTCTGTTTCCATAAACAATATCCGTGAAGGGCCGATCACCCACCTGTTATTTTCACAAGAATAGACGATAAGATACAGGGAAAACATAAAAAGAAACTGCTAGAAGAATGGAACAAACTATAAACCACATTAAAAAAAAAGGGAATTGAGATACTCTAACCTAGAATCGTAAACGCCACCTCAATTTAGGTATCATTGCTTATAAAAACTTAATTGGAGACAAAATTACTACAACTTTTAACCTGATGCAATTTTTTCCATTAAAAGATTAACATTACTGAGCTCTGAATAGTGTTACCTTTCAATTTTGACAGCATAACTGGCACAACTTCGCTAGGAATTTGAATTTTTTGTAAATAATATAATACAAGTATGAACTATAATTCAAATCAGTTTGTTTTATTTGATCAAGGATTCCATATATATCATAACAAAAGATTCCTACCATGATAAGCCTCAAAGATTCACAGCCAAACTGCCGTTCAATTTCTTCAGCAGTTCCAGCCGGCTTCTTCATCCCTAGATATTAACGAACATTACCAAATCCAAACAAAAACAGTAAAAATTGCTTTAGTGTTGTGCAACAATCACTATAGGCTTCATTTATGATCTTCGATGAGAAAACCAACTCTGTATCAAAATCACAAATTATTCATGTGTGGAAACACCTTACTGTGTCTTATAACTTTGATTCCAATGGCATCTTCGAGTGCTTTAGCTTCTTTTTCATCAGGATCATACTCAAGCAATCCTAGAAATGCAAAATAAACCACTCAAACTATTATGGGTATGCAAGTTCCAAAAGAAAATAAACTCGAATTCAAAATTCATTCTTTGGGGGACGAATTTCAGTAGTAATATGACATAATTGCAATAGAGATATCTTCAATTTGATAAGTTTGAAAAAGAAAATACTGAATTCCAAACCACTATGCAAAAGCAGAAGAAGAACAAATTTTGCCAATATGATTACCGGCGGAGTTACTGAACACCGCAACATTGTTTCCAAACAAGGATTTGCAGTGGTCTATCGACGATCGAAGGGGTGCCCACAAGCTCAAGGAATAGGGAACAGTAATGGTGTTGTCCTTGTCAAAGACCACACCTTCAAACCCCCTCCTCTTCAGCTCGGCCCAATCAATGTACCTAATGTCAGGCACGCTAACATGAGGGATCGCCATGTGCTTGTCTTTTGATAGAATTCCAACGGAGGAAGCGATACCTTCCAGATTGAATCTTTGCCCAATAGCCGCTTTCAAATCAGTCCACCACATGTTCGACGAAATGTCCCAACCACTGGTATACACAAACCCTAGCAGTTCACTGCCTACTCCCGATGCAGCAAAACAAAATCGCGGTTTGTGGTTGATGATGATGATAAGAGTAGAATGGTTATTGAGAAAGCACTTCCTTTTTCCTGTTCCGGTGAAAAATCTAACGGAGCATTTGGACAGGAAATTGCAGTTTTAGAATGGTTGGATGTAAATTGTAAACAGTAATTTGATATAATTAAAAATAATTTATTTTTATTAAAAATTAAATTAAATAATAATTTTGATTGGAAATCCAAAACAAACTGAAATGAGCAAAAATAGAAAATAAAATAATTAAATTTTTTAATTAATTACAATATATTATCAAAATAAATTAAATTTTTTCATTCGATATACTTTGTTTATTTCCAGCAGCACCTCGATCATCCTCATACGTTGCCTTCAATATATCGGGATTTTTGTTATGAGAAAGATTCTGCTGGTCTTTGGCCCATATATATATTTTATTTAATAATTTAATTTTTGAAATCAAATTATGATATAGTATTTACATAATTACATGTGCACTGTAAGATTAAAGATGTAGATTCATTGCAAAAATCAAATTCTAGAATATGGGTTTGTTAACACTTTTTTGTTTCCTCTTATTTAAAATTACAACCAAATAAACTTTAATTAAATTTAAAATGTGAGAAAGGGAAGTGTCCAACTACCAACGCAACAAACACATCAACAACAGCTGTACACTTTTGCCGGCTTTAATAAGCAACCATTAAACTAATTATTTTTTTGACCTTTTTCAATCATAATGAAAATAACAATTTTTTAATATTAATTTGTATGTAAATTATTAAATTTCATATAAGAAAAAATATTAAAAAAAAAAAAAAAAGAAAACCATAAATAAATAAAGGAGAAGAACCCTAAACACTTCCCACTTGGGTTTATATATATAATATACAAATCTAATATTGCTTCTGCTCCTTCTTCCCAGACGACTCCCGGGACTCCAACACTCATACTTGATTCGAGGACCTTTTATATATATCTATAACTATGTGCAGTGAGTGCAATTAATCATGAACCCAATTGTGTTTGTACAGTCACTACTCACTCCTAATTAACTTTTATTTATTTATTTATGTTATTGGAAATAGAAATAATTGAATTAAGGGGCGGGTGGGTGGGTGGGTGTACGTGTGTTGTGAGTTGCGACAGTTAATTATTTAATTGTTGGTCTGTGAATTGAATTGAATTGAATGAGAGGGAGCTGGAGTCCATGGAGCCCCCAAGAATCACCACCGACGCCGACCTAAATCTATATGGGTAGTATAATACTTCATCCGTCTCAAACACTTCGCAATGTTTTTTTTTGGTATGTCTCAAACACATTATAATATTTTAAAAATAAGAAATAATTAATTATACTTAATCTCTATTCCACACTTTTATCGTCTCACATCATCCAAAAAAATATATATATATTTTTCTCAATCAAATCATTTAATTTCTAAATTATTTTACTTAATACTACTCACCTAAAAACTCGTACCAAAAGTAAATGTTGCCCTTGGACTACTGAGGGAGTATATCATAGCTAGGACAATTAATTTAATTTGATTTCATACTAACTTGTTCAACAAATTAAACTCTTTCCAATAATGCAACTCTCCCTCTCCCTCTCCCTCTCTCACTCTCACTAAGTAATTAATTTCACAAACACAAACAAATTTATATTTATATATATATATATTATAATAATACCCTTAATTACTTGATCAATACTAGACTTAGACTTGTATTTTCAAATTTATTTATCTTGTGACGACATATCATATATATTTTACTAGATGTAATATATATATATATATATATATTAATCCTTTTTTTATTTATTTTAAAATCCCATAAAATTAAATAAAACCTTCAACAACACAACTACAATGGAATATTCCAAGATGTGGTGGTAATATATTTATACCCTCACTCACATCAATCATTTCATATATACTTACAATAATATCATATCCCCAATTGAAGTGGTGTTGTCGCCATTGGTACATCAATTTATTTATTTTTATTTCGAGTCATCTAAACTAATCTGATATGTTCTGATCAAACAATTAAGATTGTTCAGGCAAGAATCAATCAATCAGAGATGGCGGATGAAGACACCTCCAAGGTCAAGGAAGTCACCTACGAGCCGCCGGCTGATCACGCCGGCGGCGGCTTGGTGGAAGAAGTCACGGCGGCTGCAAAATCTGTATTGGAAGATGCGGCGGCCAAGTCGTCTTCTTACGTCGAAAGCCTCGTGCCCAGTTTTAAGACTCTCGGCGGCGGCGCCGCCTCTGAAGATCCGCTGCCAACTTCCGACAAGAATGTCGGAGAACCCCCCGCCGCCGCCGCAACTGCTGCTCCCAGAGAGGTAGAGGAAAAAGTATGTTTCTTTTAACTTAAATTTTTTTTTTTTTAATTTAACTATTTGTCTGATATAATATTTTTGAATAAATATGTTATATAAAAATAAATATATGATGTCATATTTTAATAAAGAGAAAATTAAATTATTATAAATAAATAATAAAAATACGTGAGAAAAACAAAAAATTTATCATTTTCATCTTATAACTTGTACAAATTACCTATCTCTTCTATGCTATTTTTTTTTTTTTTTATTCTTGAATATCATGTAATAGTAGTATGATTTTTTACTTTTATATTGAAATACTTTTCTACATCAAAATATGATTATACAAATTTACCAAATAAAATTTATAATCCGGAAAATATTTATGAAATTAATATTGCAATTTATTCCAGTGTGACGGGGTATAATTAGATATAAGATCCATGATTAATTGGTTTTTTAAAATGTAACAATTTTTTTGGTCTGAATTTGATACCAATCGAATGAATTGTCGGGACGAGACAGGGATTCGTGGCTACCGGGAGCCAGGCTTCATGGAAGAACTGCTGCGGTTTGCTCGATTTTCTGCAAGGCTCCGACCGGTGATGACTACCGGTGAGTTATATATCCAATTATCTTGTTGTGCCTCAAATTCATGGATTGTTCGTAAAACATTTTAAACCCTATATAAAGTAAAAAGTATTTTTATATATAAATCCTATATTGGTTTGGTTTCTTTCATGCTAATTGAATCAAATCAAAGGTAAACATATTTTATAAAAGAAGACAAAACATAGATAATATAATATATAACAAACAAATTTTGACAACATATTATATAATTCTATATATTACACTATACTTTGATCATATGTGCTGATTGCATCAAAAATGTTTTATTAATATAGTATGTAATAAGTAAAATTAAACATAATATTTGAAGTAATTTTATACAATTATTGATGTATATTTGTCAGGATTAAAACATCGACGATGAGGTGCCCAGAATGAGTGATTGGAGTTGTATTCTTGAACAAATTTGTAAATTTATGAGTTATGTATGTGAATATAATATTGAAAATGCACACAATAAGGTTGAGGGTACATAAGATCCACTGTTTTTTTAATGACTTTGATCGTAATTTGATCTCAATGTATCATTTCGTGGTTTTCAGTTCTCATCTTCTTCTCATTGCATTGCAGAAGATGTCTGGATTTATTCTACAATTTGTGTTGTTGAAATCTTATTTTTTATAATTTGATGATGTTAACTCTCTAATACTATTAATTAGAAGCTATTACATATTCAATGAAAGAATAATTTCTTATCAAATGAACTACAACAAATGCATTTATTCTTCTCCATAAAAATGACTAGAAGAAATTGTGGAAGAAAGACACGACCAACAAGATCAAAATAGTATAATCGCCTAACATTACTAGACCCCAAAATTCGAAATGACTAACCTTTTCAAGTTAAACTTTTTTTGCGCGGCAAACAATCCAAATAGTTGCAGCAACTGCAACTATAGCCGATCCACGGATGATCTTCAACTCCCTTCGGCTACCATTGCATTTCCAACACTTCTTCTCATTGATTATTCTCTCCTTATCAGCTAAACTATTCTTCAGCTCTTTAATCTCACTCTTCATTCGCTCGACAATACTCTCCAACTCCTTAGTCGAACGTTTACTAACATTTAACAACACATTCATTTCTTCCTCGGTCTTTTTCATTTCATTCCTCAATTTAGTCTCCACGACGACTGCTTTCGCAAGTTCAGCAGCCAATGTCGCCTTCTCCTTCTCCAACTTCTCTAGCTTCTCGTCCTTCTCCTTCTCCCGACCTGTCAATGAGTCCTTTTTAATTTAAGACTTGCAAGATTTCTGAATATATTACCAAAAAATTGCATTAATTCCATGAATCAAGAATGTTTATAACTCGATTTCTATTGGAATAAATGGTATATACATACTATAAACTTACCACAAAATCTATCAAAATGTACTTAATATTCAACACTAGAAAATGATAACTTAACTGGAGAATGGTATTGTAAAAAATACATATCTACACAATATATAATATATATTCTATCACCTAACAATATAGTGTAACTACATAAAAGCATATGAATAGATTTCAATGAAGAATAAACTGATGGCTAAAATGGAACTAGAGAATTATGCTAAGAACAATCTATTGCATCAAATGTATATACTCAATCTGTTGGGATATGAAGTCTGATTATATCCTAAAATCTAGGGATATGATTTGGATATTATATTTTAGATTTTAGAGATATGATTTGGATATTATTGTCAAAGGCTTAGGATATAAATATCCATGTATTTTCACTTTAACATGTGTCTGCGTACTTTATAGTAAAATTTCTGGCTTGGCAGCGCCCCCAGACGTAGATCATCGTGATCGAACTGGGTTACCAAATCTTGTGTTCTTTTGTCTTTGTTATTTCATCTTAATTTCCTGGGAATTTTCGTAACAAGTGGTATCAGAGCCTAGTTCGTTAATAGGGTGGATTGAGAGGAATCGGACGTTGGATCATTGTGGGAATCCCCTGTGACCTGCGGAGGTGCCTTGTGTCGAAAGTCTTCTGGCGGTGTTAGGTCGGTCCTGACTGGTAGGTCAGGTAGCGAGTCCCTATGTGATAGGCGGTGCAAGGTAAGCAGGGAAGAATAAGGGTTTCGGCAAACGCAGCGGAATATCCGATGTGCTCTCATATCAAGTGAGCCTTATGTTTGTTTGTGGGAGTCAAGATGGATGAAGTCGAGTAAAAGAAGATCGACAAGGAAGATGCAAGTCAGGTGGTACGTTGAAACTGCAAGGGGCACTTGAAACGAGAGTGCGGGGCGCCCGATAAGGATCAGGGTTCCGCAAACACAGCGGAGGAGATATCCGATGTGCTGATTCTGAGCGTCAGCAGTTCAATGGAGTCATAGATTTTGGTCTTAGGAGCATCATTCCACTCAGTGATTCGGGAATCATGGAATCTTATACCACAGGTAATTTTGGTGTTGTCTATCTTGGAGATGATGAGACACTGAAAATTAACACTGAAGGGTGGGGAGTGGAGATTGGATGAGGTATGTTGAAGTGGAAGATGAAATCAGTCTTTTGTTGGGATATGAAGCCTGATTTACGGAATCTTGTGTTCTTTTGTCTTTGTTATTTCATTCATGGGAATTTCCGCAACACAATCCTTATAAAGATTTTTTAAAAAATCATATGAATTTTTTATTTTTTATTTTTAAAAAAAAAAGGTTTGAAAGATCGAGATGGATTATATGTACCTCTCATTCCATCCAATTCGTTCTTCAAGTTGGACAATTCCTCAGAGGAAAATTCCAAACCCTTGACAGCGGACACCAAATCTTGCTGCAATTTGGAGACCTCGGATTCCAGTTCGGCGGTTCGAGCGACGACAACCTCCAATGTCTGGTTCTCTGCCTCAACCTTCTCCAGCTGCATTCTCAGCTCCTCATTCTCACTGCTTAATTTTCCGATTGTCGCCTTCAATTCGTCGCCGGCGGCGTCGGCGTTCTTCTTCGATCCTTTTTTCTTCCCCTTATGATCGGAAGATTTCTTCGGAGCTCCATCCGCCGTCCGATCATCTGACGATGATCCGCTGTCCAGCTTCTTGTCGGCCATTTCTGATGTAATTCCTGCAGAGATCCAAGAGAATTAATGATCAAGGAAGAGACATTATTAAATCATGAACAATATTGGCAATGGAATTTGTTAAGCGATTGATTTGTGGTGGAGCAGTTTGCAATCGTTTTTAGGGTTCTTGATTGGAAACTTAACTGAACTTGGATCGTGAGTGCCACGTGTTTGAACCTATCAAATTATTATTATTATTATAATTACTAATATAAAAATATATATTTGATATATTATATTTTTTAAAATATTGATTGAAAAGTATGTTAAAAATATAACCATCAAAATCAGAAACATATCATCTAAATTTGTAGTCCAAACTATACAAGTTTTTCCTCACTGTTCGTTCCAATAACAAATCAAAAGGCATTTTGGTTGAAGATCATCAGATATCCATTCCGATCCAGAAGAGAGGAAGGAAGATAAGGAAAATTTACAGATCCAAATCCACTGTTATCAGAATTTAACAAGTTATATACAGCACTCCATAATAACAGTCGAGCACTACTGCATATTGCATAAGCAATGTGACTAGCCGAACTGAAATTACGAACCTCCTAATCCTTATTTTTGTTTTTAATTTACTGAAGAACTCAGCGGAGATGCACTCAACCGCCAGATTTCCTCTGCTCTCCATCCGCTATGGCGCAGAGGAATCTCAAAACTTGCACTCGGCGTTTCAACGACGCAATATACTCAGCGGTCTCCTCAAACAGCTTATCCATCGGCAATCCTTCGCTGCCAGGCACTATCTTCTGCAGCGCGACGATCCTTCTCTTCACGTCGAATTTCTCCTCTGCCAAGCCTTCTCCGACGCCGCCATCGCATTCGCACGCCGCGCTCGATGTCTTCCTCCTCTTCCTCTTAATCCTCGCCGTGTTATTCCTATCTTCGTTGCAGATTCCTTCAATTTCTGTTGTAGATGATGGCTCGGATTGTGCAGAGACCTCGGCATTCTCCATGGAAAAGGATGAGGCGGTGGCGATGTGGTGTGAGGACTTACTGAAGAGCAGTTGTACAGAGAGATATATATATACACACACACATACATATATATATATATCTATATAGACAACGGAAAGTGGGCCCCGTTCTAGAATTTGGGCTTTCCCATTGATCACGGACCATTTGATCAACGCCACGTCAGCTCCTTAAAAATTTATATAATATTTTTCTAATATATATCATGTGCGTATAATTAAACATTAAAAGTGGAATAATTTTTTTAAATAATAATTTAATAAATATATATATTATTATATGTTCACAATTATGAATATAAGTAAAGAAATTGTTCATATCGAATTTTATGTTAAATGAGATATATCTCTTCTAGCTTAAATAAATAATTATAATATACAACATCCCTATATATAATGATTGATGTATGTTACCCCAAACCAAAAACAAAAAATTTTATTATTCTAAAGTCGAAATGCTAAAAAAAAATTATTAAAATGTTAAAAAACTGTAGAGTGAAGATTAAGTTGCCTATTAATAAGTAGAACTACGTACGTAGAGTGGCGATATATATAAATTAAATGACTATACAAAAGAAGAGAAATGAGACCTATCGACAATGTGAATATATAATAACAAAAAATAAATAAATATAAATTTACAAAGGTTTTTTAAAATACTAATAATTTAATAAATTTATTACATATAATAATACCAAGATATATACATAGAGAGAGAGGAGGAGTGAGAGAGAAACAGAGCACATGTGATGAGGATGAAGTGGGGAAATGGATGCATATATATATTCTTGAGCCCCACAAACAATATAATCCACTCTTTAATTTCGTATGCCCTACAACCCTGCTGGATTCATGTGCAATATTTTCTGACTTTTCTATTTTTAATTTTTAATTAATTAAATAACATGCATGGAATTCAAATATGTCTTATATTGCTTATTAGTAGTTTTTTTTTTTACTATTTAATATATTTATATATTTGATATTATGGTTGGATAATTTTATTATGTAATTAAACAATATTAAGAAAATGACTGGTATAAGGTTTTGATAATAATAATAATAATAATAAGTTATTGTCCATAATTATCTATCTGTGTTTTTTGTTGCATTCCTCAATGATTGAGAATTCCATCGACATCATACATTATAAAAGTGACATAGCTACATAAAATTGTGGATTGAAACATAAATATATATTCTATATTCATAAATATTTATACTATAATTTTATTATCGGAGACAAATATAAAAAATTTATATCATTGTGACTGCAATAACTCAGTGTATATGTAAGGTCGAGGAGACCCGAATCCACCTGACATTATGACAAGGTAATTTGGTGCATCAAAGTTTCATTATTGCACTTATATCATTATTTGGCCGAATTTAATAAATTAGTAGTTGACAGAATTCAAAGTTTATGAATATTTTTTATTAAAAAATTTAAATTATACACACAGATAAAAAAAAAAAATGTACTATAATATTTCAAAGATATTCCAATTGGAAGTACAAAACTTTACTTGGATCACTACTCACGAGTTATTGGTCAATCATAATTTTTCTTATCTTAATCCTAATCCATAATTATCTTTTCATACATACAATAAATAAATAAATATACAGATCAATTATAGACGATTCTCAAAACAAATGAAGAACACATGCAACTACTTCAAATATTTTACACAAGATTAGCCAAAAAAAAACATTTCGTTAAATACAAACCAAATACAAATCTTGCTTTTAATAGATATCTTAAATTAAATAACAAAATAGTGTCATAAACAAATATAATAAAATTTGCTACTTAACTCTTACACTAGATTTTTTTTTTTTTTTTTCATGCAATGGTTAGAAATAAATCAGTTACTACTACCACTAGTAGTGCACTCAATTTCAACAACTCATTATTCAACAATGGAGCCATATAGTGTTCTTCTACATCATGTAATTTTCCCAGATAGTTTCTATGGTGAATTTTCAGGGGAAGACATCGAATCGTGCCAAGAAATACAGACATATATATATATAACACCACGAAAACAATATGAAGCTGTAATATTATTATCAATTTAAAACAAGCAAGAATGCGATCGATCGATAGAAAGAACCTGACATGATGCTCGCTGTATGTTCGTCCAGATTCGAAGAAATCCCTTCCCTTTCCTGTACACGGCTGCCAATTCTGGAAGGTACTTCAATGGTGGATTTAATTTACCTGTAGTCTCGGACAATCCAACTGGCTCTAATACATTTTTGCCATCGTATATTGTACGCTGCCGACCTTCCTGTGAGGAGCGACATTTGCTGTTGCAACAAACCCATATTGAGCCTTACCCTGCAGAAGATTGGCATCAATCGTGACTCTGTCACTAGAACCGTGTTCTGCTCGGCTCATATAGAAAGGATTGCTGCTGTCTATGTTTATCGCAATGTCGGGCGCTAACTTGGCAGCCATCCCACAGTTTGGTCTTTGTTTCATCTGGTATGGTGGGAACTCGTCTCTGTGGGTGTCAGATACCGATTTTTCTGGTTTTCCAGCTCGGTTCTGCGGGCAAGAATAGTAAGCCGAGGATACAGCTTGGGTTTGGGGGGCAGCATTCCGGGCTAGTGTCCAAGGATCGTATGATTCTCTAACTATGTTTCCATTCTCGTTAGGTAATGCGGCGCCAATGGCTTTTCCAGGTTTAGCTTGATTATCAAGAGTTCCAAATATAAATTAATCAGCAAAATTTGACGAGGCCGAAATGAATTAATACAGTTAGGTGATGGGATTCTTTGAAGTACCTTGAGGGAGCCGTTGCGGTGGGTGCAACGTTCTTGATAAACTATTGTGAGGTCCGTCATGGGTCCGGGAGTTTCTGCTGCATGATTCTTCGGTGTTGAGCCGTTCTCGATGTTTTGCAATGAGGGGTTGATCCTTTGGCGGTACTATATTAGAAGGTACAATCGATGACCTGCAGCAATCCCAGCAATTTACGATACGTGTGAATAAACAAAAATGATTCTATCACTAATAATATATTTGTTTCATGTAACGAGTGTGCGATTTCTAAGTCGCGAATATAAGCCGTATATTTGATTTTGCATTCAAACGCTTTAAACAGAAAAATTTATAAAGCTTTATGCTACTTAGAACTGCAAAAATGAAAGACAGTAGGTATATAGGCATCAGTGTATTTCGAAAAGCACGAATCAAAGTGTAAGGAGTTAACTTTTGCATATCATACCTGGGGAGGGAAATATGTTTTCTATCGAGTGGAACTACAGGTCCATTTTTCCCAATATTTTCTTCTAAATGAGCAAATTGCTTCTTAAACTGATCAACGGCGCTGCACAATAGATAAAATCAGCAATATATACTTCAACAAGAATCGAAATAATGGATGGAATTATCTTTTTACCACCTTGGATAAACAAAACTGGTCCGCTCAATTCCATTTACGTAATCCTTCAGCAGCTGGGGATGGTATTCGAGTACTTCACGGAATATTAATTCTCTAATATCCTCCTTAGTAACCCTTCGCCTCTCAAATTCAAATTCCATCTTGGAAATCATCTGACAAGCTGGTTCTCTCTCAACTCTGGCCAATCCCTTAAAGTAAGGATCAGCCAATGCCTAAAATGCATCATTTTATGTATATATTAGAAGACAATGATATCGAATATATACAACATAAGAATATAATAATATATGCCAATAGAGAACTCGTACTCGTTCAATGAATCCATTCACAGGAAACTCATAAACTTTTAAGGACTTGGGACTGAATATGGTATATATTCAATTTATACCTCTTCTGCAGTAGGACGGTCCTTTGGGTCAAACGCAAGCAGCCGCTCCAACAACCGAAGAGCTAAAGGATCAGCATTCGGAAACTTTTGAGAAAAAGGAACAGGCTGCTTCTTTCTCATGCTTGTAAGATATCTCCTAGCCTTGTCATTTCGAACCTAAACAAAGAATATAATAAACAAAGCTCATATGACATTATTGGAAACATTGAAATGCAAACCTTCAGCATTAAATTCAAATTGAATAACTCCATACCCGAGAAATGGTGTCCATTGAAGGAGTTCCAAGAAGATCAGTTATCAAATCCAGCTGGTGCACGACATTCTTCCCAGGAAAAAGTGGTTTCCCTGTCAAAACCTCGGCAAAAATGCAGCCAATACTCCATATATCAATTGCTGGTGTATACTGAAAACACAAGAAAAATCACAAGGGATATCAATAGACGAATGAAACACGTGTACTGTTATGAATATGAAGCATTAAATATTGACCAATAACTACATAAGATATTGAAATGATAGAGAACTTGATTCTAACAGATGGAGCAGATAGATAACCATCCTCCAGGTGAAATAATCCGATATTATACGTAGGAAACATAATTAAAATGAGGGGTGTATATGGATTAAATTAAGCATTACGAGGTAGTCATAATGTAGATCCGTACCTTTGAGAAAAATGAGCCACACAACTCTGGAGCTCTATACCATCTTGTAGCCACGTAATCCTATATATGTGTGATAGTGCAAGCAAATCTTAGAAGTAAGGAACAAATGAAGTAAAGGAAGCCATAACAATAAATGCCGACAATCATCATACCGTCCAAAATACTGTGCTAGGTGTGTCGTTGAATGCAACTCTAGCCAACCCAAAATCACAAATTTTGAGTTTACAGTTTGCATTTGCCAGGATATTTTTCGGCTTCAAATCTCGATGATAAACATTAGCTGCAACAGGAAACCGTAATCATTCCACAAGTTAAAAAAATCGCACTCAAAATAACAAGGCATAAGACAAGCCTAGAGATGGACTGACGAGAACTACAGACATCAATTCGATGCATTCATCTGTGTTGGAAACTGTCAAGATTTCATAATTTTGCTTAAAGTCACATTCTAGATATCACATAAGCACATAATTATACAGAAAATCCTGCGAAAGATCAGGTTATAAATAATCAGAGTAGTATTAAGTGATTGACTAACTGCATTACTCTTTGTTGGGGCATTAAATGCGACCGTCAAATAAGACAAACATGGGAAAATGGGAGAAGTAGCAGCATAGACAACCTGTGTGGATGTATTTCAGCGCGCGAAGTAGTTGGTATAGGAAAAAATGGCAATGCTCCTGAGTCAAGTCATCATTAGCCTTAATGACTTGATGAAGATCTGATTCCATTAATTCAAAAACAACATAGATATCTTTGAATTCTCTCCTCGACGGGGGAATCATAATATGCTTGATTTCAACAATATCTGGATGTCGCAGAAGCCTAAGAAGCTTTATCTCTCTTAGAATTCGAGCAGCATCTGAAATGTGCTCAAAAATATCGTGTATTTTCTTTATTGCCACTTTCTCGCCCGTGTAAGTGTCTATGGCAGAACAAACAACGCCATAGCTTCCTTTCCCAATGACTTCCTGAATTCTATACCTGCTTGCTTCGCCATACTCCGAAAAGAATTCCATTTCAGTTGAATTCTGTTCCATGAAACAAATAAATTAATCCACCAATGAAGATTTCAATAACTAACCATATCATCACATGAAATACCGCGTATAAACAATCAAAGTAATCACTTTTTGATAGATTTACACAGACTGAGTAAAATATGCAGCCCTGTTCTTTTCTTCTTACTGAAGATATACAGAACTACCACAAAATTCAGATGTCATAGTTTCAAGAAAGGAACAATTGGAAGCTTTTATTTCGAGGAAATTTCTCTAGAGAATAAATTGTACAAAACTATAACTATTCCACCACAAATTATTCATTCAAAAAGGACATATAACAAAGAATCTTTTTCTCGTTCAACTGCATAATTCAACATTGAAAAGAAATTGACGAGAGGAAGAAAATAAAGATCCTCGGAGAAGAAAGGTTGATAAAAATAATCCATCCACCTTCTCCTTTCTAATCAAGAACGTCCCTTCAGCAACGTAAAAATCGAAAATCGAACGTAAAACCCTAGTAACCAGAATTCCCTTTTTTGTTTTTGCATTTCCGAATTTCCACCAAGATTGATCACAATTCCAGCAAGAAATGGTATTAATGATTCGAAAAAGTAAGGGAAACAAAAAAGAAAAGAAGAGATGGAAAACATCTGACTTTCTTCCGATGATCGGCCTGCATTTTTGACGATTCTCGAAAATCCGATCGCAAGAACAGAAAAGCTCCCACAGGCTTGAAACGTGACGGATTCCAACATGAAATTGTAAATTCAAGTAGTGCAAGAAAAATCACACGAAAGGCCAATCGAACAATTCTTCAGCCAGAATTCCCCCATCTGCGTACGGAAAACGAGCAATCCGACCTTGCACGCTTCAAATTACAGCTGCAATGGAAAACAAAATCCGATCCTTGATAGAACTCTTGTCCTTTCCCCACAGAACCAGCATCAACAACAACTCCCCGCACCAAAAATTCTTGCAAATACAGAGCACCTCACCCCCCCTCCCGCCTGTAGTTCTTTATACGCAATACCGAACCTCCACCTCCACACTGGGTGGAAAGAATGTGTGGATCTTAAGGAACCTTCAGCAGGGGGGGTTGAGATCTGACACCGACACAAAGTAGAGAGGGAAAGGGTTTTAGAGAGAGAAGTGAACGAAATAATGAATGCAAAGCAGAATGCTGCCATTTGAATATGAGAGAGAGAGAGAGAGAGAGAGAGAGAGAGAGAGAGAGAGGGTGTACGTCTTCTGTGACGGGTTGTACTTTTGTTCTCATATGGCGTTTTTATGATTTAGGTAATCGAAATTGGACCGTCTCTAATTTTGGATATCACACTTTAACGCTCTAACCTTTCTAATAATAATTTTAGATATATTTACTAAATTTAATATCGAATTTTGTTAATATTTTTTTTTTTTTTTATGTGATGTAATATTATCTCTTTTATATATATATATATCAAATTCTTGTAAATAAAATGGTAACCCATTTTTGCTTCAGGATTAGTTCGATCTCAAGTAGACGCATGTGTGATTGTAAATTACCAACACTAATGTTTAAGTTAGTAATAATATGCATATAAATATATTTATGTATGGTGTCCGAATGTACTTGTGATGATGAGGTCATGCTCTGTTCTCGTTGTCTTTGACGAAGTATATTTATTTTATTGTAATTTAAAATTAATTTGAAACAAATTTTGATATTAATATAAAAAATATATATTTTATTGAGAATCTGCTAAATAAATAATGATGATTTAGTTTTAAAATTAGAAACAAACACATTTTTCTTATTATAAATTTTTTATTTGCATAATGATTTAAATGATATTTTTATAAAAAGTTATACTAATATTTAAATAGGAATTTTTTTAAACAAAAATTTAAAACACACCCCATAAATCCCTCTAAGGAATATAATAATGAATTCTTACTGTATGCTTGTTTGGGTTTTCGATTTTTTATTAGAATTTAAATGGTAAAATTTTTTTAATTTAATAATTATATAATTTGATATTTTAAATATAAATTAATTTTTGACATAATATAAAAAATATAAAAAAATTAATATACTCTAGAGAAAAAAATAATAATAATAATAAATCTTAAATTTAATTGTAAAAGAACTCACTTAATAAAATATATGAGAAGCAGTAAATTTTTGACGAGTGTTGCTTAAAAAGTATCACAAATATAAATGAAATGGCAATTAATTAATTAATAAGGTTAGCACAATCAATTTCACTTGTCACTTTATTACAATGACTCATAAATCAAAAGGAATGAATGGACTGTGGCAATCCACGAACAGCACAATACCTTATTTTATGATATTTATGTTCGAATTAATTCTTTTTTCAATAATAACACCATCTAATTTAAATAATATTTTTTTTTAAGACTGAAATTACTACTGTTTATTTTATAAAATTTTTAGTAAAAATATTATTTTTTATCGTAAATTATGATTTAAACAAAAATTCAAATCAATACTTCGTTTCAATAGTCCGTGGACAAAAAAAATAAAAAAAATCATAATTTATCTCTAACTTGATAAAAATTCTTATGGCGTATTAAAGTAAAATAAAATGTTTATTAGTATAAAAATTCAGGTATAGTGTCACGATCAAACACAACAATTTACTTACAAGTGAAGGTTGGATGCCTCTTTTATTTTTATTATTATTATTATTATTATAAATATAAATTGTTTATTGTTTCAGCAATACGTGTCACTTGGAACTACTCAGTTTTTTTTTTTTTTTTTAGTTAGGCATTTAAACACGTGTATCTCATGTTTATATTTAAATCTAATGGAATAGTCTTCTAGACGTAGTCCTTGCCGTTGCCGGCCTTTTAAAGTGTCGGTAACTATCCGCATTGATTATAATTCTTGATTTTATTTTATTTTATTTTTTATATAGTATGTATATTAGGTTTAATTAAATATAAAGTTATTAACATCGTCAAAATGGATGAATATTGAAAATTGAAACTTTATATATATATCTTATTCTTTGACATATTTAAATTGAAAATTATAAAAAATAAAATAAAAATGATAGAAAATAATTTAAAGAAGAATAAACTTTTAAGATTTGTATTAGAAAATTTATTTTCTAATAAATCTACTATTGTTAAGACTCATTTTATTTTAATTTAAAATTTATATTATGAATTGTATAAAAATTCGTATTCCACTATTATAAAACCTATATATTTTTTGATCAATCTCTACGTCCAAAGATTTTACATATATTTTTTATAACATGGATAAAATAATAAACAACAAACAATGTTCTAATGATATGATATAAAATATAATAATGAATATTCCACAATTTTTTTTTTCCTTTAAATTAGAATAATAAAATAATGTAAAAAGCATAAATAAACACATCTATGATCTTAAGTATATTTGTTTGTATTCTTAATATGATTTAATGTAATATATTTTACTATAATATAAAAATATTGTTTATTAAAATAAATTTATAAATATATATAAAAAAACTTTAAGTACATGCAAAGATTAAAGACAAGAGCTACATATATATGTATGGAATTTATTTGGCTGTGGGGTTAGACCTCGCGGGTTCAAATTCCAATCCGTCAGGCTGCGGATTCCACGTTATAAAAAATTATATATATTATTTAATTTTTTAGTATTATTATTATTATTATTATTATTTTAAATTTAAGATTCATTTTCATATAAAAAGAGAGAGAGCCGTTTCTGTGTGTGGCTAGAATTGGAATGAGAATCACGCAAAGTTTTTTATTAAAAAAAAAAAAAAAAGTTAAAGTGCACAAAGCCACTGAAGCAATAAGGACTGAAATGTGGATGCTGAATGTATCCATTTCTGTCACATATTATTAATTAATTAATTTCTTTATATAAAATAAATAAAAACACTTTATCATGTTGCCTTACTGTGATTTTATTTAGTAACCGTAATTTTATTTTAACACAACTTGGATTTATAAATTGAAGATTATTCATTATCATATTTGCATTAATATTCAATTAATTATTATTCACTAATCTTTAATAATTATTTGTTTGTTTCTCAAAAAAAAAAAAATTGACACAATTTTTAATATATATATTTTATCTTTTCATCAAAGTTAATTCAATTTTTTATAAAATAAAATTTTAGATTTTAAATTGTAATTTGAATTAAAATGTAATGTTATATAAATATGTATTGATATAATATTTTGAATTTTTTTAATATAATATAATAAATAATAAATAAATATTTAATTTGATATTTTTAAGAAAATACTATAAACTTAATTAGAATTACTTGGATTCTTTTTAGTTATTGAGAATTATAAAATATTTTAGAAATTGTCATTTTTTTTTATTGAAGTCATTTTTAATGTTTTTTTACATATTTTACAATAAAAACATTTTTATTGAAAATATACAGTTTTTTATTAAAAATAATACTCCCTCCGTCATGCAAATGTATTCATTTGACCGGACTCGAATTTTAATAAATATGAGTAATAATTATTATTTTTTCCTTTTATAATAAAAAAATATAAGAGTGTAATAATTTTTTACTTAAAAATAAACGAGAATATTTATTTAGGACAACAAAAAAAGAAAAATGAAGAGTATAAAAATAAAACAACAAACTCTTCTATTTTAATAATAATAATTGGGCCCATAAAGCCCACTTCCTTTGGAAAGTCCCTCATGAGTACAATAATAATAATGGGCCCATGAAGCCCACTTCCTTTGCAAAGTCCTCTCATGAGTACAATAATAATAATGGGCTCAAACTGGGTCTAGCATCATTCTTTTATCTGTGTTTTCATTAATAATAATATGCTTTGTTCTTTTCATTTTGTTTAAATCTTCCTACTATTAAATCATCATTATTTTTTATTATATATATTACTATTTTCAGAAAAAAAATACATTATTATTATTAATATAATATCACAAAATAAATATATAAAACCAAATTCTGAAAAACACATTCAAGTAAACATTTATAGTGTATTTTCTCTCCAATATTAGGACAAAAAATTAAAAACTAATAATATTTTCATATAATGAGATAATAATATAATGAAAAACTAATTAAAGAATCAACAAAAAATTTAATTAAATAAGAAGAAAAAATAATAACAATTGATTATTATTTGTCAAAAATAAAAGTAAGAATAAAACATGTATAAATTTAGTGAAAAGAAAAACTAACATAATTATCTTAGAGGAAAAGAATAATTATTAAATATAATATTTTCTATAATAAATAATACTAAAACTAATTATATTTTTTTATAAAAATAATATTACAATTCGTTTGAAAATATTTTTTATATTTTTTTAATAACAAAATAATAATAATAATAATAATAATAAAAACTATAAAAAAAAGACTAAAAGAACATCAGTCAATGAGTCACAAATTAATTTTAATGATAACATTTCCTTTTAGAAAAAAAAAAAAGGAAAAAGGAAAAATTTTAGGTGTATTTAATTTGAAATTCAAAACTAAATCATCTATAATTTTTAATAAAAATATATTCTTTATTTAAAAATTTATGAAATATCACGTTAAAATAAAGAAATTTGCTTACATATATTAATTATTTATGTTACTAAATATCTTGATATATAATATCTTTTTAACAAAAAATAAGTAGTTATTATTGAGAGAAAAAGTAGCAAGTAAAGTAAATACACATGTTAAAAACACATCTAAACAACAAACTAAATACGAACAAACAAGGTAAGGAGTATAATTTAAAATTACCAATTGCAAAGTAATCATAATAATATATGAACCAAATATTATTTACACGTTTACCTCCAGCCAAAAAAGCGTCCAAATACACTCAAAATATTCTAAATTCGATCCAAAATCGGAACCAAATCCCTCCGCTTTCAAATCCCGGATACTCACTGCATTCAAATCCCTCCGCTTTTTATGGGATTTCCCACCGGAGTTCCTCCAGATCTCACAGCTCCTCTCGCCATGGATTCCTCCACCGCCACCGCCGCCGCGGCCACCGGAAAGAAGTCCTACTGGCGGTTCAGCAAGCAGGACTTCTATCCGGAGCCGACTTTCAGCAACTTCTCGACCTACCTCTCCGCGCTGTCGGAGACCCACCGCCGCCTCAAGGACCGCGTCTTCGGCCGCTCCTCCGACTTCAATGAACTGATCGAAAGCAGGAAGCAATCGGAGAACGAGATGAAGAAGGTACTCACATGGTGGGACCTAATCTGGCTAGGGTTCGGCTCCATCGTCGGGTCGGGAATCTTCAGCATCACCGGACAAGAAACCCACGACCACGCCGGCCCCGCCATCGTCCTCTCCTACGCCGTCTCAGGTCTCTCCGCTTTACTCTCCGTCTTTTGCTACACTGAATTTTCCGTCGAAATCCCCATCGCCGGCGGTTCCTTCTCGTTTCTCCGAATCGAATTGGGCGATTTCGTCGCTTTCATCGCCGCCGGTAATATAATGTTAGAAGGCCTCGTAGGCGCCGCCGGATTGGGGCGGTCGTGGTCATCCTATTTGGGCAGCATCATCAAGAGTAGCAATCCCGATTTCCTGAGAATCAAAATCGATTCATTCGCCGATGGATTCAATCTGTTGGATCCAGTGGCCGTAGCTGTTCTTATAATTGTTAATGGCTTCGCTTTAACGGGCACGAAGAGGGCATCGGTCCTGAATTGGGTGAGCTCTGTGTTAGAAATGGGCGTGATCGTGTTCATCATAATCATAGGTTTTATACATGGAAAGAGTGAGAATCTGGAGCCCTTTTTCCCCTATGGAGCCAAAGGTATATTCACTGCCGCGGCAGTCGTTTTCTGGTCATATACCGGCTTCGATATGGTGGCGAATATGGCCGAGGAAGTGAAACGCCCCTCGACAGATATACCCGTCGGATTAGTCGGTTCGATGTCTTTGATCACTGTGGTTTATTGTCTTATGGCACTGGCATTGACAATGACTGTGAAGTACACTCAAGTGGATGTCAATGCGGCGTATTCGATGATGTTTGAGGGGATGGGGATGAAGTGGGCTAAGTATATGGTGAGCATTATCGCGATCAAGGGGATGACGACGAGCTTGCTGGTTGGATCAATGGGGCAGGCTCGGTACACGACTCAAATTGCCAGGACACATATGATTCCTCCTTGGTTCGCCCTAGTCCATCCGAAAACCGGAACACCAATATACGCGACGCTTTTGACGACGACGGGAAGCTGTGTTCTTGCTTTCTTCACGAGCCTAGATGTTTTGTCGAGTGTTTTGTCGTTTGCTACGCTCCTACTTTTCATGCTCGTGGCTGTGGCATTGCTGACGAGGAGGTATA
The DNA here is from genome assembly GCF_009805555.1 of Andrographis paniculata. Lineage (NCBI taxonomy): Eukaryota > Viridiplantae > Streptophyta > Magnoliopsida > Lamiales > Acanthaceae > Andrographis > Andrographis paniculata. Next base: position 7,811,902 of record NW_026137587.1, read on the forward strand.
ACGTTAAGGATGTAACTCCGAGGAATGATGCGATGAAATTTATGGCGTCGTTGTTCGTTATTTTTGGGTCGTCGATTAGCTTAGCTGTGATTTGGAATTCATCGATCGAGAAGGGGTGGATTGGATATGCTGTGAGCGGGGGGTTTTGGTTTCTCGGAACTTTGGGAATGGCATTGACCCCAAAGCAGAGGAACCCTAAGGTTTGGGGAGTTCCCCTGGTTCCTTGGCTGCCGTCTTTGTCGATTGCGATTAATATATTTCTTATCGGATCTCTTGGCAAGGCGGCGTTCTTCAGGTTCATCATATGTAGTGCTTTGATGTTGGTGTACTATCTCTTGGCCGGCGTTCATGCTACTTATGATGTTGCTCGTATGGAGAAACAGGCATCGAGCCTCGAGGTTGGGGCAGGATCCTTGTAGCTCGCTCGGAGGTAAATCGATTCTGAATTGTGAATTTGATTCTAATGTGCATACCTATGCTCTGAAGACCTTTTGATTGAATTCGTTTTGTATAATTATCGGAATAATCTTCAAATCGATGTTTGGTTTCTTATGTTATGAATGTCGTTTGATGATCGATTTAGTACATTCCCCGTTAAACGGGGCTCGACTCACCGGACCGGGGCCTGTATTGTCATCTGTTACAAAACTTGATGTTGGACTTGTGAATTTGGGGATTACTTTACAAGTTGACATCAAGTTTTGCAGCAAATTAAGATTAGGACTTGGAACTTTGCATTTCCAGGAGTAGTTAACATGGAGTTGATCATCGATGTACATAATGCTGATATGATAAAATAGACCAGAGTTAAATCAAGAAAAACGATTCAAAAAGTAGCGGCTAAAATAGGCCAAAAGCCCAACCCGTTAAATAAAGAAAAAAAATAAAATTCATATAGCCTATCTTTATCGGGTACATTCAGTCATTTTACTTCACCAATAAATTGAATTAATTGTATGAGTATTATATATTTGGCTATATTAGATTTTTTACAAAATATTATTTAAGTTAAAGTTTAAATAAAAATTCTAATAAAAACCAAACAAATTGGATGTTTTCTCGAATAAAGCATATATATAATCTTTTTGTACCTTTTTCTTTTACTAATTTTAAATAAAAATATTTATTTATTTTTGTACAAAATATCACATTAACTTACTATATTATTAAAAAAATAACAAAACACAAATCAAACACATTGAGTTTGTTATTTGTGATTTTATAATTTTTTTTTGAACTTTGTAAATTCATTCCTTCTTAGAATTTTAGCACTCTCTACAAATAGAAACTAAATTTATTGAACATTATGTTACAAATAGTTTTATATATTTAATTTGATAATAAATATAGAATAATAATTGATAGATGCATATCAAGAAATGGATTGAGATATAGGCAAGCTAAGGCAACCAAACACTGCAGTGTTGAAGAGACATGACAGACAGCTTGAAATCAACGCTCTACCAAACATACATATTTGTATTATAAGTATATATATATATATATATATATAAATAAATAAATACACAATAAATTAACAAAATCTAAAGCCCTTTCTTTGTCAACCACAATTCAGTACCATACCCTTCACATGCCATGAAAACAATTGACAGATATATGATGATGGAGTTATAAATATTTATATTATAAAATAAAATTTGAAATTCTTCCCTGGATAGAATCAGACAGTTTGTTGTCATTTCAGGGGTACCATTATTCATATAGACTGTGTCTTAAGGGACCTTCAAATTATTTACATCAGTTCCTGGAAATATGGCAGACTTTTTAATATATATTCTTCAATTATTACAATGGCTTCATTTCGTGGACAAAGTTGCACAAGGTTTATCAAGGATTCAAATCCCCTTTTCTTAAAAATTGTATAAATATATGTAAAACCACAAAATTATTTTAGAGTGTTTGATTGAATTAATAATGAGGGCATGAATTGGATTAATTTCCCAAACTTCATAGAATGTTCAAGAATTTGTTCAAAGAATCTTTTAATAATACATATATATATATATAATAGCGACATATAGAAGGTGCCCGATAATAATAATAATAATAATAATAATAATAATAATAATAATAATAATAATAAAGTCAATGGTTGATTAATTACTCATGACAACGACATTGTATCTATCAATGAATCCTATTTTATCTCCTCAATAAGACTTAACTATATATCTAAACTTGAATAAGATTAAAATTGATTTTCCTATAATATAATTATAATTATAATTTGTTCGATTTTTTAAAATTTATATTTAAGACCATACTCAATGCATTGTTGTAGATCATTAAATTCATGCGTGCTCATATTTTAAATTCCTTTAAAAATTACTATAATTACTATATATATTTGAAACTTGTCACTTTTAAGTTATAGGTTCTAACACACATATATATATATATATATTTTTTATCATTAAACTAATTTTTTATACTTATGAGAGAAAATGGTCATTGTAACTAAAATTGATGATACAAAGTTTTGAAATGTTCAAATTAATAATGAATGACAAGACGTTAATTCCTAAATGTGTATTACAAATTTAGGGTTTTAATTTGTGTTCTTAATTGGTGGAATTTTTAGTCAAAATTTCATATTTCAAATCGGCCCTACTTACATAAAATAAATAAATAAATAAGAATTCCAGTTCACCTTTCTCTTTCTTGATCTCTACTATATATATTATGATTAGACATATATACACACATATGTGTATTTATATATATATATATATATATATTATATGCATAGGCCATCTCGAGAGCACCACCTATGAACTCTTGACAAGTTACTATCACCCCTAACAGATCACTCTCACTCTCCTCATATATATATATTATAGGGGTGGCGGGGGGTTGTATATTTGAAATAAAAATTAGATTGTAGAACATGTCCTATCAGTTTTAATGGATGGGCAATGAGATATATATATTTATATATTATGTACTCCTTTGTGCCATATATTTTTGGCTTATTATTACTGTAGATACAAAAATTCAGATAAAGTATAATTAGTATGTAATTAAAAAATTTATTAGTAAAAATAATTATTATTTAGTAAAAATAATTATAGATTAAGATTAATACTCCCTCCGTCCAACTAGAAAGTATACATGTTTTTATTTTGGTACATCCAATTACAAAGTAAATATTTCATTAAATACCTTACTTTTTTCCACAAATACTCCTACTTTACATCACATCGTTACTTTTACACCAAAAAGCAAGGGCAAAAATGTCATTACACTACTTTTAACTACCCATTATAATTAAAATAATATTATTTCTTAAACACCGCGCCAAAAGTAATTGTATACTTTTTTTGTGGACGGAGGGAGTATAAGAAAATAGTTTAATTAAAATTGAGAAAATTATATAATTTAAAATTTAAAATATGATTAAAGTGCATCATTATATTTCCAAAAATAAAAATGACAAGTTATGTGGGACGGACGAAAATACAAAATATGAACGAATTATGTGGGAGAGAGAGAGTATGTATTAATATTCAATTATTGGAAATTCAATGATATGTATATTTATATATATATATATGTGTATATTGATATCTTGAAGTGAGAGTTGGGACCGAAAGCAACTGACGATCATTTATCATCATTTTTGCCGACGTCTTGTTCTACCAATAATATTCAAATTTCAATTTTTATTACTATTATTTTCATTTTTTTTTTAAAAAAAAAACCTTATATTATTTGTATTATTAGTAGTACTACAATTTCAACTACCATATACATGCATGCATGTCCCCATGCCAATTAATTTTTTAACTATTTAATCAATAATTTTATTGGTTTCAATATTATATTTGCCTATATAGTATATAGGTAGGGTTTGGTTAATTTGAAATTGCCACTTTGATCACTATTGCAATTTTATAATCCAAACTTTGCTCTTAATTTGTGACAGTGTCCATGAACCTAGATTTTTGGTGAAATAAAAATTACAACTCCTTTAATAATAATAATAATAATAATAATAAAATACATATAAATAAATATTGAATTTAATATTTAAAATTAATAGCGGAGCACTACTAGTAGTTAGTGTGGCCAATTTCCTATTTTAGGAGTGGGGCGAGGCCATTCCTATTTTAAGAAAGGCCAGCAAGAGAGCAAAAGTATATGTGTACTTGTCTTTAATTTTAAATGATTTTATTATTTTGAATGTTTATTTATTTTATTTTTTTAAATGTGAATATATAATATATCTAAAAATCAAATTAATAAATTGAACGGTGCAAAAATGGCTATAAATATACAATTAAACAAGTAATTAAGCAAGTTCCTTTAATTTTGATTCAAGATTACCAATTGCAAATGCCGTTGCAATATTATTTATTTATTTTTGGTAGGGTGCGATTAAAATATGCATTTACAATAAATGAAAATAATCTAAAAAAATAAATACGTCAATCATTTTCAATAATTAATCAATTATGGCAATTTTTCATCCCTATTTCTATGTGACAAAGACATGTGGTAGCAAAAATTCCCTCTTCAACCAACTCATTATTGCCCATCATCATATATTAATAAATAATAATAATAATTATTATTATTATTATATACAGCTATATATGCATACTCATAAATGGCTAAAGATCTTTGATTCTGATGGTGCCGATTATATTATTAATACTAAATAATATAGGATCACATCATATTATACTCCCTTCGTCTCATGTTTATATATTTATTTATTTTTTCACATAATATTAGAAATATTAGTATTATATTGGAATAAAATAGAAATAAATATAAAAAGACTAAATTAATCATATTAGTATTATATGATAATATGATATAAATATAATGACATTTTTGCAATATATCGTAAATTAGAAGGGTTTGTAATGTTAGGTAAATAGTATAATTACTAAAAGAAAAATGGATACTTTATTATGCGACGAACCAAAATAAAAAAAAAAATAAATTGTTAAGGAATGAAAGAAATATTATATATACAAAATATACATATGCTTTGTTACACATATCATATCATTGATTGTACCTTGCGGAGAAGTTATATATACATATATATATATATTTAAACCAAGAGTTTATGATCACGAGTCTATTCCAACACTATCGATTTTTATTTTTATTTTTTTTAGGGAACTTACTATTATTATATTATTATTATTTGGTAACATGGCACATAAATTAGTGTCCTTTCAGAGAGCCCCATACCACTGTGCCTTGCACACATATACAAATATTAATATATATATATATATGTATATATTACATCTCATATTATTGATATACAAATACTAATTATTTAAACCTACATCTACATCTACACCTACACCAAAGTTGAATAATTATATTATAACAACTGGTAGGCTAAATATTTTACACGTATCTCCATCTCCATCTCCATCTCCATGCTCCACAAAATTATGAATACCAACATTCACCACATACTTATAATTCAAAAAAAAAAAATATTAATGGAATGAACATACTTGAATACACATATAACACAATAATTATAATAAATAATAAAAGCCAAAATGTTGTGGTCAAAAGCCAAGTTGAGACATCTGAAAAATTCTTCTGCAAAAGGGTCCCACATTTTGACAGCCGACCAATCCCACGTTGTTGACTATGCCAGCTGTTTGAAATTCCTCTTTTGCCCCGGACGTATATATAATTAATAAATACTACAATAATAACCAAAGCGTCAAAATCTACAAAATTGGTGAAAACAATATAATAGTAGGTAATGTCGATTACATTCAAATATATATATATATATAATGTCATATCAATATTTTATATAGTTGAGCAATTAGTAACAATCATCTCTAATTATTTTATTTTTCTCTATAGATATGGAATATTGCCATAAATATGTGAGGGACCAAATACAATTAAGTGGAGCAGAGAGAACAGACATATGATATTAGGGTTCTTATCTTTGTCAATCACATTCCATCATTTCAATATATATATATATATATATATTTCTCCTATACAATAGTCAAATACATATCTTTCTACACTATGCACGAATCTAACAATTGTAGTCAATTTTAAGTACACATTAATCAACCTTTTCTTGATAGCTCAGCCTTAAATATAATAAATTTAATAGAAAAAAAAAATAATAATAAATTCAAATATACTTCAAGAACGAAATTAAGATCACATCAATATGTCGGGGTGGAAGTTATAAAGAAAATAAAATCACATCAACGTGTTCTAATAACTTCATGTTACGTGCATGGTTTATATTCTCTTATGTTTTCATCGTTTTTATTAAGAGTACAAATAACATATCTATTTGAATTGATTTAAACTTCTACCATCTTTTACTTTTTTAAAGAATAAAGTTCAAAGCAAGGGATGGTGACCAATTTTTGGTCGTCTGTCTTAATAAGTGGATGTAGATTCATGCGGTCGTTCTCTGCTGCATTGGTCTTTTCATTCCCCACTCGCCACCATAACAAAATTTTAGGTTCAAATCCCCGATGCTTTTAGGTTTTGTTTAGCAACACATAGTTTGCCTAGTGTTATTTGTCATGTCGGATCTGGCAACGGAGATTTACCCAGAGCGCACAAAAAGAATAGTAACGGCAGATTTCCACATTATAGAAAAATATATATATATATTCAAACGAGTCCCACATTGGAAGTTGTGAAGAAAATTACACACCTTATAAGTCGTAAGTGAACTCCACTAATAGGAGGCCTTTTGGAGGATATAAAAAAACAAATTCGTGCGGGCTCAGCCCAAAGCGGGGAATATCATACTAGTATTGAATTATTACATAACTAAGCTCTATAGAAAAAGATGTCAAATAAAAATATCTCTTATTTTCTATTTTATTTGTCTCATCCTTCCTACATGTAGTAGAGATGAGATGAAATGAATTAGAAGAGTGTTTCATTAATTGTGGGTACCATTCTTTGGAAAACAATTTATAATATTTTATTTATTGTACTTGTAATATGTGTTTGAGTTTTACTGCTTTTTATATTTAGATTTTTTAATACTAATTAATTAGTATATCAATAGGTAATACAAAACAAGGTAAAATATACAAATGTAAAAATATTTTAATATTTTATCAACGTGATGATCGGTAGCTGATCCGAGACGGCGATCATCCACATTGGGACTGAGACATGGCCCGACTAAATGGAAGACAAAAAGCAAACTGCGTTCTTCCTATGGGACAAAGATAGTTTATTTTTATAAAAAGTTAAAAGATATTTTCTTGATAATTTTTTTATACCATTGAAAAATTGAAGATGTCGTAATAAGGATATGGTGACTACATATATATCAATGAATTTTTAAAATATTTCATAATTAATTCATTTGGATAAATGGGATTTTAAAGATATATATATATTTAGAGACATTGAACCACGAGGTTGTCTCTATATCCATCAACTGTTGGTTCAAAGCCCTTAACTATATATAATCATATTTATATACACGTATTGTTAATATTCGATGTATCTAAAGCCTTTACGTAGGGTTACTAAACTAGTTGCATGTGGACCATGCATTTTATCCAATATTAAATTATTATTATTGTTATTGATATTGTTATTAGTACATGCCTTTCACACCGTAGGACGTGCATAAAAACATGTATTGATGTAACTAGGTATATAGTTGATTGATGTTTTTAATGAAAAATAAATAAATATATTGTAATACATAATTATATAATATGCTATCAAAATTTTTTGTTATACATTATATTAATATGTATTATTATTTTTTTCTTATAAATATGTGATTGGATCACTACACTAATGTGATCCAATGGTAATCAAAATTATATATACATTACTTAATTTATAGTAAATAAATTTATCTTCAAAATGTAACATTTAAATTTTATTTTTATTTAATATATTTCGCACGTTAATATTTATTTTTATTCAAATGAGCACGCTTAAAAATTTATTTATATTTAGACATCCACATTTTAAATTGATTATATATGTAAAATATTCTAAACACCTTAAAATACTTATATTGTAAAAAAATAAAAATAAAATAAAAAGTACATTGAATCCATTTATTGCAGCAGGTTTGTCCATGATGATGTAAGAGGCAGGACCATTTGCCATTTGGCCAACAACGAAAACTATGTACACTCTACTCTATTCTAGTCTAGTCTAGTCTACTCTACTATTCTATAGGTATGCCCATTGCATTTTCCCCACTCTAATAAAAATAACTTCCACATTTATAACCATACATTTCACTGTTCAATCATTCTTCGTAAAAAACTAGGAAGAATTACGTCCACCAAAGTGATCTTCAAAACACCACGGTCTTCAGAGTCCTGTCAAATCCACATCGTCAATTCTGTCCGCAACGGTGTGGATTAATCAGGTCCTCGTGCTCCATGGACCTGCATAAAAGAATCCCCAAAAAATCTGCTTTCACTGCTCGAGAAACCCTATAAATAGGCGGCTGTAAGAAGGGAGCTCCCACAACGAAACTCCCAACTCCAATTTTCCGACCAATTTCATCCTCACCGGCATTAATTCTATTCTTCATTTTCTCCAATGGTGGTTCTCTCCAAGTTCTCCACCGCCCCGGCGTTATTTCCCGGCGGCGGCGGCGTTCCTGTCCCGCTGATCGACCTCTCGGAACCTGACTCCCGGGAGCAGCTGGTCCAGGCCTGCGAAGAATTCGGGTTCTTCAAAGTCATCAACCATGGCGTCCCAACTGAGGCTATCGCGGCCCTCGAATCCCAGGCCCTCGAATTCTTCTCCCTCCCAATCGCCGATAAGGAGAGAACCGGGCCCTTCGTCTACGGCAAGAACAAAATAGGCCCCAATGGCGACGTCGGTTGGGTCGAGTACTTGCTCTTCACCTCCGACTCCCACGCCGACATCCACCGCCGCTTCTCCGCCGTCTTCGGCGAAGCCGCCCATGAATTCCGGTCAGTTCAGAGTTCAATACCCACGCACAAACACATACACATATCTCTGATAATATGTATAAAAAAATGATATTTTTCGAAATACAGATGTGCAGTGAATGAGTACTTATCGGCGATGAAGAAAATGGCGTGTGAGATTCTCGAAATGGTGGCGGAGGGGCTGAAGATTCCGGCGAGGGACGCCTTCAGCAAGCTGGTGATGGACGAGCAGAGCGACTCTGTTTTCCGGGTCAATCACTACCCGCCCTGCCCGGATATTCGGTCCGGACCCGACACCCCAATTCCGATCGGGTTCGGGGAACACACCGACCCGCAAATAATCTCCGTCCTCCGATCCAACAACACGTCGGGGCTCCAGATTTCCCTCAAAAACGGGCAATGGATATCCGTCCCGCCCGACCAGGACTCCTTCTTCATCAACGTCGGCGACTCTCTCCAGGTAATTAAGAAACCTCCGGCGCCGGCGATGGTTAATTTGATCGACTAATTAATGAATTAATTAATTAACTATCATGCAGGTAATGACGAATGGGAGATTCAAGAGCGTGAAGCACAGAGTGGTGGCGAACAGCCCGTCGTCGCGGCTGTCGATGATATACTTCGGCGGGCCGCCGCTGAGCGAGAAGATAGCGCCGGTGCCGGCGCTGGTGCGGCGGGGGGAGGACAGTTTGTACAAGGAGTTTACCTGGTTTGACTACAAAAAATCTGTCTACAATTCCAGGCTTGCGGATAACAGGTTGGGCCGCTTTGAGAAAATTGCTGCCTCTTAATTTCTTCTTCTTCTTCTTTTTTTTTTTTAATTACTTAATTAATTAATAAACGCCAATTAGTTTGGCTTACAATAAATATACACATATTTTTTCTTTTTCTTTTTTTTTTTTTTGAGTGTTGCCTTTTAATTAGGTTAGCCAAAGCCAATAGTGATTTTTCTTTCCTGTTTTTTTTTTTTTTTTTTTTTTTTTAAAATGTTCTTTTTTGAAGTGATAATTGATAGAATTTTTGTTTGCAGTTTGTAAAAGAGTGTGAAAATTGTCGTTGTCAATGCGTTTCTGAATAATAATAATAATAATAATAATAATTGTCATATGGAAAAACAAGACATATCGACGTCAAGAAAAAAACTTGGAAAGCTTTTCCCCAAAACAATCCCATTCACGTCCACACGTGTTTTGCCCATAACAAACTTTTTTTTCCCCATTATTATTGAAAAGTAGGTTTGTGATATTTATATCTAAATTCAAAATAAATAAAATATTTTATATAAATTTATTTCTAAACCATCTTCATATTGACATAAGATATTTAATTCCATCCATAAAACTCTCTCTCACTCTTTTTCTCATATATATATATAATATATATATATATTTTTTGAAATATATTTGTGTTTACGATGGATTATCACTTTGTCCCAATATGTTTTTATTGTATTTGTCATATATTTAATAAGTAATACCATATATATTCTCCCGACTTCTAAATTCAAGCAAATAAAAAAGTTACTCTTGTTTCCTCTTAGGGTGTGTTCGCTTTGGAGGTTTGGATTTTGAGTTGGGATTTAAACAGTAAAAATTTTGAATTTGAATAGTTGTATGATGTGATATAAATAGGTGTTTATGTGATATTTTAAATGTAAAATTGATTTTTAGTATAATATAAAAAAATAAAAAATAAATGTTTGATTTGATATTTTTGGGAGAAAAAAATAGGATGAATAATATATTTAAAATTCAATCCCCAAACAAACACAACTTTAATATAAAAAAATAATAAAAAAATAAAATAAAATAAATTACAAGTTTTTGAATCAAAGCACAATTGAAATATATGATCGATCATTGGGTATATATCCATTATTAAAGTCAAATCAATTTTAAGCAAACGATCCGGGAGTATAGTATAGAGGGTCATTATGGTCACGCGTGGATTTCCACGCCACTAGGTCATTCATCACAAAATTATTTTATAATATAATAATAAATTTATATTTAAAATTAATTGAAAAAAAAACATATAAGCAAAGTTCTTAGTTGATTTTAAAATGATTTTTTCACGGTTTTTATAACAAAAAAAATGGGAAAAAAAACAATATGAAATTAGTTAAAGTATAGGATAGTCAATCCATTGAAATTTGGAAACCATTTCCGCAGTTGGTTTCCAATTTTTACTTAAATGAAAATAAAAATATTATTATTATTATTATTATTATTATTATTATTATTATTTAAAAATAATAAAAAATAAAAAATAAAAAATTTGGTATGGTATATCCGCACGTGCGATGTGACCGCAGCATAGCATTGGTAATTCTGCCCATGGGATCGCATCGTTGGGCCGAGCGGAGCGATGACATGAAAAGCGACTCGCTACCACCGCAGCCAAAAAGGACACATTACCTGTCATTATTAAATCACCTTTTATCTGTCATTGTACGAATATGTGACTAGAATTAAGAAGCAAAATTAAGCTATAATAATATATTTAAAAAGCACCAACAACCCACCAATTATTATTCATCCATTAGAATTTCAAAAGGCTATCTATTGTGGTATTATTTACATTATCTATAAAAAGTAAGTGGTGATATTTATTGCCTCCACCATACAAAAGTAAGTGGCGACTTTAAATTATAAAAAATTGAAAGAAATAAAAGCCACTACATAAATAGAAGCAGGAGGCTGTTAGTTTCAGACAAGAATTAGTTAAGGATAAAACAATGGTGAGTGACAGTGTATCATCCCCTAATGTGGTAATGATCTCTCCGTCTTCTCCGACTCCTCCACACCTCAGAAACCTCCAGCTTTCCTTCCTCGACCAGCTCTCCCCGCCGATGTACATCCACATCATTCTCCACTTCGATTCCTCCCACTCCCAGATTAAGATTAACGACGACAACCTCCGACGATCCCTGTCCGAAGCTTTAGCTGTGTACTATCCACTCGCCGGCAGACTCCGCGACGGCCTCTCTTCCGTCGACTGCAACGACGCCGGCGCCGAGTACGTCGAAGCTCACTTCCCCGCCTCAAGAATTTCCGATGTTATTCAAACTGCACACCCGGAAGACCTCAGACAGTACGTCCCGGCGGCGCCGTCAGGCGGCGCCGACATCCCCCTGGCAGTCCAGGTCAGCTTCTTCGCCGGCGGCGGCTTAGCAATCGGCGTCTGCCTCTCGCATAGAATCGCCGACGCCACGTCGATGGTCATGTTTATCAGCACGTGGGCTGCAGCCTGTCGGGCCGACGCCGGCGCGGTTGCGGCCGCTCAGCCCAGCTTCAGCTCCGCCTCCCGTTTCCCGCCGGCGGACTTTTCCAGATTCTTCCCCTCCGTTGCAGCGCCGCCTCCACCGCCGCCGGCGGAAAAGATCATCACGAGGAGATTTGTTTTCAATAAATGGAAAGTCTCGGCCCTGAGACAGGCTGCTTCCGGGCCGCTGATGGCGTCGCCGGCGACCAGGGTGGAAGCCGTCTCCGCCTTCCTCTGGCGGCACTTCATAGAATCGGCGGTGACGTCAAAAGACAAAAAACAGGCGTTCGCTGCCACGCACGCCGTCGACATACGGCGGCGGGCGAGTCCTCCTCTGCCACGTCACTACTTCGGAAACGCCTGCGCGAGGGCAATGGCGGTGACCGAGTCGCCGGCGAGTGAGTTCGGCGGTTACTACGAGTTAGTTCTGAAGCTAAGGGAGACAATAAGTAAGGCTGATTCGAGGTATGTCGGAAGGCTGGAAAACGGAGACGAGTTTCTGACATACTATTCTGAGAACGAGGAGAATGATCCGACATTTAGGGATGGATCGAAAACCCTAGAAATCTGCAGTTTTACGAGCTGGCACAGGCTTCCGGGGTACGAGGTGGATTACGGATGGGGGAAGCCTGCGTGGGTTTCGATAATGGAGGTGCCATTGAAGAACTTGATATTCTTACTGGGGACGAAAAGTGGGGATGGGATTGAAGCTTGGGTGAACATGCGGGAAGAAGACATGGCCGCCATTAAGACACACTACGATCTTCTTCAGACAGTTGAAGATATGGAAAAGCACAAGAATTTTAATTTAAGTGTTAATTAAATTAAACCTGAAATTAATTGAGGTCTTCCAAATTGATTTGTTAAGTTTACTTTTGATAACTTTTACTATTTTGTATTTATAAATGCTTTATATTATATTTAAATTAAAAATTAGAGAATAAAATGTAAGAAAGCACAAGTAGGCAAATTTTATTAAATGTAAAATTTAGAATTCAGTACTAAAGTAAAGAGTCTCTTTCCCTATGTTTTAATTCAAATTAAATAATTAAAAAAAAAAAATCAACACACACCTACAAACCCTAATTAGGGGTATATATATCTAGTTTGAAGTTATTCTCCAAATTTGTACTAATCTTTATTTATGCTTTCACAATTGTTTTTGTACTATTTATATAGAAAAATATGGGGGAGCTCTTTGGGCCACGGTAGTCCTTTTTGACATATTTTGGGCCAAGGGTTACTTTTTAGCCTATGGGACAATTCTTACCCCTGGGCGATTGGGCTGGACCAAAAATATAAAATTCAAGATGTGTTTTTTTATTTTTAAAGTTTTCGAGGCGAGTTATTTTATATGATAATATATATAAATTGATGTTGAAATTTGAATGAGATAATAATAATAATAATAATAATAATAATAATAATAATGATAATAATAATTAAAAATAAAAGATTGAGAAAATAAAAAATAATAAATCTTGATATTCTATCACTTTTTAAAATGCTTTTTTTTTTTGAGCTAATTGAATATCAATCCATCCCCAAAACCTTCTATTTTTTTTTTTTTAAAAAATATTTTTTTCGTTTGTAAATTTTATGTCCGTTTTTATTTTTCTTTTAGAAATATATTAACTAATTTTATCATGAGTTTAAAAGTTAATTAAGGATGGTGAAACAATTTGAAGCCTAAACTATAAACTTATCTATTTTGAAGAAGCCTACGCGAGTTAGAGCTTATTTTGAGAAAATGATGCAAGACTTGTGAAATATAATAGAAAAAACAAACCCCAAAAGAAAAGTGTACACAGGGATTTTAGAAATGAAGAAAATTACGTCGAAAAGCTGTAGTCTGCCCTTTTCTCACAAGAAAATTAACATCCCTAATTTCGTACATCGTTGAAAAACATTACATTGTTTCCACTGTAATAAAATGAGCCGACGATTTGAGAAAAGAATCACAAAAAATGACTGATGGATATAAATGGCAAGCGTGGCAGAGTCCACACTTCCAAAATGCTTCGAATCGAAACAAAAATGGTTTCTTGGTTCTTAAAAAACCACACTTCTTCGTTCTCAGTCCACCCCCTTTTCTCTCTCTCCTGCCCTGCCCTGCCCTGCCCTTTCTCTCTCTAACCTGCCGATAAGATACAATTACAGCGTCACCTTATTTTCCCTTCTCCACATGCCTATGTCTATGCGTACTTATTTATTCAACTTGCCTAGCAAAAAGGTTCGAGATAATAAAAATTATTAAAGAATAATTGGCGTTGCATTTTCTGGGCCACTCAAAAGGCCTTCTCAACTTGTGAAGTGGCTCGCGCAGAGCTTCTTCTTTCTCCTTCTCCTCTTCCTTCAAATTATTATTCTCTTCAGAAAGATCCAATCATTTATGGGGTTTATTGAAATTAGGGATTTGAGTGTTCTTTAATTGTTAATCTTTTTAGATTCTTTTTTCACCAAGTGGGGTGGGTTCTTGATTTTAAGGGAGATTCTTCAATCTCTGCACTTTGGGGATGGTATCGGTGGCATGTCATAATCTGGATTTCGGGCGAACAGCGCGGCTGGATTTCGGGCCGTGTGGCTGCTCATCCAACGCCACCGCCGCCGCCGCCGTCAATCGCTTCTCTGTAAAGAACGCCGCCGCCGAGGGAGTTCTTCGGAATGCCCGGCGGAAGCTCCTCTGCCGCCGGCGTGGAACCGGGCGCTGCCGTGTGTACTCCACCAAGACTCCGGAGGCTTTTCTCAGCGGTATTTTAATCATTTTGTTCGATTTTGTTAATGATGGAATAAAATTTGTGTACTAAATCTTAGATTTGCGTTAATATTCATCAGAAATATGCTCTAGTTTTCCTTTTTTAATAAACATTTGATCGGCGATGGTAAACATTCTAGTAATGAATAGAAACCTTTCTTGTTATACTATGATCTGATTTAAGATTGTTTGTAAGTTTTTGGATTCAGGGCACCTTTTTTCAATGAGTATAAATGAATTTGAATTTGAATCATTATCCAATTGCAAATTTGTATGTTATAATGTTTGTATATTGGAGATGGAAAGTATAATTTTGTGAAGTTAGATTTGATGTATCTTTGTGTTTGAGGATGAAATCATCTTCGACATTGGTACAAAGTGCCTTCATTTGCCTAGCTATCGATCGAATCTCAAAAAATGGCTGCTGTGTCTGTTGCTGTATGGATATATGTTTGTGTCGAGGAAATTCATGTGGTTGAATTCAAGACATTGTCTATTCTCCGTTAATTGACTCATAGTTGGATCAAAACTAAAGGATTTTCTTATGTAATCGAAGGGGTTGCAGCTGATGGGCCTCCGTCGGTGCTGGAAGTGACAGAGGAGCCAAAAGGTCTCCGTTCAATGTCGGATATTTTGGAAGTGGTTTCTGAAGATTTGCTAACGTTGAACAAGAATCTGCAGTCGGTAAGTGCAGGTTTTACTTTGAATGCTTTATTTTTTGAGTGTGCAATTCGTGATAAGACAAGACATGTAAGAATGCCGACAAGTGGGTAGGTTCATGTAACAAGACACTGTCGTAATGTGGCGTTATTGAACATTAGGCTTCGTTTATAAGATGAGAAAAAATGGAACAACCAATACATTAAAACTTTGACATTGTCAGATTGTGGGTTCAGAAAACCCGGTGTTGATGTCTGCTGCCGAGCAAATCTTTGGGGCCGGCGGGAAGAGGATGAGACCGGCATTAGTGTTTCTAGTATCACGAGCCACTGCAGAGCTCGCCAGTTTGGGGTGAGAAATGTTTGAAATTCTCTCCTTACACTACTTTTGTCGAGACTAAACTCGCTCTTCATACAACCAGGGAGCTGACGAAAGAGCACAGAAGGTTGGCTGAGATTATCGAGATGATCCACACTGCAAGTTTAATACATGACGATGTGTTGGATGAAAGTGACATGAGGAGAGGTTAGTTTTTGCGCCTTTCTTTCTTTTTTCGAACTTTACGTAGGAGTTTCGGACTTCTTTAGGATTGTTTTGCAATTCATCGATCGGGTTTCTCTATGTTAACGGATTTCTTGTCTATGGCCCTCATGATGCATATTTACTGAGACGGGATGAAAAATTCACACTTGAGAAATAACATATGCAAGTTTGAGTTGAGGACAAGTTTTTGATGAATAGGGTTGTAAGAAAGTAGTCATTTTCGTACAAAGCGTACTATTTTCTTTGGCGGAAGTTATTGTGCTTACAGCACACGACATAATCAGATAAACATATGATTTATGTTAGCATAATACAAATGTAGCATATCAAAATTGTCTACCTTACACCCTTAAGTATGAATTGTCAGCACATTGTTTTAATTAACACAACATTCTTAATTATCTTTTCATGTGCTCGTTGGGCCCTAAATTGCCTTAGTAAGCACCATAACTTCTCCCCCTGTCTTATTAAGTCTTTTACTTTGCCTAAACTCTGCGTCTTAGGAAAGGAGACTGTCCATCAAATGTACGGGACGAGAGTTGCTGTGCTGGCTGGAGATTTCATGTTTGCACAGTCGTCTTGGTATCTTGCAAATCTAGAAAACATCGAGGTTATAAAGCTCATCAGCCAGGTACATCAAATCTCCTTCATATATATATATATATGCGCACGAGGATTGTGGATGTAAGAACGGTTAAATAACAACCTTAGGTCTTATAAGAAAAGTTCATTTCGATTATAACCTCATTAAATCTTATGTAGTTGCAATGAGAGCTTTCTGTAATAGTATTTAGCACTGTGCTAATGAATTTTGTCAAATTAATATGAAATGTTTCTTATGGGACAAAGTAAGCTATTGGCAAAAATAGGATAATGAGTATGTCATTTTTGCGCTTAATTCACAATTTACTTCCTTCCGTCATTTACGGGCGAAAACAATTTTATAATAGCGTAGAAAATTTTTACTTACATTTTCTTACAGGTCATCAAAGACTTCGCCAGCGGCGAAATAAAGCAAGCATCAAGTTTATTCGACTGCGACGTCCAGCTGGACGAGTACCTAATCAAGAGTTACTACAAGACGGCCTCGTTGATGGCTGCGAGCGCCAAGGGGGCAGCCATTTTCAGCGGGGTTCATGGCGACATCTGCGAGCAAATGTACCAATATGGTAAGAACCTAGGCCTGTCCTTCCAAGTGGTCGACGACATTCTCGATTTCACTCAGTCAGCTGATCAACTGGGCAAGCCTGCCGGGAGCGACCTGTCCAAGGGGAACTTGACGGCGCCAGTTATATTTGCGCTCGAGAAAGAGTCGAAGCTGCGGGACGTCATCGAATCCGAATTCTGCGAGACGGGTTCGTTGGATGAGGCAATCGAGATCGTCAAGGCCAGCGGGGGAATCGAGAGGGCCCGGGAGCTGGCGAGGGAGATAGCCGAGCGGGCTGTGGAGAATCTGGAGTGTCTGCCGGAGAGCTCGTTCCGGTCGGCGCTCGAACAGGTTGTGAACTATAACTTGGAGAGGATAACATGATCGGAAATTTGTAAGAAAGAATGGTTGAAGGTGAAGGGAGGAAAACACTACAGTGATATTGATATGATTGTTGTATATTTTATAGGGTGACTGATGCTTTAGGTATCATATACATATATACGTATGTAATTTTGGAGAAGTGGCTTATTACAATACAGCATGCAAATGCCAATTGGGATGTAAAATTCGAATCTTTTTTATGCTACACTACTAAAAATTTAGAATTTTTAATGTCTTTTTTTCTTCCAATGTAATCATGTATAAAATGGTTCTTGAATTTTGGGCCGGCCCGTAAAAAGTCGGTCCAGTTCATGGGGCCGAACCCTAGCCCATTTCTCTGCTTCTCTATTTAAATGTGAGTAGGTTGAGGGTTTTACTTTTTATTTCAATGGTGCCTTTGAGAGAACTTGGCGTTTGGGAAACCATGGCGCTTTTGTTCCGTTGCGGGCATATATCGATCTGCGGAGCCTTTCGCAGGCGTCATTTGGTAATAGTTTTCATATGATTTGCGAAAGGTTCCAGAAATTTTATGGTTTGGTATTTTGGAAGTTCTTTGATTGATTATGGATCTCGACGATTCGTCAGTGGCCGATCCAATGAGTTATCGCCGTTTCCTGCGAGATCTCTATTTCACCCGGCCGAAATGTACCGTTGTGCAGCCTCAGAGATTTAGGCATGTTTTCTGTCGTGTCTAAATTGAGGGAAACTGCTCTATATTTTTCATTACAAAGACCCAATTTTTTGGACAGTGGTTTTTACTGGCAAAGTATCAATTTCACTATCAAAAGTTGTTGCTGTTGTATTCTCCTGTTTTCAACATAAAATTAAAAAAAGTGTATAACTCTCTGTTCAAAATAAATAAATAAATAAATAAATAATATGGTGTTTGGGTCTAAAGAAATTGACCTAATAGTTATAACTCTCTGCTCAAAAAAAACAAACAATAAATAAATAAATTATAACGGTTTTTATTTTTGTCTTTTCTTATTGTTTTCAGTTTTACTCAAAGCATTTGGATTTGTGTGGTTTTTATTTTAGTTTGAGGGTTTTTATGAGAATGAAAATTACTGATTTTTACGTGAGAGTTTGAATAATATTAATTCTGGTTTAAAATTCAAATAAAAGACATCTTGTAGGGTATTCAAAAACTATTTATATGAAATTTTTTGTCATAGATATAATTTAGCTATAGTACAATTAGTAGCAAAATTTAAGACTGAATCGAGATGAAATACAAACTGCAAATTGTTTGAACTAATCACAGTAAGGTCAGAAAAAATTACAAAAAAAACGTGTTGTATTATATTATTGGTGAACAGAGCATAAAATGTATTAATTCCGAGTAAGCATAAACATGAAGTAATACCCGGCAAAAATGTGATTGTAATTGTCGAAATAAATCTGCAGCAGTAACCAGCCAAATGAATTACACTGCAGATATTTGTTGTGCAAAGGCTTTCCCGGGATCCTCCTCATCGATGTCCGAATGCATTGGAAAGTCGTAAGGTAGGTCCGAGAATCCAGCCCCATCAAGTATCTTGATCACTTCTTTGGAAACAAAAGCATTCCCTTCGCTTGTCAAGTGCAGGCCGTCGCTGCAAACAAAATTCAAATTACACTTGCTGGATGATATAACAAATTATTCATGTGTTCGTCTGAAACTATAAAAATTTAAGAACGACGTTACAGAAAAATTAGTTTAGATCGAAAAATTTGTAACTGGGTCAATGAAAATGATCGATCTTTTCATAATATAATACACTTGCTGGATGATATAACAAATTATTCATAAGTCGGATTTTGTGCTTTAACATTTTAGTGTTACAGATGGCGAAAGACAATATTGGTAGGGAAACAAACCTTAAAAACTTCTGCCAGCCATCGATTTCCTGCATCTTAGACCACAGATTGACTGAAGGAAGACCAAGTTCTTCAGCTAAAGCAACACACTCTTCAGCATATATTCCTGTGATTTCATTTGTCCTATCAGGTGAATTCGAAGCCTTGTCGCCATAGCGAGACCTGCATGTAAGTAGACAAAAGGGGAAGGACTTTTCCAGTCCTCAAATGGATCATTTGTGTCATTTAGGACTAAATCCCTAAATGTAAATGCATTACACAGGTGTGTTTTTCTTTACTTTTTCTCGATTAAATGTTTTTGCAACTAAAACAACATGCAGAACATATATATATCTGAACTACTCTTAGTAAAAATGGCAGTACTAAATGTGATATTAATTAACAGAAAATCATTACATTGTATGCTTGATGGATGATAGTGCCACTTCATATAAGGGATAATGTGACTTCAGCAATCAATTTGAGAGATCAAAAAATGTCAATTGAGTGTATATAAAATAATGGTTGTTGAAATACGACTTTGAAATCCCCAAAATGAAAATCTATGCAGGATATTTGAGAAAGTAAATGGTTTCATCATGTTACTGGGCAATGGTAAGAGCATGCATAAATGTGCACTATCACACGTTACAGCAATACCTAATTTTATTTTTTATTTTTAAAAAACCAAAAGTTAAAAATCAAACAATGAATGCTAAGAACAAGACACTTTTACCTTGCATATTCACGTCGCCCTCCAATATCTATGGGAGGTGGAGTTATAAGAACAACAATTGTCTTGGAGGACAAGCTCTGCAATGGTCATATATGAGAATAATGCACTGTCATTTTTATATAAGTTGTTTATGGAATTTAGAATTTCAATTATTTTGGGTCACTTTTTAAAGCATAACACTTCTTTATTTCACTCAATATGTTCAACATGGACAAATGTCTTCTCAGAATAAGCTATATACAAGTTTCTTGCTCTTTATACAATATTGATTCATTAAGGATCATATATGTGAATGCATACATCTTCAAGTACAAAATTAAAGAGAGGAATAGAATCATAGAGTTTGTTCCCAAAGTCCAATAAAACAATTCTCTGCCTCTTCACACATTCATATATAATGTTTGCAAAGGAAGCAACTATTTCATTGGTTATTTTTATGAGCATAATATAAGCATATTAAAGAGATCCAATGTTTTTAAAATTTTATGTGAGTTAATACAGGATATAAAAACCCAATGATTTAACAAAGTATCTAACACATGTTCTAGCAACTTTTTAAAAATAATAATGATTTTATTTTCAAGGTGATTAAAAATTTAGAGCTTCAGAGACTTGTATAATTTGAACTTTGAAATTTAGGTAAAGTTACTAGGATGGATTAAATTAACACAATTCTCATGCAAAATTTTCCAGTTAATATGCATCTAGATACACTTTGAAAGATATAAATTCTGAATTTGCCTTTCTTTTGAGGATGGAAATTTAGAAAACCAATTACAATTTTAGTTTTTATCCTATAAAGTAGTAATCTTTTATTGTTGGTAAATACTTACTCCATATTCCATTACATATTCAAAATACTGTCCCCATCAACGTACCAGTTAAAATGGAAATTTAAACATCAGTCTATTGAAATTAAAGAGATAAAGGTAGCAGAAAGTTACTCATTTGATAAAAATATGGTCATGTTACAATTTTATACACAAATCAACTAAGCAGATGAACATTAGAGTGGAACCAAAATTTGCACGAAACACCCAAATAAACACGCCCAAATCAATGAAATCTTCCTTCCAGGCTATCTTAGATGTGTTAGAGGATTTCATTCAACTATGGTCCTCATTCTAAAAGACTGATGCTCAATTACTTCGGTGAAAAGGGAAAAAGGAAAATTAGGATGTATACCTTGATATGTTCGACCATTTTTCTCAAATTGTTCTTGTATTCTTCCACAGGAACATGCTGCTTTTTACCAGTGCCATCTAACAGAGCAGCATCGTTGGCCCCAAAAAATATTGTAGCCGCAATTGGAGGTTTTTCCCATCCCTGATCGAGAGTTAAAAATAAAAAAGAATTTTACTGCTTGATTTCAGCAACCGACACAAAATCACACATTAGACATGTTGGTAGGAATTTAAAATTATTTAAAAGTAAAAGAAAAGTAATCCAAGCTCAAATACTCTGGCTCCAAGCTAAAGCAGTCCAATTCAGAATATCCCAGAACCATAAAGCCTAACAAAATCAGATATACATTGAGCTCTGTATCGTTGTCTTAGAATTCCAGTGAGTTTCAATCAAAAGACAAATCACTAGGCGCTAGGTCAAACGAATCTGATACATCTAGTTCGGATTTGAGTATTCAATTCTATAGCAACTGGCACACAATACATTCATTTCCTGAAGAAAAAATGAAATGGCAATCTTTTAAAATGGATATGAACATAGCGCATTCCAATTAAAAAAGGAACAAAACAGAAACACACAATATATATATATGTATGTATATGATATGACGACATATAAACCACATTATACCCATCAACGACACATGATTGAAATCATATGATTAAGAATCAGGATTACCAGAGGAAAAATATGATTCAACAAGAAGAGCGCCCACCTAGTGTTGTATCCGCTGTAACCACGAAGTACTACATCCGCCTAACAAAATCAGATTCACAACGCACAAACAACTTCAGGAATAAATAGCTAAATAGATAAACAATTAAAAATTCCGAAACAAAAGAAGGTACCTTCCTGGAGTAAGCATCGGCAACGGCGGCACCCCAACCGCCCGATCCAAAAGAATGCTGCGTTATTGAGTCCCCAAACAAAACTATTTGAGGCCTCATTTCTTTCGCAGAGTAGCTCGCACCCCTTCCTGCACAATCTGAGCTGCTGGTACAGATTCGATAGAGCAGTTATACAAAAATATATTGCGGTTTTTGCACACTACAGTCTACGCTACTGTGAGAGTGAGTCTGCAATTTCTGCACTTAAATTTATTATTATTATTATATTATTATTATTAGTTAAATTAACTGTACCAAGGCTCCATATACAAGATTTTATTTAGGGTTGAAATTTTAAAATTTTAAAAAAAATAAAAATGAATATTTAATATAATATTTTAAATAAAAATTATACTAAATTTGATATCAAATTATTCATATATATATATATATATTTTTTCTCAACAACATATTTATCAATGCACACTTTCGGATAAAACTTTTTTATTAATTTAACTAATATGATAAAATGTGAGCTTTGATCGATCTCATAATATTCAATTTTTTATTTTTTCAATATTAACAAATTCTAGGATATGATTTGTTTTGTGTTTTGGATGCTAAAATTTTTTAAAATCTTATTTCTATATTTTAAATAAATAACATACAAATTATTTTATATAAATTGCTATATGTATTATATTTAATTCAGTTACTGCTAATCAGTTCGTCCATTAAGAGATGATCTGGACTTATAACATAACATCATAACAATAGAAAATAAATGAAGATTGAATATCAGAGGATAAATATTCCAGAATGACGGCAAAAATTAAATAATGGGAAGAGGAGAGTTACAAGTGATTAGGAAACATGGAATTTCTGAAGATGTAAGACGAACAAAACAAAAGTTTATACTCATGGGATATGGAAGATGCCCGGATACATAATAGCACACTGTACAGTGAGTGTTTGTTTGTTTGGCTCTTTCATTTGAAAGTGGAGAGCCTCGGAAGCTTGTCGCGCAGATAGTACAGCTTGGCCCTCCGGACTTTCCGGTGGTTGACTACTTTTATCTCCTTAATGTTCGGTGAATATCTGTATCAAGGAGAATGATGGTTAAAATTCACCATCTTGGTCTCATAGACATTTGCAGAGAAGGATAGACATGTTAATGTATGAAAAGTTAAAACACCAAAGAAAGAGCCATGTTAGAAGAACAATTGAGTATCTTGCTTATGGCAACGGCAATCCTCTAAAGTCAGGCGTAAAAACAATGCTTGAAGCTCAAAATAAGTAGTTGCTATGCTACGAAATGCCTATCTGTAAAAAACTAGAATGGAATATATACATTCAAGTGAAAATCCAGTTAAGCCTTCACTAATTTATGATAACTCAGTCAAACTATAATCAATTAATCCCCAACTCTTAATTTTTCAGAATTATCACTAAATTAATTCCTAAATGAATAAAGCTACACTATACATTACCCCAATAGTATTAATTTATTCTATAAGTATGAATTTAAACTAATCCCAAATTTACAATAAGAAACAGCCAAGACAAAGTGATTATAAGATCATAGCTTTGAGAAAAAAACAAAAACTAATCATATTTGATGTGTGCACAATGCTTTCTATATGGAGGCTGGTATTATAATCAGACACATCATGACCCCATAAACAGATTCATGAGGTGGGGTAATCTGTTTGGTAAAGGAGAATTGGATTACCATTGTTGGGAAGTTTGAGTGGAAGCTAGGAAGATAGGAAGGACACATCTCTCTAAAGGTGGGAGTCTCACATCTAACAAGATTGAGTTGTTTTTGGACCATAATCACTGATATGGGCAGGCACTACATTCTTTCTTTCCCAAGGTTTATATGTGGCATACATATAAAATAACCAGTTGATTTGGAAAGAACAAGATTGGTTGTTGGTCTACTTACTAAATCTTATTGAGTTCCTTTGTAGGTTACAACTTAACAGAAAAGAACAGGCCATGATGAAAAGGAACAAAAAACAGAAAAGAGCACACTGGAATCTTACTATAGTAAACTTCTACTGAAAACATGACATAATTGTTTTCTTGAAAACAAGTTTATCTAACACAAAAAATACTCTTTGGGCTTCTTTTCATGTTAAGAAATGATAGAACCCTCATTGTGATCATGATTTACCTAGTTGTTTCACATATAGCCCCTTTTGTATGTGCTCCAATTTCCACTAGGGTGTAATCAAACCTAGTTTTTTATTTTATAAAACAAAAGTATATTTACTGTGTGAACAACAATTCTTTCGGTGTTTCCGGTATAAGCTTGGCTTCTTGACCACCTACATCTTAATAGGAGAAATCTCTTCTAGGTATAGGAACAGAAAATCTTGTTGTAAATCGTTAGCTAATGATCATTCATTATTACAATCAAGTCAACAATTAATTGGACACAGAAGCCTTACTGTTCAAATGTTCAGAGAGATGCTTGATAGCTGCAACAAAATAATTATGTGCAATAAAACTCCTCAAGAATGAATACTTACATGGGAAACACTGTCTCAACTCCTACACCAGCAATGATCCGCCGAATCCGAATTGTGGTGTGGATGCCAGCATTTTGCTTTGAAATAATTATACCTTTATATATAGACACCCTTTTCCTGTTCTCTGGGACTTCCTATAAAGAATAAATTATATCTCCAGTTCACATGTCAAACAAATCAAGGAGTGTAGGCAGACACAAATGTGTCCTTACTGAAAATAAAACTGAAAATCAAGATGATTTGTTACCAGTTTTATTTCCACAATATCACCGACACGAAGATCTGGAATGGGCCTTTCCTGATCTGATGCTTCAATTGCTCTTTTATTCAGTATCTGTTTTTCAATATCCACACCCATTAACACAATCTTTCTGTTCCAAGAATCAATAAAATGCAAGGAAAAACCAAAAAAAAAAAAATGCTACATACATATAACCATTAAAGACAGGTAAAACTTATAGAACTTATGTTTTGGTGTGATTTGAGACTGTCTGCAGGACTTATTCGACAATGCAATGACAGAGATTCCTATGATTCCACAAAATTTACAATTTATCTCATTTTCACATTCACACCACACATATTAGTCTCTAAGCATCCTCAAAACAAATTCCATTGCTCTTTGTCTAGCCATCCAGTATCTAGAGAGCGATGGCACAACTTCAACTATTCAAGACTCAGCTCAAGTGGTTCCCCCAATATCTCACTCTGGAGGGTAAGCCCTGGCCCGGAGCTTTTAATAAGACATCACATGTCAAAATCAACCTCATAACCTCTCCTTGACAACAACAGTTTGCTTACCACCGGTCCCGGCAACTAACTCTCAAATGAACACCAAAAGCTAAATTTTATACTTACACACTTCCCTTTAAAAGCCAACTCCTCCACCATGGCAGTATCATAAAGACTCTTATCAAGTAACGCCACTTTAAGTCTCTTCTACCAACTGCTGTCCACCCCTTATCTCCTTAGTCTTCTATTCCAAGTTTTCCAAGCAGTAGACGACCATCATTCATACTAACAGTACAAGTTCATAAATTCTATAACTACAAGTTCTCCAATTTTATACCAATGCCATCTAATAAACAAGATATAGACCAACTTGAAAATTCCACACAAATCATGCCAAAAGTACAACCAAATTTCTAATCATGAGAACCAAATTGGAGATATCTCTCAAAAAATTAACTACACACGGATAATAGCCAAAAGTAATGGTGAAGATTATTACCCCCATAATATCTCCAAGTTTAACTCTAGGTTGTCTAGGTGGCTTGTCATCAGCCTGTGTCTCTTCCGTTTCAACGCTCTCCACATTTTCGCTGATATCTACCACTTCAGCTTCCACTTCCACTTCCACTTCAGCCTTCGCCTCCGCATTCACGACGAACGAGCACTTCTTACCCCTTTCCCTTCCCGAAAAACACAAGCCGTCGGATCTCGTTGAAATCCTGGAAACCAAACCAACCACAGAGTTGCGCCGCGAAACTGCCGTAGAAAAGGCCAGATTCTTCGCCGAGCACCGTGCCGGAGTTCCACGAACCATGAACGAAGCCTACCACAAAATTAGAACCAACAAAATGACGAATATCAAGACACAATTCATCCTGCCAACTCCATACATTGTTAATAAAGCGAGAAATCGGTACCTGGGGTACAAAATTGGAGGCCATGATCGATAAATGTTGAGTTCCTCAGCATGTATTGTCGAACGAACCTGAAGTGGAACCGCTAAAGCCACCCTTATCTGTTGACTGTGTTTACCGTCAGAAAGAGTTCGGGTTTCTGGGTCAAGTTAAGTAGCTCCACTTTGGCCTTCCGGGTCGGGTCAGAAATCCAATTTTCTGATTTCCATTTTTTTTTTTTTTTTAATTTTTTCTCACTATCGTATCTTTTCCAGTCTGGCCCTACTGATAAAAATGTCTTTTACTTCAATTATCCCCTTTCTTCATTCAATTTTGATAATTTATTTATGTTATTAAATTAATTTTTGATCTTAATTTTCAATTATAATTATAGTAAGATCCCAATACAATGACAATGTGTTGGTCATTAACCAACAGCAAATCCCATTAACGATAATTAAAAGATATATAAAATTCAATTGAAATTGCACAAATTAAAGAATTGGGATCGAAATTGCAAACGCTTTCCTAGCTAGACATAGAGATAGAGTATAGACATAACAAGCATATTAAGTTCATTTAAATATTTATATTTATATCAAAACTCATTATTGGCACATTGATGAAGTCGATTTGGTTAATAATGAATGAATGAATGAAGGTATCACGATCATGCATATCAATAATGTAGAAATTAATTAAAACAAATAATACAAAGAAAAAGAAAAGGATAGAGCAATATATTTTTTAGTTATATATATATATATATATATATGTGCATAGGAAAGTGTGGCCAAATTTAATGCGACAATAAATTCATCACAACCATATCTCAACTGTACGTACGTCTCTCATTAATAAATAAATTTAAATTATATTATTATTATAAGTAGCTGCTTCTCGGCCCTCCCAACCAAACAATAATTCCTTCCATCTTCAACACATATATTTCAAATTCAATTGCAGAAAAGTAAGAATTACAGGAAATGGGGAAGGTGGAGGAGGAGGAGGTGGTGGCTGCGGACGGTGGCGCGATGAGGACGGCGGAGACGCTGCTGCGGATTCTGCCGGTGGGGCTGTGCGTGGCGGCGCTTGTAATAATGCTCAAGGACTCTCAGACCACCGACTATGGCACTCTCTCCTACTCCGACCTCGGAGCTTTCAGGCACGCATATTATATATATATATCTGGATCGATGTTTTTGTATGCATGTGTATCTATCTATCTATATATATATTTATGTAATAGTGAGTGAGTGTGTGTGTGTGTGTTTGTAGATATTTGGTGCACGCGAGCGGGGTGTGCGCCGGCTACTCCCTGCTGTCGGCGGCGGTGGCGGCGGTGCCCCGGCCGGCCACCATGTCACGTGCTTGGGCCTTCTTTCTGCTTGATCAGGTTCTTAATTTATTACTTCCAACCTATCCATCTATATATACCACTATTAATTTTTTAATTTTATTTTTATATTTTTTAATTATTTTAAATTAAAATAATTAGTAAATATAGTATTATAAATTAAATAAAAAAATCAAATTCAAATATATAATTGTAGAAAATCAAATAAAAGTGTACGTACCCTAAATTATTGTGTAATTAGTCATACATGCATATATAGGATAAAATTTACTTCCTCCCTCCCGGATAATTTGACCACGTTATCGTAGACACGAAAATTTAGGAGGGATATAATTAGTAAATAATTAAAAATATATTAGTGAAAATAATTATCGTATAATAAAAATAATTATAAATTAAAATTAAGATAATTGATTAGTATAATTAAAATTAAAAATTAAATTTTAAAAATAAGATTAAAGTGTATAATTATTTTCCAAAAGAAAAAAAAAAGTGACAAAATAAATGGAAGGGACGAAAATAAAAAGGTGGACATGGACGGAGGAAGTAGTAATTTATATGAACTTTTGAATCTAGCAAATTTATAGAAACCCTAGTGAAAATTGCGAGACTCTTTTTATCTAGTAAAATTATGTAAATTTGGTTGGACATAACTTTTTTTTTTATTAAATAATAATCTAAAAATTAAAAATGGAGTGCATTAATTGTATTTGTATTTGCATGCAGCTGCTGACCTACATTATACTGGCGGCCGGAGCGATCTCGACGGAGGTGGTGTACCTGGCCTACAAGGGCGACGCTTCCATCACCTGGAGCCAAACGTGCGGTGCATTCGGCGGCTTCTGCCGCAAGGCCACCGCCTCCGTTGCCATCACATTCATCGTCACCCTCTGCTACGCCGCCCTTTCCCTCATCTCCTCTTACCGACTCTTCAGCAAGTACGATGCCCCCGCCGCCGCCGCCTACTCCGACACCGCTGCCGCGGCTGTCTTCCAGACCTGATTGATATGTATGCACAACTGAAGCCGCCGGCCGGACAGCGACCAAAAAATATAAAAATAAAAACTACTGATGATATATATATATGTGTGTGTGTAGGACTTGTAATGTCGTTGAGACATATATATGCATTCATTTGTGCGTGTATGTTTCGACCTACTTTGTTTCTGATCGACTTAGGGTTTTGGTAATAATATGTTGAGAAATAAATAGTGCTTGCATAAAAAAAGAAAACCGTATTTAATTTGTTGTCTAGGTTGTCTTAGTTATTACATCTTAAATCTAGAAAATAATAATGATTGATTTTTAGTGTTTAAGTTCATTTTGAAAGGACTTCATTTAAGCCGGCTAATACAGATTGTCTTCTTCTACCTCCACAGCTCCTCACTAAAATTTGGAATACAGAATTGAGACAGCCACCATTAAAAATGCAATTTCAAGTAAAATATATCAAAAAATAAATCGTAGAAATCACAGGAAAACATTTTAAGCAAAAAGAAAACAGTAATCGTCTGAGGGCTGAATCCAGACAGATGTATTGTTCAATAGCAAGAATGCCTCATGAATAAGTAACTGTCAGAGAAAACTTCAACCACATTTATGAATGTGAAGAAGAGCTTCAAATACATGTCTCATGCCCGACGAAAGTACCAGAAGGTCCTTGCAAGGTATTATTATTGATACTAGCTCTGGAAACAAGCATAAAAAAAAAGCACCACAGGCAATGGAGTTTTCTAAATACAGTAAAGATGCAATGACTGGCTTTCGCCGTTTTCAGTTTGATCAAGTGCTGTTCATCTTCAACTTTGGTGTCTTGCACAAGGAAGCAGTAGCAACTGAAAGCAATGAAATTAAAACATCATGGTTATTGGAAGGATAACCGATGAATATCAACAAATCAGAGGCTCATTTTGAAAGTTTTGATTAAGTTAGGTCGATTATAATCCAGGTGTTGAATTGTTACTTAACTAGCAACAAGATGTAGAAAAATACCAGATTCTGGAACTCTAAACCAACTATATCTGATTCAGTTTTTGCCATGGCTTTTGTTGAAAGAGTGTCGTGCCAAGAGCTTCCGATTGCCAGTATGATGCTCATCCTGCAACCAATCAGAGTTCTGTGTTTCATTGTTGTTACAATAACTTGGGAGAGAACAACTGTAACAGTGGAAGAGGCAAACAAAAGTTTTCACAAACCTTATACATGGAAGCTGCTGATTCAGATTCCACTGTCTGTACCGGAACTTGCCCCTGTGATTGAAAAGCATCCAAAGCATCTAAGGTCTGCTGCCAGCCACAAAGTGCAACTGCTCCCGCGCTGGAACCCGAACCACTGCTGCTAGTACAGCCAGCAGCAGCAACATTTCCGTTCACCCAGGGGCAGAAGGGGTTATGATGTTTGATTGGATCAAACTCAACTGCTTCGTCATAGTTGCTTCCACCATTGGGAGGCCCTGACAAAGCTCCATAGGCAACATCATTACCCATTGAAAATAAATAAGCAGAGGAAAAGATACTGCGACAACGTTAAAGGGAATGAACCTAGTTAGAACTTAGAATTGATAATCAAACAGAACATAATTAACTTAAGTAAAAGTCTGCCAAAGAAGCTCGTGATCAAAGGAAAAAACAGATCCATGGAGTGGAACTCATTCTTCACACTTATATTTTTGCACTTTGATGTGCTAAATCTCAAATGATGTCTTCTATTAGAAATTTTTAATATATACCATACGCACAATCATATATCAAGCAGTAGCTACAAATTAATTTAATCATTGAAAGCAAAGGATTACCTGCGGCAGTTGAAATATGATACCCTGATTCCACATATCCACATTCATCAGTGGTTGGGTCTTTGGCAGCCTGAGTTACTTCTTCCTTGGAAACTTCAAAGCCAGAACACAAGATGGCATTGCATGACAGGGAAGGATGAGGACTGTTCTCATAGGAGGTGCCCCGCATGTTACTGGTCTTTTCACCACTTTCAACAGAGTCTGCTTTAGTTGAACCCATAATTTTTGAGCCACTATCAGCTCTTACTACAGATCGAGACATTAAATCTTGACTATCTCCTTGAGGATCCTCCCTATCCATTTCTTCAGGGACGAATTCACCCATTAGCCCTGGATCTGAAGCAAACTCACCTGTTTGGCCTTGGTTGTCAGTTATTTCAGCAATAGGTTCTACATCACCAACACCACTTTCAGCTCTATATATGGAAGCATCAGTCCCATGAATTTCAGCTTCATGGCTGGCGCCCATACCAACGCTACCTCCACTAATTCCAAAACTGGGGACGTCCCTCCCATGGGCGGTTGCAGTATCTGTGTTTACCACTTCTTCATTTGTGCTACTAACACCCATTTCACCAGCAGTTCTGATAACAGCTTGACAAGTGCTCTGTTGTGCTTGAGTGCTGTAGTTCAATTCAGAAGTCTCATTTTGGTCAGCATTCTTGATTGTTGATGTGGAAGGCAATTGAACATCATCAAAATCTCCAGGATAGTTTTCAACGCTTTCCATTGAATCATTATCTGCATTGTGACAGATTGTGTCCATAGCAATAACAGAGGACACATGCGTCGAATCTCTAGTTGATGGGTTTCCAATAAATTGGTCATGACCCTGGTCAAAATCATCTTTGTAAGCATCAAGTCCAACATCAAAACCAAACGAACGGCTTGGACCAGCACCAGAAGAGTCCCTTTTATAGGGTGAGAGATGGTGCTCAACAACCCTGGAGTCACGAGCGCGCTTTGAAGGACCGGCAGAGTACTGTCCACCTCCATCGACTTCATCACCATCACGGTCAATTACAGTTCCTTCAACACTGTCTGTTGGTTGGACCAATAACTGCGGCCTGTCAACTGTGCTTCCACCTTCATCTAAATTCCTCTTCCGGGAGCTAGGACCATGTGACTCATATGAAGCTGCACGATCACCAATCTCACTTCCAGAAGGCTGCCCAATCAATAAATCTCTTCCTCTATGCACATCTTGAAATGGCTCAGACATAGCATTCATATTCAGCCGTGACGAAGACAAGCCAGCTGACATAGTAAGATTCAAATCCACCCCGACATTTGACATTGATTTTCCCTCACCAGTTGCGACTTCATCATGGTAGTCTACCTGCTCCTTCTCAATACCATCCACAGCAACCCACCCACTGATGGCACTAGCTGCACTTACTCCCCTTGTCAACACCATCTTTTTACTAGTTTCTGGAGCATCAATGCTACTTGGAACAAAAGTAGTTGGGCGTGTGACAGTGAGGAAGTCCCAGATTCTCACTGTTGCCCCACATAAGCTACAATCCAACAGTGGCGATCCAGATATACTTTTTGAGTTGGTACCTGTAAATTCCTTGGTACCAAAAACATTTTTGGTGGAAGAGGACAATGCTTTTTTTCCACGGCTACGATCTCGTGGTGGGGCATGATGTTTTGAAGGACCACTTGAACATCCATTCCTTGCAGATTGAGCAGAATGCTCTTCACAATCCTGAACATTTGGAAGCCATCTGGGTTCCCATCCACAAAGGCTTATTAACTTCTGTGACTGCAACAAAAAAAAAAAAAAAATCAACAGTGAAGTGAACACTAAGTGCTATGAACAAATAAAATGTAAGAGAGCTTTCATATAGTACACGAGAGTATATGAAGAAAATATCATCTTTGGTGTTCTCTGATCCTAATAAAACTTCAAGCCTGACACCAGATTCATTCCGTGCAAACTGAGACTGGGCCAACAGCTTATCAAGTTCTGGACCCCTAGAAATCCTAATATGCTCAATGGCATATGTAGCAACAATAGGAAGGGATGGAAACTGAAGCAACCCATCACATCTATCCCTGTAGCCACCAACAAGAGCTGATGGTGGAGTCGGTGGAAACTGCACCAGACTTTCTGCACAACAATTTCCCATCCATGGACAGTTAATCTTATGTTCTTCATCTAGTCTCTTAGCAAAGTCTTCTCCAGCAACATCAGCTGCCACATAAAATTAATAGTTAAAACAGAGTTTTGATTAATCAGCAGAGAGCACAAACAGAGCTGTCTCTAACAGAAAATTTCTCAACTACAGGTTACAAATACAGAGTACGTACAAATAACAATGAATACAATTAGCAACTACATCAACTCTCTTGTCTTTGGTATATGTTGCAAGGGTTCTATGGTATGGTAAAAAAAAAAAATTTACACCCACCCTTCAAGTTGAATTTATTAAAAGCTTGATAGATACACATGTATTGGAATTGATACCAAATTTCATTACAAACTTTTAACTTCCCCAGGGAAAAACCATGTTGGTAGTGAGTGATTAAGATAGGATTTAGAAAAAAATACTGGCTCAAATAGCTGCAAATAGTGAAGAAAATTAATATCAAAGAAGCTAATGATTTTTTTAATAATATATCTCGTTTTCCATTATAATAAACAACAATGTTAGTTGTTATTATCATTGTAATCTGTGATTATCTCTACAAATAAAATATTTACATTTTTAAAGGCACCATTAGTTGCAACTCTAAGAAAAAACATCCTCATCGAGTAGATCTATTACCCATAATTTTAAGTGTCATTGGACTTCTGAGTACACAACAATATACAAAACAAGAATTAACCGAAATTGATGCCCTATATTCCATCCAACATGTAGCTTTAATAGCTTACAATATTAACAAGTACAATCTTTAAATTTGATAGATTTTAAAAGAAAACACAAATATAGAGGATCATACAAAGAATGACATTAACATGAATGATACAGCTTCATTTGAAGCAATGTATTTAACTAAGATAGAGAGAGAGAGAGAGTATAACTTCAAGCTTCTCTTTATTTTGTTTTAGAAAAGTTTAGATACAAATATGAACATATTGGAAAATCACGGTGTTCACTTGTAAGATTTTGGTTTTGGTTTTACTATTTCAAAAAATTTTCCCCAAAAAATATCAAATCAAACACTTATTTACATTTACTACATTAAACTAAAAATTAATTTTACATTCAAAACATCACATAAAACAACTATTGCAATTCAAAATTTTACTATTCAAAACTAAAACCGCACAAATAAACACACCAGAAACTTCTTGTAACCCAAACATCAACTAATAACATTATTCAACACTTACCTTCAGAAGGTGTCCAAGTAGCTGATGAAACAAACTTCAAAACTGCGCCGCAAGATTCACATTCAATTGTATCAACATCCACATTTACCCAGCCCCTTCTTGCACATGAAAGCGAACTGGCAGCCTAAATCAAAATTGCATGAAAAACAACAATAAGCAGAAAAACCAGCTTCTTTTTTTCACAGCCAAGGACACCTTACAAGCCAAAACTATCAAAATAAAATAAAAACCTCAACACATCAGGCAGCTATGATGTTTTTACTAATAAGCATTAAATATGACACAACAGAATATCCTACCATCATTCTGAGTGGACCCTTCACATCTCTGTTGGCCTGCCTACATCCAAATTACTCATTTGCAGAAAAGTTCATGACAGGTAAAGGCTCAATTTTGCGTAATTATTTGTTGGATTTTACAGCTCCCCAAAAACAATATCAAACCAAATATATGATCTATCTAATATACATTATCAAATACCCATACACAAAAATTCAAGATCAATTCTCACTCTATCAGCATGAATAATAAATATGTATGAACAAGGCAGCCACATGGGAATATGAACAAAAATAAACTTAAATTGGAGTAGAGCATTCACTGATATCATAGCAAAATTTGTAAGCCATTTTCACACCTTCGGCTTTCCACTCCAATTTGCAGGTACAAATGTGGACAGACGCCTTAACAAATCCCCCCTTTCCCAGGGCCTGCAGGAAGGCTGTGAAGATCCAAGAATAGAACCACCAGCACTGGTACTCAATGATGTGTTCATTGGCTGTGAACCAATGCAAGACACTGATCCGCCTTTCAAATTCTGCCCTTGACCAAGCCAGTCTGTGCTGCCAGCATTTGCGGGAACAGCTGGGGATGATGCTCCAACAGAACTAGAAAGGGGGAAAAATGATAAGCAGTGTAGCCATAATGTGGAAGACTACTACATCCACTCCATTCTCCAAAGCTAATATCATGCACTTATTACCCTTATTAAGGATCCTTTTTGCATATGCCAGATTAAAATCTTTACAAAACTAAACTTTATATCAAGAATGCTAGGGGCCATAAAGCAGCTAATCTGAACACAAAGCATTGAAGACTTCGTTTTTAAGAATGTTCAGCATATTTAGCTAAACCATGCAGTCCTTGACAGAGAGAGATACAATATCCCAACTGTACTTCAACCTCACGATAATTTAAATAGTGCGTACTTATAACTATCAGGACAAACATATTCCATACAAATCAAGCAAAGCATATAATATCAAGGTGAATATAGTGTATATATATATATAGGAAAACAAATAAGAAGTAAGCTCTCGTCATATAACGTTGCTTTCCATACAACCACCGTACCTAAAGGAAACAAATGAAACTGAAGATAAATATGGGAAATTTATAGGCCAAGCTGATTTTTTTAATTGAATCGACAAAGGACCCAATTACATAAACATAGATCCCTGCTTGTTCAAAAAGAAAAACAAAATTGCCCCAATTCATAGGAAGCCCTAATTTCACTTCACTCTCCACAAGCACAGCAAAAACAGGCTCGTGCACACAATTGACCCCGTCAAATTCTAAGATTTGCATAATTCACGTCCGAATTTCACAATTTCCAGCTAGGAAAATAACACCAACAACAAATTAGGGCAACTGATATATTGGGAGAGAAACAAGTGCTCAAACGGAAGTAAAATATTTCACCTGGCGGCGGGAGTGAGACTCGGCGGAGGGGACGAAGATCTTGGAGGCAGCGGCGGGTCTCCTGAAGAGCTTACGGCGTCGTCCCTCATTTTTCCTTCTCCTCTGTCTCTCTTCTCCAAGATATATAATATGCGCGTGTCTTTATGTCATTATTTCATCAAAACCTCAATTCGCACAAACTATTCTCCGCTCAGTGAGAGCGCGTTTATATATATATACACAATATATCTATATATTGTCAAAATAATTTTTTCAGATCGATTATATATTTTATTATGCTATTTCATTTTTATTTTATTATTATTTTTTTTCTTGTTGTTTTTCCAGCCGCTGGGTCGATCCAGACCCGTTTTAAGTTGTGACCCGTATTTATTATAAATTTTAATATATGGTTAATCTCAAATATATATATATTTGTTCCTTAATATCTAGTCCAGGTCTCGCTCAATTTTATTTTCTCGCATAAATGAGAAAATTAAATATTTATTCTTTACTTAATATATTATAAAAACAATTTTTTATTCAAAAATTAAATATTTATCATATGCAATTGTTTCAATTCTTTTTTTTTTTTTTTTTTTTTATTGCAATCACATTTTTATTAATGGGTAACGAGTTCATCTCTGTGTCATCTTCACTAATAACTGATAAAATAGGCATTAAAATTTAATACCAAGACGAGACCATTCAATATTAAATGTTATGATGTGCAGTCTAACAACTAGAGACGACAATAAACCTATATATTTACTAATAAATGAAAATTATATATAAAAAAAAATATTACACTGATCGATTAATTTTAAAAGAAATGAATACTCAATATTATTTATTATGGACTTAAAAAAAAATGTTTATAATGATATAATATAATCAACAAATATAAGAAGCTATAAGTTCGTTTATTTGTATTTTTTTATTAATGTATTATTTCTTATGTTAGTTATAAAAAAATTGTTAGTAATATAAAAAAATATAGTGAATCCTGAACAAATTCGAAATTATGTGGATTTAGAGATGTCAGGAGTTTGAAACCATAAACTTATAATTACAAGTTTACTTCTGCATCATTATATCATCTTTTTACGTGACATCATTATGCCACTCCTTAAGAAACTATTAGATGGATAAAGAATATTGTGAACTACTTATTAATATAATGAACTATTAGAATTGAGCTAACTCAATGTTTTTGGACTATTTCGAAAAAAGTCTCGTACTAATGAAATTTATGTAGAATTGATGAAGTGTGAATATTTCTATCCAATAATCCTCCCTCAATCCAAAAATCCACCTATGGGTCTTCTTCAATGGTATTTACCTTAGGTCC
The DNA here is from genome assembly GCF_009805555.1 of Andrographis paniculata. Lineage (NCBI taxonomy): Eukaryota > Viridiplantae > Streptophyta > Magnoliopsida > Lamiales > Acanthaceae > Andrographis > Andrographis paniculata. The sequence continues at coordinate 7,848,871 of NW_026137587.1, forward strand.
CCTGAACTACCTCGCATATTTTAATTACGAGGTCAACGAGAGCGAATCTACAATCAATGTCTAATACTATCAAGTCCATTTTACAATCAAATTGGGCTAGATCAAATCAACACTAATATAATATTATCGGCTTGGATTGAGTGTACGAATTTATTTTTAACTTCCTAAAAAAATCTTATATCAGTGGAATTTATGTAGAATTTACAAGGTATAGATTTTTCTTTAAACTTTTCAATGTGAAAATTGAGTTTCTACTTCAATAATTCTTCCCTCAAATCAAGGACTAATTTACGACTTTACCTTGGGCCGCCACCGCCACAACCAATGCTTGATGTCATCGAGTCCACTCTACCACTGAACCAGATAAGTGCAAAAATAAATTTGTATGGGCTCAACTCTAAGCCGACAATATCATAGTTAGCCCAATCCCATGGAGAAAAATCCTAAAACAAAATAAAAGTTTTCGGCTAGAGATACAAAAATCTTTACTCAAGGGACCAAATTGTAAAGCTTTTACGCAGGGAAATCATATGGAGTAAGAAATGGCTTCCGCAGAAGCCAACAAGAATGAGTAGAAAAGAAAAGCCTTATCAACATGCAAATTGGTAACATTTGTAGGGAGGAGGAACCACCACACAACCACAGGCCAATCCACCTCACGAAATTTCCCATTCTCTTAGTCCATCCGATAATAACAACCACTCGTACGCCTCATTCCTTTCCTCCCTCCCATCTCTCTACTGTTGGGGCAAAAAATCGACTCTTGCTTGTACTTGGAGGAGGAACCCCGCACTTCGCAGGTATGATTGTCTACCCATTTAATCAATGCCAGTTGTGGGGTTCGTGTTGGTGGAATTGTGAAGAAAGATATACGAGATGTAGATTTTGATTTTGATTTTCTTGAAAAAAAAACTGTTTCTTGCAGGAATTTGGAAGTTTTTTACTGGCTTTGTTTCGGTGAAGTGATTCTCGAATGGTGGAGGATATATGAGTGTTGGCATGGCTTATTTAGCTTCCCTGGCGAATTTGGGAAGCTTGAATATGATATCTTTCGGTAATTTTGATGGTTCCGTTTGCTTCGTTAGGAAGGTTTCTTTCAACAGAAATGGGGCTAATTTTAGAAGGTTTTGGAGTGGGGAGAGATGGAGGTACATTAGTGTTTGTAAATATTCCGTAACAACTGATTTTGTTGCCGAGCACGGGACTTCAGTGTCTCTTGATTCTCCTTACGAAGGTGGTAAAGACAATAAGAATGATGCATTGCTAAAGCCAGCTCCCAAGCCAGTTTTGAAGTCAGAATCGAGGGACAATTCCCTTCCTGGCATGTCTTGGGATGAATCAAAACTTGGTGTGGAGTCGAACAATGAGAAGCCAGATAGAAAAGAGGAGGAGAGAAGTCAAGTGATTGAATCACTTGAGGAGGTCTTGGAGAAGGCGGAGAAGCTAGAGACTAGAAAGACGGTGAATGTTTCTGTAAACAAAGTGGCAGCTAATGGAACTGTGGCCCAAAAGAATGGAAAACCAGTTCATTCTTTGGATAATTCGGCTCGTAAGTCTAAGACTGTGAGAAGCGTCTGGCGTAAGGGTAATCCAGTGGGAACTGCACAAACTACAGTGAAGGAACCTGGAAGTAGGACGAATGGAAGTGGGGGGGCTGCCTCTCCGCCAGCTGCTCCACCTTCGCCGCCTAAACCGCCTGAAAAAGTGCAACCTAAATTACAAGCAAAACCCTCCGTAGCTCCTCCTGCTCCTATAAGAAAACCAGTCATTTTGAAGGATGTAAATGCTACTGATTCAGGAACAAAGACTAAAGAACGCAAGCCAATTTTGATTGATAAGTTTGCATCAAAGAAACCAGCTGTTGATCCTGTGATTGCCCAATCAGTTTTAGCTCCTCCAAAACCAGGGAAGGGTCCTACTCCAGGAAAATTCAAGGATGAGTTCCGAAAAAGGGGTGGTCCATCCAGTGCACCTCGGAGGCGTCTGGTTAATGATGATGAAGATGCAATTGCTGATGAGGATATATCCGAGCTTGATGTTACTATACCTGGCACTGCCACTGCTAGAAAAGGAAGAAAATGGTCTAAAGCAAGCCGAAAGGCTGCTAGACTACAGGCTGCAAAAGATGCTGCACCTGTTAAAATGGAAATCATGGAAGTTGGTGAAGATGGTATGTTAACTGAGGAGTTGGCGTTCAACTTAGCCATCAGTGAGGGTGAAATTCTTGGGAATTTGTACGCTAAGGGAATTAAGCCCGATGGCGTCCAAAAGCTGAGCAAAGACATGGTGAAGATGGTCTGTAAAGAGTATGACGTGGAAGTCATAGATGCTGCTCCTCACAGGGTAGAGGAAATGGCGAAAAAGAAGGAAATTCTTGATGAAGATGATTTGGACAAACTAGAAGAGAGACCTCCTGTGCTAACCATAATGGGCCATGTTGACCATGGGAAGGTCGGGACTACCCCAATTGTTTTATTCAATGTTTATTAACAAACTCTCTATTAGTTAACTATCCAACTGACTGGATTGTGTACACATGCAGACAACACTTCTGGATTACATACGGAAGAGTAAGGTACATATGTGACGTCTATTGTGCAAAAGGGTTACATATGTTATTACAAGCTGATGATTAGATGAGTAAAAATGTATTAGTTGCTTGGGTCACTGAATTGGTTGCTCCAATTAGGTGGCAGCATCTGAAGCTGGTGGAATTACACAAGGAATAGGGGCGTACAAGGTTGATATAAATCTGGATGGCAAGCCACAAACCTGTGTGTTTCTTGATACTCCTGGACATGAGGTAATAATATTCTAAATTGATTCTGTTAAGAGTTTGTTTATCTTCTGTCCCGCAACTTGAACATATTCTGGAATCGATGAGTCCACATCTGGAACCTATTTGCCTAGTACTTGTAATCATCAATAAAATTGCTAGTTGGTATTTTTTCCACAGGCATTTGGAGCAATGAGAGCACGTGGGGCGAGAGTAACAGACATTGCCGTCATTGTAGTTGCAGCGGATGATGGGATCAGGCCTCAAACAAATGAGGCCATTGCTCATGCCAAAGCTGCAGGCGTGCCAATTATTGTAGCTATTAATAAGGTATGTTGATGTGGTATAATTGTTCAGATGCCAATTTTCCCAGGTGTCCTTCTACGGATTATGATATATTTGTATTCATTCCCCTTTTTTGTAGATAGATAAGGATGGTGCTAATCCAGACCGAGTAATGCAAGATCTTTCATCAATTGGTTTAATGCCAGAAGATTGGGGTGGCGATGTCCCAATGGTTAAGGTAACATAAATCTTATAAATTATGCTAACTTCAGAGGTCATAGAAAAATATGAAAATTATGTTTCAGATGCTGAAGTTATTGCTTAACTGATTTATGGCTGACTTTTTTACAGATAAGTGCTATTAAGGGGGAGAATGTGGATGAGTTGCTGGAAACCATTATGCTTGTTGCCGAGGTAGGTTTATATATTTTACTCAATTATAATTCTAATTCACAGCTGCTCAATATGTTCTAAATTTCGATGCCCTACTGGTTTTATACCACGCATCATATGTATGCTCCAATGAAGATGTTAAGGTGTTAGCAAGTCAGTAAGAGCATTGTAGAGAATCTACACACTTGTTATAGTATATACTGTTGTGAGATTGCTCACTTTTAGCATTTCCTTCTTGATGGTTGGAACTCAATGACATCTGTGATTCAAAACAGAGGAAAATTGTTTCAAATTTCCTTATATGTGTTTCTGTTTGTGATCCAATCTAAGTTTGCGATTATGGTTTTCCATTGAAGTTGCAAGAACTCAAGGCTAATCCGCAAAGGAATGCTAAAGGAACTGTAATTGAAGCTGGTCTTGATAAATCAAGGGGGCCCGTAGCTACTTTTATAGTGCAAAATGGAACCCTGAAAAAAGGGGATATTGTGGTTTGTGGTGAAGCTTTTGGCAAGGTTTGTACAAAAAATTCTGATCTTTGGAAGATTTTTAAGATCTCTCTGATGACAGGGATGATTCTTACATAATTTCAGGTGCGGGCTTTGTTTGATGATAAAGGGAAGCAGGTTGATAATGTAGGGCCCTCCATTCCAGTACAGGTATTTCTATATACATGTGCTGTCTGCCTTATTTTATATTCTTATATTATTTTGAAGAATGGGTTGTGTGGGCGTATATGGTTGTAGTTAAGTCTTTGAGATGCTTAATTTTGCAAAGATGTGAAAGTTTGTCGTTGGAAACTTTGTATATCGATAGCCTTGGCATGGTTTGCTCTTACTGCTATATTTGCTGGTGTGATTCGCTACATGTGTTGGATCACTTCATTTGCACTTAGATGACTTATGTTTACTCCATGACATACTTCATTTTAAATACTTCTAGCCTAAGGAATCAGACATGCACATCTTAAATGGACGAGCTCTTCCTTGTGCTCTTACAACTAGAATGCAGCAGCACTTGATTCTTTTTTCTTGTTGTATGCACATACTATTAAAGATTATTATTAACTCTGAAACATCATATTCTCTAAAAACTAATTTTTTTGGATATCAATGACGCAAGCTGTTTCAATTTTCAAACATCCTTATGATTCAACTTGTATCATGATACTCTATAGCAGAAAGTAGACACATACGCCAGACTGGGAACCTCAAATAGTGCTCTGCGATTATATTCGAAGTTTCAAAAAATATGTAGAAATGGACTATATAAATAGCTCTACCATGATCTGCATAAATCTTGATCTCAGAAACTGTAGAAAATGATGCAGAACGAGCAAAGGCTCCTCCATTAGAGAAAGTCCCGTGAGGGCTTAGTTGATCTATTCCTTACCTCTGGACCTAATTGGTTACTGGGAGGAAGAGCCATGCTCTTTCTGAAGTGAAAAATGAACTAGGATTCTTGATAATCATAATGTTATGCCATAATAATTCAGAAGGCTTCATGCCCCAGCATATATGTTATGTCGTTTAGTAAATTTTCATGTAGTTACATGAAGTTTGGGCACACTGATTTCCATTTTGATAAGGCTAAAGATTTGGTTCTTGAAGTCCCGAGCTCTTTTACCCTGCCCCTCCTTGCATCCAACACATGCCCAATCATCTTTCTCAATATTTGTACTTTAACTTAACTGCTTTTTACAATTTCTTGATAACTTTACTGTATGTTTTGCCAGGTCATAGGATTGAGTAATGTTCCTTTAGCCGGTGATGAGTTTGAGGTTGTTGGTTCACTTGATGTTGCTCGAGAGAAGGCAGAATCCCGGGCAGACTATCTGAGAAATGAGCGGATTACTGAAAAAGCAGGGGATGGGAAGGTTACTCTCTCTTCCTTTGCTTCTGCTGTTTCAGCAGGAAAGAGCGCTGGATTAGATCTGCACCAGCTTAATATCATCCTCAAGGTTGATGTTCAGGTAGGTCCAGCCAAAGCATTCAAACCAAATATAATGTTTTAATCTTGCAAAACTAGGCTGGATATTGTTTAAGGAAAACAGTAACAGGTCAATATCTGAAAATTACGGTGCCTAATTCATCATTTGTGATTATAATGCTCTTAGTTCTCCATGTTCTCATGTATGTGTTTTACATTTAGAGAGGCTAATATAGATTTAGGTGCTATGGGTTTTGAATGCTTTATTTGGTTCAGGTATCTCTAGCATCTCTCACTAATGTTAAATATTATGCTAGAATTATTTTTCCTTTTTCTTTTCAGTTTTGTTTTTCTTTAGGATTTGGTATTCATTCAACAATAGGATTTGGGTTCCAGCATAAGCATCAGCTTGGTTAAGACAACTCAGGCTCAAAATTATAATACAAACAATCTATGCTGTCATGTGTTTTCTTCTGATTCTATATGCAAAACAAAAGTACCATCAAACAACATAACATTTATGTATTCAATAGTTTCTCGTAATCAGATCATGATCTTCAATTAAGACAAACATCTGATTAATGTCTAGGGATCCATTGAGGCTGTCCGGCAAGCGCTGCAGGTGCTTCCACAAGATAATATCACTTTGAAGTTCCTACTCCAAGCAACTGGAGATATCAGCACCAGTGACATTGACCTTGCAGTGGCAAGTAAAGCTATTGTTTTTGGTTTTAATGTCCGAGCACCGGGCTCAGTCAAAAGCTACGCAGATAACAGAGGTGTTGAAGTTCGTCTGTATAAAGTTATATATGAGCTCATTGATGATGTGCGAAATGCAATGGAGGGACTTCTGGACCCAGTTGAGGTAAGAGTATTTCCCCATTTCTTACATTTTCCTTTTAAGAGCATTTCCCCATTTCTTACATTTGCCTTTTTCTAAAGAATGCAAGACTTCAATATGTTCTATAGTTTAGTATGAGGTGTGTCTCTTATTATAAATAAGTAAATTTAGTTGCTTTTTGTGTATGCATGTATATTAATCAGTAATTATTTTAAGTTGTGTGTGTGACAGGTGTATATCTAACATAAGAACAATGGGTAGTATTTAACAATAGTTTGGATACATATATAGTTCACAAATTATCCCCACAAAGCTGTTACAAACAAAGATATATATATATATATATAGCGAGAGAGAGAGAGAGAGAGAGAGATACTTTGAGCATATAATTTCCCATATGGATGACCGAGAGGCTTGTTCTATGAAGATCCTTCACCTTCTCCCTAGAATTTCAAAGGCTTCGTTCCAATAATGTTGTGGCTGAAAATTAAGTTGCATTGATTGGGAAGAACATTTTGATGAGGTTTTATTTATTTATTTTTGTATATATACATTATAAATGATGAATTGAACAATGGAGTATGAACCAGTTTGCATATGATTGTGTATGTGCGGACAATTATTAAATTGAGATGTTTGTATATATATCACATATGTAAATAATTATTTTTGAAGAGTATTTTATATGAGGGTTAAATGTTTTGAATATGTATTTTTTTTTCTCCGATTAAGCTCTGATGAAGCACTTCATTCCTTGAGCTTCTGAAGTTATTCATGATAAAACAATGTTTATCGATTTTTGTGTTTTGCATTTTAAGCTCAGGTCAAGCATATCATTTGGCTACTATTTCCTTTTTTCCACAGGATCAAGTGCAAATTGGTTTAGCAGAGGTAAGGGCTGTATTTAGTAGCGGAAGTGGTCGGGTTGCTGGATGCATGGTCACAGAGGGTAAAATCGTCAAGGACTGTGGAATTCGTGTTATAAGAAAAGGCAAGAAAGTCCATGTTGGGGAGCTTAGTTCCTTAAAAAGGGTCAAGGAGACGGTGAATGAGGTAACTTTTGCAAATTTATTTTGTACTCTTTGTGCGGTCTCATTTATCACTAGCTGAAATTCCAGCATTTTCATTCTGCTTCTTCTTCTCCACTTTAGCCTTTTTGAAATTTTTATAACCTCTTGTGCTGCAGCTACAAGAAAAAAAGCAGTTAGAGAGTATTTACAGATTGCTTAAAATTTTTGGTTAAAACCATCTATTTGTAGCTTCTCGATTTTTTCTTGAAAATTTGAAAAGTACTTTTAAAGGGTCAGATAACTGATGATGCATTGTAATATCCGGGAAATATTTTGGGTTACTATGTCTGAGATGACTTCAGTCAAGGATTTCCTTGATCATATTGAGAAGAGATTTGCCAAACGTGAAATGGCTGAAATTAACGAACTTTTGACGTATCTCATCTCATTGAGGTATCGCGGCAAATGAAACATATTGGGATACATTAGGGAGTGGTTTACTTTCAACCATTAATTAGTCTTTGTGTTGTAAATAGAGTAATTAGTCCATGAAAATAAATTTCCCTTGGACTAATTTATATGTGGGCAATCTTAATCAGTACTGTATTAACATGTGTCCCTATATTTGAGGTAAAAATAAGAAATTTCTGCAAACAGTGCCTTCATATCAGGAAGACTTTTCTCTTACCTTTTCTACTGTGTTTTTTACAGGTAAATGCTGGACTTGAGTGTGGAATTGGCGTCGAGGGATTTGACGAGTGGCAAGAAGGCGATAGCATTGAGGCCTTCAACATGGTGCTAAAGAGAAGAACACTGGAAGAGGCGTCAGCTTCAATGACCGAGGCACTCAAAGAAGCCGGAATTCAATTGTAAACAGTGTCATTTCCGAGCGTGGTGAGTTTTGAATGCCTCGACCATATCCAGATAAGCGCCTTACTGGATCGCCATCCAATTCATGCTGGTAAAAACTGCGGGTGATATTGGTGCCTATTTGTTTGTAAATAGTTATGGTACACGACAGGTTAGACTTGAGAGGCGAATGGATCTTTCAAAGGCATATATATATATATATATATATATATAATGAAAAGAAAAAAAATATGAAAGATTCAATGTCCTGACATATATGATATATATGTAAAGTGATACTTGACTGTTGTAACCAATTTTCTCCATGAAATTGTTACACTCTTCTTTTGGTCGATGATTTTGGTTGAATCTGTAGCCCATGGATAAATGTTAGCCTCGGATAGGAAATTGTTGAATTGTGATAGAGATAGATGTGATGAAAAAGGTAAATTACAAAACATAAAAAAAGTTATTTATCCAAAGCCAAATACGGATTACTATTATGCAAGAACAAAAAATCATAATGAATAGATATATTAAAAACAAATCTGAAAAATTTTAAACATTCCATAACTCAACAAGCTTGCATATTTAACATCTTGACACTGTTATATGCATATATATTCCGCCGCCTCCAAATTTTGCGCATATTTACTCAGAATGCACCAAAGGATAAGGCGAATTCTCACGTTATAAATAAATAAATAAATAATGAGATATTTTTTAGGCGAATTCTCACGTTATAAATAAATAAATAAATAAATAATGAGATATTTTTTATAAATTTTGATCGGTACATTTTTTTTTTTTGATAAAGTATTAGTAACATAGGAAATGCATAGAGAGAATTTGAAGCGATGATTCAAATGTCATATTACCTCCACTATTTAAAAAAAAAGAAAAAGAAAAACCAATGTTTTATTATTGCACATATGTGTATATATCGAAAGAAAATTCGTACAATTAATCATAATAATGAATATTATACAACTTAGACAAAAATTAAACATGCTACATTACTCTATTATAATGAGTGCATACTTTAGAATAATAATATACCTAAATTAATATGACATCCATTTAATTATATAAAATTAATCTAAACATACAACTTTCATACAACAAAACAATGTTCCTATTAACTCAATACAACAATAATATTAAGCTTAGACAAGCTTAAATATCGCGGCGACCAACAATAAGCTCAACATATCTTCAAGCCCAATTGATTAGCATTAGTTTCGATTACGCGCTTTGTCAAATTATTACAAGATGCCACGGAAGCAAAAGCCTTGTCCTCGTGGATAGTTTCCAAAATTTTGACCATTGGCCATCTCACCACGGAAATATACTTTGGGGGAGCAACTTCTATCGCGAACCTTTCTTTTGAGAATTTGGACATTGTCGATGCTTTCAAATTACTTTCGAACAAAGAGTTAGAATAAAAAGAAAATAATAAGATAATTTGTGTTGTAGACAAAGGATGAAGAAGAAAAAGGATTTATATATAGGAATAGAATATGACACTTGTACTCTAAACTCCCTAGTCGACACGTAGTTGCCCTCAAGATCGCACTACATAGCCGCCTCTCTACTTTTTGTATTTATTGCGCGAAATTCTTTATCTCCAAAAGGAAACAAAACACCGTGTGAAGAAGAAACATGGCTTTTTTTGTCTTAGTGATATTTCTTCGTCGTAAAAGGGGGACCAAAAAGCTAACGCTAAGCTTGCATTCCCTTAGGGTAATTCTTCTTATTAAATAGATCGAACAACTTGAAAACAAGTTGAGCTTTGTTAAGCACAAAAAATAATAATAATAAATAATGGCAGTGGGATTCTGGACGGGTCTGGATATAAGTTAAATGACCCAGAAGTAGGGTGCAATCGGACAGATGCAAGGATCGGGAAGGAAGAAAGGTCGGGCGGAGTCTAAAAAAGGTGTACCCAAGTCGGGTAAACCGTAGATCGGGTGAAAGACGAAGTCGGGCAGACGCGAAGGTTTGTCAAGAGAAAGGTCGGGCAAGGAAGAGGTACGGACAGATGCGGAGGTCTGTCCAGAGGACAGTCTGTCCTTCTAAAGAGATAAGGCAAATAGAGCCGGTCGGTTGGTCCGTGGTCGGGACCACATTTGGTTGGTCCATGGTCGGACCAATTAAAGACGGTCAAAGACGGAGGGCGGCTGATGCGGAGGTCGGCCCAAATGATGTCGGGCGAAGAAGCAGGTCGGGCATTGAGGTCAGGACGTGATACGAAGTTCGGACCAAGTGAAGTAGCATGTGCAGGTCGGGTGAGAGAGCAGTTCTGGGGCGGTTAGAGGAAGTTGCAACTGGCGAACGGTTTTTTGAAGGTCGGACGTAGTAGAACGGTTGACACAAGTGTCAATAGAAGAGAACTTTTGGGGCGGTTAACAACGGTTATGGTAACTGACCAGACGACGGTTCTGAACGTTTTCTTCAAAGAATATTTAAGGATTTGGATCATCATTTGGCAAGGCATCTTCAATCAACTTCAACAAAGCAAAGTCAGATTTGGGGATCACCACTTTAAATTTCAGTCTTTTATTTTCCAGTTTATTTTCTGTACCATACAGTATTTAGAGATTCCTAATCTCAGGCACTAATTAATCAAGTTTAAGGATATTTTCTATATCTTTGAATTTTACTTTATTTTTGTTGAAAAATTACATCAACAAGCTTATTATAAACAACTTCTTTTTCTTTAATTTTGCTTTTATATCTTGTCATTTCAATAGTTTTGTATATGGTTATCACTCACACATACATTATATAGACACTCTCTACATTATTATATAGTTATTAAATAATTAGAGTTATGAAGAAGACATAAAATCATTATTCCTAAAGTAAACCCATTTAAGTGATCAAAATGGTAAAATAATAATAATAATCATAACATACATAATACAAATTATAATAACACCAAAGTCATTAAACTAACACTCGTTTGTAGCCTTTACATTTGAAAATATGTTATTTACTTATCTATTATGCATAAAATTATGATGAATAAGAAATTTAAAATTTTTTTTGGTATAAATCTTAATTAGTTACTAACTTTAATATAGTATAAATAAATATTATAGAGAATTATTCTTCATAACATCATTCAATAAATGTAGCTGCTTGTTTCTTATCCACACTGCAACTTGCTATCTAGAAATAATGTCCCCTGTCGGCCGGCCTAGCCCGGCTTGGATTGACCTGGTTAGGACCGGGTTCAATGTGTAACTAATTATGATATATTTCTAAATAAATAACATTAAAGAGTGTGTAATTTTTTTTTTTAATAAATAAAATTCTACAGTCGGGACCTGTACAATCCATGGGCTGGGCCAAGCTAATTTATAAATATTTTAACATGGCCCGAGACCGACCCAGAACCATATCCAGGCTGGCCCGCCTATGCTCGGTTTCAATTTTGTTTTATCATAATAAAATTAATCACCAATTTTACAGAATTATATTAAAATATAGTAGTAGTAGTTTATATTGAAAATAATTAAATTCAATAATTATTATTTTTTATTAAAAATATTCCATAAGGTACATATTTTTTTCTTCAATATTTTTTACTATTTACAAAATAATCTAAAACACAAAAATACTTCCAAAGAACATAAATAAACCAACACATGATACTAGTTGAGATAATGTTTCAATCAACAAAAGGTAAGTTGGAAGTCAAAAACAACAATAGAGAATCCAAAAAGAATCCAAAGAAAGAAGATCCAAAATCATGAATTAAGGCTGAAGAATACACGTAAATTAAAATTTTTTCAACATCTTCAAATTTTGGCTCATTGTCAAGAAATAGTTATATTCAAAAGATGGTAATCAATCAACTTCATTTCATGTTTCATGTGATACTTCTAGATCTTTCTCAAGGTATTTTATTAAGTACATATAGGTACTCAAGATCAAAATTAGATCCAAGAAATTTTTTGAGATGGAACTAAGACAAGGCCATGGACATCATAAGAAAAAAATAAAATAAAATAACCAAATTGCTTAAAGCATACACGAAATCAAAAGACGTTACAAAGTCATCAACATTATTACAAACAAGCGCGCGCAATCGATGTTCATACACTAAATTAAGGAGCCTAATCAAAGCCGAATCTCTTCCTAAGTACCAAAACAAAGTCGTAGACTTCCTTGGGATTGGGCAAGGATTTGGCGACGCTCTCCTTCTCCATGCATCGTTTGCCCCACGCCAACAATGTCGGGCAATGCTCTTCAATTTTAAAGTTTCCAAGAATCTCGTATGCCTCGAACCAACTATAAAAAGGAATCAAGGCCACATCCACAAACCCGAAGCTTTCTCCTCCAAAATATGGCTTTTCCCCTAACTCCCGCTCGAATAACTTTAGGTTATCTATAAATTCTTCGACTGCCGGTTGCCTCTCCCCTTCTTTTCCCGTCCATACTTTCATCGCGCTAGCGCTCACCTTTTTCATCCACATTATATTACAAACCTTAGTTTGTGCTGTTAATCTTATGTTTGCACTGTATATTCTATGGTAAAATTTTACAATATCGATTTTATACTCAAAATATTATATTTAAAATTTATTTTTCATTCGAATCATTCAAAACATTGTCTCCAAAGTTATCTTTAAATATAACGTTGGAACAATGAAAAAATACTACAAGGAAACACACCTAAAGTTTTGTTCGATTTGTATAGTATTTTCAACATCGTTTTCTACAACCCAAAAATACTTTTAAACTTTTTATGCTAAAAAGTAAAAACACAGTTTCCAATACTTAATTGCACAACAACATTTTGTCGCCAAGTAATATATATATATATATATATATATATGGCTATTAAATGTTCCCTGTAAAATTTATCAGATGAAATAAATTGAGACAAAATGCACAGCTGATTACTACTGAAATATACAATAAAAACAGTTTTGAATCAAACGACACAAATTATTCCAAAGATTAAAAAAGAATTAAGAAATATATAATCAATTAACACCAGAATAGCAATTCGTTTGCAATTAAGTTGAAAGCAAATAAATATACCTTCTTCTCGACGAGATCTGCCCAGAGCCTGGCGTGGGCTCTCTGGTAGGGATCAGAGGGAAGCAATGGCGGAGACTTATCCTTCCAGACCTCATCGATATACTCGACGATAATCAAAGACTCGCAGACGGGGTTACCATTGTGGATGAGGACAGGGATTTTCTTGTGGATAGGGTTTGTCTGAAGCAGAAGGGGGCTTTTGTTGCCCAAATTTTCCTCCTTGAATTCATAGTCGACCCCCTTTTCTGATAGAGCCACTCTGGCCCTCATCGCAAAACCACTGTAACGAGTGCCCAGAAGAACCACTTGTTCGCCCATCTCTTCTCTTTCTCTCCAGTCTCCACTTACTTGATAAGAAATTAAGAATAGGGTTTGGGGGTGTTTATTTATTTGAAGAGAGGGAGAGAGGGGTGTCGGCGTGTGGCTATTTCCGAGTTAGGTTATTGTCAAAAACAAGATCCGATACGCCATTTCTTTCACCTAACGACATTAAAAAATAGGCAGTTGGTATTCAAAATCACATGCAACCATTCCTACCCATTTTGAATCAAGTTAGGTGTGAACTACTTAAGTGAGCCAAAAAGTTTTTCAGACTTATACTCATATGGAAAAGTCTATGTTTATTTTTTGTGTTTACTTAATGTACATGTTAAGAAGTTAATTAAATTAATTTATATTTATTAAATATATTTTAAATAGATATAATTTTTAATTTTTGCTATTATTTTTATATAATTCTATGCATCAAATGTAATGTTGAAGATGCTAGATATCCACTTGTGAAGGATTTTTTCTTGCACTATGATTGATTTTTGTGAAATATTTCATGGAAATTAATAATTGTATTATATTAATCATCAAAATAAAAAAAAAAACTATGTAAATCTATGTATAAAAAACATAAAATAATTTTGATAAGATCAAATTTAAATTTAAATATAAAATCAAATATCTAAAATATTTCAATATCTCCTAAAAATTCAAATAAGTTTATAAAGAAAGATCGAAGCTGACGTAACTACAATTGTCCATCATGCTAGAATAAAAAATAATGTTCTCAACTGAATTAGAGTCGGAAATATGGAACTCTCACCGGGTTGGAAAATGACAGGACTCTTTTTGGAGTCAGAAACAATGGGACTCTCTTTGGAGTCGGAAATAATAGGACTCTCACCGAAGTCGAAAACAATGAGACTTTCACCGTAGTCAGAAACGACGGGTGTATTTCTTTAGTCTCCAAACCCATCGTACTCTATTTGGACTCTGCATTTTCCAAAAAAGATATATTTTTTTCCTCTCACAAAACATCTCATCATACATTATTTTAATATCAAATTCAAACTAAATTTTTCCCAAACTTATTAAAAGAAACATACCCGAAGTGTATCTCAATGCAATCGGAAGTAATGCTTTGTACTTAACCATGACAAAAAATCAAAGACCAAACTCGTACGCAAGATTAAGAAATAAATTTGACGGACAATCAATTGTAGATGGATCTCAAAATTGGAAAACTTCCGTTCATGCTAATCATAAATAAAAATCTCAAAATTTAAAACCTCCGTGTATATTTCAGATTGAATGTACCCAGAGAGACACACGTTACTATATTACATCTACTTTAGAAGAAAAATAAACTCTTATAGCATATAAAAATATTCTATATTGTATTGATTATATATCAAAATAAAAAATTTATATATAAACAACATAAAATATACTCTAAAAATCAAATCTAAATATATTAAATATTTAAAATATTTCAACAATTCTCAATAAAAATATCGAAGTTTTTTTTTTATATGCGTTCACTGAAAGAAACATGGGGACATTATTAATACAAGTGTCTTTATTAACAGGAGGAAGAAGAGATTTTTTTATATGCCCCTATTGAGTATTAATCATATTTTAATTTTTTAGATAACCAATCTTAAGAGATGCGTGTTAAATATGTCCCATATAGAAAAAAATATGGGAACTTACTTGCTTATAAGAGCGACGGGATCTCCGTTTAATGCCAGTTAGTTTTAAATTGGAAATTTGGATCCTTTTTAAAATGGTCACTTATATTGTTTGAATTTTAGATTTTTTTGAAAAAAATATTATAATTTTTTTTTTCACAAAACATTATTATTTTAATACCAAAATTAAATTAAAATTTTTCAAAACCCATAAAAAAATATAAAATATACATTTAGATCATCGAAGACAATAATAATTAATTTTGATGAGTGCAAAGAAAAGAGCTTACAAAAATAGAAAGTATAGTGCGATTTTATTAATGGGATCGAATCCCAACAATTTTGTTAGCCGTTCTTGTCCATTTTTGGGCAGGGATATTCGGTTTAAAACTTATTTAGTTTAACTAATTATTTTATAATATTTATTTTGTTTTTTTAAAATAATTAGTTAAACTGATTAAATTGGATGAATTTTAAACTGACGATGTATTGCCCCATTTTTGTCGGTTTAAGGGCAGCGATCCATGTGAGTGCTTGTGGACCGTCCGATCAAACACATCTGCGAACGCATCCATCGTCTCCTTCTTCAAGCATAGTCCGATCTCCAATCCTCCGCCGGAATCCATGGCGGCCGACACCGATACAGCCCGCTCCCAATCAATCGCCCCCGTCTCGAACTTCCTCGGCCGCCCCCATCCATAATCCGCCGAATACATACTGAACTTCGGCGACCCCGCCACCGCCAGCACCCGTTTCCCCGTCAGTCCCCCGTACTTCTCCGGCCAGTTCTTGCCATCCGCGAGAATCCCCTCCTTGTTATCCACAATCTCACGTATCGCTTCTCCGAGAAGCTCCGCCGCCGTCGCGAGCCCTGCCTCGCCTTTCAACGACCCGTGGCTCGTCTCCGCCAACAACATCGATAGACAGTTCCCGAAGTACGCCTCCGGCAGCGGCGGATTCAGTCGCCTGCGGCAGTCGGCGGTGAACACCATGTACTCCGGCTCATCGTCGGCGATCGGTTCCGCTCTCGCGAGGCTGGTCCAGACCAGCCCGCACGTGACTGTGAAGGAAGTCACGTGCGTCAAACACGGCCGTGTTTCGACAATGTACTGCTTTAGTTTCTTGATTTGATCATTAGTGAGGACGAAAGTCCGGCGAACTTTGTTCAGTGGGAATGGGAGCTTTGGGAATTTAACGCCTTGGTATTGGATTTGCATTTTCCAGAAGATGGAACCCAAATCGTCGGGGTCTTTGAACCCGGTCCGGTCCAGAACCGGCGCCGGATCCGAATAGTTGAACTCGCCGGACTTGTTGACGGCGGCCCAAGATTTCACGAAATCGACGGTGCACCTCGCATCGCCGATGGCGTGGTGGTTGTTGATGCCCACGCACACGCCGTGCCCCGGAAAGAGCGTGACTTGCACGGCCAGTACAGAGAACTCAATCCCGCCGGCGGACTGCTCCGCCGGAGGCAGCTGAGGGACGCAATCGTAAAACTCGTCGGCGTTTCGTGAGTGATTTCCGACGAGGTGGTTGAAATCCTTATCCGACTCAGAGACTGTGAATGAAACGGAGTCGCCGGGGGCGAATCTTGCGAAGGGCATGCGGCCGGAGTCGTCGGGAATGACAATTTTCCCGGTGAGTGGGAGAAATCGGGCGAGCGTTTGAGCTAGGGATTGCTTCAAATTGGGGACGATGGTTTGAAGAAATTGGGATTTGGTGCAGCTGGGGATTTCGTAGAAGAGGAGACGGTGGGCGGGGTGGAAGTACAACCATATTAGGTCGAGGGGGGTGAGGGGGAGAATGAGCTCCGCCGTCGGCAGATCCTCCGCCGACGGCTGAATGTTGCAGCGTTCGATCGCGTTTCCGGCCATCGGAAAGAGCTTTCTGTGAAGAAGTGATGGATATGGCAATTGCAGGTACCTTCGGGGGAAATTTATGGAGTTATGTACAGTACAGAACAGAATTGGGACAGCTCCAACACATGACATAGCTAGCACACAAGGTCTCATGCACCGACGTGTTATTTATTTATTATTACACTCTTCTATAAAAAAATTTAGTCACACCTCTGACTGAACATTTAAATGTTTTTCAATCTTATCTCCACATGGGCTAATCACGTAATCCATCAAAATTAGTCCATGCATGAAAATTAAATAAAATAAAAAATATTATATTAAAAAAGTGATAAGTAGTTAGATGTATTTTTGGAAATTTAGTTAAGAAGCAAAAAATAAAGAGAGAATTCAATAAAGTTAGTGGTATTTGTTGTAAATAAATATTGAATGGAGGGCAAAAATTAAATATTGATTTGTTGACTTTGTCGAAATTAGTAATTAGATAAATTTAACGGACGGACTAAAAAGAAAAGTAAGAATAAATTTGGGGGACGAAGGGAGTAATATTTATATAAATATTTTTGTACTATTTATTAATAGTATTTTTATTTTTTTAAAATCTAAAATAGTTAATTTTTTTTTACAAAATATTATATTAAATACTAACATTTTACTACTATTATTATTATTTTTTTTCAAATTAAAAATCTAATACTAAAAATTATTGTCTAAAGTAGAATAAATTTGTGAATTCTTAAAATATTGTAGAGTTGGATAAAATTACTTTTTTTTTTACTCCCCGTTTCACAAAATTGTGTTAAAAACTTTTCGGCATAAGTTTTAATGTGTGGAATTTTGATTGAAACCTTTTAGTATTTTGTACTTTTTAAAAAATAAAAAATAAAAAATAAAAAATTGATATAATTGTTTACTTAAAAAATGAAATGAAAATTTTTAGGAGATGAAGGGAGCTAGTATTATATTTTTGTTGGATGTCTTATTTCTTATAGATTTAAGTTACATATACACATAAGTTTAAAGACCTCAACTACCCATATATATCATTAATTAACTTGTAAATAGATCTAAAAAATATTCTTATTTTCCGAATAGAAATATTAAAGAGCATTCTACATCATATCATATTCGTGAGTCACGATATAGCTGTACCAATCAATGTATATTTGAGCTGTATTTATGGTCAATTATTTAGAAAAATAATTATATGGATCTTTAATTAGGGTGTGGTCCTATGTAGTTTGATTTGATTTTGTTTTGATTTTTTATTTAAATAATAATTTAAATGTAATATATATATATATATATATTTTTGTTTAAAAGATGATTAATGTATTTTTATAGAAAATTACAATAATTAAATAAAATTGAAACCCTAAACTCCGAAAATTAAATCAGTTGTTAGTATTGTCTAAGGCCATGACAATCCCCTAACAAAGGATATATTTTGTTCTTTCTCCTCTTCACATCATAATCAAGACTTGATGAAGTTCAAATATTTAGAAGCCCCTACATTAATTGGTATATACAATATGAACACATATGCAATGAAATCATGCAATGATTGTTACCATAATTAAACCTAATTAAAGAAGCCACGTCATTAGTCAAAGAATCTCAGTTACCTCAGATTTGAAAAATAAAATAAAATGAATCACGACTACATATATATGCTAGATCATTGATAATGACCTAACAACAAAATAAAATTTAAAATTTATTTTTTTATTTGTAGGTTTTATTATAAACCAAGTCAAAGTCTTGTTAGTGGCAGAAACATGTTAGTAACGTTCCTTTTTTTAATGTTAGCTTAATTTTAGAAGTCATTAGTTATTTTAGGAGTGTATTGTATATATTAAGTTAATTACAGAAGTGCAATAAAAGATTCCTCTTATTTTATACTTTCCAAACTTACACGAGCAAGACCACATTATTTATGACACAAACTTCAACTATAATAATAATATGAAAAAGAAAAAAGAAAAAACAAAGGAGGAGGAATAAAAATTATAAAACATCACATCAAATATTCGACAAAATGAACAAGTAAGGCTATTAAAAGCCGTACTTCTTCTTCAAAAGCAAAACATACTCGTAAACCTTCTTTGGATCCGCCAAGGACTTGGAAACACTCTCCCTCGCCATACACCGTTTGCCCCATGCTACTAGTTTCGGGCAATGCTCTTCGATGCTAAAATTACCACAAATTTCGTACGACTCAAACCAACAATAGTAAGTCACCAAAGCCACATCAAGAAATCCAAAGTGATCGCCTCCGAAGTAGGGTTTGTCCCCTAACTCCCCTTCCAACATCTCAAGGGCCTCGATGAATTCTTTCTTGCCCGCCTCATGTTCTTCCCCTTTGAGTGCCCAAATCTTTCTTGTCGAATAAGACACCTATGTTGATTATATACATAATCAAGCACAAAATTAGACCTATGAAGCTTTAATTTGTTGCACACCTTAATTTTTGTGATATATGCATATGTTCTTGTTTTTAAATTTAGATGTTTATTTTATTTTATGATCCCTAGAAACAATTATAGGGGAAGATTAGACACTTTGTTCAAAATTTGTGTGTTTTAACATTTTTTTTTATATTATTTAATTATACTATTACCTAATTTACTGCTAAAAACGAAAATCATCATTTACCAATTTTTATTTCAAAAATTTCAAATTCAAAATAATAAAGACATCTCAAAATACAAATACAATAGCATGATAAATTAATTTCCATATATACAATATGAGGTAGAGTTTTATATAATACAAAACATATATTCCAAATTAACATTTTTGTAAAATGATGCAGTTTACTCCCTTGTACTTAAAAATTATATTCTGTTCTTTTGTTAAATCTGTATTTGAGGTAATTTCGAATAGATAATATATATTTTTTAACGATGGATATTGTTTTCATAAATAAATAATGCTTACTTTCTTGTCGATAAAATCAGCCCAGAATCTGGCGCGAGCTCTCTGGTAGGGATTGGAGGGCAACAATGGAGACTTATCATTATCTTTCCAGACCTCATCGATATACTCGACGATTATCAAAGACTCAGAGATGGGGTTGCCATTGTGGATCAAGACAGGGACTTTCTTGTGGATAGGGTTTGTCTGAAGAAGAAGTGGACTTTTGTTGCTCAAGTCTTCTTCCCTGTACTCAAACTCCACTCCCTTCTCGTACAAAGCCACATTTGCCCTCGTAGAGAACATGCTGAAACGAGTGCCCAGGACAATCACCTTATCCGCCATTAATTGATTTAATTCAGATCGATTTTGTTGAGGACTCCCGTTTGCGGGATATGTAACTAGTGGCTTAGTTTCCCTAACAAGTTCGAGCTTTTAGGTGAGACGGTCATTAGCTTCCGACAGATTTCTATAATATATATTGCCTTAGTAATTAATATGGTTGTCGGAATTGATTCGGTAAGGATGCTGTATTTAGTTATTTATAGGTAAAGAATGGTGTAGAAGTCGTGTCCAAGTTTTCTATACAAGGTTCAATTGGATTGATTATTCGTTTGATGAGACTTATCCAATTATTTATTTGATTTTGAGTTATTATTTTTGTCTCAGGTCATTGCTGACGAAACATATTATACAGTTTTAGAAATAAAAAGTTTAAAATAGTAAAAAATATATATATTTATTGTAATACTTTGTGAAGGAGATTTTGATGAAATATATATATATATTTAAAAAATTACTATTAAAAGTTTAAAAAATGTACGTGTCAATAATTAAATTAAAAAAATATTTAAATATTTTAAACAATACTAAAAATAAAAATATTGCGATAACAAAGGCAAATTTGATACGTGATTCTAGAGGTAGGGCCCACTAATGAAATTTTGTCCTTATGACCCTTCAAAGAAGATTAGACAAGAATAATGCTCCGATCATTTTACACATCAATTTATTATTATTAATTTTTAATACAAAATATTATATTCAAATCACTGTCTTATTTAAAAGTAAAAGCAAATTCAAAACCAAAATAAAAAATTTAATAACAAGAATAAAGACAATGTTTAGACATATGTTTTGATCACTTTTGAAACCTTGTGAATTTTTGTCATATTATATTAAATATTCGTCTTGTGAACTCTCTTCACTCCCACAATATAATACAATTTTATTTGACCGTGTAATTAATTTATTTGTACAAACTAAATTGGTAAGTTCACAATTTTGTTTGTGGTAAGGTGTTCTAATTGCTAGATTTGCTAAGGCAATCTAGAGCACATGTGTGAAAAATGAGATACTATCAATGTCAAATTTATCGCCTAATTTGGACATACGATACATATTTAGAATCATCGTAAACTATGTTACCTTGTTAAGAACATAACAAAATAACAAACCTTAAAATTTATTCGAAAACAAGACATCATATGCGGCGCACGAGAGTGAACCACAACAACAATCACACAATCGAACTCTAGAGCGAACATGTTTAACTCTAGATCGCGCACAAGACAATACAAGACGATCATAAGATTATTACACGCGGAGTAACTTCATCTTCGAAGACATAATCTCATAAACCTTCTTAGGATCCGCCAAGGACTTGGCGACACTCTCCTTCTCCATGCAGCGTTTCCCCCACGCCACGAGGTTTGGACAATGTTCTTCGATACTAAGATTGCCGAAAGTCTCGTATGTCTCAAACCAGCAATAGTATGGCACCAATGCCACATCGACAAACCCGAAATGATCGCCTCCGAAGTAGGGTTTGTCCCCTAACTCTGTCTCGAACAGCTTCAGAGCTTCCATGAATTCTTTCTTGCCTGCCTCATACTCTTCCCCTTTTTCTGCATAAAGCTTTCTTCCCGACAGATACACCTGTGAATTAATATGTATTGGCATTACTTTGTTATTACACAAATTAATTCGTCGACCACATATCTTAATCCCCAACAGTCCCAATTTGGATTTGGGAATTTTTTTTTTAGTAATTGAACAAGTTGAATCACAATTATTAGTTAAACCAATTAAGAGCTAGCTAGCTAGCACAATTGTTAATTTAATTAAACCAATAAAATATAGTAATACTACCTTTTTGTCGATAAGATCTGCCCAGAACCTGGCGTGGGCTCTCTGGTAGGGATCAGAGGGCAGCAATGGAGACTTATCTTTCCAGACCTCATCGATGTACTCGACGATGATCAAAGACTCGCAGACAGGCTTGCCGTTGTGGATGAGGACAGGGATCTTCTTGTGGATAGGGTTTGACTGAAGGAGAAGAGGGCTTCTGTTGGTGAGGACCTCCTCCCTGAAGTCGTAGTCGACGCCCTTCTCGGACAGAGCCACTCGGACTCGCATCACGAACAAGCTGTGAACAGTGCCCAGCACAATCACCTTATGATCATCGTCCGCCATTACTGTGTATTTTTGATCGAATAAGGAAATTAGATCTGAAGAGGGCAGGCGGTAGGGTTGGTGTGAGATCCAATTTGCAAAGCCCGAGGGTACCGTTCTCGAGAATTGAAGATAATGGAGTATTAATTTATATGAAATCGATGACCCATGTCTCAAAAATTTTAAGCTTTTTTTTAAAAAAAATAAAAATAATTCCACATGTTTAAATTAAGTTTTTAAATTATATTTTACTTTTTAAGCTATAGTATACAAGACGTTTGTTTTGACCACTTTTAATACAAATTTATTTGACCGTATAATTAATTTATTTGTACACATAACTAAATTGGAAGTTTCTTGGGGAATGCATGTGTAAAAAATGAGATACTAATTGATGCACACTTTTTCATTATAATTTTTACTTCATATCGATCTTGGATCAATTTATAAACATTAATTCACAAGATAACAAACCTTAGAATTAATTTATTCAGAAACAAGAAATCGTATGTGACCCACGAAAGTGAACCGCAACAACAATCCCAAAGGAAGAACAAAAACAAAACTAGAAAGGCAAAAACACAAGACGACAATGAACAAGATGATTACATTTACAGGCCGAGGTTATTCCTGAAAGACAAGACAAGCTCATAAATGTCGTTAGGATCCGCCAAGGACTTGGCGACAGTGTCCCTCTCCATGCAGCGTTTCCCCCACGCCACGAGGTTGGGGCAATGCTCTTCGATGCTGAGATTGCCTAAAGTCTCGTATGTCTGAAACCAGCACTGGTATGCCAGCAAGGCCACATCGACAAACCCGAGTTGATCTCCTCCGAAGTAGGGTTTGTCCCCTAACTGCTCCTCCAACAGCTTCAGAGCTTCGATGAACTCTTTCTTGCCTGCCTCGTACTCTTCCCCTTTCCCCACCAAAAGCTTTCTTGTCGAGGGATACACCTGTAGTGTCAATATAATTAACCAAATAAGATCACATACAATTATTTATTAATTAATTGATTCAGTAATAATACCTTTTTGTCGATAAGATCTGCCCAGAACCTGGCCTGGGATCGCTGGTAGGGATCAGAGGGTAACAATGGAGACTTATCTTTCCAGACCTCATCGATATACTCGACGATGATGAGGGACTCGCAGACGGGTTTGCCGTTGTGGATGAGGACAGGGATTTTCTTGTGGATAGGGTTTGACTTTAGGAGAAGAGGGCTTCTGTTGCTCAAATCCTCCTCCCTGAACTCGTAGTCGACGCCCTTCTCGGCCAGAGCGACTCTGACCCTAATCGCGAACATGCTGTGAACAGTGCCCAGCAAGATCACCTTACGATCATCATCCCCCATTGTAGTAATTTTGATCGATATTATGAAGAAAATTAGATCTGATGGATGGTTGGTTAATTGGGTTAAATCTGTCTGAATTGAAGTGGCACTCAGATTGAGATAGAGATAGAGATAGAGCGCTTATATATAGATAGATAAAGTTAAAGAGGGCAAAGGTCCAGAGTGTTCTCACCAGATTCGTCTGTATTTGCTCAGGTCACTGCTGACGCTACTTGTTTATTTTTGCATATTTCAAATAATAATGTTGATCAAATATTTTATTATATATATATAAATTTAACTGACAATCAAAAATATTAATACTATAATTTTGGCGGTGGAAAAAGAAGTAAAATACGTTGAAACGATGACTTCAAATTGGCGGGCGTACGTACACACGTTAGTTCCAGAAGGCAG
Organism: Andrographis paniculata; assembly: GCF_009805555.1. Classification (NCBI taxonomy): domain Eukaryota; kingdom Viridiplantae; phylum Streptophyta; class Magnoliopsida; order Lamiales; family Acanthaceae; genus Andrographis; species Andrographis paniculata. Next base: position 7,872,943 of record NW_026137587.1, read on the forward strand.
AAGGGGCCGCCATCAAGTAGCTATCTAGTCTTTGGTTTCTTTCTCTTCATTTTCAACCTTCTATTTAATGATGAAAACGATTTGTGTTTAGAAATTGGTTTATATTTATAGTGTGTATTTGTGACTTTTCCAATCGGCTTATTCTATTAAAAGTTCTAAAAGTGCACCATATAGATTTTTCAAATCCTTGCTTCTACATATTTTGACTTTGTACATACATTGACAGCTAAAGTCATGATAATTTATATTTTAAATTTTTATATGTTAATATATATATATATATGTAATTTCAATATTTATTATATGTATACATTATAAATTTATAGGGCTTATGGCCCAATCAAAAATGGGTTAGGGCGGCAGCCTAGTTCATGGCCAGCTACGTCCATTGTTGGGTTATTGGGCCTTGTAGTAAGGCTTCATTTTGGGGTTATTTGAGGACTCCTTACATGATAATTCATGGCTTTTTATTTTTATTTATTTTATATTTTATATTTTATTTTATTTTTTATTATTTTTTTATTTTATCATGATAATTCATGGCTTACAGGGTGTGCTTTTAGTGTTTCTATTTTTCTTTTTTATTTTGTATTTCTAATTTTATTATTTTTTAAACTAGAATAACTGTTTGATGTAATTTTCCTTCGCTGGGCATACGCTTATAATGCACAGACACACTTCAAGGGAATAATTCTTACATTTCTCCCAAAAAAACAACGGTTTGGCTCAGAAAAGTTTTTCTAGAGTTTCGAGCAAAAAATAAATTATAGATTTTATAAAAATGTGATTAAATTTATTTTTTAAAATAATATTAACAAAAAATATATAATAAATTCTATAAAAAAATAAAATTTATTTAAATTATGTATAGAATAAACGGACATCGACAAAGTGTATAACAATAAGTAAAAAATAAATAATAATTTAACCATTATGAAATCAGTAATCCAATAATAATAATAAAAAAAACAATATGACATTGTTAGGCTAGAGATAATCGTAAAAAAAAAAAATAGTAAAAAAAGAAAGTAAAATTTAGTCCTAATTATGTTTACAAGTAATTTAAAAATATAATAATAATGGAATGAAATTAAAAAATATGAGCCATTTTGGATCCAAACCCTAGCAATTGCTCATGCTGATAGAGCCGGCACTGAATGAGCCGGCTAAAGATGATGATTAGCATAATAAATATGAATTGAAGAAATATATTGTTTAACATCATCGTCACCATGCATCACGATCAATTTGTCAACCAGAAAGTCTAACTACTATTCCGACCAAAGAGTACCTAATTAATTTATTTAATCCCGGCCGCCGGCAAGCGGATGTAAATCATACATAGAATTTGTCCCATGCAATATAATGGCAAATATATTAATATATATGCACCTGAAACTTCACTGCCATCTTCAGACATCAGCTATATACTTCCATTAGTCTTTAATTCAGAGCTAGCTTAGCTTAATATTCACACTGGTCGGTTAGTATTGAATTAATGTTCCTCTGAACAAAATAACAATAATAATGTCATCATCTGGCGGCCATCACTTTAATCCTCTGCAGGCAACCCAATTTTCGCAAGGTATGTATATATATGTTTGTGTGTGTGTATATATATATATGTATGTATGTATGTATGTATGTCCTGGTTAACTCCTTTCTCTAGGAAGTGGCAGCGTATGTGGACGAACAAAATCAATCGTAAAGGTTCCATCAGTGAGCCAGCCTCCCAGAAAGTTGGATCAAGATTACTACAAGGAGAAGATTCGAAAGAGTTTGAGGATCAGTGATAATAATGCTAGCTGGAAGTGTCTCCGTCGGCGTATGATACGGCCTGGGTGGCAATGGTGCCGGCCGGGGAATATTCCGGCAGGCCTAGGCCTCGTTTTCAGCAGTGCCTCCAATGGGTAATGGAAAACCAGAATGGGGACGGGTCATGGGGACTCAATCCAGGTCACCCCTCCCTCGTTAAGGACTCACTTTCACGCACTCTGGCATGCGTCCTCGCCCTCCGGACATGGAACCTCGGCCACCGCCTTCTCCGACAAGGTAGTGAACTAACATGTTTAATGTCTGCAAATCCTAGATCTCTGTATTACAGTGATGTGTGTTGGATTTTGATTTTGTTTGAATTGTAGGTTTGGATTATATTGGATCAAATGCTTGGGCTACCTCTTCTGCTGATCAGATATCTCCAATTGGATTTAATATCGTGTTTCCCGCCATGGTTGATCATGCTCTCGAACTGGATTTAACTCTTCCATTAAGCCAGAGCCTGATTGATTCACTCATTCGCAATCGAGATTCTGAAATTAGGCTTTGCGGAAGAAATTATGGTAACTTGGGGTATGTTGCTGAAGGACTTGGCGACTATTGTGATTGGAAGCAGCTCTTGAACAATCGAAGAAGTAATGGCTCGTTGTTCGACTCGCCGGCCACCACTGCTGCTGCTCTGATTCGATGCCCTGATGATCGTAAAAGCTTTCAATACTTGGCTACGGTTGTCGACTCTTTTGGTGGATGGGGTGCGCACACCGCAAATTCATATACTATTTCAAATTTATCTCTTGATTAATATTCGATCTCATTGGTCTTTTTTTTTTTTGGGGAAGTACCGTCTGTCTATCCTATGCACATGCATACTCATCTCCGCCTAGTCGACACTATGGAAAGGTTGGGCGTCGATCGCCATTTCAGAGAAGAGCTTCGCATTATTCTTGATGAAATATACAGGTGATATGTATATATATATATATGTCTTAACATCTACCTATATTAATTTCATTGGTGTGGATATAACCAAAATGCTTGCTGCCAAACAGGGGTTGGCTGGCGAAAGACGAAGGGATATTTTCTGATATCAGTTGTCTAGCCATGGCATTTCGACTGCTACGAACTAATGGATATGATGTCTCATCAGGTTCTGTATTCTTCCATTGGCATTGCATAATTCTTCGATTTTCAAATCGACAAAAGTGTGTTAATTACCCTTTGTTGTATTTTTTAATGTATTAGATGAATTGGCTGCTTTTGTTGATGAAGAGGACTTCTTTGGTACATGTGGGATACAAAACACCAGCGTCGCGACATGTCTAGAACTCTACAGAGCTTCACAAGTGAGAATATACGAAGAAGAACCGGTTTTGGAGAAAACTCTTACATGGACTAGAGAGTTTCTGAAGCAACAAGTGTTGAACCAAAACATTCCTGACAAGAAACTATGTACAGAGGTGATACTTAGTGTTGATTTTCAGGGGAATGACCCCCTCATTCCTCAACAAACTAACTCTTTTAATTAACTCGACTCAAATATTGTTTGGATCTTGAAAGGTGGAACATGACCTGAGGAATTTCTATGGGAAACTTGATCGAGTTAGTCATAGACGAAGCATTGAATTATATGATGTCGAAGAATTCCAAATGCTAAAAACGGCATATAGGTGGAACCTCTCTTATAGCTGATATCCCCTTCATTTCATTGGATTTTTTGTTGATGCTAACTGCAAATTGTTTCGAACATTAGGTGTCGTACAATTTACAATGACGACCTTGCCATGTTCGCAGCGCAAGACTTCAGAATGTCCCAAGCACAGTACCAAGAAGAACTAACACAAGTTCAGAAGTACAATAATGGATACAAATCAAGAAACATATGGCGTTTTCTTTTTACATCATATATATATATATAACTAAGATGCATTGGGTGTCAATTAAAACAGGTGGTTCGTCGACTGCAATATGGATAGCATGAAACAATCGAGGGACACTTGTCTAGTATCTTCAGCATTTGCTGCTGGTGTTATGGCTGACACTGAATTAGCCCAGGCTCGTATAGCCTTCGCTCAATGCTCAATTCTCTTAACTTTGATTGATGATTTTATCGATAATTATGGATCCAAAGAAGAGTCGATCCGCCTTGTAGAGTTATTAAGGAAGTACGATTTCTTCTTTCTTCCAAGTTATGCCTGTTCTTCCAAAATCTTACAGCATCATTTGGTTGCAGCTGGGATAAGCAGAATCTGGAGGAGATCTCTTACAGCTCTAGAGAAGTAGAGATAATGTATACTGCATTATGCAAAAACATGGACGAACATGCCGAAAAGGCTTATGCTGTGCAAGGCCGTTGTGTTAAGCATGAACTGCACAAATTGGTACTTCTTTACAACACTTCAACCCTGTTTCCATTGCTACTATTAACACTTCATTTTGACCCCAAACCTCATTACAAACTAACAAAGGATGGTTATCATATCCATCTGATCTTTAACAATGATAATTAGTTTTACAATTTTTATTTTTTATTTTCGGTTGGAGCAGTGGCTTGAGTTACTTATGGAGTTCCTAAATGAGAAGGGTTGGGGAGACAAAAAGATTACAGCCATGGATCAATACATTTCCACTTCTTGTATAACTGGGGGCTTCAAAATCTCTTTTGTTACAGTCAGTTATTTCCTAGGACACAAAATTCTCGAGGACGTATCTTCAAGTCCCGATTTCAACACTATGTTCTACCACACATGCTTGGCCGGTCGACTCCTCAACGACATCAAGACTTACAAGGTAATAACAAGCCTTCATTAACTATGTTTATTATATATAAATAAATATAGGTGGATTCAACATTGAACAATGTATTTTTTGAGTTTTGAGCAGAGGGAACAGGAAGAAGGTGTCTTGAACATCATCTGCATGCTTACAGCTGGAGGATCTTTGTCAGAGGAGGAAGCCGTTTCGATGGCACAGCGAATGCAAGAAGACAGTCAGAGAAAAGTTTGGCAAATGGTTTGTCTGAGTAAAGGCAACATGGTTCCTAGAAGATGTCAAGAATTCTTGTGGGCGCTATGTAAGATGGCTAACTGGCTGTACAATGAAGATGGAGGGGATCAATTCTCGTTTCCAGATCAAATTGTCGACGATATTAACGCATTGATTTGGGAGCCACTCGAGCTTCCTCATATTATTCAAAGTTGAAGGTGGTGAAGATGATGAATGTAGATGGTTAATTGGGTTGTTTTTTTTTTTTTTTAATGCAATTTATGTAAGATGGCTAATGGTTGGGTTGGAATTTTTTTTGTTCATATATCCGGACTCATGTTTCTGCATCATTAACATTACATGATATTTTCTGAGAAAATCACTAGAATCTTATTTTTATAATACATCTGGACAATTCTTCTAGATCGGATGGATGGCAGTAAAATACTATTCAAATATCTGATCACATGATGTCATCATATTTTTGCAAATCGACATAAAAGATTTTTAAATTTTGATTATAAAACACGATACCAAAAGTAGATGGGGGCCTTCATTATTGGACAAGATTATTTGGGCATTTCTTGTAGGATTTGAATTTGAACGTGGAAATGACAAAATTTCACAACATCATCATATTTTCTTCGCAAATCGACATAAAATATTTCTAAATTTAAATTATAAATTACGGTACGAAAAGTAGATGGACCTTCATTATCTAGCAAGATAAAAACCATTTACGTTGCATTTGAAAGATGCATTTATGTATATTAGATTTGATTGCACAAGATTATTTGGCCCATTTCTTGTAGGATTTGAATTTGTATTTGAAAATGACAATAGACACAAGTAGTTACTATGCTCGGATGAATCCTTCCACCCATGGGCAGAGGGCAATAGTTTCACTAGTCAATATGATATCCAAATACAATATATATGTAGCTCACAAATCAATGGATAGTCGAACAATTTTAATCTTAGGATGGATTGAATTTGGGCTTGACATGCATTTACTCAATTTCAAGCCACATAAAAACAATTCTTCACCTTGGCTGAATTCAAGTTCCAAACAACAACTTCATAATGTTGTCGATTCTAATGCTCACCTGGTTCGTTCATATATTGCATAAACCAATCAAGTTCATATATTGTCTATTCTACATATATATTTTCCAAAAATAAATTGGCTCTACATTGGGGGAATTCGTGGCGTGCTTGAAGCTTTTGGTTCCATTATATTGGTCTCTACATACTATGCAATTAATCTTTTATATTCTAGTGACGAATTTCAGCATGCGATCCTGTGGGGTCTATCATAAAGATGATGAAGAAGACATATATTGTGAGATGTATTAGCAACATCATCATCGTCTATTTAAAAAAGAGAAAAAGAAAAAATCTAACTACTATCCAACAGAGACGTCTAATTAATTAACTAATTAATCAGGGCACGTGAATCCGATGCAAATTATGAATCAAATTAATTTGTCGCAGCTATATATTCTCGTGATACTTCATTGGATTCTTCACAAATCTGATATATAATTTCACAATTGTTTGATTAAGAGCTAGCTTAGCTTGGTTATTCATTGTTAATATTCACTGGACTAATAAAGAATAATGTCATCAGCCAACGGCTATCACTTTAATCCTCTGCAGCAGGCAATCCACAATTCGCCTCGTATGTATCCATCTGTGTATCTTTCTATATGTCTGTATACGTGCATATATTTATATGCATATATATATATATATATCGTGGACATTTTTCCAGGAGGCAGCAGATCGGGTGGACTAACCAAATGCATACCAAAGGTTGCTTCAGTACTAAACCAGAATCCCAGAAAGTTGAATCAAGATTACTACAAGGAGAGGATTCGAAAGAGGCTGTGTGATGTTAAGCTGGAAGTTTCGCCGTCTGCGTATGATACGGCTTGGGTGGCGATGGTGCCGGGGCTGGGGGAATACTCCGGAAGGCCTAGGCCTCGTTTCGAGCAGTGCCTCCAATGGGTAATGGAAAATCAGAATTGGGATGGCTCATGGGGACTCAATCCAGGTCACCCCTCCCTGGTTAAGGACTCGCTTTCATGCACTTTGGCATGCGTCCTCGCCCTCCGTACATGGAACCTTGGCCACCGCCTTCTCCAAAGAGGTAACTAATAACTAAACATGTTTAATGTCTGCAAATCCTAGATTTCTCTATTACAGTGGTGTCTCTGTTGGATTTTGATTTTGTTTGAATTGTAGGTTTGGATTATATTGGATCAAATGCTTGGGCTGCCTCTTCTGCTGATCAGTTATCTCCGATTGGCTTTAATATCGTGTTCCCTGCCATGGTTGATCGTGCTCTCAAACTGGATTTAACACTTCCATTAAAGCCCACGTTGATCGATTCACTCCTTTTCGCTCGAGATGCAGAAATTAGGTTTGTTTCTGAATTTGTATAAATCATCAACAGATAGCTCTTTTATGAGCTTTATCTGAATCTAGTGCTTCTTGCAATAGGCTTTGTGGCAGCAATGATCACTTGGCCTATGTTTCTGAAGGACTTGGGGACTATTGTGATTGGAAGCAGCTCTTCAAGCACCGAAGAATTAATGGTTCGTTGTTCAACTCTCCGGCCACCACTGCTGCTGCTCTGATTCAATGCCCTGATGATCATAAAAGCATTCAATACTTGGCTACAGTTGTCGAATCTTTTGATGGATGGGGTAAAAGCACGCGAACTCATATACTCTATTGAATTTAACTCTTGATTACATGTTCTCTGTTTTGATGAATATTCATGCTCATTGTTTTCTTTTGAAGTACCGGCTGTCTATCCTATGCACATACACGCTCATCTCCGCCTTGTTGATACCATAGAAAGGTTGGGCGTCAATCGCCATTTCAGAGACGAGCTTCACAATATTCTTGATGAAATATATAGGTGATATATCTTAACTTCAATACCTATATTAAGTATTTCACTGGTGTGGATCGATATAATCAATGCCAAACCAATTTCTACGAAAAATATTTATAGGGCTTGGCTGGCGAAAGATGAGGGGATATTCTCTGATATCAGTTGTCTAGCCATGGCATTTCGACTGCTACGAACCAATGGATATGATGTCTCATCAGGTTCTGTATTCTTCCATTGGCATTACATAATTCTTTGATTCTCAGATTTACAAAAGTGTCTTAATTACCCTTTGTTGTTTTTCTTGTATTAGATGAATTAGCTGCATTTGTTGACGAAGACAAATTCTTTGAGACATGTGGAATACAAAACACCGGTGTTGCGACATGTCTGGAACTTTATAGAGCTTCACAGATGAGAATATATGAAGATGAACAGGTTTTGGAGAAGATTCTTATATGGACTAGAGACTTTTTGAAGCAACAAGTGTTGGACCAAAACATTCCTGACAAGAAACTATGTGCAGAGGTGATACTTTTGTCAATTTTCAAGGGAATATATGACCTCCTCATTCCTCAACAATCTAACTCATTTAATTAACTTGATTGAAATTTTGTTTGGAACTTGAAAGGTGGAACATGACTTGAAGAATTTCTATGGAAAACTCGATCGAGTTAGTCATAGACGAAGCATCGAATTATGTGAGGTTGAAGAATTTCAAATGCTGAAAACGGCATATAGGTGGAACCTCTATTATTATAGCTGATTTTTTTTTATCCCCTTTGATTCGATTGTTTGTTGATGCTAACCTGCAATATTGTCTTGAACATTAGGTGCCGAACAATTTTCAATGAAGACCTTGCCATGTTCGCAGCAAAAGACTTCAGAATCTCCCAAGCAAAATACCACAAAGAATTAAAACAAGTGCAGAAGTACAGGGGATACAAATCAAGAAACACATGACTATTCTTTTTACTTCATATATATATATATAATATACATATATGTATGTATAACTAATGATGCATTGGGGTGTCGAAACAGGTGGTTCACTGACTGCAATATGGATGGAATGAAACAATCGAGGGACACTTCGCTGGTTTCTTCAGCATGTGCAGCTGGTGTGTTGTTTCCTGAGCCTGAATTCGCCCAGGCTCGTATAGGCTTTACTCAATTCTTTGCTCTCGCAACTTTCATTGATGATTTTATCGATAATTATGGGTCCAAGGAAGAGGCCATCCGCCTTCTAGAATTATTCAGGATGTATGTTTTCCTTTCTTCCATGTTATGTTTCTTCTTTCAAAATCTTACAGCATCTGCCGCGTCGTTTGATTGCAGCTGGGATGAGCAGAAGCTGGACGGGATCTCTGACAGCTCTAGAGAAGTAAAGATAATGTATACTGCATTATGCAAAACCATAGACGGACAAGCTGAAATGGTTTATGCCATGCAAGGCCATTGTATTAAGCATGACCTACACGAAATGGTACTTCCTCATAACACATCATTATGTTTCTATTGTTACTATTAACACTTCATTTTGACTCAAACCTCATAACAAACTAACGCAAAATTGCACAAAATTCACATGTGATTTCATAAAATTACGTCAAATCCTCTATACTTCTAAAATTACGTCAGACTCCCTAAAAAAACAATAATATACTTGGAAATAGTTGCTTTCATCTTGTTCTAAGAATTCATTTACTTTCCTCGAGGTTAAATATAATAGGTATAAATATATTTGTAATTTCCGGGTTTAAAAATAGAGATTCTAAAACATATTCGCAGTTTGGACACGTGTAGTCAAACACTATTAAATAAGGACGTCCGAGAGGTTAATAAGACGCATAGTCTATGAAATCATTAAGAAATTTGACGCAATTTCGTGAAATCACATATAATTTTGTACGGTTTCTTCCAAATTATCAGTAGATGGTTAAGTTATCCATCAATTCATCTAATGATTTATGACATGGATCATTACTTTCACCTTTGCGTTTATTTATTTTTCGTTGGAGCAGTGGATTGAGTTTCTTAGCGAGCTTCTAAATGAGAAGGGATGGGGAGAGAAGAAGATTACAACCATGGATCAATACATATCCACTTCTTGTACAACTTTTGGCCTCAAATTCTATATTCTCCTGGCATATTATTTTCTAGGACACAATATGCCCGAGGGCTTATTGGAAAGTCCCGATTTCTATACTATGTTGCACCACGCAAGCTTGGTAGGTCGACTCCTCAACGACACCGTGACATACAAGGTAATAAGCCTTCATCTACCTATGTTTAAAAAATTTTAAGATTGAAAGGGCATATAGACAGGTGGATCCAAGTATGCATGTTTTGACTTCTGAGCAGAGAGAACAGAAAGAAGGTGGCTTGAACTTCATATGCATGCTCACGGCTGGAGGAACTGTCTCGGAGGAGGAAGCCATTTCGATGGCGCAGCAAATGGCAGAAGACAGTCAGAGGAAAGTTTTGCAGATGGTTTGTCTGAGTAAAGGAAACATGGTTCCTAGAAGATGTCAAGAATTCTTTTGGGCGTTATGTAAGATGGGTAATTGGCTCTACAACGAAGATGGCGGCGATCGATTCTCATCGATGGATAAAGTTGTCGACGATATCAACAAATTGATTTTGGAGCCACTCGAGCTTCCTCGTATTGTTGAAAGTTGAAGGTGATGAAGTTATTATGTTTATATAGTTGTAAAACTAGTTATTTTGCGAGTTAATTTGAAGATAGAGATTTGTTGGAGAAATAATCTGGACTGAATGAAAATACAAAGAAATAAAATTTTGCAAGGCATACACTGTCTTGGATATACTTTGAGTCAGAGTAGATTCGCTTTCCTTATATGATATTTCGACCCTATTAACGGCTTGGGTTACACGAAATTCGTACGAGAATAAAACAAAATAACACTCGAATTTTAGGCGAAAAATTGAGCAACGTAAAAGTTTGAGAGATTATTTGCTAATGAAGAATATAATTTCGAGAATCCTGAAAGAAAGGAGAGACTTGAGAGTATTATGTGTATTTCACTCATGACTTTTTGTCACTATATATTTGGAAGTGTCTTTTCTGAAAAATTTGAATTTGAATTTTAAATTCAAAAGACACAATCTTTCATGAAAACATGCAACTTTAATTTCAAATTAAAAAAATTTCATTTATTCATTAAAATTATTGTTATAAAAAATATAATCGAATCTAAAGATTTTATTAAAGAAATGGAGTGAATAACGCAAAATAAACTTGAATTAGTTTTGGTTTTGAAGGCTCAGCCCAAATCAACTCGAAAACACAAATCACACTACAACACACCCAACAAACACAATAGCACCGCCTAAAACCCACGACACAAGACCTATATCCCTACAAACCAAAAATACAAGGCTTAACAGAAGCCTACAACGTTGAGAGAGCCCCTTGCGGCTCAACACAACAATACAGGGGAAATAATCACGCCAGAGAACTCCACAGATAGGAGGAAGGCAACCGTCGAAGAACCACCGGAAATCGTCGCCGAAAAAGGGCCAGAGAGTTGAGCGAGAGAAAAGAGAGCTAGAGAGAGGGCGAAAGGATATGTAGAGAGAGAAATAATATTGAGTAAATTAATGGTCACGACCTCTCTCTCTCAATATATATACATAAGGAAAAGAGTAAGTGGACCATGGGCCGTGGATTTGGGCCAAATGCTTTTGGGCTGCGTAAACATGAGTGTGTATTGTGTATAATTGGGTGGATCATTATGGAAAAAAAAATCCAACAGTTATCTATTGAAATTTAAATTTGAATTTATAAGCATGAATTAAATAATTTAATTCATCTTTTGAAAATAATAATTTTCAAACAATATGACCATAATTTTCACCTTTCCTGAAGATAGCTCGATACAATATTCGTTATCTTCGAATAAATTCAATAACAACAAAATAATCAACAAGATTCATTCCAATATTGTCTTTTTTATTTTTTATATGATGTGGAAAACCGCAGTCATTGCTCTTCGAACATATCTTCTACTACATATGAAAGCTTTAAGGACACTTGTGCTGGAGGGCTTTTGAACATCCTGAAGAAATAATCTGGACTTGAATCAGTGGAGAATAGCAAACAAATTTCAATATGCTTCAAGTGATCGATAATGTACTCAAAACATTAACTTAAAATTATTTTTATTAATTAAAAAGGTTACAAAGATTACAAGTAAACATACACAAGCGGACAACGAATTCCTTTATTTGATATATGAAATCGAGAAGATAAACTAATTAAATCAGGTTCAGTACGAGATCTAACACATTTCAACGCTTTAAAAAATGAAAAATTAAAAGCCAATGTTTTAGTTTTAGATATATATATATATATATATATATAGATATTTTGTGTTTGTTACATGAAAATGAAAAATGGGTAATTAATACCAAAAAAAAATTATCTTGAATTATTTAAATTTTATATCTAGATAAAATATATTTTATATTGTGGGATTATATTATATATTGTGGTAATATTAATAGATAACGTGCAGATTTTTTTCTTGGGTAAGTGAACAAATTCTTGGCACTCACGCTGGCGATGCTGTTTTTACAAATCGAATTAAAATATTTCAGAAGTTTTGATTATAAAACACGATACAACAGGTAGATGAACCTTGTAATTGAAGGATACATATGTAACTAATGGCTTAGTCTCCCTAACAAGTTCGAGCTTTTAGGTGAGACGGTCATTAGTTTCCGACATGGTATCAGAGTCTAGGCTAGGTCTCGAGTTCGAGTCCCGCCCGTCCCCATTTGTGGCATATGCATGTGCGTGTTCGTAGGTTTAACGGAAGGCCAAATGTATAAAGGGAAATGAGGTGTTAACTCAAACACAGTATGACAGTGTCCGTAAGGGATGGTCCCGGTTCAAATCCCGATACCTAACGGTCTTGGCTGTTGTCGCCTAGTGTCACTTGTCCTGTGGGCTTAGTTTGCAACTTATAACTTGAGTCACTATTATTATTATTATTTTTTTGAGTTGGATGAGTAAATATCTCGTTTCCTTTGAGATTGAATAGTATATAATAAATGACATAGCTGGGGAAAGTTGTGACGTGCTTGAGCTTTTGATTTGGCTATAGTTGTCTCTACATATTTTGCAATTAATTAATCTTTTATATTATGGTGAAGAATTTCAAATGCTCCTCCTGATCCTTCACTGCGTCTCACACATCTGATTGATAACTCCACTGGAGCTTGGCTTATTCACATTACTTGTTGTAATCGCATTGTTTCACTGGACAAAAGAATAATAATGTCAGCAGCTAACGGCCATCACTTCAATCCTCTTCAGCAGGCACTCAACAATTCTCCTGGTATGTATCTGTGTATCTTTCTATATGTGTGTACATGCATATATGTATATATATAGATATATATATATCGTGGTTAAGTCATTTCTTCAGGAGGTGGCAGATTCGGTGGACCAACAAAATGCATCCCGAAGGTTGCTTCAGTACTGAACCAGAACCCCGGGAAGTTGAATCAAGATTACTACAAGGAGAGGATTAGAAAGAGGCTGTGTGATGTTAAGCTGGAAGTGTCGCCGTCTGCGTATGATACGGCGTGGGTGGCAATGGTACCGGGGCTGGGAGAATACTCCGGCAGGCCTCGTTTCCAGAAGTGCCTTGAATGGGTAATGGAAAACCAGAATGGGGACGGCTCATGGGGACTCACTCCAGGTCACCCCTCCCTCGTTAAGGATTCACTTTCATGCACTTTGGCATGCATCCTCGCCCTCCATAAATGGAACCTCGGCCACCGACTTCTCGAAAGAGGTAACTAACAAATCTTATATATATAATGTCTGCCTACCCTGGATTTCCCTGTTGCACTGCTGTCTGTGGTATTTTCAATTTGTTTTGAACTGTAGGTTTGGATTATATTGGATCAAATTCTTGGGCTGCCTCTTCTGCTGATCAGTTATCTCCCATTGGATTCAATATAGTGTTTCCTGCCATGGTTGACCGTGCTATCAAATTGGATTTAACTCTTCCATTAAAGCCCACATTGATCGATTCACTCCTTCACGCTCGAGATTCAGAAATTAGGTTTGTTTTCTGACCCTGATGCACTCAAATTAGAAGGCTTCAATTTTTATTTTTGAATTGTTATAAATCTTCAACAGGGATCTCTTTTATGAGCTCAATCTGAATCTGAGTGCTTCTTGCAATAGGCTTTGTGGCAGAAATGATAACTTGGCATATGTTGCTGAAGGACTTGGCGACTATTGTGATTGGAAGCAGCTCTTAAAGCACCGAAGAATTAATGGTTCATTGTTCGACTCACCGGCCACCACTGCTGCTGCTCTGTTCAATGCTCTGATGATTATACAAGTTTTGAATACTTGTCTACAGTTGTAGACTCTTTTGATGGATGGGGTAAGAGCGTGCAAACTTGTATACCCTGTTGAATTTAGCTCTTGATTACACGTTCTCTGTTTTAATGATCATTCATTCTCATTGTGTCTTTAAAGTACCAGCTTTCCATCCAATGCGCATACACACTTGTCTCCGCCTTGTTGATACCATAGAAAGGTTGGGCATCGATAGCCATTTCAGAGATGAGCTCCACAGTATTCTTGATGAAATACATAGGTGATATGTGTCAACTTCTGTTCCTATATATTAATTTCACTCGTGTGGATATTATCAATGCTAAACCAATTTCCACGACAAATATTAATAGGGGTTGGCTTGCGAAAGACGAAGGGATATTCTCTGATATCAGTTGTCTAGCCATGGCATTTCGACTGCTACGAACCAATGGATATGATGTCTCATCTGGTTCTGTATTCTTCCACTGGCATTACATAATTCTTTGATTCTCAGATTTACGTAAGTGTCTTAATTACCCTTTGTTGTTTTTCTTGTATTAGATGAATTAGCTAAGTTTGTCGATGAAGACAAATTCTTTGCTACATGTGGAATACAAAACACCTGTGTTGCGACATGTCTTGAACTTTACAGAGCTTCACAAGTACGAATATACGAAGAAGAACTAGTTTTGGAGAAAATACTTTCATGGAGTAGAGAATTTCTAAAGCAACAAGTGTTGAACCAAAACATTCCTGACAAGAAACTACGTGCAGAGGTGATATATACTTGTGTCAAGTTTCAAGGGAATGACTCTCATTTCTGAACAAGCTCACTCTTTCAATTACTGGACTAAAATCTTGTTTGGAACTTCAAAGGTGGAATATGACTTGAGGAATTTCTATGGAAAACTCGATCGGATTAGTCACAGACGAAGCATCGAATTATATGATGTTGAAGAATTTCAAATGTTAAAAACAGCATATAGGTGGAACCTATATTATAACTTTAATTTATCCACTTTGATTAGATTGTTTGTTGATGCTAACTTCCATATTGTCTTGAACATTAGGTGCCGTACCATTTACAATGACGAACTTGCCATGTTCGCAGTGCAAGACTTCAGAATCTCCCAAGCACAATACCAAGAAGAATTCAAACAAGTGCAGAAGTACAATTATTCGATACAAATCAATAAACAGATGCTTTGTTTATCTTTTTTCTTTCCTTTACTTCATATGTATATAAATATATATGTGTTTGTATTTAATAATCCATTGGGTGTCAAAACAGGTGGTTCATCGAAAGCAATATGGATTGCATAAAACAATTGCGGAACACTTGTCTAGTTTCTTCGGCATTGGCTCTTGGTGCTATGGCAGCTGACCCTGAATTAGCGCAGATTCGTGTAGCCTTTGCTCAATGCTCGACTCTTGGAACATCGCTTGATGATTTTTTCGATAGTTATAAATCCAAAGGAGAGGCCACCAACCTTGTAGAATTATTAAGGAAGTACGTTTTTCTTTCTTACGAGCTATGCTTCTTGTTTCAAAATCTTGCGTCATCTGCAGCATCATTTTACTGCAGTTGGGATAAGCAGAAGCTGGAGGAGATCTCTTACAGCTCTAGAGAAGTAGAGATTATGTATACCGCGACATGCAAAACCATAGGCGAGCATGCCGAAAAGGCTTTTTCAGTGCAAGGCCGTTGTGTTAAGCACGAACTACACAAAGTGGTGAGTTCACTGAATCTTCTTTCCTGCGCTAGACGATGATCCAAATGACCGTCTCACCTAACAACTTAAATTTTTTAGGTGAAACAGCTAAATGACCGTCTCCTCTTTCATCAACATCGACAAAAAAATCCCTTCATCTCGTGATTTATAATAATGATCGTTAGTTTAAACCTTTTTCTTTTTTGTTTGTTCGGTGGAGCAGTGGCTTGAGTATCTTATGGAGTTTCTGAATAAGAAGGGATGGGGAGAGAAGAAGATTACAACCATGGATCAATACATATCCACTTCTCGTATAACTACCGGTGTTGTAATAGCTATTGTCACAGCCTGTTATTTTCTAGCACCAAAAATTCCCGATGGCTTCTTGTCAAGTCCCGATTTCTATACTATGTCGTACCATACAACCTTGGTCGTTCGACTCCTCAACGACATCAATACTTACAAGGTAATCACAGCCTTCATTTAACTATGTCTGACTTCATTTTTTTAGGATTGAAAGACAGGTGGATCCAATTATGCATGTTTTGAATTTTGAGCAGAGGGAACAGAAAGAAGGTTCCTTGAACTTCATATGCATGCTCACGGCTGGAGGAAGTGTCTCGGAGGAGGAAGCCATTTCGATGGCGCATCGAATGAAAGAAGACAGTCAAAGGAAAGTTTTGCAGATGCTTTGTATGAGTAAAGGAAACATGGTTCCCAGAAGATGCCAAGAATTCATGTGGGGGACATGTAAGATTGCCAATTGGCTCTACAATGAAGATGGCAGTGACCAATTCTCATCGCCGGAGAAAAATGTCGAGGATATTAAGGCATTGATTTGGGAGCCACTCGAGCTTCCTCTTATTGTTGAAACTTGAAGGCTATCAAGATGATGAATGCAGATGGTCTCAAAGTTAAAAAGATATTTGACGACTACCTAGTTATCTTAATTTTCAATAAGCATCTATTATCTATCTTTTTGTGACGTGTGTTCATGTGATTGTTAATGGTTTTTTCTAAACTAAATACATTGGTTTAGTAAAAAAAACATATATATGTGAGCTGGACAGATGCTTATAATGAGCAGACACACAGCACACAAGTCAACGTCAATATAACACTTGCATTTCTCTGAAAAAAAAAAAAAAAAACAACGGTTTGCTTGCGTATTACATTTTGGATATGTCGATCTGGACAACCTCTATTTTGTCCACAAATTAAAGCATTGGAGAGATTAATTAATGTATTGCACAGAGAAGAAAAAACATTCAAGAATGGCAGCTCCAACCATAATGAATAAAGATGATGGATGATTAGCATATATGATAAATTTTAATTGAAGAAATATTTTATTTAATTTGTTGGCATCATCATATATTTGTCACCCAGAAAGTCTAACTACTCCTCGACCACAGACAACAAACGAGTTACTTTATTAATCCCGGTGATAGAGTGGATGCCATTTAATTAATTAAATATCGAATTTGTCCCATGCAAGGGCGGATATACATGCTCTTGATCCTTCACTGGCATCTTCACATACCTAGTATACATATACTTATATATATATATATATATGTATACTTCCATTAGTCTTTATTAAGAGCAAGCTTAGCTTAGCTTATCACATTAATTGGTTGCAATTGTGGATTAAAGTTCCTCTGGACAAAATAATAATAATGTCATCAGCTTGCGGCTATCACTTTAATCCTCTGCAGGCAACCCAAATTTCTCATGGTATGTATGTGTGTGTATATACATATATATATGTATATGTATATGCATGTCCTGGTTAACTTCTTTCTCCAGGAGGCGGCAGCATAGGTGGACGGACGAAATCTACCCTAAAGGTTCCGGCAACGAGCCGGCCTGCCCGGAAGTTGGATCAAGATCACTACAAGGAGAAGGTTCGAAAGAGTTTGAGGAGTGGTAATAATGTTGAGCTGGAAATGTCGCCGTCTGCGTATGATACGGCGTGGGTGGCAATGGTGCCGGAGCTGGGGGAATATTCCGGCAGGTCTAAGCCTCGTTTCCAGCAGTGCCTCCAATGGGTAATGGAAAACCAGAATGGGGACGGCTCCTGGGGACTCAATCCAGGTCACCCCTCCCTCGTTAAGGACTCGCTTTCATGCACTTTGGCATGCGTCCTTGCCCTCGGTACATGGAACCTCGGCCATCGCCTTCTCCAAAGAGGTAATGAACTTACATGTTTAATTTCTGCAAATTCTAGATCTCTGTATTACAGTAATGTCTGTTGGATTTTGATTTTGTTTGAATTGTAGGTTTGGATTATATTGGATCAAATGCTTGGGCTGCCTCTTCTGCTGATCAGTTATCTCCCATTGGATTTAATATCGTGTTTCCTGCCATGGTTGATCGTGCTCTCAAACTGGATTTAACTCTTCCATTAAGCCAGAGGCTGATCGATTCACTCATTCGCAGTCGAGATTCTGAAATTGGGCTTTGCGGAAGAAATTATTCTAACTTGGCGTATGTTGCTGAAGGACTTGGCGACTATTGTGATTGGAAGCAGCTCTTAAACCATAGAAGAAGTAATGGTTCGTTGTTCGACTCTCCGGCCACCACTGCTGCTGCTCTGATTCGATACCCTGATGATCATAAAAGCTTTCAATACTTGGCTACAGTTGTCGACTCTTTTGATGGATCGGGTGAGCTCAGCAAGATAATATATTCTGTCGAATTTAGCTCTTGGTTACACGTTGTGTGTTTTGATGAATATTCATGCTCTTTCTTGTTATGAAGTACCCTGTGTCTATCCTATGCACATACGCACTCGTCTCCGTCTTGTTGACACCATGGAAAGGTTGGGAGTCAATTGCCATTTTAGAGATGAGCTTCACAATATTCTTGATGAAATATATAGGTAATAGATCTTTACTTCAATACCTACATAATCAAAATGCTTGCTGCATAACCAATTTCCACGGCAAACAGGGGTTGGCTGGCGAAAGACGAAGAGATATTCTCTGATATCAGTTGTCTAGCCATGGCATTTCGACTGCTACGAACCAATGGATATGATGTCTCATCAGGTTCAGTATTCTTCCATTGTCATTACATAATTCTTTCACTTTCAAATTAACAATAGTGTGTTGTTTTTTCATGTACCTCGATTAGACGAATTAGCTGCTTTTGTTGATGAGGAGAAGTTCTTTGATACATGTGGAATACAAAACACCAGCATCGCAACATGTCTAGAACTCTACCGAGCTTCACAACTGAGAATATACGAAGAAGAACAGATTTTGGAGAAAATTCTTACATGGACTAGAGAATTTCTGAAGAAACAAGTCTTGAACCAAAACATTCTGGACAAGAAACTATGTAGAGAGGTGATACTCTTGTCGATTTTCAGGGGAATGACCTCCTCATTCCTCAACAAACTAACTCGACTCAAATATTGTTTGGAACTTGAAAGGTGGAACATGACTTGAGGAATTTCTATGGAAAACTCGATCGAGTTAGTCATAGACGAACCATCGAATCATATGATGCTCAAGAATTTCAAATGCTAAAAACGGCATATAGGTGGAACCTCTCCTATAGCTGATATCTCCTTAATTTGATTGGATTTTTTGTCGATGCTAACTGCAATATTGTCTTGAACATTAGGTGTCGTACAATTTACAATGACGAACTTGCCATGTTGGCAGTGGAAGATTTCATAGTTTCCCAAGCACAATACCAGGAAGAACTAAAACACGTGCAGAAGTAAAATGGATACAAAACAAGATACAGATGCCTTTTTTTTTTTACTGCATATAGCTCTGTGTATGTAACTAATGATGCATTGGGTGTCGATTAAAACAGGTGGTTCGTCGACTGCAATATGGATCGCATGAAACAATCGAGGGACACGTCACTAGTTTCGTCAGCATTTGCTTCTGGTGTTATGGTTGGCCCTGAATTAGCCCAGGCTCGTATAGCCTTTGCTCAAGTCTCGGTTCTTACAACTGTGATTGATGATTTTATCGATGATTATGGATCCAGAGAAGAGTCGATCAGACTTGTGGAATTATTAAGGAAGTATGATTTTCCTCTCTTGCATGTTATGCCAAAAATTATGATTCTTGTCCAAACAAATCTAATTACCATCATTTGATTGCAGCTGGGATAAGCAGAACCTGGAGAAGATCTCTGACAGCTCTAGAGAAGTAAAGATAATGTATACTGCTTTATGCAAAACCATAGATGAACAATCGAAAAAGGCTTATGCCGTGCAAGGCCGTTGTATTAAGCAAGAACTTCACGAAATGGTACCACGTCATAATTAGCACTTCATTCTACCTATTGCTACTATTTCATGAACATCCACAAAAAATTCCTTTTCATCTCATCATTTATGGCAATGATCATTTGTCTGTTGGAGCAGTGGCTTGAGTTACTTGAAGAATTTCTAAATGGGAAGGGTTGGGGAGACAAGAAGATTACAACCATGCATCAATACATATCCACTTCTCGTATAACGTCCATCGCCAAACTCTTGACTGTCTCGGCCACCTATGGTCTAGGACAAAAAATACCCGAGGGCTTATCATCAACTCCCGATTTCTATACTATGTGGTACCACACAAGCTTGGTTGGTCGACTTCTCAACGATGTCAAGAGTTACAAAGTAATATAAAACCTTCACCCAACTATGTTCTAACAAAATTTAAGATTGAAAAGGTGGATTAAAGTTTGTAATTTTTGAGTTTCGTGCAGAGGGAACAGGAAGAAGGTGCTTTGAACTTCATCTCCATGCTGACAGCAGGAGGAACTGTCTCGGAGGAGGAAGCCATTTCGACGGCGCAGCGAATGAGAGAAGACAGTCAGAGGAAAATGTTGCAGATGCTTTGTCTGAGTAAAGGCAACATTGTTCCTAGAAGATGTAAAGAATTTTTGTGGGGGGTATGTAAGATTGCTAATTGGCTCTACAACGGAGATGGCTGCGATCAATTCACGTCGCCGGATAAAATTGTCGAGGATATTAACGCGTTGATTTGGGAGCCACTCGAGCTCCGATCCCTCAGACTGCAACCAGTTGAGCAATGAAGAAGACGAGTCAGAAATCAAACATATATAGGCAGCCATGGCTATTTATGAGAAACACAGACACATACATACATACATATACGTATGTGCTTGTGTATGTATCAGACCCCAAAAGTGTATGGTTTTTACAATACAAGTAACAATGAGTGGCATTGCTAAGTTCTTATAATCGAATGAAAATCTCCAGATTTCCACATATCGGAACGACTTCGCCATGCGTAATATATTTACAGCCGAGCAGCCGGGAGCGGAGAGGCATCCCAGTCGGTCTTGATGTGGTTGCGATTAATATCGCTCAGAGACGTGCAGCCATTCAATGCCATCGTCAGTTCAAACTCGTCGTGCAACATCTGAAGTACTTTCCTCACGCCGGCTTCCCCTTCAGTAGCCAATGCAAACAACACCGGTCTCCCAATCTAGCATCGAATGAATATATCTTTCTATCGTTAAATTACGAAATGAGAGCCAGATAATATCGAATGAATACCATCAATGGTTCTTCGAGAAAAAGATAAAAGGGGTTTAGGTAAAATCCTACCATGTTTCGAATCATTTTCGAGATTAAAGTTAGTAAATATTACAAAACTTAAGCATTTCTTCCATCGCATGCATATAGCAATGTAACAAATATAAGATCGATATTTGTCGTGAGCTTCATGAACATAGGATCGAACAAACTTACGAAGATGCCGGAAGCACCAAGTGCAAGGGCCTTGAAGACATCTGTCCCACGTCGAACCCCGCCATCCAAGAAAACCGGGAGGCGACCCTGAGCAGCTTTCACGACCTAAATTTCGGGACAAGGATTAGCGAGAGGGAGAATACAAAGTGATAGGAAATTAGTAGAGACGATACCTCTTCCAGAGCCTCAATGGTCGCAGGAACATAGTCGAGCTGGCGAGCGCCATGGTTGGATACAATAATCCCGGCAACTCCATTCTGGATGGCAATCCTTGCTGTTCGATACATTCAAGACGAGAAAATGAATACACACAAAAGCATGAATACTGAAGGAAAAATGACGAGATGCCGTCTCTTACTATCCTCAGCAGTGATTATGCCCTTAACCAGGATGGGCAACGAGGTAATCGATTGGAGCCACTTCACATCCTGTCGATGTTCAGACAACATGGTATCAATATCCATAGAGTTTTTCAAATATACAGCCTCCCCTGTTTGCGAAACCTTCAACATTTTCAATTTATAAATGTACCTTCCAGCTCAAAGTTCGATCAATTTGGCCAGCAACATATGAGGCCAATCCAGAGTCATCAGCCTGCATTGAAGATTTGAGTTGAGAATAACATCAACCATGTCCATGTATATTTATTTCGCGCTAAATTAAGAATGTAATTGGGACACATACTTTGTCCATCTTCCCCAAGTCCAAACCTTCAAAATTCTTCAGAGACAGATGAGGCGGCAAAGTGAATCTGTACACAAGCAAATCATGAGTTCCTTCAAGAAATTGTAATACGATCATTAGGTGATTGATCATTGATTTGATACGATGTGTCGAGTTAATGTCTGCACCTGTTCTTGATGTCAGCCTCTCTGCGTCCGAGTCTTGGAGTATCCACAGTGAGCGCAATCGCCTTAAAACCGGCCTTTTCAGCTCTCCTTACGAGCTGAGCCACCACATTCCTGTCCTTGTAGACCTAAACATTATTTCAATGACTCAAAATAATCAGACAGGGAACAGTGTTTCAGGTTCGGCGTGTGTTGTAAACATAGCCTCATTCTTACATAAAGCTGGAAGAATCGAATGCCTGGTCCAGTCGAAGCAACTTCTTCAACACTGGAAGTAGCCCAGGATGACAATGTCTGAAATAAAATATCAACCATTCATTCGATTCAACGGAGAGAAATACAAAGGCTATGAAAATGAATACTTCTCAAATCAGATTGTTCCCAAATCTTAGGAATTTTAAGACAAATATCTATGTAGTCTTGGTTTATACGCAAGAAATCGAACAAGGAGAGAATCCGAACCATGATTGTTCCTGCAGCTGATGCAGCTCTTGCTGTTGCATACTCTCCTGTTGCATAACATAACCGACAAAATAAATATGAATAAACACCAAATACAGAATCCATATCCAAGTGTGACGTATGATCACAGAAACTGGACTTTTATTCATGAAATAATTAATCTGAACTTCGCCATTCCGGTATTCACCAAATCAAGATAACTACTGGTTATAGACTGTTATACGCAAACTACGAACAGATATCATCGATACTGACCATCAACATGAGCCATTTTCTGCATAGCAGATGGTGCAATCATGATTGGCATCGAAATCTTGAAGCCAAGGACAGTGGTAGTCATGTCGATCTTGCTTACATCAATCAGGACACGGGGCCTAAACCTGAACGATTTTTGTCACAACAACACTTCAAATTATCACGACATAAAACAACCCATAAATCGGATCATACCATCAAATAACAGCTTGTCTACAAGTTTAAACTAAAAAGCAAACATATGTCACTCTTGCAATTAACTTGTTTTAGTTTCTCAACATACAACAACCTTTATTTCGATCTTTCGTGTCTACAATACACCTTATGCACAAACTGAGGGAGATGCACAAAACGAAGTTGAAAATTTCACATATATATATATATAACCAATGATGACTTACAGAATCCGGGAGAATGCATTCCGATTCTCGGCCAGAGTCCACTCATCTTCTGCACCAGATGCATAGTAGTCATACACCATTTTCGGCAATTTTTGCTTGGCAATAGCCTGATACTCCATCACATTCGTAATCTCCCCCATCGTCGCAGCCGGCGTCTCAAAGTCCCCTTCGAAAATCTGGATCAAACAAGGATAGATACACATAATACATGTCACATACCCCTTCAACAACATGAACAACTAGCTTAAGCCTAAAAAACTATCACCAAACATATATGATCAATATATATATATACACACAAATAACCTCATGTTTATAAGACCAAATATGCATGTAATGTGTAAAACCCAAACAAAATGAATCAAAACAGCGACTCTGCATCATTAACTCAATCAAAATGAATTTAAAAATTGAGACAATCCACAAGCAAATCCACCATTCTAAGCAAATAACCATTACTACCAATCAAATCTTGTCTGAGAAAAAACAGAGGCAGACGGAGAGAAAAAGATAGAGAAGAGAGAGGAGCAGACCTGAGGGCTGAAGAGAAATGAGAAGAGCAACACTGAAGAGGGATACTAGTTATGTATTATTGTTGCAAATGGATAGACCTGAAAAGTTAGTGAACCAAGAAAAAAACTGACCAATAAAATACTCGAAAAAACTGAAAAATTAAAAATCCAAGATTAGGGTTGGGAAATTAAAGGAAGAAGACAAATTAAGAGGTGATGACAAAAGAATTGAGGATGAGCATTTGGAGGCTACAATTCGAAACCCCATCCGATTAGAGGGGCAACTGGGCTGCTCTCTACCACATGCTTCTTCTGTGCTTCTCACTGCTTCGTTCTCTCATCCCCTCTCTATGGGCTAAAATTTTTTATCCACGTTTTATTTTATTTTTCTGGAAAGTACTGTATCGTCCTTTCATCATCATCTTCTTCTTCTCAATGTCTTGTTCTATGTCGGCTCACTCTCAGTCCTTCTCTTGTGGGTTTCCATTTTAACAAGAAAGGAAATCGAAGAATCTTATGTATAAATGTATTGGGGTGTGTGTTTTATGTATATGTGACCAAGAATCATAATTCGCAATACAAGTGATTGGTAGTAAATGGGGGTTTCAGACCAATCTTGTCTGATTTGTTTGTCATCATTTCACATTTTCACGCAGGGTATAAATATTTAATTAGATACTTCTTAGTAAAAGAATTTAATAAATAGTAAAAAATCTCAATAAATCCCATAACAAATTAGAATTTTTATGAATAATGTACTGAGGGTGTTCACGAAGCAGTGTTATATTAATTCCAGCTCCAACGGCTATTTTCGGGTTCTTGTTAGGGTGGGTATACGAGCAGATCTCAGCAGAATTCGGGCGGCGCCACGCCATTTGGTCATCTATCAAAATAAATGTGTTTTTTTTTTTTTTTTTCCGATCAAGAAAAAATAAATAAATGTGTTTTATTCCTATACAATTTTTACATATGTTCTTAAAAAATAATATATATATAATAATTTATAAATTATTATTTTGCATAATACTTATATTTTTTAATATATATTTATTTGATTTATGTTTTATATACTGTTAAAATTTATTTTGCCACAATCCATACAATTTGCTCCGGAAATTGTTTAAATTTATATGTGATTACATTATTTTTTTAATTTATTAATTAAATATTAAATAAATATAGATATTTTACCCCCGAAATTTAAACTCTATTTTCGCCATTTTATTTACTAATAGTATATTATATTTAATTAAAGAATGACGTAATATCATTAAAGCTCGTTCATCGTGTATTACATTATGAAAATTAACAACACATGACATCAGAGTAGATATATAATAATAATAATAATAATATAATCTAAAACTACATATCATCGACTTGATCAAACTTGACGTATGCAAATACCGTATGGTTTCCTAAAACCGGCGAACACGGGACTGAACTCGCTCGACTTCGTTGCACCTGAGTAGGATCGTCCTGATCCATTGTTTCACCAACTCTATCAACCAATACAAATTGCTATCTTCCTCTTTGTGTTTTGATTTTTGTAATTATACCCATCAACTGTAATATGCGAAAACTACACACCATCAAAATACCGCAAGGTTTTTCCATCATTCCATCGAATACCCCAGAACCTTTTGTCAATTGAGTGACATAAGGCCCAGTAGCAATGCCGTGAAAACGTTTATTCTCAACTTATGTATAAGAAAACGTGCAAGTATAAATTTTAAACTTATTGACATACGTTCATGCGTACTCCAAAGATAACATAAATCGTGTGTATCGTAAAAGTGTATACCAAAGTCGATACCTTCAATCGTATAGGATTGCGAAAGCTCTCCATGCTAATTTGCGACCAAAATAGACAAGCATTTTTTGGTATCAAAATTGGCATTTTCCAAAATATTATTTTCTTCTACTAATATTGTTCGGCTAGACTCTTTAATGTCTGCGAACGAATTTTAATCGAAAAAAAACCGAGTTCACGAACGACTCCATTCCTTTAAGAAACATCGTTGTTGTGGTTCTTTATTCAACTTTAGCTTGTATAGTCAAATTTCTGCATTTTGAAGTAATTGCTTAGAAATCCACGGTATATTATGTTGAGAAAATTACTGAAAATTGATTTGTTAAAATAAAATAATTGAAAAGACTTGGTCTTAGAACTGGATGTTATCTTTTCCTTATTTTTAGCAATGTTTGTTTTATATCACAGCCGCAACTTGCCTATATTTCATCAGACACTTCCATTTCCTTCGTTCAGACACTTTCATTTCCTTCGTTTAATCAAATAATAATCAATAACAGTGAACGAGTTCTTTCTCATTCCCAATTCCTCTATTCAGTTTAATTCCAACATATTATACACACGTCTGTGCGGATCAGTGCAGTCCATCGTCGACGACGCAGCACCCTCCGCGCCTTCACTGTCGATCGCCTAGATTTCACCTGCGATCTACTGTTTGGGGTTTTTTTCGCCCTTTCCAAGTCAAACGCCAATGAGAGACTTGCAAACCCAAATCCTCTCTTTACCCTTAATCCCCAATTTTCCCGTCTAATTTCGCCTCTGGGTTTTGGTTTTGGTTTTGGTTTTGGTTTTGGATTCAGGTTGTATTCAGTCATTAGGGTTTCATCCTTGGATCCAAACAATGGCAGATCGCAGCAGAAAATGGCTCAGAGAAGAGTTTGTGACTTACGCCTACATTCTCCTCTACATAGCCCTGTCCAGCGGGCAGATCTTTTACAACAAGGTTCTTGCCCTAAAACTGTTAACTTCTGCATTTATCACAGTGGAATTCGCTGTTAATTTTTCTGTTATTCAGCATTTAGTCGAGCATGTGGTAGGGTTTTTTTATTGCGCTTTTCATAGCTATGGACTATGAATTTAGCACTCTCTCCAATGGATATTTTGGGGAAAATAAGGTGGATTCCATGGGATATTATTCTTAAGCCAAACTGAAGCTAATTTGTTGGATGGTCATTTCATTTTTGAGCTCCTGTTACTTTCTGAAATGTTTATTCATGTCATCATGTCTATTTTGATTTTATGCAATGAGGGATTTCCATAAGCTCTAAGTGCTTGTTGCTAATCCTTAATCTGTCTGGATTGTTATGGTTTGGACACTAGCCATACATTATTTTCCAATTCTAAATGCTTCATGGACTGATGTCATCCAAAAATTTCCAGAATTGCTGACCTATGTCTCAGTTGCATTTAACTCTAGTTAGTGCAAAAACCTTGCCGGTGTGTCGTTCTATTCCTAATCAATGCGCTGTGTATGCTGCTATATGATGTTGCCTTTCATTAAATTATTATCATAAATTTTGCATTATGATAGCAAGAGAACATTCAGAAAGGATACAAAATATATTTTGGTAGTTGAATATGTCTTTGATCGATCATATGTGATCATTTTAATCCTCATTACTAATGAAACCCAAGATCCTGTCAGTAGATAGCATTTATTACAAAATTGGATCTTGAGGAATCATGTTGGCTATATTTCCTGTTTGATGTGGATGTTTGGTTTTAATATCTGTTACATTGACAATTGGTAAATCCTTATTGTACTGAATGCAGTGGGTTCTGTCGTCGAAGGAAATAAACTTCCCTTATCCTCTTGGATTAACCCTGCTTCACATGATCTTCTCCTCTGTTTTATGTATTGTACCTATCAAAGTTCTTAAGGTACTTTTTCTTAAATTTAGCTTTATCATTCAAATGCTTCTCATTATAAAGTATTAGTAGAATATTAATTTGGAATTCTTTCAGATAATGAAGGTTGAGGAAGGAATGACATTGGATATGTGAGTCTTCTTTCCTTTTGATACACACGTATTTTTATTTTTATTTTTTTTACTTTTGGCATCATTTCATGCTCTTATCTTAATATGTTAATTTGGTTTCTATGTATATTCTTAAACAAAAATATACACACCAAGTGTAAGGGCAGATATAATTGAAGTATTTGCCTCCGAAACCATTAGAGAAATTAAATGGAATGAAAGATATACAATACCTACTCCTCACCCTTTAGGGACACTTTCCTTCCCAACTCAATAGGTAGATTTCTATATTCAAATTTTGGTAAGACCAATAACCCCAACACTTAGCTGATTCTAGAGAAATTCTGAAATACCATTTTGTGCCTTTACCTTGATGACTTAACCTTAATATTATTATTTTCTATAACCATGCCTTTCAATTTTATTCGACTTGCATATTTTCCAAGCTGATTTGATAAATGCTATATGCTATTATTAAAAGCATTAGTGCTGATTTTACAGATACATATCCTCTGTCATCCCTATTGGTGCTATGTTTGCAATGACACTTTGGCTTGGGAACACTGCTTACCTGTATATATCGGTGGCATTCGCTCAAATGTTGAAAGCAATCAGTACGTATGTTCTGGCTATTTTCATTAGTGTGGTCATTGGCATTTTATTTAACACTGGCGGAAAAGCTGTAACTTATCTTGTACTTGTGTTGTTGGTCTTCATTATTTGTGGCGTCTATAGTGCCAGTTGCTGTTTTCGTTCTTGGTGTATTGGCTGGACTTGAAGTCATGAGTTGCAAGATGCTTCTGATAATGTCGATTATCAGTTTTGGTGTATTGGTAGCTTCTTATGGTGAAATAAGTATTAGCTGGATTGGCGTAGTTTACCAAATGGGAGGTGTGGTCGGAGAAGCTCTGAGGCTAATATTCGTGGAGATTTTTGTGAAGCGGAAGGGCCTAAAACTAAATCCTATATCTATGATGTACTACGTCAGCCCCTGCAGGCACGCTCTCTATCCTCTAAAATATTGGAACATGATAAAAATTTGTTAAATTACACATTTGTCTCCTGTGAAATACTTTTTTTTTTTTTAAAGAAATGCTGCCATAACTCCATGCTTTTAAATTGATGCAATTTATTTTCCCATTAGAAATTTCTGAGAGTTCTTCTGTGGGTTTTTCTTCAAGTTTTCACCGAGCACAACTGGATATTTGCTGACTATTTTAGATGGCATTTCCTAAATGTTCTATGTTTTATGGGTAGGCAATTTGCAATTTGCCACTGTGTTACACTTTTAAGTGAACTTCTGTTCCTACTACAGTGCCATTTGCCTCTTCGTTCCATGGCTCTTCCTGGAGAGGCCTAAGATGGAAGCGCAGGGGACGTGGAGCTTCAAACCTTTCGTTTTGTGTCTTAACTCCCTCTGTACTTTTGCCCTCAACCTTTCAGTCTTCCTCGTAATTTCGCATACGAGTGCTTTGACCATTCGTGTGGCTGGTGTTGTGAAGGACTGGGTGGTGGTTCTTCTCTCAGCCCTTCTTTTTGCAGACACGAAATTGACATTTATCAATCTGCTGGGCTATGCCATCGGTACAAACAATGTTTACAGCTAATTTTTAAATTCCATGGTTCTACTTTCCTCTGTCTCCTTAGAGATTGTTGTAATGAAAGCATTTGCAATTGCAGCTATTGCAGGTGTAGCTGCATACAACAACTACAAGCTAAAGAAGGAAGCTTCACGAGTAACCACGGATGAACCTGCTACTGAGTCGATCCCACTGGTTTCAACATCAACTTCCAATCAAGAAACAAGGAATACACATTTTTAGGAAGTTCTCAGGTCTACGAGAAAAATTGTCCTCCGAGATAATATATATGGCTTCGAGGGATAATGTTGTATGCCGGTATTTATAAATCTACATGAGCAGCGGACACAAGCCATCCGCCATTGGAGAAGCAGCGCAAAGACTAGGTTCAGTTTATGGGTAACACTTGCGTTTCATTTGTTGTTTAAAATGCAATGGATATTAGGCCAAATGTGAAGCTGAGATACTCAATTTTGGCATTATTTGTAGAAATTGTGCAGAATTTGCCTTATTGGGACACATTATACTTATAGTCTTATACTATCCATCATTGGAAACTTTCTATAACCTCGTGTTTGTGTTTGTGTTTGTGTTCGTTGTTCATTGCTTACCATATTTCTTAAAGAAGAGTACGGTGCCTTTAGAACATTTATATGTAGGATGATCCAAAGCTCGGATTTTCATTCAATCACAAATAAAACATCACATGTAAGCAAAACTACCATTTATTACATATATATTTCTGATATGATCAAATGCAACATAAAGAGTGCAACAATACAGCCATATTATTTATGTTTGCAGAACTCAACAGTATGAAGGTGAAGGAGCTAAGCAACACCATTCCTCTTCTTGAGAACCATAATAAAGTCGCAAACCGTCTTGACATCAGCTGCAGACTTAGCGACGCTCTCCTTCTCCATGCAGCGTTCGCCCCATGCCATAAGCTTCGGGCAATGCTCCTTGATGCTAATGTTGCCACAAATCTCGATCGCCTGGAACCAGTTGTAGTAAGTCACGAGGGCCACGTCGAGAAATCCGAAGCGATCGCCTCCAAAATAAGGTTTGTCCCCTAACTCTGCCTCAAACAACTTTAGAACCTCGATGAATTCTTTCTTGCCTTCCTCTAGCTCTTCCCCTTTCTTCCTCCAAATATTGCTTGCTGAAGTATATACCTATATACATACATATATATATATCCAATATATATGATTAGTTCAATAACTAAAGATATGGCTTTAGTACATAATAAACAATCTCGTAAATCTTATCATTAAATATATATATAGATATATATGTCGATAATTCACTTTTTCGTTTTCATGTTGGAAAAAAAACATATATATATATAGCTTAATTGCAAGATTATTGTACCTTTTTGTCGACAAGATCGGCCCAGAATCTGGCCTGAGCTCTCTGGTAGGGATTAGAGGGCAATAATGGAGACTTATCCTTCCAGACCTCATCGATATACTCGAGAATTATCAAGGACTCACAGATGGGCTTCCCGTTGTGGATGAGGACAGGGATTTTCTTGTGGATAGGATTTGTCTGAAGGAGAAGGGGGCTTTTGTTGCCCAAATCCTCTTCCCTGTACTCATACTTGATGCCCTTCTCAGACAAAGCCACTCGAACTCTCATGGAGAACATGCTGAAGACAGTGCCCAGCACAATCACCTCATCATCACCCATTCTTGCTTAGCTTCCAGAGATCTC
Organism: Andrographis paniculata; assembly: GCF_009805555.1. NCBI lineage: Eukaryota > Viridiplantae > Streptophyta > Magnoliopsida > Lamiales > Acanthaceae > Andrographis > Andrographis paniculata. The sequence continues at coordinate 7,903,985 of NW_026137587.1, forward strand.
TCTTAAGAATTATATATATGATTATTGTCTGTTTATATGGATGAATTGGATCGGTGGGGGTGTATATATATACATACATACACACACACACACAAACTCTATGTATATCTCATGGCTGACGTCATCAATGGTGTTTTCTTTTTACTTCACGAAGACACGGAACTGAAGATTTGAGAAGGATGGGGTGTGCAATCAGTAGTCTTTCGAATAGTCTAGACAACGAGTGACATATATGTTTAGGTTCCGTTTGGTTTAGGGCTGTTTAAATTATCTACTACTATTTACTAAAAGAATTAAAATTTTTAAATAAAAAATTAATCAAACATTTAAATTTTTTTATGTTATTGTAAAAATTAATTTTATATTTAAATATTATATGAATATTTGACGTTTGTCGTCACTACTCTTTAAATAATCTTTAGATAAATTTCGAATGGAACTTAACTAGGTTCGACAAGTTAATAATATTGAGATTACGATTAATATGTTGCGTGGACTATAGTTATATATTGCCACGTAATGTGCTGATTATAATTAATGACTGTAACATCAGCCTTATTTATGAGAAGAACTGGGATCATTTAAGAGGTGGCAGTCCTAATCTTGGCTTCTTCTTTTTTTTTTCCTTTTAACAAAAAATTAATATATTATAAATATATTTTACTTTTAAAAAATATTAAAACACAAATCAAACACACTTTTTATGTATAGTCATTCAAATTTATATTTATATTTTTATTTAAAAATAATTTTGTTTTTTAATAAAAACTATATTTTTTTATTATTTTATTTCATTTTTATCCTTTTTTTTTAAAAAAAAAAAAATTGTTTTCGATTGACATAATTTTAAATATCTAAGATATTTAAAAAGAATAAAAAGATTTCTCAGAAAAACAACTAGTAAAGTTAATGATTTTCTTTCTACACACATTTAATTATTGTCCCCACTTGTTCATCCGCCACCGCCCTTCCGAGTATCTTTTCCTTTTAGCCCAAGTTTGGCAAGTAAAATTAAATCCTACTTAATTAAAAAACACAATATTATAGTAATATATTACTTCTTCGTGACCCCATTATAATTAATTCGCTGCAATCTGTGCAGCTAACCCATTAAAACCTAAAACTTAAAGAGATCCAGATCAGATCATTAATGGCGGAAGACGATGAGCTGATTGTTCTGGACTTTTGGAGCAGCCCCTTTGGTGCGAGAGTGCGAATAGCTCTGAGAGAAAAGGGATTGGAATTTGAGTCGATAGAGCAGGATTTGGTCAACAAATCTTCACTGCTGCTGGAGATGAACCCTGTCAATAAGCAATTGCCTGTCCTCATCCGCAACGGGAAACCCATCTGCGAATCCACCATCATCGTCCAGTACGTCGACGAGACCTGGACAACGTCAACGCCTCTGCTCCCCGACGATCCCTACCAGCGATCTCGAGCCAGGTTTTGGGCCGACTACATAGACAAGAAGGTCAACTTCTTATCCCCCAAACATAAATGAAATTCAATTGTTGGTTCATTGGGACCTAAATTGCAGTGTTTGTTCTTATTAGGTTAGGGTTTCCTCATCAGTTTTAATTTCTTTTCAAGAAGGGTTTTTGTCTTTTTTTTCTTTTTTTGATATTGTTTGTTATCAGTATTTTATTGAAGAGGGGTTTTTTAATGGGATTGGATAATTGGATGAAGAGATTAGGAATGATGACGATGAATTGATTTCAAATTAAAGATCAGAATCAACTCTTTAAGGTTGTGTTCGGAAATGTAGAGTCTTGGAAGATCAGTTCATGGAACAGTCAAAATCATAATAAGATGATATTAGCTCCGTTTATATTTTTGAACAATTTTAAAAAATAGTAACAATTAATATTTCATAAAATGTGTGAAAATATATATTTGTAAAAAGAATACTACGATGATTTTATTTTTTACATAACATGCTAAATAAAATCACGTTTTAAATATATAAAATACATACGTATACTATTGATGGTAATATAAAAAACTATTTAAGAATATTCTATGAATGTTACTATTTCTGCTTGTCAAAATGATGTCATGTAATATAATTTGGGCGGATAGATGGATTAATATTATACGTTCGGTGATTATGAGGTAAATGTATAATAAATAAAATACTTTAAATTATAAGGAGATTTAATAAAATATATGTTGAAAAAAGTATTTATTAATATTGTGAAGTCTATATGAAAAATATATTGAGAAAAAGTAAATATAAAGAGAGCGTGGGTTTCTAAATAATTTTTATATGGCCCAAGGGTGGATAGACTACACTAATTATTATTCTATTTGTTATCGAAAATTATATTTATTTGATTTAAGTACAAATTTTATTAAATATGGATAATACTTGTTCATTTTTTATGGTAAAAATTAAAAATTAAAATAAATAAAAATATTACAAAAAAAATAAATTATGAGCATAAATTTGAATAACATTTGCATTATTTTGTAGATATACAATGTCGCAAAGGCATTGTGGGTAGACCAAGAGGGAGCAACCGAACAACTGATCGAGTGCTTCAAGACGATCGAACTAGAGCTTGGCGAGAAGCCATACTTGGGAGGCGACACATTTGGCCTTGCGGACATCAACCTAGTATCATTCTCGAGCATGTTCTACACTTGGGAGAAGTGTGGCAATTTTAGCCTAAGTGTCGAATGTCCTAAATTGGCGACGTGGATCACCCGGTGCCGGGAGAGGGATAGCGTCGCAAAGTCTCTGCCCGATCCACATAAGATATATGAATTCTTCATGAATTTTAAGAACAATGCTTCAAATTGAGAAAAAATCTTAAGAAGAAGCCTCCGAATACTTGCAATATGTTTTAAACGAAATAATTTCGTCCAATCGAATGTAATAAATACATTTCTTCCTAACTTTAGTTGGGACTAAAATATTACATCATATTGGAATCTACTCCTTAACAAGCAATGCATTTATATCATCGACAATATTCTCCGGCTATATCGGTCACATGAGCTCCAACAATTTTTGGGCTCAAATTAAATAAAGCCCGAGTTAATTCAGAGTCAGCTATTACACTTATTTAATAATATTATAACATAAAAGTACTAAAATTAAAATTAATGATTTTCTTTCTACACACATTTAATTATGTTCCCCACTTGCTCCTTCAACATGTTCATCCACCGCCGCCCTCTATACAATTTTTTTTTGTTTGTTTGTTTTTAGCCCAATTTCTCTACTTAATTTAAAAAAAAAAAAAAACAGTAGGATAAGTCGTGACCCCATTATAAGAGAGAGCTCGGATAGGATAGGATAGGATCGGATCAGATCAATGGGGGAAGATGATGAGGTGATTGTTCTGGACTTATGGAACAGCCCCTTTGCTGCAAGAGTGCGAATAGCTCTGAGAGAGAAGGGATTGGAGTTTGAGTCGATAGAGCAGGATTTGGTCAACAAATCTTCACTGCTGCTGGAGATGAACCCTATCAATAAGCAAGTGCCTGTCCTCATCCACAACGGGAAACCCATCTGCGAATCCACCACCATCATCCAATACGTCGACGAGACCTGGACAACGACAACGCCTCTGCTCCCCGCCGATCCCTACCAGCGATCTCGAGCCAGGTTTTGGGCCGACTACATGGACAAGAAGGTCAACTTCTTATCCCCCCAAACATAAATGAAATCCAATTGCTCCTTCACTGGGACACAAATTGAACTACATTTTCTTATTTAGGGTAGGGTTTTCTCATCAATTTTAATTTCTTTTCCAGAAAATTTTTGTTTAAGAGTGGTTTCTAAACGGATTTGGATAATTGGATGAAGAGGTTTAGAATGATGGTGATGAAATATTGATTTCAAAGAAGATCAAATCCAATATTTTAAGGTTGTGTTTAGATCTTATTTGGAAATGTGGAGTCTTGGAGAGTTCCTGGAACAGTCAATCAATAGAATTTAATTATAGAAAAATTAAATTAAATTCATGATTTTTAGAATCAATTATGGAGTGAATTGAAATGAAGAGGTGGATAGACATATATTTCTACATATCAAAATATATGTTAGTATATCTTAATTATTAGTATGTATATTTGTAGATATACAATGCTGCAAAGAAACTGTGGCCGGTAGGCCAAGAGGGGGCAACGGAGCACCTGATCGAGTGCCTCAAGACGATCGAATCGGAGCTTGGCGACAAACCTTACTTGGGAGGCCATGCATTTGGCCTTGCCGACATCAACCTCGTATCATTCTCCACCATGTTCTACACCTGGGAGAAGTGTGGCAACTTTAGCCTAAGTGCCGAATGTCCTAAACTGGCGGCGTGGAGCAGCCGATGCCGGGAGAGGGATAGCGTCGTAAAGTCTGTGCCCGATCCACTTAAGTATTATGATTTCCTTATGAATCTTCTTGAGAAGAAACCTTCAAATTGAGCAGAAATCTTAAGAAGCAGCCTCCAAAGTCATGTTTTTAAACCAAATATATCGTTCAATCGAATATAATAAATGCATCATTTATAAGTACTAAGGTTCTGTCTATAATGTATGTAGTTCTTAAAATTTCAGACAGTAGAAAGCTCCAGAATTTCACCATCATCGAGTTCAACTTTCAACAATCCTCTGGAGTCGAGTGGCTTCAAAAGCAATGCATTAATATCCTCGACAATATTCTCCGGCGACGAGAATTGGTCGCCACCATCTTCGGCGTAGACCCAATTAGCAATCTTACAGATCCCCCAAATGAATTCTCGACATCTTCTAGGAACCATGTTTCCCTTACTCAGACAAACCATCTGCAACACTTTCCTCTGACTCTCTTCTTTCATTCTCTGCGCCATCGAAACAGCTTCCTCCTCCGACACAGCTCCTCCAGCTGTCAGAATTCCGATGATGTTCAACCTTCTTTCTGCTCCCTCTGCTCAAAGCTCAAAAAATACATTGTTAGAATCCACCAATCCTAAAATATAAACATTGTTAGATGAAGGCTTATGATTACCTTGTAAGTCTTGATGTCGTTGAGGAGTCAACCGGCCAAGCTTGCGTGGTACAACATTGTAGCGAAATCGGGAGTTGATGATAAGCCCTCGGGTATTTTGTGTCCTAGAAAATAACTGGCCGAACTAATCGAGAGTTTCACGGTGGTAGTTATACAAGAAGTGGATATGTATTGATCCATGGTTGTAATCTTCTTGTCTCCCCAACCCTTCTCATTTAGAAACTCTTTAAGTACCTCAAGCCACTGCTCCAACAAAAAAAAAAAGTGTAAAACTAATGATCATTGTTATAAATCTAGGAGATGAAGGGATATTGTTAATTATGAGGTAGTACCAATTCGTGTAGTTCTTGCTTAACACAACGGCCTTGCACGGCATAAGCCTTTTTTGCATGTTCGTCGATGGTTTTGCATATTGCAGTATACATAATCTCTACTTCTCTAGAGCTGTAAGAGATCTCCTCCAGCTTCTGCTTATCCCAGCTGCAATCAGATGATGCAAGATTTGTTTGAGCAAGAATCATACTTTTCGGCGTAACAGAGAAGAAAGGAGAAAACATACTTTTTTAATAACTCTACGAGGCTGGTAAACTCTTCTTTGGATCCATAATTATCGATAAAATCATCAATCACGGTTGAGAGAACCGTGCACTGAGCAAAGGTTATACGAGCCTGGGCTAATTCAGGGTCAGCCATTACACCAGCACCAAATGCCAAAGAAACTAGCGTAGTGTCCCTCGATTGTTTCAAGCGATTCATATTGCAGTCGACGAACCACCTGTTTCAATTGACACCCAATGCATCATTAGTTATATATACTAACATGTCAAAAAAAAAAAAGCAATTGTTGTACTTCTGCACTTGTTTTAGTTCTTCCTGATACTGTGCTTGGGAAATTCTGAAGTCTTGCTCTGCGAACATGGCAAGTTCGTCATTGTAAATTGTACGAGGCCTAATGTTCAAGACAATATTGCAGTTAGCATCGACAAAAAATCCAATCAAATTAAGGAGATATCAGCTATAGGAGAGGTTCCACCTATATGCTGTTTTTAGCATTTGAAATTCTTGAGCATCATATGATTCGATGGTTCGTCTATGACTAACTCGATCGAGTTTTCCATAGAAATTCCTCAAGTCATGTTCCACCTTTCAAGTTCCAAACAATATTTGAGTCGAGTTAGTTTGTTGAGGAATGAGGAGGTCATTCCCCTGAAAATCGACAAGAGTATCACCTCTCTACATAGTTTCTTGTCCAGAATGTTTTGGTTCAAGACTTGTTTCTTCAGAAATTCTCTAGTCCATGTAAGAATTTTCTCCAAAATCTGTTCTTCTTCGTATATTCTCAGTTGTGAAGCTCGGTAGAGTTCTAGACATGTTGCGATGCTGGTGTTTTGTATTCCACATGTATCAAAGAACTTCTCCTCATCAACAAAAGCAGCTAATTCGTCTAATCGAGGTACATGAAAAAACAACACACTATTGTTAATTTGAAAGTGAAAGAATTATGTAATGACAATGGAAGAATACTGAACCTGATGAGACATCATATCCATTGGTTCGTAGCAGTCGAAATGCCATGGCTAGACAACTGATATCAGAGAATATCTCTTCGTCTTTCGCCAGCCAACCCCTGTTTGCCGTGGAAATTGGTTATGCAGCAAGCATTTTGATTATGTAGGTATTGAAGTAAAGATCTATTACCTATATATTTCATCAAGAATATTGTGAAGCTCATCTCTAAAATGGCAATTGACTCCCAACCTTTCCATGGTGTCAACAAGACGGAGACGAGTGCGTATGTGCATAGGATAGACACAGGGTACTTCATAACAAGAAAGAGCATGAATATTCATCAAAACACACAACGTGTAATCAAGAGCTAAATTCGACAGAATATATTATCTTGCTGAGCTCACCCGATCCATCAAAAGAGTCACAACTGTAGCCAAGTATTGAAAGCTTTTATGATCATCAGGGTATCGAATCAGAGCAGCAGCAGTGGTGGCCGGAGAGTCGAACAACGAACCATTACTTCTTCTATGGTTTAAGAGCTGCTTCCAATCACAATAGTCGCCAAGTCCTTCAGCAACATACGCCAAGTTAGAATAATTTCTTCCGCAAAGCCCAATTTCAGAATCTCGACTGTGAATGAGTGAATCGATCAGCCTCTGGCTTAATGGAAGAGTTAAATCCAGTTCGAGAGCACGATCAACCATGGCGGGAAACACGATATTAAATCCAATTGGAGACAACTGATCAGCAGAAGAGGCAGCCCAAGCATTCGATCCAATATAATCCAAACCTACAGTTTAAACAAAATCAAAATCCAACAGACATCACTGTAATACAGAGATCTAGGATTTGCAGACATTAAACATGTAAGTTCATTACCTCTTTGGAGAAGGCGATGGCCGAGGTTCCATGTACGGAGGGCGAGGATGCATGCCAAAGTGCATGAAAGCGAGTCCTTAAAGAGGGAGGGGTGGCCCGGATTGAGTCCCCAGGAGCCATCCCCATTCTGGTTTTCCACTACCCATTGGAGGCACTGCTGGAAACGAGGCCTAGACCTTCCGGAATATTCCCCCAGCTCCGGCACCATTGCCACCCATGCTGTATCATACGCTGACGGCGACACTTCCAGCTCAGCATTATTATCACTGATCCTCAAACTCTTTCGAATCTTCTCCTTGTAGTAATCTTGATCCAACTTCCGGGCAGGCTCTGATGGAAGCTTTACAATGGATTTCGTTCGTCTTCCCAATCTCCCGCCTCCTGGAGAAATTCAAACAAATAGCATCAACGTCCATTTACATATATATATATATATATATAAAGAGATTAATTTCTCCCATACTCGTTGAATTTTCCTGGTGCAGAGGAGGATTAAAACGACGGCTCGGGCAGCCGATGACATTATTATTATTATTTTTTTTATATTATTTGTGGAGGGATACAAGTACAATCAACGGCGGACGGCTTCAAATATAGATGAAAGACCGTGTAAGTTGGTACGTGCATCAATGCACACTCACGTTTATGGGCTAATTTCACAAATAAATTCATATATATATATATATCTATTTGTATATATCCACTTGATCGGATCTGAGCAGTCGCTATATATTGAAGACTGTGTTTAAGAAATAAACAATCATAGTTCAATATTTTCCTTAATTAATTTTCCATGTCTATACTTGTCTTTGTTTACTGTGTTCATTAATTATATTATCAGCAATTCAGCATGTGTCCGCCCGACAAGTCTTCGATCTTAGAGGGGAAAAAAACTGTCACTTTTATTTATTTATTTTTTAATTTTATTTTAAAATATTATATTTATTTAATATTTATAATAATTATATGGTAAAAAAATATATACAATATGTAAGAGAATAAAATTTTCTATAATACATATAAATAAAAATTTAAATATACACATATATTGGGTATAATATAAATTCATAATCAAATTATATAATATAAATTTTATTAATTAAATTTAATACACATTTATATTATTTTATTAATTATCCATGAAATCAATGTTAACCTTAATTCATTTTAATTCTGGCTATGATAATGTATAAAAATAACCAATGTTTATCTCATTCTCTCAGCCAACTTAAATTCAATAATACAAAAAATGAAGTAAGATAATACGCAGCATGCTGAATACATGATCCGGCTTAGTGGTATAGGATAAACCGGTGACCGTGGAGTACAAAAATAAGAGAATAAGTGAACCTAATAATATAATGTCCTCTTCATATGAGAGGAAAGAAACAACAACAAAAACTTTTTATAAAAATAATAAATATCAAAATTGATAAAAGATTTATGTTGATGTTCCTTTTATATTATTTATTTGATTTTTATGCATGACGGATTTAGCAAATGCATATTATTTATTTGATAAATAAATAAATAATGTCACATTTTCATATCGGCGCAACAAACTTCCTAAACATAGGAAATGTAACTAATTTTGGAACTTTAAAATCACTAGAGAGATCATAGCAAAAGGATGGAAATCCAAAACTTGATTTATCAACACAGAAACATGTGTTCTAAATCTTCCAATGTTCATAACCATTTAAATTAAGCTAACAGAAAAAGCATTCCAATGAATAACACAGCAGCAGCAGCAGCAAAACTAAACAGAAAGTGCTTGAGATAAGAAACAATGGTAAAAGAGGCAACGAAGGAGAAGCAAGTACCACAACCATTGCTAAAAAACTACCCACAGAGCTGCTCGACGGCAGCGACGATCTGCGCCGGCTGAACGACCGTCCACTCCTCCAATGTCCCAGCATAAGGAGTCGGCACGTCCTGCGACGACAGGCAAACAATCGGAGCATCCAAATAATCGTTAAAATTCTCATTAATTGCAGCCGTAAGGCTCGCCCCGATGCCCCCGGTTCTCATGCATTCCTCAACGATGAGCACCTTGTGCGTTTTCTTCACAGAATTCCCGATGGTGTAAAGATCAAAGGGTTTCAAAGACCGAATGTCGATGACCTCAGGATCGTAACCTTTGTTGACTAAAGTTTTCGCAGCTTGCATCACATGGTACCTCATCCTCGAGTACGTCAGGATCGTCACATGCTCCCCGGGCCTAACCATCTCCGCCTCTTCGAGGGACAACACGTACTCCTCGTCGGGAATCCGCTCCTTGAGGTTGTAAAGAAGCACGTGCTCGAACAGCACGACAGGGTTCTCACTACGGATGGCAGCTTTCATCAGACCTTTGGCATTGTATGGAGTCGAACAGGCAACCATCTGTATTCCAGGAATGGACTGGAAATAGGACTCGAGTCTCTGAGAGTGTTCTGCCCCGAGCTGGCGCCCGACTCCTCCTGGCCCTCGGATCACAGTTGGGATCGTGAACTGCCCTCCGGAGGTGTAATGCAACATTCCACAGTTGTCGGATATTTGGTTGAAGGCCAGTAGAAGAAATCCCATGTTCATGCCCTCGACGATTGGCCTCAGACCAGTCATGGCTGCACCAATGGCCATGCCTGTGAAAGAATTTTCAGCAATGGGCGTGTCGAGCACCCTCAGATCTCCATATTTCTCCGCAAGGCCTTTGGTGACCTTGTACGAACCTCCATAATGGCCTACGTCTTCACCCATGACACAAACTCGAACATCTCTGTCCATTTCTTCCTCCAACCCTTCTCTCAGGGCTTCAAATAGCAAGAGTTCATGCCTGAAATTACCAGTAATGTCATTTCGAGTCTATACAATATATAGAATAAATATTTCGACATAAAAAGGAGTTGCTGAAATACAACAAGCATGCACATCTTTTAGATGGACTATTTTCTCATTAAACGATGTTGAAGTCATATATAGATATCATTATGTGCTAGTAATCATGCTGAAAATAAAAGCATTGTGTTTTCCCCAATTTCGACTGATGAAAGAGTGTCCCCTACCTACGGAGAACACTGAAATAGGTAGAGTTTACGATTCTAAATTCAAATGAGTACTAAACTATCAAATCATCCTTCAAAAGATTTGCAGAAAATCTAACAAACATCCACATGAAATAAATAGATTAGCCAACCATGTCTTCGAATTTTCCTGCCTTTCACATTTTGCTGACTTCAGAAGCATGCTTTGGTAATGCAATATAATTGAAAGGAGGTAGTTGCACGATGTGATATCTATATGAACGAGCACATGTACTTCATTTCTCACTATCAATTTACCGATGAGCATCTTTAAATGGAAACTGATATTATCCTTAATGTCTACAATTCCTATCAAAACATCAATGTACATGTCCAAAGCCTAGCGATCCAACACAGTTGATCAAAAGCATTGTTTCGAAGAAAATATTTGCAAAAGTAGAGCAAATACAAGGACATAATGTTGGTTAGGATTCAGATACTTTGAAGAGCTCAACCACTATGTAGAGAATGCTTTCACTGTCTTATCAATAACATGCAAGAAACAACTGCGAATTTCTAACATAATGAAATCAGAAAATGCACTTTAAATTTATATGTTTTTCATTGGATGAAGTTTGAATCTACATTAAGTATCATGTTCGTAAGATGAACTGTAAATCATATATTTTCATAGACGCATTATCAGATCAATTGAATCTAATGACAGATATTGGGTAAGATTTCGGAAACGTACCCTGGTTTCGAAGCTGCTGAAGCAGAATTTTCAGCCTGTGCCTGAAAACCCCCAAATGCAGAAAATATGACAAAAATTCTTTTGAAGAAACAAAATCCAAATCAATATTATCGACGAAAGAACCTAATAAGGCAAGAGGAAACACAGACCGTAACTGCTTTGGTAACCGCCTTTCTCGCCTTCCCAATTCCACGAATCGGATCAAAACTCGAGCTTTTCTCAGATCTAATCACTGATATAAACAACAAACATTAAAATCACGATTAGAAATCACAGGTTAATGAATCCAAACCGATTACTGCTACGATATCATTCAAGATTCAATATCAACCTAAAATTCCCAAATTTCCCCAACCAAATTCGAACTGCTCAAAATCAAAATTCAGAAAAAAACCAAAAATTAAAAATTAAAAATTAAAAAGTAACCTGGGAGGGAACAAACGGGAAAGGCAGGCGATTTATTGGAGTGATCCGGGAGCTGAAAAGAAGCCGACGTGACTCCAACAGATTGCAAGATGGCAGCCATGTACTCCTCGGTGAAGGGTGCGTATGAACGAGAGCAAAATTGGAGATTGAGTGAAAGGAGAGAATCGGGCAATGTGTGTATAAATAGAATAGAATCAGGGAGAAAAAAGAGAAGGGGCGGAGAAACAAATGCAAGGTCTGGCAAGATATATCAATGGCGATGATACCAAAGAAGATGCAGATGCAGGTGCTGCAACCCAACCAGTTTTTTCTTGCCTAGCCTTAATACGCATCTCAACTGTTAAGACCTAACAACGTTTTTACATTACATGGCCCCGTGCTGTGTAATATTATTATAAACACTACTTTAGAATTTTGTATAACGTTTTTAAGGCTAAAATAACTAGACCTTGTTTTATTTAAAATTTATTCATTTATGAAAATATATATATATATATATATGTATAAATAGATATAATCAACATTACAAGTGTGTTTTGAATTTTAATTTTTTAAGTGATTTTATTTTATTTTTAAGATTGGGCCACTTTGAGTCACTATTAACTTGGGCCAAATTTGAATTAACATGGGCCAAATTTGAAGGAGATGTTTTTAAATAAAAAAGTTTACTACTTAACGCGAACATATTACTATCAATAAAAAATACTTTCTTCGTCCCATAATTATAGTTTATACGAATAGTGAGTAAAAAGTATGGATAAAATACTTTTTTGACTTGTGAATGTATTAGTATAAAAAGTAGTGGCAATTGTGTAATACTAATGAAAAAATGAGAGTAATTTTATAATGATTTATTTATGGAAATGAGACTATTGTTTTGAGATTGACAAAAATAATAAACAAGACTGTTGTATTGGGACGGAGGGCGTAGTTCTTATAGAATATTATATTTAAATACTACTATTTAAATTAAAATTTAAATTATTTCAAATCAAAATTAAACAAACTTTAAATACTTCTTCCGATTGATTAATTTAATTATCATTTTTATTCAATTTACTTGAATATTTTCTTGCAAAAAAGTATATATATTTTTATTTTGATTGCTATTTTATTAAATATCTTTTTTCTTAACACAAATATTTTTACTTTTTGTTACATTATTATTCTTGCACAAAAAAAAAAAATTGTATATTTATTAGCCGGACGGAAAGAGTATATATCAAATATTTATCTTAGTTATATAAGAGATAGTTTGGTATAGGTAGACTCAGTACCATGAGATTTATGATTTAAAAATTTTTAACGCTATTTAACATCGTATATTAGTGCATCATTTTTCGGCATTCATTTTTTTCCATTCTTCGTATATACGAGAGAAAAATAAAAAAATGAATAAAAATAATTTTCTCATTTTTCTATATCGAACATATCCTTAGGATTTGTTTATTTTAATTGTGTATAATAAACTTTTTTCGTTTTTCATTCAAATTTTGTTTATCCAAATATGTCATCATCGTTTATTTACATATAAAAATGCATAAGTTATGGGTTTGTTTGTATTGCTACCGCTTAATGTATATAGAATGTTATGTTCTATTTTATGTTTGTGTTTTTATCGTTTTAAATTCAAATTATACTATTTTACTTTAATTTCAATAAAAAAAAAAAAAAATTTATAAAATATTATATCAAAATATTATTTAAATAAAAATATTCATTTCAAACCACAACTAAACAAAACTTTTAACTTTTTATTTATATTTCATGTTCTTAACTTTTGGCTCGTCCTCCTGTCTGCTCGTTTGACATATATAATTTTGAAGTTACAATTTTTTTTATATACATTTATCCTTTATACTTTTATACCTCGTTAACGAAAATTACTCCCATCTCACCATATAATCGAAAGGTTCAATTAATATCGATATGATAATTGTATATTTCATGCGAAACTTTTTATTATATATAATTAGACCATAGATTTATAAACTAATGGTCATATATAAAATGCAATATATATCATTAAAACATATCATTAAAGTACATAAAATTAAAACAAGATAGTTCTATATATCCCGTGCCACACAATGCAAGTACAATAATAAAATACAACAAATCTAGAGCGCACTCGAAGTGTAGCGACTGCAAATTCACACATAAAAACAAAAAAAAAACAATAAAAATGCAACAACCAAAAAACAATAAAAATCAAATCCCGCGAGGAGATCGATGAGGTAGTTAGTATATATAGTAGTAAAGCAAGTGTAATTTGCTACGTCGAATGTCGCCTATTTTGACGGCGGCGGCGAGAAGAAAGGAAACGACGGCATGGAGGTTGGGAAGCCGGGAATCGATGGCATGGAGGTTGGGAATCCGGGGATCGATGGCATGTTTGGGATGATGGTGCTCGGAAATGGCGGAAATGCCAACTTTGGCAACGAGGGATTAATAGTCGGCAAAGGAGTGGTCGGAAATGATGGAAATTTAGGTGTAGAAGGAAGAGGAGGGATCGCCGGGAATGCCGGTTGAGAAGTTTGCAGAAGGTTGCGCGACGACGCGGCGGTTGACCGGAGAGTGGCCAAGAGAGTGATGGTTAGGATGATCAAGTGAAAAAAAATTAGGGTTTTAGAGGCAGCCATTGTTGGAATTGGGAATTGGGAATTGAGAATTGATGGTTGATTTTGATGAAAGTAATTAAGGGTTTGTGTTGATTATGTGTTATGTGTTGTGTTATTTATAGTTAGTGAGTTGATGAGTTGGGCAAGAAGATGAACTTGTTAGGTTAACTTCTTAAGTACTTAAAGTTATATTTGTTACAATTTTGATTACCAACCTGACCAAAATGTATTTAATTTATATAAATGTATATAGATGATCAAGTGTCAAATATCTGAGGCCAAAATTGCAACTCTTAATCTCATGACATGAAAATATTATATTTAACAATTATGTATCAATATATATCAAATGACAACCCCTTTATTTATATTGAATTATACAATATTAAACAATATTGAATAATTTCTTTTATCCAATAATTATACTATTAACCATTCATTTCATATTTATATAAATGTTGTCATAAAATAACAAAAAAATAATAATGCCAAAACTTGAAAAAAAAAAAAAAAACTTGTTTTCTTTGGAAATTATATCATAAGTCATATCTATCCATGCAAACATCATTGACTTATTCATACAAATATTTAAATGTTATTTTTAGACGTATTTCCTATTTCAATTTAGAAACTTACAAATTAATGGTCATTGTCCTAATACCTAACACCTACACAAAATATTAAATGCACCAAAAATATCAATACAAAATAATATAATAATTTTTAAAATGTGAAATGAATTTATTATGAGAGGTAAGAATTACTATTCATACAAGAAATACTAATAGTAAATTCTTCGCATATAATCAGAGTTTTATCAAATAAATTATCTATAAAATTGTGCTAACACCTAAGTTTGGGTAGTCGGCGGGTTCGAGTATGAATTTCATACCCGACACTTGATCCGGGTTTTTTTATGGGTATCTCAAATCCAAACATATATATATTTATTTAAAATACATCTATTTGATTAATTCAAAAATATTGAATTTTCCTTCGAGTATATTTGGTTTGATGAATTTGGAGGGCGACGAAGGGGAGGGAATAAAAAAATTACAATTACCTCATTTGGTTCAATTTTTTTAAAGGAGTTGGAATATAAAATAAATTTAAGTTATTTTTCCTTAAAATCGGAGGAATTTGACAGGAAGATAAAGATGTCTATGTTTTTATTTTATAAAATTATTATTATATTTAATTATACATAAATTATTTTATACTGTATTTTATAATTAATAATTAGTTATAATATTTTTAAATTTTATAATGTAATTAAATTATAAAATAAAATGTTATATAAATTAAATTAAATTTATTTTAATCATTTAATTAAACTGTTAGGTTTTACTCCCTATGTAATATGGGTGTATTACTGTAGACACAATTTAGGTAAAATATAATTAGTAAATAATTAATAAATGTTTGGTAAAAATAATTAGTATTTAGTAAAAATAATTATAAATTAAAATTAAGATAAATAAATAGTTTAATTAAAATTAAGAAAATTATAAAATTTAAAATTTAAAATGCGGTTAAAATGTATAATTATATTTTCAAAAATAGAAAGGACAAATTACGTGGGACAAACGAAAATAGAAAATAGAGACAAATTATGTGGGATTGAGGGAGTAATTAATAAAATAGATTCATGTCTATTATATTTATATTGTAATTTATTCTAAATAAATAAAATTTATGTTAAAATAATTATTTTGTTATTGAATGATTTAATTTTTTTATATATAATTTTTTTTTATTTACATAATATAAATATATATTTATTTTAAAATAAACTACGTTATTCATTGATGTTTTATTATTAAATTAATAAAATTTTATTAAATATTTTTATTTTTATTTATTTATATTAAAGATAAAATAGTAAAATTATTATATTTTCTCTTTCACCCTCTCCCACCTCCTCTCCATTCCATTAAAATTCCTCCCCCCACCCCTACCTTGATTTTGAACCAAACTGACCCTAATAAATCCCAACTATCCGACCTGAATGCCTATCTATACAAAGAGTATCGACAACAAATTCCAAAATTATAAAAAAATAAATAAAGCCCAAATAAACAAATGAAAACTTTGCCAAACATGGAGTATTAAACTATAGAATAAAATGAAATAAACAAAATCCCTACCAAACCTAAGATCATCATAGGAATTGACAAAGATGAAGCGGCTCGGCTCGGCTCGGCTCGGCTCCAGTACATGGTTGGGCCGTTGGCTCCGATTTCTGCATCCCATCTTTCTCCCATTCCTCAGTTAAATTGGGTGTGCGTGTGTGTCTGCTCCCCATTCCCATTCTTGTTTAGTTTGTGCATCAAGGCCAAGGCCAAGGCCAAGGGCAAGCCGAAGAGCCGTACAGCTGCTTCCCATAAACCACCACCAAAACCACTGCCACCACTTTGTGATCAAGAATATGCTTTAGGGAAAATAGCCCTTATTCACATTTATGGCGTCTGTTGTATAATTGTGTCGTCTTTCCTCGTTGTTTCTCTTCTCTGTTTAATCTTTCTGGGAATGGGTTTTTGGGCGGAGATCAAGGAGCAATCGGAACATTGTTTTTGACCGATCTCTCTAATTGAGGATTTCTTTTGATAAAGTAGTGTCGGAATTTTTGTTTTTGTTTTTAATTTTAATTTTTTTTTGTCTGTGGTTGTTCGTTGATTCCATGGCTGCCGGTGCGGAGGTGTTTGGTGAGGCGGCGGCGGGGATGGATTCCCCCACCGCTTTTGAGCCTGCATCACCGAAACATACAGACTCTGTCACTGAGAAGAGCGTTGAAAACAATGGAAATTCTGATTTCGGTTCTGAGGTGGATGTAGACGACGGTCCAAAGGATTCGGATGTTAAGCCCAATCTCGATTCGAAATCAGAAATGAAGATGAAGAATTTCGTTGATATGTTGGAAAAACTGAAGCTGAATCCCCTGGCTAAGGAGTTTATACCTTCATCTAATTATTATGGCCAAATTGGGACTTATGGCTTTGTGATTTCTGCTATGAATTCTGGAAATGATGGTTCTCCGGACAATCGTAAGGTAGAAAATTTGGATATTCTGTTTCTATCCGATTGATTGAATTAATTGCACTCTGTTTTCGATTTTTGGATTCAATTTATTAGTTTTTTTTCCACATTATAAGATGGTTTAGTTTGTGAAATTCAATGGTGGAAATTCAGTCTTCGTTCGATCATTTAACTGCCCTTATTTTCGATGCCTCAGATAATGCTAAATAAATTATATGTTTCTGCTTCTGAGCTTGAAGGTGTGGTTACAGATATGAGTTCACCTCACCTGCAAGATTCTTTCAAAATCGAACACATGATCAAGCTAAAATTTTCTAAATCAGTTGGAGAGACAAAACAAAAATGGAAGTTGTGTTCATATGGTTTGTCCATTTGTAGATTCTTAAATGGTTTTAAATTTTACCTTAGAAAAGAATTTTCCAGGACTGTGGTTTTCATATATTTATTGTGAATAATGTATTTCATGAATGTATTGAATATAATTCTCTTACGGCTTTGTTTACTTGATGTGTAGTTGTATACTATACAAATTTACAGTGTCATAGTGACTTGAAGTTGTCATTTTGAGATGTATTATGTTCACTTGATGGTTAATATGTCATCATTAACCTTACAAACATTCACATATTCGGAGCAGTTCTTCCCCAAACTGTCCATGTTGACAACAATGCATACAACATTTGTGTGATAAATTTGGTAATCTAATAATTTTTTCAGCATCTTATGTGGTAATGCATTTACTTTTTCCACATATCTCTCGGTGTTTACGTATCTGATCATTTAATTGTAAAATTGATGTTCCTGCCGTTCTTAGTTCTGTCTTGACATCCTTTAGCTTTTTGTCTACTGTTTGATTGGCCAAGCTCTGATTGTGCTCTCTTGTTTTTCAGAAGAGAAACTACAGCTCAGGCCGGAAAAGAACAAGTAGCAGAGCTTCTAAAGCTCAGAGAGAAGACAGTATCAGGCGGACTGTCTATGTATCTGATCTTGACAATAATGTAAGTATAACACCGAAAGGATTTTATTTCCCTGGTTTCATGGTATATCATTGGGGTGTTTACTATAAAAGAGGAATTAGTTTAAAATGCTAATTAGTCTTTTAAAGTAAACATGGCCTATGAGGATTTAAGCTAATGTGGCTTTTTATCTCTCAATTAAGGTTACTGAGGAGCGACTTGCTGCTGTGTTCAGTGGGTATGGACCAGTAAGTTTTTCTACTCAAGATTGACGTGGATTATTCCACTGCAGAGTTAATGATAGTAGCTTCTTTCTGCTTCAGCTGCAGGATTATATTTTGTGAAATTCTAAAATGAGAAGTAAAAAATAAGAAAATTGATTGTATGGTCAGTAGATAAGTTCACTCTGGTGATTCTTTTAAATTCATTAAGGCCCCATTTGGTTGGAAGGATTTTGATTTGAGGGTGGATTTTAAATGAATGATTTTGAAATACTTTAGTAAAGGGTATTTGAAATATAAAAATGGGATGATTTGAAATCCATTGCCAATTTTGGAGATTGGAAATTCATTGCATTGTCAAATGATACTAATGGATTTGATAGAGTAATTTGAAATACCTTAAAGGTGTGTTTGTTTGGGGGATTTGTCCCAAAATCTACTATTCATCCAATTTTTTCCCCCCAAAAATATCTAATCAAACACCTATTTTTCATTTTTTATATTATACTAAAAATTAATTTTACATTCAAAACATCACATCACTACCTATTTATATCACATCATATAACTATTCAAATTCAAATTTTTTACTATTCAAATCTCAACTCAAAATCCAAACCCCCAAACAAACACATAATCCAAATTCCTCCAACTAAATGGGGCCTAATTTTATTTTCAAATGACTGTTTATAATAGGTTTGTTCTAGTTTGTTCATCTATTTACAGTACTATATTTGTAAATATGGTATATTATTAATGAATTTGACATGAATTCGTATTCAACAAGCACTGGAATAGTTTTGGCACCAGTTTCTTAGTAAAACAGCAATGATTTGATTTGATTTGATTTTCTTTCTAAAATAAAAAATACTGAAATTTAAGCTATGCTACTGTGAATTTAATACTCATCTCCAGTTCCAATGGATAATCCACAATACACATCTACGGAATCATTTGGTGAACTACCTAGACAGTTAGATGGGAATCTTGTACTTTCTTCTGCCATTTGATCACTCTATACAATGGTAAATATGGTGATAGTTTTCTTCTGCCATTTGATCACAGTAACCTTCGAGGTGACAGTTAAATTTATAAATTCTTGGTAACAGTAATTTAGAATTTTCAGAAAATCAATTGGTGATGACACGTGTTTGTAATTTTTCGAAACTAGATAATAACCATGGCCTGTTCTCATGTGGTTCACGTGTAAGCTGAATTTATTGTGTTGGAAGTTGTTGGTTTGTGTGCACCAATGCTGTTGTTTTGGAAGTTTATGTTTTATTGCTAGTCGAATAGCCATGCCCAATGAACTATACATTTTTCTCTAAACTATTAATTAAATTATTCTGTTTTCCTGAAAATGTTTTGTCTGTCTCTGTTCTCATTAAATTGGTGTTTTTGCTCGGAAAGGAAACAGACGCCATTATATTAAATGTTGTACCATCCATGTGCAAGGAATAGTCCATTCATTTTACTTTCGGTCCATAGAACTGAATATGTACAACATTTCTTTCTTTCTTGTATTTCAGGTTGTTGATTGTCGTGTTTGTGGCGATGCTCACTCTCGTCTCCGCTTTGCTTTTGTAGAATTTGCTGATGAATGTGAGTGATCATATTTTGCCCATAGTTACTTTTCATCCTTGTCGGAGCTCTTAATACGTTGTCTTTCTTCCTGTAAAATGACAGATTCTGCCAAAGCTGCTCTTAGCCTGTCTGGGTCACTGTTAGGATTCTCTCCTATCAAAGTCATGCCTTCAAAAACTGCCATTCTGCCTGTGAATCCAACGTTCCTTCCCAGGGTAAGAGCAAGCTTTCAGTTTTGTTTCCTCTGACAACAAGTTTCTTACATCATTTCTCTGCATGTTATTGGTATCTAATCTTGTTGTGATTAGTATATAAACTGATTATAATGTGCAGTCTGAGGATGAACGCGAGATGTGTGCTCGAACAGTCTACTGTACAAACATTGATAAGAAGGTAGATTTTTTATTGATTTCTTTGTTTACCTGTGTCACATGGTTTACCCAAATTTGGTTTGTGATCCTCTTTCATTTTTAATCACATTCCTTCAATTTTATTTTATTTTTTTTTTCGAGTGCAGGTTTCTCAAGCTGATGTCAAGTTTTTTTTCGAGAGGAGATGTGGAGCGGTATGTGTAGAAATGACATCCAATAAGTTGGGTTCGTCAAATGTTTGAGTTTGTATGACTTTTTGTAGGTTTCTCGACTGAGGCTCTTGGGAGACAACGTGCACTCCACACGAATTGCATTTGTTGAATTCTACATGGTATATTCACTTTTTCCATAATACAATTCCTTTATCAGCCAAGGCCACTTTTAGTTTAACAATAAAAGTCTATTTGTCGTGTGTTGTCAGTATTTGTATTGTATTAAAATATATTTTTACCGTTAGTTTACAACTCATGTGCTGTTAGTATCAGCAGAGTAACAGGTGCCTATAACATCATAGGCTTATTATTAGTTAAACCGATGAAAGAAAGATACAATTTTGAAATTATTCACGAATGTTGCTAACTTTTGCAGGCTGAGAGCGCAATCCTTGCTCTCGATTGCTGTGGCGAAATGCTAGGATCCCAGCGCATCAGGTACAAACAAAACCAAACTGTGTTAACAAGGAGTGTTGTTGCAGAGCCAAGTAAGAAGTTTCGACTTTATTACTGATTCTTTTGATCGATTATAATGTTGTGCAGGGTGAGTCCTTCGAAGACGCCAGTGAGGCCAAGGCTTCCTAATGCGTAACTGCAGATGAAGACTGATGCAGTGAGATTAAGATTCTACTTGTTTCGGTTCTCCTTCTTCTACTCGCGACTTTGTTTTCTTGCACCTGAGGTTATTTCTTCTTGTTCGACGACGACTATTACTACTACTGCCTGCTAAGTTCTTACAATCAATCTTGGATGTTGATTAGTTCTTACTTTGCTATATACTATGCTATAATTATATCTCCTCTTTTAATTTGGCTGCCTTCAGCACTCGAATGTTGCTTTAAAATTGAACCAACTTTTTTGTTGGGTTATTTAGATTTACTTATCTACTTTAGTTGGTCTCTTTTCAATTTATAATTTCATGCATCTTTTCTTTTCATAATTGCAAGGTTTAGAATTTTTATTTTTCTTTAAATTGCATTTTTTATTTTTTATTTTTTTTTTTAAAAAAATTATTATTCTATTTAGAACTTATGTTATCAGTGAATAGAATATGATCATTAATGGATAGGATATAAGTAGGAATATTTAGGTTGGGGTTTCACAAACATTTTCCAAAGTTTTGTCATTATGTATCAAAGGCTACTTCTTTTTATTATTATTATTATATATGTTTATTTTTTTTTAGTGCTGTGAGAATTTTCGATCGAATTTAATAACCTACGAATTAGGTCCGATAATGTAAATGACTATTTATTTTTAAAGTAACCTTAATTCATTTTTATATAAATTTAGTTTATTTTGATTATTCAAGCACATAAGTTGAATTAACAAGAGAATGAAGAAATCAAAATTGTTACATTATGCACATTTTCTTGATTCAATGAACAATGCTGGTCAAGTAAATAATAATAATAATAATAATAATAATAGTATCAATTTGATTAGCAAAATTGTTATTAACGCCCAGTTGTTATAGTAAATCAATAGTGTTATTAATGTAATTAATTGTTATAATAATGTTATTTGTGACTTGGTCTTTTGGGTGACAACCAAGCTATTGGTTTGTTATTAGTACTTTTTTATAAAGGTAACTTTAACTACATAATATTTGAAATGAAAAATATATTTGATAAAAGTATTTTAAAATTAATATTTAAAATGCATGAATATATATGTGCAAAAGAAAAAATTTTCTACTATAAATGTGTGTTCACTTACCAAAAATATATGTATTTTATAATTAATATTATAAAAAATACAATATATATACATATTAATATAATACTATATATTATATATTTTTTAAATATTTAAAAAATTTAGTAATTCAATTTAAAATATTATTTTTTATATATTAGAAATATATTTTCTAATATTTAACATAAAAATACTTTAAATTAAAAATACTAACAATCACACTCAATATATGCAAAAGTCAAATAAAAAATTTAAAAAAGTATTCGATATCAAAATTATTTTATAAAAAATAAAACTATATAATAAAATAAATATTTATATATAATTAATATAATTTATGAGAACAAAATTTAATATGTAAATATAATCATTTATTTAAAAAATAGAAATAGAAAATGAAAAAGAATAATACAAGTCCCGTACGTTTTTTAGAAATTTTAAAAAATATTTAAAATGAAAAAGAAAAATCAAAATTATAGTACAAACTAAATTTGGGAACACAAACAAACAGGTCCTTTGCAAATGCTTCTCACCAACCAGTCAAATTCCAAATTCACTCTTGGTGTTGGTGGTGTGTATATTTTGGCTTTATTTGTTTGTTTATTTTGTTTGTTTATAATTAAAATAAAAGACTACTTTTTTTTTCATCAAATATTAATAAATATAATTATATTGTATATTTATATTTTAAATAATAAATATATTTTTAAATATAGATTTAATAGTGAACTATTTCCTTAAAAAAAAAGCCCCTTAATTACAGTTTTTTTTAAACAATAATTTTCTTTAATATAATTTCCGTTATAATCTTTTTGGCATTAGTTTTAATTTCAAATATTAATATTTTTTTAGAATTGTTTTTCCTTCCTTTTTTAATCATAAAATGGCAATAAAATGAAAACCTGACCAAAAAAAATTCGAATTTGATTGGCACAATTTTTAATAAATATTATAAAATATATAATATATAAAATATATATTCATTAGCACAATATATAGGGTGTGTTTTTTAGGGGAGTTTGGGGAAAGTTGGATCTGTATTTGGTTTTTATTTGAATTTTAGGATAAGTTTGAATTTTGGTTGGAGTTTGGGGAGTTTTGACGTGCATTGATTTGATGGATAATGAATAAAATAATATAAATATATATTAAATTTAATTGATAAAAATTTATATGGTATGATTTGATTATAAATTTATATTATAACCAATATATATATATATTTAAATTTTTATTTATTTGTATTATAAAAAATTGTATTTTCTACAGAATTTTAAATTAAAAAAAAAAAAGTTTGGCGCCCATTTTACTATTCACAGTAAGTGTACAGTAAAATCGAACCAAACCACCTTTGGAAAACATATCCATAATATACATCAACTTACAAAATTCAAACAAAGTATTATTAACTTTTATATTATCATGATTTTTTATACCACAAAAAATACATATATTTAAAAATACAAAAATGAGAACTTCAATGACTTGATCAATTTTTATTTTTTTATTCCACAATTATATCAGATAAAGTTGGATATTTATAAAGGCATAGACAGAAATAGGACCAGAAATATTTCACAAGCCGCCACAATTAAAAATAAATAATCGTATACGAAGACATCACACAAATCGAATTAGGTGAAATTCACAGATCATCAATCTTGAAACTACCTAATTATTTAAAATTAAATTATAGCTTTGTTTAAACCAATTTGGTTGCATTCATATTCATAATAAAGCCTCCCACTAAATTTTTTAATTATTACTTATTATTATTATTATTATTATTATTATTATTATTATTTTTTCAATATAGAGAGAAGCGTGCATAAAAATAACAATCTTACACACACACACACACACATATATATATATATATAATTTTAAACGTTTATTCTAACGTAAAATAAAAGTCAATAAAATTATTTAGACCCTCTTCTAGATTATTTCAAAGATGTTTTTGTTTTATCATTGATGGTGCCTGTGTGTTTGTTTTTTAGTAATGTACTTTGGGTAAATGTCGATTATTATTATTATTATTATTATTATTATTATTATTATTATTATTATTATTATTATCTAAAAAGATATAAAAATTAATATATCAATATATATATATGCAAAAATGACTTTGAATGGAGACTCTTTTCACTTTTATTTTTTTTATTTTTACTTTATTTACACATATTTTTAAAATTTTTGATATTATTTATTAACAGTAATATTCTTTTTTATTAAAACATCTTATCAAATACTTATTCTTTTAATAAAATATTACATAAAATAATTTTATAATATATATATATATATTTCAAAATTCTAAAAATTTCAAAAGTACCTATTTAAATGAAGCCAAATTTTGTCAAGAAGGATATTTCAAACATTTTGATCTTTCAAATCCCACTTGTATTATTGAAAAATTGCAATTAGTGGATAAAATATTAAGCAAAGTATTAGTTGGATATATGTATACATATATATGGTAGTTAAGTTTATAATTATGTGCAACATGTTATAATTCATACTCCTATTATTTAAAATTAGTCTGAATTATTTTACATGACAGTGGATATTTGTTGTAGGCTTCCTTCATGGCTCACACAGTCCAATAAGATATGTAGACATATGTATTTTTTTAAGTAATTTTTTAAAATATTATATTAAATGTTTTTCTCACAATCCAATAATATATAGATGATATATATATATATATATTTTAAAGTAATATTTTTGAAAGAAGTTAAAATATAAAATGGAAACACAAGATAGAGTAATATACAAATCCTTTTATATCAAAATAATTTAAAATAGCAGTGTCGCATATCACCACTCAAAAAGTGAGTATACATATACCTGCATTTCCAACTTAAATAAATAATATATTTTTTTTATAATTAAAATTTATAAATCATATTTAAAGAATATAATAAATTAAGAAAATTTACAAAAGTTTTGGACATAGTATAATTTAATAAATTAGATATATATAATTAAATAAATTTCGTTCTATATATACAGGAGGAGAGTTTTATTCGCAATTTACAAGTAAACCACAGCCAAGATGTCTCTTATTACACTTTCATCCTCCATTACATTTACAATTACAAACCACTCCCGACACACACGAACCCAATCCCTGACCGTACGATGTACCGATGATAATCAATACAATATCCAAACTAGCCCCGCCGCCGGACAAGTGGACAGAAGACATTTGCTTATGGGAATCGGAGGCCTGTACGGCGCCGCCGCCGCCCCCGCCTCCGCCACTCCGATCACAGCCCCGGATTTCTCCAAATGCGGCGTCGCCACTAACCTCAACACTAGCCAGCCCCTCAAAGACAACTGCTGCCCGCCATTATCCTCCGAAATCATCGACTACAAGCTCCCCACCGCCGGCGGACTGCGCCTCCGCCCCGCCGCCCATTTAGCCGGAAAAGAGTACTGGGCCAAGTACGCCAAAGCCGTCGAACTCATGAAAGCCCTCCCCGCCGACGACCCCCGGAATTTTATGCAACAGGCCAACGTCCACTGCGCTTACTGCAACCTCACCTACCCTCAGACCCCCGCCGCCGGCGACTCCGATTTGAAGCTCCAAATTCACAACTGCTGGCATTTCTTTCCATGGCACAGATGGTATTTGTATTTCTACGAAAGGATTTTAAGCAAATTGATCGACGATCCCAGCTTCGCCTTGCCGTTCTGGAACTGGGACAATCCCGACGGCGTCGTTTTGCCGGAGGCTTTTGTGGAGAAGAACTCTCCTTTATACAATCCGCGCCGGAATCCGGAGCACCTGCCGCCGGCGATGGCGGACCTGGCGTACTCCTCAAGTAAGCCGACGAATCCGAAAAAAGTGATTAAAAACAACCTGAGCGTGATGCACAGAGAGATGGTCCGGCGGGTGTGGCGGCTGCAGGATTTCTACGGCGCGAAATATGTCGCCGGAAGTTCTCCCGATCCAGGCCCCGGCGCGGTGGAGCGTGGCTCCCACATCGCGCTGCACGTCTGGGTCGGGGAGAACACCACCGGCGGCGAGGATATGGGCAATTTCTACTCGACGGCGCGTGATTCTGTCTTCTTCAGCCACCACGCGAACGTCGATCGTCTCTGGACGGTGTGGCGCGGCCTGAGAGGAACGAAGAAGAAGGAATTCACCGATTCCGATTGGCTCGACGCCGAGTTCCAATTCTACGACGAACACGCGCGGCTCGTGCGCGTGCGCGTCGCCGACGCGCTGGAAAACGAGAGGATGGGATACGCGTACCAGGAGGTGGACCTTCCATGGCTCAAGAACCGCCTCTTGGCGCGGAAGAAGAAGTCCAAAGCGGCGGCGGGGGCAGCGTACCGCGCGGGGGAGAAGGTTTTTCCGGCGAAGCTGGATAAGGTAGTGAGAGCGGTGGTGAAGCGGCCGAAGAAATCGCGGGAGAAGGAGGAGGAAGAGGAGGAACTGCTGGTGATCGAAGGGATTGAAGCGGACACAGGGAGATTTGTGAAGTTCGATGTTTTTGTGAACGACGAGGAGGAGGCGGCGGGGGATTTGGACAAGGCGGAGTACGCGGGGTGTTATTCGCATGTTCCGCATAGGAATTCGGGGAGGATTAAGACGATGATCAGACTGGGGCTGAGTGAGCTGCTGGAGGATTTGGAGGCGGAGGAAGACGACAAGATCTTGGTGTCGTTGGTGCCCAGAGACGGCGGAGAAGATATCACCATTGGCGGTGTCAAAATTGTCTATGATTAATTACAATCTTGGATATTTATTTTGTGGTGTACGATGTAGGATGTCTGTCTGAACCCTTTGATTCCATAGTTATTGTGTCTGTTTTCCTTCTGTATCTGTTCAGTTCGCAGTATTTCAAATAAACATGCATGATTGAAATTAGGGTTTGTTTCTTTTTATCCAAATTTCAATTTTTTATTATTTGAATTTTATATTTTCAGAAAAAAATTATAAAACGTTTCATCATACATTAATTAATCTGACTTCTTCTTTATTTCTTTATTTTTATTTATTTACGTTAAAATTCAAAATTAATAAAATAAATGAAGAATTAAAAAAAAAAAAACTTCTTTAACGAGGAAGGAAAAAGTTTTACTGTATTTATGCAGGACAAACAATCTATCAGACAAAAGGTTTTTTTTTTTTTTTTTTTTTTAAAGGTTGGTCTATTTATATATATATATATAGATATATAGACATATAAAAAAAAAAGGAAAATTGGTATTAAACATTGATAATATTTTTTTGGAACAGGATCAAATGCTGAAAATAAACATTTCAGCACCTAGCTGAATACATATAAATTAAGTTTGTTAATTTATATTATTAGATTATTTAATTAGTATAATTATATAAAATTATCCATCCCGATATTTTTTCAAAAATATATGTAAAGTAAAAACATGAATGGTTTATGGACAAGGGATACAGGATACTGTTGTATGAAAAATAAATATACTAGATATAAAATTTTAAATAAATACTCCTATTACATATCAATTTGATATAATTGAAGTGGTGCGCTCATCGCATGAGCCATGATGTGAGCAGCCCAGGGGGAAAAGCCTTCAACTTTTTTCCAACAAAATGAAATAAATATTGAAATTGCCGCAGCCATTTACATTTCGCCACGTGGATCGCCGTACGATTTCCTCTTCCTATATAAACCCCGAATCCCACGACTGGCTGGCCGCCTGACAGTTTCCCAAAAATGGCTTCACCTGTAGTAGCAACGATATCCACGCCTCTTCCCCATTCTTCACCCGCCAAAAGCAAAGCCTTTTGTGCTTTCCTCAATTCCCGCTGTTCTGAGAAGTTCTCAACAATTCCGCCGTCAGTGCTGCGGACTCACACCGATAGATCTGTGCTCCGTTTATCCACATTTTCTCCAAATGTCTTTGCCAAGAGGATTGCTCGATTTCACATACTGAAAGCTACTTCAGGTGAATAATTGATCGCTCTGCGATTCTTTTAGGCAATGCTGTTGAAATAACTTCTGTTAGGTTGTGAAATCATTTCCCGGCTATATTTGTATTTTTGTTTTACGAAGTGGTATGTCGTTTCTGTCGTTGGAGGCATACGAACGTGATTCGGAGTTTCTGTGAATAATTTGACCGAATGCGTAGCTGGTTGGTACAATTGAAAATTGTGGAGTAGGAAGTATGATCAGAGGATTTAAGCAGTAGCCATTGGTAATGAAGATTTAGGCACTGTTTGAGAATGCTTTACTTGAATTACTTCTTACTTGTAATTCTGCTTAGAAGATTGATATTTGCTAATAAAGTAATAACTAGAGAAAAGTTTTATTACGGTGTTTGGAAAAAGAATTAAAATTACTCATTCATTACTAAATTTATATTTCTAATCTTCATTATTATAAAATAATCAAGGAAAGGTGTTCACATATATTTAATACGGAATTCTTTAGGTTTCATCGTAATATTAAAATCAAATTAGAAATCAAGTAACCATTTTGAAGAATTCAAGAAGCTTATAAAAGTAGCTTTGGAGGTGTTTTCACTCCTGGCAAAAATTTGCACGCACCTGATACCCTTTTATTTAGAAATTTCATTGATGTGTTGTACTGCA
Organism: Andrographis paniculata; assembly: GCF_009805555.1. Classification (NCBI taxonomy): domain Eukaryota; kingdom Viridiplantae; phylum Streptophyta; class Magnoliopsida; order Lamiales; family Acanthaceae; genus Andrographis; species Andrographis paniculata. The sequence continues at coordinate 7,932,830 of NW_026137587.1, forward strand.
CTGTGGCCTAATGATGCTCTCTCTCTCTCTCGTTTTTTTTAGAAGCTTTTATAAATAAATCAGTGAGTCAAACAAGAGGGAAGCAATAACAAAAACTACTGGTTTCAAAAAATAAACATATACCAACGTAGGAAGATAAACAGTGAGAGCCTAAATACATAAATGATGTGGGCATATTGAGGCTGAGAAATTATTATTGTTTGGCTGGTAAGAAGTGTACTTATAATAGGCATAGATTGTGCTAATGTAGCTGCCCCCCATCCTCATCTTCCCCTTGTCAACATTAATTGGAGCAATTAGCTTGTTACTGCACTTTGTGCTATTGACATTTCAATGAGTTAGGTGGATGCATACGTGCATAGATATACTATGAAAGCTCATTTATAGCCTATATTAGGTGAAAATATCAGTTTTAGTCCTACCATAAGGCCTGCTTTCAATCCTTTGGCTTATTAATCTTTAGTACTATTATTATTTTATCCATTGAAAGTGTTGATAAATGCGCATGCTAGAGTTGTGGCTGGTGAGTAATTGTTCATTTTTTAGGGCCAGAGGTGTTGCTTTTGACAGTGATGAAAGTCATGGAATTGAATTTAATGCATATTGAAGTCAACTTGAAATTTAATATCGATTACAGAATAAGATTTAAACATTATTAATTGTTCTGTTGAGAAAAAATAAATGAATCTAGTAGGATTCAGAAACTGCTTTACAACCTATGCTAATATAAAATGTTAAATCTTTTCGAGTTCACTATGAAACCTTGGCCTTGACAACGTTATATTCATATGATTGAATTATCTAACAGTGTTGGTGTAATGGCTTTTTGGCTTTTAGTTGTAAACTCAGAATACACTGAAGAACCCGAGACAAAAGTAAAATTCCAAACATCAGTGAGTCTTCCAGGTTGTTCTTCCCCACTATCTTTGCTTGGAACTGGTGAGTTGCAAAGCCATCTATTTGGAAGCATGAATTCTACATTGCTTGTTTTTTTTGTAAATCATCATTCATTGGCGTGTAAAAACTTTGCCTTTTGTAATATGATTAGGATACCGGGAAAAAGTATTTGCAATAATCAAAGTTAAAGTATACGCTGCGGCACTGTATACAAATCCATCGATCTTTGGTAAACTAGACCCCTGGAAAGGCCATTCATCTGAGGAGCTAGAACAAGATTCATCATTATCCACTGCAATTCTTCAAGGTAATTCCCATATAACATTGTCTAGGTCTAGTGAAATTTGCTTTTCGTCATAATTTAAAGTTTGAGCTTTTCAATAGATTTTAATAGTTTCAGTTCCATGATTTTGCGGTTCTTTAACATTGAGGGAAAACATTGCAGGGATGCTGCAGCATACACTATGAGCTAACATGTTAACTGTTTCTTCTTGTTTAATCTGAAAACTATTAAACCTAAATAACTAAAAGTTGAATTACTAATGCAATCAACTTCTTGTGGTACTAAAATAGAAATAATTGCTGCTTCTTCCTCAGTATAATTTTGTCCTGTAGATTATTGTCCAATTTAATTATGTTTTTGTGAAGTGAAGCTCCTCTAGAGAAATCACTCCAAATTGTTCTAGTACGAGACATTGATGGTAAAACATTTTGGGGTGCCTTGGACGAGGCAATCTCCCCGAGAATCTCATCTCTAACTTCGGCTGATAAATCTGCAATTTCAACATTCCGTGGAGTCTTCCAGGGTAGGCCACTTAACAAAGGAACCTTCATATTTTTGACTTGGTTGGACACAACAAAAATGCTAGTAAGTATTTTGCATATTTCTTCATGTAATAATAAATTTCATTTCTTTCTGACCTCAAATCACTTGTCTCATTTTTTGTTTTTCACGTATATTTGTTCTTGGATTGAATGTGGTCTTGTAAATCCTCAGATTAGTGTATCCGACGGTCTTCCCTCTTCCATTGATGCTACTATTGAATCCTCGAATGTTGCTTCAGGTTTGTTTGATGTGTTTCTTGGAGGTACACCAGTTTCTCCTTCATTAAAAGCTTCTGTTTCTAAAGGGTTGGCCGCAGCGCTCAACTAGAAGGCGTTGCTTGCCATGTTCGGATCCTCTTTTCCTCGTTAAGTTTAATTTGATCAATACTCTACAAAAAGTCTAACTACATTTATCGAGTTTGCTACATGCATGCATACATTTTAAAAGGATTTGGAAACAATATATGCCTAGTTCTAGTAGTGATCACTTTCCGACTATCTCTTCAAGTTTCACACAACTTCTGAATCTGATTTTATGTGTTCTAGCATCTTGAGCACTTCCGACATAGTTGGTCTATTATTTGGCTCTGTCTCGAGGCACATTAGCGCTATATCAAATGCTCGATTGATTTCTTTAGTCGGGCTATTGACCAAACACTTGTCGATTACATATTCTTCTTTCTCTTCTTGCACAACTAACTTCACCTGTAACAACATATCGATTCATAGCAAATTAGTATCCAAAATATGCATTAGCTACATTCCTAATATCGGTTTAAAGTATGCTTACTAAGGTGTGGATTTGATACTAGTTGTTTATGTTTACATGCGCTTCAAAGTTAGAAGCATTACCCATGTCACCAGCTTAGTTCCCTCCTCAAAAAACTCCTCGTCTGTAGGTTTTCGCCCGGTTAATAGCTCAAGCAATACGACACCAAAGCTATAAACATCGCCTTTAGTTGTCGCCTTTCCGGTATCAAAATACTCTGCGGAGAGTCGTTGGAACACTTATCAAACTAGTTTCATTACAGTTTAGAGATATCTTAGGACACTAGATTCAAGCCTGGTTTCATTTGCACTTCAAATGATGCCATAACTTGACAACGCTAGTCGTAATAACATACCTGGAGCCAAGTATCCAAAAGTTCCGGCTAATAATGTCGATGCATGAGTTCTATCGGGTTCCATTAAGGTTGCTAGCCCGAAATCGGATACTCGAACCTCCAAGTTATGATCGAGCAATATGTTGCTCGACTTGATGTCCCTATGTATTATGTGCGGAATACAGTCGTGATGGAGGTAGGAAATCCCTCTTCCCGCCCCAACCGCGATTTTGTATCTCGTAGGCCAATCCAGAACAGCCTTGTTCGACGACGTCCCTGCATAGTTATTACCTCATCGTAATCTTAAAAATCATCTTTTTAAGTTTTTGATTCTTATTCAAAAAATTACTCACTGTTGTAGCGTACCATGAAGTAACTCGTATAAACTACCGTTGGGCATTAGTTCATAGACGAGAAGGTTATATTGAGGGGCCGTATAGTATCCGTGAAGGGTCACTATATTTCGGTGCTTGATGTCGCCCATCGCCTCGAGCTCCCTCTCGAACCCTCTGTCGTGTTCTGCGCTCAATCTATTCATTTTTTTAACTGCAAACGATGTATTTTCGTCGATTACCAACTTGTAAACCATCCCGTATCCTCCCGATCCAATTACATCCTCGTTGCGTAGCTTCGCTATCCTATTTAATAACGTGTTCGAATCCAACGACTTTGTCTTCGGTGATTTGAACATTGCTAGTTTCCCGCCTACATTCCAATTAAGAACATTCTTGAATTCAATCGTAGAAGATAAGTAAGAAAAATGAGCATACATACCCATAAAGCTTTGGTGGAAAACAAGTTGCTTTTTTTCCCGATTCCGGCGACGGCTCCGGTAGCAGATGACGGCGATGACGATCTTGGAGAAGACAAAGGCAAGAGCAGAAACAGACACGTAGAATGGAATGGTCCATGTTTGTGTTTGTCCCATGTTTTTTCACTGCTCAACCTAATCAAAGAAGGAAATAGGAAATGAAGAAATTATAATGGAGAGTAGTCAGTAGATTTGTAGTTGAGATGGCACTGAATTATACTTGGATATTCAAACTTAGGCACTGCAGGTTTTGGCTGTATTATTGTTATGAAGTAATTGAGGATTTATTGTGAATATTTTCAGGATATTCATTTGACTTTTTGATTGTCGGCCGTGAATTATGATATGTGATTGATTTCAATTTGGAGCACTTTTCTTGCTTTGTTTGATTTTCCTGTTTCTAGCAAGAGAAGCTGCGTGAGAATATTATTTATTTTTTCAAGAAAATACATACCTCACAATGCTGATTTTATTGCATGTTCATGTAATAATAGAAAAACTGTCGGTGTCTGACAAGTTTTGAATTAAATTTTGTAACTTTTCTTTTTTAAAATTTATCTAATTTATTTTGTCGAATTATTAAATTCGATAAGAAAAAATTTACTCAAAATATAATTATTCAGTTAATATTATAAAAAATACTATGCAGATATCCAATATAAAAATATAAATATTTATTCAAGAATAAAACACACTACTCACGTGAATGTTTGCTATGAAATATACGTTTGATATTACCCTCTCAACCAATTTTAAATTATATTTTTAAAATTTTTAAATTTTATTTATTTCTTAAATATAACTATATATTTATTTATATTTAAAATATTCTATTTTTTTATAAATTAATTTAATATTAAGTTTTATTATTATTATTATTATTATTTTTTATAATTGTAATTTAACAACATATCGTTACTCAATAAAACATAATTCCCAACTACAAATATATGTTTATAACCAAACACACCCGAATTTGACACTAACGAACGGTGGTCTTATAATTGTACTTTTTTTAAAAATAAAATATTTATGACACTAACATTAATGAAAAAGGGTCAAGATCCAAACCTACATGAAGAAAAAGAAACCTCCTTTTGTATGTAATTGATCGATGAGGTGACAACACCACACCCGACATTTCATTTTCATTCCTTCCTATTTCTTATTTTCCATCGATCTTCAAACCACCGCACCGCATGCCTTTTGATTTCTGCGCCGGATTGCACCGTCGGTTGAGCAATTTGTCGAGGCACTGGAAATTCCGCTGGATGCGAATGTTATTAATTCTCAAAGATAATTTCTGAATTGTGTGCAGCTGCTTCATGGTGACCTAGCCTAGCCTGTAATTTTCGTTTTCCTCGATAAGAAGGTTGTTGGTTTGAAAGGATGCAGCGGCGGGATCAGCGGAAGGAGGTTTGATCCGTCTTGTTCTTTCTCTCTGTTTTTGGCTTGCTGTTTTCTTTATAATTTGTGCTCTTCGCGATGTATGGATGATTTTTAAATTTTTTTTTTACACGCACGCGCGAATGCGAATTGGAATTGTTATTCACACAGTGCAAAATGAATTTTCTTTAAGTAATGTGCTTAAACTTTTGTTTAGGATGATGATAGGAAAAACAAAAAAAAAAAAATGGTGAAAGTCTTTCAGATGAGGTTTAGGTTTGGTAAATTGTACCGAGTGCGAGGGAGTTAGGTTAGTTTCTTTGGAAGTTTCATTCTTTGTATCGTTTTTCGTATTCTTTATGTTCGCAGATAATTTGAAGTAAAAGGAAACAAAAGATTTGGCTGTGGGGGTTTTGGAATTTTCTTTTCTTATACCACTATCTACAATGGCATGATGTCTGATCTTCATATTATCTATATAAGATTCTTGGTGGTGTTGCAGTGCATTAAAAATTAAGTATAGAAGTTTGGAATTATATATATATATATATGTGTGTGTGTGTGTTTATGGATCACCTTTTTCTTAGGATTAATGAATGCAACAATAAAATTGTTTTTAAAATAAGTTAGATATCTCGACATCGAGAGCTGTATTTCCAACCTGCACTTTTTGATTGAAATATGACTCATACTTTGTGCAGGTCCCGAAAGGAGCTGAATTTTTTTCAGATTATGGAGAAGCCAACAGGTACAAAATTGTGGATATTGTTGGAAAGGGTAGCTATGGAGTTGTTTGTTCTGCAATTGACATGCTTACGGGGGAAAAGGTAGCCATAAAGAAAATAACCAACATTTTCGAGCATAATTCTGATGCAATTCGAATTTTGCGTGAGATTAAGTTGCTTCGCCTTTTGCGACATCCTGATATTGTTGAACTTAAGCGGATCGTTATGCCACCCTCTAGACGTGATTACAGAGAAATATATGTTGTTTTCGAACTTATGGAGTCTGATCTTCATCATGTCATAAAAGCCAATAATGATTTGAAGCAAGAACACCAACGTTTTTTCCTTTATCAAATGCTTCGAGCGCTGAAATACATGCATACGGGTGAGTAGCAACATCCTGTTGCTAGATGGATGAGCTTTATTGTTATTATTCTATCCATATTGTCTCTTTCGTTGTTTTTTTATTTCCTTGAGTTTCTTGTCGACAATGACCTTGAAACTTTTTACTCTGGTCCTCACCTTGTTTTTAATTTCAATGCTATGCTGTTTGCTTTCAGCTAATGTGTATCATCGAGACCTTAAACCAAAGAATGTATTAGCAAATGGCAACTGTAAACTTAAACTATGCGATTTTGGATTAGCAAGAGTGGCATTCAATGACACCCCAACGACAATATTTTGGACGGTATGTTCTTATATAGCTTTGCAGATGCTTATTATGTCGCTCAGCAATTTGATGGATTATTTTGATATTTATATAACTTTTCTGAAGGTGTTTGGGCAACTAATAATCTTAAGATGTTTTTTATTTTTCCACAAATGTAGGATTATGTTGCTACAAGATGGTATCGGGCTCCTGAGTTGTGTGGATCTTTCTTCTCTATGGTAGGTACAGAAGTTAAGCCATGTTTTCTATATATGTTGCATAGCCAATTTAGATTTGAATGCAATATGTAAGAACCAAGGTTACTGATATGTTATTGATAAAAAAAGTTCTTCCAGATTGTTATAAAAAGCTGATTTGATTGTGATTTTTAGGTCTACTTATTTGCTTCTCCGTCATTCATCCATATCATAATTGAGGTCTTTCATTTTTCCTCGGCAATAAGTTTGTTGTTGCATTATTGACTGTCTGCTAGGCTCTTCTTATTATTCGATTATTACCAAGTGATTCGTAGTGATAATGCAGCAAGATTGTAAATTACATGCTCTTTTGTGGTGTTATTTACAATTCATCATTGTGAACCAATAATGGCAAGGGTATTACAATGGCCTTTTGCTTTAAATGACTGACAAGTAAAGCTAAACTAAAACAAATCTTATTCGTGGATGAATCTCAAACTCTCTTGGGAGCTGATAAAAGTCGGGTTGCATTGTTTTCATAGTATTTCTATTGTTGTACTCTTTCAATAAACGAATCCATGCTGGTATGTGTTATGTCTTACTTTCTTGCAGTATACTCCAGCCATCGATATTTGGGGCGTAGGATGCATATTCGCGGAAGTCTTACTCGGGAGGCCGCTGTTTCCAGGTAAAAGTGTAGTGCATCAACTGGACTTGATCACCGATCTTCTAGGGACACCGTCAACAGATACAATTTCCGGAGTAAGGATTATACCCTTTCTAGAAACTATATATATATATTTTTCCGGCACAATCTTTTGTTCCCTAATATGTTTGAACTACTTTTGTTCCCTAATATGTTTGAACTACTTTTCCCTCTTACAGGTTCGAAACGAGAAGGCAAGGAAATATCTAATGAGTATGAGGAAAAAATCCCCAGTGCCGTTCATGGAAAAATTTCTGAACACCGATCCCTTAGCTCTCAATTTATTGCAAAGATTGTTAGCATTCGATCCAAAAGATCGGCCAAGCGCCGAAGAGGTGTGATCCTCCATCGATTTCTTCGTGATTTATCCATTGTGCATTTATCTTCCCTGAGTATGGCTTGTGTTGTATATAGGCTTTGGCTGATCCATATTTTAATGGTCTGGCTGAAATCAAGAGGGAACCTTCTTGTCAGCCGCTATCGAAGATGGAATTTGAATTTGATTGGCGCCGAGTGACGAAGTCAGATCTCAAGGAGTTGATATTCCGGGAAATATTAGAGTACCATCCTCAAGTTTCGAAGGACTATTTGGCGGGAGGAAATGGTGTCACTGGTTTTCTCTGTGTTCTAGGTTTTGGACTTATTTCATTCGAGCATGTTCTTTCGAAAAATGGCTTGTGATCTAACGATTCTGTCATTCTTTGCACCATACAGTGCCGTGTGTCGTATGAGGATGCCGATGGACAGTCGGGAGGCGAATACTCGGAGAATGGAGCCTTTGATTCGGGTAGATGCAAGTGTTTCTCATCCATGGTTAGTTCTTACATTCTCTTTTACCTTGGAATAGACAAAACTTGAATTCCCTTGGTCTAGATTACAAGGGTTCCTATAAAAATTGATACATGTAATTTATTTGTATATATACAGTTAAAATTTGATTAATATTAGTTTATAAGCAATGTATAAATCCTATCCGTTAGAATTTGCATTCATATGGTTTTGGTTTGCAATTAAATAATTTTAAGTTCAAGTGAAGGATGAAAGCTTGAATTTATCCTAAACAGAAACATGCATAAAGTTATAAAACATTGTGCATGTATCAACACAAACCGTATCAACAATACTTGAAAATACTGTTCTACAGATCATTAATCAAGCCCTTCCATCTCCAATGACGCCTCCATCATTCAACAGGTCCATCGAGCTCGAATCTACCAGCCACTGCAAATAATACACAAACCCCAAATTCATTTATGCTTTTCATCGATAAATCTTTGAATCAGTTTTGGAAATTTGAAATTATTCTGTGATGAAAAAGTAAAATTACAAGGAGGGTTGTATGAACACATATCATAGGCTCACTAACCTGGAGTTCTTGTTCAGTTTTCTTCATTTTCTCGTCGTAGTCCCTCATTTGAATGTAACATTTATGCAACTGCACCAACCATACACTTTGAGAGAACAGCTTTCAAATTTCCACTGCTAACAAAAATAGTATCTTGCTATATCATATTACCTTGGATAATTGCAGGTGACAGTGCGAAGTAAGCTTTTTAGCTTGAATTAATGAGTCCTCCAATTTCTAAGTTCACAAAAGAAATCGTTTATAAGGAAAGCATGAACACAAAGAGAATCAAAACATTTCTTATATAAAACCTCATGTAAATTGACTAAACATTTTATAAATATTACTCTCTGTTTTGTAGAAACTTTAAACAGAACCCTTAAATGTATAACAAGGGCTAATTTATAACTTACCCATAGGGCTAAACAATAAAATGTCTACTAAACCAGGCAATTTCTGCTGGAATATATCAATCCTCCATTGTCAGGGGTTCACAAAAATGATATCGTGTAGCATAAAAAACCAAAACACGGAAACATAAAACCAAAACTGACAGAGAAAAAATTTCACCTGGCATTTCTCCTGTAAACTGGAAACAACTTCTTGTTTGTCTGCAGCCATTTCTTCCATCCGAGTGATCTGATCAACAAGGCATCATCTTATATTAATGTGGAAAACTTATCAGATTATACAGCAAAACTGCAAATTAAAGGAGTAATTTAACCTCAATTCATTGTAGATTGTAATCTGAAAGTGAATAGTTTTGCTACAAACTGAATAATAAAAATTCAACTATGGAATCAACACTTCTAATTATGAAGAAGTCCAAAGCAATCTCAATACTTCTAGTTTATTTTTTCCACATTCCTTCAGGTCATGAATTAACAAAAATGATCATTGAACCCTGCATCGTGCTGTCAAGCTCCCCAGATACGGTTAACGATAAACTAGGGATGCAACTTCATGTTAAATGACAGATTCTAGATTCAGTTTTGCACTTCAAATAGTGAAAAGGACAATCAATGGACCAGCACTACTACATATGATCAAGGCGACCAAACTGTCTTTGTTACAAAATCCTACCATACCCATTGCACTTCCCTATGTTAAAAAACGAGCATATCTTTTTCACAAAATTCACACTTGAAACTGAGTTAAGCCCTGTAAGAATCATGTTTGAGATTATTGTCTGGTCTAACTCTGCAATATAAATGCTTACCTCCTTACGAATCTCTTCAAGCTTTTGGGTTGAAACTGCTAATTTGCTTTCACCCTGTTCAAGCAGAGAAGAAATAGTTAAATTAAGAGTCCAACTGGTTTAGAAAGATGTAGAAATAATGTCCGCGTGTGTGTGTGTGTGTTTGAGAGAGAGATAAAACATCAAGAGTTAAACCTGATCCTCCTCATCATCAAATGATTCCAAAGAAAGCTCTCTACTCCCAGGCTCATCAAATCTAGACCTGATAATATATATATTAGCAACTGCTTAAACAACACTAGAGTAGCTCAATAGCAACCATAGGTTGAAACCCAAAATGATACCTATTCAGCAAGCGAGGCTGTTGTTTATCCTTGTCCCCACTTTTATGATGAATGTTCCTCTGCTGCTCGTTATTTTTATCACTCTCTCTTGCCCAATCACGTTCACGCTTTCTTCCAATCAGAGGCTCAGTATCATCAACATTCCTATCATAATCCTGATATCTATCTTCATCCACATATCGATTTCCTGTACGATTGTAACCACGCATACGGTCATGACCTCTCTCCCGACTTTGGTCATATCCTTGCCATCTTTCTCGATGCCCCTCATTATGACGTGGCCTGTCATAATTATAATCTCTTCCACGATCTCTACCCACATCATCATCATCATCGATACTTCTCTCCAAATCATATCGCGAACTATCATGGTTAAAGTTTGATCTCCCACCACGACTCCTAACTTCATTCACCTTGACAACCCGTCCATCAATAGCCTGAATCAAAACTTTATTACATAAATAGTTTGAAAAATTAACTAAAATCTACGTAATAAAAAATATGTCTAAGAAATCCATTTGCATATAAGTTACAAACATGCATGAGATAGAAGGGAGGTGGGCACCTTGCCATCCATTTCATTGATTGCTTGTGTTGCCGAGCGAGGATTAGCAAAAGTAACAAATCCATAACATTTCCCTCCCACTGCACGGTCATTGATTATCTGGAAAAGTAATAGCATAATCTTTATTCTCCTAATAGTAATGACCAAACAAGAAAGCAGGGTAGACCAATCATCAGAAGTACATGAACAAGGTCAATATGAAATGCATGAAATCAAGATACAAATTTGACAGGAGGAAACAAAACCACTTTCCCATTTTTCTAATGGATTAAAACTGAAGCAGACATGAGACAACATACATATTAAAGAAGCCAGTATCATTAAAAATCAGTATTATAAAAAAACCACCAGAAGTCCTAAACACTGAATCTAAGAATCATGCCTATTAGAGAAAGTAAATCAATGGCTAGGAAAGAGTTTGGTCAAAATATTAAACAAATATGCTGCAATGTAAATTTATTTATCGATTTATACTTTAATTCATTACTATGTTAAATGTACAAGTAAGATTTGGTTTTGTCCTCATCCAAAAGTTAAAACTCAAGATCCATATATAGCACTAAAAGTCTCCATCAGGAAAAGAGTGGCAAGTTAATTGGTTTTTTAGTTCAGAAGATTTAGGTCATAGAAGACCTGTAAAGCTTCTTACTTCATAACCCAGATATCAAAATCGCGAATCCTCTATGTTTTTAAACATAGAGAAAGAAACATAAACCTACTATGTAGAAATAAAATGGATCTCTCAAAAAGTAGAAACAGCTAAATAACAGTGATCATGTATTGATATAGGCCTTATAAGGCACTTAGCAATAATAACCTAGACCAATACAAGAGCAACATGATAATTAGTTTTTTAAAAATAATTTGTTGATTCCCAATAGTTCCAATAAGTCATAAACTCCACCTAACAGGGAAGAACGTTGCATCTCTCTTTATTCAAAAGTCAGCCGTTGCATATAGACACACTAAACCATACAGCATCCCATTCACTTTCTAATTAAAACGTCCATACATCTCCACAGAGGGAATTCACTTCCACAACATATTCTCACAGTGACAGCCCCAAAAAAACAAGCCTTTTTTTTTTTTTTTTTCTAAAACGTGAGTAAAACTAATAAATAGCAAGAAATCCGAGTGAATCATGTACAAGAGAGATAATAAGGCCGATCCTAATACTCAAATTCAGCAAGCGTAAACAATAAAGGCAGAAATTGTAAATGCCGACGGATAAAGGCCTCAAAACTCACCGAGAAATCATAACAAGCAGAAGAGGAAAAGATACCTTGACAGCGACAACAGCGCCGTAGATGTAGAACACCCTTCGAAGCCCATCCTCGGTGATGTCGTACGGGAGACCGCCGACGTATATCGAGCTGTTGTCGTCTATCGTCATGCCCTCTCTCCACGATTGCTCCCTACTCCCTAGTCCCCCTGCTCGCTGCAATTGCATTTGCAACCGAATCTTCCACCATTATAGTACATGTGTGTATTATTTTTTTTATATATCTTTCTTATAGAAATAAAAATATATAAGTAATTTATAAATTAAATCTAAATCTAATATCAACCATCCGTTGTAGTCTAGTTGGTTAGGATACTCGGCTCTCACCCGAGAGACCCGGGTTCAAGTCCCGGCAACGGAATATTTTTTTATTTTTATTGTATCTATTTAAACTTGGATCAGGCCCATTTACCCAACGGGTCAAATTATTAACAGACCCATTTAATTTTACTTTTTAAAGGCCCATATAATCAAACGGGTAAAATCATTAACAGGCCCATTAATAAATCATTAATAATTATATATTTTATTGGGAATATTATTGTTACGTAAATTTAGTTTTTAATTTCTTTAAAAAGGGCTAAAAATGCATGAACCGCGAGTGTAGGTGTACACGGATAATGTACGTATCGTGTTTGTTGGAAAAAAGTTGTGTCGGTGGTGGGGGGTGTATATATTTAGGGGTGAGACTCTGGTTGACGCTCCTTGTATTTCGCGATCAGTCGCCTCTCGTCTAAATTGTTGTTCGTTTTCTCTCTCTCTCTCTCATTCCCATCCTTCTTCGTTCCGTGGAGGGATTTTTGTTCAAAAAGTTTTTTCCTTGTTTGATTGCTATTTTGTGGATCCTGATCGAATACCCGGACAGTTGAAGAAATTGTGAGTAGCGATTATGTCGTTTTGATTTTCAGCAAGGATTTTGTGTGTTTATTTTCTATTATTTTATTTTGTTTATGGTTTTTGATGACCTTATATTTTTGTTTTTTATTATGTGTTGGTGTTATGCGTGTGTGGCGTTTCTCTTGATGTTTCATGGCTGTGGATTCCGGATTTCTGTGTAAATTGCATTTATTGAATGTTATGATGTGGTTGGAATCGAAGGTAATTTAATCATTCATGATGTAAGCAGTTAGAATGTTCGTGGATCCGTGTGGATCTGCAAATGCTGGTGTTAGTTGATCTAATATTTGAAGATTTGGATGTCGTTGGTGTTTTAAGTTTTAACTGAGATCTGATTGTCTGATATAGATTATTGATCGGTAGATAGATGCCCTTTGATTTTTCTACTGTTTCTATTTGTTTAGTAATGAACCTTTTTCGGCAATGAAATTTCTGATTAAGAAATTAATGATGTGCCCTCTGAGTTGCCTTGGGATGGTAACCATGGTTCAATAATTATTCTTGTAGGTGCACTTTGAATAGTACATGCGTTGGCATCTGGATTCTGGATTACTTCTAATGTAAAAATCTGGTGATTATGACTTCACTTTTTTGTTTACCAGATATTAAGCATGATGCTATACAGTTTGGACGTTTTATGAAGAATCGCCATATTAAACAGTTGTTTGTGTAGAATCAATTAGTTATATCAGACAAGTGTTTAGAATTTCTATGGCTTTATCTGTTGTTAAATTTACCTTTTTGTTTTATATGGAAGATTTCAGCTAGTATTAATTAAATATTTGACGAAGAAAAACGTTCCTAGACTTTGGTACTTTGCAGAAGTAGTTACTATATCCTATCTGTGTTTGAAATTACTCTGGATGCCATGTTCTGCATATGTTGAAATTGCTCTGCTGTTTACTCGTGCAGATATGATGCATTATTTTATTGTTTACGTTTTTGTATCAAAACATCACTTTTTCTAAATTGTTGTATTTTGTACAAGCAGATAATTATATCATATGGAAGTAAGATTGCTGGTTCTGCATCTGTAATTAAGTTTGCCTTTGTTGTTAATTCGTGCAGATATAATCTGAAATGGCGACATTCAAGCCCAAAAATATCCTCCTCACTGGAGGTGCCGGATTCATTGCTTCACATGTTGCAAACCGGCTCATCAGAAACTATCCCGAGTACAAGATTGTTGTGCTTGACAAACTTGATTACTGTTCTAATCTCAAAAATCTGCTCCCGTCTAACTCCTCTCCCAACTTCAAATTTGTCAAGGGGGACATTGCCAGTGCAGACCTTGTCAACTACCTTCTCATTACTGAGAACATTGACACTATAATGCATTTTGCAGCCCAGACTCATGTTGACAATTCTTTTGGAAACAGTTTTGAGTTCACCAAGAACAATATTTACGGTACCCATGTTCTTCTGGAGGCCTGCAAAGTTACCGGCCAGATTAGAAGATTTATCCATGTTAGTACAGATGAGGTCTATGGAGAGACTGATGAGGATGCTGTTGTTGGAAACCATGAGGCCTCACAACTCCTTCCAACAAATCCCTACTCTGCAACAAAAGCTGGGGCGGAAATGCTTGTCATGGCTTATGCTAGATCTTATGGGTTGCCTGTCATCACCACCCGAGGGAACAATGTTTATGGCCCCAATCAGTTTCCTGAGAAGCTAATTCCCAAGTTCATCCTTCTAGCTATGAGGGGGAAGAAACTTCCCATCCATGGAGATGGCTGCAATGTGCGAAGTTACCTTTACTGCGAGGATGTTGCAGAGGCCTTTGAAGTCATTCTTCACAAGGGAGAACTTTGTCATGTTTACAACATTGGGACAAAGAAGGAGAGGAGAGTCACAGATGTTGCCACAGACATATGCAAACTATTCAACATGGATCCAAAAGAGAACATTCAGTATGTGGAGAACAGACCCTTTAATGATCAAAGGTACTTCCTTGATGACCAAAAGCTCAAGAATCTGGGTTGGGCCGAGAGGACGACATGGGAAGAAGGGCTGAAAAAGACCATGGAGTGGTACACAAACAATCCTGACTGGTGGGGCGATGTTTCTGGTGCATTGTTGCCTCATCCGAGAATGCTGATGATGCCTGGTGGAATTGAAAGGCATTCTGATGGATCTGAGAAGTGTACTTCATCTGGTAACCCTGAGTTCACCACAAATTCCAACCAGAATAAAATGTTGGTACCGCCTCCCAAGAGTCCATCATCACAGAAATCTTCCATAAAATTCTTGATCTATGGCAAGACTGGATGGATCGGTGGTTTGCTCGGGAAATTGTGCGAAAAACAGGGCATTCCCTATGAATATGGAAAGGGCCGTCTCGAGTTTCGCACACAGCTTTCTGCTGACATCCTTGCTGTTAAACCAACCCATGTTTTCAATGCTGCAGGTTTAACTGGTAGACCCAATGTCGACTGGTGTGAAAGCCATAAGATGGAAACGATCCGTACCAACGTGGTGGGTACATTGACCCTGGCTGATGTATGCAAAGAGCATGGGCTCCTTCTGATGAACTATGCCACTGGATGCATATTTGAATATGATGCTTCGCATACTCAAGGTTCAGGAATTGGGTTCAAGGAGGAAGACAAGCCCAATTTCATTGGCTCATTCTATTCGAAGACAAAAGCAATGGTAATAATCTTCTTCTCTCTATCATGTCTTTGCACTTGCCTCCCAATTTCAACTGTTTTCTTCTCTCTATCATGTCCTCATATTTATATGGCAATTCATTTTCTGAATCAGGTTGAAGAGCTCTTGAAAGAATTCGACAATGTGTGCACCCTGAGAATCCGGATGCCAATATCCTCTGACCTGAACAATCCTCGCAACTTCATCACTAAGATCTCAAGGTACAACAAGGTTGTCAACATCCCAAACAGCATGACTGTCCTGGATGAGCTTCTCCCCATCTCGGTCGAGATGGCCAAGCGCAACCTCCGGGGAATATGGAACTTCACTAACCCTGGCGTTGTCAGCCACAACGAAATCTTGGAGATGTACAAGAAGTACATGGATCCGGGTTTCAAATGGACAAACTTCAGTTTGGAAGAGCAAGCAAAGGTAATTGTTGCACCGAGAAGCAACAATGAGTTGAATGCCACCAAGTTGAAGAAAGAGTTCCCGGAGTTGCTGTCGATTAAGGAGTCGTTGATCAAGTACGTTTTCGAACCTAACAGAAAAACCTCTGCATAGTTGTTTTTTCATATTATATATCTATGGTGAGCTGATTCTGCTGCATTCTTTCTGGTTGTCGTATATGATCTGCATCAGTTAGTTTTAGATTAATGCCATGCTTACTTAGCTTTCGGCATGCAATTTTCAATTCTTTTTAGTAGAAAATTTTATTAGATTCAAATTTTTTACTATATATTATCATAGGTTGAGGAAGATTGATCTGATTTGTTGTTGGTTTTGTGTCCTTGTGCTTGAAAAAAAATGGAGTTGATGTGTCAATTAATTTGTATATGATGAATATGTATTGTAAATTTCTGTAACTTTCTATTTGTATTGTATTGTGTATATATGGCTTCTTCAGAAATTAAGGATATCGTGTGCGTGCGTGGATGGACTTCGAAAGACCTACAATAATATTAAACGTTTTCACAAAACGAAATAAAAACAATCTATAAATTTAACAATAATGAAACGGGGAAAGGACCATCACAATCAAATTTGGTACATTGCACATTATAGATTTGCATCTAAAATGTATAAAACAGCATGCAGCCAAACGAAAGGCCTCAACTAAAGACTAGTACTACTACTACTACTACTACTACTACTACATACGTAACTTGTATATATAGCAGGGGTTGCAAAAACTTGTGAATAATGAAATAACACTAGTTCCGGAATGGCGCCGAAGATTCGGCCAACTCGTTAAGAAAGGCAACAACTTCATCCGAGTTAGTGAGAAGATACCTCGCATTCGTTCGAGTGCGTCCCACAGCACACGAGAAGTAGTTCTCCTTCTTCAAATCCAGCACATTCCAAGTAGTGTTGTTTTCAGAAGACGGTCGCCTGTGGTGCTGGCTGCCCGAGGCGTGGTTGTTCGATTTCTTGTCATGGTTATTTCCATGGTGCTGCGTCTGCGCCTGCTGATTCTTACTCTGTGGCTTGGAATTGCTTCGCCCTGATGGAACCTTTGCTGATTGCTTTTTCTCAAGGGAGTGCTTGATCGCCTCTGTTACTTTGGTTCTTGGTAAACCTAACGAATCCGGAGGGAGCTCTGGCTCAAAAAATGTGTACACATCCTCATCCTACAGGGAAACACATATCAATACGGCGTCAAATTAGCATATCATCAAGCAAATATTGTCGACCTTGTAATGTATAACTAACATCCATCCAATACTAAGAAATATAGCAGAAAAGAATCACATTGCATTACACCCGTTAATACTTGAGTATTCCGTAGACGATAAAATTTTATTAGAAAGCAAATTCTTTGCAGCACGAAACAAGGATGATTAATGATATATGGAGAAGTGAATATAAGTTTGTGTTTGTGTACCTTGCCCAAGAAATGTCCAATGCACAAAACGTAGTCAATTGGCGAGCTGATGGCTTTACTGTGAACGATTTCTCCTAATATCCTGTCAATAGCAGCACCCTATAGATGGAACAATAAATAACTTATTAGTGGCTGCTCGTCAAAGTTCTGCAAATATATATAGATGGCATAGTGCGTTATTGAGAACTCATTACCTTTGTGACACCAACGGCTCGCACCTCGACTGAACGGCTTCCTTGGACAACATCAACAGATGAATTTGAAATTGGACCAGTCCAGAGATGTTGCAGCATGTCTCTGGCTTGCAATCTTCCGAATTCAATGTCTTAAATTACAGGGAAAGAAAGAAGTAAAATTTTAGAAACAGGAAGGAAGAAATGTTAAATTAGGTTCTTTCAGGCTCCAGTATCAGGAACATGTTACCTGCATACTTGTAGTTCCATACAAGCGATGTTTCTCGTCGTTCAAAATGTGATCTTGGGGTCCTTTCGGTGAAATACTCGAAAACATGCTGGAATGGTTGTTCAATGCACTGAGTAATTTTATGATTATATATTGACAATATTATTATAATGAGAAGAACAGTCAGTCCTGATTATCAAATAGTTTGCCATACCTTTACACTGTCAACCCAATCCATATTCAAGTGCTCGGGCATTGTTGTCATCCATTCTCCATTCGTAGACCTTAGAAACATACCATTCTCTGCTGCCAACCACATGTTGTAGTCCGCAAAGTTCTGCAGAAGTGATTGGTTTAGATAGTACAACAGGTAATGAAGAAGGAAAAGGAAGCTGGGAAGGAAACCTCATCTAGGACCGTTCGGTCACTTCCACTAAGGACCACAATTGTTGTATTTGGGTCGTTGCAAAGCATGGTCAGAGGTCCTTTCAACTCCGGGTGCAATTTAAGCTCCATTTCTTTGATTTGGTCTCCCCTTCTTCCAGGAGTGTCGATTGGTTCGGTTAGTGTGGCATTAAAACCCTGACAATTATAAAGAAACGAGTGTAAGAATTGCATCGATACCTAAAATAAGGACACTGGGAATCGGAGGTAGACATAGGAGCAAAGGCAGGTTATTTTTAACTTTTAATGTAATTTATGAGATAACATCCTGCTCTCAGTTCATTGACGTGTAATGGAACAAGTCTTTTAATCCTACAATAAATCAAAAATCACTTATCCCTTGGTCTACTATCAAGAATAAATTGATCATTATGTGCAAATTATAACCTGAAAATAACTTACTGTAAACAAGGCCAAACGCCTCTGGTAAGTGTTTAACAGCAACCAAACTGATGCAAGAAAATGAAAATAATAATATATATAATCATACATCAGGTGAAATTTTGTGGTAATTTCCACCAAGCAAGATGGAAGGTAATTTTAACGTGTTTGATTGAGTAGAATCTATGCATATAATTGTTGATTACTACATCTTGCTAGCATGGGTATTTGAATGATGAATTATTGTCTCTAAATGATCTATGCAAATTGATTGTGCTGCACCCCCTACTATTCCGACTCCTTGCTAGACCAACATTATCATCATATATTCAAAAATCCCCACCCACCCCAACTCACTTGGAAGGGAACTACAGATACAGAGATGCCACCTCTGAATTCTACAGGTACCTGTCTGGTTTTAATAGGTGTTTTCCATCACCACTAAACAATGAGACAATAGAAGCATAGATTGTCTGATAAAAAGAAATAGAAGCATAGATTGATATGAATCTGGCTTTTGGTTAAAAATACAAAGCTACTCATATGTTCCCTGGGGATGCTAGAATATCTACTTTGAGATATTGCACTTAAGAGGAGAGTTTAAAATACATAAGAGCAAAAAAATGACACTTTGGTTGGATTCAGGAGAAAGATGAGTACTAAATTAAGAGTTCACAGAGTTAGTGAGATGTTGTGTTTGAAGTATATGATAATATATGATGGATAATTTAGAGCTCCAAACCCATATGTTTCATGAGAAATGAATATATAAATGTACAGAGGTTCATTGCTACTTATTTTGGGATCAGAAAAGAAATGAATATATAAATGTATAGAGAGGTTCATTGCTACTTCGTTTGGTATCACAAAGTTGCAGGCGGTTGACATTCACCCTAAGCAATTGAGTGCTGAATCACTCTAACATATACAATAATGTAATAAGTTGGCATAATTACTACCCCATGCATCGTAGCAGGAAAATCAATGTGGAATTTGTTTCAAGGAAACACAAATTACCTGTTTAATTAACTTCTATCATAAATCAACAAACACAATACTTGAGGCTCAATAAAATTAACGTACAAGCAGTTGTCAAATTGCCGTTTTTTAGCAGAAAATCCAATTGAGAGGTTAAAAGTTGTTTGGAAATAGTTATCAGCCAAATATAGGCTCTTTGAAAAGCTTTAACAAATGGATATTATGTTGCTTTAAATCTCATTAGTGCAGAACCACCAATGGAAAGGAATGTAATTACTCCATCTCTCCAAATTGAAATTTAAAACTGAACGGGAAAAGTAGTCTGTACCAGTATAAGCAACCGATTACTAGACTGCAAGTAGTGCTGGACAGCATCACTGACGACAAGTGGTGGTGGAGATTTTCTGATTCTCTGCTGGGCTTCGATAACGGTATCATTCAGTTCACTGCAATCATAAGCCATATTATTGACCTTACAAAATACCTCACTGTGAAATAAATCATTGTAATGTCAGATTCCGGATGGGTTTTTCACTTAAGGTTAACTATTGGGATTCAGGAATTTCTGAGATGAACCAGAACAGGACAGGAGGGGACTGGGGAAAATATTTTATCCTGGTTTAATTTATGAAACAGCATTAGACGATCAAAAGTTGTCCTGTCCCATCTAGCACCTACCCCTAATTATGAAAATTAAGTCAAATCCACCAGGTACATCAAGATGAACCTTGTTCATTTTACGCACCTTACAAAGAATTCAGCCCATTGTTGGGCAGTATGTGTTGTCACATGTTCAAAGTTATGCCGATGACGTTTTTCTCTTTCATCAGCAGGCATATTCAAAGCTTGGCCTATAGCAGCAGCAACTTCTGTGATGTTCCAAGGATTTACAAGAATTGCTCCAGCACCAAGGGACTGTGCTGCTCCAGCAAACTACAGATATAGAAGAATAATTATGAATATGATAAAGAAGATGATAAAATAGCAGCTACAGTGGAAAAAGCAGATTGGTTTCACATGTAAATGAACGGAAAAATGAAATGCATATATTTACCCACTAAAACATAAAAAAGTCTCAACCAAAAGAAAAACTAAATTTGAAGGGGGGGTGTGTATCACTAGAAATAGCCAAGAAAAAAAATATTACTCAGATGCTGCCAATGTGAGGAGTATCAAAACAACTTTTATGACATCAAGAGGAAACATACAGCTACCTCCAACAATTCTGGTTGGTTAAATTATTCAACAGAGAAGTAGGTGCAAAATTAAGTTGAAGCGCATGAAATTACTTCGCTGAGGATGAGAACCCCTCTTTTGGAATCTTGGCACGCCACAAACTCATAGCTGACGAGATTCATTCCATCCCGTAGAGATGTGACCAGTGCTACATCTGATGAACAAGTCAACAGCCAAGATGTTAGTTGAATTCTTCAGTCACATTTCAAAACTGATACTGAATGATATCAAGGACTGAATTTAAACGCATGCATATATACTTGGAAAGAACAAACTAAAAACATGAGGTGGGCTCTTTCTGCTTAATTAATCTTGATTCAGCGCCGCATGCCTAACACAATATGGGAATATCGAAGAATCAACGTTATTATATAACAGCTTCATTGGGACTATGTTCATGAATTTAAAGCTCCCCACCTTTGACGTGGCTTAACATACCAAGATAAGTATTGTATGGTTTAAGAATGCTATGGCTCTTCTGGGTAATCTCTTTTATATTACACCACAACATTGGAGGCTACAATTGATATGAAAAAACAAGAAAATAATGTTCACTTTACCGGTAACAGAATAAAGTGCACACAAGCCATGGAAGTCGAGGGACCGATCCTGCAGAACAAAGGCAAAGTTTCTTTAACTATCTGAAGGAATGTATCTGAAATTCATTGTCTAGACTTCAGTTACATGATAAGAAGTAGATAACTATCATTTCACAATAAAAAGACAGGCAGGTATGGATAAATAAATCAATTAATAAATACAGATAGATAGAGAGAGTATGTGCTAACAATTGCAACTATATCTAACAAGTTACAGTCCTCAAGAGAAACTATAATAAGTGCAAATGCTGAAGAACTTCCTTTGATAAGCCTAAATCAATCCCAAGAGAAATTAATCAAATACATGCATGCATGTGGGTATAACTTAAAAGGAGATGAGTGCAGCGAAATTGCCAACCAGATGGTGAATGGGAACAGCAGTCAAACTTCCAAATCTGCCATTGATCCTTCCAACAATTTCGTGAACCTGGCTTGTAAGTTTTTGATCTAGATATAGATGAAAAAAGAAAAACCAGATTAGGTTCCAATATCCAAGGGAGGGGCAGAGGGAAACGGGGAGAAAATTGAAGTAAAATTACACAATACTAAGATAAGATCGTACACTCGGGAACGTCTGTCCTCGTAGGCACAGCAATTTGTAGCAAAACAACCTTGTCACGCCAGTATGGGTTTTCCTCCAGAAATTTTTCAAATGCCAGTATCTTTTGAGGGATCCCTTTTATCATATCAAGACGATCTACACCAAGCATTACCTGTAGGAAGATAAATAGTTAAATACCTCACATCAATTGAACAGAATAAAAAATTTTTAGAACCAACTACATCAATATGTAGAACACTGATTAGTGTTGTATAAATCTCTAACCAATAACTGAATTAAGTAAAGATGGAACTAGATTTGTCAGAGGATACAAATAGTCATATCTTGTCAGTTTTTGCTCCTGAACAGAAGAACCATCCAACAAAGTTTTATGAGGACAGGAAAACAACCCCGAGCACTTTTGAGCTCAATTGAGAAGGAAGAAGGGGTGACTAAGAACAAACCTTTCTTCCAGCAAATCTTTCTTTTAGTTCTCTAATGTTCTTCTGAACATCAGTAACATCAAGAGCACGGATGAACCTCTCAGAATCAATTCCTATAGGGAACTGCTTTCACCAGATAAAGAAGAAAATATATTAGTATCGAGATCATAACAAGTAAATTATAAGGCAGTCATTCTTTGATAGTTGTCATGCATTGCTTTTAAGTGTAATTGTACAGTATATGAAATAGGATATGCTCCCAAAAACAAGGGTAATATGAAATATACCGCAGCTACACGTGTTACTCTCCCTTGATCCTCTACTCCTTCCGGAGTTCCTTCAAGTCCAAGAATACGAGTACAAGCACTCACAAAGTGTCTTGCATAATCATATGTGTGGAAGCTGGAGAGAAATCCAAGTTATAATGAGTAAGAAGTCCCACATGCGACTAAGAGAAGGAAGATGTCAGGCTCATTCCAATAAAACAAAACCAACAATCCTTGCACATGGTAAAAGATGTCATGAAATAGTAATACAATAATTGAGACTTTCTTTACTAAGAATAATGGAACTTTAGAAATAGTGTCTAGTTTCTAATGGACCACATAACAAATAATAAATATTTAGTCAGCAGGCTCTTGAACTAAGTAACACACATGCATGCATTATCTACTGATATCTGAACAATCGCAGCATTGTAAAGCTAGGGATTTACAATTATATCCATTATAACCAATAGGCATATGTTAGATTTGTGGCTACTAATAGGAACAACAAGATTAATTACCCCACTAAATCAGCAGCTAGAACCGCATGCAACAGCTCAGATCGAGATGGCAAAGTCCTGTGAATTTCCGAGGATGGGAATGGCGTATGCAGAAACCATCCAACTTTCATCTTACTGTCATGATCCTTCAAATACTTTGGAAGAAACATTAGGTGGTAGTCATGACACCAGACTACATCACCCTCTTGATAATGTTGGTAAACAACATCAGCAAACATTTGGTTTGCCTTTTTATATGCTGTAAACTGTGACTGAAAACTCCTGGTCGTAGCAAGACGGTCTTCTTGTGGAAGTCCAAGATAATGAAACAGAGGCCATAATATATTGTTGCAATAGCCGTTGTAGTACTGATGGACAATCTCTTCATCAAGGAAAACAGGAATGCACCTCTGGATTGAGTGGAAAGCATACGTGAAACATAGATAATAAGCAAATAAAAATTAAGGAATCAAATGAATATATCCAAATGATATTTCCAAATAAGGAAGGTACAGATGTACAAAACATGTGGAAAGTCAATGAATGTCTCACCTTCTCTGCTAGAGCTCTAGTGAGTGCCTTTTGCCCAATCTCATCGGGTACATTGACACCTGCCCAACCAATCCATCGCGCCTCAAACTCCTTAACACCTACATTGGGTGACACTTGGAAGCATCAGGTGGTGAGAATGCACCTTGTTAATGCAATTAATAATATGACCCATACTGAAAACTTAGAGAGCACATACTCGTTGGTATAACAGAGAATCCTCACCTAAAAGTGCGCTGACTAGACCTCCTGCACTTATCTCTAGTGACCAAGAATCCTCTCCTCTCCTCACTGCCGACACAGGGAGTCTGTTTGCAACTACTAGCAATCTTTGTCTGGTTGGCCTCCCATCAGACCTCTCCCCCTCATTAAATGTTCGGACAGCTCCTTCTGAATTCTGTTCCACGCTGGAAGTTCCAGAGATGTCATTTTCGGAGACATTGATTCTTCTAACGTAATCATTTCCATAAACTGCAGGCGGAGTTCTGTTGTTTCTTCTGAGCTCTCTTTCTCTCAAAAGTCTCGCAGTTCGGGTATCGGGAACTTGTGGGTGGTTGTTATACTTGTTCCCTTGCATACCGGCAGTTCACAAACGACTCCAAAATGGACTTCAATACAGGTCAAAAGTGCTGGCAAGCAACCCCCTGCATCTCAATAGCAACAGATCAAGGAGTCACTTCAAAACACTCTCAAGAATGACGATAATCCATGATTGCATGACTGTTGTAGAGAAGCAATAAATATACAAATTCAGGAAAGCAATATTGTTTCTCATTCTTCAATATAGTTTCTTATCACGTGTATACCAATCACAATTAGAAGTAAACAATCCCACACGGTTGGGAGAATGTGATTAATACAATTGCCTAAAACCGAAAGAGTTCCATTAGCACCACTTTTTCATAGCCACAAAATCGATTCCATACTGAGTTTCAATGCAGCAACAGGAAACAGTAATCAAGCACGCAGCAACACAAACAAAAATACACATAGAATCAGTGTAAGAACTCAGTGCCCTCTGCCAAAATTCTGCAAATGAATACAAACATAAACACATTGCACGCAAGGAAATCACGAATCTTGAGTCAGATACAACCCAAAAATTGTCAGCACCAATTCCAAGTGAATTACACAGCACAAATGAAACTACGTTGAACACTAAAAACCCATATCCACATAAGCGATGATCAAGAAAGCACGGAGAATCCAGAGAATTGGAAAGAATAGGAATCGATTGCATTTAAAAAATATAAAAATAAGAAAGGCAATGCGAGGAAAACAAAACTAATCGGCTTACCGATTTGAGCCCCAAAACCCTCTCAGAAACCGAGAGTGAAGATCACAACGCATACAGAAAAACCAAAAACGAAGAAAAGGGGCAGAAGCCAAAGCGGTGGTGGTTGAAAGATTCTCCGGGTGGCAGAGCGAGAGCGTCGCCAGATGTGAAGAGAACGCTAATACGACACAAGGTCGTGTCAGCTTCACGGGGGGGTTGGGGGTGGGTATGTAGAGACTAGAGAGACTCACAGCCATGCAGCAGAGGAAACCCACAGGGCAGGAATGAAATTTAACCACCTATTGCTCTTTCTCTCTCTCTTCCTTCTTTCTCTCTCTCGTCTTAATTCATAGTATTTCATACTACACTTGCACTACCAGTTAAAAAAACAAAACCAAAACAACAGGAAATATACCTCAAATTCAAATCCATTATTATATAAGCCTAATCAGCAGTCTTGCTTACGCCAAGAACAAGAAAACGCAGGGACACCGTCCGCGTGTTTTGGCTGCCAATCATCCCTGTGCGCCCCCCATGGAATATTGCAGAATTTAGGATGCTGTCTGCGCCCGATAGCGATGTCGTGGTGGAATGAGTTCACTCTCTATAAGTTTGTTTGAAAACAAAGCTACTCATCAATCATCAAGATATTATTTTTGTTACTATTACTGTTAGTTAAGAAATTTACAAAGGATCTTTCTAGAATTTCTTTTAAATCTCGAAAATAATTGGAAAGTTTAGGTAGATCTATAGAATATATACTCTCAGGTGCAAGGAAAGGTGATCGATTGCTGTAATAGTTCAATGATGGCGAATAAGAGGTGGGTCCGAAAATGGGATTCTATTATGCGACCGAATCCTTAAAAGCTATAAATTATTGGTGTTCTTGATTGGTAATATTCGTCCTAGCATAAACTCCATAGATATTTTGCTAGAACAACTTATAAGGTCTATAAACTTTTAATGTTCAATTTCCAGAAGATATTGGATTGAGGTGGTAATCAACTGGTCCTCTACTATCTGCTCAATATATGAAATCAAAGGATTTGTTTACTTTTATTTTAAATACAATGTAATATTTTATATAAGAATTGAAGGTGTGCAATAAAAATATTTTGTTTATATTTAGTATATATAATATATACTCTAATTCATTAATAAAAATTAACAATTCAACATAAAACTATCACTTTTTATATTATTAACTCTCTTTTTTACTTAACAAAAATATTAAACTAAAATGCTAAATAAATACACTCTTAGTTTAAAGTATCCAATATGGTAGATTATATAATATAAAAATAAAAAAATAATGTTAATAACATAAATGAGCAAAAATATACATAGCCTTATCTATGAAACGCTACTCTCTAATCTTATTGTTTTCAATAAAATTAGACATAAGCATTAATTAATAAAATCGTGATCAACATAATTAAAACAATGATGAGTATGACAATAATTGTATCAATATTGATCCATCCATGAAATGAAATACTCAAAAGATAGTATTTTTCATTATTAAGTTGAACATTGAAAGCCATATTTGAAAGCCTTAAATACTTTTTTTCTTTTTTTTAATTCTACTTCAACAAGTCCAACTTTATTTTATATTTAATCCCTTGTTTCTTTCTTTCATTTGAGTTTATTTTAAACTCTACCTAGCTAGTCAAATTGTTTTATTTTCTAGTTCATGTCAGATCATAAAAGCAGGAGGCATAAACCACAGCAAAATAACACAATTTGATTGATGAAGGTAAATTGGAAGCAGAATGTGTTGGGGAATTAATTGCATGTATTAATGATGTAATGTTGCATATCAAACGAATAAGTTTTTAGTGCATACTTAATTAGAAATGCTATACAGAGATATATATATATATATATTAATGTTAGTTAATACTACCTCAGATACTTATATTAATGTTAAAATCTGGAGTAATTAATAGTGAGTAATACATTTTGGTCCATGGAGATGGTCTGACTGACAGTACGTCATAGATATGACAGAATATTATGGGCCCACAAATCCTACTTTGTGGTAGATTTTGATTCCTCTCTCGTTCTAATTATTATGATTTATGAAGCGACGAGCGTGCAAATATAAAAAGATTTGGTTTTCATATACTCCATATCTTATTCTATATTATGAAAAATATGTCATATTTATTTTATAGTTAAAATATCTAAAACATTATATTTAAATGTATTGTTTTTAAAATAATTTAAAACGTCATAATTCTATAACAAATACTTAGACGCAACCTTCATCTTTAATTTCTTTAGCAAGGTCATTTTCAAATATAAATACAGTACATACAAATAAATGAATTAATTTATGTCACATCAATTTTCTACGAATCAATAATTATTAATTTCGGGATATGCAGTTATGTGCTACCAAAAATTCGTGTATCTCATATCAATTTTAGAAAATTATTAAATTATAGTGTATTTTATAATTAACTTAATCAAGATTATCAATTAACACCAAATCTATGAAGTTAATTTTAATGGAATGTTCGGTTAGTTGTACATGCATGTGTTCAGATAGGGAAAAAATTAAGTTCAATACTGAAAATGTATTTCTATACATATATCATGCTCATTCCAATTTCCAATAATGTGTACATATATTGTAATATAGGAAACTCAATTGAAGCTAATGGTAAATTTTTTAGCTGTAGTGATTCTAGAAAAAGCTGATACCATTTCTAAACTGTTATTTCCTATTCCTATTGAATCAAATACAGTTCTGAAATATTAGATTAGATTAGATTTTATATAAATAATCCTAAATTGAAAACAAACATTGATTCAAACACATATATCATTTGAATTCAAATCCTTAATTCTAAATCCTAAATCTTAATTGGATTGGGATGCAATTCAAAAAAGTTTATGTGGCCATATCTAGCAATCTCTGGTTGGATCCAACATTCAGTAGTTGAATATTAATGATTTGAAGAAAGAAGAAACTAGTAGGATGGAGATGGGAGGGGGAACAGAAAAGACCCACATGCCTGCCAACAGCAAGTTGGAGACATGTGATTACTTCATGGGAAAGTTCAACAAGGCAACACCAGCGCCAGGCAACCTCGGATATTTGTAGGCAAGCAGACAGGCAAACCACACAAATTGAAGCTAGCTAGGATTACAACTCAATGGCAGCAGCCACGTTATAGCTCTGTTTGTTTCTGGGTTTTTAATTTAGATTTTATTATTCACTATTTTTTTTAGCAAAAATTATCAAATCAAATTATTATTTTTTTAAATATTATATTAATAATTTACTTGGACTATATACATTATGTGAAATATTAGATCAAGTATTATTAATATATATATAAAATGCAGACTTCCAGATTCAATTTTGCCTTGGTGAGGGTGACTTTTGTGACGCCAACTAAAGGGGGAGAAGAAGAAGTCACAATAAATCTGTGGTAGCTTATTTATTACGTTTATGGCAAAGGACAGATGTACAGCAAAGCACTGTAGAATATATATCACATGGTGTGCAACACTATTAGACAGGTAGGGCCATTGCGATTCTATGAATGCCTTAAAGCACACTTCAATCGTATACACTAATAAAAAAATATTTGGAATATTTCTTTTCTATAGGATTCCCTCAAGCAAACTACACGTCCTTAATTAGTCATACCATGAGGCAAAGACCTGTGCTTAATTCGGATTGCAGAAGCTTTTTCAATAAATAATATGTATATATATGTACTGTGCACAATCTATAAATATACTTTGTAATTTATTTTTTTTAAAGTCAAATTTATACCCAAAATAATAAGTGCAAACAAATATAACTCTTGTGTTAATATGTGCTAATTAATAGTTATATTTTATGAGTATATAAATATTATATTTCATGCAAGATGCTATATCCTGTGTGAATATATTATTTTCATGTGATATTAATTTATGTGCTACATTTGTATTTGTAGTATACTAATATAAATTATATGTTGTTAACTTATGATTCATGTATTATTCATTATATTTGAGTATTGTCCGCACAACAACTATCATCTTTAGAGGTTATTGTTGATTCTAAATATTTGTATTTTATGTGGATACTTAGGATTTTTTAACTTTTAAAATTGTGTTAGATATTGTGATTTTTATCATTCACATTAATTAAAGTAATTTTCTACATATAAATATTGATGTGTTGATTTTGATTTTTTTTTTTTTTTATCTAATTTTATTACATCCTTAAAATTCAATAATGATGAGAAATTGTCAGAGGCCATTGAATATTATTTTTAGTTGCTGTTTTAGAAAATTCACAATAAAGAGTAAGAACCATATAACTAACTACTAAGGCCAGGCTTCAAATGATCTTATTTGTTGGAGAATGTCAAGCTATAGCTGTAAATGTAATTATGCACAGGATCCAATCTTGAGTTTCATTTTATTTTATTTTTTATTTGCCATCATATAATTTTACCATTGATGAAGGACAAAGAATGAATATCACTGGCTTTATTATATCTAATCAAATTATTTATGGTTAAAGCTATTATAGTATAATTTTGTGTGTGTCTACCGAACAAGCACGACTATAAAAATCTAGACTCAATCTACATCATATTGTATCGATATTTCTGTCACTATATGTTATTGATTCAAGAAACTCCTAGATAGGAATCGAATATTTGTACAGTATACATGAATTAAGCCTATAATATAAAAATAAGGTTACAGGCGACTGGTTCAAGAAAAGGAAATTAGAGACAGGTTCATGCATTTGAGCATTATGTGGATAACTACAACACTTGTTAGATTCTTGTACATCAGCTCAAACCAATTGTCAGTAAACAGACAAAGTTCCAAATATTAAAAAATGATTCACACACTACGTACCCTGCTATGCTCAGAAATTTTGATTATTCCCCATGCACGAATTTGTGCTTTACAAACTCATCTTCATGAACTGAATTAGATGCATATTGCATGTTCAATTCAGTTGATCACACAAGTATAGTCTACGTGTGTTGGATGGCTTTTTTATACAAATACTACTCATGTTCGTTATCTATGGAAGATTTATAATCTTATGTGGAATTTAAATTGTTACTTTTAAAATTTTGAGCATTGGTCATATGCTTTCTACAATGATGTTTCAAAATGAATTAAGAGTTATAGAGCTGTTCAAAACACTGCTTATTGGGAGTAAAAGTTTAAGAAAAGGTAAGGGAGTGTCAAGAATCCATCATGAAATGAAGATTGGAAATAATAAGAATATTCTCTTAAGCTATTTTTGTTGGTGATTATTTTAAGAGTATTGTGAGGGGAGATTTAAGTGGAATATATTAGTAGACATGTCACACAGTTTATATTGTATAGCCTATATATTTTTCTAAAACATGTATGTATATGTGTATATATATATATATATGGGTTGAAATGATCGACTTGAATAAACAAGCTCTCTATCTGAACATACTTTACTATTTTAATACAAAAGTTTAACATTGCCGTAAACATATATAGCTAATTTTGTTTGTTCATAGGTTCACTTGTGTGACCTCTCTTGCTATATAAGACTAGTATCCCTTAAGAATTTCTTAATTAAGCTTGAGTTTTTTAATATGATTTATTCAAAAAATTAGAAATGAAGTCCAAATTAAAAACTTTAATATTGATTGCTCGTTAACACGCCAGGGCTAGCTAGCTAAGTCCAAATTAAAACTTTAAAGTTTGTTTAAAGTTGGGTAGGTTTATAATTAGGTTTGATGTTTGAAGATAATAAAATATTAAAATTAAAATTAAAATTAAAATTAAAATATAGTTTTGATATACTACAAATAAATATTGAATTTGGAATTTTGAATGAAATTTAAAATTTTTATGCAATATATATTAATTTGATTTAATAATTAAAAAAAGAGTGATACATACTATGCTCTCGAAACTCTCTTTCTCAATTTCAAAATGATAACTTCACAAATTTATCATTTTTGTTTGGTGGGGCTATTTCCAATCTTATATATTTGTCTCTTCTAAATAAATATATTAAAAACTTTCTAGGTTCTTTTCAGAAAATAATTTATGTCAACATTAGTCATACTTAGATATATATATAAATATATTCTTTATTTATATTATATAAAAATTAGCATTCTCTAAATAATTAGTAATATTTATGTTATACATCGTATCGATATATAAAAATACATATTTTATATCTATTTTTGATTAAATATATTTAATAATAAATCTAAAGATCATCCAAACAAACACCAAATTTATAACTATTAAACCAACCTATACATAAAAATAAAATTGAACCTACTAATTTTATCACAACAATACTCTGGAATTGTTTATGAACATACTAGACTGTTTACTTCTTTTAGTGAGGCATAGTTAGTATGAGTCAGTAAATTATGATATCACCTTCAAACAAAAAATCCCATACTGCCCATCACGAATGCCTATGGCTGTCTGCCTGACCCACAGCCATCGAAACTCTAAACAATTTGAGTTTTAAATTAGACGGTAATCAGCATCATCATCATTACAAAATATGTGGCTAATTTAGTAGAATCATGATTACAATAATATAACCGAGAGGGGATTAGGTAAACACGTTTAACGAATTTAGGAATTTTAAATGGTTAAATAAGCATAATGAAGCACACGTACGCAACAACAAGGCACACTTCATCTTCGATCAATAGAAAATAATTTGCTAAAAATAAAATCAAACACATATCAATAAATCGCCATCAAATTCATCAATGAGAGAACAATCAGCACAGTAACAGCATTGAATCACCAAAAACACGGAGTTCATCGAAAACAAAGCAGTTACGATTTAACAACTAAAACCTAGTTCAATCTCCACAGCCATAGACACGAGTTTCAATTTCACGATCTGCTATGAGCAATATAATTGTAATCGGACATTCAAAGAAGGAAGCTAGAAATCTAACCTGGAAATTCAACCGGGAGATTTCTGTAATCAACCTCTTCTGATTCACATCAATCTGGAGAAGCTGTCCGATCCGATCGGCGAGGTTCGTGAGCACAGAGATGGCAAATTGAAGGCGAGCGGAGCAGGAGAGATCGTGCCTTTTTTCTGCAATGGCGTTGGTGCTACGTGAAAAAGGTAAAAGATAAAGAAGGAATTTGGCAGAGAAAGGTACTGAATTTGTGTGTATTATAAATGCATACACAATATATATATATATATATACATACAGCTACAGGGCAAGGGAGGAGCCAGCTGTATTGTGATGCAGCGCCATAAATTGGAGGGAATTTATTCTAATTTCTCTGTTCAAAAAAGGAAATAAAAAATACTGCCATGTGTCATGCCTTCCTTACCAAGTTTTCTATCTTCATATGTCTGCCTTCTCAATCGACTACCTTACTAATGTACTCTTTTCAAATTTTCGTAATAAATTCAAAAATAAATACTTTAATATAGTGTCTAAGATAATTTTAATATTTTTATCAAGTTATATTAATCTTTTTTCGTCAATAAAATTTGTTTCTTTTATTATTATTATTATTATTATAAAAGTGTGTTTGTTTAGTAAGAATGTTGAAAAAGAAACTTTTTATGTAAAGTATAGAATATTTTAAAATAATATATAATAGGATGTTTTGTAAAAATAAAAAAAAATTTAAAAAAATATAGAATTAAAATAGTAAAAACAAAGAAATTTTGAGCAAAAGAAACTTACCCTTATATATTCAATATATCTATATTTTTCTCATCTTGTTAATTTCTTCATATATTTTTAAAAATATTTTTATTTTATGTAGCAATTAATTAATATAATACAACTCAAGTGGAGCTCTCAAGTCCATCTCTAAATAATACTATTAAACTGTAATGTCAAAATAATATTTATTCTATCCATCTAATATTTATATTTTCATTTGTCAAATTCAAGTATATATATTTTTTAATAATTTTTAATCATACCATAAATTAATATCTTTATTTGCAATCATACTATTACATATTACTCTCTCCATCTCATTTACCATGTTCACGTTGCCGATTCTGTCCATCTAATGTCACTTTATTTTTTTGGAAAATAATTATTCATCTTAATTTTATTTTTAATTTTTTAATTTTTTTATTTTAATTAAACTAATTAATTATCTAAATCTAAATCTATAATGATTTATATTATAAGTTAATTATTTTCACTAATACATTCTTAATTATCTACTAATTCTACTTATCATAAATTTTCGTGTCTACAGTAACAAAGACACTTAATGTGGAACGGAGGTAGTATTACTTTTTAATAAAGACATAATATTTATACATGATTAACTACTATCAATTGTTACTAAAATATTAATATTTTTTAATTTACTTGTCAAAAAACAAATGTACACTTTAAAAGTTCGTGTAAATAAAATTTATATATATACCTCTTATTATAATTAAAATATAAATAATTTTTAAATTTTATATTAGAAATAAGAGTTTACTTTTAAACTCTACTCAAATACAAATAACAAAGAAAATTTACATAAGATTTTCAATTAAAAAATTTTGTAAAAAAAAAAAAAAAAAAAAAAAAAAGATAGAGAGAACATATTGTTAAGTAATAAAATATTCCTTTAAATTATTTTATATAATAAACAAACTCATAAATTTTTTTACAAAACAATTAATAATATAGAAACCGAATTAAAAATATGAGTTTGTTTAATTTGATTCTTATTTAATTTTTTTTTAATTTAATATTTTCTAAACAAAATATACCATTACCATCACTAAAAAAAAATTATATAGACAAAGTCTTATTTTAATATAAATTCCTAAAATGCCTAAATTTAATACTATTATAATAATAGAAAGCAAGCGACAATGTAAGTCCGCATCAGCACCAACGAGTACACTTTTTTTATTTCTAAAAAACAAAAATAAAGTATTTACAAGTTTAATGTTCTAATATCAAACACTTTCTATATAAAAATGAAAATAATATTGATGGAACTCAAAATAAGAAGTTTTATTTATATGTTTTAAATAATTTGACATTATCTATAAATAATATTTCTTCCGAAATAAAAAATAATTAACTACTTACATTTTATCTCATTACATTATTAAAAAAAATAATAATAAATATAAACTTTTTTCGCATCATATTATATAATTTTTAATTTTTTTCTACTTAATATTATCCATATAATTTATTTATTGTTTTTATCGAAAACTAAATATTTCACCATATATGAGACTATTAGAATAATTTTTATTTTTTTTAAAAAAAAATATTGTATCAAATATACTTTTTTCTTTTATAAAGATATCTTTTTTAGACAATAACTTTGGGGTTTTTGCACTATTTCGACTTTTTTTTGAAAAAATCACCTTAAAATATTTTTTCTTTCACAAGTATTACATTAACTACTATATTTTTACTAGTTTTAAAATTTTTCAAAATTCTCTTAACTTCCAAAAGTTTCTTACTTAAAAGGAGTCTAAGGCTATCTCAAATCTGGCAATTCTATTTATGCCATTATAACTTTAAAAATGCAGTTGTTATAGTAATTTTACTCAAACCCACAACTCTATTTTTTACTCTAAAACTAATATTCTTCAAATATTCCAGCTTATATACTCCTGTTTTTATTTTGGGACGTCCAATTACAAATTACAAAGTAAACATTTTATTAAATACCTTATTTTTTTTCCACAAATACCCTTATTTTACATCGCATTGTTACTTTTACACCAAAAAGCAAAGGCAAAATTGTCATTACACTACTTTTAACTACTCACTATAAATAAAATACTATTATTTTTTAAACACCGCGCCAAAAGTAAATATATACTTTTTGTGTGGACGGAGGGAGTATTATTTTAAACAATTTTTTATCTCTACAATTAATATTTTCTTTTAAATAAATTTAAAAAATTAATTAATTAATTAATATACAATTTTTTTGTTTTTTTTTAAAAAAAAACAACAGTATTTTTAGTGTAAAAAATAGAGCAAAATTGAAGTAAGAAAATTTCATTTATGGAACTGCAACGTCAAAATTGCAGCCTCGGAGATGACCTAAATCAAATGCTAATATTTCTTTTTTACTGGTCTAAAAGCCATTCCAATTAATATTAAGAAAACATCTATGTCAACAAAGTCAAAATTTCCCAACCCTATTTCGTAACTTTTTTTACTTTTGGTTTGTTATGGGGCAAAAAGTTGAAATTTCATTCGCCAATGGCTTCTCTTGCTTTGTTTGCGAATTCAATTGTTAAGCAAAGTGTATGGATTTCTTCTTTTTAAAAAAATGCATGCATGTCTTACGCTCATATGCCTTTCCATTTAGTGGATCTTTTTTTTACATTCCTTTATTCCAATATCATATTCTCAATAATGGATTTTGTAAACGAGGGGCGAAAAGTAAGAATATTCTACGTGAGCCAAGAAGCATATATATCATTTTTATAATAATAATAAAAAACACTTAACTAATTTTTATTTTTTTTTTTAAAAAAAAAAACACTTATCATCAAATCAATAATTGATAGTTTCCACGTCATAAAATAATAATAATAATAATAATAATTGGTAACATAATCGTTAGTAAAATGTGATTTAAGCAAAGAAAACATCAATGAAGGATGTTCAGAGTGAAAATAAAAAATCAATGAACAAAATAATACCAAATAAAAAAATTTGTTTAGTTTGTATTTTTTAGTGTAACGATTCTACATAAATATTATAAAAAAATATAATATATATACAGTAATATATATTTTTTCTATTATTAAAATAATCATAAATTCAATACAGAATATTATTTTTTATATTTTATTAATAGAATTTCGCATACTTAAACATAAAAATATATTTATTCAAAAAGTCAAAGTAAGCATAAAAAGGACTAATAAAGATGTGAATAAATAACATGTCTTTAACCCAATTATTTTTAGATGACATGATTTATTATGAATATATAAAATAAAAAAAAATACAATATTTTGTTTTCTCAAATATATATATAAAATATCGTATAAATCGAAAATAAAACCCAAATTCAAATACAAATTCTTTTTTCATTAAGTTGTAGTTATTAAATATTAAGAATCAATATTGAATGTAATAAAATAATAATTAAAAAAAAATCATGATACTAGATTGAATGACAACAAAATTAAAAATAAAAATGTAAATGAACATGCTAGGTGGGCCTATTGGACTAGTCCCAGACCTGCTATAATATCCGGGCCAACCGC
The DNA here is from genome assembly GCF_009805555.1 of Andrographis paniculata. Lineage (NCBI taxonomy): Eukaryota > Viridiplantae > Streptophyta > Magnoliopsida > Lamiales > Acanthaceae > Andrographis > Andrographis paniculata. The sequence goes on from NW_026137587.1 coordinate 7,969,154, forward strand.
CATCCTGGATTTATGGGCCCGGGGGAGTGTCGGGTCAGCCCGATTGAGAATTTCAATATGCAGTGGACGAGATGCGATACTAATACTAACCCGATTACCCGACGGCTTTCCGCTCTTATGACAATGCGGGTCGGGTGGATGCAACTGCAACATGAATCGGACCGGTTATATATAATGTGTGCGCGACTGTGTACAGTAGAAGTTTCTGGATCCATACCGTACCCGACTGTGCTACGGAATTTTTGATTGCAGAGAATCACGCAAGCCGGAGAATACGCGAATTTGTCTCCCTGCATTCCCGCCCGTTTCAGATTTTCTTGAGAGGACGATTGAACCTTCTCGTCGCAAAGAAAGAGGCCCTGCGCTGACGACGACGATTGCTGCGGCTGCAAGAATTGAAATGTTATTGACAAGGAAGAAAGATATTATGCTACAAAAGCGATTGCTGGTGCTGTTGAAGCCGTTCTGTTCCAATCTGGGACGCGAGGATGAACTCGCCTTTGTCTCCGGCTTCGATCGTCGCAAGGTAGAAATTGTGTCTGAAACAAACAAATTTGAATGAATTAAGTAGATGAATGGAAGAATCAGCGAAGCAAACAAGTATTTTTTTCAATTATTCAGTATTTAAACTGCTTCACGTCTTTAAAATGCGAGTTCATTGAGCAGGCATTCAAATTTCTACGTGATAGAACTCTGGTACACAAAAATGCTGTTAATCACTGCTTGGAGATTCTGAAGAAAAAGGCGGTTCGACCTGTAGTTATTTCCCGCAGTGAACTATCGCAGCCAATACGAGACGTAGACTTAGTGGTTACGATTGGAGGCGACGGAACGCTGTTACACGCAAGCCATTTCATGGATGATTCGATTTCATTACTTGGAATAAATTCTGATCCAACCATACCGGAAGAGGTAGGATCGGTTCATTTAACAGAACTTGAATTGATATCTACATTTTCTACATCATTCCAATTAACCGAGAAAGATTCAATGACTTTGATTCTTGGTATGACAAAATAATAACTGTTTTGCTTAGGTTGACAGTAATATTCAAGAATTTGATGCCAGGAGGAGCACTGGCTATCTTTGTGCCGCCACTTCCAGTAGTTTTGAACAGGTTAGCTTTTGATTTCATCTGACTTTCCGTTTCAGATATTTGCATGACTAATTTGATATTTAGAATTAGAATAGATTTAGTTCTTGATTCTGTTTCATAGTTTATTGCTGTGGCTAGTATCTACAAATATCAGTTTGATAGGAGTCGACAACATAATCATTTATTTCTAACACAACTTGAGTGTAGATCTTAGATTCTTATACGAACTTTTGCATGCTGATTCATTTAATAATTGCTGCTGTGGCTCATATGTCTTATGCAAGACTTGTGGTGCTGTTTCTATAGAAATTATCAACTGGGTTCTAGTATTAGGTGAACATTGTTATAGATGAAACTGTTTTTGGTCCAAGAAACTTATTGGAGCATTCAGTTATTATCAACTACTTTATGGGGCATCATTTTACGCCACTCCCGGTCCCGGCTTATGAGGAAGCATGTCCTGTACTTAATGTTACTTATGTGTCTGCAAGTCTTTTTTTTTTTTTTTTCTCTAAAGGTGTACATGGAGAAACAGTCTCAATTTGTTAGAACACTACAACTGCATATGTATATTTCAATCTAGGACTGACTGTCAAATATTCGATGGTTTTTCTAATTATTCGTGACCATACGCGATAAAGAATTTCCTTGCCTGCTCATTGCTGAACCTCTTATGCTGTAACCCTATGTTAGATCCTAGATAGCATCCTAGAGAATCACTCCAAACCAGCTGAATTAGCAAGAATCGCTGTCGATATCAACTCAAAGATCATCTCAACTTCTGCACTGAACGATGTTTTGCTAGCGCACCCATGTCCTGCTGCACCTTCCCAATTCTCATTCAGGTATAATTAAGCTTCACCCTCAATTATTTCGATTACACAGCTATATACTAACATGCACATACATGTCTTCCTATTCTTTCATATATCGAAAGTATCATTGCCGAAAATGAGAAGCCTCGCTTGTCCCTGCTGCACTCTCGATCGAGTGGCCTAAGAGTCTCGACAGCCACTGGATCAACAGCTGCCATGCTCTCAGCCGGCGGATCCGTGATGCCCAGTTTATCGAAAGAGTTACAGTACATGGTAAGGGAGCCCATTGTGGGCGCCGGCCATAGTGCGGCTTCCATGCATGGTTTTGTTAAGGGAAATGAAACGATGGATATAAGATGGTCGAGCAAAGATGGGACTTTGTACATGGATGGTTGTAGCGTTTCTCATTGTGTTCATCATGGGGATATCATCAGAATCTCTTCTAGAGCTCCAACTTTGAAAATGTACGTGCCACCTCACTTCTTATCATCTACTTCAAATTTGTGAATAAATAATGCTGCTTGTGGTTAGAGCAGTTGTCAATATGACTATGTTTTTCATGTGAATATTTTCACCCTTAAATGAAAAGAGTCCTCAAATGATCAATCTAATAAGTATTTATATATACACAAATTAAATTTAAATCACTCTCCATACTTGGAACTTGAAATTATAAATGCATAAAACACATATATCGAGGTACTAGTATGCTTTTCCTTAACAAATTTATTAATAGAGAGAGACACCAAAGAAGCCATTCCTAATGTCCTTAGAAAAGCATGCAAGGAAATTTTCTTGCCAAGAATATACAGAGCACGTGCATGTATAGAGACTGTTAAAACTTACAGATGACGAGTGGCGTACAGTCGGGATTGATTCCGAGAGAGTTGAGGACGTTTTATTGGCGAGAGGATAAGGTTTCTGAGTGTCATGGAGGGATTCCCAGCTCCACCTGTGAAAGAAGGGTGACTGCTAGGCATTCTGTTCACATTATCCTTTGGAATAGCAGACTGTTTTGCAGGTGAGCCACCAGAGACGTCGAATGTGGAGTTGGAGCTGTTCTGTCTTGTTGGCCAAATGTCGTCCTTCGGCCCTGGAGTGTCCGGAGTGAGATGCGACCAATCTGCCACAAATGAGTCGGTTATTATTATTCCTGGGAAACAAATATGACGAAGTCTGCAGTTAGACATTTAACCAAATAGACAAGATAAGCTCGTTGTTAGAAAAATAAAACAAACTCAAGTTTCACTTTGAAAAATAAAAGAAAAGTCATTGATTATAAGTTCATATCTAACTACACGGAGTATAAGAATTTTTTGGGAAGTTTAAAGGTAAATGGAATTAACCTGTGACTACAACGCTAATGATGATATCAAACCATCCTATGAGATCTTTAACCAAAAATAAATAAAAATGGATTACCTCTCCTGCTGGAATCCCGGTTGTCCATCCTAGTACTTGGATGTGGGAACAGATTGGATTCTTGTCTGGAAAAGAAGCGACCAACAGGCTGAATGGCTGAGCCCTTCAATGAATCGATTTCGGATCTTGCCTGGTCATACATTTCATCGAGCTTCCTCTTCTGCCTGGAAACTATGCATGTTTTAAGCTATGGTAAAAATGGCGATAAGTAATTACTGTACATCAGGACTGGAAAGGAATAGGGAAGAATCGGGATAGACTAACCTGCACTTCTCTGCAAATTTTTCATGAAGCTCTTTGTTATCTTTGGTTAAGTTTTCAATGTCTTGCTCCATCATCTTGCATCTCTTAGCTGTTTCCTGATAGGCAGCATAGACCTGCTCGAATTTTCCTGAAAATTTTTCTTGCATAGCGTCGCATTTCTGCCTGAACTGAGCTACAATTTTGTTCATTTTAACTTGCATCTCCAACTCCCTTTGCCCAATGTAGAACATTATGCTTTTGTAAGCACTCTTCATGGCTGGGAAGAATCAGTTAAAAAACCAATGGGGAAGATATGTGCTAGATAAAAGAAAAGATGTAAAAGCATAAAGTGTGGACACGGTTGTGCTGTCGAGGATACAATTCTGTGGAGATATTCCATACATAGCCGTCTGCATAAAAGGTACAGCACTGTCTGAAGTGAATCTGATATAGAGAACAGAATGCATATATATATATATATATATATATCCTATTTTATCATGCAAAATGCAGGCAATAATTTGAGGGAATGAAGAGCTTTGTTGGGAAAAGTTTTCATACATTTGTCCATTCGTCGTTCGGATTTAGGTCCACTGGTTTCATAAGACTGATAACAAGAGAGACATCATGTCAATACAATGATTTCATGATCATGCGGCCATACAAGTAGAAGGCATATAAGGCAGATGAATAAAAAGGTAAGATGATGGATTCATAGAAACAGAGAATTAGTCCTTTCCTAATACTCTTGAACATATTTGAGATTCAGAGTTAGATCCTAAATCGATGGAGGATAGTCACTGACCTTTTGGAGAGGACTTGATCACAAATCGGACATGCGCCATCATTACTGAGTATCTTGTTGGCATCTTCAGAGCCTTTTCAAGAACTTAAGAAAATAACAGAAATGCATACAGAGAGGGATATCCAGAGCATAAATGGTTCTTTTTGTAAACATGGATTGATTTAAATTTGTTGGATACAGAAGATGTGACTGCAGCTTGTGGCGACTGCTCGTCCTTCCAATTCTTGCCAGCAAGCATTACATCTCATTTCAGCCAACCAATTCACTTCTTTACATCCAAAAACCTGCATTTTCAACAAATTTCTCTATCGTTTCTAGTTCCAGATAAACCAATGTTTCACATTCTTGTGGAAGGATACCAAAGTAATGAAGAACTAGAATTGATGATAAATAATTGCTCATCGACAACAGGGATGAGCTATGCAGAAGTTTTAATATACCATTCCCCAAATCAACCAGGGTTGTTATTCCTAACAAGAATTTATTTTAGAAAACTTTACATGAGAAGCTAAGCAACACAAATTTTCAATGTATAAATCTTGCATAGTATGCCATTTTCTATTCTCAAAATAAAGCATATCAACATGAGCATAGATCCTTTTGCTCATCAGCACATCATCAAATATTTCTTTACTTTTTGTTATCTATATTAAGCATATCAAGCACATACATAAATGGCTCGTGTAGTTGCCAATGAATTTCCTCCATTACATTCTCACTTTGGCACAAACTATAGGCTGCTTCTAATGCATATTGCTCTGATCAATAACAGGATGTATATAATGCATATAATGTTTAAGAACTTCTCGAGAGCACCGGCAGTTATAATGACTGGTAATAGCTCTTCTAAACCATATGGAATGAGGATAACTACATTGATCTGCTGAATTAGTACTTCTATTATCTATCAACTAACAAAATGTTGGTATTGGTGAAGTACCTAATAGTACTTCCCATATGCTGTAAAAAGTTTACATCTGCAGTGTTATACCTTATAATAAATTAGGATAAAATATACAGAACGTCGTTCTTGCATACCAGATTATGATATTTGCAGACACTTTCATCCAAACAAATTTACCAAGCATCACATTTGAAAAGAAAATGAACACCTAACACAGGACTAATATATCGGATTCAAACGTAGCAATTTTGCAATTTCATTGTAGTTGAGCTAAACCAAAAGTTAAGCTGATTGTCGGTAAGCTTTGAAACAAAAGAAAACCAAATCTACTAAATCATTTCGTGAGGTTGATCTGATTCTATTACGGTTTCTAGACAAATTCAAACGTCAAATGAGCTGAAGAATTTTAATTGTAAAACATGATCCACTTAAAAGCCTGGAAGTGGAGAGCACAAGAACATAATCACCACGATGATCATTATTTCATGCATTCCAGAAAACCAAAATCTCAGGGAACGAAAGGTCAGCTGAGCAACACAGATAGGCAAAAACATTCCGACGCTACAATTCAAACCAAATCTAGTGCAATTTAATCGAGAAATGGAAATTCCGTGCTCGTCAAGTGGCGCACCTAGCAAGCAAGTAGAGAAACACGATTGCTTGAGGATTCCACCCAATCACAAACGTGTTCAGAATATCAGGTTAGTTCTTCGGTAGTGATGCAGAGACAGCTCGGATGGATCACTACTCAATCAATTTAACCGTTGTGGAAAGTGTGAAATCGTGTTGCCAAAGCCTTTCGTCAACAAAATTGTGCATTTTGAACGTTATATTATATATGCACTCAGTACTTACACGCGCGCTCATTGGCGTATGTTTGTTTGGAGAATTTAAATATATATATATATATATTTTCTAACGGAGTTGGAATAAATATATATATATATATCATGATATTTTGAATGTAGTATAATATAAAAAATAAAATATAAATATTTAATTTAACTCTTTTTTGAAGAAAAAAAAATCAAAATAATGATTTCCAGCATGTTTCTATACTATGAATATGCATGACTTGGTTCATTTTAAGGTTTATTTGATTTTTTTAGTATGTTTAAATAATATTTTTTTAATAAAAATATTTTTATTTTTATAGAAATTGAAGGACTGTATAATAAATAAAAAAGATCGGAGCCTTGTAGTCCCGCACAACCTGAATCCGTAGACTCTGCACAACTCAGTTCACAGAATTCAATCAGACAACCACACGATTCATTTTCAAAAACAGATTGAGAAGCGACTGACTATTCCAAATTGCTGGAAATGGTACATATAGAATTCCAAGTAAAATTTGATGAATTCCAAACCATTTCACGTGTAAGCTACCTTCATCAATTCATTATACAGTACCATCAGGTAATTCCAAGTCGTTGTTTTTCAGTGGTCTTCCTATAAGTAAATAAATTTACACAGCACAAAATCTATGTTCACCGGCGTATGCTTAATTCTTTTTACCAGTTTATGATGTCAATTCCTGCAATAGTAGCAGTCGTCGCATAAGAACTGCCAAGATGCTCCCGGTTGATATGTTGATAATATTGACGACATCGTTGTTGAGCTGAGAAGTTATTAGAAATGTTATCAGTCGCGCAAATCAACAAATCATAAAATGTATATCATTCAGTACACAAAGTGAAACTCATTGTCAATAATGTGAAAGACGAGAATGGTGGAAATTCATTAATTATTGTAAGGGATTTATCAACACAAATCAAATTCAAATTTGAAGTGAAAGTGTGAAACTAGTATGTAAGATCGGTAAAGAATTATCATTTCATTTATCGGTATATCCAGTTCATTCCCAAATTCAAATTCAGAATGCAAACCACATTACTAAATTCATCTTGCTGAATTATTGAATTAAAACTCAAATCCGAAGCTAACCCCTAAATAATTTCAGCAAGAAGAACCAAAAGGACAACCACATCAATTTACTTAACCAAGTATCAAACATCAAACAGATGATTAGAACAGTCTTGAATAATAACTTACCCATCTAAATCCTTCTCTGTCTTGGAACGAGGCGCCAATGATGCTCTCTCCAAAATTTGCAATCTGAGAGGCAATCACACATATGCATGCTTCGGGGCCTGATATCTGTTCACAAAGCTCTTCATCAGCCGAAAAAGTTAAGTGCAGGCTCACGACAGCGAATTATATATGTAAAGTGCGACCAGACTTTCATTCATATTGTAATGTTTAAGATCAGAGGAAAAAATAACCGTAAACTTTAAATTTGGGTCTGAGTACTTACATAAATCCAATCTTATTCAAATTTGTGGCACTTTTAGTCCAACACAAATATTTTTCCATTGGAAATGACAATTTACTCACATCATGCTAAATAATATCTAAAAAACTTTATACACAACTTCAAAATATATAATTCTACAACAGGAATGAATCTAATCTTTTTTTTTTTTCTTGAGCCAAAAACCTTTGAAATAATAAAATTGTCGCAGCATGGCTATGAATTATAGAGAAAAGACAAATTTAAGAATAACAAGGTCAGTGGGTGCTTCCAAACTGTTATTTTATCAACAACAGCTTAATGAGAAAGAAGATACAAGCAATTTCTAACACAAATATATGTTCTACTACTTAAAGAATACGACAATATAACTTTTACCTCGCCCATTAGAAAGGCCACAAAAGCGAGAACAACTGAAGCTAAAAGGCCGGCAAAGGTTCCCTCAATGCTAATTGCACCATCTGTTCCTCTCGGGACTTTCTTTAGGGTTGTCACTAGGTAACTAAAATACAGAAAATTGCATTAACACTAAAACATTCTATATTTGTGTGTGTACATCCAATCATAAAGTAGATCTACAACTATCAAGATTCAGAAACAACAAGCTTGTGTTAAGTGCCCCGCCTCAACAAAAACCATAATCTATTAAACAAAACTGAGTACTCACGTTGTTTTTCCATACGCCTTCCCTATCTCACTCGAAACAGTGTCGCTCAGTTTAGTGCAGAAACTGGCCAGAAAACCGAGTTCCCAAAGGTGAGCAAAAGCATGCCCGCCAATACCATTTATCAAGAAAAAAGCACAGATGCAACCTGCAGCACTTGATCCGATAACACTTGCAGGTCCCCTCCTACCTTTCCTTTTCTCAGCAATCCCTTGTACCTCCTTTTGCTTCATCTTTACTTTCGTTGCTGCGGTACCCTGAAAATATTCACACGGCTAATTGAAATCTCTTGCTAAAACCTAAACCATGTCAACTCCGGCATCCGAAACTTCAAACTAGTTAGGTAACTATTATTTGAAAAAACAACTATAATACCTCAATCAGGAAAACTAGTTACATGGAGCAACGAATGATTGAAAATAAAATGCTTAACACCCTTTGCACAAATCAATTACAGGATCCAAAGCAATGGAGAAACAAGCTTATCTTTTTCTTATAGCTACGATCCAAAAATAACATTCACCTAACATGCGGTTCCTTATTCTTTTCTTCCTCTACGGTACCTTACTGACACTTCCATTCAAGTATTTAAGCTATATAAACACCAACGATTCTATAAAAAGTTACCACATCAATCATTTTATAAAATTACCTAATTGCAGAAGGACAATCAAAACATTTATCTCCCTGTTTCATATAGCTCAATTAAATAACAAGCTTCATAAGTCCACATTCTGACAACCAAACAAAAAAAAAATTCATAACTGCAATGTACATGTGGAAAGAAAGTCTAGAAAATTGAACTCACAGCGACAAAGTATGTAGCCACGAGAAGGAATCCAGATGAACCAAAGGCGCGCCAAGTAAGGATGCCGAGAAGAAAGGCCGCAGCAATACCGGGGAGCGTCAGGCCGGGAACGAGAATCGGAAAGCCCAGAATGAATATTAAGACATTGCTCAGGAAGGCCGACGACCACGTAGGCGGCGATGACTGGACGATCCGAATGGCGGTCTGCACCAGGCTGGGATCGAGATCAGCGCCTCCCGCTTGAATTTGTGTCGGCATTGATTTGCCGAGCGAAATTAGGGTTTATAGGGTGTAATGATTTTCGAAAAGGAATAGAATTTTTGATCTGAGCCCGGGGCTTTTGGCAAGAAAAGGTCAGGAAATTGACGCTGTTGAGGATAAAACTCGTCATAATTAGGGTTTGATCGGATCGTGGAATTAGGAAAGCTACCGTGCTATGAATCGATCCGTTTGTACGGACATTCTATGATTTTTTATTTTTATTTTTTATTTTTTAAGAAATATAGATTTCTATTTTATAAAAAATAAATGGTAAGTAATAAATTATCATTTATTATTTGTACATAAGCAAAGGCCCAATAAGTTTTTAAAGGCAAAGCCCACTTCATACAATCCACTGTTTAGGCTAAAGGTTCAACCCCAATTGCCTCTACTCCGCGTGAGGTTTTTGAGTTTTCCGTGGATCGGGAGATGATACAGTGGCCGGCCGGGGAAGTGGTTCGCACGAAACTCACTCGATTGTTATGTTTTATGGGAGCTGGAGGTGAGTGTAGAATTTGGATGCGCATCTCTCATATTTCTTATCGATCTTTTCTTTTAATTCGGATTTTCGTGTCGTGTGGGTGATTTTTGTTGCTGAAGCTGTGTGCGCGGTGGGGATCAACAAGTACAGAGAACACGAGAGAAAATCAATGATTGAGAAGCAGAAGCAGACACACGGATCGTCGGTAGAAGAATCGTCGAATTTGGTACAGCAGAGCAGTTGATTTATAATTATAATGAGCAGCGGTCTTGTTTCGGATGTGCGATTAATGTTGATGAATCTTTCCTTGGATGATGATGATTATAACTTGTTCTTATTTCGTAATGGACTCTTGCATTGAATAAGAAATGTCGTTTCGAGATTCAGAGTTTTGGCAATTGGCACTTTAGTTGAAGTAAAAGGCTAGTTCATATCCTCATATCAACAAATCTTTAGTATCATGATTTAGGCTTGCTGTTCATAGCATTTGTATTCCCTTGTAGGATGATCATCTGTGATTTTAAAATTCTTAGACCATATTCGTGTTTGTGTATTATGGAAGGGTCAGAGGGATTAAAAAAACAACTACAAATCGATTAAAATAGATAATTTAACTTTGGCTTCCACAACCACAAACAAAATATGATAAATGCATTTACCAAAAGTGTTGAATAAAACGCACCCTTATAATTATGATTACTTAAAGCGTCAAAGCGATGTACATGACCGGCGGTTGTGGGATTTACGAAGATATCAATCCAAAGTGTATATATATATATATTAATTATTTGCAAATTGAAGTAGACCATTTCTCCAAAACGACGACGTTTGCGAGAGCCAGTCAAAAGGGACTGCCTCCTCCGCTTTATTAAATGCATTTACCATTAAATCCCTACGTGACCGTCACCAACCTCAAACGACTCGCGACATATAAATCTCCACGTCTCCCCGATTCCCTCTCATTTGATTGGTCTGTCACCCTTCTCTTCCGTCAACGCCCAGTCGCAGTATCTTCCATTCATCCATCCAGTATTGTAGACTGACCTGACCTCCGTTCATCTTCGCTTTCTCCTTTCCATTCCACACAGCAAACCCTTCGTTTCTCGCCGTCGATTTGGAATCCAGACGATGTCTCTTAGGCGATCTAACTTCTCCAGAAGAATCATCCATCGCTCCTTCACGCTTTCCAAGTCATACAAGGAGTACAAGTCACCGGAGCCCCAGTTTTGCAGCGGTGATGTCGAGGAGGAAGGAGATAGAGCTGGCCGGCAGGATTCCGGCAAGTGGGCAGGGATGCTGCCGGAGCTTCTGGGGGAAATAATACAGAGAGTGGAGGTCAGCGAGGATCAATGGCCCCAGCGCCAGAACGTGGTCGTTTGCGGCTGCGTCTGCAAGCGATGGAGGGAGGCTGCGAAGGATGCTGTGGACAGAGCGTCGCTTCAGCAACCTGGAAAAATCACGTTTCCCTCTTCTCTGAAAAAGGTTCGATTGCGGTTTTTCAGTTCCAATTTCCTCAGGTGGATCTTAATTTGGGGGGGATTATTGAGGTTAGCGGAGTATTAGAATTGCCAGTGATCGTGTTCGTGATTGCATTGTATGAAGTGAAAAAATTGAACTGGTAACTGAACCTGCAGTTTTTGTTAATATTCCTGCTCCTGTTTTGTTATTGGTAGTTTTCTTGCGTATTGTGTATTCATCTGCAAATATTTTTGGGGGGAAGAAGGATAAAATGTATTGATTGATTTGATTGGATATCCATATCCTTGGTGTTTAAGATCTTAATTTTTGGGGTTTGAGATTTTGATGCTGTAAGGATCATAGGAAGAATATTAGGTTGGCTTCTTTTCAATGAATAGATATTATGTCAATGTTTCGTTACGTAATTTGAGATTCGATTCTTGTGGTTTACTTGTAATATTTTAAGGAATCAACTATGAACAAGCTACTTTTAAATCTGGTTAATTGGTAATTCTCTTTTCGTAGGATTGTTATGTACATTTTGTGTTCTACATAGAATGAATTTGGCATTTACCTTATTTAAATAGTCCAAAAGTAAATAGTTAATGCAATATGGGACTTCTGTCAATTTGTCGGCGAAGTTGATCACTAGGCTGTTAATTCACTAATTACTGCTGTCAAGTCTTATACTAATGCTACAGAGCCACTTTTCTTTCAAAAAGATTTGCTTATCACCGTATTTCATTGATGAAAATGTAATTTAGCCCTGAAATTATATGATGTATCATGAAATCTAAGGAATTCATCGAACAAAGTCCTGATTTCATTCTTGTGTTTTTCTAGTTTTGAGATTATGATAATCTTTACATAACGTTTGGTGCTGAAATTGGGTATCTCCTTATTCAATAATGTATCATCATGAAAATATAAGACACTTAGCAAACTAAGGAAGTCAGATATAGATCAATCACAAACTAAATTCCAGGGGATTATGCTTTTGTTTGTTTTAGTATATTTGGTTTCTTGTTATTTACGTATATTGTGACTCAAGATTGCATATTTTGATTGTAAGGAAACTGTTGAGACATTCTATTCCTGGCAGTATATGTAAAATAATGTAAAAGCATTTGTATCTATTGTTGTTGGTTGGCTTTAAATTTTCTAAATCTTATATTTGCATTACATGCAGCCAGGGCCGCGGGATTCCCCTCTTCAGTGCCTCATAAAGCGTGACAAGAAGAGTTCTACATTTTACCTATATCTTGCTCTCACACCATGTAAGCAGGCTTTTCCCTCAAAGACTTAGTAACCTGTTATGCCGATCACTTAAATGTAACATAGCTTCTCAAACATGCCTTTTATTTATTTATTCATTAAATATTATTTATGTGTGTTGTTGTTGTCTGGTAGTTATGATTGTGACCAAGTATGACCTTCTGGTTTGTGGGGTTGGGGATTTATATGGCAACTGTTTCTTAATTCACCTCTCTGCCTGGTCCATCAGGGACCATCTTTGATAAATTCAAAATGGGTAGGTCTGGAAGATGTAAATAGTTTTATACCTATCATTGAGTGCCGGTTCTGTTGTTCAACTCTCCACTTGACTCTGACTGAGTGAAGGATACTGCGGTTTGGATAGGTGTTTGTATCTTTCTGCCTTATTTATTAGGACTTTGACCAAAAGATACATCATTGCAATAAAACCAAACAACCCATACCCTTCATTCTCTCTCTTCTTAATGCATTATTCTTTCATTCTTTTTGAATTTCAGACAATCATATAAACAAGTACTTTGTTATTTTGCAACTAATGTGTAGATGTGCACATTTAGTAATCAAATTTTATTATAGTAATGTGCTTGTCTGTTGTACTGGATTGTTTTTGTATTACAGTGATTAGCTTTGCTTGTCGGTCTTTCGTGGATTAAGCTTTCATTTTTAAACACCTTGAACATTGTATGCATTTGGATGGGTGTAATAAAATTTTAGACATTGGTGCATTAAGCTTTCATTCTTAAACACCATGAAGATTATAGGCATTTGGATGGGTGTAATAAAATTTTAGACATTGATGCATTAAGCTTTCATTCTTAAACACCATGAAGATTATATGCATTGGGTTGAGTGTAATAAAATTGTAGACATCAATTCATAGGATTGAGGAACGTCTGAAGAATTATGTATGGTTATAGTGTAACTAGATTTGTGGGAATACATCCCTTGTCGTTTTCTTGTTGATTCACAGGGCTTTTAAGGTACAGAGCTAGAATTTGTCTGTATGATGAGGGATCTGTGAGAGAAACCAATTTTTTAAATGATAAGATTTTTTTCGCTGGAATTGGATTGGCTGGTGCCTTACGGCGATTACAGGTCTCAGCTTGACAACAGAACACTCCGGATTTAGTAAATAAGATTTTCTACTTAGCAGCCAATCAAATTTTCCTTTTTTATCATATTTCCAATTATTCAATGTTTATATCTTTAAGACGTGTCATGTCTGAATCCGGCATAAGGGAAAGATCACCAACAGATTTACCATCTAGGCTAGCCGATATGCATTTCAGTTAAAGCTATGCTTACCTTGGAGAAGGAGATTTGTATTTTTAACCATAAATGCATGATAAGTTTATTATATAGTTAAAAGTTCGATAAATCAAACTGAACATCGCCCCATATCTCTTCCTCCTTGTGCTAGCATTTAACAGATGACATTTTCTTGTTACCTACAACAGCTTTCACGGACAAAGGGAAGTTTCTCCTGGCAGCTCGAAGATACAGAATCGGTGCACGAACAGAGTACATAATATCACTGGATGCTGATGATTTGTCCCAAGGAAGTAAAGCCTATGTTGGAAAATTGAGGTAAGGATTATTCCACAACTTTAAATGTATTGCAATTATAGTACAAGTGTTGATACCATACTCTCTATACTCTGTCAAATTCGCTGCCTTTTTTTCGTCCTTTCATCCCTTCCAGTATTATGTGCATTTTTACTTTCCAAAATGCCAATCCTCATTTTGGTATTCTACATTGACAATACACTTCTATTTCCGCAGGTCGGATTTCTTGGGCACAAATTTTACTATCTACGACAGTCAACCACCACACACGGGAGCAAAGCCATCCAGCAGCAGATCCGGACGCCGCATTGCAACAAAGCAAATAAGCCCACAAGTTCCGGCAGGCAACTTTGAAATTGGGCAGGTGTCCTACAAATTCAATCTCCTCAAATCGAGAGGCCCTCGGAGGATGGTATGCTCCCTCCAGTGTGCACCCTCCTCTTGCGCCAAAACAATGATATTCGATAAAATCCCAGATGATGACACCAAAACAAAGGAGGAATTGGAATCCTCTGCCCCTCCATCACACACGATTCTGAAAAACAAGGCCCCGAGATGGCACGAGCACTTGGAGTGCTGGTGCTTGAACTTCCATGGGAGGGTGACAGTGGCGTCGGTGAAGAACTTCCAGCTGGTGGCAACGGTGGACCAGAGCCAGCCAGGCGGGAAGGGCGACGAAGAAACAGTTCTGCTACAGTTTGGGAAGGTGGGAGACGATATATTCACGATGGATTTTAGACAGCCTCTTTCGGCATTTCAGGCGTTTGCCATTTGCTTGACGAGTTTCGGTACAAAACTGGCGTGCGAGTGAGTGAGTCGAGTGATTGCAGTAATGTGCATTTCTTACATTGTAATATACTGAATTACTTTTATTGAAGAAGAAGAATGTACAGAGTAGCTTGGATGTTTCTTGTTGAGCTGAGCATTTGAAGGAGAGCTTGTATTTGCTATTCGTGATCAAACTGTGGTGATTCCCTGTGAGAATGTCATGTTGACCTTAAATTCGATCGAGCAAATTGGATTTAAATTATATTCAATCTTTGGATGACAAAGACACAAAAACATAAGGTACAGATACATTCATATTCATGTTTCATTTCTTTCCGCGCAGTTTGACACCAAGTGCCTTTTCCAGTTTAGACAAGATCAACTGGTTGGGTATTGCTTTTCCGGATTCGTATTCTTGGATCACTTGGGGCTTCTCATTTATCATCTGCATGCCCAACACAAGCAAAGTAAGCTCTATTTATGACATAATTACTATATATATGTATATAGAGACAGACCTTGGCAAGTTCCGACTGTGTGAGCTTCTTGTTCATTCGGGCCTGCATAATCGCCTTCTTCAGTTCCGATGGTACCTTCTCATCTGTCCTCACCATTTAATTTAATTTACATGAGTAGGAGTATCATGGATAATGTTTGAATAACAACCTAAAACACTAATCAAGAAACATTCAACATTCTCTTTCGTGTATATATACATATTATTTTTAAAATGAAATTATAATGATTCAGTTCTATGACCCTTCCTTTTAGTTTCATTGTATTTGTTCTATAAGATTTTGAAGCTTTATAGTGTATATAACATAATCACGGCTTGAGTAATGCTGAGAGCGTGACCACTGCAAAGGAGAGATGAATGTAATAAACCCAAAGGAAGCACAAAACAGAGATTTAACTTACGGGTGAGATTTTCTGTGTCTTCATCAAGCTTCTTGATGTTGAGCACTTTTAACGCAGCTTTGTTTGTTCCAGCATTGGCTACAGCAGATTAAGCATACAGAAATATTAAGACGCACGTATGGCTAAACAGCAGACGAGAAACATCGTATAATATTTCAATCGCGCTTGTAAGATAGGTAAATGGCATATTGATTATTATTTGTGATTCAGTTCAGGATAGTTGTACATCGTTTACAGTAGAATGAATATCGGACGACGACGTAAAAACCGAAAATGGATTCGCTTAACGCATACAACCTACTGGCTTAAGAATCTTCTGTAGAATTAAAGCAAACATGGATCTATCAACCTTTGATCGACAAATACAAATGCACAGGACTAATCATGCTTCAATAATCGCATCTTGCAGAACAAGTAAACGAAATCACCACAAATTACAGGAAATATAGTTGTACATTAATCTTCTGAACTTCTGCCAAGACGAATAGCACAGTGCTTTGTTAAAAGCAGAGAGGTATATCCTAAGAAACTGCTTAAAAACTTAATCATATAATCCAGATCACAGAGCGGGAAAAAATTTTGCGCTAGCGTGAAGAAAAAGCACACAACCAACTTAAATGCATAGAATGTATCATAGACGCAGATTATTAGCACCACAAATAAAAAAAAAAAAATACTGCAATGATCATAAACACTCACATTTCTTTATGGTCTCAATCTCCGCTCCGCTCCGGCGTGCAGCGTTGACAGCCTTCTCGTCTTTCCTAGCGGCAGCTGTAGGTTGCCGCCTACGGAGAACCACGGGCTCCCAGTCCTGAGCAATCATTCCTGCCATATTCTCAACAAAATTCCTTGCCCGCTTAGCCTGATATCGATGCTTGTTAAGGAAGAAATCTCCAAAGCCAGAATTCTGTAGAACCTTCGAGTCGCTGATGCTTGCAATACTGGCACTTCACCAATTTTCTTTTTATATGTACGAAAATACGCACATGTATGCTTGGAGAGCAAGGACAGTGAATTTGGAAGGCCATTCGAGAACGTTCTACCAGGTTCCTACTTCCTACGCCACATTTTCGTTGTAAATTCATAATTAACAGTACAAAGAGCAAATTCATAATTAAATATTTTTGTACTGTTAATTTACGATAAAATTAATTCACTCTCTCATTTACCGTTATTATCGAACTATTGTTTTAAACAAAAAATTCAAATACAGAAAATATAACGGTTTTTTCATTATTATTTATTTTTTAAATATATAATAATTTAAAAACAAAGAAACAAACATAAACCCATAACCAAACAACCCGATCCGTTTCTTCTTCCTTTCCCTTGATTTTTTCTCGACTTCTTCCCCGCTGCTGCCGCCGCCGGTAGGGGAGCAAATTCGGGTTTGTTTGTTTATTTATTTAATTTTCTTCTCCTTCATCTTCCCCTCCCCCTCTTCCTTCGTTTAGGGTTTACTCCCGCCGGTGGATTCAATTTGTACTAGTTTATTGTTTATCTTTCTCGCCTGTCTCCTCGCCGGTGAGATAGTCGACGTTGGCTTCACCGTCGCCCCATCGTCTTCTCCGGCCGATGAGGCTTCTTATAGCCGTTGTAAAAAAATAAATACCTGTAGTAGATATAGGACTGGTAGGGCCGGATTGAGGGAGTAATTTTCGTTTGATTTTTGTTTTTATATATAATTTCATAATAAAACAATTGTGCTTTTTTCAGCTGCTGCGCCCCAACATCATCTGGCGAGTCGTCAAGAAGATGGCGTCGGGAACGGAAGAAACCACCACGCCGCAGCGTCGATTGTCGTGCACCAAATGTTTCGACGCTCTCTGGTTTTGCTATTGTACTACACCAAATTCTCTTTCAAACTCCTCCTCCCGATTATTTCGATGAAATTTTTTATTGTAGTTGCACTCTAATCTTAAAACTGTTAATGTTTCCTCTATAGTGAATTCTTAGATTTGGGCGAATCCGAGACCAAAGATTTGTGCACCAGTATTTGTTTTACTATATACCATTTAAGTTTTCGCTGACAAATGTATATGCAATCAGATTGATCGATATGTAGAGTGCCCACCGATTGTTTGACGTTAGATTGCAAAGAATGTGTTCACTGATATTAATAGGTGGATTTTGATTTTCTGTGGCAGCTCCAGTTCACCAGATGCAGCAGTACTATCGGGTTGGTGTTCTTGACAATTGTTCAGAAAAATGGAGTAGTCTTATTGATTGTCTGACTCTGAAAACGAAAAGAGCTTCTGAAATTGAGGTAATCTTTTCTTGAATCTGATCATCACAATTTATTCTTATGCGTATACCTTAACCTAGATCAGAGTAGCTAATTGTGTGATTGACGCTTACCTAAGTTATTTTGTTCTCTTTTTTCTTATGGCGCCTATAAACTGCAGTGCAGTTGCATTGTTAACAACTTTTCATTCTTGTTAAACCTTCATTATATTTTACTTTATAAATTGTCTTGTACAGTCTGTTTAGAGTGATCACTTGCCTTTAAGTTTTACTTAGGTCTTTTGAATTATCCATTGGTTCGTGGGAATCTAATATCTTGCTATGGGATTTGCCTATCATTTTGTGTTAGGTCTTTAGTTAGAACCTTGAGTCTAAGAATGAATACTGACAGTTCTCCAATTTCTTTTCATTTCTCTCCGCTAATGATCCATTAAATTATTGGGAACTCAATCATCCCATCTTGGGATACATTACCCATCCCCAAGCTTCAGTGAGTAGGAAAGACTCATAAGAAAAAAAAAAAAAAAAAACACAAGATAGCAAACTAAGATTTACCATTGACTGGAGATTGAAATCCTGGTAGTAAATTTAAGGGAGCAATGAGTACGTTGCCTTGTGGTGGTTTCCTATCTTGTGTAGCTCCCCATACGATTTTTCTTGGCAATGGTTATTTTTGATGAACTTGGTTTCGTATATGCAATTACGGCATAATATAGAATCTAGCGACTGCTGAATCCGCTATACTTTTCTTTACTCATTTATCTAAAAGAAAAATGCACCTCTTGATATCAGAAAAACAGGTTTTTCTGTTGATGCCCCACAATAATTTGGGGATGTTGGAAGCTATGCAATACCTTGATTTCTCGTATAAAATTTCTCAGTTGAAAATTCCAAACAGTACATCGATCATAGTTTTGTTGAGTAACTTTTAGTATACCCTACATATATTGGTCGTCTTGCAAATCACTATTGATACCTTGGCCTTGTCAAACTCTTTAACTCTGATCTGCTTAGGTTCTCTCTTCATGTCCCTTTTCTGATATCATGCTGAAGACAATACCTCTTAAAGTTGTTGAAGCTTAACTTCAAACGGTCATCTCATGCAATCTCAACGCATGGATAATAACAAAACTTCGAAATTTGTGTCTGTATGGCTATATAATTTATCTTCTAACAGGCTAGTCTAGTTACCCCATACCTAATTACCTACCAACTTATGAACTAGCTATCAAGATGGGGACATCCTTTCTTCTTCAATGGTTTTCTCAGGACAGACCTCATTTTACCTTCCCCCAATCTAGACGTTACTCCAATATGTTATTGTCATCATTATTGCAATTACAATTCATGTTCAGTTACTGTTTTTCAATTTACTGCATCGCTGGTGATGCATTCACCAGGCAAAACCGATGTGGTATAGACTAAATTGTTCCTCATTTTCATTTATATGAAGGAATGTTGTGACAGTTCATAATTCAAAGACTGTAAGTCTGTAACAAAGTTTTAGCATCAATCCATGATAGCCCATGTTTTCTTTTCTTTTTGTTACATTTTAGAAATTCATTTTCCCCCCTTAAGGAGCTAGATTATCGAAAACAGTACATATACTAAGTAAGTATACCCTCGCGATAATTTACTTCCATGGATGGAGCGAATAACAACTGAATCTCTGGATACAGGAAGTTCTGAAACAACGGGAGAGTAATCAGAATCATATTTGGACCATAAGATCCCCTGATGAAGCAAGAGCTAATTGGAATGATATCTTTGGACACCTTAATGATGAAGAATGAAGGTTTCTACTCTTTCCAATTTATTTGCATCATTTTCTGTTTCTTATTATCATTTGCTGGAAGAAGTCAGTGAATCACTTGATGTAGGATTTAGGAATAATGCCGTGCCATGTTCTTCTTTACCTGGATCATGGATCACCCCTCTCTCTCTCTCTCTCTCTCTCTCTCTATATATATATATATATATATACACATACTCTCATGTTTGGTTCATTTTCACTTGTACTCTAAATAACATTTTGTTGAGATCTGTTTCCGTTTGTTGCGTTAATGATTGAAATTATATACTTTATTTTGTATGTTAATCATGTCTCAGTAATAAAATATTGATATTGTGCAACAGAGGATGATGATAGTTTAATAGCTTTGTTAATATTTCCAAGATATATCATCATATATATTTTTTCTTTATAAAACATAATACCGAAGTTAATTAAATTAATAGTTAAAGTTTTGAATTTTATGCATTTTTATAAGAAATTGTAATTGGTAAAATTATTGAAATGATATTTTAAAAAAATAAATAATGCCAAATCCATAATTGTTACTCTGTAAACAGTGTTAATGATTTTTTGTTTTAGATACTTTCCTATTTTTGTTTTTTTAAAAAATGGATATTATTATTTTTAAATATATTTAATAAATATAAAGTAATTTAATTAATTTTTTATTTTTATTTTTATCTCAATTTAATATAAAAATATTTTTTTATCCATATTTAAAATTTTAATTTTTTTTTATAAAATTAACCTATAATAATCATAAATAAGTAAATAAATCTTTTATTTATTTATATTGTATAAGATTTTATTTTTATTATTTTAAATATATTTTATTGGAATATTTAAAAAACTAAGCATATGTATTAATTGTTTTAGGGTGTATTTGTTTGGGAGTTTGATTTTGAGTAATAAAAATTTTGCAGTTGAATGATTGTATGATGTGATGTTGATGTGATATTTTGAATGTAAAATTGATTTTTAGTATAATATAAAAAATAAAAAATAAGTATTTTGATTTTATATTTTTTTTTAAAAAAAATTAGATGGATAGCGAATTGATCCTCCGAACAAACATCCCCTTATTGACGATTATTTGGAATTTTGGACCAAGAACCAAACACTTCTTGATGGGCGTTAGAATCCGATCCAGACTAGCATATACTGTAGCAAGCCCGGTCTAGGTCCGGCCGGGCCGGACAAATTGAGATTGGACTTTTTACTTGGCCGTTGTCGTCGGTAGCAAGGTAAGGCAACCGCGGTTGACCAGACCAGCCATCCGCCTCCGTATCTCTCTCTCCTGGAGTCTCCTTGTCCTGACTTCGATCTTCCTAATCCCGCGTCTTTTATCCGGCTGCATCGTCGTCGATCTTTCTCTCTCGCTGCTTGTATTGTATCTTAAGAGGTATGTTGGTTGCAGATGGATTCGTTCCCGAACTCCTCTCCTCCGGTTGTGTATTTGCTGAAATACATTGATGCAAATCATATTTTGTCATTTCTGTTATATCATTGATGAATGATGCAATAACGTAGCAGATAATCGTCGTGCTGTTCTAAGAATTATCTGGCTTGTAGATACTTCTGTTCTTAAACATCGATGTCCTAATCACAGCACTCAACGCGAATCACGCCGCTCCTTTGTGCCGCTCCGCTGCATGTGGTTCCTTTTTGGATTTCTCCAACTCATAAGAGTGTTTGTCACTGTTTGGAGATTCAAACAACAAAGCATTTTCAAATTATTATTATACCCCGCACAGTTGCCTTTCCCATCAAAAAAGAAAACCCCCACTTTTTAAGATCGATAAAGGAATACACGTGATATTTGCTACATGGCATTAATATAGCTGAAAATATCCAAATGTCTTTCATACATACAGATAGGGGGAAGAGGCTTTCAAAGATGATGTAGTTGTGGAATATACATACTTTTAACTTGTATGTTTGTTTATCTGTGAGAAATTGGTTACTTGTAGATTGTAAGGCAACTCAATTTCCAGCCTAGTTTCATATATACAGCATATATATGCAGTAACTGCTGAAGTCAATAGCATCTGGAATGCTAATATAGCAAACTGATGGCTGATCATACCTTTTACTAACTATAAATTATACACTATTATATCTTTTATGAGGAATAAAAAGAGTTTTACCTAAGAAGTGGTGATGTTCCTTGCTCGATATATATTCTGATAGTTGGGATTTAATGGCCCTTTCATCAATGCCAACTGATCAAATTCTGATCATTTCTAGTTTTTCTTCTATATACAGATGGAAGATGACAAAGACACCTACACTGTTGATGAAGCACTTAATCATTTGGGTTTTGGATACTACCAAGTCTTTGTTTTTATCTATGCTGGGATGGGATGGATTTCTGAGGCCATGGAGATGATGCTTCTCTCATTTGTTGGATCAGCTGTTAAATCTGTTTGGGGGCTTTCTTCACATCAACAGAGCTTGCTAACTAGCGTTGTTTTTGCTGGCATGTTGGTTGGAGCCTACTCATGGGGTATGATTTCAGATACATTTGGAAGGAGGTAAGAGCTCATTTGTTCATGATCAGCTTTTTGACATGATAGTATGATATTTATTTATTTATTGGTGGAGTGATAATACAATATTTATTTATGCATTTTCTCCAGTATTATAAGACTTTAGACAATATGCATAATTATTAAAAAAAAAAAAAAAAAAAACCTCAGTCCTTTCAATGTTTTCGCCACAAAGTTTCTATAAATTCGTTTTACATTTTCTTGAGGAAACATATATATATATATATATATATAATAAAAATTAACTGCATAAGTGTAGATGGCATATGAGTGATTATGTACTAAATGATTTGCTAGCTTAAACTCCTAAGTTGAGCATCACTCATAACATCCATATGTCCATTGTTTATACTCCTTTTCTAAAGCAAATAATTTTGGATAGCTTTGATGTATATTTTCATTGATATTATCTGGGTATATATTTGATGACAACAAAATCATTCTATGTACTATTCTAGAAACACTTCAACCAAATATCTTACACATTACAAAAGGAACAGACTACACATAGGAAAATTTGACATGAATTCATAATTCCATGATCGTTGCCTGACACAAATTGCTCTCCTTTAAGCTGGTGAATGCATATTAATTATTCCCATCTTGTGTGAATTCAATTAGAAGCTGACTCCAATGCTGGCTTAGTGAGAATAACACCCTTTGTGTTTCTGTTGGTTCATTGAGCAAGGTAAGTTTCCAACATTTTCCTCAGATTTAATGAAGCTCTTATCGATCCAAAAACCTTTGTGAGCAGACTTACCATTAGCTATGTACCTTCATGGATGAGTACTATGAGGAGAGTGGTAGTCTTTGTAATCAATTAACTTTTAAAGTCTTTGAGCAACCACCCCCACCCTATACTGAATACTCATCTCAGCAGTGAGACTGTTTTTAGGTACCACATTAACTTTTCAGTTTTCTACATGGAAAAGTTCCCACAACATCTAATTTGGTCACTTCTGCATGAATGTATCCTGCTTATGTTAATGTGTCACATTCCTTCCTTTATCACTTATCAAATTAAGCTGTTTCACTTCTTTAATTGCAATCTATATGCTCATTTTTCATTCAGACGAGGATTTCTATTCACAGCTATCATTACTGCTGGAGCTGGCTTCCTTAGTGCATTTGCTCCCAATTTCACAATACTCGTCATTCTACGTGGGCTAGTTGGTGTGGGCTTAGGAGGAGGCCCTGTGCTTTCTTCTTGGTTTCTAGAATTTATTCCCTCTGCAAATAGAGGCACATGGATGGTAGTTTTTTCAGCTTTTTGGACTCTTGGAACTATTCTTGAGGCTTCTGTTGCTTGGGTATGCACGATATTATCCTTTTTTTTTCCTTTGCAATCTGCTTATCTGCATGTTTTATTTGAAATTTCTGAAAATATAGTCAATATCTTTTTTCTTGCATGCAAAGTTTTGGGTACCACTGAAGAGAGTCTCTCACTGCTAATGGAGTAGATTATATTATACTGAAAATTGTTTCTTTGTTTTAAACATCAAATACAGTCAACCAAACACTGGATGACTTGAAATATCTTTATATATTAGCTAAATTAGTTGTTGAAGTCCTCAGATTTGAATTTAACCTAGAATACAGGACTTTATGTGTAAACCTATCTTGCATCGCAGCCATGTCCAAGAAACCCTGCTAACCAATCTTCCGATCATTAAAGAGTCTCTGTAATTTTTATTGAGTTTCTTCTTTGGCAGTTTATCATGCCAAGATTGGGTTGGAGATGGCTACTTGCAGCATCTGCATTTCCTTCCTCATTGCTGCTTTTATTCTATAGAATGACACCTGAATCACCTAGATATTTATGTATGAGGGGAAGAAACAGTGAAGCACTAGCTATTCTGGAAAGGATAGCCAGATTTA
Organism: Andrographis paniculata; assembly: GCF_009805555.1. Classification (NCBI taxonomy): domain Eukaryota; kingdom Viridiplantae; phylum Streptophyta; class Magnoliopsida; order Lamiales; family Acanthaceae; genus Andrographis; species Andrographis paniculata. The sequence continues at coordinate 7,993,418 of NW_026137587.1, forward strand.
ATGGGAAGCCACTTCCTTCAGGAGTTCTTATTTCTGATAACTATATTCAGTTAGAAGAAAAGTTGGATGTTCCGGATGAAACAAAGTTAATATCAACAGAAGACAAGTTGGATCATTCAGATGAAACAAAGTTGATGATATCACAAGAAGGAAATAACAGTGTGGGTCCTGAAAAGACAGATTCTGAAAAGAGTGGTTTCTCGTTACTAATGATGCTTCTTTCTCCGGAGTTGGTTAGATCAACTTTACTTTTATGGATGGTTTTTTTTGGAAATGCATTTGCTTATTATGGGCTTGTTCTGCTAACCACAGAATTGAACAACCCTAATAATAAATGCATACATAAAGAGTTTAAATCCAGTAATCATGAAGATATTAGTTACAGAGATGTTTTTATTACCAGTTTTGCAGGTAATGACTGGTCAGTCTTTTTGTTAAATTTGGTGGCATATATTCTAATTAAGAATTTAACATTCAATTGCACTATTTCCTTGAAGAGGGCTAAGCCTCCTTTATCTGATTTGCCTCTAGAGTTCCCTGGACTTCTGTTATCGGCTGCAACAGTTGACAAGCTTGGCCGTAAGCTCTCAATGGCATCAATGTTCTTCCTGAGTTTTATCTTTCTTCTTCCTCTAGCAACCCATCTTCCACAGAACTTAACAACCGCGCTTCTCTTTGGAGCACGCATTTGCATTTCAGGAACCTTCACAGTTGTTTACATATATGCTCCAGAGGTAAGTCTTGTTTGTATAATTAAATTTCTTCTGAATTAGGGAGGAAATATGAGAGGTAACACCAAATCTAATCCCCTGCATTTTTGTCGACTGCAGATATATCCAACCTCCATGAGGTCTACCGGAGTTGGAGTGGCAAGCTCCGTGGGAAGAATTGGCGGAATGGTATGTCCACTTGTTGCCGTCAGTCTCATTCATTCTTGCCATCAAACTATAGCCATCATTTTATTTGAAAGTGTTATACTTCTCTCTGGGATATGTGTCTGTCTCTTTCCTTTGGAAACAAGTGGCGCCGAACTGAGCAATAGTTTATTTTCTCTTAAGCAAGCTACTAACCCTGCATGAGTTTTTTTTACTCTAGTCGTAAAATCCCTCCCCGACATTGTTGTGATACTTGGGTTGGATTGGGTTGGGTAGGGTAGAGAGTATCTTGAAATCATTGACAAGAGGAGGGAGACAGGAATCAGGAATCAGGATAGGCAGGCATTCTTTTACGATTCTATCTATGGCTGTGTTGTATCTTATCCATTGGCTATTTTTCTTGTAGAATAGAATGTCTTGAGTTATTGCAATACACAGGTAGTTAGTTAGTTGTCTACACATCACATGTGCTTTGTTGTTGCTAATGAATATTGTTTTGACAATATATATTACATATAGTACGGAAAATATACAGTTAACTCTTGCTATTTGTTGTCTGTATTATTATATGATGATGATGTGGGCAAGGATGACCACAAGGCTCACGATAATGTATATACACATATTATATATTGTGTGATAATCTAATCTAGACTACGGTTCAATAGAAAATACATGATGTCAACTTAATTAATTATTTATTTATCAACACCTTGAAAATACACAACCAAGAGATAGATATTCTCCTTGTCTTGCACACAATATCTGTCCGGACATGTAAACCTGCGGTTGTTTTTGTTTTGCATCTCATTTTCGTTTTATAATAGTCCCTCCGTTCTATTGGAAGATTATCATTTTCTATTTTCATTCGTCCCAAAACGAGGTTACCATTAGTAATTGTACTATATATCTTACTTGACGTAATAAATATTTTTCAACTTACAATATATTATACAAATGACATTATTTTTATGTTACACCATAGATATTTTTTCTTTTTCACTATAATCTAATATAATACTTAATATTCAAAAATCTGAAAAAAAAAAAAAAAAAATGTCACATTTTCAATGGGATCGGAGGGAATAATATATTTTACGTTAACATCATTGCATTTAAAATTAATCTTTTATTCTAAAATTTATAATTCAAAATACTTTTAATTCGTTTTAATACACACGATAATAGCAACCTTTAAGTCTTCAATTTTATTTTTTTAAATATGGTATTAAATTTAATTCTAATATATTAATATTGATTTTAAAAAAATATAGTAATCTTTTTTTGATATTATTTGAGATTGATTTTTCTTAAAAGCATGTGGTCATGATATTTTGGCAAAAATATAGGAAAAATTTGTTTGTTTCTATATCAATTACTAAAAATAGTTTAAAATTTTGTGGTATTATCCCAACTCTAATTTAGAGAGGGGGAGGCAAAATTTATCAGAAACTTGGAGGGCCAGCAGGATACAACTGGTATTTCACTGTTTTCTGCGGGTCAGGTAGGTAATTTGGAAAGGGTATATAAAGTCAATGCGTGGAACCATGACAAAGGGGAAGTAGGCCAGGGCGTGTGGATGTGGCCGAGAATCGAGAACAGCAGCAGCCCCAAGTGAACGTCGATCGAGTGTATGTATGTATAAGAATCGAGTTCCCCAAAGCAAATATGGTGTGGACGAAGACGACGGTCATGTCGCTGTGGCAATACGATCAATTCTGGACACAAAACATAGAGATGGAGGATAGTCATGTCGCCGGATGGTCGTCGCCCTTCTCGTTCACCTGCTGCTGGACATGGACCTTCGCCGTCATCCTCGTCATATTCACTTGCCGCGCGCTCCGCCTCCGCCTTCCCGCCGGAGGACTGTACTTTTTATCCTCGCCTTCTACCACGCCTAGATCGAATTCTCTTCCCTCAAGCAGGTAACTCTCCTCTCTTCTCCTCTCCCGCTTTTTTTTCGGAATCTAACGATGAAGAGCAGTATAAGCGGAATATCAATTGTCTCGGCATTTTCCTTTCTCAGAATTGCTCCGCAAGTAATCTCTGATTCGGATTTGAAGGACCTCATCAATTGCCTTGACGGTGGTTGCCCTAACGACAGCGTCTGGGAAAATGCAATCGACAAGAGAAACAACTCAGTTTCCTACAGTGCTAAGTGTTTCAAGCCTAAGGTGTTAGGATTAATTTGCTCACCTAGTTTCACCACAGTTCTTAGTTTCATATCACCAGGTTTATTACATCTGTAAAATTGTATTTGCAGGATGGTCCTATGAAGTATCTGACTGTGACTACATTCGAGGGTTGTCCGGCGGAGTTTCTGTTAAAATTTTTCATGGATAACCATTATAGGATGGAGTGGGACAAATCCGTGGTTAGCCATCAGCAGTTGCAGCGAGACATTCAATCTGGAATTGAAATTGGTTGCACCATTAAAAAGTTTCCATTCTTGAGTCCCCGGGAGTATGTGTTGGCTTGGAAACTATGGCAAGGACGGGATGGATCCTTTTACTGCGTTAGTAAGGTGTGTTTCTGAACAATATTGGGTTATATCTTCAAAAGCATATTTGTTGAGATCTCGAAAAGATTATTGATTATATGATGTCTGAAAGATGGAGCTTGCTTTCATAAAAAATGGAGGTGCCTAGCTACTAATACATTCCTTTATTAATTGAGAAGGCTTACTACACCGTCATATGTTGTGTGGACCCTCCTACTTCAAATGTATCATTCAGAAATGATTTTTCATACACCGGAGATATCTATAAACTATAATTCTGTATTTCAGCAAATGCATAAATAGTAAGATTCTTTTAGTGCAATATCAAGCTCTAAAAAAAGTTTAAAGCAGCTTGTTTCACAATGAATGTGTTTTTCTCTTGAAAACATTGTGGAGAATTGATTATATTGAGCATGAAAATTGCTTTAGTGCAATGGCAAGTATATGAGTATGTTATCTTTGCAATTCTCTAATTGGGCGAAATAATTGATTGCAATATGCTTGGTCAATTTTTATTTATTTATTTTCGAAATGTTTATTTTGATGCATGTACGCAACCATGTCTAGGAATGTGAACATCCTTTGGCTCCTAAAGGTTCGAAGCACGTAAGAGTTTCACTTTTCAGATCTGGGTGGAGAATCAAGAAAGGCAGGTTTTGTCTCCTTGCATATATTGTTCATTTAAATTTGCTCTTTTTCCTAAAAATAGATTTGCTGATGCATATTGAAGTTGACATCACGAGTTACAAGCGTCCCCATCCCCTTTCTCCTTGATGAATAATTAGCCTCCACCACGACTTTGTTCTAGCCTCTTTAATAACTGTTTCTCTCCTTTGAATTTCACATATCAGGAAAGTTTACTGGACAAGTATTGTGAATAAAGTGGTAGCAATCTTCTAACCCCGAAAAAAATTATATGCAATACTGATGCGGGTTTAGTATCAGACCATGCCTCAGTATTGGAAAACTGATTCTCCTTTATTAGAAGATAATTTCAACCAGATTAAACTCAAGGAATCACCAAAGAACATCTGAACATTACATGTATAGGTGAAAACATCTAAATGTGTTTGCTAATATATACTATCAGAAGGTATAATAATGGACTATGCACTATCGAGCCTAATTTGTTGGTGTGGCCAAGTATTTAAAATGAAGCAAAAATGTGTTATTTTGTGCATGTACAATGTGACGTGCTGATTTTAATATTCCTATGTCACTTTTGTTTCGTGAAGATTCCTTGCACAGATGCATGTACCAGATTATGTCAATCCCCCAGAGTGTATATGGATAATGTCGTCCAGTTTTCTATTCTTCATCAGAAAAGAGTCTGTTAGTCCCCTAATGTCAATCCTAATGTCTTGATCGCTTTTTCAGATCTCACCTATGTTGAGATTTCAACATTTCTACTGTCGTTATGAAGTCTTCTGACATTTACTCTCTTTATAAGGCAATAAGTCTAGAATGTGAATGTAAAATTCCTTATCTGATTTTTGACTGCAGTTGTTGGTAGAAATGCATCTGAGATCAGAATGGTGCACCAAGAAGATGCTGGTCTGAATGCAGAAATGGCAAAACTGGCCTTTTCGAAAGGGATATGGAGTTTTGTGTGCAAGATGGATGATGCACTTAGAAAATATTCTGCCAGACAACAGCATCAACTCAGTTCAAGTATTGCCGATTTCAAGTCTATTCAAAAGGTGATGATTTAGGCTTATGAAAACAGAATTTCCCTTTTCTGTGATAATGCTTTAATTTTGTGAGTTAGAATACATAGATCCATGAGAAGGTTTAATTGCAACGCCCACGCCCTTTTATAGCTTGAGAAGCACAATATTATCAATATATATGCCACCTAAATTATATTGGTTTGTGCAGCAGGTACCGCTTGAATTTGAAGTTACAGACAATGAAAGCAGCAATGATCATCCAGATAAGTCAATTAAATCTTCGAGTGGTACTGCAGCAGGGAGTCGCAAGCTGAACACAAGGAGACTTCATAGAAGGCCCTCATCTAAGCTGATCACAAATGGATTACTTCTCCTTGGCGGTGCTATCTGCCTCTCCAGAGGCCATTCAAGCTTCGGTGCTAAGGTTGCCATGGCCTATATGTTGAGCAAACTTACAAAGAGGAAGATAGCATCACCTACTACCGTGCAGCCAACATCCTTGAATACAAGATGAAATATGGTCCATTTACGATGCCAACTAGATGAAATATGATGTATACTCTCTTTCTTAAGTTTTGAAGTTGATTCTCAACTTGTATAGCTATAGTGTAAGTTACTTTTCAAAGCCAAAACACAACCTGACTATACTGAACCTTCTGACCTAAGTACATAAAACATAGACGATAAAAACTGAAAAAAATCAGACAGTTAATCCTACTGCTTACCGCTTAGAATTTGGGTAATTTGAACATTAGAAGAATTGAATAGTAAATACTGATAATTTAGATCTCTTCTTTTTTAGTCCATGCCATATTTTAAATAACTTGAACATGAAAGAACTTACAATATTAAATACCTTTCTTTAATAGCTAAAACTACATGTAGTCAAGAGTAATACCATATCTGAAATTTGGACGCCCAGAACGCTTATTATGATAGAATTTCCAGAACAAATCTTACCGCTTCTCCACTTCTAATTTTCATGCCAAGACTGTTGTTCAAGATGCCCCGGCTCAGCATTTACTCTTCATTGTCGGCTCGCCCGGGGCCATGATGATCAGGCTGGATATGCTCACCCTCCCCGGGTCCATAATTTATCCACGGCAACATAGATTCGAATAAAACAGCAAGAGCATTTCGATTCAAGAAATCCTGAGGCGCTCGGTTTGCAGGAGCATTAGGTACTCGGTCGATGTTCTCATTCCCGCCCCTTTGATCAATGATGAAGTTCTGTAGGTTATCCGGGGGCAATGTTGGCACTGAATCAGAAAAATCCGACACCATCAAATGGCTATACCTGGAGAAGCAACAAACAGAACAAAAACAGTTCAGTGCAAATTTGTGGCAGAAAAGATGATATATATATATATACATAGCCATGTACGTATGTATGTACTCACTCATTTTTCTCCGATGAAAAAGCTTCTTTCCTCACACAAGCCCAGTCCTTGGCATCACTTCCATGCCCGTCCAGTGTTTCAATCACGGAAAGTGCCGAGTCACATAAAAGCTTCTGGAGTTCAGGAAGCCTCCATATTAAATAATTCCTTTCAACATACATTGAAATCAAATGATCCAAAGAGGGACTTCCTGTTTGCTCGGATCGAAAGAAACTATGCTTTAGTATAGTTGTTGTCCATATCCGATCTTTTAGGGGAACCTTCTCCACCAATTTCTTCAAAACAGAAGGGTGAAGCATCAAAGCCTGCTTCATTAAATCACTTGATGTAGCTTTCCCAAGTTCCGCTTCCCCACTGCCGTTTGTTTCACTGCGTTCAAGGTAAAACCGGCAAACAGCAAGGGAATAAGAAAAATTAGGAAATAGCCACAGTGAGTTGTCATGTCTGTATTCTTCTGCAAACTGTTCCAACCAAGCATACTCTTCGGCTCTTAATGAGTAATAATCGATACAAAACATAGCACCCATTGGATCATCGGAATCCACAGAGAGCAGCAGCTTACAAATTTCAAGCGCAGATCTGTGGCAACCACGCCTATCCATGTTTTTCATGTGGGTAAAAAGTGATGAGAAGAACGGCTTGTTCGTATCATGGACAAACTTCAATTGACAGTTTTGTGATGGAGTGAACAGTGGATGCCACGCACATTCCATTGCGTACAGACACTTTGCAGTAGCATCAGATGACATTTGATGCTCACCCGTGAACTTGAAATAGTCTGCCAATACAATCAGTGATTCAGTGTGATAAGGATGGTTCAACAAAATGTTTGCAATCCCATTAAGATCATGAAGAGCCTTGGCAGAATCAAAAGCTCTCTGAGCCGCGGTATAAGATGATGACTGCATATATCTGTATAGACCATTAGTTTATTAATAGCATGAAAAAACTGATGGCCGAAAAAAAAAACATCCACAGAAGGAACTTAGTCACCAAGCAATTATAGTATACTTACATATATTGCTATTCACATATGTTGGACACTATACAAATTATTGTTTCCTTTTCCCTTATGTTTTGCCTTTAACCTCAGGTCACCTTATTCATTTTGTCCTTGAATGCTTAATAAGTGGGTGATGTGTTGCCTTAATGTAGAATTTGAATTAGTTACATAGTAGAAATTGCTGAACATTTTGCAGGATTTCATGAATATAAAATTTGAATCCAACAATTGCTAAATTTGGTGAATATTTTCTATGACATGATTTATAATTCACATACATCTACCAAGACCAAATTCATCATAGAGACACTAAATTGAGTTGAGAAGCTTTCAACACAATTTTACCCTAAAGCAATGCTGTGTTGGACATAAATCTTGAATCCGGAAGAAGTCAAGCATTTTTATAGATCATACATGTAGACAACTGACTTCTTCTGCTCTCAATTTTCTTGTTTTTATGCTATGTTAGGGTTATTTACCATGTAGATCAGACATGGTGATGATTAATCTTGACCAGTATTAAGTGATGTTTATTAGGATTTGATCTTTCCTAATACACCTTTTTCAGAGAAAATGAACACTTAAATTATCAAATATTTGACATATTCCTACAATTACATTACATACATGGAAATTCCAATCACTGTAAAGTGTTTTCTTAAAAAAAAAATAAAGTATAAAACAAGGAATCTGACCTGAAATAGTGGACACCATCTCTAGTTTCCAGTAGTTCCATGGTTAAAGATCCATCCCACCGTGGCCAATGTTGGGATGGAGAAACAAGGATAGTCCGCTTGAAATGATGATTCCCGCGTCGACCACCAGCTGGAAGCCTAGGATTTGCAGATGAATGGTGTTTTTCATATGATTTGACAACTCTAGAACCAAATATCCTTCGCAACTCATTTTCTGCATTAAGAAATTTGGGGTCAACTTGTAAAATGGAGGACTTGCCCTGTCTCTTCAGTACTTTCTCATCTCTATCTATGTGTACAGGATTTGAATTAACAGGACGAGCAGCAATCTGTGGATGATCAGAAGAGCTAGTCTCCAAAGTTAAGTTTGCCATCTGATTAGAAGATGTTTCCTCACTTTCAGAGTTCAAATATCTATCATCCTTGCTTTTCTTCTTTTTCTTTTTTTTCTTCTTTGTGGATTTAGCATTTTGTGTCAAAACTGTGACAACAGATGCCTTATCAGTTGAAGAATATTTGCTTGTAGAATCATAGCCTACAGTCTCACAACCAATTCCACCCTTTTCCTGCAGACAATGAGCCATGCCAGAGATGAATAGCAGAACAAATTAAGATTAACGTCCCATCTTTCAACAACACTAGTTACTGACCTGTCAATTACCAAAAAAAAGCTATAGATCAAAGTAGTACAGAAAAATTACTCACTTCAACCTATAAGTAACTTTGTATTAGACACAAGATAATGTGGGTTAAAAATAATATAATATGATGATGATGGTGATGAAGGGGTATGGGGAGAACAAATGGCAAAGGCGATAAGTGTAAAGAGTAAAATTTTGAGAAACTTAAGGATGAAATATTTAAGGATATCAAAATGGCTTACTTTATAGAGTATTCTATTGTGAATGGGCTTTGTCAAGCCTATCATACCATCTCAGTCATCCAAAAATCATGTATGAAACATGGATTTAAACACCAATTTATTATTTTCATCCATCAAAGCCTCATAGCAAACATACCCTTATAGAAAACAGAATGATGTGTAACTTGTTCAGAGGGAACAAACAGACTCAAACAGCGAGTGGAATTATTACCTGGTCGGAGTTGGAAAAGTTTTGGTTATCACCATGTCCATCATCCTCACTGCTGTTAAACTCAAGAAGATCAAAATGATTCTGCCTGCGAGGAGAAGAGTCAACCGACTCTGAGCCATCCTCACTGTTGAGCAGCTCTTGTTGCTGTAAAGCTGTTTCTTGTTCTTTTAGAACCTTTTTCATCAACCGAGCAGACATTCTGCTGTCTTTCCAAAACTTCCAGCAGATAAATAGCTTATGAATCTATAAATCCAAAATATGATGAGTAATTGGATCAGATTGATGTTTGAATGTAATTGCAAACTCATTCTAATAAATATCTATGTCAGTTCATTTAGCCATCTACTTCAGAAACTACAGGGAAAATGTTTTAAAATTGTTAGTTGTTACCAACACCTTGCCTGTTCTTGTGTACAAAAACTAAAATAAAATAAACTAAGACCTTCTCATTTCAACAAACCCAAAACTTTTAAAAATGATCAATAAAATAAAAGGTTGATTAATTGCTCGTGGTATTTTTCCCCTTAATGAATGATGGGAGAATATTTAAATCGTCAATATTACATAAACATTTTCTTGAACTGAGAATACAATTCAGTGAACTCAATCCTCCTTGTCACAAGGAGGCAAGCTTGTGCATGTGCTTATGCTTCAAACAGATATTGTTTACTCATCTCTAAACTGAATCTTATTGTCCCAAGAAAGCCCCTAGAAGTATTTCATCCTACACATAGAACAATTTAATCATGTTTGAGGTGCCATAAATATCAATACTCCATCTGCATGCCAGTGAGGAAAGCTTTCATTTACTATGATTTTTACTATCAGTTTAGCAAGACAGAAGTGATGTGAATGATCTAAACAGATTGTTTCTAGATTTCCGTATAACTTCCAAAATAGAGAATAATTACGGATTCAACAGTACTAAGGCAAGAAGAGCAGTATCACACTCATAATTACATAAAGAGAGAAATAGTTATTCCTCCAAGGACTGGAAGCTTACTATATAATGTTCTGCAGTGCAATGGTTGCAAATTCAACTTTTACGATGTTATCTGGTAGGCTCAAATTAACTTGTCGTAACAGAAATTTTACGAACACAGACAGTTAAGTTACGGCACAACAATATTGGTGTAGCAGCTATCCAAAGTTGGCAAACAGCATAACAGAGTTAACGATACGCACTTTTAAGCACACGTATCATGCCAATTGCTCAAGACGTTCCATCCATCAGATACTTTTCAACTGGCAGAATAATGAATATACATAAAATCCAGGATTCTAAAACTAAAACATGAACATCAATCAGTATGAGAAAACACGTTACGAAAATTTGCAATTGAAAAATATACAGGCGTGGATAGGGTTGGATTTAGGCCATTTAGACGGCAGGCATAGACTTGCTTTCGCAGATCCAAATTCTGAGAGAAGAGACCAGAAGCTCACCGAGTTGAAGCTGTATTGAGAAAGTATAGCGCGCGGAGGATTAGGGCAGGCGAACCGAGAGAAACCCAGACATCAGTTGAATCTCCACAGTTCCTCGACGAACGACTAAATAAATACGTTTAAGTCGGCTTGTATTTCTTTCTCCTTTTTATACTACTCCGTCTTCTCACGGAGGAGGGAGTATTTTTTTTTTGCAATACTACTAAAAAGCGTTTTCAGTAATTATTTGCTCTTTTCGAGCATTTTTCCAAATTTCATTATTTATTAATTCTTTTAAAATATATCGAATTAAATATTTATTTTTATTTTATATATTATACTAAAAAATTAATTAAACATATATTACTACTATTAAAATATATAAATTTAAAATGTATAAAAATTATTGCTATAAATAAATAAATTATTTTTGAAAAAAAAAAAAATGTAGATTTGATGAAATTATTATAAGTGGTGTGGGTGCGGGGGATTGATGAGAGAAATTTGGCACATTTGTATAGTAAGATTTGAATCCATACATGAGAAAGTATACATGAGCACATTACACGGCATATCCATTTTCCATATCTATCCTTCAACATTTATCTGATCTGAGCAGAGGCAGCAAGCATTATCCAATTGAACTTGCTAGCAGCTACACAACACACATTACCAATGACTATCTTAGATTGATTCTAAAGTGAGATCACCAAACATTACCACTTTCAACCCACCCTTCACCTTCAAATGATCATGTGATGGATTCTACGTTTGAGCAATTCCTTTTCGTATAAGCATGTCGTACACTCTATCAACCTTGCCTGGATCGACCACGGTGAACAGCCCATGAGCATCTGATTTTTTGGTTACAGATCCATTCAAGACTCCCATGGACAGGGTTTGCAGCATGTTGAGGTAATGAGTTGGTAGGATTTTGATCTCCTCACACAGCTGTTTTTCCTGGATGAATAGATTTTGCAACACACAATATTATAAGAGCTCACTTCCTCAGATTAAAATTAAAATTGTATTATGTTGACTACTTACAGCTTCTGAAAGTAAATCAACCCCGAGAAAGCCGGTGACATCCCAGTTATCCGAGACTTCAGAGCCAGTGGGCCCCTTGGCAATGGTGCTAGATAGAGAGTCCTTGCCACTAGGGTCCAAGACACTGGGGCTCTTGTTACCAACCCTGGGACTGCTGGTGTCTACTTCTCCTTTTTGATGGCTCATTCTCTGCAAATATTTTCCACTGGGACCAGCCTGGGAACTTTCCTTCACTCTCCTTGCATTCTCCTCAGCTTCCCTCTTCAACTTTTGTTCAATATACCTCTCAGCTTCAGCAGAAGTGCGGCACCCAGCAGCTCGAGCTTCCTGTGCAAGCATTAGCTTCAGACTATTATCATATTTTGACCAATAATTGATACATACATACATATTAGATCTAACAAGCAATCAAGTGGGCACCAATATGGGCCTGATAATTAGATGTTCTTAAAGTTGAACATAAATCTTGACATTTGGTTTTAATATGCTCATAAATATCTCTGATTAACACTTTTGTGATTCACAATTCAGCACGTTCATGTTGATCTTGGAAGGATTTTACATGAGAGGCATACTAGGGTGACAAAACTTCTCTTTATTTCTTAACAAAGCTTCACTGGGCATACAGTTAATCTTAAAGTAGTATCACGATCTGAATACTAAACATAAGCCTAAAGTATTGAATGTCTTATTCGTTCATCAAAGATTTAGAGTAGTAAAATTCCACGCTAAGGAAAATCCAACTTTTAAACCACAATCAGATCACGTACTTCTGACAAAGAACTAATCATGAATGGACAAAAATATAAATGACACACAATCTTCAGCAACAGCAAAGAAGTGGCCATACTCATATCACATCTTCCTTGCTAAACTTTAAAACCACTCACAATAAGTTTCAACTTCACCCTATAACCATTCTCAATCAAGAGTGGCTATGATTAACTTATTACATGCATTGTGGCATTCAAAGGGATAATATGGGAAGTTGGGAACACAATACCTGAAGACCTTGTATTCTTTTCAAAATCCGTTGCTCCTCAACAACATACCTCAGCAGCTCCCCATGCTCCTCTTTAGTATGAAATCGCATGAACACTCGGTAGCGGCGACATAATTCCTTCTCTTCTGATGTAAGCTCCTTCTCAAAAGGGTCAGGATATAGTAAATTTCTTTCCAAAATGAATTCTTTCCTCCTTTTTCTTTCATCTAGCCTGTGAAATGGTGGATTTATACGAGGGCAGTAAGATACCATTAATACAAAAGGATTAAACTAGTTTAAGAAGCATGCGCCAAAAAGGATCAGGGAATTATACTTCCTAAAAAAATTGAAGGAAACAAATAAAGCTTAAAAGAAAAAATAAAAAGATTCATAACTAGAGAGCAAATTAGCACTTTACTTGGATCCTTCAACTTCTACAAGTTATTGCATAAACTTTCCCAAAACATGTTAAAAGCTACAACCTCCAGTTCTCTTCATAATCAACAAACCAGACACAATATGAAGGTTTATGAAAATCATCAAATTTAAGAATATTGATGCCTAGACAGAATCAACCATAATTAAATGAGCAAATACACATCTAATCTTATACTATCAATGGCCATTCATCTTCTTGAGTAGAATCACCTCAGTAACTTATACTTGCCAAGAAATCACCAAGTTGAATACAAAACAATACATCAAAACACTTTTAACAAAAGACTAGAAAAAACAAGACAAAGCAAGTTAACATTTGGATCCTTATTCTAGTGCACTAACCTTGCAAAATGGAAAAGAAAGAATAATAGAATAAAAACAAAAACAAGAAGAAGAAGAAGAAGAAGAAGAAGAAGAAGATAGAATAAGAACTAGACTTACCGTTTTGAGTATATATGCAAAATTCTTAGTTTCAGATCTCGCTCAGCTTCAGTATCTATCTCCTTGAATTCCATATCGGCCAGTAACTGCTCAGCTTCATTATCATACTCAATTTCAAACTCTTGCCTTTTAGAATTATATCCACTTAATTCCTTCAAAGAAACACCCTCATCGCTTGATGTCCTAGGTTTTTTTTCTCCAATGCTCCTGTCTGATGGAAACTCTGGAAACATAAGATTTCCTTTATGCACATTGTATTTTCACATACAGGAAATTGTCTTGCTAAAAAGCACAAGCAATAACTATGAACATATGCCTTTGGAAAATGCATTATAATAACTTATTATTAAAATCCACATAGAAGCTCACTGATTCAGTTGGTCCAGATGGACTCTAGAGATAACTAATTACCAAAACATTAATGATGATTGTCAGTCCTAAGCAAAAATTTCAAGAAAAATAAAAATAGTGCCTTAGGATAGAATATACCATATTTCTAGGGTGTCTAGTTTTTATGTGAGTTTGAGATTTGGTTTAAATAGAATTTTGATATGATATTTTGTAGAAGAAAATAGTGTATTTTTATTGAGAATTATGCGGGCTGCATAGGGTAGATTTTAATTTGAAATAGAAAACAAACAAAGCCCTAGATCTTTACTAAAAATATAGAACTCTACTAGTAGTAATACAATCTTAACAAAATTTAGTATCATGTTCTAACATGAGAAAAGTGTCAAGATTGACAAGGCTCTATTAACTATTTTGCGAATTATAATATTATAAAGCAGTGGAAAACAGGAGCAGCAGAACCATAGAAGATGCTACTCAGGAGAATGCGCACCTTCTAATTTAACGGCATCAAGACCATCATTATTCAGCACATTGCTGGTAGTCCTCTCACTGGCTCCCATTGAGATTTTACAACCTCGAATCGTGTCTTGCTCTATCAGGGTAGAATGAGTAGAATCAGATACAAAACCATAGAAATCAATTGAAAGCATATGAACAAAATATACATCCATACAGGCCAGGGATGAATTTGTATTTATTTAAGAAATGATAGTCAAAAAGTTAAACAAGGAAAGATTACAGTACCAGAAGAGACACTTGAGGAGGAACGTCCTGGTTGTCCATCAATTTTCGGTTCTTCCAACCTAACCATACAAAACCAAATGATTCAGGATGTAGCACAGAGGGATTTTAATACAGGTATCACAAAAGTTTTTCCAGGAATACTTGATTCTTGCAGAAAAATGGGTCTCTTCCTTCACTTCAACATCACCACAAGTACCAGTACCTGAGGTAGCTGAGTTGATTAGATCAAAGGCAGCAAGACGAATGTGTCAGTCTATGTGTAAATCAGATACTCAAGTTATGGCAGATCAGGAGCACCACAATGAATAAAGAAAATCAATTAAATAATTAAAAGCTGAAAACACGCATGAATGCCAACACATTGATCCACACGCATTTGAAGGCACAAGGTGAAACAAACTCATAACAAGAAACTGCCACTTGCAGTATAAAGTAGAGAAATAAGTAGTTCTTTCACATAACTCGCCTCTTTCAAGCTTTTCATTCCAATGTGCAATACCACAATTTCAAACCTCAAAACCAGCTCACTAGGCATAACCTGATAAGTACCTTTCATGTACTCACTTTGCTCTTTGGCCATAGCAAGAAGTTCCTCTCTGTTCTTGCCCATCACACGAGACATGTCCTAAGAAAACCAGTACGATAATATCGTTAAGAAGTAATATGTTAAAAGCAGAGTGTTCTCTAAGAATGGACATATTGAAAGAATAACATGACATACCGGAAGAGGGAAGCAAGGGGAATTCATATATATTTTGTTATAATGATCAATACACTGCGATTTACTTTTTGTTCCTACATGTTCTGCAACTTCATTCCAATTCCCTAGTCCATACATTTCAATGCCCTGGGAAAAGAAAATTATTCAATAGCCGAATGATATGTGCAGGAATTTTGACAAATAGTAGCTGTAAAATGAATAAGAAACTAGTATTTTAGTTCATAAAATGAGTATAATAGTACACCCTGAATCACTAAAAAGAGAAATCTTGTATATACCTCCAAAAGTAGCATCTCCTCATCAGCATTCCAGTCAGGACATATCAAGGGAAATGCCAGGTTGTCCTACAAAAGATAAAGATGATGACAGACAGTAGCAGAAAGTATAAAACATAACATAATAAATTTTAGTACAAGCATTGGAAGAGAGAAAGAAATGTCATAATAGACAAAACAAAAAATGTAAATATCAGGGATAGATTATCTAGTTGTCAAAACTTCATTTGCAGCAAGATCTTGTAAACAGGTACACCTATCCCTATTTGATGCATGTTCTCTCCACAGATTTAAGCGATAAAACATTGTTTCAGCCAACATTTGATGCAAGAAAGCTACTGACTTGATACGACTACACAGAATCATGAAAACCCACCAAAGAGAACTTATTGAAGCACCATTCATATATAAAAGTGAAAATTCGGTTTTAAACAAGAAATAAAGAGCACAAGGAATTATAAGTTGACAATAAAAGGGAAACATCTACTGATTTAAAACAGGTGCATAATGTTGAGGAACTACGCATGGACACATAAGTCAGATATTAATTTTTCAGAATTCAAAATTCATCAATAACTTACGTAAATAGTAAAATAACAGAAATGAGAGAATGAGCTTGCAATTAACTAACCATGACTCTGTAAGGATGATTGCTTTTGTGAGGATGGACCTCAGCCCCAACAGAAAAGCATTCAACACAGAGATCAAAATCAGAACATATGACACACTTAATCCGAATCTTTCCCGAAATATCCTTGTTGCAGTAGTTGCAGTGGTACAAGGCCTTCTTCCCATCATTTATTCCTGGAACTTCTTCACATACAAAGGGATTAGATTAAGAAGCCTAAAAATACTTGAAAAAAACATGTATATATATATATATATATAGAGTGATGTTTTACATTCATACCAGGAGTAGCACTTTCTGTGTTCTCTACATTTTGAGCTGTCCGTTTTCTCTTTGACCGACTGAAGATTTAAAGCCAGGCAGGAAACACATTTACATTACTCCGCAGATTAATGTATTTGTGGGCATTTAAAAACAATGAGATTATTTCACCAACCAAAGTTCAAAATGTAAAAAAAGAAAGTGCCCCAATAGACATATGCTGCTGTGTAGCCTGCGGTGGTTGTTCTTCAATATGAATAAGAACAATTGTCTGGGGCAACCTTAACTTACACTGTGTGCTTATGCTATATTCCAGCAATCCCACCATGATGCTCATGTTTAACACCAGAATGCTCATACACATTTCTTACTAGGAATTTCAGTGATTCTCACGTTTAGTCTCAGGCATAACTGCAAATCCATATGAAAACTCCAAATGGCACAATCCCTAAAGTTCCTCTTTGTTCTTCAAACTTAATAACACAAAGATAAAAATTGAATTCCCACTAAAAACAGTAATGCTTCCGAACCAAGTCGGGTCAAACTAAACAAAAAAAACGTCTCGGGGACATCAACTTACGATTAGAAGCAGACTACAAATTTGAGCTAAACACACAAAGTTTATATCCTACAACTCGAAAACATACAAACAAAGTACGAAATGAGGAAGCGAGCAAAGTAATTATCGTTCGAACCTGTGTCCGGGATCATCGACGGCAGCCTGAGTGACGGCGCGTGAGCGACCCATCTAGGAAAATCGTGAGCAGAAGTTGAAAATGCACGGAAATTGAAAAAGTTTTATTAGGGTTTCGATTTCTGATTATCCACAGACGCGACCGGACCCAGACCCAAATCTAGACCCAGATGCAGATGGATGGTGACACAAAAAACCAAGGTGCTTTGGTGGCCGCCGAGTGGCGAGAGAGAGAGAGGGGTGTGTGTGTGTGTGTGGTGCGTTATTTCTCCATGATTTGCGACCTTGACTGGCTCCGTTTCCCACACTCGGGTCATTCCAAAGAGGATGGCCACCATGGTCCATGCCTATGGATTATGTTTAGCTCTTTTTTTTCGATAGGTAATTGAAGTATATTTTGGTTTTATTTACTATATATTTTTAAATCTTTGAAATTAGATATATATTAAATATTTGTTTTATAAAATATTATATTATATATTAATTTATTATCATTTAGTAAGTAAAATATATACTATTTATTTATTTATAATAACATAAATTAAAATAAAAGATTAAAAAAATTAAATATATAATAAATTATTATTTTTTAAAGTTGGATAGAGATTATTTTATATTAAAATATTATTTAAATTAATTTATATTTATTAAATATAATAAAAATGGATAAATTTATCAAAATTAAAATACAAATTAAATAAGAAATATATCAATAATAAGGCCTTGGGCCAGTCCTCTCTTTCTCATTCATGATAGAAAAAGGGGTGAGTAGTGGGCCCATCCTAACTTTTAGAATTGGACCTCAGAAGTCAGAAGTAATAAATTATTCATCATCATCTTCATCGTCTTCTCCATCACTTGTGCTCTGTCCTGGTTCCTCTGTTTACACTACACTGTTTCACTCAGCACAGCCAATACCGAGATCAACCAAAAAGGTACCATCTCTTCTCTTCTGCCCTTTCAGCTTAATTAATTCCTCCATCGCTATTCAATTCACGCTTTTGATTCTTAGCTATCAGCAGCAGCAGCAGCCTTCTGTTGGAATTGCTATAAGTTATAGAATTGGAATTGTTAGCTTAGCAGGTGATGCGCGCAGGGATATAACTGCTTTGTTGTTGAGGAGAGCTTGATAATTAGCAGTCTGGTAGCTACTATGGGTGGAATGTGTGATTTCTGCGGAGAGCAAAGATCCATTGTGTACTGTCGATCAGATGCGGCCAGTTTATGCCTCTCCTGCGACCGTAATGTCCACTCCGCAAATGCTCTCTCAAGACGTCACCCTAGGACTCTGCTCTGCGAAAGATGCACCAGCTCTCAGCCTGCCTTTGTCAGATGCGTCGAGGAAAGGATCTCTCTCTGCCAGAATTGCGATTGGGCGGGGCACTCTGCTGCTCCTGCAAATGCTCATAAGAGGCAAATCGTCAGTTGTTACACTGGATGTCCATCGTCTTCAGAATTGGCTGGTATCTGGTCATTTCTCTTGGACTCCGACCAGGGCATGCCAAACTCTGAAGAAGAAGGATCCGTTCCGGCGGAAGCACCGTCGGCTAGTGGCGCGCACACGCCTCTGTTGGAACCATCATCAATCGCTTCAATTAACCCTGACTTTCAGAATCTGGACCTCAGAGCTGGAGAAGCAGCAATTCCCAGGGTTCGTTCGCGCGCTCTATCCATCTATGTTTTGACATTCATTTTCTTCTTTCGGAAGCTACAGGAAGCCATGGCGCTAGGGCTTGACGGATGAACAAGCGTAAATTAACCTATTATGTTAACGTGCAGTATCCGAAATGCAGTATTTATGACGATGACTTCAACATGGATGAAATTGACTTCCGCATTGAAGACTACGAAGAACTTTTTGGTGGAGAACAGAATTTGGATGACAGCAGAATCAGTGAGATGAAGGACATGTCAGAATCTGACTGTCATGGAGCTTGCCCTTGTCCCGCTGAGGTAAGGTGTCCTTAACTGCTTGAAAGTCTCATCTCCATTTCTAATCTCTCGGCATTGTTAGATATCATCACCATCGATTGGAGTAGCACGAACGAAAATGCAATCAGTAGCAGCATGTAGCAGCAACACAGCAGATTCCATGGTTAGCAGCAAGACAGAACCTAATGCATCTTTCACATGGCAAGCACAATCCAGCCTCTCATTCCCCAATCATACAGCCGGAGAGATTAGTGCCGCCACTGCAGATCATCAGGAGGGCACAGAGCCACCGTGGAGCCGCAAGAGCGACGCAGTCAGGCGATACCAAGAGAAAAAGAAGACGCGCAAGTATGCCTTTTCTTTTCGATTACAGTAAGCCAAACTCAAATTCATAACAACAATGATGCCATTTTTAACAGATTCGAGAAGAAGGTGCGATACGAGTCGCGCAAAGTGAGGGCAGATTCAAGGAAGCGAGTGAAGGGCCGGTTCATCAAAGCTGGCGACGCTTACGATTACGATCCCCTAAAGGAAACCCGAAGCTGCTGAAAATATGTATACTTATTGCTACAACTATGGATCTCAACATTGCAGTATTGTAATCTTGGTGCTGTGTGTGTATCCCAATCCGTTTCCTGCATCAGACACCACATTTCACTAATCTAACTGAAATTCAAGAACATGGAATGGTAGTGTAGCCAATGCAGGTTTGCATTCTTTCTTTTCATGAATGGTTTTTTTTTTTTTTTTTTTCTCTATTTTTAGCTGGAAAGTACTAAGAATTTACACAACACAATTGAGAAACAGACAGACAGACCACTGCTTGGAAGCTCAAGTTTTTCCATTGGAGCAGTGCACACCATTACCATGCCTCCCTCCATTGTATTCCATGCTTACCCTATTCAAGCCCCATATACGTATCGTACGGTCGTCACTCGCTGAAGCCAGCATGTGTGGGTTAGCCGGGTTCCAGCTCACACAGTTCACTGCCCCGGTATGGCCGGCTAGTCGCATAATGAGCTCTCCGGACAGTCTGTGCCATATGTAAACCTACAAAAAAACATCAAAATCTTGCAATTATACTTGCAAAACACGGCGCGGTAACCCTGAAACATTGACATTATAGTTTCACAAGGGAAGGGGAAGAGGCGAACATTGAGCATAGGCCAAAAAAACAAGAGTCCGGTTATGCTCAAATGCTTCATTGCATAAAATCATATGATCCCATCAAGCTTTCAGAATGAGTAGAGCATCATATCTTCTTCATAGAATAACAGTGAAAAGACATTTTAATCACTATCTAATAGAATAATAAAAGGGTTTTGGATGTAATGTTTTGAGAAAAATATTTCACTATATAACACACTATATTGTGCATGAAATTTGTGATAATGAAGACAAGAATGTCACCTGTGAGTCCTCACTTCCACTGGCAATAAATCCTTGGTCTAGGCCCCCAAAACAAGAGTGCAAAACATACCGACAACGTTTATGACCTTTGTATTTTCCAACCAACTTTGCACTACTTATATCCCAAAGATGTAGTTCCTCGTTGAATAAGCTAAGAAGCAAAAACCTTTTGTCTTCAGACATTGCAAACGAAATTATTGGTTGATCCTCTTCAATGAATTTCTCAGACTTTGTTTCCCATTCAAAAATCAGTATTGTCGTCTCCTTACATACTGTTATGAGCTCTTTCCCATCTTTAGTGATTCCCAAGTCCGCAATCCTAGTACATTTTTGCCCTTTCCAGCTTTCTATCTCTTTCCCTTCCAGATCCCACATGCATATGCTTTTATCGGTAACACCAGAAAATATACTTTTACCATCAGCACCCCATGCACAAGACACCAAACCAAGACCAGGTTTTTCATACTCATGGATGCATTCACCGGATGAAGCATCCCATCTCCTGACTGCCTCTTCTACTCCACAGGTAAGAAGTTGACAATCATCGGGACTCCATGAAATAAAATTGACAGGCTTTTGGTGCCCAGCTAATCTAAACTTCATAGAAACCTGGCCGTCAACTTTAACCTAAACACAAAAGCAAAACATCAGGACATCCAAAAGTGGACACGGTGTGGAGCATAAAGAAAAGAATACTACAAGATGATCATTTTCACCAATGAGTTTCCTACACCTAGCCAATCAAATTTCTACCAAAAACAATTGATCTTTACTCTATTCCTTTATCCATAAGCAATAAGCTCTGGAGTTAAATTAAGCTAGATATCAAAAAACATAAGCTCTCACCCTGTCAAGCAATTATGCGAAAAAATCAAGATACATATAAAGAATCAAAAGGCTCTCATAGATGATTTGAAGACCTAATATTGCATGCCATGGTATAATAAATGGTAATTTTATAATTTGTATCTGGTGTTTGACAGATGCATATTCAAATATCATTGATAAACTGACACATGAGAATAATAAATTATAACAAGATTAAATAAAGGTAATTGCTTATG
This sequence comes from Andrographis paniculata, assembly GCF_009805555.1. Taxonomy (NCBI): domain Eukaryota; kingdom Viridiplantae; phylum Streptophyta; class Magnoliopsida; order Lamiales; family Acanthaceae; genus Andrographis; species Andrographis paniculata. The sequence goes on from NW_026137587.1 coordinate 8,015,068, forward strand.
TAAAATCATACATTATGTAGAAGAAACAAAATTACCTCCCATACAATAACAAGACAATCACCAGCTGATGAGGCTAAAAATTTTCCATTGTGAGAAAATTGCAAGAACCAGACTTCGTCGCTGTGTCCATGTAATATCTGGAGAGTTGAAAGTATCATAAGCACTCAGTAGTGCAACTGTATTGACAACAAACAATGGAATATTATATATATATATAGTGGCTTTTATATTTTTATATTCAACTCTGTTTCTCTAATGTTTTAAATATTGCACTTTTGATGACATAAAAGAAGGGAAACGATAAAATAACCTAAACCCTAACACAACCTGCAATGTCTGGCATGGAATCCTCTCTGTTCCACACTGGTGATCAGCAAGCAAAGACATTTCCCCAGCAGAGGAGTTGTGAAACCGACAAGCATCCTTTTGCAAGTCAAGAGCTTGTTCAACAAGATGTACCAATCTGTTTTCCGGTATTATCACTGTTGGAGGAAACAACTTTTGCAACTCCTCCAGCAATATTTTACGAGACTTGACCATTGACTTTTGAGAAGTTCCATCAAGCAAGTTATATGATGGAGACACAATTAAATAAGACAGCTCCCGAACTCTCTCATCATTTATACAAAGTGGTGCAATCTCAGACCTCAAAGTCTTTAAAGCATCCATGAGGTTTTCTCCATTTAAAAGCTCAAAAAACTTCTGCTCCAATATAACAAAAGATGCCAACTTAACTATTGATTTATCCATGAGGTCAATACCATGCAGAGTAGCAACACTTTCATTCCATTTACCGTCAAGAATTTGTTGCATGAACAAATCTACTAGAGTAGAGTGCAATTGTATTCCAGATTCTTCCTCTAAACGGGCCCCAGTTTTTGAATATCCAAGGGAATATAATGCCTCTGCGATAATTCGAACAAGTTCAACTTTCTTAATGACACCTTTAGTGCCAACAACCTCATCTTCCTTTTGCGGTGCTGGCATCCGAGCCATTGGATCACTCAATGAGCCACTATCTTTCCCTCTAACAGATACAGCGTGGGAAAGATCACTTGAGCCTTTAGAGGATACTTTCAGACGTTTTGAGGGTGGTTCATCATCTACACCTCCCATGAAAAGCACACTTCAGCCCATATATGGATACCACAGAAGTATATCAAACCAGCCAAGAACTTTTCTGTTACAAATATCAGATACAATTCTGCAAAGAGCATTGACGTAATACAAACAGATTAGTGAGCAAAATACAAGCTTAACTTAATTCTCACTGGTAAAAGTAATGAAGAATCATATCTCTTTACCAAACAGTGCAATATGAACGCTGGTAAGGGATTGTAAAAGATGAAACAAATAAAGAGTCAAAACCACAAACTTGTATCTAGCAAAGTAGAAGCACGATGATAGAATAAATTGCTTAATATTGAAAGCATAACCCACCTATGAAATATGCCTCTGAAAAGATAATTAGATGTGAATACCTTATCGTATTTCTATAGACAGTATTATACGATCAAGTGAAGATATGGTAAGGGACAAGCCTTTTATAGCGTGCATATATACAAATTTGAGTTCACAGTTTGGAGTATTTTTACCAGCAATCTGCTAAGCATCCAATCATGCACCCACACGAGTTGAATCCAAAAACCTCAAGAATGTTAAGATGTTCAGCATCAAAGAGCTAGAGTATGATCCTTAGCAGTATAAGCATTGTTGCAAGAGTAATTTACTTGTGAAATTAAACTAGCTCTCGAAGAAGACGCGCAAACATAGAAAAGAAGAATGGAATAGATCCAAAACAATATGCACACAACAATAAGAGCCTAAAACCAGTTAACTTTGACAAGTATTTTACGAACACAACGGCTTAGCTTTTTTCATCATATGCAACATCCAACAAACACATATTTAGCAATTAGCAACAGCCATTTATAAACACTGACGCAGTGACATTAGAAGAGCCATTCTTTTTAATTTAGTTTGTTCCAAATTGCAGCAGTGAATGCTCATTCAATCCAGACAGATCTGGATCACTGCAGCAGAACAGTACCAAGTCACACGTTATCAGGGAACCGTCTGGAGAAATGTCATGTGATTTGAGTAGGCAAAAATGTGCAGTGTTGTGATCAAAGATTAAGGCCAGAAACAAACATCAAGAATTAAACCGCAGGCAGATTACGAACTGACCCACACCACACAAAAGAGAAGTCCAACTGCCCGGACAAAACAATCTCCAACGTCTCCAATCACAAATCGAAAGCTTGCCAAAGAGATAAACAGCAAAACAGGATAGCCGAATGCCGATGGAATGAAAGCAATCGGAGCGTATTAGGGTTTTGATATCAGGATTGGGGAGGAATCATCGGGGCTCCAGCTGATTGAATCCATTATCGATTTCCAATTGAGGTCAATACGGAGGGCGATTGTTGAGGCAATCCAAGAATCGAATGAAACAACTATTCAGAGACGCGTAGACAATCAAAAGGGGCATCAATAAATGAAAAAAAGGGTTGCGAGATGGAAGGGAGGGGAAAGCGGCGAGCGAGAAAAGGTTGTGTATGGAGCAAGGAGGGTTGGGTGGATTGAAGAACGCCGGGGAAATAAAGAAGATGGAGACAACTACTACAGTACGGCAGCGATTGAGAGAAGGCAGAATGAATGCAGCAGCAGCAGTAGGGAACCGACTCTACTGAGAGTTGGAAATATTTACAAGGCGTGTGTGTACATATTACTTTGTACTTTTTTCATTGTAGTATACACTTTCCTTACTTCTGCCATTTTCTATTGGGCTGGGCTCGTTTGGCCCATTGGGCCGTGGAGTGGTAAGGAAAACTGGATAACCCAATATACGTGTGTTCACAATTATTATTAGTAATATAATTTTGATCATTGTGTTTTTTAACTTTTTTAAAAATATATATATTTTTTCTGAATTATATTTATAAAAGAAAAATAAAAAATGATCTGCTCATTTTATTTACATTTGATTAGAAATTAAAAAATAATGGTATGTGGTACTTTTGTGTGCAGGAACTTTTTTGTATTTTATTTTTAATTTTAATGTAATTTTATTGATGTAAATAAATATAAATTTAAGTATATTTAAATATATAATATAATTTAAGTTATTAAAAATATTGTATAAATTTTGTTGTATTTAGACATACTATAAATAAATAAATATAATGTAACCTTTTGAGTAGAGGATTGGAGTGTATTATATGTATATGATAATGAAGCAATTCTTCTTTCTTCTTCACTTTTATGGATTTGGTGTGTCGGTTTGATTCCCATTAATTAAATAATCAATAGTAATACTAATGGTTAGTGCGCAATTGTCAGTCAATAATTGACGTAATTGTAATTGTCATTGTCATTGTCATTGTCTGTGAGTGATGCCAAATAATGAATGAAATCAAATAAATATGGTGTGTGTTTGGGTTTGATTAATTTGGCATATCATGAATTAATTATTTTAATAATTGATCATTCGATCCATCAACAACAAACTGTATTTATATATTTAGTATAAGTAAGAATAGTTTCAGATTGTAAGGTAAATGAATGAATCATTCATTCATTGCAGCTGCTTTGCTTTGCTGGTATGGTATGGTATGTTGTCGTGCTTGGGAATTAATTAACTAATCGAAATACATGAAAGATATATATGAGATAAAGCTGATATGCTGATTTGCCTAATTCGTACATCATAAAAAATAATCACCCCAATTAACACAATATATAAATAACACAATTGTGATGTCAACACTACATTAAATTCAATAACCACCTCCTAATATATAAATATATAATATGCCGGACCGGATCGTATGTCTCAGACAAAATTCTGTCTCGTTGTTCCATACACACATTGTATATATATTATATATTATTTTATATATACACATTATGTATGTATACACACTATATATGTGAGGATAGGGGATAAAGTTTATTTTTGAGACAAATGATCCCATGGGATAAGATCTATAGTGTTAGTATGAATACTCAGTTCAATCAATTTTATTTTTTTTCTTAGTAAAAATAATTTTTGTTTAAATATAAAAAAAATATCTATATTTGTTATTTTTTTCATATTGAATAAATACAAATAATTGCTTGTATTCCCTTTGTTCTCATGCATGATGCTTCTTGTCCTCTTCTTTACCCATTCATAATTATATATATAATTGACAGCGATTCATATCAATATATATATATACATATATATTATAACATCTATGTATCTATCCAAATTCCAATATAAGCCAGTGGATGTGAATTAGTGCAGATCATCATCATCATACAAAACAGGCGACACTGATCCCGCCGGCCGGCGAGGTCCAAAACCACTATGATAACAATGCTCATCGGAATACTGGCCGTCGTTGTCGCCATCATCGCCGGCGCCGGCGAGGGCCACAACATCACGCACCTCCTTGCCGGCCACCCCTCCCTCTCCACCTTCAACCACTACCTCTCCACCACCCACCTCGCCGACGAAATCAACCGCCGCCGCACCATCACCGTCTGCGCTCTCGACAACGCCGCCATGGACGACCTCCTCAGCCACCACTTCTCCCTCCCCACCCTCAAAAACATCCTCTCCCTCCACGTCTTCGCCGACTACTTCGGCTCCAGAAAGCTCCACCAGATCCCCAAAGGCTCCGCCACCACCTCCTCCCTCTACCAGGCTACCGGCGAGGCCGCCGGAACCTCCGGCTACGTCAACATCGTCGACGCCAAGGGCGGCAAAATCTCCTTCTCCGCCGTCGACAGCAATCCCGATCAGCCTCCGGCGACCTTCGTCAAATCCGTCGTCGAAATGCCTTACAACATCTCCGTCATCCAAATCAGCCACGCCCTCTCCTCGCCGGAGGCCGAGGCCCCCACCGCCGCCCCCACCGACATCCACGTCGTTAATCTAATGGCGGCACAAGGCTGCAAAGGCCTCTCCGACCTCATCGTCTCCATGGGCGCCGAGGAAACCTTCCGCCAGAGCCTGGAAGGCGGCCTCACCATTTTCTGCCCCTCCGACGAAACTCTGAAATCGTTTATGCCCAAATTCAAAACCCTAGGCGCCCATGAAAAGACGATGCTGCTGCTGTACCACGCCACGCCGGAGTACAATTCGCTGGGATCGCTCAGATCCAGCGACGGATTGATGAACACGGTGGCGACGGCGGGAAGTCCGAACAAGTACTATTTGACGGTCAAGAACGACGGCGACAATGTGAAGATCGACACGCAGGTCGTCACGGCGACGATTAAAGGAACTCTGATCGACGAGGATCCCTTCGCGGTTTACAAAATCGACAAGGTTTTGCAGCCGAGCGAGCTGTTCAAGTCGGCCAAGGCGAAGGCTGCCGCCAGCGGCGGCGCGGATGCTCCCGGTCCCGCCGGAGACGATGACGTGCCGGCAGATGAAGATTCGAGCAACGACGGCGGGATTAGAGTTAATAGAATGGCCGGCGGCGTGGCGCTGAGCTGCAGTTTGGTTTTGTTATTGATTTTTTTCGAGTTGTTTTAATTTAATTTAATTAAGATGTCAAAAAAGCTAAGGTGGAAAATTGGATTCTATTTTATTTAATTTGTTTTGTTTGCGTTAGAAAAACTAGAGATTTTTACCTACTATATATATGCATATGTATGTATGTAAAGAGGATTTGCATTTGGTTTCTTGATTTTGAAATTTATTATTATTATTATTATTATTATTATTATGTATATGGAATGAATAATGTGTGTATAATTGGTTGTTGATTTCATTGATTCAGATTAGATGGATTGTTTTTGGAAAATATTTTTTATTTTTTTTCTTTGTTTGTGAGTGGTACGTAAGTTTGTGCGTGGGGGCAGACAGCTAGACTTGCACATGCACATTTAATAAATTAATATAAATAAATAGAGGATCGCTATAAGTCGCTAATGGGAGTGGATCTCCAACGGTGGTTTGATCCCAAAGCATAAAGGCCTGGTCCAAATCCAACTCACGACCCTAAACAGCTTGTTTCATCATGATTGTGTCTTAATTTATTCAATTAAATAAATAAATAAATACAAATATTCAATTAAATTGGTAAACAATCTAACAAAAAATTACCAAGGAATAAGATAGCAAGTATTATAAGAACTAATGAAGGGTAATCTCAGAAACTGCAATGTAGCATTAAGCAAAAGCAATTCCATTTTTGTGTTCTTCCTCTTCTAGATAGGAATAGGGATAGGGATAGGTTGAGGATAAACAGATTCAGCCATTCTTCTTCTTCTTCTTAATGTAGGGAGGCGGGCAACTCTAAAATGGAGGTAACCAAAAGGGTGGTGAAAGATTAATGAGTCTAGTGAGTGATGGATCTTAATATGCTGTATTACATACATACATACATACATGAAAATGTAGTCACATATTGAATTTTGATTCAAGCAACACTGAAGGATGTGGCTGCACTCTCGACGAACTTTCTGGCGCCCTTGCCCCATCTCTTGTCGCCGGCTTGTGCCTTGCAGAGGTACAGCTTCCCGTCCTTCACGGCTGCGGTGATCAGCTGATGCTTCCCCCCTTCATCTCCGTCTGCAGTTCTTGTCAACACCGACAAGAAGTAGTACTGAGTTCCATTGATCACCTGCGACGATGTCTCCAGTATGTTTGCAGTGGCCACAGCCCCCGACTCAAATCCACCCTGAACCAAGTCAACCAACCAACACAATCCTTGAAATAATTCATCATCAACATCATAAATCCTATCCTATCATTCCATCCAAGGTGTGTCTAATTCTGTAAATGAAAATGGCTGATTGAATATGTTATTGTTGTTGTTGTTTAATTGTTACCTCAGCATCAGTTTGGCCAAAGTAGACCTGTCTTCCCAGTAGAAAATCGAGCTGCAAAACAAACAAGCAAAGAGACAACCGCCATTATACATATATGTGCCATGATCATTAGTTTAGTTAGTTGGTTATTATTTGAATGAAAAGTGATGAATGCAGGGGAAGACCTTGGAGAGGAATTCCTCAGGGGGGCCGTAGTCGGAGATGGATTTCTTGTCGGAAGGGGTGATGAGGACGGAGACGTTGGTGGTGGAGTCGAAATTGTCCTCGTACCTGAGGACCTGCCCGGGGAATTCCACCTCGTTGCTAGGGTTCCACTTGGAGGGTAGGGACAGCTTGAATCCATCCCCCACGTATGGCTTGAAATCCGTGTTCGTTTTCGGCTTTCCGAATATGTTGGCTGCAGCAATTATTCATCGATGATAATTCGATACGATATATGATATGCTATTGTTAATTATCAATTAGCTAGGGTAGCTATGTATCTGGAAGAACAATGATGATAGTGATTTGAGAATTGAGGAGACTGTAAGTACCTGATTCGCCATAGGCGGCATCTGCAGGAGAGACTCTGGAGGCAAGAGCAGCAGCGCCGGCGAGAAATGTGAGGGCCAGTGATCTCCGGGAAACTAGGGCGGGGACGGTTTCTCGAGCAGCTTCTGCCCCTGCCCGGCAGAGGAGAGGCTTGGAAGAAGCATTTGAATTGGCATAGCGAGGGGTTTTTACTGTTGCAACAGCGAAGCACGAAGGGGAGGAGGAGGAAGCCATTGCCATTCTCGACGACGACGACGATGATGGGGGAATTCGATCCTTTGGTTGTCTGCCTGATTATTGAAAACAAAATACTGAATTTGATTTGGAATTTGAAATTTGGAAAGAAGGAAGGATGATGTTGATGATGAGTATGTGGCTGTGGTGTGGGTGTAGATGTGGATTTTGAAACTGGATAAGGTTGTGAAGGATGCCATTGGTGGTGCACCAGTGAAGTGGGACCTTCGCTGCAATTCAAGATTTCAATCCCATTCCCATGGCGATGCCGTGCTTTTGAGGCTGAACTGAAGGAAGAAGGAAGGGAGCCCAGTGGCCCATGGGCATATTATAATAGGCCCAATAAGTAAATTTTAATTAAACAGTAAATTAAAATAATTATTTAATATAATACCAATGATCTTGATACAAATAACTACTACTAGTAGTGCTATTAGCACCCAAAGAATGAAAGAAGCATTAAATAAATACTAGTCTTAATATTATCTATTTATTTATTACTATATTAATGAGCATTTTAATAATAATATTATGAATCTACATGTAGAGAAACAGGGAGTGAAGGACACGTAGGCATAGCCGGTACAAAAATTCAAAAAGGGTTGTGGGTTGGTGTGGGGGAAGATAATGCTGCACGAGCATCATCAGCACCAGCACGACACGAGCCACCCAAACACTGAATGAGAGAGAGAGAGAGAGACAGAGAAACTGCAGTGCAGTAAACACCAGCGTTACTCATCTCATGGCGATGCAATACGATGCGATGAGTGAATGAATGAATGAATGAATGATTCCATCCCTCACGCAAATCAACGCCATCCGATCCCTTTCAAATCAAAAACCCCACCCCATCCCCACGCCTTTTCGTCGTCCTTTTTCCGTTTCTAATTCTGATTCCGATTCCAGTGCTCTCTCCTCTCCTCTCCTCTCCTCATCCGATTTGTTCTAAGGTGAACGCCCTTCTTCCACTCTTCTCCTCCCTTTTTGTTCAGTTTCTTCACTCTCCTGTTTTTTAGATTAATACTAATTGATTTGCTTCTTTCTCCTTCAGTGTATGTACGTATATGAGTCGCCACACACAGTACAATGCATTTGTCACTGCACTCACTATCATTGTCAATTTGTCATTACACTATGATTCTTGTTACTTGTTAGGTAATCATTTGTTTGGGTTCGTTTCAACTACCAGTTCTATATATATTCCATCCATTCGTATTCTGGGCCAAGTTTTGTGAACACACCAAGTGTGCAAGTGCAACCTCAGATTTATTTGCTCTTCATGATTTTGCAATGAACTTTCTGTTTTGGTTTCTTGCTTTTCTTTCACTTTCGTCTCCATTTCTGTTTCCCCTTTTTTGAGGTAAGCCCATCACTTTCTGTCGGCTGCATTCTTCCTGTGATCCAAGAACAACAACCCTATTAAGCTTTTACTGCTTCTCATCAATCAACCAAGAGCCTTCTTCTCTTGTTTAACTATCACTTCATTCTCTGATCAGAGTCCAATGCGTATCAAGTATATATGATAATAACCAAAGATTCTTCAGTCTTCTATCAAGAATCAACTTGTTCTTGCAAAGTTAAAATTCTTCTTTCTATCAACAACGGACATATTCTTGCTTACTTTCCATCCCTCTTTTGTTTTATTGTGAATCTGCACCTTGCAAATGTATGTATCTATGTATCTATCTCTCGACTAATTTTTGGGCTGTCATTGCAGGAAAAAATGCCTGAGGGAATAACGCCAGAGTCTCTTATGAACAACATCATGGAGACCCTTTCGGAAGGGGTATCAAAGCACAAGAACGTCTCATTTTTCGAAGAGAAGTCGAACACGGTGACCTCCAAGTTCAACAGATTGTTTGGCCGTGAAAAACCTCTTCACCATCTTCTTGGGGGTGGCAAATGTAAGAATTTTCAATGAGTATACCAGTTTTAGTGTCGATACAGTCCATCTTCGGTTTTTAGGTAAACTTCTTTTCACTTGATCATCTGTAGCTGCTGATGTGCTGTTATGGAGGAACAAGAAGATCTCAGCTAGTGTCCTAACGGGTGCTACTATTATTTGGGTGCTCTTTGAATGGCTTAATTACCACTTTCTTACTCTCATATGCTTTACGCTGATAGCCGCAATGCTGGTCCAATTCCTATGGAAAAATGCATCGGGCATGTTGAATAGGTATTCTTACAACAATGCTCAAATGTGTATGCTCTTTACTGGTTGTTTCTTGTTGCATCTTTGATGTATTTCTTGTAACTTATCACCAATGATGGCAGTCGTCGATCCTCATCAAGAGTCCCTCGACTTGTCCTGCCTGAAGAAGTGTTTGTTAACATTGGCAAGTTGGTCGGATCAGAGGTGAATCGAGGATTAGGCTTCTTGCAGGATGTTGCCTGTAAAGGAAGTATCAAGCAATTCATAGTGGTAATATCTCTTAAAGCTCATTTCCTCTTCTCCTCAGCATTGCTTAAATCTCCTGCTGTCTTTTGGGTATTTCTTAATTCAAGTGATTGGCCTGCTGTTTGTTGTTCTTCCAGTTTCACTACATTCGTTAGAGTTGTTTTCCAATTGTTGTTTCCTGTTTAGTTGCTACTGCAAATCCACCATTAATGGACTTTCTGAAATGTGAAGTGCAGGTTGCTGGTAGTTTGTTTGCTGCTGCTATTGTAGGAAGCTGGTGCAACTTCTTGACTGTCACATACATAGGTAAAGACCAGTACAGAAGATCATCTTCTTGTGAATTGTCATATCAAGGTTGTTGTGAATAAACGCATCCCATTCTATTGATTTCCATCAGGTTTCGTTGCTGCGCACACATTGCCGGTCCTGTACGAGAGATACGATGATCAAGTAGATGACTTCGCATACAGGGTCCTCGACCAGCTTCAAGGCCATTACCGAAAGCTCGATGCAGGTGTTCTAAGCCGAATCCCAAAAGCCAAATTCCGGGGCAAGAAGTTTGAGTAGAAACAAAACATGACATTATTGAATATTGATTTATCTCTGTCAATCTCATCTGATAATATAGTCTCTTGATGAATACACATTCACATAACAGTCACAGAAGCTTTGGGTGGGTGCTCTAGCTTGAAAAGGCTTCTTTATTCTCACAATTGCCTGCCTACATTACTTGTTGGTATATTTCGCAAAATAAAAAAAGCATATGCACAATAGTGAGAGGTTATGCAGCAGAGAATCATTCATATATAAAAAGCTAAATTGACAAGATCATACTTGTTTGTTGGCAAAATAGCATCGTTATTGCATGGAAAAGCAGGCATTACACTAATAGTTTGGTGGGTACAATAAAGACAGAATCCTAATTCCTAATGCTACTGCCCAGCTAATTTGTACACAGAAATGGATCGCAAAACACATGCAGTGAAAATTTAGGCTATTCAATGTTCCATTTCAAGTTTGAAATCAGTAGGTATGAATGCAAAATGATATAATAGCCAAAAAGAGAGATACATTACATTATATTACATGTATAGGAAGTCTAAGCGATGCTCGGAGCATTTTATGTGAATACCTAATTCCTTCCGGTGGATACTCTAAACACTTTCACCAGGCTGTCTCGACTCCTTTAATAAACCCGGAAGAAGAGTACACATAAGCTATTGTGGCAAAAAGGTTTTGTCCCCACAGAACCACATCACCCGTCTTCAGGTCTGGTTTAGATAAACATTACCCTACACCAAAGAAAATACAATTTATAAGACAAACACAAAGGATACAGATAATAATTTTCATGCATCAATTTCCGATAGACTGATGCAACTAAAATGCATAAATTAACCCTGAAAACAAAAGCTATTCAACCCTGTGTTTTTTCTTATAGAGCAGATCTTAAAAACAGTTTCAAGGATATTTGATGCCTGTTTCAATGAATGATCACAATTACATTTTAATCAAATGAGAAGGTAAGCCAAGTGTTGCAGGCAAGTCAATAAACAACAGAAAGATGATATGCTGCTCAACATCTCTGATCCAGTTAACATGATCAATATGCTGGTATGTAACATAAAACATTAGGGTAGTCTACGTTATTGAAATAAAAGATGCTGCTTTCAACTGGAAAACTTTTCGTCTATAAACCAAGAAATTTAAATTTCTTAAAATAAAAATTAAGCAAGATATCTTGCTTGCCAAAGACAACCTCACGACAGAAACACACAAAAAGCACATGCAAGCCAAAGTTGCACCAACAAAAAGTCATGTAACACTGGCATGCAAGTTTACCAATTCCATAAAGCTCACAGATGCTTAAACAGAATAACATATTTACCATCAGTGGGTTCAGAAAAGTCTCCTTCCAGAACTCCTGCTTCCATCACTGCTGCCATCATTAATGTCACCAAAGCGATTTGAACGAGAACTCTGCCCAGATTGTGAATTGCCAAATCCACTGGAACGATCCGAGCCAAAATTCCCAAAACCACTAGAGCGACTGGGACCTCCAGCATTTCCAAAGCCACTTCTCCGTTCTGAACCATCCCGGTCTCCAAAACCACCTGATCGACCAGAACCAAAACCACCAAAATTGCCAGTGCGACTAGAACGTTGCCCACCAAATTCACCCCATGAATTCCCATATCCACCCGAACGACCACCCCTTGAATTACCAAAACCGCCTGACCGTCCAAACCCAGAATCACCAAAGCGACCACCTCCCATGTCTCCACCATAACCAAGACGACCACCTCGCTCCATGCCACCATACATGCCTAAGGCTCCATCCTCAGCAGCTATCTTCGGTAGCTAATTGCAGGCCATTTGTTTATACAAACCAAAAATGTTCAATATGATTACTTAAAACAAGTAATATAAAAGTACTTTCTATGGGATATTAGATAGTTGATACTGAAATCATGGTTATAATAGTTAAGATGTTTTTTGATAGTCCCAATACCTTATAATATTAATGAGATCATATAGGGACAAAATATTTGAGTATGAACATGATTGTGAATACTATAGCAACAAAAAGAATAAACAACTTACCTCTATAAATTGGCATCCTACTTCACGCTCAATAGCCTTGATATCCCTGTATTGATGGGAAGAATAAATAAGGATTGCACTACCTTTCTTCCCAGCCCGACCGGTTCGTCCAGATCTATGAACAAATAACTCAGAAGAGTTTGGAAGCTCATAATGTACCACCTGAGAAAGTAAACAAAATTTGTTCAGTCATAGTAACATAAAGTGGACAATTTTAGTTTCTTGGGCCTGGCTAGAGGAAGCTTATGGCTTAAACGATCAAGGATCCCCAAGGGCATATCTAAGATACCTCAATCTTAATGGTCAAAACATGAGTAAGCTTTTGGTGACAACTTCCAGAAACATGCCTCTATTTGATACTAAAATTAGATTATATAAATTCAATGAAATTCCAAATTATAAAGGATTGTCATTCTTGCCCATCAGTTGATAAACATTTGCAAGATAGAGATAAAATGCCTAAACATTATTCCATGGGCAAGTAAAACAAGACCATGAGATGATATTCACCGACTCAGAAATATTATACAGCAATGTTGACAATGATGTGGTGGGAAGAAAGTATGGCTCATTATGGGCACTTCACAAAATATTTCATCTGACATTAATCAATTGTCTAGGTAATGAATGCATTAAGAAGCCAAGCAAATATAAGAACATATGTGAAGAGAAGAATCACCAGATCAACATTTGGCACGTCAAGTCCACGGGCAGCTACATCAGTGGCCACTAGGATATTGAACTGTCCATCTCGAAAAGCAGAAAGTGTTCTCTCTCTTTGGTTTTGTGAGATATCACCATGCAAGGCTTCACAATTAAAGTTCCTTTGCATTGCATGCGCCAAGCGATCGGCATCACGCTTTGTTTGGGTAAATACAATGCATTTACCTCCTTTTGCATGCTCCTGATAACAAATTAATAAAGGCTCTTGTTCAAAAGATACACTCTTATATGACCAACTTAAAAATACAATATAAAAAATGTTATAAAACAGAAGCCATGGGTTCATACAGTTATGAGAGGTCCAATTATTCCGGGTTTCTCTCTTATGTCTGAAGCAATTGAATACAAAGAAATCCCATCAGGTAATTTCTGGTCATTTTCTCCCACCTGCAAACCACATTTGGCATCAAAATATATCTTCAAGTAAGAAAAAAGTAAAGGGAGTATATATGTACATGCAACTCACAAGATCAATAGTTATTGGGTTTTTTAAGAATCTTTGAGTAAGTTTCAATATCCATTTTGGCATGGTAGCTGAAAACATCATTGTCTGATGCTTCTGTGTTATATATCCCAAAATGGTCTCAACATCATCAGCAAATCCCACATTGAGCATCTGATCAGCTTCATCAAGGACAACAAATTGCACTTCTGACAAGTTCAAAGCACCACGCTTAATCAAATCAATGACACGGCCAGGAGTCCCAACAACAACATCAACACCGCGGTCAAGAGTACTCATTTGGCGTGATATCGGGACACCACCATAAACACACAGTGTATCAAGTTTTGGAGCAGACTCGTAAAACTCTTTGTCAACCTGTTTAGCAAGTTCTCTAGTTGGAGCCAAAATAAGTGCGAGAGGATTCCTGCCCTGTCTGAAAGATAGAAACAAGCAGAAATTTTCAGCCCAACACATTCCATAATTTTTTAAGTGCGTACATAAGTAGGAATTTCTAAAAAATAAGAACAAAAAAAGAAAATGAAGATAGTCAACCCTTGCCATAATTTTTTAAGTGCTACATAAGTAGGAACTTCTAAAAAATAAGAACAAAAAAAGAAAATGAAGATAGCCAACCCATGCTTCTCGTTGAACTTGATGATCTTATCCATGATTGGAATTCCAAAAGCTAAAGTCTTTCCTGTTCCTGTTCTTGCCCGGCCGATCATGTCATGACCTTGCATAGCTGGTTCCAAAACTGCTTTCTGCAGTGGGAAAAAGATATATTATTGGTTCAACAAATAAAATTATTAATGAACAGACGGCTCTTCTTTTCACTAAGAGGTTACACTACGCACAGTATTCATGTATTCGAGTTTCCCATGAGAGTATTTAACAATTTTATAACTTGAAGACACACTATATCCGCTCTAAGTCCTATTGCTACAAGTCATCGGACACTGACTCCAAAACAGCAAGCAAAGGAACAACAAATAGAATAACGGCAAGGAGGACAAATTGAGAGACTACACAATTATCCTTTTCCAAAAGCATAAGAAGAACAACAAATTCAATCATTTCTTCTGTTAAGTGAAGTCAAACACCTGAATTGGAAAAAGCTTCTCGATGCCCTTGCGTGCCAAGGCGGATACAATCTCCTGAGCGATCCCAAGTTTCGCGATCTCAAGACCGTCATCAGCCTGTCCCGCGGAGACAGCCCTTTTCTCTTCGGCATCAAAATAATCAGCGGCAGGAAATCCTGAGCGCAAAATTGTGGCCGCATGCAAATCCCTGGTGAATCCAATCCAGGGACTTGGCTTGGGAACAGCAGAACAAGTATCATGAGTGTGAAGACGGGGTGAAGCAGAGGCAACAGAATGGAAATGTGACGGATTCTGGGAGAAGAAATGGGCGAAAGCAGCAAGAGCCAGACGCCTCCGGGAAGACGAAAAAGTGGATCGCGAGATCAAAAGGGAGCCACCAAACCCCATCACCTTCAACGAAGAACAGAACAATAAACCCTAGGGAGTGAGTGGTCGAGTTCTCAACGACGACAGTGCTTTTATTAGGGTTTATGGAATAACGAAAAAATATACTCCACTATTAGTACTCGTAGTTGCTACTTCACTAATATCGGACTCAATTGGATTATGAGGCGGTTCTTTCTTGCGCCAAATATTATATTATTTTATTCTTTTATTATTATATTCTGAATACCATTACTTCACTAATATCGGACTCAATTGGATTATGAGGCGGTTCTTTCTTGCGCCAAATATTATATTATTTTATTCTTTTATTATTATATTCTGAATATCATGAAATATAGAATCAGCAAAATTTTGGTAAATTATATCACACAATCTGCTTTTTACATTTTCCTAAAATACAATGAAATGTCACATAATTTATCTAATTTTTATCGTCAGTAACTTATAAATTGGCACATGTTTGGTTTACCTACATTTTGCACTTGAGTTTCCAAGTGCAATTTTGTTAGGATGACAATAGTATGTAGGAATAGTTACAGTGTAGCCTATAGAGATACAATTATCAGGTAGCCGGTTACTAGGTTCGGTCGGGTTTACCAAAGCCACAGCTTAAGAATTATGGCTGCGAGTTCCAATATTATAAATATATATATATATGATGAGTTCTACATTCGGGAGATAAGCAACGGCACCGGGATTGCCGGCGGAGCCATCACCATCGCCGGCTGGACCTGGAACAGCTCCGACTGCCCATACCTCTCCAGCACCCGCATCCTGCACGCCTCTGCCGCCGCCACCCCTGTCGAGTACGCCCCATGCACCGACCCTGGATGCTCGTCACTCGTAGCCTCCCCTGCGAAAAACAGGTTGTCGACCGGGATTCTCAGCCTCTCATACACGTCGTGGGGCTTCCCCACTGCATCATAGCTGTACGAGCCCAGCGAGTTGCTGTCCGTCCCCCAGTGCGAAACCAAAGGTTGTATCTGCAACAAACGGCGATACACCGAATCAACAATTTTGCCAAATAGAATGGTTACGATTGCGACAATACCGGTGCAGAGGCATTCGGAAGGATTCTTTGAAGCTGCGTGAATGCGAATTTGGCAGCTTCGTCGTCTGACATTTTCTCAATGTCGCGGGCCAGTTTCCCTGCCGGCATGTAAACGAGGAACGCGTGCCCCGTGGCCTTGTGCAGGTTGAGAAAATAGCTGCATTCGTAAGAAGTTTGCGCTACCACTCCCAAAAACTCCACATTTGGCCAAAACACCTCTTCAAAGTGCAAAACAATCTTGTTCTCGATCCCCACTCCAAGGTCATCAATGGCAGCTTCCTTCCACTCAGGCAGTCTCGGCTCAAACGCAATGCTTTTTGATTTAAGAACACCGAGGGGAACAGCAATGACTGCAGCGTCAGCCAGAAAAACGTTCCCGTCTTCTACACTCACTTTCACACCATTATAATGTCTTACGATTTTCATGACTCTGGATGAAAACATTCAAAAAAAGGGGGAATAACATACCGAATGCATTACTAAGGTCAAACCCGAGGATGTCACATATTATTGGTTGTTTACCTGTGGCCCAATCGGATGTCGAGACCTTTAGCAAGGGTGTTGATAACAGGAAGATATCCACGCACCATTAGCCCATGCCCACCAGGGAGCAACTTCTCCTATAAGAAATTATGCAAAGATACCGAACATAATCCAAAATGGCTGAAAAACAACTCGAGAAATTCCTGAAGTGAAGAATAACCTGATCCCAGCATTGAAGTGAAATGGTCTCGGCATCTGCAGCAAACCATCCTTCCATCCTGCATAGGTACCACTGCAACACTTTATGACTCAACCCCTCCAACCTGCAACGGTAAATAAGATCTTTCCTAGAGAGATGCTAATCACAGAAATAACTACATGTTTATATAGTGTTGCATCCGCAGAACCTTAAATCTGGTCTCCTCTCAAAAACAATCGAGATGGCGCGCTGCACAGACATATCCTCGCTGGATTCCTTTCTTACAAGATCCGTCTACAGAGGATGTAAATAAGTAATTACTCTAAATGTGCCCTGATCTTCTGAAGATAAATGGGAGAAGAGGATTGATGGAAATAAAATATACACATGCCTCCTTTAAGATGCTCTCAAATGTTTCACCAACCCTCGAGACTAAATCTTGGGGAACTTGATTTCCATCCATATCAAAAAGGGCATAACTGACAATAGCAGATATCAGCTTCAACTTGAGTGATGTATAATTTGGTGGGACAAAGCTCAGTAGTAAGTCTAAACATAAGAAAGTTCAGGAAATGTTCTTACTTTGTCAAAAACACGAGAAAATACAACAGAGAAAGTGGAAGAGTGAAAATTCAAATCAAATAGAACAAAGCCATACGTAAATGCATATCAATTATCACCTTTCTAGATCATGGTCATACAAAACTGAGTTGTCTCCACTGGTGCGATACATTGGTAGCCCCAGTTTTCCAATAACAGGTGCTAGAGGATTATCCTTGCAAACACCATGTAACCTGGAAGATCAATATGCAGACGGTAACCATCCAGAGGACCAGAAAGATATAAATACGAAATTGTATATGTAGTATTTAAATCATGAGATAAATATGTGTGTGTGTGTTCATGATATTCTGCCCAAGTTGGGAACCAGAAAACATTTATCAACATTGCTCAAGAAGTTAGCAATTACCACGAAGCGCCCAAGTCAACAGGGAAACCAAATGAATAATCAGTATGAACTCTTCCACCGATTCGATTGCGCGATTCCAACAATATAACCTGCAAGTTTTACTTTCTTTAATATGCAGAACAATTCATAAGTGCTTGTCATGCCATGCTAGTATATGCATTTATAATGTATACACCTGAAATGAAGCATTGTGAAGAGCTCGTGCAGCTGCAATGCCTGCAAAACCAGCACCTATGACAATGACAGATGGCGAAACACTGGGTCTCTTTTCCAAGGTCGAATAGCAAAGGGCTGCAGAAGACAAAAGGTATGTATCATTCAAAACAGGTGTACAAGTAATGGAAAGAAGATAGTTTAATGTCACTCCAAGTCCAGGTTTTCGGTTGATCTATATCCAAATCAACCAATGCCTATAATTTGTTCCTTATATATACATCTTCATCGACCAGTGTCACTAATCCTAAAAAAATATCATGTAATTTTTTGATTGAATAAAGGTAGTCTCGAAATCATTCCATCCTAATGACAACTGCATTCGTATTCACACACACAGACAAGAAGGAATCATAATTACGATGGATTATGCTTATACAGTATCAGCATGAAAAAAACAAAGAGATGAATTCTAGCAAGATTATCGCATTAATAAATCCTACACAACAAAAAAATACACCTCGAATCCAGTTAAACGTAGAGAAGGAAAAAAAAACTAGCAAAAACCTCTTTCAACTTGGCGATTACTCTTACGGTTCGATTCCATGTCCAGCGAAGAACGCAGCCTAGAAATAAAATAACTGCCGAAATCCGTGGATTCCAGCAACGATCGGACCGAAATCAATCTAAAAAACAAGCCTGATATCGGAGCAACAACAGAATCGGCTTACCAACCGACAAATGCGTCGGAATTGGGAAATTGAGAGCTAAACCCGTCCGTCGGGGAATTGAGAATGAAAGCCTTTCAGGGAAAGACAAGTGGAAATGCGGTAAGGGAGAGGAGACGTCCGACACCTCACGCACTCACTCGCTCATCATCATCAATCACATTCGGTCATCCATTGATGGCTCGAGTCAGTGAGACAGAGGATTCATTCGACGTCGTAATCCCGTCCCATGATTCTCTTTAACTCCAACCCTTTCCCCTTTTGCCCGTTATTCATTAAATTTGCAGTTGCAGTATTTTAATGCTCTACCGGATCCAATATCAAATGGATTTAATATATTTTATTGTATATTTGATTTTAATAATTGATGTTATGTTGGATTCTAGGTCAGTGTTTGGCTACTCATCTCCTACTGATTCTTTATTATATAAATAAGAATAATAATGTACAGATGATATGGTGTGTTATGAGATTTATAAATGGATAAGTCATCACTAAAATCATAGATTTAAACTCTCAAATAACAACATAGAAAATAAAAATATATATATAAGATAGACAAAAGTTTAGATTAATTCCGGCAATACTGATTTTTCAGAGTATTAATTCGTCCTCGAGATTTAGAGGGTCTCTGGAAAACAGGGAACAGGCTTTTTGACGAGCGAGCTTTAGCTTATTGAACATTTATTTAATCAGTCAAAAACCTAATTGATAGAGCTTTTTTAAATCAAAAGTTAATTTTTGAAAAACTCATTTATTCTGAAAGAACTTTTTTATTTTAATTTTGATTATTTCTTATTTTTTCTTAAAACTTAATTATTTATTTTATACATATAAATATATTTTTATAGCAATATTTATTAATTATTATTAATATATTTAATTTATTAAATTATATTTTTATTTTTATAAATTTAAAATAATTACTATTATTAATTATTACATATAAATTATTTTATTTGTAAAATATATAAATTTTTAAAATTAAATCAAATAAAAAAAAGACAAATGTTATTAATTTATTTATATATATTAAAATAATAATTAACATAATAAAAATATATATACTAATGATTTCTTATTTTATATTTTATATAATTTTAATAAAAAATTATTATTATTTAGTAAAAATAATTTTCTCAAATCTAAATAATAAAAATAAAATAAATATTTTATAATATTTTTATAATTTTCAATAATTAATAATAAAAATTCTCATAAATTTCAAAGTAAAATGAACAAAATTAAATATTTTAAAAAATAATATATCAATGTCCTTAATAGTCATTTTATATATAAATTGCTAATGTCAAATAGTTGTTTTACCAAATATTTTAATACAAAACACTAATTGAATCTGCTAGTCAAACCAGCTAATTGAATCAGCTAGCAGCTAATTGAATCAGTAACATCTAAAAGCTATCAGCTAATTGTTAAACATACCCTTACTATGCGTACACTTCCTTTCAAGTAACGGTATCAAATTCTCACGTAATTATGCTAATATAATATACTCTCTTTGTCTTTGTCTTTGTTTTTTTATTTTGGTTCGTTTTTATTTATTTATTTTTAATAATTCTACTTTCTACTAACATTAAAAATAAAATTATAATTTTCAATATATTACATAAATATCATTACTTTTATATTACACAATACTAATAAAATTATTTTAGTCTTTTATACTTTATTCATACCACACCTTAATACATTACTAATATTTTTAAAATTTAGTACAAAAAACAAATACATACATAAATAAGAGAGATGGAGGGAGTATCTAATAAGGGACAAGGGCATATGATATATATACAAAAAGTAAAGATAACATGTTAAGACCATATGAGTTTGTACTTTTTATTATCATTTTTTTTCAAAAATATTAATACATTATACACATATATTATTTTTATATTTTCTACACAATTTTTTATAATAATAATAATAATATAGAGAAGGGTGAAGAGTGAAGACCCTAGAGAAGTCTTCTCCAACCGCACCACGCCCGGCACAACGCATTCAGCGACACATTTCCCGCCACGTGTACTCTCCGCCACGCGGCTGCATCCCATTCGTCAGACGCCGGGTCCTCTCCACCTCAGCGTCCAGCCCTACAAAAACCCCAGGGCTCCTCCAGAGCCCAGCCCCCCTTCGTCTTGCTGAATTTGATGCACGGCCAGAGGAAGGAGAGCTTAAGATGAAGATCACGGCGGCGATGGCGAAAATGAAGGTGAATTCACTCCAGGCATTGCTGCTCCTGTCGCTGCTCCTGCTCAATCTCTTCGAATCTGAATCCGCAGTCGCCAGTATAGATCTCGGCTCCGAATCGTTCAAGGTCGCGGTAGTCAACCTTAAACCTGGCCAGCCTCCGATCTCGATCGCCATTAACGAGATGTCCAAGCGTAAAACCCCCACCCTTATCAGTTTCCACGCAGATTCTCGGTTGATCGGCGAGGAATCGCTCAACCTCCTGGCTCGTTATCCCAACAAGGTGTATTCTCATCTTCCGTCTCTCCTCGGGAAATCCTATAGTTTTACGAGAGATTTTCTCCGAAGGCTTTATCTGAATTACGAGGCTGTACCCGATGATACGCGAGATGTGGCGGTTTTTAAAGCCGAGGCAGGGGAGTTCGGCAATTTCACGGCGGAGGAACTAGTGGCGATGATACTCAAGTATGCTGCAGGGCTGGCGGATACTCATACAAAGACGTCGGTGAAGGACGTGGTGATCACAGTGCCGCCTTTTACAGGTGTGGCGGAGAGAAGGGCAATGCTGGTCGCCGCGGATTTGGCAGGGCTGAATGTGCTGGCATTGGTGAATGAGCATTCTGGGGCTGCTTTGCAGTATGGAATCGATAAGGATTTCTCAAATGGATCAAGGCATGTGGTGTTTTATGACATGGGGGCGAGCAGTACTTACGCTGCCTTGGTATATTTTTCAGCATACAATGCTAAGGAATTCGGGAAGACCATTTCCGTCAATCAATTTCAGGTGCATTATTCTCCATGACTGCTCTTCTATATGTTCTAATTTGATGTGTTTCTTTCTGATTCATGCGATTCCTTGTGAGATTAGCTGATCCAAGGTAACATAACTGTGATTGTTGATAGTTATCTTTCTAGATGGAATGCACTTAAGCATTTTTGGCGGCTTAGTCCAACACCTTACATATGATTTTTGGCTTCCAAAGCTGAAATATGCAGACATCCTGATAACCTAAATATCTCAAATGAATAGTTATGTTGGAAAAATAACCAAAAGTAGTTCAACGTACTTGTGGTTATATTATCACGGTTTTCTGCACTATAAGTGTTGTTTTGACACTTTGGTAACTATCACAGGTAAAGGAAGTAAAGTGGGATTCAGAACTTGGTGGTCAGAATATGGAATTGAGACTGGTGGAGCATTTTGCTGATGAGTTCAACAAGCAACTTGGAAATGAGGCTGACATTAGGAATTCTCCCAAGGCAATGGCTAAACTGAAGAAACAAGTAAAGCGTACGAAAGAAATCTTGAGTGCCAATACCATGGCTCCGATCTCAGTAGAGTCCCTTTACGATGATATTGACTTCAGGTCAGCCAAAAATGTTTACAACCTCTAAGATACAAATCTGTGGACAAATGATGGTTAACATTGGGAAATGGCTACTGCTTTACATGTTCTATTTAACTTATCCACATTTTGTTTATATTTTCCTAGTAAGAGTTCATTGTTAGTTTCTATTAACCACCCAATTACTTTGAAAACTCCGATAATTTTATTTGTTGCCTTCTATGGCTGCTGTTGGTGTTTGCATTGCACGTGTAATGTTGATAGGAAAAAAGAGTAATTAGGTTGATTTATTTATTACATATTTTCATGATAAACTATTCAACCATTTCCCAAGCACTTATGAATATTAATTTTTAATTTTTGGTGTAGGAGAAACTGAACTTCTTATTTAAGTTAGCATAGTTTATGCAGACCATTATTTCAATGTTTCCATGTAACAACGCTCCTTCACTTGTTCCATGCTTCTTCCCTTTAGCAAATATGCCACCTTCTTCTTTTTGTCAGATATGATAAAAGGGATACCTAATTTGTAAGTTTGACATTTTTCTAGGAGTACAATAACTCGAGAAAAGTTTGAAGAGCTTTGTGGAGACCTGTGGGACAGAGCCCTTGTTCCTCTTAAAGAGGTTCTCAAGGACTCTGGATTGAATGTTGATGATCTATATGCTGTGGAGTTGATTGGCGGTGCTACTCGTGTCCCGAAGTTGCAGGTCCTTATTGTCTGACCTCAAGAATAATTCTATAGACTATTTGTGCAATAAGTTCTTTTCATGTGCTTTATATTTTTTCCACTTCTATCTTTACTTTCAAAAAGTATAATATGTTTATTATGCTTTCTTATAAGAAAGTGTGCCCAATTTTTTAGACTAGACTGAATTGTTATTGATCTTGGTGCAACAGAAACTTCATGACCTTTTAATTGTTGTATCTTGGACTCCCATTTTCACAGTAGTTGATCATTTGATTTTACATTATCTTTCTGCAGGCTAAACTTCAAGAATTTCTTGGGAGGAAGGAGTTGGACAAACATCTAGATGCAGATGAGGCGATTGTTTTAGGCGCCTCATTACATGCTGCAAATTTAAGTGATGGAATCAAATTGAATCGTAAACTTGGAATGGTTGATGGTTCTACTTATGGATTTGTGTTTGAGCTGAATGGTGATGGCCTTTCAAAAGATGAAAACCCCAGACAGCTGATTGTACCAAGAATGAAAAAGCTACCTAGCAAGGTGAGTAGCTACTGAAAATAGAGACAGGAATTTTCATTTTCAACTGTATCAGCTTCCGTTCATTGGTACTATATTGCAGATGTTCAGATCTGTTGTTCACAACCAAGATTTTGAAGTCACACTTGCTTATGAGAGTGAAGAACTGATTCCACAGGGTGCATCTCCCATATTTGCACAATATGATGTCTTAGGACTTAAAGATGCTAGTGAAAGGTAAGGAGTATGTTGATTAAATTAGATTTGTTTGACTAGGAAGGTATGTATTATCTGATTCCCTGGTATTTTTCAGGTACTCAACAAGGAACCTTTCCTCCCCGATCAAAGCCAACTTACACTTCTCTCTCAGTAGAAGCGGTGTATTTTCCTTAGATCGAGCAGAAGCTGTTGTTGAAATAACCGAGTGGGTTGAAGTCCCACGAAAGAATCTCACAGTGGACAACTCAACATCCACTGCTTCCAACAATACCGATAGTAATTCTGGGAACTCCGCGGAGGAGAGCAGTGATAAAGTGGGGACTAATAATGACAATACCAACTCATCAGATTCCAGTGTTAATGGTTCTGACAGTCTCGATTTCGGTACTGAAAAGAAGTTGAAAAAGCGGACCTTCCGAGTTCCCCTTAAGGTATTTTGATGAAACAACTGAATTGTTAGTATTGCATCTAATTTTATGTTTGAGAATCTATTGTATGTTTCATGTAGGTTAGTGAAAAGACAAAAGGACCTGGAATGCCTCTTTCAAAAGAATCTCTCTCTGAGGCTAAACGCAAATTAGAAGTATTGAACAAAAAGGATGCTGAAAGGAAGAGAACTGCTGAATTGAAAAATGACCTAGAAGGATATATATATTCTACTAAAGACAAGGTAAGATGTTCTTATTGTTTCTGTTGAATTTGAGCATGCATGTTTATGCAGTTGCATCCCCCAATGCCCTGTACTTTGTGCACACTTTGTTTTAAACATCTAGATTTTACTGGAGATATTTTAAAACAAATCTGAGCATTGCAATTCTCTTCTTGCTTGAGGTTATATTTTAATGTAACTGATGGATGCAGCCTGGTCCTGTTGAACATGCATGTAATGTTGTTTCTAGTAATATCTTTATATGCCTTTTTGTTTTTCATTAATTGCTGTCTTGATTGTGTTTGCTCTCTCATGGTTTGATTCTTAGTGTTTAAGCATTCTACAATAATTTCTGTACATAGTATGCTCACTGCGCTTCTTTGATTGTTTTTATGACAAGCTTGGATCTGAGGAGTTTGAAAAAGTATCCACTGACCAAGAGCGGCAATCTTTTCTTGAAAAGCTTAATGAGGTTTGCTCTTGCCTTGACAGCTGTTTTTTAAGTAGCTTCATGTAGAGCTGTTAACGATTCGAGTCGAGCCAAATTTTAAGTGTTCGTTAATGTTCGCGAACAAGGTTTGTGTTCATTCGTTAAGCTTTCGAGCTAGTTCTTAATGTTCGAGCTCGGCTCGTTAAGAATTTTTGTTGTTTGAACTCGTGTTTGTGTTCGGCTCGTTTAGACTCGATTAAACTCGTTCGAGCTCGTTTATCTTATTTTTTAAAATTTATATATAAATTATAAAAAAAAAATTAAATTTATTTTATTTATATATTTTAAATTAATATTTTATTTATTTATAAATTATAATTTTATATGTATATATAATATTTATAAAAAATATATTATTTAAACAAATATTCTCGAACGCGTGAACAAAGCTCGGGCTCGTTCGTTAACCAAACGAGCATGTTTATGTTGTTTGGCTCAGCTCGTTAACGTTCGCGAACGAGTTTTAACCAAGTCGAATCAAGCCGAACCGAGCCGAGTTCACGAACGGCTCGGTTCGTTTAACAACTTTAGCTCCATGTATTTGTAGCCACTCCTCTTTGTAATCTTAATTTTTAATATGCCCATGCAGGTGGAAGATTGGTTGTATACTGATGGTGAAGATGCTTCTGCCACTGAATTTCAAGGACGTCTAGACATGTTGAAAGCCTTGGGGAATCCCATATCTTTTAGGTTCGTATGTATAAACAATATAATTAGGTTAGCAACTCTATTACATGCTAGAAGCTCCTCTTACATATTAATTCTGATTATAGATATGATGAACTTACTGCTCGGCCTGCTGCATCTGAACATGCGAAGAGATACCTAGCAGAGTTACAACAGGTATATTAGCCAGTGTTTTTCTGAAGCATAAAGATTTTGGTCAAACATATGCAAATTTTTAAAAGCAATTGTGTTATTTGTTTTTGTTAGCTAATAGAAAGTTCATAGTATCTATCTATCTATATGTTATTCCTTTGATCTAAGTATGGAAATGATATGTTTTGTTTGTTTATTATACTAAGTTCATTTTCCTAGATGAGTTTGAAAGCTGAAGGCCATCGTATATTGGAAACCATAATACTTGTAATAGGCTTAACTTTGGTATGGCAAACCAAAATGTATATAATTTCATTATTGATTTACTAGAAGGTAAAACTTGAAGATTTATTTTGGTGTTTTAAGTGATTATTGGAAAACTCATTCTTGCATGGTAATATGTGCTTATTCTAATTTTGAGGATGGCTGAGTGCATATGTTTATACCGTGTTCCATCTCTAACACCTTCCTGTGACCCGTTATCTTTAGATTGTTCAAGGATGGGAGAAAGACAAACCTTGGCTGCCAAGGGAGAGAATAGATGAGGTTCTAATTTTCTTGTTTCAAAAATCTTCATTGGGTAGGGAAGAGCCAAGAGAGTACGAATATTGAATTAATTTAAAATTGACTTATAGGTGGTACAAGAAGGTGAAAAGTTGAGGAATTGGCTGGGTGAAAAAGAGGCAGAGCAGAAGAAGTAAGTTTTCTAACCAGCTCATGATAGTCTTTTCCATCAATACCTCCTTGATGATATTTTTATAATTCTTTCTGTTTAGATATTATCACCTTGAAAGATAATGAATATACGGTATTATACCTTGTTTTCTTTTATTTCTGTAGCCATTACTGCATGCATCCTTTGTTTTGTTCTGATACATACGATTTATTCCACACTACTCCCACCTTTTTTATTTCATCATACAATTCTGAAACTTGATTCAAATAAATGCTTGTGTCATTCTTTCTTCTTGGTTAATAATTCAATGGTTTTAAGTTTCAATTTGAGCCCAACCTTTTCCCAAAACGCTTAAAACAATTGATAGGTGTTCTCTTTTTATTGCAGTTCAGTCACTAATTTTGATATCTTTGTGAATAACACCTTGTTTCTTCTATTAGTGACATGCTCAGATCCTTCTTTAAATAAAAATGAACATAGTGTGAAGACCTATTGGGTAAACGAGATACAAACTCTGCAAATATATGACATGCATTATAATCACATTCAAAACGAGTAGATTAGCTTCTGGTTTACACCAATTATCATGCCTTAACAATCCTCTTTAGCAGTGTTGTCATGGCGTCGCCATGGCGTTCTGGCGCTTTTCGGGAAGCGCCGGGACACATCTCCTCACCATATCAAACAAGGTGGCTTGGAGATGCCTTGGTGACGCCCCAATGACGCCATGGCACTATCCCGGTAGCCCAAAACATTGTGAATCTCCATCCTAGGTCAGCCCAGGCCCCCAAAACCACACCTACCTCAGCCCCTAAACCCTTAATCCCAGCCCCTAAACCCTAAATCCCGATCGAGCCCTAACTCGCCATCCTTTCTCTCCCCCTTGATCTCTCCCTATCTGCAACTTCATTTCGCCGCTTCATCCAACCATTTCATTCGCCGAATGTTTTATTCAGTATTGGGAGATTTAGACTTCCAACATTTTAATCTAAGCTAAGACTCCAATAACTCTAGTAGTGCTACTTTTTATTTATACTATCATAGTAACCGTATATTGCATTGTTATGTATTATTTATTGTATAATTATTTAATTTTTTATTTATCCATTATTCTTGTTTGTTGAATTATTTAGAATATGTTTCTTTTGCACCAATCCCCTTTTCCAAAAAAATTATATTTTTTCTTCTACCAAAATATTTCAATCAAATATTCTTTTAATACTAAACTAAAACTAAAATTTTCTTAACCAAATAAAAAGAAACACACCCTTAGTATTAAATACTTATAACACATAATATACATATATAAATTATATATAGTGTGCCGTGTTCGTTATTTTGTCGCCATAGCGGTCTACAGGCGTCGCGCCGCAAAAGGGCGCCGTGACAACCTTGCTCTTAGGTATGGTTCCTTGGAGACAAGTGTTTGAGCTGGCTTGGCGGGTAATGTACCATGTATTTGTAGATTGTATTGCAGATACCATTAGGTCACATGGATAATGCTCGTTGAAGAAATGTAGATTAGCATGGCATATTGTTTGATATGTTAAACTGCTCAACAG
Source organism: Andrographis paniculata (assembly GCF_009805555.1). Classification (NCBI taxonomy): domain Eukaryota; kingdom Viridiplantae; phylum Streptophyta; class Magnoliopsida; order Lamiales; family Acanthaceae; genus Andrographis; species Andrographis paniculata. Next base: position 8,043,081 of record NW_026137587.1, read on the forward strand.
GATTGTTCTACTATAATCTATTTTTGCATCTAAAAATTTGGATGTTGCTTCCAACAGGACTTCTGGTTATAGCAAACCTGCATTTACATCTGATGAAGTATACGGGAAGATTCTCGATCTCCAGGAAAAGGTAATTGTCTGTTGTTTTTTGTATATAGAAGGGGGATGAAATTTTCACTTGTTCTTGAGCACTTGCTTAACACTAGACTAGTTTGAGATATTTCCACAACAGTTGCATTACTTGATGATGTTCATTCTGTCACATTCACTTGGCATATAGGTTACAAAAGTTAACAAAATTCCGAAGCCAAAGCCGAAAATTGAGAAACCAATCAAGGTAGAGATTGAGAGCGATAGTGACAAATCAAGTGCCACTGATTCCCCATCCGGTGATGAGCCACCAACATCTTCTACCACAGAGGACCACACCAAGTCTGATCAGGCTGAAACTGAATCAGGCTCCCAGCCCCACGACGAGTTGTGATCAACATACAGTGATGTGCCATGACAAACTACAAGACACTGCCATGGATAGAGGTAGTAAGTGATGAATATGATGATGGTTAGAGAGAGAGGGAGAGAGAGAGAGAGAGAGAGAGACAACAGGCATAGAGTCGAGCCCGGTTATTTTATGACAGGCTTTTCCATGGAATTCTTTGCAATATCATGCTTCTGCTATTTAACTACGTCCTTTGTATTTTGTAGTAGTATTAAGAACAAACAGCGTGGGTATCATACCACACATTTTGGCAGAGGGAGAGAGAGCAATGCAATGCTCGGTACATTGTTTAGTTGTTAATATAGAGGACTAGTGTTCTTGCCATAGTATTTTGTTTCATTCAAGGGAAATATTCAAATCAATAATCCATGTCTTATTGTTATTGCTTTTAGATGATTAATATATTTTTCTTCGTTTCTTTGAAAAGGGTAGCTAAGATATGAAGATTATAGAGTACATAAACACTAGTGCGTGTACATATTTATATACTTTGCTTGTGTTTGGTTTTTTATTGAGCATTTGATGCATATAGCAATGCCCAAATATTTGAAGCAAAGACTTTGCATCTATTCTTCTTCATATTTATATACTTCGCTTGTGTTTGTGTTTGTCAGATGTCCCACACTACATATACAAAATCAGAAATATCCAATCCTATTAAATTCCTAATTAGAAACACAGCTTGGACAAATAAACATGCTATTATTTACTTGTCATACAAGTAGAAGAGAAGTACCTATCATTCAACAATTGAGAATCTGTCATTCCAGATTAACATGGACACACTACTCCAGACCTCTTCTTTCTCTGCTGAGGCTGCTGCTGTTGCTAAAGGTCGACGACAACTTTCTAAATTCTTCACATGAACAACAATTGTTTATTTCACCAAGCCATATGAGTAAAAGGGGAGAGACAAGCATCTCCACTCTCAATGGCTCACCTACCTGTACAAATTCACATCACAAACACACACACACACAAGATCCCCATAGTCCTCTCTCCCTGTACAACATTGTCAAATAAAGCTCTCATGGTATAATAAAACTACTCCATAAGAGCTATGCAAGATACACTACGTTCGAGAAACAGGCAGAATATAAACTCCTGCAGAAAAAGTAGAAGGGAAGGATCCAAGTACGGGTGGGGAAGAGAGCAAGCAAAGGATTTACCGACCGTAGGCATTGGATTACAAGAAAAGTACACTTGCACTTATTAAATTCCACCATAATATACACATCCTCCATGACTCCATCTTCGCGCTGAGATTAGAAGAATCAGCAAGCGTAGAAGCCAACATATGGGCAGACGCTGCTCAAAATCATTTTACAACAAATAGCTTCAGTGCAACTTGTTGCCTTCTCAGCTAGCCTCTCACTGATTCAGGATTTACCTGTCCACAATTTCCACCATGAGTATTGACCCCAGCAACAGGCATGGATCGCTGAGCGAAATTCATTAACAGTTTCTTCTGGCTCTCATCAGTGTGCGGTATACTAGCGCGGAGAAGCTCCACAGGTATCTCCCTGCTGATAGTCTTTGCAGCCTCTGAGCCAACCAATTCTGTGCTCTGAGGGTTTTGAGTAATTAGTGATTGCAGTATACTATCATATTTACTCACACAGTATTTTGTCAGGAGACCAAAGAAGGCATCGAATGATGCCTGCCAAAGAACAGGATTAGCCATGCCAAACTGGCTAGTAGAATGAGGATCTCGTAGCAAGTGAGTGGCTCTTTCTAAAACAGATTTCAAGATAAATGAGGCACCATCTCCAGCATGGCTCCCAAGTGGACGAAGAGGTGGTTGTTCCGAGGAACAAACAACAGCAGCCAAACAAGCACTAAGTGCATTAAGGTCCATGCCGCTAACGCACACAAACACAGTTTTAGCAAGATCATTAACAGTATCTGCAGCTTCTGGATCAGAAGGAAGCCCCCCAAAGAGAAATCTCAGATGGCGGAAGATAGCCATGCAAACAATTCGAGCAAGTTCGCTACCTGGTGGAAGAAGCTGAAGAAACCTTGAGATGAGCTTCCGGCCTTTGGGAACAGAAATTATGCGGAGAAACACAATATCATCTTTGTTAGACAGCCCAACAGAGTTCCCACCTTTTCCAAGAGGGTCAACAAGCTGAAGGGAGGCAGCTAGGCCTTCTAAAAGAACATGGCGCTTCTGCCTAAGCTGGCTTCCCCCATCTTGGGGTTGAGTAAACTGCAAAAGCCGATCAATATCATCCACATCCAGAAGTAGATACAGCCCATCCTCAATTGTTATCCTTGCTGCAAACATCGGTTCCTGTTCCAAAGACTTATCAGATAATGTCTGTTCAGCACTACTATCTCCACAAGCAGAGGGAGGAGGGTCGAATTCAAGAAGAGGGCGGAGCCTTCGAACTGTAGAAAAGCAAAGCCTTCCAAGACCATCAACATGGAGATGTGGCTTTGGTTCTGGAGCATTACGAGATCGGGAAGATTGCTCCTTCTGGTTGGATGGGCAGAATCGAATTGCTGATCTTGTTTCAGAAGATTTCTTAGCAAGGCTGGCCTGGTGGTAGTAATCATATACATAGGGGTCCTTGCCATGGGTTGCAGCATGTTGCAATTTAAGAATGCCTTCTATTTCCTCAGAAGACATGTACTTCGACTTGAACTGGGACAAACTGTCGCTCCTGTGGCTACTAACATCAGACCCTTGATTGGAGAACCGAACAGAATGTCTACCTTTTTGTGATGATTTAGGTTTTGACTCTCTCTTGTCAGCCAGTCTATATTTACTCAGATGTGATGATGAAGGAACACTATTAAATATTTGAGAATGTACAGCTGATAAACGGGCCAAGTTCGGTTGAACTGAGAGGTGTCTTTGCAGCTGGGGAGATATCAGCTGCGAAGGTAATAAACCATTTTGATACTGATGCTGTAGTATGTTTTCTAATAAGACGGAGTGATCCCCATGAAGAAGGCCAGCATGGCTATTCCAATGATTTTGAAGATGATAGTTTTGAGAGAGGTTAGGTGAGGTCAGCTGCGACAAGTTTGTACCATAACGGAAGCCATGGGGCAAACCAGATAAATGTAGAGTGGAATTAGATAGAGGAGAGCTGTTCTGTGCAGAGAAAGGTGACTGAGATCCACTCGAAAGAGATGATAGGTTAAGATGTGAATTATTCAGAGAAACTTGTTGAGATCCCGGTGGGGGGAAGGAAGCAAAAGATGATTTGGGGACTAAGATAGGCTCACTAGAAAATCGTGTCAGCTGCTGCGGTTGCTGTGGGTAAGATGATGTTCGGTATAATGGTTGTGATCCAGGATGAAGCACTGAAGAGATGTGTGGCTGTGATGACCATCTTTTATTTTCTTCATAACATTCCGAATCAGACATGTGATGGTCAAACCAATCAGGAAAATCTGCCTCCCGTGTCCATTCTGTAGCAGATGAACCTGTAAGATCCATTATTAATCAGAAAATTGAGAAATTAGTACACAACAACATGAATATCTAGGGCACTCAACTCAGGCCTACGCATGCAACCGCAGTTAAAACACTTCATAGCTTAAAGCCAGTGATGATGGGCTACTACTCAATTCATAAAGGTACTTTGCCATCGACATCTTCTTCTAAACATTAAAACTATCATCCAGCCTTTAGCAACTAGTTTGGTCAAATGAACCATATAGCTGGTCAGGATTTTTCTTTTAATTGTTCATGGAACATTATTAGAATAAATACTAAAATAGTTGGGCATCAATTCTATCAAAGAGCAGCTTCTGTTAAGTAAAATGTATCAGCTCAAAGGTGAAAACGTAACTTTGTTAATAAATCAACTCTACATTATATCATACAATCTAACTTATTAGAGATACCCGTGTTCTTCATGTTTGCCTTTTTTTTCTGGTAGTCATTTGAATTATCCTAGCCAAATAGAAACAAAACTATGGAAGTGGAATAACTTTAATTTGAAACCCATTACAAAAATGACTGAATCATAACAAACTAGTATTTTTATGTAAATGTAAGGGAAAAAAAAAACAATATATTTGTCAATATATGCTGTGTACAATGCAACAATCACTAAACACACCAGAACACATAGCTTCAATACAATCATGATACTGAAATTTATTAGAAGAAAATCACATGACTTACTCTCTCTTGAGAAAGATCCAGATCCTCGATCTCCAATCACTCCGGGATGTCTTGGTCCAGAAACAACTTTATTCAACTGCACGGGGTGGACAAAGAGAAATGGTTAAACGGAACAATACAGTGTTGTTTCAAGTGTAGAATGCAGAAGCCTGCAGAAAGATTGCTAAAATGTTCCAAGAGACTTGATGCCATTTATTTTTATAAAAAATAATTACCATCTATTTCAGTTTGAAAACACACTTGCAGAAACATGGCCTTTAACTTTCATAGGGATCATATGGTGTCGTGGAAAAGCACGTGGCTTATGCTTGGTATATAACTTTCATAGAGATCTTGTAACATCACAAAATGAAATTTGAATAGAAGCAAAAGATGCTCATGACCTACTAATGTATAACCAACTGAGAGCAACAGCTCAAAAGGGAATGTGTGAGAAATTAAGTGAGAATATTAGGTCCAGAGCAACTTACTTTGGCAAATGTAGTAGCTAGATCATCTATATCAGATAATGATCCTAATGCTGAGCCCTGGTAAAAACAAAATTATATGTCAGAGATCATCATTCATCAGGTACACATTAGGAGCATGAAGATAACTGTTCATAAAATGCAATCATACTGATAATCATGACCATGTCACTCCGAAATGGTAAAAAGATGTGCTTGCAGTTATAAGCAAAAGGCATCCAGACATAAACAAATATATGAACTCCAAGTGACATTAATGATCAGCATCAGCAGAATCACTAAACTTCCATGCTATATTTAAATTCCAAAAACATAAACCATTTATTTGAACCTCATCTTTTTTGAACAAATGGTACTCATTCAACTCTTCGTCGACGCCACTTCCAGGAACACCCTGTTCTTCATATTCCAAACCCCCTATTTCTACTTCATCCATTATATCCTTTGCAAAGAACGCATACCGAGATGCATCGAACATTGCACTACCTGCGTGACACAATCAAGAAACCAATCCACAGAAAGTCAGCAGAAAAATCACATCCATGTCAAGCTAATCAATCTCATCGCAGGGAAAAATAAAAAATCAGCAGATCCCCTCCTCGCAAATCAAAAAAAAAAAAAGAAAAGAAAAAACAAACAAATAAAATAGCCACGGATCGAAGCCAAAAATTAATACAAATAGAGGTAATGAAACACAAAATAAACAGGGCAAGGATGGAGGAGTAAGAAGATACGAACCAGAAGATGAGCTGCCGGATGGGTCGATGAAATCATTGAAATCTTTGGCGTCGGATCTCTCCATGACAACGACTCCAGTTCCAAATAGACGACGAAACGAAAGATCACCCCCTCCTCCAACAAACCCTCCTTATTTTCTCCACCGCACCGATACTTCGCAATTAGGGTTTAGAAACAGACAGAGAAATTTCCACCCACTGAGATACAGAAAGAAACAGTGAGCGATTAAATCGTGCCTATTCTTGTCTGTGTATATATTTGTTTTGTAGCTGGAGAGAGAGATGTGTAAGATATATATGCACGAATGTATGTATAGGCGGAGAGAGAAAAAAGAAGGGAGAGAGAGATATAGCGAGTTTTGTATGTATAGCTGTATCTCTCTAATATAAAGTAATATTATTATTATTTGTTTGCTGCCGTCCAAAAAGCAATCAGGTACGGCAACCGTTCACAGTGACACCCCTAAGGTTTTCTTCTTTTCCATTTACCTCCCCTCAGTTTTTCATTCTACCAAATTTCCCCTATTAAATGTTTATTTACCCCGCCCAGCTCCAACACTATATTTTTTAAATAATAAAAAATAAAATCAGACAAACCCACTCTACCAACTAACTGAAATTAAAGTTCAATATTTAATTTAAAACTATTATTTGTTTTAATTGGATTCAGTATATTCAATGAAGGTTCCAATATGTGTGTGTCACATTATTTAATATATCTGATCCTTCAGATCTAAGCCGACAGACGATAAAAAATTGAGTAAAAATCCGATCCCATCTTTTTAAAATATATATAGTGATAATTTTAATTTTTTTTTAACAATTTTGAATAAATAAAATTTAATATTTGGATACTTTAAAGTGAAGTCAATTTTTAGGCTTATTTGCGTATTCTGTGTTGATGATAGTGTTTGTTTACATATATATATATATATATATTTATTTATTAATAGGTAATGATGATCCATAATAATCAACATTTAATTAGGTGGAAGCTTTCAATTGCTTCACTTAATTCCCAACACTCTGCTATTAAATAATTAATTGATCTGAAATATCCCATCCCAAATTAATAAATACCTCCTTGATGATATTTTTATTATTCTTTCTGTTTAGATATTATCACCTTGAAAGATAATGAATATACCGTATTATACCTTGTTTTCTTTTATTTCTGTAGCCACTACTGCATGCGTCTTTTCTTTTGTTCAACTTGATTCAAATAAATGCTTGTCATTCTTTCTTTCTTTCTTTTTTCTTTTTTTTTTTTAACATGAAACCCGCATCCGCTGTCCAAAAGTGGACACTGGTAAACCTTCAATCGAACCCTAATTAGCCATCCTTTCTCTTCCCTTTGATCTCTCCCAATTTGCAACTTCATTTCGCTGCTTTATCCCACTGAATGTTTTATTTAGTATCGAAAGATTTAGACTTCCAAGATTTTAATCTCAATGTGCTTTAGCTTTCTAGACTAAGACTCCACTAATTCTAGTAGTGCTATTTCTTTAGTTATACTATCATAGTAACATCATATTGCATTATTATGTATTATTTCTTGTTGAATTATTTAGGATATGTTTCTTTTGCACCAAACCTCTTTTTAAAAAGAAATTATTCCATTAACAATCTATCAATTTTTTTATTTTGGTGCGTTTCATAAAAAAATATCAATTTTCCTTTTTAGATAGATAAGGGACGGAGGGAGTATATTTTTTCTTCTAACAAAATATCTTATTAAACTTTATTTTTATACCAAATTCAAACTAAAATTTTTTTAACAAAATAAAAAAAAATATACCGTAAATATTATTTACTTATAACACATAATATATATATAAATTATATATAGTACGCCGTGTTCGCCATTTTGTCGCCATGGCGGTCGATAGGCGCCGCTCCGGCAAAAAGCGCCGTGACAACCTTGCTCTTTAGTTATGGTTCATTGAAGACAAGTGTTTGAGCTGGCTTGGCGGGTAATGTACCATGTATTTGTAGATTGTATTGCACATACCATTAGGTCACATGGATAATGCTCGATGAAGAAATGTAGATTAGCATGGCAAATTGTTTGATATGTTAAACTGCTCAACAGGATTGTTCTACTATAATCTATTTTTGCATCTAAAATTTGGATGTTGCTTCCAACAGGACTTCTGATTATAGCAAACCTGCATTTAAATCTGATGAAGTATACGGGAAGATTCTCGATCTCCAGGAAAAGGTAATTAATTGTCTGTTGTTCTTTGTATATAAGAAGGGATGAAATGTTCACTTGTTCATGAGCACTTGCATAACAGTAGACTAGTTTGAGATATTTCCACAACAGTTGCATTACCTGATGATGTTCATTCTGTCACATTCACTTGGCATATAGGTTACCAAAGTTAACAGAATTCCGAAGCCAAAGCCGAAAATTGAGAAACCAATCAAGGTAGAGATTGAGAGCGATGGTGACAAATCAAGTGCCCACTGATTCCCCATCTGATGATGAGCCACCAACGTCTTCTACCACAGAGGACCACACCAAGTCTGATCAGGCTGAAACTGAATCAGGCTCCCAGCCCCACGACTGAGTTGTAATCGACATACAGTGATGTGCCATGACAAACTACAAGGCACTGCCATGTATAGAGGTACTAAGTAATGAATATGATGATGGTTAGACACAGAGAGAGAGAGAGAGACAAAGGCATAGTGTCGAGCCCGGTTATATTATGACAGGCTTTTCTTCCATGGAATTCTTTGCAATATCATGCTTCTGCTATTTAACTACGTCCTTTGTATTTTGTAGTAGTATTAAAAACAAACGGCATGGCTATTATACCACACATTTTGGCAGAGAAAGAGAGAGAGAGCAATGCAATGCTCAATACATTGTTTAGTTGTTAATATAGAGGACAAGTGTTCTTGCCATAGTAATTTGTTTCATTCAAGCGAAATATTCAAATCAATAATCCATGTCTTATTGTTATTGGTATAAGATGATTAATATACTTTTTTTCTTTTCTTTGAAAAGGGTAGCTAATATAAGAAGATTAGAATACATGGGAAAAAGTTAAAGGAACAACTAATGCATGTATATTTATGTAATTTGCTTGTGTTTGGTTTTTTATTGAACATTTGATGCATACAGCAATGCCCAAATATTGAAGCAAAGACTTCATTTTTATATACTTTGCCTGTGTTTGTGTTTGTGTTTGTCAGATATCCCACACTACATATACAAAGTGAGAAATATCCACTCCTATTACATTCCTAATTAGAAACACAGCTTGGACAAATAAACAACATGCTATTATTTACTTGTTCTACAAGTAGAGAAGTAAGAACCTATCATTCAACAATTGAGAATCTCTGTCATTCCAGATTAACCTGGACACACTACTCCAAACCTCATCTTTCTCTGCTGAGGCTGCTGCTGTTGCTAAAGGTCGACGACAACTTTCTAAATTCTTCACATGAACAACAATTGTTTATTTCACCAAGCCATATGAGTAAAAGGGGAGAGACAAGCATCTCCACTCTCAATGGCTCACCTACCTGTACAAATCCACATCACAAACACACACACACAAGATCCCCATAGTCCTCTCTCCCTGTACAACATTGTCAAATAAAGCTCTCATGGTATAATAAAACTACTCCATAAGAGCTATGCAAGATACACTACGTTCGAGAAACAGGCAGAATATACACTCCTGCAGAAAAAGTAGAAAGGGAAGGATCCAAGTACGGGTGGGGAAGAGAGCAAGCAAAGGATTTACCGACCATAGGCATTGGATTACAAGAAATGCACACTTGTACTTAATAAATTCCACCCAAAATATACAATCCTCCATGACTCCATCTTCGCGCTGAGATTAGCAGAATCAGCAAGCGTAGCAACCATCGTAGGGGCAGATGCCGCAAAAATCATTGTACAACAAATAGCTTCAATGCAACTTGTTGCCTTCTCAGCTAGCCTCTCACTGATTCAGGATTTACCTGTCCACAATTTCCACCATGAGTATTGACCCCAGCAACAGGCATGGATCGCTGAGCGAAATTCATTAACAGTTTCTTCTGGCTTTCATCAGTGTGCGGGACACTAGCACGGAGAAGCTCCACAGGTATCTCCCTGCTGATAGTCTTAGCAGCCTCTGAGCCAAGCAATTCCGTGCTCTGAGGACTTTGAGTAATGAGTGATTGCAGTATACTATCATATTTACTCACACAGTATTTCGTCAGGAGACCAAAGAAGGCATCGAATGATGCCTGCCAAAGAACAGGATTAGCCATGCCAAACTGGCTAGTAGAATGAGGATCTCGTAGCAAGTGAGTGGCTCTTTCTAAAACAGATTTTAAGATAAACGAGGCACCATCTCCAGCATGGCTCCCAAGTGGACGAAGAGGTGGTTGTTCCGAGGAACAAACAACAGCAGCCAAACAAGCACTAAGTGCATTAAGGTCCATGCCGCTAACGCACACAAACACAGTTTTAGCAAGATCATTAACAGTATCTGCAGCTTCTGGATCAGAAGGTAGCCCCCCAAAGAGAAATCTCAGATGGCGGAAGATAGCCATGCAAACAATTCGAGCAAGTTCGCTACCTGGTGGAAGAAGCTGAAGAAACCTTGAGATTAGCTTCCGGCCTTTGGGAACAGAAATTATGCGGAGAAACACAATATCATCTTTGTTAGACAGCCCAACAGAGTTCCCACCTTTTCCAAGAGGGTCAACAAGCTGAAGGGAGGCAGCTAGGCCTTCTAAAAGAACATGGCGCTTCTGCCTAAGCTGGCTTCCCCCATCTTGGGGTTGAGTAAACTGCAAAAGCCGATCGATATCATCCACATCCAGAAGTAGATACAGCCCATCCTCAATTGTTATCCTTGCTGCAAACATCGGTTCCTGTTCCAAAGACTTATCAGATAATGTCTGTTCAGCACTACTATCTCCACAAGCAGAGGGAGGAGGGTCGAATTCAAGAAGAGGGCGGAGCCTTCGAACTGTAGAAAAACAAAGCCTTCCAAGACCATCAACATGGAGATGTGGCTTTGGTTCTGGAGCATTACGAGATCGGGAAGATTGCTCCTTCTGGTTGGATGGGCAGAATCGAATTGCTGATCTTGTTTCGGAAGATTTCTTAGCAAGGCTGGCCTGGTGGTAGTAATCATATACATAGGGGTCCTTGCCATGGGTTGCAGCATGTTGCAATTTAAGAATGCCTTCTATTTCCTCAGAAGACATGTACTTCGACTTGAACTGGGACAAACTGTCGCTCCTGTGGCTACTAACATCAGACCCTTGATTGGAGAACCGAACAGAATGTCTACCTTTTTGTGATGATTTAGGTTTTGACTCTCTCTTGTCAGCCAGTCTATATTTACTAAGATGTGTTGATGAAGGAACACTATTAAATATTTGAGATTGTACAGCTGATAAACGGGCCAAGTTCGGTTGCACTGAGAGGTGTCTTTGCAGCTGGGGAGATATCAGCTGCGAAGGTAATAAACCATTTTGATACTGATGCTGTAGTATGTTTTCTAATAAGATGGACTGATCCCCATGAAGAAGGCCAGCATGGCTATTCCAATGGTTTTGAAGATGATAGTTTTGAGAGAGGTTAGGTGAGGTCAGCTGCGACAAGTTTGAACCATAACGGAAGCCATGGGGCAAACCAGATAAATGTAGAGTGGAATTAGATAGAGGAGAGCTGTTCTGTGCGGAGAAAGGTGACTGAGATCCACACGAAAGAGATGATAGGTTAAGATGAGAATTATTCAGAGCGACTTGTTGAGATCCCAGTGGGGGGAAGGAAGCAAAAGATGATTTGGGGACTAAGATAGGCTCACTAGAAAATCGTGTCAGCTGCTGCGGTTGCTGTGGGTAAGATGATGTTCGGTATAATGGTTGTGATCCGGGATGAAGCGCAGAAGAGATGTGCGGCTGTGATGACCATCTCTTATTTTCTTCATAACATTCCGAATCAGACATGTGCTGGTCAAACCAATCAGGAAGATCGGCCTCCCGTGTCCATTCTGTAGCAGATGAACCTGTAAGATCCATTATTAATCAGAAAATTGAAGAAATTAGTGCACAACAACATGAATTTCTAGGGTACTCAACTCAGGCCTACGCATGCAACCGCAGTTAAAACACTTCATAGCTTAAAGCCAGTGATGATGGACTACTTCTAAATTCATAAAGGTACTTTGCCAAGGACATCTTCTTCTAAAGATTAAAACTAACATCCAGCCTTTAGCAACTAGTTTGGTGAAATGAACTATATAGCTGGTTAGCCATTTTTGAGTTGTTCATAAAACATTTTATGAATAAATACTAAAATAGTTGGGCATCAACTTTTTCAAAGAGCAGCTTCTGTTATCATAGTAAACTAGTATTTGTATGCATATGTAAAAACTAAACTATGAAAGTGGAATTACTTTAATTTGAAACCCATTACAAAAAGAACTGAATCATACTAAACTAGTATTTGTATTTATATGTAAGAATAAAACAATATATTTGTCGGAAGTAACAAATAATTTATTGATTATTCCATAAAATATGTGAAAATTTCAAAATAACATAGCATATCTGAACTTTGTAGCAGACTGACGTAACCTTGCTTTAATCTGCTTTCAATTAATTTATAGCATAAAAGAATTACTTGGGAGGTCTACAATGCGACGAAAAGAATTTATCAGTCAAGCCTATCAAGGCAAAAATCAGTTAATGCATCTTCAAGGTCAATGAAAGCATGGAACTCAATCATCATATTAAGCTAATCTCCAATATCACCAGCATTTGGAAAACAATCACAGCTTTGGATATTTGAAGATTTATGTAAGATCACTTGTTATGAAAGGGAGCTTATAATTTTAGGACACTCCAACCAAAAGTCGCCTAACATGGCTAGCAAAGGTCATTTACAAGCTTTTTGCAGCTTCCTCGTTCACACATGCACAATTCCATGTGAAATCAAATATTCAAACTTAACAGATAACAGCTAAAACATTGAGAAGAAAATTATCGATCTCTCCACTATGATACTATGTAATATATGCTGTGTACAATGCAACAATCACTAAACACATCAGAACACATAGCTTCAATACAATCATGATTCTGAAATTTATTAAAGTAAATCACATGACTTACTCTCCCTTGAGAAAGATCCAGATCCTCGATCTCCAATCACTCCGGGATGTCTTGGTTCAGAAACAACTTTATTCAACTGCGCGGGGTGGACAAAAGAGAAATAATTAAACGGAACAACACAGTGATGTTTCACATGTAGAAAGCAGAAGCCATGCAAAAAGATTGCTAAAATCCTCCAAGAGACTTGATGCCATTTAATTTTATTAAAAACAAGTACCATCTATTTCAGTTTGAAAACACACTTGCAGAAACATAGCATTTAACTTTCATAGGTATCATATGGTGTCATAGAAAAGCAAATGGCTTATGCTTGGTATATAACTTTCATAGAGATCTTGTAACATCGCAACATCAAATTTGAATAGAAGCAAAAAATTCTCATGACCTAGTAATGTATAACCAACTGAGAGCAACAGCTCAAAAGGGAATGTGTGAGAAATTAAGTGAGAATATTAGGTCCAGAGCAACTTACTTTGGCAAATGTAGTAGCTAGATCATCTATATCAGATAATGATCCTAATGCTGAGCCCTGGTAAAAACAAAATTATATGTCAGAGATCATCATTCATCAGGTACACACTAGGAGCATGAAGATAACTGATCGTAAAATGCAATTATACTGACAATCATGACCATGTCACTCCGACATGGTTGAAAGATGTGCTTGTAGTTATAAACATCCAGACATAAACAAATATATGAACTCCAAGTGACATTAATGATCAGTATCAGCAGAATCCCTAAACTTCCATGCTATATATAAATTCCAAAAACATGAACCATTTATTTGAACCTCATCTTTTTTGAACAAATGGTACTCATTCAACTCTTCGTCGACGGCACATCCAGGAACACCCTGTTCTTCATATTCCAAACCCCCTATTTCTACTTCATCCATTATGTCCTTTGCAAAGAACGCATACCGAGATGCATCGAACATTGCACTACCTGCGTGACACAATCAAGAAACCAATCCACAGAAAGTCAGCAGAAAAATTACATCCATGTCCAGCTAATCAATCTCACCGCAGGGAAAAATGAAAAATCAGCAGATCCCCTCCTCACAAATAAAAAACAAAAAACAAAAAACAAACAAATAAAATAGCAACGGATCGAAGCCAACAATTAATACAAATAGAGGTAATAAAACACAAAATAAACAGGGCAAGGGTGGAGGAGTAAGGAGGTACCAACCAGAAGATGAACTGCCGATTGGGTCGACGAAATCATTGAAATCTTTGGCGTCGGATCTCTCCATGACAACGACTCCAGTTCCAGATAGACAACGAAACGAAAATTCCCCCCTCCTTCAGCAAGCCCTTCCTTCTTTTCTCCACCGCACCGATACTTCGCAATTAGGGTTTAGAAACCAGGGCCGTCCCTGGGCTGGGCCATGAGGCGACCGCCCAGGGCCAGCCCAGGAAGGGGCCCAATATTTTAGGACTTTTGACGTATGTGTATATATATTATACTATTTATTTTTTAATGTACTAATTGATATTTAAACTTTTTTTTTAATTGATTTTTTTGGTGTGAATTGACGAATTTGTCTAGAAAAAAAAAATAATAGATAAAGTAAGGATAAAAAAGTAAATTACATGTATAAAAATAAAAATAGAACAATAATTATTGGACAAGTAAGACATTAATTTCTGGACGGGAAAATATTATATTAAAAAAATGTATATATAAAAATAAAAAAGAATTGTGACAAGTAAATATGAAAATAAAAATGAAAGTATAATAATAATTTAAAATTAATTATTTTATAGTTAGTGTATAAATATGTCTATTGCATCCTTAAACGAAATATTTAAACAATTATATAAATTTAATAGTATTTTTGGATTTTTATGTAATTTTAAAAAACTTAAATTCTTAAAATTATAATGAGCTTAAAAACGATTGTATTGTTTTTTCAAATACTTTGAATACGTTAAAACAACTTATTGTTACCTAAATGTTTCAATTGCGTATCAAATTTTATGAACAATTTATATAACAGTAACATCTGTTAAAAAAAAATTCTCTAAATTAACTTTATTGAAAATTTATTTAAAGTTAACTATGTCACAAGAAATATTTAATAATTTACATAGGCTATCTGTTGAAAATAAATGCTATAAACTACTGTAGTTGACAATATTATCAATAATGTTGCATGTAAAAATGTTAAGATGGGTAACTTTACATAATATATTATGTATTTTTATTTATATTTTGTAGGTATGCAGTGTAAATAGCTTTTTTTTATTAAAATTTAGTAATAAAAATAGTGATCAAGCTAAATATGAAAGAAATATATAAGTTCAATAAATTTGATTCAAATGTCGAGTTAATGTAAACTTTTTAGAATTAGATTTTTTGTTATTTAATTTATTTATTTTTAATTAAGTTTGTTCCAAAACTATTAGAGAACTTTTAAACAAATAATTTTTTTGTTAGGGTTTTGTTTTAAGTTTCGCTCCGGGTCCCGACGTGTCATGAACGGGCCTGTTAGAAACAGACAAAAAAATTCTCATCCACTGAGATATATAAAGAAACAGTGAGATTAAATCGCACCGATTCTTGTCTGTGTATATATATTCCCCTCCATTCCACCGAAATTGAACTATTTGATTAAAGATACAGTAAGTAAAAATATTTAATTAGTTAATAATAATTAGTTATGATTTTATCATATATTTATTTTTTTGTATAATTAATAATATATATAATTAGTCATGATTTTTATCATATATATTTTTAAATCATATATATTAAATTTATTTTAAAACTATAAATATTATTAATTATAAAAAATTAATATAATAATATTATAACTAATTATTATTAATTAATTAAATATTGTTATCTTAAATATTGTGTTAATAATCAAATGGTTCAATTCAGGTGGGAAGGATGAAGTATTTATATCAAAACTAGAAAAGTATCTATTGTTATGAGAAAAAAAATGTATGTATAGAGTTTTGTATGTATAGTTGTATATTTGTTAAAGAATGGATCCGGACATCCAACCTAAAACCAATTGGTAATAGGTGGAGTGGCCCTTTACCCTTATGTACTAAGTAGAGCTGACAATGAGTCGATTCGTGTCGAGTTAAATACTTTAAACGGATTAAATTACTCAACTCTAACCCCGTAAATTATGTTGAATTATTTAAAATTGAACTTAGTTTAAATTAATTTATGAGAAAATTATTAAATTATGATTATTTTACATTTATAATGAATATATTAATCAATATTAATATATTATAATCGGATTCGAGTTGAGAGCCTCAACCTTAACCCGACATGTTTACCCACGAACCCGTATACATAATCGGGTTGAAATATTTGATCCAAACTCAATTATTTCGTGTCGAATCATGTTGAATTATCGTGTCGGGTCAATTTTTGCCAGCTCTAGTACTAGGGGAGATTCCAAATTTAGCAATGTGAGTCAATATTCAACAATCTCTCTAATATAAATTAATATTATTGTTATTTGTTTGCTGCCGTCCAAAAAGCAATCAGGTACGGCAACCGTTCACAGTGACACCCCTAAGGTTTTCTTCTTTTCCATTTACCTCCCCTCAGTTTTTCATTCTACCAAATTTCCCCTATTAAATGTTTATTTACCCCGCCCAGCTCCAACACTATATTTTTTAAATAATAAAAAATAAAATCAGACAAACCCACTCTACCAACTAACTGAAATTAAAGTTCAATATTTAATTTAAAACTATTATTTGTTTTAATTGGATTCAGTATATTCAATGAAGGTTCCAATATGTGTGTGTCACATTATTTAATATATCTGATCCTTCAGATCTAAACCGACAGACGATAAAAAAAAAAATTGAGTAAAAATCCGATCCCATCTTTTTAAAATATATATAGTGATAATTTTAAATTTTTTTTAACAATTTTGAATAAATAAAATTTAATATTTGGATACTTTAAAGTGAAGTCAATTTTTAGGCTTATTTGCGTATTCTGTGTTGATGATAGTGTTTGTTTACATATATATATATATATATATATATTTATTTATTAATAGGTAATGATGATCCATAATAATCAACATTTAATTAGGTGGAAGCTTTCAATTGCTTCACTTAATTCCCAACACTCTGCTATTAAATAATTAATTGATCTGAAATATCCCATCCCAAATTAATAATTTCAATTATATGTACTATGAATTAAATTACGCTGTCTAAATTATTTTCATGTTCCTAGCAAAAAAAAAAAAAAAAAAACAATACCAGATGACTCTAATATTTTTTTTCCATATTAATTAAAAATATTAAGTTTGATTCAGTTGATAACGGGCTGGGCCTTGGGCCCATCTCTTTGATTCATTTTGGGCCGTCCATATCTATTCATCTTCCCAATTTGTTAAGTTAGTAGCTTGAGGTCATGTTTCTATTTTTAGCATAGCAACTCATGAGTTGAAATCATACATACAATTTATTTATTTATTTATTTTTTTGTGTATCCTTTTTATTATTTTTATTTAGAATTGTTTTTTTGGGGGGTTGTGAAAGGAATATGTTACCATCTTTATTGAATTCCTTGTTTTTCAACTAAAGACCAACACAAAGAAAGAGGGGAAAAAAAAAGTGAAAAAGTGATGTAAACTTTTAAGTTAGCCTCTTTACATATGTATTTTGATCCATTTATCAATATATATATATTTTAACAACATGATTATAATTAAATATTTTGCGTTATGATATTTTTAAAAAAATTAAACTTAAATAATATTCTATCTAGGATTCTCCAGACCACTTTTATTGTTGTCTCACATTCCTTGTATAGCTATCTTTTAAAAATCTTTAGAGAGGAAACAAAAGTTGAGGTTGTGAGAGTAGATTCTACCATATCCCTTTTTATCCATTCACAATCTACCTATTTTTTTTTTTTTTGGATGATATGGGAATCCGCACCGCTATCCGAAAGTGCACAATGGGTAAGCTTTCGGTTGAATTTAATATTCTACAAACCAACGGAAAAGTCATTTTTTGAAATTGTATATTTAGTGTTTTTGTATATTTCTTTTACATGAGTTATAAGAAATTATATACATAATATAATAATTTTTTATATTAAATATTGATTGTTTGTAAAAATAATAAAAATATTAATATTTCAGGATAACGTTGGAATCTGCAATCGCTACTCGAAAGTGCGGATAAATCTCCGGCCGAACCTAATACCCTGCAAATTAGATCCGACAGGCAAATCACGCTAGGCGAACGATTTTCAGTATATATATATTTTTATTTTATAAAAATTAATATTTAATATACAATATTATTTATTAAAAAATAGTTATTAAAAAAATAATATATATTGTATATATTTTTATTATAATTTAATTTTTAAAATAATTAAATATATATTCTAATTTTTTAATTTTCTATATTAAATTTATTTAAAATTATCAATATCATTAATCATATAAAAAATAATAAAATAAAAAATTATAATTCATTATTATTAAGTAATACTCCTTTCGTCTATCCAAATGAATTATTTAGAATTTTGTAATAAATTAACAAATAATAAAATTTTATTAATTAATGAAAACATGCAAAATTTTTTTAATATTTTTATTTTTTAATTTTATATAAAAATAATTATTTATATAATAATATATTTGTAATTTAGATAAAATTAATAATATTTTGATTTAAAAAATAATTATTTTTAATAAAATAAAAAAATACTTTAAAATATATCATAAAACAAATAAAAAAAAATATACGGACGAAGTAAATATATTTTTTAAAATAAGAGCGAATAAATTAGAAGTTCAGGGTTCTATAAAACATAAACAAATAGAAATAGTTACTGCTGCACAGGCTGGCATTGCGAAGTAACAATCCGCACCACGACGACAGTAGTCAAAAGAAAAATAGACACGTTAAATAATAAATCCCGGCAGCCTGAGATGATGCCACGTGTACCTACAACCTAATCGCGACCCTCGGTACTCTCACCCATTCAACGGTCGAGTCGACCCGCATGGGTGGGACCCACATCGCCCGGGACCACGTGCTGTGCAGGTGCTCGGTGCTCCTCCAACTTGGCGGGCCCCACAACAACCCTCCTCTCCTCTCACACACAGGCAGTATAAATAAGTATATGTTGTATCCATACATCTCATTTTGGTCACCACTCACCACTGCTCAGTCTGCTCTCACTCGCTGCCGCTGTACATAACAACTGGAGGCAAACCCTAGTTTCTCCATCCTCCGGCGGCCCCAAATGCTCGCGCTCATGGACGTCCTCTGCATCTCTCTTGTCTCCTTCATCCTCTCCCTTGCTGCTCCAGCTGGTATTCATTCTGTGCCATATACGAACCTGCTGTTGCTTTCCTTATTGTTGTATGCTGAAATTGGAACGGAATGCATATCCACTTGTGGTTTTCTATTTTCAAAGTGGTCGAGGAGGATATCTGTCTGATATTCCATTCCGCCTTGTGCTTTTTCGCTTTTTTCCAAAATTCTACGGGAAATGTAGCTTTAACGCTTTATTCGCTCTTGTTTTTTGTTGTTGTGTGTTTGCTGCTGCAGATTGTGGCTCCATTGGAGTGAACTATGGCAGAATAGCTAATAACCTCCCTTCCGCAACCAAGGTGGTTGCTCTGTTGAGGTCTCAGGGATTGGACCGTGTCAAGGTTTACGACTCCGATCCGGCGGTTCTCAAGGCATTAGCCGGATCCGGTATAAAGGTCACCGTCAATCTCCCTAACGAACTACTTTCCTCTACAGCGGGGCGCCCTTCCTTCGCCTACGCTTGGGTACAGAAGAATGTCGCCGCTTACCATCCATCCACCGCCATCGAAGCCATCGCCGTTGGGAATGAGGTATTCGTCGATACTCATAACACTACCAAGTACCTCATTCCGGCGATGTACAACATCTATAAAGCGCTGATGAAGTACGACCTACATAGCACGGTGAAGGTCTCGTCGCCTATTGCGCTCAGTGCCCTGCATAACTCCTACCCGTCCTCAGCGGGCTCGTTCCGGCCGGATTTGGTCGAATCCGTTTTCAAGCCCATGCTGGAGTTCCTCAGGCGGACCAAATCGTCTCTGATGGTGAATGTCTACCCCTTTTTCGCCTACGAATCGAATGCTGATGTTATCTCTCTCGATTACGCGCTTTTCCGGCAGAATCCCGGCGTCGTCGACGCCGGAAATGGCCTGAGATACTTCTCCCTCTTCGACGCTCAAATCGACGCCGTTTTCGCCGCAATGTCGGCGGTAAAATACGACGATGTACCGGTCATCGTCAGCGAAACCGGATGGCCATCAAGGGGGGACAAAAACGAGCTCGGCGCAAGCATCGAGAATGCCGCCGCCTACAACGGCGGTCTGGTCCGCCGCGTCCTCACCGGAGGCGGCACTCCCCTCCGCCCGCACGAGAATCTGACCGTCTACCTCTTCGCACTCTTCAACGAGAACAAAAAGTTCGGGCCTACGTCGGAGAGGAACTTCGGGCTATTTTACCCCGACGAGAAGAAGGTATACGACATTCCGTTCACGACGGAGGGACTGAAGAAATATGGAGACTCCGTGGGATCATCGATCCCCGGCGGCGAGCAGAGGGTGTCGACGGCGAGCGGGCAGAGCTGGTGCGTGGCGAGAGCAGACGCGGGGAAGGAAAAGCTGCAAGCAGGCCTAGACTATGCGTGTGGGGAAGGAGGGGCTAATTGCCATCAGATCCAGCCAGGTTCCACGTGTTACGATCCCAACACGGTAGAGGCACATGCGTCATACGCCTTCAATAGCTACTACCAGAAGAAGGGCCGTGCCATCGGCACTTGCTACTTCGGCGGAGCCGCCTACATCGTCACGGAACAGCCCAGTGAGTACCCTACTTCGGACATTTTTACATCATATTTTACTCTATCATTATCGCTTTATCAACCATTTATGCATATCGAATTAGAATTAGCATTGGATTATATTAATGTATTTATTTTATTGTTGTGTAGTAGTATAGTAGTGGAGGGGGGAAGGGGTTGTGGCAAACATGTGGGGGGTAGGGGTGAATATGAATAATAAATTGTTGAATGATGGGAGGGAGGACAGTGGGGGGGGGGGGGGGGGGGGGGGGAGGAGGGTGTTGGACAGGTAATTTGTGTGGCACGTGACGGGGGCACACCTTTTCTGACAGGATCTGGACGCATTTGCCGTCAATACACAATTTCTTTAATTGTTTCTTTGCATTTTGCATTTACTGTTTTACCATTTACCAACTACCATGCATATGTGAGGGAGGAAGAAATTTATTTTGCTATGTTCATTATCTGCAGAGTATGGGAAATGTGAATTTTCCACCACCGGCAATTGAAGGAAGGAAGCAAAAAAGAGCAGGCATGAGGACGATATTGGGAGGTCAAATTTTCTTGCTTCTATCAAGTCTATCAATCGTCTCTCTCTCTCTCTCTCTCTCTATTATAAATATTTAGGTTGATTGATTTGAGGAGGGAGAGATGCAGTGCGAGTAGTTGTGTTGTACTACCTCTTGGCGGGATGCTGTAGTTACTATTGGTATAATTCTTCTACTCAGCGACTACTACTACAAGTCTACAACGGTGTTAGAATTAAATCAGATTATTATTATTATGAAATAAATATATATTGTTTCCATTTGTTTATTATATATTCATTGTTGTCTTCTTTATTTTGGTTGGGGGAATCTCCTTCCTCCTGTTGTCTGCTAGTGCTCGTTCTTATTTTAGGCCTTTAGGCGCAGCGATGTTACATTAATTTATTTAAGTGAGTGGCAGGTTTATATGTAATTATAAAAATGAATATGCCTGTATTTAAACCTGTGTGCAACGCTGTGTGCTCTAAAATTAAATGAAGGGAATTTGGTAAAAGCTACGACTTTTACTTGTATTTTTTATGTTTAGGCGAATATATCGTTACCATCCTATCCTGTCAATGTATAGAACATGAATAATCATTGTGATTTAAATCGGCATAAAATACTTTTACTTTTTTTTTTTTTTTTTTGGCCATTAGTTCACTGTCTGTTAAGATTATTTTTAGACACTTTATTCACCGCTGGAAAAAAAAAGAAAAAGAAAAAAAGAAAGGTCTTTTAAACGGAAGATTGAAATCCCAACTGAATGTTAAGATTAATTAGATATATAGCAAATATTGCTTTAATTTGATTTATTAATGCAACGACCTAATGTTATTTTATTCGATTCAATTATTATTATTTTTTATTTTCTAGTTGATATCTAGAAATTTATGTATTTTGATCTTAATTTTACACTTTAATTTAAATAAAACAATTTCAATCTAACATTTATTTTTATTAAAAATAATAAAAATGACAATTAAAAACCATACTCCCGTAAACAGTAAACACAACTTTCTTATTGGTAGCAAGTTTAGTCAGAGTCAGAATCTCTCTCTAATCGTGGAAGTCTTTCTCTCTGTCAACGCCAAATTTGAAGTTACACTAAAACCCTGAAGAAACCCCAACTCGCCGCCGATGCTTCTACGCCTCACTCTTTTTTCTCCCCGCAACTGCCGCCGTCTTTCCACCGCCGCTTCTCCTCCTCTTCTATGGGAGCACCCTGGCCAGCAATCCACCACTCTACAGCTTTTCTCCTGGGGACGTGGCGCCTCCGGTCAGCTCGGCGGCGGCATCGAGGAAGTCAGGATGTACCCTTCCCCTGTTTCTACTCTATCCCTGCCGCCTAATTTCTCCCTCTCCGGCATCATCCCTGGCCGTCTCTCTCAGCCATTCACCTCTCGCGTCGAGGTCGGGATCTCCTGCGGCCTGTTCCATTCGGGCTTGGTGGTGGATGGGAAGCTCTGGATGTGGGGGAAAGGGGACGGTGGTCGCCTAGGGTTCGGACATGAAAATCCAGTATTTGTTCCCACGCCAAATTTTAATTTGGAGTCTGATGTTCGAACCATCGCTCTCGGCGGCCTCCATTCTGTCGCGCTAGATGTCCATGGCCGGGTCTTCACTTGGTCAGTATCTCTTATTTCAATTTCGATTGTCCTTTTCAATTCACTGTTGTAGCCATTGATGAGGGCAAAAAGTCTGCCATTAAGATCAAACATCCATTGCGTTCGAACACAATGCGTTGCTGTATTTTTGTTTTCACATCTTGATACTTGTTTTACGCAATGAAGTTTTCAGGGGCTACGGTGGATTTGGTGCTCTTGGACATTCTGTGTATCACAGAGAGCTGTTACCTAAAATGGTTGAGGGATCTTGGGATGGAAAGATTTCTCATATTGCAACAAGTGGTACACATACGGCTGCTATCACAGAAGCTGGTTGAATATCTGCTCTCTACTTCTACAGCCTTCTTTCTTTTTTTCTTCATATACTTGGTGATTTATTTTCCATGGAGAATTGAACTTTTAGATTATATTTGGTTCCTGCTAATGGAAGGGTGACTTTATATATTGGTTGAAATGTTCTATTACTGCAACTTCCCAATGGTTTAAAGGTTTTATTGAGAATGACAATAGTAATGGATAAAATTGGTGCTACTTTATATTAATAGGAGTGCTTGTATCTTTTGTGCTATGTTTATAGGTGCTACTTTAACCTTCTGAATATTTGCAAGGCTAGCTTTACTTATTATATTATGTTTGTTTCTGATGAAGGCAAACTTTATATTTGGGGACGAGATGAAGGTGATGGCAGATTAGGACTTGGTCCTGGACGTGGCCCAGATCATGCTGGTGGCCTCAGCACACCTTCTGAAGTGAAAGCATTGCCTGTGCCAGTGGCTGCTGTTTCTTGTGGTGGTTTTTTCACAATGGCATTGACTGAGGATGGGCAGCTTTGGAATTGGGGTGGTAAGATATTTTTTTTTAATCTGAAGATTTGTTTGATACACAATTTAATTTGATATTTGAAATAAGTAAAGACTTTGATGCCTTAATGAATCTTAAAGGGAATAGACAAGCAAGGTGGTTGGAATCAAGTTTTCCATATTGCCATTTATCAATTTTATAGTAGAGTTGAAATTCTCTAGTTGTGAACTCCCAATACCCGAGAAGCCAGAAGTTAGAAAAGAAAATGAAAACCAATTTTCATCCAAAGCTCAAAAATATGTAATTATTTATTTCGTGTGATTATTTTTTTACAGCCAACTCTAACTATGAGCTTGGTCGAGGTGATAAAGTTGGTGGCTGGAGGCCTCAACCTGTTCCTAGCCTAAAAGATGTTCGTATAATTCAAATAGCTAGTGGTGGATATCACTCTCTTGCTTTGACAGGTATTGTCTGTGCAATATCCTAAAGTCTATAAATCCATATGTCTCTTAGTTTCCACAGCGGATATTTAAGAATATCGTGTGTTCTACCTGTTTCTATATCTGGTATAACATATATAAGACAAAGGAGAAGTTCTTTCATGGGGTCATGGCGGACATGGTCAACTAGGTCATTCTTCTCTACATAGTCGAAAGGTTCCTGAACCTGTTGAGGGCTTATCCAATGAACAGATCTCTTTTATTGCTTGTGGAGGTTCATCATCTGCTGCTGTAACAGGTAAGACAAAGTCCTCCAAGATGCCACAAGCCCACAACTATTCCAGGGAACGATGTTAATATGCAATTTTTCTTGATTGGTTTGTTGTGTAATTAGAAAGCAAATTTAAGATGACAAAAGTTCCTTTGTTGGTCAGATAAGGGAAAGCTGTATATGTGGGGCAATGCTGCCGATAATCAACTAGGGGTTCCAGGACTTCCAGAGGTTCAGTCATCACCTATCGAGCTTAACTTTCTTTCAGAAGATGATGGGCTTGGGGGGCACAACGTACTTTGTGTTGCATGTGGAGCTTCTCATGCCATGTGTCTTGTTCAAAGGTCAGGCTGCTGATAGGCATTCCATTTGCTCATATTTGGTTTACCTGTTACTTTCCAGCGTGAAATATAGAATCGTTGGAGCTTTGAACTGCCAGAGGTATTTCACTATTGTTGGAAGCAGACTGTGAACTGTGATGCACCCAATTACTCCGACCCAAAGATCTGCACGTGACTGTTTTGATGCTGCGAGTGCGTAGTCTGCTTCTCTAGTTGGAAATGATCCTCCTCAGGTAACTTAATTTATATATGAACAACCATGTTATGAAGAAAAACATAAAGAGCATTCAAGTTTCATACACGTATATTTAATTTGATTTTGGTTTACTTGGGATGGCATGAAGGTAGGATTTTGGTCATTGATAACATTAACATTTGGTATATACCCTTGGATGCTGATCTAGTCTTTGGTGGTGTTTTGATTCGGATAAATTTTTTCTGTTAATTCAGGTTGATAGCGAACTAGATGACACAGATGATGTGCACATAGTTTGTCTTGTCATATTAAAAACTTGGTACCTGGGTGCTATTAATACACTTAACCTTTGGAATGTTGATGTTTTTGTGTTTGATAATATCAATAAGTCATGAGATTTGCATATTGCTGGTGACAATGAACTAAAATACCCAGATGAATATACTAGGTTGTTTATTTATATTTTTAGAAATGTCTGGACATGCCAATCAATCATTAGATCACATACAATAAACTTCTCATGTAAAAAAAATATTAAAATTCAAAACACCAAAAAAAAACAAAATTACAGGTGAACATTTAGATTTGCTCACAAGTACCTAATAAAAATATGAAGTTTTGTCTCTATTTTAGTAAATAAATGTTTGGGCTAGACTTGAAGTATAAGTTTGGGTTATGTAGTGAAAAATTAAAAATTGTTTTAGTTTGTTGTGTAAATTTGTGAAACTATAGGTGAAATATATTAAAATTATGTTGTAAATAGTTTCATGGCATATAAAAAATTTATTGAATCACAAGGTAGATCAATTAAATGCTTATATACATTTAACTATAAAAGTGTATATATATATATATGTATTCAATCACACATAAAAATCAGCACTATAGATATCCTTTCACTCATGTTAGGGCATCCACAGTGGAGGTATTAAAAAAAAAAAAAAACTCCTCCAAATTATCGTTACATGTTTATATTTTATAAAACTCTTTTCTATTAAATGATAGATATCAATATATTCTTATTTAATTTTAGAATAAATAATCATAATATAAATATAATTATTTTTTTGTTGACGTGGCAGAAAAGCATGTGTGTTGTTCAAGATAGAGTAGAGTAGAGTAGAGTAGAGTTTCTTAGCTGCTGGTCTTAGTTTGTGTATATGATAATATATGAGCATTCATTTTATTTATACTTATTCAATTAGTTAAAAAATAAGTATCAATATATCTAAGTCATCACCAGTTTACTAGCACCCACTCTTATATTCCAATTGAACTACATATGCAAAAACAATGAAACAACATGACAAGAGCATAATCAATATATATAAAAAAACCCCTCACAGCACAAAGGCATAGAATGCATTTATTTCCACAAAACAGTTCTTAAAGTGCACACTGTTGAAGTAAAATGAGAATTCAATGAAGCAAAAGTGTCTTTCACTACAAGACTTGTTCTTGGCTGATGATAATATAATACGCCTTCTCCCTCCCATGGTCTTGTTATTCTCAGACCTGTCAGAGTTCAAACAAACAACGTCCTGACCACTACACAAATTCCATTGTCTGTCTGTCTGAACTAATAGAGTATTATTAGAAGATAGGTAGATAGAGGATGGATGGATTGTTGGTTTGTTCATCCAGGTTGAGGCTCAGGCTCAGGCAGTGCATTGGAAGCCTGAGGGTGGAGTTTTGCCACAGTCGATGAGGAGTTGAAGGGCAAGAGGGATGACAATGTTGATGTTGAGGAGCTTGGCTTTAATGGTGGTGCAGAGGCAGATGGCTGCATCTAATCCCACCAGCCCTCCCAGGACAGGGCAGCAGGTGTCCTTGGCATTGCCTATCCCTATGTGCACCAGCCCCCCTAACACATCCACACATGCATCCAGCTTCAAGGTGTCTATGGGGCATGTCCCCTGCCCTTGTGGTGGTGATGGTGGTGGTGGTGGAGGAGGGCATGGCTGTGGTGGTGCTATTGGTGGTTTGGGGATGATTGGAGGAGGGTTCACTATGGGTGGTGTGGGAATGATTGGTGGGGTTACTATAGGGGGCTTTGGGGTGGTGGGAGGGTTCACTATGGGTGGTGTGGGTGTGATTGGTGGGATCACTATTGGGGGTTTGGGGTTGGTTGGAGGGTGTGTGATGGGGGGCTTGGGGGTGGGGTGAGGTGGACTCACCTTGGGAGGCTTGGGAGTGTGGTGGGGTGGACTAATCTTTGGAGGCTTGGGGGTGTGGTGGGGTGGGCTAACCTTAGGGGGCTTGGGTGGGCATGGCGGCGGTGGAGGCTTCTTGGTGGCCGGAGGCTTAGGTGGTTTGTGGGGTGGTGGTTTCTTAGGCTTAGGAGGGGTTTTATGGGGTGGTTTGGTAGGGGGGGTAGGGTATGGGCAATACGGGCAAGCTTGAAGTTGGGAGACATGAAAGGTGAAGAAGGTGGCCAAGGTGAGGACAATGAGAAATAACTTCCCCATCATTCATTGCTTTAGGCTCTTCTACAAAGGGAAGAGTAATTCTATTATATAGACAATCTCACATATTCATTCATGCACTCTAACTCAATTCAACTTGTGATAATCATATTAGACAAAAGAAAAAAAAAAAGAAAAAAAGGGTTAGAAGCTAGCTGGTAATAGTGATAAAGATCAATTTCTTTTGAGAATGGAGGACACTACTAGCCAAGTGTGTGTTTGTCTCTTTTTTATACTATCTATTAAACTTACCATATATTTTTTGATAAAGATAAATGTATCTACATCTTTTTTTAATTATAAAATATTAAAAGTAAGAAGATTGGGGCGACAAAATATCAGAAAAATCAGAACACAAGTAAAGAGGGAGGAATCAATTCAAAGCTAGTTTTGACATATAGTGAAGTGAGGTGCAGTAGAGTGCAGCCCGTGACTCATCCATTTTCACACATTACTTCCACTTGCTATATAATTTTGGTCCTTATTACATATTCATTAAAGCCCGCCATAATTTTTTTTTTATTATTATTATTTTTAATTATACGCCTTAATTTATATACTTTCTTCGTCTTAGAACCAGATGTCCCAAATTGATATAACTCCACCGATATGTTTGAATTTTTGAGATTGTGTATTTAGTCGGAGGAAGTATAATTTATTTATAATAAATAATTTTATTATTTTTATTTTATCACTACCTTTTTTTCTACTTCATTATTGTATTATTTATTAATTATTCAATATATATTTTTATAGTACTTTTATTTTATTTTTTTATTATCCAAAATAATATTATTTTTTAATTTCCGTAGCTAAAGAACAAACTATTCATCATCATCATCCTTGAAAGTCTTTATCTTTCCTCCAAAAGTAGCAAATCTTGTCTTGTGGAAGTCAGTCAGTCTAGTCTGTCTGCCTCCACTGTCAACACTATTGTCACGTGAATGCATAACAAAAACTCGGCAATGAATGAGAGAATAAATGAATAAGAAATAGAGAGGGAGGGAGCTTTACAAACACTTGGAAAAGTTAAAATTGTAATTTGCAAAATATCATACAATCGATCAATCAATCATCTTTCAATGCTTAAGACGACCAACCAAACCCATCTCATCTATGTAACACTAACACAAAACACACACCATTATAGATCATCCTCATCATCATCAATGGAGATCAAATACAAGGAAATCAAAGAATAGCCTATGTAACAATGAAAGGCCAACCCGACCCGACCCGACCCGGACTTTCCTTTCTTCTTCTTCTTCTTCTTCGCTTCGCCTTCACTTTAAGTTATTAAAGTAAATTAGTTGGCAGGATCCTCATCTATATAGAACTTCCTTTTCTACACTTGCAATAATGTAGTGGGTAGTTATGCACAACAACCTGCTTAAATCTGGACTGGAATGGAAGGGATTGTGTTGCATATATGTATGTATGTTCCTACTTACATCACGAGCTCCCGGCAACCTCGGCAGCCCGTTTCCTCATCATTTCATTAACAGCAGCTCGTCTTCGAGACTCTTGCTGGTGTGTCAGCCTCCTCATATGCTCCTTCAAATCTCTGTACCAATAAAATAGTAGTAGTAGATTCATCAATATCATAACCAGTGACGAAACTAACATCTAGATCCCGGGGAGCAAAATGTTATAATTTATTTAACATTTAGCTAATAAATTTAAATAAATAATAATGATAAGAATTATATATGAATTTAAATAGTTTTGGAGGGACAAATTGTATATAAATACATAAAATTTAATATTTTTAATACTAAAAAATTCATAAAAAATTTGGCTTAGGGGTCAATTGAGCCCCCAAGCTCTAGTGTAGTTCCCCTGATCATAACTAAAGATATACTCTTGCTTTTTCGACTACAAGGATTAAAGTCGAAATCAGATACAGTGGTAGTTGCATAAAAATACGTTCTTTTTTCTATAATTAATTATTTGGTGTGTTTGTGTTGGTAGAACTTAGATGATGTGTTTGGAGACTTACTTGCACCGTGGGACAGTGCATTCATACTCTTTGCATGCACGGGCGTGAAGTTGGAGGAGATACCACATCTTTTTACACAGGACACAACCTCCCGAGGCTCGTGTTTTGCACCCCATGCCATGGCGGAACAGTCCCTTCACCTTGCGACAATTTGGATATTGGCAGAATCCTGAACGGCAATGGGCAGCGTGCACTAGGAGATCAAGCATTTTCCTTAGCTGCATTATGTAAAGACCAAACTTAACATAAGCGTCTTCTGGAAACAAAAAACACGACTAAGAATTAATGTGTGAAGGCAGGCTTTACTTACCTGCATAACACGCATTTGCCGTGCTTCTTTGTTCTGATCATCGCGATCGTTGGATGGATAAATGGCCAATTTATGAGGATGATTGAATTCTCCACTCTGATAGCATGCGTTGCACACATCATAATCGGGGCATGTCTCGCAGCGCCAGCCCTGCCCGGATTCTATATCAGTGTTGCAAGCGTTGCATGTTGTCACAAAAGCCGGGGCAGTTGGATTGTGCAGGTGATAGAGAACCATCATGGAGGAATGCTTAGCCCGACGCAGGGTATCATATTGATAATGGTTTCCTTGACAAAGGCTGAGGAACGCCTGCCTGGTATCAAAGAATTCACTTTCAAGAATCTCGTCTTTGTCTTTTGTATCTTCCGGGACACCTGTGATTTCAATCTGCAGCCGTGCAACAGCTCGGTGGTGTAAATAACAACCAACACGAAATATTGAAAAACCAAAAGCTACGACTCCAAAACTCACAGGATAAAGTCCATGTTTGTCTTTCTGGTTGACGGGATGCCTTTCTCTGTC
Source organism: Andrographis paniculata (assembly GCF_009805555.1). NCBI lineage: Eukaryota > Viridiplantae > Streptophyta > Magnoliopsida > Lamiales > Acanthaceae > Andrographis > Andrographis paniculata. The sequence goes on from NW_026137587.1 coordinate 8,073,413, forward strand.
CTCGCGTTTTCTCTCCACATCATAGCACCTGAAAAACACATTCATAATCAAATCATCAAGTGTAAGTATAGAAAGCATAATTGCATTTTTTTATCATCTATATCCAAGAACTGGTTAAAAATCTTACTTCTCACATAGCTGAAAATTTTTGCACTGTTTGCAAACCCAGCGTGTCCCAGACACCATCAGAAGGCAGCAATGCGTGCAAGCGTGCTGTAAGTGAACCATGATAAAGTCCTCCTTCATCGGTAATATTGTCTCTCCAAGCTATAGGGGAAAACAAAAAGACAATAATGAAAAAAAGTGTGGGCCAAAAGATTATAAGCTTGTGAGAATAAACTTTTTATTTCAAGATTACCCTATGCATCAACAGCACATCCTTTGATGCATTTCCTGAAAGATCCGTTTGGCCAGATGCCTTTAGTGCTCTCTTGTTGATGGGTTTTTTCAAAATTCCCTTTTTATTATGTTTCCTTGCCTCCTCTTCTTGTTGCAGTTGAAAGATCATGTCCTCAGCAGCGCCGGGCCAATAATCTCCATCAAAGTACGGCAACCGGGCAGCAGTTACCTTTGCTCTACATTCCCCGGTTTGAATAAAGAAATGGTCGTAAAGATTAGTCAGGTCAACGACTATATTTTCCTTTGCAGCTTTCTTTAACATGGACAAATACCTGAATACAATGATACAAACCTTGTAAGACAGTTGCAAGTATGGACATGCTAATTTATTAAAAGGTTCGTGACTACACAACAATAAGGCTTACCATTCCCGAAGCTTATCAGATTTCGGCGTCTTCTGAATTTCTGGGTGGCAGTACAAAATATAATCTTCTCCTTTCAAAGGGGGACAAGCCCAAATATAGCAGCTCGTAAAACCACGCTTTTTGCAATATTCTAAGTATCCAATCTGAAAACATAAGAATAAAATAATTAAGTATAACATACCCAACCACAACTAGCAGCTACAAATTGATTGGCTAAGAAACTGACCAATATTTCATGGTACACATATGTCCGTAGGGCCTCTCCTGTCACCGTTCTAACCTCTGGCCTGAAATACTTAACTGAGTCCAGGTATGAGAGATAGACGCGTCGATGATTCGGTTGCTGACATTCAGAACCAAATTCTTGGACATACATGCCAAATAGGCAAACCTCAACACCTTCAATATTTTGAAATAATAGAATCACCTGGAAAATAAAAAAAAAACCTCATGTTTCAAGTCGAAAATGCTTCTGCAGACTAACAAAGCACTATCAACCTCCTTTATTAAACAGTGGTGCAGAAAATAATGTCAACCCAAAAAAATCCAAGCATAGTGTTCAAGTATGTACACAAATTTTGTGACACGCCAATAGCTTCCTCTTACAACAACTATTAATTTATTAAGACTTTCACGGAGCATTTGAATTCATTCAATGAATTTAATCAGGTCCAGAATTCTAGATCTAGTAATCAGGAAAACAAGGTGCAGAACTAACCTTAGATTTATATGGATACTCGGTAGGATAATTTTCCTCCTGAAAAATTTCAAGAAACCGTGACTTAACTTCCAACTTCTTGTCCACTGATGAAACTACTCTTACAACAAGTGATTCTGCTCCAGGAATCTGGTAAAGTTGAGAAAATGATAATATCCATGTAAGTGATAATATACACAAAGTAAAATCAGGCTACCAAATACACATCACTCCAAAATATTTGATTCATACGTAGAGAGGAATTTCAGCAAACCCTATGCCCTATGTACTGTCAAATCAACCCAACAAGACACTACGTACTTTATTCAGAACACTATGCTTTCACACATTAAGCCAGAAAATCTCAACATAAGCATCAATAAAAGCATTCTGCAAAAATGATTATGGATGCCTCCAAATAGAACTTTTAGTTTCTCAAAAGATTGAAACTGAGTATTAAATATTCCTCTGAGATGTTACAAATTTTAGCCTGTGTTTCTGATAAATGTTAAATATTGACTGACTGAAAATATAGTCTAAAAATAGTAGTGGGTGTTAATCTTGAACAATCAAATAAGAAACATGCTTCGTTCAAACACTCAAGTGTTTTGAATATCTTTCTAGAAAAGATATGTTCCACTAAAAATTGCATAAGATATTGGCCAGTTATGCTTCCCTAAGCATCTCTGAACTCAGTTGTAATATTTGCCAAACATTGAAAGCCCATCCCACAACACACACAAGCATGATTAGATTACCTCGTCGTAACTTTTGTTCTGAATCCTTGCTCTATCCATCCTTTCTTGCTTCAGCTTTGCAATCAACCGTTGCTCTATATGATCACTCAAAATCGTCCTGGGTAAATCCTTGGCCCCAAGAACAGCACTTTGTGGTAATGGAGCACGTAATCCTTTTTCAATTTCTTCTATATAACAGTTTGGACAGGTATATTCAGCCTGCCCACCATCATTTCTTCTACCATTGAATAATGCACATATTTGATGCTGCCAAGCTTCACAGTCGTCACATTGAACCCACTACAAAAAAAAAAAAAACAATGCTTGATTCAGCATTACACAGAAGTTTTAATAATGTGCAAAACATCAGGAGGCAAGTATGAGGCATACCCATTCTTCAGTTTCCTCGTCATTCTTCTTTTTCTCCATCTTTGACTTTGGAATAGGAAGTCCATCAACTTGAATGTTATCCGCACGGGTCTCATTGTAACAAGGAATACAGAAGTAATGACGAGTCTCACCAGCCCCACTGGTATAATACATGGCATTTCTTTTTATGCGAGCGCCACAAGGTGTACAATATATCGGCGGTGGTTCGAAGGTAAGCTTCTCAACTGCACACAATTGGCAGGAATTCTCACTCATGGAATGTTCCATTGCTTGATTCCTTTCTGCTTTTGCCTTGCTCTGTGTAAAAAAAAAGATGTTCAACACCATCATATACAAGAGGAGGAAAAAGGGGGAATGGAGTAGAGAAACCAAAAGAAAATTGAATAGATAATAAGAACTGGATGCTATAGAAACTGATCATTTAAAACAGCCTGGGAACAGTTTTAGATTGACAGGTAAGATATAACATTATAATGCATGCAATTCTTCCTATTTCTAAAAATGTAGGAGAACAGAATATAATTACCACATAAGCACATTAGCACAACATAAGGAGAGATTACAACCCAGAAAAAACTAATAACCAAAACTAAATGCCAGCATATCTATCAAGTAATGGAATAAGTGCTTGTTCTCTTCTGCATTTATAAACATTAACTCAGTCATCCAAAAGCCATAACACAAAACTTTCAGGCTTTTTCCAAGATATAGTGGCATTCTTTAATTCTGATTTCTACATTATCTTCCTCTTTATTAATAGTATATAACATAAGAGAGCTTTAGAACATAAGAATGCAGTACATGTGAAACAATTTAATCAATTAGAATAAGAATGCAATAACTAGCATGGTATAATAGATCATATCCGAGTGCCGTATTTACCTGTCCCACCCACTGTCTAAGACCTTTAATATGCTCCCGAATTTGTTCTGGGGTGAACAATTCAGTCAGTGATACACCCTTTATTTTTGGCTTCCCGGACTTGGATATAGTTTCAGAAGGTAATGATGAATTTTCCATCTTCACCTGCCCCATTATTTCCTTCTCACTCTCAATGGTCTTCTGTACACCAAATCCAGCAATGCTGTTTGATGTGATAAAATCTCCTTCTGACCTTTTAACATCAGAATCTTTGATGATATCCTTTTTTGTCTCAACAATCTTGGAACTTAATTGGCCAACATTTCCTGAAACTTCCATCTTCACTTTAGCACTTTCAGATTTCATAGTAATATCAGATCCGTGAAATGGCTCAGGATGGTGCGCTTCCTTGACACGAGGCTCGTTTACAATAGCAGCACGTGCAGCGGCAGGTTCACTTTCAGAAACTACAGGTAGGAAGCCTTGTTCAATTTTCATGCGCTTAATAGAAGGTTGCAGATCTTCTGGACTCTCAGCTATCATCGGGCTTGCCTTAGAAGTTGATCTTCCAGCACTTTCAGCAGTCTCGTATGATTGACGAGAGCCATTCACAGAACTAGGCAACCGTGAACTGTAATCCATATTGGCAGATACCGTACTTACACGTTCAACAAAACTCTTCACAGGAACACAAACAGGGCAACTTGTATCACGGCAGCTTTTAAAATGACCCATCAAAACTCTAGTAGCAGAGCAACGAGGGTATGGGCACTGCAACAAGTTGCACTGTCTTGTGTGTTTCAAAAGCCTTTGAACTGTTATGCAGTTAGTCTCTGGGCATTTCCCTTCTGGAGCAGGACATCGATGTGCATGCAGCAAAAACAAGAGCCATCTCTGCTGCTTCTTAAATTGCTGTTCACGATTAACGGTATTAGGTCGAGACACAGTACTGTCTGGCTTTGGAGGTTCTGCAGATCTAGAAGCATTTGGTTGGCCAATTGTTGATTCTTCAGATGATAAATTATTGGGCTGTGCTGCGTCTTGTCCAATTATTCTGTGATGAAATTCCTCTTGCACATTTTGATCATGTAAAAGTCTCCCCGATACATTTGATACATCCTGCTGCTTGGAATACCATTGACCATGCATCGCCACATCTGATTGAATGCCACCAGAAAAACCACCGAGATCACTTCTTGCGTTAGAAGCAAATTCTTGTGGATGCAATAATTGTTGCATCTGATCTGATGTTTGATTCAGCGATGAACTAACGTTATGTAGATCAGATGAATGTGAAATAAGCTGAGAAGTTCTAGAATGATCATCCATGTGGTTCTGTTGGAAGTGACTTTGCACATCAGTGAACTGAAACGGATCAGATACTTGTGACTGCAAACCTTCATCAACATGTCCAGATTTTGAATCGGAAATGATGTTAGATGACATCTGAGATTGTCCAAAAGTGCCATTCTTAGAAAAAAGCTGGTTGTGCGTATTCCTTTGTTGGACAAGCTGCTGGCGTTGAAACTGATTGGATGGCTGCTGAAAATGTTGATGAGAATGTACAAGATTTTCGCTCCCAGAATACTGTGATTGAAAATTCATTCTGTCTGATTGGTCCATTGATTGAGGCTTCATGGTTGTGACCTGTTGAGCAGAGTGCATGTTCGGCTGATGGATCATCACAGAGCTATTAGTTTTTGGCATAGACTGCATAGATATGGGATTCAGGCTCTGATTGTTTGTCATCGATCCAACAGATGACACAGGAATAAACATGTTTCCAGACCCTGAACCATCACCAGCACCAACTCCATAACCATCACCTAAAAGATAGAAAGTTTGCAGTGAGAATAAACTAAAAATACCTACAGCATAGCACATTTATGCAAGCACACAGAGGTGTACAAAATCAATAGTTACGAATTATACATGAATTTGAATCACAGAACATGGTTTTATAAGATATCTCAATTCAATACCTTCAGTAATGTGAGCAATTATACAAAATCCATTTTCAAATCACCCCCATCATAAATTAGTGTGCTTTGTGAACATCCATTTTGATACCAATATCAATAACTCATGTTGATTACTATATTTAGTCATACACCAAATTAATCATACAATTTGACTCTATATAAAAGGACCACAGAAAATATTTGTAGAACCAACTTGGTTCAAACTCAATTTCAAGACAACTAATTTGAATTTGAATCATATTTTAAACATCAAATTATCAAAATTACTGCAGACATCTTTATTGAATCCAAATTCAATTCTAACACAAATACAAACACATATTGGTGGAATAAACCTATGTCTTAAGGAGATACAACATTACCCTGGATTGCTTGTCTTTGAGGATGATCAAATTGCTGATGCATGGGTTTGGTGGAGTTTCCATACATCGTTCCTGTCAAATAACCCTCTGTGCTTCCTTGTCCATTCATCATAGATATATTGTTTCCCATCATCCCGATTCCTCCATTTAAGGATCCACTTGATAATCCATAGGACTTCTGGTGCAAAGTAGATCTGATTCCACTACCCATATGTCCACCAATATTGTGTAAAATGCGGCTATTTTGACCACTGATGTGCTGCTTCTGTTGCATTGGTTGTGCAAGTGTGGAAGATTCAACAGAAGAAAAAGCACCGACATTATTTGAAGGGTCCATATTCATGAATGACTGGCTAGTGGCATTGTTGTTTCCTTCGGTTCTATTAGAATTATTAAATCCAGGAGTAGGGATCATCTGAGTTCCCATCCTCTGCCCACCCATGGATGTGATGACGCTATTTGCCCTAGAATTGGCAGAGAAAGTAGAAGTTGACTGTTGATATCCACCACCCATCAGTCCTGAAAAAACTAGTTAGGTGAGCCAAGTGATAGGGAAAGTAAAGTTAATCCCATAGACAAAACAAGTAAAAGTACCATCAGATGAACTAAAAGAACCACCATGCATGTTGGCAGAAGATCCATTTCCAGTAGGTAAGAAGTTCCCGGAATTGGTGGTAGAGGATGCAATCATGCCGGAGTTATTGTTAACAATGAAAGAGCTATCCACAGACGGAGTACCAGTAAGGCTAGAGTTTCCAGTTTGCTGCAAACCAGGAGTTGGAATCATAGTACTGACAGATGAAGAAGAATTTGCTTGCGAGTACTGCTGGTTGTGATTGCTCATGGGCATACATTTTATCAGATAATGCAACCGGCTTTCCAATGTAGCCAAGTTTACATACTCCTCCTGAAAAATAATCAAATGAAACCATTAAAATGGAAATAATATTGATAAATTGCAAGTTACACCCATGAAAATGAACACTAGATAACCCATGAGCATGGAAAAAAATCCATAAGCCCAAGAAAAACACCAATAAACCTTCAGGGAAGTAAGTAGAACTATCATAATATACACGAGGATTCTTTTTATTTATTTATTTATTATTAGTTTAATGTGGTGTTTCTGCAGAGGGCGTTCCTGAACATATTTTCATAAAGGATTAATAACAATTACCTAAAAAATATTATATTAGCATGTATCAAAACAATCCAAAGGTCTTAAACATCTAAGTAACATCAACTTGTAAATGTTTTCATGTTTCCGGGCTACACAAGAGGCACTTAATAGTTAGAAAGCAATGGATTTAACAACGCAAACAAATCTACAACGCACCGTTGTAGGAGCACTCTTGAACAAAGCCTCTTCCAAGCGTTTCACTAAATCGAGCATTTTCTTAGCAGGGACCTCATGAGATTGGTGCCGCCGGTGCATTTGTATGAGGAATTCCCAGCTGGAAAGCAAAATGTAAAGCTTAAAACACATATAATACAAGATTTTTCAAAGTGGAAGATTGTGTCTATGAGGTGTAAGGCATTATATTATATCCATGGAATATCAAAAGAAACTGTGCAACTTTAACAGAAATGAAGCATGTAACATGATATGATTTACCACTTGCCATATTAAAAATAAAGCTACAAATTATTTAAATAAGGCACACAGATTGGGAACTATATTCTACTTGCAACAACCTTTCTTCTGTAATGCCAGAACAGAAAGATTGTATGAAAAAATATGATCGAAGGCAATATGTAAACTAACAGGAAAACAATGAGTTCAGGCAGGTCATAATAAACTACATAATCTTCTGAACTTCATTTCGCACAAAGGACTCTGAATCAAAACAAATTGCTTCTGTATTGATTGATATTGTACTTGATCGTGATGTAGCAACATAGCAAACCCATTTTCTGTGATTTTAAAGCAGAATCAATCATCCACAGAAATGGATAACAGAAGCCCTTACATCTTTTCTTGCATATATCTGCGAGTTTTAGTATATTCTGGATCCGTAACTGGAACACCATGGTGGGAAGGATTCTGCACCATGCCAGGCATCGGATTCCCATTCGGCTGAGGCAGCCCAGGCAGCATATTACCAGCCTGACCTGATACTTGTCCAGTGAGTTGCGTTTGCAAATTCATTCTGGATTCATTGCATGAAATTAAGTTTCCACCATTTATAAATAAAGACCATAACACATCAGTTGGACTAGTGCTTTTTGTCTGCTCAAGTCATCTCTGCATGGAGAGTGAGAACAAGGTCCAAAGTGGATGTATGGCCTGTAACGTAATGTCCGGGAGAATCTTATAAACGTAGATGAAATAGAAATACAGTTTAAAGGAAGATTGTGAAATCTACCAATAAATTATCATGATGGATGTTCTAAAAGAAAGGCCGTGATAACATATTCCAAATACATACTCTCATGGTCCAGAAATTAGAATTTTGATAAACTCACTTATACTTCTCAAAAATCCTATCATTTAAATTTAATCAAGCTTTAAATGAATTTCCATTGAAAATATACTAAGCCATCCCTTATCGCATAAAAAGAACCATTAGATATCTGAACTCAGGATGACAAACATGTAATCTAATGGGCAAAAGTTGGTCATCAATATGTCTTAACTGTCTGCTAAATACAAGTGTTCAATATTCACTGTCAAATTCAATGTGCTCTACTTCTACATGCAAACATAAAAAAACTATTTCCAATTCAGAACATGCATCAAGTTCGACATCCCACGGACAAATAAAAGCTTCAACTGAAATAAAATAAAATAAATAAAATCAAGTTACAGACGCCACGTGCACTTATCTCTTATAGCTATGATCAGATGTCAGTGAACAACAATTTCCAAAGTTCTACATACATAGCATAATAAAGAATGTATTCAAAGTGACAGCCAAATCAAAAATAGCTTTCAGTTAAGAAAGCATTCACTGGATCAGTAAAGCCCTAATAATCCAACTCGAATTAATGTAAGGTTTGGATGCCACCAACAAAATAATCAACCGAGGATGAAACTCCCAAAAAGTTGTTCTCCTTTACACTTTCCAAGAAAACCAATTAGAATTACTGATCCAAAATAAACAATCTCCCGAGTACGCGTGGCAATCGAGTTATGCAACCAAAAGTAATACTTCAACCATAAAGCTTTCTATTTTCTTAACACCTAGAACAATTAGCTGACTCGAGCTACGCATAGCATTGCAGCACTGAATTAGGGTTTCATCAAATTAAGGTAAATTGCACGCGATCAACCCAAAATCACAAGTAGGGAAAATTAGGGTTTCGCCTAAATTGGGGGAAATCCCAATTCCAATCAGATACCAACAAGATACTTATTGGGCATAAAAAAATAGCAATCAACAATCGATTTCAAGAAAAAGGGGGCAATCCACTTACCCACTACACAATCAATGATGGGCGCCCAAATCACGAAATTGGGAACGGCGCAAGATAGATAGATACGACCGGAATAATAAAATCCACACGAGGGCCAATGGCGGCGGCGGAGCTTGAACAGCGTCGTACGAAGGTTTCGGAGGATACGGACGACTTGAGAAGAAACAGCGGCGGATTTAGGAAAACCAGTTCGGTATTTTGTTAATTTCTTCGTACTATGGATTGCCTTAAATGTGTTTGCTGATGTTTAGAGTTTCGGGTTTTATTAAGGAGACCCGTTGCGATGTAATCTAAATCTTGTTATAGTTCGATATATTATAGTTTGACCCCGTGATTATTGCCATATTCTAAATGGCCCCTTTTCTGAGATTTTTTTACCAAATATATCCAAATAATCTTGCCTTTCTTTAAAAAAAGTATCATAACAAACAAAAGTTATATATATGGTCACTTTACTATATCCTAAATTCAATCTTATTTATTTTTATGGAATTCGACATAAGTGCCTCGATCAATGGGCTTGATCGTAAATTAATAAATCATAGAGTATCGATTTACATTTTTTGGTAAGATTATACGAATAATATTTATTATTACAAAATAAAATACTAATATTATCGAATTCATTAAATATATAAAATGTGTTTTTTGGGTCTCGGTATTTGAAGATTTAAGAAATTTATTTAGGTAACGTTGCATGGATGTGTTCACTTTGTATTGTGTATATTTCAGTAATTCATTTTGTATTTTATTTTTAGTTATTGACTTCTTGTAAGTTTATATATATTTATGGAATTCAACATGAGTTCTCGATCAATGGACTTGATCGTAAATTAATAAATTATGGAGTATCGATTCAATTTTTGGTAAGATTATATGGATAATATTTATTATTACAAAAGAATGTAATATTATCGAATTCATTGACTATATAAGATGTGTTTTTTGAGCCTCGGGATTTGAATATTTAAATGATTTATTTTATTAAAAAAAATGTATTGAATACATAGGATGTGTTTTTTCAGTCTCGAAATTTGAAGATTTAAGTTATTTATTTATTACAAAAAAAATGTAATATTATCGAATTTATTAAATATATAAGATTCATTTTTTTCTTCGGGATTTGAAGATTTAAGTTATTTATTTAGATGATGTTGGATGGATGGATGGATGTATTCACTTTGTATTATATATTTTTCACTAATTCACTTTGTATTTTATTTTAAATTATTGACTTATTGTGAGTTGATAGAATATATATATTTATATTATATTTTTTATTAATATTTATTAAAAATCATATTATCAAACACTTTGTTGAATAAACACACTTAATTGACTGTGATGTTTTTTAAATATTAATACAATATACTATCTCTGTCTATTTTTAAAGTTTACATTTATTTTTTAAGTATTGATTATTTAATATTAATTAATATATTAAAACATTATATAAATAGTGTCTTATAATACAAATATAATGATATTTGTAATTTATATAAATATTATAATATTTTTAACGTCAAATACAATGATGCAATAAGTAAATTTAAATTTTCAAAATGAAGGAAAGTGAGTAATATTTTTGGAATGCCTTTTTTAATAAATATGTAATTAATTTTATTTCAACTTTTGGTGTTAAAATTTATTGTCCATGTCAACTCTGATTCTGATGTATTACATGAGCCTATCTGACAATATTTTAGTACTTTTTAACTAGTTTTTTTAAAAAAAAAATTTATAAATTAAGCGAGTATTGTTCCGTTCGACTCTAAAAGTCTTATTTATTTTTTATATGTTAATATTTTAATATTAATTACTCATTATGTCTCTTATCTATCTTTTTGTTTGCATTTTGTAAATAATTTTAAAAATATTAGTATTATATTGATGTGTAGTATGAATAAAATAGAAAAAACTAGAATAATCTTACTGTGTAATATACTGTAATTTGTAAAGGTGATGTTAATGTTAGTACAAAATACAATTACTAAAAAAAAAATGGATAATTTATTATGAGACGAACCAAAATAAAAAAAATAATAGATCGTTAAGATACAAACAGAGTATTATTATATCAAACTTTAGTACAAATTAAAAAAAATACAAAATATATTTTAATTAATATTTTATAGTACTAATAGAATATGACATTTGTATAACATTTTTTACAAATAAAAATATTTTTAATATTAAATATAATAAAATAAAAAAATAAATATGCCCGTCAAATATGCAAGAAGGAAATACTAGTTTTATATCTACTTTTTTATTTAAATGATTAAAATAGTAATGATTGCAAATATATCTATCCCTGATAGCATTACTACTTAATAATGTAATTTTAATATTCATTTATTATAATCCTAATGATTTATACATACGTGAGTAAACAAACTATGGTTATGTCCTACGAATTTTGAAAGATTTCTACTATTTATATCAAAATAAAAAATAAAATAAAATTAAAAAATATTAAATCAAATATATTTTTAATATTTATTTTATAATATACTAAAAATTAATTTTACATTTAAAATATTATATCAATATTTATTTATATTACATCATATAATTATTCAAATTCAAAATTTTAAATAATTAAACAGAAATTTTCTACTTAAAATCCAAACAAATACACATGTGTATATTTGAAGTTACTATAAATAAATATTCAAATTAATATATGATTAACTAGAGATGACAAATTAGGTAGAATTGAGAGAAGTATTATTTTATTATTTATTTTATATAAGCCATGTTATTATTATTTTTTAAAAAAAATAAATATATGATTAATTTTTTAAAATAGCTATTTAAATAATTTAAATATCACATTTCAATTATATAATATAGATATTATTTTTGTAAGAAAATAAAATTTTATATAATAAAAATAAACAAAAAATATATTTATTATTTACAATTAATTTTAATAAAATAGGAATTTTGAATATATACAACAATATATGTTTAGTGACAAAAGATTTATAATTTTTTTTTAAAAAATATAAAAATTATAAAATTTTATTAAATTAATTTATATTTGTTAATAAATTTTAAATTATTAAAAAAAAATCATCTATGCCTAAACGATAGAATACTGTAGCTACAAGCCGTTGTAAATATTTGAAATGGAATTAATAATAATTAATAACAAAATAATTAATGATGATTAAGCAAACGTCAATTTTGTGTGCGTTTATAAGGTAGAGTAATAGTAATATAATTATAGTAATAAATAAATAAATAAGGAACAAAACCCAGGCAGGCAAGTAAGAGAAGAATCCTTTCGATTTCCGAACAGCTCAAAAACACTCCCAAAGGTTTTTCCGATCAAACCCTCCCTCCGATTTCTCTCTGCGTCCACTGATCGGAATCGAATCAAATCGAATCGAATCGAATCGCCGAGTATGAGGAAGAGGGAGCGGGAGAACCCGTGCGGGGTTTGTGGTCACTACCACAAGTATGAGGAGGGTGAGGTGTGCGGCATCTGCGGACACCGTATGGCCGCCGTTTCCGATAAATCCTCCGCCTCCACAGTTCACTTCAGCGCCTTTCCGTCCGAGATCTTGCCGGAGTTTTTATACTTGGGGAGCTACGACAATGCTGCCCGCGCCGAGCTTCTCAAAACTCAGGGCATCTCTCGTGTTCTCAATGTAAGGATATTTCTTTATTTGGCTATGTGATGTTTAGTCCTAATTTTGAAGGGTGAAGCTTCGATTTCTTTTGGTTTGGCTCGTTTTTGCCAACTTGTGTTGGATTTTTCCAGAACTGATGTGTGCCTAAGATTATGTGTGGCAGATTAAGAATCCTTTTTTTTTTTTTGGAGTTCATAAGTTAAAATTTCTGATCGAACAGACTTGAACGAACCATTAGTTGATTTAGGGCACTGAAATGAAGTAGCCTGTTGATGGAATGCTTAATTACTCCATAGCTGCAGAATATAAGAAAGTTTCTAGTTTTCTATTTCCATTTCGGTTGTTTGCAACTTTTTTCTTCAAGTATTTGGGCGAGGAATACAAGCAATAATTGTTCTCTGCTTTAAGCCAAGGATTGAGGTTTTGTCTGTTTCTTGGTTCTGTTAATTCTCTGAAACCCTAGATTCTAAGATGCAAATCATGCAATAAAGATGGTACACACTGAGGTCACAGAAGATCAATAGAACAAAAAGAAATGGGAACAAGTGTTTTTTTTTTTTTCTCTATTTCCACTCATATGAAATCTGAGGTTTGAAAATTTCCTTCTGGCGAATATATCTGAAAGACAAATTTTGTCTTTCAACTTTGTGGTGCTTAGCTAGTTTCTTTCATGTACTTCTAGTATCTTTGCAGCATCTTAGGTTGTTTTCTGGAGCAAAAATTTCAGCATTTTTGTTTTGGTTGCGCTCTTTCAAATTTAACAACTATAGATAAGTGGAGGTATATTTGTAGGTTGCCCTTCTCTCTCTCTCTCCCCCTCTGCCCTCCCAATCTCTGACACCTTATTCATCGAAATATGGAAGCCTTTTATTGAGCTGGGATCTACATCAGTGTATAGTTTTGCAATTTGTAGTAAGAATATTATTAGGTATGCTGTTTATGCTTTCCGAGTTTATTTGGATATGTAAAGATGTGGATTTTTCATATCTCTAGAACGTGGTTGCTTTTGTTTAGAACTTTGTAGCATTCTCTTTGTTATTAACTGTAATTTCTTTTTCTGTGTGCAGACTGTACCTGCTTGTCAAAATTTGTACAAAAATTCTTTTACCTATCACTGTCTCCAGTATGATAGAAAATTGCCGTTTGATGATGCAATCCAATTTTTAGGTAAGTTCCTTCAATTTGATGTTAGTTTATTTATGCACTTTTCCCTTGTCTCATTGCAGCTGATATCCTGTTGTCTGGACTACTTCTGAAAAATATGGGTTCTAGGTTTTGCTGGTTTCATTCAATAACATGTATAAAAACTTTGTTGCTACATAAGTACAATCAACAACAACAAAAAAAAAGACATGGAATATTAAATGCATATAAATCACAAAGATACCAGAAACTGTATTTTCGGCTTTATGAACTGTAAATTAACAAGGGAAAAGTTTTAAGTACCATCGATCTCAGATCTCCTTGTTTGTTTTGGGGACTTATGGTAGCTCATCACTTATGGATTGTTATCCTTGTTTCTTTTTGATTAATAATGTGTGGCTGTGCTTGATTGCGGCTTTGTGACATTTAGGACTATATATATATATATATATATGAAGAGCTTATTTTGCTGCCAATTCTTTGTGCAGAAAAATGTGAACGAGATAGGGCTCGGGTTCTTGTACATTGCATGTCTGGTAAAAACAGGTGAAGTAATTGCCATGAAATGTTACTAATCTTTGCTGTACTTTGTCTCTTCTGGTTAGTTTTTCTTATTAATTCTTTAGTCGCTCCTTTCTTTTGTGTAGAACAGAAAATGCGGAGGCTTAATCTTTTGTTTTTATACATTTTAAAATAGCTGTGAATACGTCAACTTCTTGTTGCAATTAGTTAGGGACTTGGGGTTAATGAGTCATAGCATAACCAGTATAATATAATGATCTAATTGCAACAAACTTGTATGTTTGCTTCCAACTTTTTTACTTTTCTGAATAGAAACAAAAAGCAATGCCTTTTGTTGTGTTTTGATGGCAGGTCACCTGCTATAGTAATGGCCTATTTAATGAAAAGCAAAGGTTGGAAACTTGCACAGAGTTACCAATGGGTGAAAGAACGGCGACCATCTGTTGATCTGAATCCAGGTTTGGTTAGCTCTGTTTTGCTATTGTTACTGCTTACATAAGCTGTAATCATACATCATCCACCATTTTCTATTTTTTTTGGAAATGTTATCGCTTATGGAGGAATATTTGACAAAAATCTGTACGAAAGAAAATACATCTACTACAGGGAACCACCATACACTGATAATACTGTAGGTTTTCCAGTCCCCAACTGACACTACTTATACTTTGGTGAAACTGTAAGTACCATTACTTGTAACTAATCGAAAATAACAATTACTTAAGAGGACTTTCCAACAATTAGTCTTTAATAAATCAAGAATTAATAAGGAGAGAAGGGCACAATTAGGTTAAGTAATCCCATGTGCTACTGCCTGCAGTGCTGCCTCTGCAGGATCCATGGTATTTTATGCAATATACTGTCAAAGTGCAAGATGCTAGGATTCTAGTATTTGGTAAAATGATTTATGTCTGCAAAATTTATCTAACCCTTTGGATTTTATAAGTTGGATTATATCGAATTTCATTTCCCTTTTAAATTCTAAAATTCTTCATCTTCTACTGTCACCTCATCCAAAATTTAATGAGAAGTGATAAGAAGTTTTCTGTCGTATTAAGTGAAGGTGGTTAATTCTATTTGGTAAATGCAGAAGGTACGGTATTATAGTAAGATGGCTAATGCCGTCATTAAACAGAGAATAAATTCTTTCATGGTATCATTCTCCGAATGCAAACAAAATCTGACTGGATGTGCCTACAGATTGTTAATATACTTCTGTCATTTATAAAGCTTTCATTGAATAATTACTCACAGAGTTACTTGGATGCCTTTTCGAACTGTATACATCACTTGTAATTTATTACTTCCTTTAACCCTAGGTACTGACAATACTGGGGATCCTTAGTTTCCGATGGATCTCTGTAATACCACTGCTGACCTAATTTTTATTCTACTGATTCCCAGATGTCTCCCAGCAATTAGAGGAGTTTGAACAGAAACTTTTTGGTTTAAATGAGAGCAGCAGTGTCGCCATGCCTAACCAGCCACCATTCAGCTTCGGCTACTCAATGCCAAATGATCCGCCAGTCACAGCTCCGGTCTTCAGCAACACTGCGAGTGCTTCAATATTTTTGCGTCCCCAATTGGACACCCCCCAGGTTTTCACTTTTGGAGCCGGGCAGAGTCAAAACACCACTGCACAAAACAACGAATTCGGCGCCAATTCAAATACTTCTCCCGTTAATGACATCTCCATGGAAGGTCCTTGACTGCTCTGCCTCATTACAGGTTTCTTGAACATGGTTGAAGGTCAGATTTGTCTCCAACTATGATGACTTTTTACATGAAAGTTGGGGTGCTAAAGTGGGGAGAGAATTGTGATTTTCATTGCACATACTGAACTGACAGAAGGCACCCTTGGATTTCGGTTTCAGACAACTCCTTGTCCCCCGCGTCTCTTGTTTACTTCCAAAGTTCTTTTGTTTGAAGTAGTCTCTTGTTTTACTCCAAAGATTTCTCTGTTTGAATTAATGTTTGGACCGTAACCAAGGCTGGCGACTATAGTATACTTCTTACATGCTTCGCTCGCGTTGTTTATTTCTTCATGTAAACTTAGCTGATCCGATCCATCTTTGCTCTTCTGCTTGATCACATGATTCATAAATCAAAATGTCTGACTGCCATCTCGAATTTCCAGTTTGCAATCTAAATGTTATCTGGATCTGAACTAAGAACTGTTTTTGCCAGCATGTTCTGTTAGCTGTTTTTGCACCAAGGGAATTATGGATACAAATAAACCTTCCTTTATTGCACACAGATCTGTTTTTGTACATTGATAGTCGTTAATGTGTTCCCTTTCAACAATTTCAAATTATTGCAACCTAATAGATTGCGACATTGCTGCCTACCTCGTTCGAAGGCTATGAGACATGGGACTCGAGCGAAGATTTTGTCAGCCATAACAAGCCTGGGTCATTTCGCTTTAAGGTTAAAAAGACTTCAGCCCTTCCCCATTCATCCACAATATTGTCTTCGCAAAAGCCGACAAGTGTTAGAATATTGACAGCAGCTGCAACACAAAGTGCACTATTAACAATGCATGCCTTCGGTTGTGTTTTCAAATTGTTTTAAAGAACATGTTTCAGGTTAATCCTGAAGATGCAGAAACATTCATAGGGACGATTCGTACCTTTGTAAGTAAGAATATTCTTCTGTATCATCGGATTCGCCTGCAAGGAAATCAACACAAACGGGCAGATGAATAAGGGTAAGCTTCTATGGTAGGAATTAGTTGATTGCAACGACTTACCTTTCTTAACCTTTTGAACTTCATGTCCTCCGGATGTTCGATTATATTACTGCAGGGGCATTCAAAGTGGTAAAACAGTAAATATTTTAACACGGAGAGAACCAAAAGCTAAACTAATAAGTAAGAATGAATAACTCCAATAAAAAACCTTACCGTATTATTTTAATTAAAGTTTGCAGGACAGTACCAGCTTCTGAGGGCTTAGCTTCATATTTCAAGGACTGGATTGCACTCTGCAGATGATTACAGAAAATGATAACCGGATCTTGGATAACCTGCAACTCGAGATTGTCAGGATCAGGCTCAACGGTTTGGGTACCAGTTGCTGCCTCGACAGGATCATGTTCTAGCTGCGTTTCTCCGGCTGTAGAATCATTTGGATGAAGTCCATCAAGATGAGTACTCAAACTGCCACGCAATTCAGTGTTTTCTAACGTAAGAATATTCATTCCATCAGGTTGGACGGCATTTTGAACTCTCATTTCATTTCGGTCTTCTACAGAATCATCAAGATTGGATTCCTGAATGGTGACCTCCATGTGGCCAATCCTGGAATCGTCAATGTCAGATTGCTCACTCCTCTTCAGCAATGAGCCTTCTTCATGATGTGAATTCATATCAACATGACTCTGCTGTGATTCCATATCAGGCTCAAGTATAGAGTCGTCAATATCAGGCTCTTCCCCATTCTGATTGCCATCGACATCAGAAGCCTGTAAAGCACCAGATTCCTGCACACCATCTTTAACTTGAGATTCCATCCTTTTAACATAGTTCAGGTGGTGGTACATAGAATTTAGATAAATACTAAGGTTACAGTTCTTCAACTTTATCATACCTCAGATGATCCTGAAGAGTTGGTAGATGCATTAGCTAAACGCTCAAAAGCTGCATTCACTGAAGCCGCCCGGGCATTAGGAAGGAAAGAAGTCTGCCCTCCAAGCTTATGTGAAGTCATGTTGCTACCAGTGTCAAACTCCTCCTCTTCATGTCCTGAATAGGAGAATCCACTCAGAGTATGGCCTCTCGATTTTGTCCAATCAAGAGTAGCAGCTTCTTTGTTAAGCTTTTTAATCAAGGCATAAGAGGCAAAGAAATTTTGAGTATAGCTTCATGATAAAGTTACACTACATATTAAAACAAAATTCATTAAAATTTGAATTTTGAGTAGCCTATGGACACATACATACACACAATGGGGACATAGACAAATGGCTTAACTACCTGTGAATTCAGAGCGAAGAAGTTTGAATCATGTTCGGAGAAGACCATATGTGCCTGAGAAAAGTTAGACCACATTTTCAACTGAGTAGATACTAATATGGAAATTTTTAAAGAAAATTCTGTTCATTCTTTTGAGAGAGAGTAATTAAATGGAAAATCATAATAACATACCAGCTCATGCAAAAGAGTCTTTTTGATGCTTTCATATTTTCTAAAACCCTTGAGGTCATCAGTCCGAAGCCTCAGTGATATTTCTTCACCATGATTCTAAAACACACAAACTTGAGAAAAGGTCAGACCAACAGATTTAACCAAAAAAAGAAACAAAAGTAGTGATGAGTACGTGCAGATGAGGAAGAGCATCCACACCTTATTGAAGCCAAGGATGCACTTGGGACTCACTCCGACATACCCAACTGGTGCCAGTTCGGTCAGCAATCCCACACGCCACCGATGCTTCAAGCATTACAAGAACAGTAAGAAGCAATCGTAATGACAGATAAAAAAGAATACTATGCAGAAGAGTGTGGTGACAGATTAACAAGAATTATAAACAACATACAGGACCATATACGGTTTACCTTATTCATAATTGCAACAATTCCTGGGTCAGAAGCAAGCTTATGCAGCAAATTGAGAGCCTTTGACGCAGGAGGATTTAACTGTAGATTTCCAAACAAGTTCTCAACAAGATATAGTATACGGTAGTTCTCAATACCAACTATATATTTTAACATGATGATATTACACAAAAAATTTCAGATATTAGGGAGAGAAAAATTAATCTGACAGGAAAAATATTACCAACATTCTAAGAGCAGGAGACAACCCGAAGAATAATGAAAAGTCCTAAAATAAAGACTATTGAAACCATCCTCAAGAACCTAACCCCAAAAGTTAATAAGCTAAGGGCTCTGAGATTTGAAACTCACTAATTCATGGTTATCTGAGTTAGAAAGAAGCTCATTTTTCACATTATTTAGGTATGAAAATAAATATCTTCGTCACAACTATCTTTGAAACTGCAAAATTACTAAAAGCAATTATTAAATAAATAGAAGGCCTAACAACTAAACAAGTCAAGGAATGGTTGATTTTTTACCTCTATTCCAGGAAGGCTAAGTGTTTGAAAATCGCAGAAGATATAGTTTCCTTGAGGAAGTTTCGGTGTTGGAATGGATCCATAAGCATATCTCTGCTTCATTCTCTTCTCTTCTTCATCAAAACCAGCGATTCTATGGTTGGCTTTCTCATTTTGTAGGATTTCATCAACCTCATCTTTGGGCACTCCCATCATTCGGATAGATTTTCCCTGAAACACAAATTAGAAGACTAGTTTTAATAGTGCTCAGGATATTTACGCAGCCAAAAGCTAAATCCAACATCAATGCATATGGGAACACACCGTATCATGTTAATAAGACACTATGCATGTCATAAGAGGAATGGATACTTTCTAGTACCTTAAAAACTGATATTGATTCCAAGTTTAGAAGAGAATGCTCATTCGAAAAAGGATAGAACACTTTTGAACTCTTCTCGAAGGGAACAAATAGGCGCATAGTATCCCCCTCGACATTTGTGAGTTCTTGCAATTTTTGCCCCATCTCCTTAAGAGTGGCACTTGGATTCATCTCCACAACAAAACTTTGTCCTCTCCACACCACCAGGACACTTTGCACTTCTTGCTGCTGCTCCATTTGTGGCCTAAACAAATAAGTCCAGAGATAAGCATAGAATCATATGCTCCAATGAAATTTCTTACCAACAGCAGGTTCACCGATAAAGAACCCTACTTTTGGAAACTGACAGTAAAAATCCGATAAATGAAGCAGGACAATACAAGAAGTCGAATCATGCATCTAAAGCCAACAAAATCCCAAACATAATATTCCAATCAATGTCAAACCTACAAAATCGCAATTCAATCACACTCACCAAATTCACTAGCCACTGCATCACATTTATAACCTAGAGGACTAAAATTCGATCATTTCTTCAGCTGGAAGGACAAAATAATCTACAAGAAAGAACGATCATACAGAAAATTGCGCAAAAAAACAAAATCCAACATCAAATCTTCACTTCAGACGCCTTAATCGAATAAGCTACGCGGACACCTAATTGGACAATCTTGAGAAGAAATCGGAGAGAACATACCTAAATTTGAGGATTTGGAGATATCTTCTTCACCAAGACAAAACTTCTTTCTTTACCTGTTGAACGGGTTTAGGAGAAACGAGAAATATATATACGCCGATTAGGACATGCGCACTTTAGTCTATAAGAGTGTGCGGCAGACTAACGTAAGCAGGTATTGCTATGTCTGCGCTGACGTAGAATTATCTGGAATCCAGATATATGGTCAATCGCTTTAATTTTATACTAACAGCATATTATATACTGACCCCAGTTAAATTAAATTTTATATATTATAAACATGAAAATTGTTTATACATCTAAATACTGATTTTTTTATTTTCTAACCAACGGATTTGTTTGATTTTTTTATTTCTAATATTTTAATCAGATTTAATATATCAAATTTTAATCACAAAATAATATTTTAATCAAATTTTAAATCAAAATTAAATACAATCAATAATAAAATATATTATTTTTAAATAATATTGAAAGTGATATTATAAACAATAGATATGAAATGATAAAAAAACGAAACAAAAATACAAGGGGTATATATATATATATATTTTCAATGATTTTCATTATTATTACAAGAAAAAAAGTTGAAATTCTACTAGGAAGAATTCATTTTTTGAAGGACAATATAAACAAGAAACTATAATGTGAGTTGATGTGATTTCTAAAATTAAGGATTTGTTTAGTCTATAACTCGAATCAAAATATATTATTTTATTTTATAAAAATATTATATTAAAATATTATTTAAATAAAAAATAAACTTAATTTTGAAACAAATCATAATTTTGAGATTATAAATTTGTTCAAGTGTGCAATGAGTAAATCTCCGATCAAATTTAATAACTACAAACTAGGTAGGCAATGCAAGATCTATAAATGTCAGATATTTGAACTCATGATTTTCACGATTATATTAATTTCAAACCACTAGATTATCCTTTAAGAAATACATATATATATATATATTTAGTCGTGTGGTTGATTGTTTTCCTTTATTACAAACCATTAAATTTCAACGGAAAAATTAACTATATTGTCAACGGCTCACATATCTATATATATATATATATATATAGAAGTTCAATCATTTAAGTTAAAACAATAACAAACTAACAAATACTATCTTTGAAAAAACAAACAATAAGATTAAATTGATTGGATTTTTTTTTTTTTTTTTTAAAATGGCGAAAACAATGATGATGAGCTTCTTCATATTAGTTATTGTGGCGAACGCTTTTCTTGCCGTGTCGTCACAAGAAGATACAATAATCGGATATGGATCCCTCCCGAAAACTTCCCCTCCCGATGCTACGCCGATTCCGGTGAATCCCTACAAGCGGGGTTGTCAAGCTGGCCAAAAGTGTCGCGGCGGTGGTGGCCATAATTAAGACTCACTGAAGATTGTCAACTATTGAATACATATTGTGTCAATATCTGAGATTAATATTGATAAATTTAAGAATAACATATTTGAAGAGTATCAATGTATATATATCTTTGTCTCTCTCTCTTTTTTTTTTTTTTTTATTCAATTATTTTGATTTGTGGGGTAGAGTTTGGGAAAATATGAATAAAGGGTTGTAATTCTTAATTTGGATTAATACAATTACATGTATTTTCATACTCTACATTGCCATTTGTCTTGAAAACTTCTTAACATAAATTTTAATTAGATTTATTTTGACTTTTGATGTTATATATATATATATATATAACAGCAAATTGTTTATGGAAGTGTCCCATAGCAAAACAAAGATAGATAAATAAATAAATTTAATATTGAATATGAAGGTATGTTATTAAAAAGTTGAATATGTGCTCCTATATATATTTCTTTTAGAAGATACATTTATATAAACTTTAAACTTAAAAGACTTATTTTAAAATAAAACAAAGATGAATATTTAAGTTTATTGTGTTTTGAAATTGAAAAGTTGTTTAATGATTATTAAGAATGGATATTCATAAATTTAATTTTACTCTCTTAAAATTTAAATGAAAAATAAAAATAAAACTTGTTTGATTCAATAATAATAATAATAATTTTCAATTTAGATATAGAGTTTGTTCACTTTGAATTTTTTAACGGCACAATTTTTTATAAATATTATTAAAAAAATTAATTATATAGACATATTAACACAATATTTACAGAAAGTTAATAACTCAACGTAAAATATTATTATTTTTTATTTTTAATATTACCAATACAATTCTTTATATTTAATATAAAAAATAAATTCATCCAAAAATACAAAATAAAGATACTCATATTCTCTCACTTACCTAAGGTACAAGTATTTGCATTAAAATCTCTTATAATCCACTAGAAGATATGTTCACTAATAATCAGCTTTGCTGGTTTTTAAGGTGTGTTTGTTTGAGAATTTCAATTTTAGAAATTTTTTAATAATTAAATATAATATAAATAGATATTAATATGAATTTTGTAAATTAAATTTTTGATATAATATAAAAACATAAATACTTGTTTTAATATTTTTAATATTTTATATTCAAATCTTTTTATAGAAATCGCCATTAATAGAGTAGCTTTATTAGAATTTAGTCATATATATCTCAACTATAGTTTACAATATATACAAAATTTTAAATTGCAACTTACCGAACAATTACACATGACAATAAATTTAGTACAACTTATTCACACATTCATAGTTTTTTAAAAAAAATGACACTTTTGTATGAATTTAAACAAAAAAAAAAAAAAAAAAAAAAACTATAAATAGTATCTTTAAATTTTCAATCTATTTCACAAACTAATCATTTTTTAGCCGCTAATTTTGATGCATTTTGAGTCGTTTTCTCATATCCATCTATTGCGTCTATATATTGCTTCGAACAATTGTTAGCTAGCAACCCACAGTTGAAATCACGAGGAAGTTAAGGTTGGCTAGTTATTACAATTAAGGTGTATCTTTCATATCCAAAATGGCGAAGATGATGACAAGCTTTGCAATGCTGGTCCTTGTGGCGAGTGTTTTTCTTACATCATTATCTTCGGCAGAGGAAGACAGCTCAAACTACCTCGGATACGGACACCTCATAAAAAATGGTCTTCCTGGAGGACAACATTATATTGCTAAACCAACTATCGGGCAAGCTCGCCCTGCAAGAAAATTATTAACCTTCCAACTTCCTATTATTATCATTCCTCCGATTTTTCACACGTTTCCTACTAATTACAATAATAATATTTAAGACATCCGATGTTATATTGTTATTTGGGTTATAATGTTTGAATTTTATGTACGGAGAGTTGAGATATATAAATTATTTTGTTACGTAGAGACATCATCCATACTTTTTTTTAGATTGTCCTGATTGGATGGATGTTTAGCGCTCTTCGGAAAATCAATTATTCATACCATATGTAATTTCACTCAGAGTAATAAAGATTTTCTTACCGTATTATGATCATCATCAAATTGTTAGCAAATGAATTTTTACGTAATATTTATCCCGTTAATTTTCCATTGAATGCTAACAATACAAAATAATGGTATAGGATGAATGATCGATATGCACATATCAAATCGAAACTATATATATATATATTATTTGGTTGTATGAGATTATAATCTTGATTGATGTTTATGTCACAAAATAATGTTGTAGTATTTGGTCTCATGTAAGACAATAAAAAATGAAAAACATATCTTGAGATTTGATTATAGGAAATAAAAATACTCACAATTACAATGAAAAAAAAAAAGACACAAGAGACACTCTTAATTTTTGTATTATTAGTAGTGCATGAGTTAACTCTTTCCTCTATTGTTACATTTTTAAAATATGGCTCAATTATATTTGATAAATAGTTTAAATTATATGTTAAAAAGAGGTGTAACATTTTTTTTGAGAAAAATATTTTTTTTAATCACACGGTTAATTATCATTTTAGTCTGGTAGCCGCCGGATCTCTATAGAAATTAACCCATAAGTAAATTTTTTTGGCACAATTTGTTCTCCGGTCTAGAGATGTGCACGTGACACCCACTTGAAACGCCGGAGCATACGTATCCATCAAATAAATGTAAAATAAATAAATAAAAATCACTTACATGACTAAAATGATAAGGGAAGTCAATTACATAACTGAAAAAAATTCCACATATTCGCCGGATGGACCCACTTGACGGACATGTGTGCTTCGGCATGCCAGACGGTGCCATGTGTGCACTCCGACACCGGATGATCAATGTGCCAAAAAAAATCACTTACGCCACGATTTCTATACAAAATAATCTAATAAAAAGTCAATTAAGGAGCTAAAAAATAATTTTTTTTTTCAAACTAAAAACACTCAATATCATTCTCTCAAAATATTACAAATTGAATACATATCATTTAACAAAGTTAATAACTATATATATATATATATATATATGTGTGTGTGTGAGATAAAAGCCAACAATTTAAACCCACAAAACACTATTTTTAATAACATCATTACAAATTTTCAAATCTAACAACAAAAAATTTTGAAATCATAAACACTAAACAAGCAAACTTTTTGTATTTCATTTCGATTTTATTTGTATGTAACTTTTTTATAACTCTCAATAAAAATATATTACTTCATCCGTCCGAAAATTTCAATCATATTCACTTGTAAACATACAAAAAAGTGAGATTAAATATTTCAACGGGAGTATTATTTATTATAAATATCGCTTTAAAATATTAATATTTGAATTCAAATTCAAACCTAAACACAAAAGCAAAAACAAGTGCATAGACAATACACCTATATAATTCATCCGAGAAAGTTGTAAAAAATATTCTCTACGTATACCCCATTATGATTTTTATCCTATATTTATTTTGTTAATAAAATATATTCTAAATATTTACAAAACTCGTTATTTCTACACGCGTGGCCAAATTATAGAAATAGCGACGTTTGTAAATATATAGAATTGTCAGCGAAATAAATAAAAGACAAAAATAATAATGAAATATACGTAGAAATATTTTTTACAATTTTTCCTAATTCAGCCCACATCAATTTACTCCACGCCACCAAATCATTTTTACTGGACTACTTAATGATATTTATTTAATACTACATTATTATTATTATTATTATTTAACGCTAAAATATAAAATTAAAAACACTACTAATATAGTTTATTATCTATATGTAGAAATATATTAACATTTTGCTCTATAATACGAGGGATCAGTTAAGCTATTGAGTTGAATAATAATTCGACATACATAAGCAGAAATTAATCTTAATCATTAATTTAAACTCAATTACTTAATCAAATAAATAATTTAATTAATTAATGGTGCCGATTAAATTCATCCCCCGGATCCACTCCGCTAATTTAAACTTTTTTCTTTCTTAGCTTATTAACAAAACATCTATAAATAGTATTGCATGTATATTTATTTTCGGCACTCAAGTTCATTCTGATTCACAAATATTTCAATATTTTTTTAAAAAACTCCGTAATTTCCTCTATGCCTCAAATCCAAATGAGTAAAATTATGCAAATTTATCGTCCCAAATTGCACATATATGTATATATATATGCATGATGTTGGATCAATAGGTAGCAAATAAGTTAAAGGACACAATAATAAGAAGAGCCATAAGGAAATACACTCTTGTAGCAAGCTTGTATTCGTCGAAAATGGCGAAGACTATTATGGGCTTGGCTATGGTTTTCCTTGTGGCGAGTGCTTTTCTTACATCGCCAACCTCGGCAGAAGAACAAAGGGTCATAGGATACGGAGGTCTTACAAAAGGCGACCCTATTTATTTAGTTCATTCGCCGCCGAATCAAGTCAATCCCTACACGAGGGGTTGCGAAGCCGCCAACCAATGCCGCGGCGGAAGAAAATTGTTGACATCTAAACATGCTCCTTATGTTTCTTCCCATGGCTTGCAAGTGACCGTTGGAAAGGACAACTGAATTATACATACAAATAGATATATGTGTGTCTATGTATATATATATATATATATATATGCACGCATCAAAAAAATTTTAAATTTTGGAACATTATTTTGGATTGTGTTGTATGAAAAGAACGATCATTTGTATGTATAATTATTTCAATTATTGTGACATGATTGAATGAATAAGAGTTCTTTCAAATATATATTGTTTGCAATGGTTACATCACATTGGTTTGGTTTTTTTTTTTTTTTAGGTTTTGATTTAAATAGCGATATAATATAATATTTTATTTAAAAAATAAATTATTTTTATTAAAATATATGAAAAATCAATAGTAAAACAATTTTAATTTATACATATATAAACTATCATGAGTAATATTGTATATATCTTTATGCTACATAAATATTGTTCTTAACCAGTAGTGTGAGCAAAATATTACTACTTATAGAAATTACAATAAATGAATTTTATTTTTTTATGATCAAAATTTTAATATATATATATATATATAAACTTCCATGCAATTTTATTATAAAAATATACTCCCTCCGTCCCAGATACCGTGTCTGCTATATTGTAGACACGGTATTTTAGGAAGGGTGTAATTAACAGATAATTAGGAATGTATTAGTGAAAATAATTATCCCATAATATAAATAATTATAAATTAAGATTAAGATAACTAATTAGTTTAATTAAAATAAAAAAATAAAATTAAAAAATTTAAAATGAGATTAAAGTGTGTAATCATTTTCCAAAAAAGGAAAGTGACATGGTACGTGGGACGGACAGAAACGGCAACGTGGACATAGTATCTGGGACTATTTTTCTTATAAAATATTATATTAGTTTTCTATTATAATCAAAATTCAAAAGAACATATCATAATACATATTTACATTGTTTTTTTTTAAAAAAAAAAATAAAAATAGTATTGAAGTCATTGCTAAGACTGTTCTTACATAACGGTGAAATAAATGAATTATGTGGTCCAAAATTATGATTCCCATAAAGAAGAAAATGATTTTAAAAATAACATTTCAACTAATCATATAATAATTGAGCTAATTAATTGCATGTGTCACACTAATTATATTTATTAGTTGCAAAATAGGGTAGAGAATTATTATTGTTATTATTATTTATGTCATATATCAACATCAAAATATTATGGATGTTTAATATACAATACATATATATATATATATATATACCTAATGCCCAAGCTACCAGCATTATATTTTTGTATTATGTATATCTATGCTTAATTATAATCTCATTTCAATTTTTATATGTTATTCTATGTAATATTAGGCCTTAATTATTCATTTTGTGGGTTTAATATTATTCATAAGATAATAATGGATTTCTCAAATATCAAATTTAGGTAACTTGGTTTTAATATGAATATATAAAATAATACCCCCTCCGTCCCAGATACCATGTTCAAGTTGCCGTTTCTGTCTGTCCCATATACCATGTCACTTTTCTTTTTTGGAAAATGATTACACACTTTAATCTCATTTTAAATTTTTTAATTTTACTTTTTTAATTTTAATTAAACTAATTAGTTATCTTAATCTTAATTTATAATTATTTATATTATAGGATAATTATTTTCACTAATGCACGGTATCTGGGACGGAGGGAGTATTGCATTCATATTAGTAAAATAGTTTTTATTTTAAAAAAAAAGTTAATATTTGATGTATATTCAAAATTACCTCTCAAATAAATAAATGACTAATAAAATTAATAAAAATACACCCCAGTTACATATAAATGTGTGTGTATCACCTCCAAGGTTGTTGTAGGATTTAATGCAAAAGAGAAATTTCTATTTTTTTTGCTTTCTTATAAATGAAAAAAAGTTAATTAAATATCTTTGAAAGGAACACATACATATATGACTATATTCTTTTAAGTTTAAGTTTTGATTTTTTTTACATACAATTGTTGTAATTTTTAATAAAAATATAATTTTTATTTTTATTTTTTCTAATAAAACATCTTAGACATTATTTATACATGAAAACAAAATCAAATTAATATATATATATATGAATGAAATTTCATAGCAAATAAATTTTGTACAAAATATTAATATGATATGGCAAGTGTTTGTTTGTACCAGTATATTTGAATTTATTATATATATATAGATATAATATATTTAAATGTGAGGTTTTAAATAAAAATTAGTTATAATAAGATTAAAAATTTATTTTATTATAAATTAGATAATAATATATAAAATAAAATAATGCAAAGAAATACATTTGTCACTTTTTCGGTTGGTAGTTGAGTTGTAGTGTAGCATTGAAATTGTTGTAAATTAATTGTTGCACGTATGTATGTATAGATACTTGCCATATGCATTGCTGTCGAAATTAGAGGTGGGGTGGATCAGATAAAGTTTTTACGATTTTTTAATATAAATATATCATTTTTTTATATATATAAAATATCATATTCAACTTACTATTTAAATAAAATAGTTACTTATACTGTGACTGATTATCAAAATCAAATTAATTAATAATTCAACATATATAAAACAATTAATACATTCAACTGATGAATATGTGTACTAATTTCACCAAGTGCCCTAAACCACAAATTCTAACAACATAAGACCCAACAAATTTGTTTTAGTGTGTTGTACATAGATATTGTCCTTGTATATTTATTTTTTATTTTTTATTTTTACAATTTCTTGTTTACACACACACCCATATAAGTTTGTCATGAAGTCCCTACATGTGTAGACAAAAATAATGAAACAAGCAATATATATATATATATATATATATAGACATATATCTACATATCTATCTATATATATAGGGCTTGACCATATATGAATGAATTAATTTTTGTAACAAGAATTTGTCCCTACATAAAATATAGGTCTACTTATTATATATTTTAAATTTGAAACTTGAAAATACATATATATATATATATATATATAAAAGTTAAAAAGATTTTCAAAAAAAGAAGCAAAAATCTGTAGAATACAAGAAAAACTAAATACACAAGTAAATAAAAGTAGAAAAGTTCACATGACATGACTAATTAAATGTCCAGCAAATGTAGCTCAACATCAATGCTATTCAATCCAATTCTCCCTTTCCATTCACATTATAAAACCAAAAAACACATTACAACATCACATCCATCCTTTGTATTATCGATGATCATGGAATCTAAATCTTATTCTTACATCCTCATTTTCTTCCTACATATTTTCCTCGCACATTTTCTCATTCATACGACAGCCAATATCCCAGCCATCATCGTCTTCGGCGACTCCTCCGTCGACGCCGGCAACAACAACCACGTCCCGACAATAGCCCGGAGCAACTTTGGACCATACGGTCGTGACTTTGCCGGTGGGAGGCCGACCGGGAGATTCTGCAATGGCCGGATTGCAACGGACTTCATCTCCGAGGGCGTCGGGTTGCGCCCCGTCGTGCCGGCGTATTTAGACCCCGCTTATAATATGTCTGATTTTTCCGTCGGAGTAACTTTTGCTTCCGCCGGTACCGGTTACGATAACGCCACTTCTGATGTCCTTGTAAGTAAGTAAGGCTTAATTCACTTATATTTTCCATATTTTGCTAAAATTAACTGTTACATGTATTATTAAAATTTATCACCGTATCTGTCATCATTATGTCACTAGTCATAAAGAAAGTCAAATATCTTTTTTTTTTCTTTTTCTTTTTCCGTATAATATCATATTAATATTAAACTTTTTAGGGCGTAATCCCGATGTGGAAGGAGCTAGAATACTACAAGGAGTACCGGAGCCGGCTGCGGGAGCACGTGGGCGACTTCCGGGCGCTGTCGACGCTGGTGAATGCGCTGTACGTCGTAAGTATGGGGACAAATGACTTCCTGGAGAACTACTACAGCACTTTCTCGCAGAGGCGAATGCAGTACACGGTGGACGAGTACGAGGATTTCCTGATCAGATTGGCGAGGAATTTTGTGGTGGAGATCCACAGCCTGGGCGCACACAAGATATCGCTGGGAGGGCTGCCGCCGATGGGGTGCATGCCGTTGGAGAGGACGCAGAACATTGCGAATGGGAACGAGTGCATGGAGACGTACAATGTGGTCGCCGAGAGCTTTAACCAGAAGCTTGAGGCCATGGTGGGCGAGCTCAACCGAGATATCCCCGGCCTGCAATTGGTCTTTTCGAATCCTTACTATGTTCTTCGCCAAATTGTTGACAACCCGGCCTCCTATGGTACATATTTCTTGCCCAAAAAGACATTTTTTAATTATGAACAGACAATACATGCTCTTATTTTCATATATATATATATATATATATAGGATTTGAAGTGTCGGAGAGGGCGTGCTGCGCGACGGGGAGATTCGAGATGGGGTTTACGTGCGATGAGCGAAATCCGATGACGTGTCGGGATGCGAACAAGTATGTGTTTTGGGATGCCTTTCATCCTTCGGAGCAGACAAACAGAATTGTTGCTCAACATCTCCTCAACACTTCTCTGCACAAGTTTCTCATCACCTAATACCCATTTCAATTTCACTCGCTACCTAATAATATATATGTCTATGTCGTCTTTGTGTATTATTGTTCTTGTTTCATTAATTAATTAATGTGTGATTATTGTTGTTATTATTATTATTATATTGTTATTTACATCTGCTGTTGTAATATGATTGATGTAGGAAGTTTTGTTGCTCCATTGGTTTATGTTTAAGGCTGGGCAATGTTACGAGGAAGAATAAAATAATCTTGAGGATATATATGTATAATTTATATGTACTTATTAAGTATTGTGGCCAAAGTTTGAAACAATAGTATCATATTTCATGAAAGAATCCACCCAAAACAAGTTTAACAATTCACTGATAGGATTAAATAATCAGTCAACAAATATTGTCTCCAATGACATATTATAACTTTACTATATCAAGAGTAAATTTATTTATCAGCATGATCATTTTGTTTCACATACTGTAATTTAATCATAAAAACAAAATCATTCCTATTTAGCAGAAACTTCACAACCCAACTGGATCAAGCAATGGATCCAAATTCGATCCTCTTCTTAATAATTGAAGCAATCACTAATTAATGTAACAATGGAATGCATTACCTGAAAGCATATAGATGCATATTTCTTGCTGCAGAGCGATGCTTCCACTGGACTGTCAAAAGACTACTCAAGGATGCCGACTTGTCATAATAAATAAGCACGATCAATCAAATTGTAGTTGCAGCGGACGCATCCTTGGGTAATGGTTCAGAGATGTTACTGGAAGGTTCTTGCTGTCGAAGCTTCATCAATGGCCTTCTCAAGAACTTGAGAGGCCATCTCCTTGGTTTTATTTGCCCCAACAATTTCAACTGTTCCCTTCTCAACTTCCGGTTGGTGTACCAAGCCCCGCCTCGCCAACCTAACCCATAGCTGAAAATCAAACTTGTAATCAATTGGTACAACTTCCGAAAAAATAAATAAAAATTGAAAACATGCTGGATGACCATTATAAACATATATGCACATATGGGCATTAATATTAGCAAAGTTTCCTACTTCTCATCAATTCGAAATAATAATAATAACTGCCGACTTCATACATTTTCAAAACTATATTAATTTACATTTAGAAGCCTTAGGTCTTAGTAAAATAGAACATTTTCACTAACCTATGGTCATATGTATATCCATCTTCCATTGATTTATTTTCTTATAAATAAGATTAACCAATCTCTTTATAATAGAATGTCATTTTGATTTTGATCCTTACCAAAAAGTAAAAAGGTTTTCACAGCAATGTCATAATTTAGTGGCATACTCATAATTCAAATAAAAAATATTACAGCTCACACATTATGAAAATATTCAATTATTTCCTCTAATATCCACTCGCAGGTCAAAAAAGGAAATACTTTGTTTTTCGCCATTCAAATCCAGCCAAACTAACAAAGACATGAACTAGCTGATTGAAGAAAGGTAAACAAACAAATATTAACAATCTCCCTTTTCAAGATTGAATTTTTCAGTATAATAGGATTAAAATAGCACAAACAAGAGTACAAGTTAACTGACCCAATAATCAAGCTAGTTCCAGCAGTCGCAAGAAATGCTGGAAAACTAACTGTCCCAGAAACAAGCCTTTTAAGCTCAGGATCTTGTATCTGATAGCTGCTTTTCATCTGCCAAAACAAAGGTATAATTCCATATTCAACAACCAAAAAAACCAACAGAGGAAAGTTTCAAAACAGACTGTAATTGAAAAGGTTGTAATTGTTCTAAATAATTGGATACCACAAAGTTCTATGGAGAGACACTGCTTGCAAACTCTTAAAACAAGTTAATCCTTAATACAGTAATTTATACCCGAACACTCTCTCCATGGAACCTTTCATTGAAATTTTCTTTGTAATAAATCATAATGAGCAAATGTTTTCTTAACATAAAATCTACAACTTAAATCACTAATTTGTTCTAAGCATAAACTCCAAGTACTACTTCTAACTCTAGCTCTTACATTTTTATTGTAATCTTAAATAAATTAAAAGCAAATAAATAAATAAAAATTGCAAACAATGCCAAAGAATGTGGAGGAATTTGCAGTGTCTGGAATCACTTGGATAGGACAAAGTAAAGAAGTTTGGCACCGTAAATCATGAGCTCAATGTATAAATAAAGCTAGTAGTGCTAAACAATTGGAGTTCTTACTATGAAATGTCGCTTCCCAGAACAATTTAGTACCTTGTTATCCAAAGCTGAACAATTTAGTACCTTGTTATCCAAAGCTGAACAATTTAGTACCTTGTTATCCAAAGCTTCAAGTTCAGTATATATTGCTTAAGACATTCACACACGTTTGAAATCTATCCAGTATCCACCATACTCCAAGTTCAAAGATCACATACAGCATGAAAAATTAATTATCTAATAAGGGCATTATCTTACTGCTTAACAACACAGGTGGCTATACTACTAGATGACAGTAAGAAATTATACAAAGGGAAATTATTTATAAACACATCCAATTTCTAAATACTTCAGACCATAAATACACAAAAGCGAACATCCAACAGCGATATTAAGATTCTCACTAACTTGACAGGTGTTAGCAAGGATAAACAAAGCATGTAGATGTATAGTAACTAACTTACAGCTTTTTCAATTGCTTCAAGTCTTTGGTCAACCCTTGATTCGTGATAATGGCGTATAGAATAACCTGGATCACTCCAAGTTAAATGATGCAAAAATCTTCAAGAGAGAAATACAAGTGTACATAACATTTTGAGTAGTTGCTATATTGTAATGGAATCAAGTGATTGACTGCCCAAACTTTAAGTAATTCCACAGAATTACCCAGACAAACCAAGGATCAAGCATGTAACGCACACACATTATAATAACAGCAGCATCCAAATCTGCCTAGTTGGATGTACTCCAGCAATGTGATTATATGAAATAGAGATATCAGAACTTTTAAATAATAAAACACTTCTAATGCATTTTCAACTCTTTTATGTCTTCTTCCTCATCTTTTTACCATTCAATTTATTATTTTTCCTCAAAAACCTCACATCCAAAGCCATTTTCTATATAAAACATTACATCCAACTACTATTTTCATCTAAAAACGTTAAAACATAAAAACAAAACGAAAACATAAACACAAAAGACCACACCCTGCATTTTCCAATAGCCATATACACACAACTGACATGACAACTTTGTAGTTTGTATGAAAATAGACTTACTTAATTCCAACTGAACATGTTCCTCTCTTCACATTTACAAAATATCAGTACCCAGAATGTAATGAAAACAATGCATAAGCAAATTAGGCAAAAACAAAAAAACTTTAGAAGGAAAAAAAAATTGCTTAACAGAAATTAAGAGCATAAGAGTACTTTTGAAATTATTTTAATATAAATAAATTTATACCAGCCCATGCTGTGGCAACTGATGCAATAGAAGTGGAAATAGTAAACACCACTCTATGCCTCTCAAATATATCCTGCAACAACAAACAATAACAGAACAAGCGCTGACTAAAGTACCGGTTAAAAAATATTTATGTGCGCAAGAGCACATGTAAAATCATACTAGTAAGAATCATATAGATATCTCTAAATACAAAAAAAAGCTAACATGACATCTTCCGCATATAAATCATATGAAGCAGAAAACATCGTGCGACAATGAACGAAACACACTTCCTCTGTTCCTCGTTACTTGTTATAGATTAATCACACAAAAGCGCACGCAAGTTTCTCCGATCCGAAAGATAACAGAACACACCCACAATCATCGGCACATTTATTACCTTAGTGGAATAGAAAGTGTCCTGAACAGCAGACAGCGAATTGGAGGCTTTTCTCTTCAACTGCGCAGCCGTCAGAAAGTTAGCAAGGGAAGAGCCCGAAGCCCTCAGACGCGGTATGCCTCTATACATTACTCCTCCAATACAAAGCTCCTTTTATTCCTCGATGAATCAGATTTCTTCTGATGGGAGGCAGAGAATTCAGGAGCGCCGAGGGCATTCCATCCGTTGTAGTGATCGGAGGAGCGAAAGGCGTGCCCGACGGAAGACTTCCAGAAGAACCGACTATCGCTATTGTGAAATATAAGAATGAATGGAACAGAGTAAAAGCCCATTGTTTGAACCGAACTATGACGCCGGTCCATTGTCATGGTTAAGGATGCGTTAGTTTCGATTCTCTGTTTTATTTACATTATTTACAGATTTTTTTTACAAAATTATCAAAATAAATAGGAATATTTAACTTTTATTTTTATATTATATTAAAATTAAATATCAATCTTTATTTATATAAGTAATTATTTGAACTCAAAATTTTAAAATTCAAATCAAATCCCCTGCACAAACACACCTGAAATTTTTCATAGGGAGTATAAATTATTATTCCTATATAAAAAAGTTTGAAATTTCAAAAATAATAAAAAATTAAGATTTGATATTGATCTATTTTTTACTTTCAAATCGAAAAAAAATTAAATAAAATACACTCAATATCCTCCCTACATTTTAATTCTACAAAGCTAAAAACCTCACAGGTATTTTCTTGCTGTAAAATTGACACCACCAAAAATTAAAACCAGCTCTAAACAAAAACAGAGAAGCATGGAGCAAGCAATCCATCAAATTGAAAGGAATTAAACATAAAACCAAAAACGTGATGATAATCTTTCTGGTTTTACCGTGCACCAAACAAGCAAAAGAGGCCAGCCAAAAATCTTTAATAGTTGCAACAACATACCATTCCGAAAAACATCGAGCGACGAAAGGAAAAGGTGAGCCAAAAATAAACCAGGAGCACACCACATCATCCCCGCGGTTGGGTTAGTGGTGGCTCCGGGTGAACATCCCCTCCCACCCCAAAGCATTGTATTGTCAATCAGAATTGTCAATAACATCAGCCGATGAAGCTTCGGGGGAAAGAGAATGGGAATGGGAATGTGGGATGGAGTCAGGTTTGTCGGGCGAATCTCCAGCGGCAACTTCTTTGGCGTTCACATTCTGGTTTTTGTTGCTTGCAGTTGCAGCTCCTTTCTTGATCCAGTCACTTAACCAGGATGATTTGGTCGGAGGGGCATTAATGTTAGGAGATGGCACGACTGGGGCCATTCCATATGGAATGGATGATGCATAGACACTTGCGAGAGGTGGGGCAGTCAGACTGTACCCGTAGGAGTAGCCATCCATGGGGTGGTCGAAGTTACATGTAGGGCCGTATTTGCAGAGGCCGTAGAGAGCATAGTTCGAGCATACAGGCTGTCCCTGCATTGTTCAAATGGGATAAATTAGTTAAAGAACCAAACTAAAACAGGCATCGATTCATGTGTTAGCTCAACACTTTCAATACAAAAATATTAGCATGCCAGTTGGCGGAGAAATTACACACAAAAGACAAGTTTCCGGCCCAACACTTTCAATGCAATGTTGATCAATATGTGCAAAAACTGACACTTGTAGGCATTAAATAACTTTTTAGCAAAAGATGTCGAACAGCTCGAGTATTCACATTTATAGATCTACGAACGCACAAATTCAAATAGATTCCATAGCAAACAGTGAAGGTTTCAAGCAACCAAAGCATCCCAGAGCTCCAATTTAAGGACTTTGGGAAGAGTGCTGATCATCACATCAAAACAGCAGTCGGTAGCAAATAGATGTAAACTAAGATCTATAAAAGTCAGACATATGATTAACTTCAAGGATCTCCAAGTTCAGCTGCAGAGAACCGCATATCAGACCATGGGATCATAATCATGATCTATAACTTTAAGTTTCTTTCTTACTCACAATATAGCTGAAATCAATCTGGCAGTTACAAGATCACTCTAGCCAGGAAGAATAAAATAAGAAGCGACTTACAGGTCTTATGGGGAGTCCAAGGGGTCCAAGAGAATTTGGTGGCAATTGCGACATTTTCTCTCTGGGGTGATTATACCTGCAATCTGAACCATATTTACAGCTCCCATGATTCATGAAATATCGGCATTCTGGTTGACCTGGTCTTTCTGGCAGATTAGTGACTGATTGCTGCCGACCATTAGAAGGTGGTGCAGTGAGGACACCAGGAACAGATAATGGGTTGACACTTCCCTAGTGATGGATGGTAAACATGCAGAATATCAGAAGTTGCACATATAATATGCAACAAAGAACTAAACAGTTCCAAAAACTGGCAAAATATACAGTGATAATGACATGGAGAGATCAACTATTGATGCTTCATCAGAACATAAAATTATCAAGACAAACTTCACAGATCTATTCTGCAATTGTGATTGGTTCATAAATTTCATGATGAATAACTTTGGAAATTGATTCCTTTCCCATCTGCGCTTCAGATTAATTCCACATTCCATTAAATTTGTCCAAACCTCTAAGCTTGGACTGATTCCAAAAAGACCCATCTTGCATTGTCAAACCCAATTATAAAAAAATTACATCTAGTTGCTTCATATCTTTTCTAAAGCATCACCTCGAAGGGGAAACCAAAAAAAATCTGTTCCAGGTGGCACAATTGGGATTTAGGTTATGACCAAAGGAATATTTTCTCATTAATGAACACCACTATAGGAAACTTTAGTCCATGACAATGTCTCATTAATGATGTGACCCTCCAGTACCTTATCAATGATCATCTCACCCAAAGTTCAAGATAATAAGAAGATGTATCACTTTCTCGTGTAATAGCTTCAACAGTTAGCAACCAAATGAAGAAATCAATATGCCATATTCCAGCAATAACACAACAAAGAAGGGTGAATAAGAGAGCATTCAGCACCATGTAGTAACTCAGCAGGATAAAATGAGCGAGTAACTAAACTGAAAAGGTATAGATCAAGTATGAGGAATAAGAAGAAATCTAGCACTTCCATTCATAGCTCAAGATCCCATAAGTATTCTTTGCAAGAAACAAAGTTTGATGCACTAAAATATTATGATACCACGTCAATTAATTAATATTTATATGACAAATGACAAACATCAGATAAGCCAGAGAGAAGAGACAGCACAAATGACAAAACAGAAACTATTTCATAGATAACATACCATATATGTATTCCATCCATGCGAAGGAGGTACAAAATAGGGTATGTAGCTTTGTGGAAGTTGAAAGAAAGAACCAGCAAAGTATGTTTGTTTTGGCATTGATGCTGCTGAAAGTTCATCTAAAGATGTCATGCCAGATGAAGGCACATTTGCAGACCCGCCTGATCCATAAGCAGGTCCAACTACAGGCAACATATTAGCTCCTGCTGACGGAGGTTGAGGATGATGATACTTGCAATCAGATCCATATTTACATAATCCAGTCCGCATGTAATATTGACAGAGCCTAGCATCCTGGAGATGTACCCAATCAAGATCATAAAAATGGCACTACATTAATCTACCTTCATAAATGTTACCTATATCAGACAAATTCGATAACTGAACATGACATAAGAAAGAGGATTGAAGGGACGAAAGCGAAAAATAGAGAAACAAGTACCTGTCGCATTGGCAGACCCAAAATATTCATCAAGACATCAACCTTCCTATTCTTAGGGTGATGATATTTACATGTGGGCCCATACTTGCAGGTGCCTGTCCTCAGATAATGCTGCAAGGTAATTGCAATGAATATAATAACCCAGTTCAATTAATAGAACTATAAACAACTTAAATCAAGGTTAACTTGGAATTTAATACATGACCAATAGCAGTTAATTTTGGAAACTATCAATGCCTAACCATAAATGTTTGTTTATCCAACCAAGAGCAAAAATGGTAAAAATATCTCAAAGTCACTAAGTAGCAATCATTGCAAGCTTCTCCCATTACATTCAAATTACCTAAATTTACAGTGTAGACATATTAGATCTAGATATAAATGTATAAACCTGCCATTGTTCGGAATGACAACAAGTTGAACTTGACTCACCAGATATAAATGCATGGAGGTACTCAACGTCTGGAACATAAATCAAAATTTTCCAAGTATTTTAAATATGAAAAATCTAGGAATGGTCATAATCGTAGTTAAAGAAAACTATGCATCTGCTGAATTGATGGGAATATAGATACATTGCTGCCCATTTTGAAAATCCAGATGATCTCCCCTTCATCAAACATTTGTTTTCTTCAAAGATAGGTGCAAACTCTAAACAAAGAAGTTTAAGTAAATGAGAAATGGAGGACCAATAACTAAACAGTTACTCCCAACAACTCAGAAGGCAAAATTATTCCAAAACAAGTTAGTTAAATCAGGGAAATACAAATGGTAGTAACATACGAAGGGGTGAATAATAACAGCACACTTACACAACATATCCATTTCTGGCCCATGTTTGTGTACTGGCATTATAAGACACTACCATACCATATATGAAGATGAAGATAATGGCCACCTTCCTTTCCAAAAGCCCCATGATTGAGCAAGAAACAGCAGCCATTTTGCTCCTAGAATAACTAATAGCATTGTTGCCTCTTTTACTAAAGAATTATTCATCCATTCCCTTAATATTGAGGAATCCGATGACACATGCTTGGATGGATAAAATGGAAACAAAAATTTTCAGATGAAGATAACATACTAACTGAAAACTCCAAACGAATGGGAAACTGATCACTAAACTATATCATTCACTCAAAAATTAGCAACACAAGAAGGTATGAATATGGCAATCCTCAAAAGAAGCCACACAAACAAAGTAAATACCTAAAGAAAGTGTGGAAGACAGTAATGTAGTATAATAATATGAGGTACCATGATCCTTTACAGATATGTTAAAGAAATCAAACAAAAAGTTTATTACCCCACATTCCTGCTGTCCAGCTCGTTCTGGTAATTCAGTGGTGCTTTTAGCATCATATACCTAACCATCATCAACAACAACAAACAACGAAAACGAGAAAACCAATCAAGTATTCCATTCAATCAAATTATCAAAGACAACATATTCCACAGTTCGAATGCAACATATGCAAATTGCAATATCAGAATTTACTTGTCGTGGATCAGAGGGATGATTGAAACGACAATTGCTTCCATAACCACAAGACCCAGTTCTCAGATAATATATGCAATCCGGTTCACCCGGACGATCCGGATATGAACCAGTCTCATCACCCCCTCTACCCTTGTCATCATCGCCTACTTTTAACCGTCTCATTGCATCTGCAAAATCAAGCACACACCACATCAAGCGAAAACGACGCACGCTAAGCACCATTCCAAATTAGATTTATAGTCTTACGAAACAAAGAAATCAGAAGTTTGATGCATCAATGCTGTGAGAAAAAAATCAGGAACCGTTCACCATTTTCAGCAAAAAATCGGCGATCATCAACATAAACGAAGATCAGCACTAATCTACAAACAAATCATATAAACTCCGATCTTTCAAAATAACAATCCTCTCACCTTCAACTCTCTCGGTCGCCGAACCATTCCTCTGCAACTTCCGATTCCCCGGCATCGAATCCCCCAAAACCTTCCAAGCCGCTCGGTACTATGAATCTACTGTATATAATTATTTGCAGTTATATACCGATTTTCAGCACCGGCACTATACACACAGCGAATGATTGTGATCAATGGCGAGAGAAATCCGAAATTACGCCAGCTTCAATGCAACAAAAACAAATTCACACACATAAATAAACGAATAACTGCAACAAAATCCAACACTCGGATTGCACCACCATTAAAATTTCTTCGATTAGTTTATGCAGAATTCAGATTTCAGCCATCAGATCTTTGACAAACTCGGGAATTCTGAAAGTGGGAATTGTTTACGAGAGATTTTCTCGCACTCGTGTACGATCATTAAATATTTAAATTAATAAATTAATAAATAAACTCCGAAATATTACTTTACTCTACGTATCACATAAAAAAAGTATTTCCTGCGTTGGTTTATGTCATTTTTGTTTATTATTTTATACATAAATAACGGGGGCCGTGGAGGTGGGAGAGTGATTAGACATGTTTACCCCTACTGTTTTTAGCTACCCCTATTTTTGCCTAATTCTTGTGACAAAATAACGTGATTTATGTGAAATATTTTTATTTGGTAATTTTTAAAATTAAATATTTTATGTACTGTATATTAAACAAAATAAGATGGTCTGCTTCTTATTTCAAGTAAAAAATGTTGTTTCATTTGCTTCTTAAAAATATGGTTACCTTGCTATAAAGTTTGTATTTCGATTTGAAAAGAAAAAAATTAGTGTAAAATATAGAAAATTGTTTAAGTAATACTCATTTCGTTCTAAAACAATAAACATATTTGAAAAATACATAAATTAAAAAATAATAGTATTTTATTAATAGTGGGTGTAAATATATTTTTAAAAGATTAAAATTTCTAATTTTATGTAATTATTGTGAAAAAATA
Source organism: Andrographis paniculata (assembly GCF_009805555.1). Classification (NCBI taxonomy): domain Eukaryota; kingdom Viridiplantae; phylum Streptophyta; class Magnoliopsida; order Lamiales; family Acanthaceae; genus Andrographis; species Andrographis paniculata. Next base: position 8,114,931 of record NW_026137587.1, read on the forward strand.
AAATTTGTTACCAAAATTGAAATAAAACAATTGTTCTCAGGCGAACGAAAATTACAAAATGAGACTATTGTTACTAAATAAAAAGATTGTAAAATAGTAAATTTATGTAATATATTTATTTTTTTGAAAATAAAAAACAGATGTGATAGCATGCTGAAATGCAAAATTCAACAATGCCGGAGTGAATTTGGTCACTTAATCTTATTTAATATGTAATGATGAAAATTAAATATAAGGATAAATATGTAATTTTATAACATATCAGCATTGCTGAATTAAAATTACAGATCAGTACACTGTCCTCTTCCAAAAAAATATATTCAAAATATTTTACAAAAGAATTAATTGTCTTAATCTTAAAAGTAGTATTGTTTTCTATTTTTTATTACAATAGACAAAAAGTAACAAAAGAAAATACATATATACTATATTAAATCTTATGTTAAAAAAGTATGAACATATATTTTGATGAGCATAAAAATACACATCATATTAAAATTTATATTAAAAGATAAGAGTGCAGTTTTTTTTAGATAAAGGAAGTATTGTTTGACCGTTTTTAATATAAATATATTTTATTTCGTTTATGTTCAATGTATTTATTTGTATTTTAATTTATTCATTCTTAATGAATTTATTTAAATTTTTTTATTAATTGTGCTTTTCATTTAAGTAAAAAATATAGTATATCATTATATTTTACATAATATTATAAAAATATCATTTTTTTTATGAGTATATTGATAAAATATAATAATCAATAACTTACATTCAAAAAATAAACGAATATATATTAAGAGTTGACTATTGAAATATTAATTTTCTAATAAAATATATTTTAAAATATTATTTAAAATAAATTTAAAATTAAATAGATAAAATCAAACAACCCATTAGTATATTTAAAAAAAAAAAAGGGAAAAAGATAGATTATACATTACTAATTGAAAATACCATTTTTAAATTAAGTGATACGATGTAAAAAGAATGAGAAAAAGTGTGGGGTATATATTAAATATAATTAATTATTATTATTTTTTTATGTCGTGAAAACTCGATGCCGCTATCGAAAATGCGCACTGGATAAACTCCCGACTAGGTGAACCATGTGTAGTAGGTGATTTGAGGGGTCAGGAATTTGAACCCATGACCTCCCTCATAATCACAAATCCAACTCCTATACCATCAGACCATCCCTTACAAAAATATTGCAAGAGATTTGAGACATACAAAAAAAAAATATTTCAGAATATTTGAGAATGAAGAGTAGTAAATATAAATTAATTAAATTATTCTTATTTAATCAAAGGGTAAATTTATAGCAATGAAACTCGTGCCAATAGAGGGTATATAAGTCTTTTCAATGAAAAGTGTTGAATGCAAGTGTGGCTTGGCCGTACTAGGAAACAAAATACATGGAATATTCTATTTTTTTCTTCTCCATTGTACACATTTTTAGATAGCATAAATCGCCGCCGTTCAGGAGGACGAGATCGTAGCGTTGCCTGCAAGCAGGAAGATCTGGGCCGTCCATATCTGCCTTTTTTTAGATGAAATTATAGCCGTCCGATCGAATCGATAGTGGAGCCCACATACGTGGAATATCTGCCGCCAGTTTGAATAAAAGCGTGGGCCCACTAAACCGACTTGTATTCAAGATAGCTAAAAGTTTGTTGGACTCTGTTTTCTATCAATTTTCTCTTCCATGCCTTTATTATTTATCTAAAATAATTTAATTTTAAAATATATATGATTTTATATATTTACTTTTTATTTTAATATATTATAATAATTATAAAAAAATTACAAAATATATTATTTTTTATATAATTTAAAACCCGATCCAAATTCCAAACAAATACATCCTTATTTTGGTCAACTAAGAATTTAAGTCGCCTAACAACCCATTTAAGAGGATGGCTTTTTATTAATTAATTGGAAATTAAATGTACAATAAAGTGGAAAAATTTCTCAATAAAATTTTAACCAACTCTTTCACAAAAATAAAAATAATAAATAAAATATTGTTGGATATTTAGAATGATGTTAGGCATAACCTAATAATTTGTTAAAATGATAAAAAGTTCCACATTTTGAGTGTGTTTATTATTTTAAAATATCATATTAATATAATTATTTTAATTTTAAATTTTATTATTTAAAATTTAAATTCAAACTCTAAAACCGACAAACAAGCCCAAGTGTAGGTGCGTTTTGATTCGATCCTGGGCGGATGCAATATATACATTCTTATACACTATTGACCCGGATTATGACCCAACCCAATAAAGCCCATTATTAAAATATTTGTTAGAGTTATATTTAAAATTTAATACTAAAATTTATGATGAAGTTACAAGTAAATAAAATGATATATATATATAATATTATTTTATTGATAATATGATACAAACAGTCTTAACCATATTTTAAAAATTTTATTCAGTTGGAAGTAATGAAGTGAATAAAATTCACATAATACCTAAAAAAATGAGCGGCAGAAATGAATACCTAATTAAAATAATTATAGGAAGGACGTAACGAGTTGCAATCCATCAATTTATTTATATTTTATTTATGAATAATAATAACTTATTATTTAAAACAAATATTAAAGGCAGAGTGGAATCATCCTCACCTCACCCACCGTATTCCATTTGGTGACGTTCTGGTTTTACGTTCCTCCTCAGAGTTAGATCCATGGGGGAATCCTCCACGGGGGCGGTGGATAAGGCGGAGGACCGCAAGGGAGTTGATGGAGCGGCGGCGGCGGAGAAGGAATTGCTCTGCCCAATTTGTATGCAGATAATCAAGGATGCGTTCCTCACGGCCTGTGGCCACAGCTTCTGCTACATGTGCATTTTCACTCATCTTCAGAACAAGAGCGACTGTCCTTGCTGCTCGCAGTTCCTTACGCCGTCGCAGCTCTTCCCCAACTTCCTTCTCGACAAGGTTTGGATTTTCTCGTATTGTGTGCTGATTTTGGTATTATTCTGCATCTTTCATCTTACAAGACTTCGTTGAGGTTTCTTCTTGTTACAATATATATACTGATAGTGGATTGGATGATAACGTGTGCTTTTAATTTAATTGACGTGTCTCCTTTTCGAAGTTGGTTATGAAGTTACTGATGACAAGTATTGTGTGTGTGCTACTGTTTGATTCGATTGTGAAGAAGTGAATTTTTAGTGAGCAGGTACTAGCGAGATGCAACTTGGTGTTATTATAAGGAGGATAATTATTGCATGTGTCCTATAGTTGAATTGGGATGAAATTCTTCCTTTTAATACTGAGGGTGAGTTGAACCGAGTCAAGAAATTGCCATCGCAATTTGCAAGCTAACAATGGACTGGAAAATTCTGATTAGATTTCGTACCATTACCACACTAAATGGATGGAGATATACAGTCTTTTAAGCTATTTTTTATTTGGTAATTCAAATGTCTCATTTCTTGATTCAAATGATGTGAATTTTTTTTGTTGTTCAAAGATTTCATGTGCTAGTCTGTTGACCAAAATGTGTTGGATGTTCCTATTTCACCAGGAGTGGAAAGTTAACTGACATGTTTTACTGCAATTTTATTTCATTGTTCAGTTTTGTGGCTAAATTTCATGTTGAAATAGTTTTATCCACAATGCATCTTAATGTTGAAGGTTTCTCTGTACCACCTTTGTAGCTTTTAAAGAAGACTTCAGCTCATCAACTATCAAAAACTGCTACCCCTGTAGAACAATTTCGTCAGTCATTGGAACAGGTACTTTTTACTATATTGGAATACCTTGGAAGTGCTAGAATAAACAAATATTCATATTGTTTATGCCTTTATGCTTTATATTAATCTGTCTTGGAAGTATTCCTGTGTTTTGTATTTACTCAGCAACATTGACTTATACTATTGTTGCCAACAAACTCCGTACACAAGTAATATACAATTTGTCACACCCATTTTCGGAATGTAACATGCAAACATGGGAAGATTTCAGGACTCACCACTCCAAGGCCATGTGCAAAGTCTCTTACAAAATCTGAAAATAGAAACATATATTCAAAGCAAATTAAGCCTAACTAAAATGAAGAAAGCATCAATCTAGCAGCAAAAGTTAACTGGCATCTTGGATGCGTTCTTAAATGGCATCAGCGACGATGAGTATGATTAAAGTAATAATGATAATAATATGACCCAACAGTTGTTGGTCATATTTAGTAGCTTGGAATGGCCTTTAAGCGAAGTGGTTAATGTAAAATGTTGCCTTGATAGTGGGGATTGTGATAAAATGTTGTCAATGTGTTTCTACCTAAACTTTTTACTCTATTTCACCTTGCTTACAATTCTGAACTTTTGTGCCGCACTTGGTCTATAGATTCTGATGCCGGGATTAAGTTCTCAACTTTTGTAATCTGTACTTGAACTTCTGGACTGTAAGCTTGGTTAAGGAGATTTGTTCAGCCATGGATATAGATTAGTATAAGCTTCACATCATTTGTTCTACATCATATTCCACCATGGTGAAGAATAAGCACCAAAGCAGTCAACCTGGGCAGAATGGCAAGAAGAGTTTCACGTCCAATTGATATCAAAATTTTAAGATTTCTCAAGAACATCAAGAATCGTGCTAACAACTACTGAACCATTACAAAAATATGTTGAAATACTATCCTAAATTAATTTGAAGCTGGTTAAGATTCAGCTCTATCAAAAGAGAGGCTGTGGAGATGATCACATCACAATTTCTAGAATAGCCTCAAGAGTCAAAAGGATGATCAACTGTGTGCATCTTATGTACTATTACTCTTTTAAACTGTCTTGTGTTCGGGCCTGATGGTCATTATTTTCTATTTGTTCTTTTTATTGGAATTTGATGATTCTTAGAAGTGGTATGTGTATGTCTTGAGTGTTTTGGAAAATTAGATTGAGCTTAGATTGAGCTGTCGGATCTCCCGCTTCTTTTTCTAATGGTTTTACTTCTCTAGATGAATTACCTATTTCTGCATAAACTAGGGGTATGTTTTTTTAACCCAATTTTGTCAAATTTTACTATTTGGACTCTGCGTTTCCCGAAAAAAATATACTTTTTTCTCTCACACACTAAACATTATTTTAATACCAAACCCAAACCAATTTTTTTCCAAACTCAACCAAAAGAAACACACCCCTAGACTGGGTTGGAATATTATTAGAGACTTGATGTATTTTGTTCTTCTTAGACAGGGTTGTGAAGTGTCAGTGAAGGAGTTGGAATCTTTATTGTCTCTTGTGTCAGAGAAAAAGAGAAAACTGGAGCAGGAAGAAGCAGAGAGAAACATGCAAATTTTGCTGGACTTCTTACACTGCTTAAGGAAGCAAAAAGTGAATGAGCTCAGTGAGGTTTGTCCACAATACCTTTCACTGCGATACCGAAGGATTATTCTCTGTAAAAGTAATCGAAAAATAGTTGGTTAAGTCTTCTACATATATTTCCTTGGTCTGTCTGTTCACTCATCCTACTACTGAAACTGCCTGTTATTGGATCAGTGGTCCACCTTTGTCTTAGTTACAAACTAAATTATGAAATAACATACAAACCATTCACTTATGTAGATTTTAGTTAATATTGATTTTCATCGTGCTTTTATTTGGTGTTCACTTGTGAATCATTCCAAAAGTTGGATTAGAAATCAAATGGTTAGTTTTAAAATCTAATTGAGACTTGGAGAATAACAAAATTATCATTATAGAAGCACTTTAGCAATTGATCCATCCTAACTAAATCTTGTCTAGGTGATACTTCAAAAGAACCCATTGCCATTTTTCCTTTTGTGTGTATGTGTGTGTGTGTGTCTGTTTTCAATCTAATGATAATGCAATTTAAGAATACAACCAGTTGGAGAAAGGATGCTTGGGTGATATAACTTTAGCTCTGCCAGAACACCCCCCCCCCCTCCCACCTCCCCTTTTTTTTTCCCTTGATTTTCTAACCTTTATCTAAAGTAAGGTTTGCTTGCCTGATCTCTGACAAACCTTAAAAATTAAGTGCTTTTCTTTTTTGGTTACTTTTTTATGTTCTAACTTATATGATGTATCTTCATATTATTATTTCTGCCCCTAGCTAAGTTTTCTTGACCATTGATTTCCACGTATGCTTCAATAAATTGTAGATATTGTTAAATGAAAATTTATAAATTGGTGTGTAGGATAATGGAAATGAGAGTTCATCTCATTGGCGGTTTCATGAAGATATATTCGTTTCTATTTATAAATTTTCTATTTGAAGTTTGACAATTGTTAGAAAATTTAAGAATTGCCCTTTTTCTTCTTTTTTAGGTGGAAAATGATCTTCAATATATCAAGGAGGACTTAAATGCTGTAGAAAAACATAGGATAGAGCTATACCGAGCAAGAGACAGGTGTTCAGTTAAACTGAAGATGCTCTCTGATAACCCTGTGGGTGTAAGATCTCGCGCATCTGTAGATAGAAGTTTTTCTGGTCTTGCTTGTAACTCTTGCAATGTACAAGGAGGACTTTCCTTGAATTCCCAAAACAAGAAAGACGAGGGAAGATTCCAATTTAAACCCCATGTAACTCAGAGCAAAGACACTTCTTTGAGTGGGCCAACATCGCAGCAGCTAAGTCAATCTGGTTCAGCTGTGATGCGGAAAAAGCGCGTTCATGCACAGGTTGGAGATATTTAATTGATGTTCTTCTTATCTGAAATAACTATGGTCAGTTATAAACATTTATATATATGATTATTTTAATGTTCATTAGCTCACTACTATTTATTGTTTAATGACTCCTCGTTGACATTGTGTTTCTAACTTGACATTTGATTGTCGTCCAGTTTAATGAACTTCAAGAATTTTATTTGCAAAAGAGACGCCAATTGATCAACCAGCGTGCGAACTTAGAAAAGAAAGATAAGTCTGTCATTACAAGAGAAGGCTACAGTTCCGGTCTATCAGATTTTCAATCAGTTCTTAGTACATTCACTCGTTACAGGTAGGCTTCCAGAAATTTTTTGTTCAACTAAATATTAGACAGTGCCATCTTCTGATGCACGTTTCATCATCTTATTCCAGAAATATTTTTGTTCAACTAAATATTAGACAGTGCCATCTTCTGATGCACATTTTATCATCTTATTGAACAGTCGATTACGAGTAATTGCTGAACTCAGACATGGAGACCTCTTTCCTTCAGCCAATATAGTTTCGAGGTAAGCTTAACTAGTGGAGAGCATGGGATACAAACAGTAGAGATATATGGATGAATAATTGATTAACAAAGCCTGATTTTGAGCTAGAAGATTGATTTGCGTGAGAGTTCTCATGATCATTCTGATTGGAGGAAACCTAATCTTTGCTAGATACTGTCATGAAAGTTTTTATCAAGTTGAGAGAGAGAGAGAGAGAGAGAGAGAGTTCATTTTATGACAAATTTACTGTGTAGTTTGTATATGAGATGCCCTTTTTTTCTCTTGTTAATAGAGAAGTGTTACCCAGATGGATTTTTTCTCCAAATTTTATATTTGAGAAAATAATACTTGGTGAATGCCTTGTCTAACAACTTCCTGGTTAAACAGGAATTGGTATTCCTGTAAATGCTTTTTTCCCAATGGAACATTGTTAATACCTGATCATGAATCCTTGATTTTCTTTAGGCTGTAATGAATTATGATAACTTCTCCTTGACTTCTGCTAGATATCTTAATTCTGCTATTCTTATGCAGCATAGAATTTGATCGGGATGATGAGCTCTTTGCAACAGCTGGAGTGTCACGGCGCATAAAAGTTTTTGATTTTTCTTCAGTAGGCTACTTTTTCCTTTGAACTTTTCTTTTCTCACATTTACCCTTTTTGTGTTTGATAACCTCTTAGGCTATTCATGCATCCATGCAAAACATATGAATTGACTTTTTTTCCTTTTCCTTTTTTTTTCTTTTTTTTTTTCTTTCTGTGTGTATTTATTGATATTGAAGGAATTGAATCATGCGAATTGATAGTGCAAACTAACCTTAAGAAGTGGAGAGAATTGAAAACAATTGTATCAGATTAACCCATGAAGAATAAAGTAAGCAAGATACAATGCTCATTAATTTGAACTTATAATGTTATATCTTTACATGAATAATTATGAAGGAACTAAAGGCATTGATATTGATTGGTCTTGAAAAGGAATCTGATAGAGTTAATTAAGATGATGCCATTAGAAAAAGCAGAGTCAAGAGTAACTTATGAGAGTTATAGACAATAATGTTAAAAATTACGGCATCATTTGTAATGATACATGTGGGATTATCAGGTGATTTCTTGATTTCTTGAAACTATACATTTATGCTAAATATTCTCTTTGGGCCCATACCTCCGGTCTTGTCATTAAATGAAGGTATTATAATACCTTAAATGCCTTTAAATGTTAAATGATGGTAATAATGAGAGGGCATGTTATTGAAACTCGTAGTAGAGCATTAGTGGGTTAATCATTGTAATGTATATCTTTAGGCTATTGTTATGAAATAAATGTAGAAATGATTATTACAAAACTGAAAAATAATTTATTTTTCATGAACTGATGAATATAATTCTCTGCGTGGTGGTTTGACTATATGCTTTTGTGTTGCAGGTTGTAAATGAACCTACAGATGTACACTGCCCTGTTGTGGAGATGGCAACACGATCTAAACTTAGCTGCTTGAGCTGGAACAAGTTCACCAAAACTCAAATAGCTAGCAGTGATTATGAGGGAATAGTTACTGTTTGGGATGTGACTACAAGACAGGTATATGGAGTAGAAACTAACTAGACAAAATTATCATAAAGATTCATTATAGTTGTTGAGCTCCTCAACTTTGAGAAAAGAAGAGTTAGGCTCACTTACTGTACGTTAAAATTTTGTGCTTATTCAGAGTATCATGGAGTACGAAGAGCATGAAAAACGCGCATGGAGTGTTGATTTTTCTCGAACAGAGCCATCGATGCTTGTGTCTGGTAGTGATGACTGCAAGGTATAGTAATAACACTCTTTATCGATCAAATAAAAGTCGATACCTAATTTTATTCTGACCCTTATCTTTAGCCAGGAAAAAAAAAAAAAAAAAAGTGTAGTGAGGTCAAACAGTGGTACGTCTACCTAAGGACATGATGTTTCATTTTTAGTTGTTTGAGGTTGTTTAGAGTTTGGTCCTTATTATTCACATCTAAACTATGTTGTTGAACTTTACGTTCAACTCACCTTTTTGTCATGAGCTGAATCCTTGAACCTCTAAGCCATAGAGATAAGATTAGCAACCCAAACCACTGTAGATGTTCAGTTATTCAGTGTCAGGCAAGCTTGGTATGAGTTGCAGCCAGGAAATAGCTGAACTAATCCATACATAATTATTAAACATTGTTAAATATGATGTTCTGAGTCTGAGAAAACATGTTCAAGCTGTCACACACACTTCATATTTGATCTCCATTAGACTTCTCGTCTTATTCACAATTGTTTGATTTCAGGTTAAAGTGTGGTGCACAAACCAGGAATCAAGTGTGCTCAACATAGATATGAAGGCAAATATATGCTGTGTGAAGTATAATCCTGATTCCAGCAAATTTATCGCGGTAAGATCCCCAGGTTTGTTCTTTTTCGGTTCTACTTCTATTTCATACCTTTTTTCCCCTTCCTGCCTTCATAACACTAGCTCACTATAAGGAGGGAAAGGTCCAAGTTTAACAAGCACTTTCCTTTCAACTTTCATTGGAAACCATTAAACTGAACAGCTTGAAATTGGAACAATATTAATGGTGTGTGTAATATACCAACATATTCTAGCTTCTTACTCCATCTTGCGAAAACTATTCACATTCCATCTCACTGTATGTGTGCCGCCACATGCACCTCTCCATTGGATTAACCCAAGATCTTGAGTATGGAGTATTGGGTAGGAATCTTGGCTGCCATTAAAGGTGTCTAAGGGGTAATGCGGTTTATGTATCAGTAGAATTTTTTTTATTTTTTATTGTCTGCACAGAGATAGAATAGTATGCAAAAGAATTGACCGGAGGGTTGCGATAGGAGTGGCGCGAGTTAGATTCAAGTCTATATATATCATGTCTTATGAGTGTTTCCCTCTGTAACAGTTCCTAATACAAAAGCCACATCTCTTGCAGGTTGGTTCTGCTGATCATCACATCCATTACTATGATTTGAGAAATACTTGCCACCCACTTCACGTGTTCAGTGGCCATAAAAAAGCAGTTTCGTATGTAAAATTTCTGTCCAACAATGAGCTGGCTTCTGCATCCACCGACAGTACTCTCAGGTTATGGGATGTCAAGGAAAACAGTCCAGTAAGTTCCACAATAGACTGAATTCGTGTATCATCTTGAGCATCAGTATTGCAGAGATTATTTCAACTTTCTTCATCCCATCATATTACAAGCTAATGTATACTGCTTTTCAGGTTCGCACTTACAGAGGCCACACAAACGAGAAGAACTTTGTCGGCCTCACAGTGAATAACGAGTTCTTGGCTTGTGGCAGTGAAACAAACGAAGTATTCGTCTACCACAAGGTCAGTCAGCTACTTATATATGGAATATTATTCCTTCTTCAAACCATACACATGTTTTTAGATGTTATTTCACTTTCAATGGAAACATGAGTTTAACTCAACCGATCAAACTTTCAGGCCATCTCAAAACCTGCAACATGGCATAAATTTGGGGCGCCGGATGTGGAAGATACGGAAGAAGATGCGGGGTCGTATTTCATCAGTGCAGTGTGTTGGAAAAGCGAAAGCCCGACGATGTTGGCGGCAAATAGTAGAGGTACAATAAAAGTGCTGGTTCTTGCTGCTTAAGTTTAGTTTTGTATAGTTTGCTCTAACTACTACTGTTTACTACATTTAAAACTTGCAAATGAAGTCCAATTTAAACATCTTAGGAAATATAGCTCTGCAATTGCTGATTGTGTTTGGTAAAGATAGAAAAACGAAGCATTTGAGGTACTTTTTACAGATCAAAATTTGTTGCTGCAAAACTTTCATTTGAGGTGACACTTGTTTTATTTAATTGCAATTAATTGATTTTTAAAGGGTGATTTATTTCTTGCACAGACTATAGCAAATGTTATGGCTGCGACGTGTTTGTTTGCTTTGAATATTTGATTATTAGAGTTAGATTGTTAAATGGAATGTTATCAAATAGAAATTTCACTTTCAGCGTATACATTTTTCATTTTTTCAATCTAAACACAATGTTTAGATCCATCTACTTAAAATGAATCCTTGCCCATTATAAATTTTATATTTATTTACATTAATACCACTATCATTTTTTACCCAACTTAATACCTTACAAACTAAGCCCCAACAGACAAATTACATTAGGCAGGCGTCGGGGTTTGAACGATCACAAATCCAACCCCCACACCACCAAAACATCCCTTACGGGACACCAACTATCATTTTTAGTCAGTACATAAAGTTTGATTTTATTTTATGTATAATAATAGTTATATTAGATACTATATTTAAAATTAAATATTATACACTACTATTATATTATAATTGAAATTATAATTAAGTTATTTCATTGTTTAACAAATGGTAAAATCCAACTACAACTCAACTAGAGAGAGAGAGATCTATATATACATTGTTGGTTGGTGAAGGTGATTTAAAGAATCACACTCAGAGAGAGATCCCCAGCTAGCTTTATGGGATCAACTGATTTGATGACACAGTCGTCTGTGTGTCTATGTACAAAGAAACAAACAAAGAAATAAACAAAGATGATAATTATATTACATATCCCTAGACTAGGTAGGTGAAGTAGTAGTTTTGTCCTTTCCTTTCCTGTATTATTACCACCTTGGCTCAACTCTTCTTCCATTTCACCACCCCCCTATGATGATGATGTTGTTGTTGTTGACGATGAGTCTTTGTTCTCCCACTTCCCTGCTGCAATGCCAATAAAGCAGATTGAAAATCGAATCATAAAAACAATCGAATAAGGTTTGCTGCTGCTATAAACATTCATACATACATACATGCATACCATACACCAATGTATGGCATAAGAAAAAAGATCTATGAAATTCCCAAAAGTAGGAAGGCTAATGGACGTTTAACCAAGGGCATATAAATTAGCCAATCCAAACCTAACTGCTAAACAGTTATTTGCTAAATCGAGTAGAATATAAAATATGCTTAAGCTTAACTTGTCTACTTACAGAAAGCGGAGCTTCCGAAGTCGGTCCAGTTTCACTATGTTTTTCAGAACTCGCTCTCCTTGCTGTGCCCGATAATCTTTCGAAGAAATCCTTTACATAGTTGTAAATGCTGGAAAACAATGATTGATATTGTTCAATTAGAACAGCTCAAGAACAAATTTTAGTATATGCCACAAAAGGGCAACCCATTGACATAATTATCACAAGTCCATTAACAGCATGTGGTGATTCTCCAAATGATTGACATGATACCTTAGTCGATGTCTATTGAGGGCAGCAAAAAAGGCAACAAAACCATTAAGAATACTTCGCAGAGCACGAAAAACCTGAAAAAACAGACCAAAGGATTACTAAGACAACCAAAAATGTAACCTCAACCATAACGATTTGCAAAAAAAAAAACACCTGTGAGAAAAGGTCATTCCAAAGAGAACGCCATATTGACACCTCGTACGAGCTCACTGTTGACTCCACATCTCGAGTGAAATTAAATATGCTGCTTGCGAATACCAACAAGTCTCCAACCATTTCGTACGTGAATTTACAGAAGAAAGCAATGAGACTGAAAAACCCTACTAGCAGACGAACTGGAGCATAAAGAACTTCCCATAGAACCCAGAAGATGGGGTATATAATAGCAGTTGCTGCAATAAACAACGTATTAACAAGTTTGTTACGTATGCATAAATCAGAAAAGATTGAATTGTTCATAATTTAAAACCTTAAGCGATCAAAATAACATACCAATATTCCATGCTACCACTAATATATACCATAGCGGCAGTAGTAGCATCTCAATAGTATCTCCGGCCATTGTAAATGAAGACTCGACCACCATCCAAGTCACAGAAAAGAAACTCTCAACTATTCGCACAGACATGTTCCAGAGAGGGAGGAAAACTTCCAAGAACTCGGCAACAGGTGCAGTCATTGGGTCTATAAAACACAAAAGGCACGTACGAGTAGCCTGCGTCACCATAAGAAACCACTTGACGGCCTTTTGAAAATTATGAAGAAAAAGCATAGTTCCCAGATATTTAATTCTTGAGATCATTTCCAACTTTTCCACCCAATCAAAGAGTGGTCCAAACAAGCTAGAAGCTGTTGCCTTGAGGAGAGGAACATTTTTATACAAATCGTAGAATCCAATGAGGACAGTGACAATAGATATTAGAACGTACAAAACTCTTGCCAGAGGACACATCCATGGACGATATAGATGGCAAAACACAGGATAAGATTGGAGGAAAATAACCCAAGATGGAAGTCCAGCTTCAAGTAGGGTAAGTAACCGCAAATCAGGCATGATTATGTCCTTTAGTTTAAAGGGAAGGTCATGATCGGAGAATCGAAACAAAATTAGAACATCTCTGTATAGAATGGGCTCAAGTGACTCTTGACAATCACCTAGACCAGAAGTATGGGACAGTATTTCAACTGCTTCTTCTCCAGAAGAAATTTCAAGCTCATCATAAATGGAAGTCATCACTTTTCTTCTTTTGTAAGGACAATCAGCAGGTGGTGGCGTACGAAATCCACTCATCCCATTTCCCACTGATACTGGATACACTCTGAAAATGTTGCTCGAAGAGCAGGGAGATTCATCTCCGAAACACATGTCATCTCTAAAAATGTCAACAAAATCATTCTCAGTCCTCGGAAAACTTTCCTGCACATCATAGAACACCTCCCCTGCAATTATAAAAACTTTGCATTAAATACAATGTAATAATCTTATTAATCCAGCAATTAATTAAGATAAGGAATGATCGTAGTGCAAGGCCTGCAGGATGTAGCTTTCTAGAATTTAACATCTCTTTGAAGTTTGTCCAAGCACGATTGCGTAACTTCAGTCAGGTTAAGAAGAAAAACCTACCAGGACAGGACAGTACTGATGTGGATTCACATATTTTATGGATTGAAACAACGATCATGGCTGTTAGTTGGCCTTTGACTAAGACAGGAAACAAGTAGTATAATTTTCTTTAAAGAGGCCCACAGCAGATTTCAATCAGATCAGACTGCTTCCCAATTAAAAATATTTAACTAAGGGAATAAGTGAATTTACATAATGAAGGATGAGTCGGGAAGATGAGATAAAACATTCAATACTTTTACTAGCAAACACAGACTGTCACAAGGTGCAGCAAGCAGACACTGAGGGTGAATAGAAAAATATTACAATTATGAGAAATAGGCATATGCTCTAGCTTTCCGATCATTAGGTACATCTAATAGAGACATTTTAATGGATTCCTCAAGGACATCAAATCATGCTAATGCCCATTTGCAAAAGTTCATACTCATATAAAGAAAAATAAAATAAAAGATAATATGAAAATGCAAAGGTGAAATATCAAAATTATGTCCCATTGCATTTTGCTAATTTTAAAATTTGAATCTAAATGTAAAGTGGAGGTTAAATCATGAAATACCGATTGTAGCACATAAATGTTCTTCCAAAATAGTCCTTTCATTGAGTGTCCCCGGAAACCAGGATGATATCAACTGTGCTGCCTGTGTTATGCTATCAAATTCCCACCTTCTCATGACTTTAGCCTCTATTGCAAGAGATGTATCAGTCTGAAAATGAAACACCAAAAACACATGGAACTAAAAATTCAAGGAACATTTCTAAAAATAGCACTCAAATGAAGCAAATATACAGTGACTACCTGAAGCTCATTCAAATAATTGATACCACGAACATCGCTCCAAGCAACCTCAAACACAATAAAACCATACAGAGTTCTATGCAACTTGCTGTTTGCAATCAAAGTATTCCTTAGTTTCTTTACAGGTAATAAAGCTCTTTTCCTGGATAACATGAGAGCATCTATCAATGAAAGCCATTTTTTCACATTACTCAATTTCCTTGAATTCGATGATGAAGAAGCCTGTAGCTTGGACAATTCGCCTATCATCTTTTTGTCCTTCCTGCCTCTAGTGTTAGCAAAGGGGGACAGCCTGGACTGCGCAAATGTGGAAATTGTATTCTTAAGACTTAGTCGATGACTGATTAAAGTTGCAAAAACCCATAAGTGAAGTGAAGTAAACCCTTAAACAACCTTAGTGACCATCAACTGCCACAGATGGGTAGGGCGTGAACCAAGATCTTTTAACCATGGTCTATTATCCACCAAAATATACAGTTTTCCACTGTGTGAGGCCAGAAATAAGCTCAGATGTGAAAGATAGGACTGTAAATCCCTGAAAATGCATCACGTTACATGAGTAATGAAATCACAAGACATAATAATCATCTTCAATGTTGCAAGTGGACCCATGTAATTAGAAAGTTATGGTCAGGTACATATGTAGAGAAAGAAACATATGCACAGAAAAAACAACGGCTACCGTTTGGGCGGGTTTTCAACTCAAGAACAACTTAAAGTCAAAACTCCAATTTCCAAGAGCATCCTAATTCAATATTATCAAATGATCATAGCAATAATTACCAGCTTTATACATCCTTCAACAATTTTATTTGTTCGAGGCGGCACGTGGACGATAAAACACAAACAAATATGCACATTTATTACAAAATCACTAAAAACACACTCAAATGATGATCGGAACACAACAAATGGCATCGTCTGTAAAAACGGCTACTCGGGTTCAAGTACCAAACAGACAAATGTTTTATTTAACTTCCAAAACTGAACCCATTATCCTTCACACCACCAGAACACTTCCCATCGATACAAAAAGCCAACACCATATCTAAGCACGTGATTCCACATGTGCAAATAACAAGGATCCAACATGTTCCCCAACACAAGAATATCAAACAGTTGCCTACTGCACATAACTCTTATTCAAGTGGCAAATCAATGTATCATATAACATAAGAAAAGCAAAGATCCCTAACATCAATATCTGATGCTAGCAAACTACTTCGACAACATAATTAACATCAGAAAAGCATAGAGAATTCACTTTACCCAATCTGCAAGCTTGTCAGGGGGAATACACAGCGGTCAATATCTCCGTTCGCCATCGAACGCCAATTGAGTTCTTACACCTTCCTATTCTCAACTGCACACCAGCCACCACTGTTCCAATCAAACCACACAACCAAAGCATTCACAAAATCAGAACAAAAAACCTCAAATAAACAACAATCGAAGCAAAAGAAGCAACACCTTTGAGAAACAATGCCGATGGGAACCGATCACAGGAGGACTTCCATAGAAATCGCCCAACAGAACAACCAAAACAACACACACAACCGCCGAACTTCATTAAACATAACAAGAAATTCAATTAAAACTGAACTTGAGCGGGGAAGCAGAGCAGCCGAGGGCCACGATTGAAGCAGAAAATCAATCAATGGCCGGAAACGAGCACGCGCGTCAACAGCAGAAGACGGAAGTCCTCCAACAACATCCTGCAACACACATCAACGTTTGAGACGAATGAATACAACTGTAAATTCAGCAGCAGCAGCAGTAATAAAGAGCCGCCATTAATGCCAACAATGGATATCTCAAAATTCGATACCGAAGCAACGTACACGGAAATCGGGATCTGGAACGAGGGGATTGCTTTGCTTCGGGGGAGGTGTTACGCACAGGACATGGACACGTTGACTGCGCGCCACTGCGTGAGAGAGAAAATGAATAGTTTTAGAGAGAGAGAGAAGGAAAGGGACGTCATTCAGTTGCAAAAATGCGTTAGCTCTTATCGCGAACCAGTAAGGGTATAATGGTAATTTCACTGACGTCAGCGTGAATTGAATTTGTAGGCGGTGATGGTTCTCTGGAAGTTCCTATATGGATTTTTGAGGTCCTGGAGCTCCAAATCTAATCCTAACCTGTGTGCTTTGGTGGACCCCGCGTAAAAAAGAGGGTTATTCTCCCTTCGGGACTTGAGGGACACGGACCTTGGTGCTGAACATAGTAACTTACTGCTGTATCGCAGGTGGTATATTATATCTGTATTTAATTTTGGGAATATTGTAGTTTTAAAGTTGATAAAATCCAGAATAATTATTGTAACATCTGTATATTTGAAAAATAACATATACATATTATATAAATTTAAATTTTAACTTCTTGAGTTGTCTGATAAAATTTAGGTATATATATAATTCTTTAAAGTCATGGGCTAATTCTATTTGCTAAGTCAATGGAAGTTTCTATCTAATATGGCTAGGAAATGAACCAAATAATGGCTTTGTTCCAAGTAAAAAAATTTAAATATAAATATGCAAATTTATCTAATTTGTACTATTGAAGTATACATGTTGCTGGATAATATATTGTACATAATGCAAAAAATCAAAATCAATAATATATAATATATAAAAATTCTTAAATAAATTAAAAAATTATTATATTGAATGTTTATATAAAATATTTTATATCTATCATTGAATGCTTTTTTTTAGAGTTCATTCAAAACCACTTCAAAATGTTTGATAATTTACATATGGTTTATTTAAAACAATAAATTTTTATTTTTTAAATACTTCCTCCCCATTTTAAAATTATATATTTACTTTTAACAGTAAGTTTAAAAAATAATAATGTTTTAATTGTAGTTAATAATTAAAAACCGTGTAAATACATTTTTATATTTATTTTTTATATAAAAATATCAATGTGATAGTAAAATATAAGGGTCATAATTATTAAAAGATAATTATTTTATAATCAGATTATTCAATAATAATACAAACCAATAGAATTCAAAAGTTGTCCCGTAATAGATGATCTGGTGGTGATGTATAAGAGTTGAACTTGTAATTATGACGTAAAAGTATAAACATTAACAAAATCTTCATTTTACATAAAATAACAAAAATCAAAATCTAAAATTACAAAATACAAAGGGTTTGTTTACTTGAATTTTTTTACATGAAATATTGAATAATATAAAAAATAATATTTTATATAAAATGATATTTTATTTTTAAAATATATATATATATTAAAAAAACATGTCATAAAAAGAAAAAAAATGTGAACAAACAAAACAAAAGGCTGTGTTTGGTTATAAATTCTGTTAAATTTTTTATTATTAATATATTTTTATTAATTATTAAAATAAATATATATATTTTTATATTATACTATATCAAATTAGTGTTTTAATTAAAAAAATGTAAAAACAAAAAAACATTCTTTTTATTGACATTGAGTAAGATCGCATCAAAGTCAACCTAGCTTTGAAGTCAAATGGGATTATTTATGAAATTGTAGAAAGTCAAGCACAAATACATACGTAGAAAAACACTAAATTAAATCACAATATTGAGTTAAATACCACCTTTAAAAAATCACAATTTTAAGTGATTATTGTTTGTTTCGAAATACACAAATCACTTTACTTTTTTTTTTTTTTTTGAACACTATTTATAGAATGACAACTTTTTTTAAAAAAATCAAATATGTAATATTTTATTACTTCAAAAATTCAAATACAATTGTTTTTAGAAGGTATAAAAATAAATTCAAAATTTGGTAAAAGTTATAGCTAACGTCATTAAAGGCAGCAATTAATTCCAACAGGCAGTAGTCACTTTATATCTCATCATTAAATAAAAATAGGTACATTTAAATAAGGATTAAATATATACAGTAAGATTAATTATTTCATAAAATACTAACGAATGAGAGAAAATGATTAACAAATAAGCTATAGTAATAGTACTTAAATGAAACGTCAGTGGCAAAAGCGTAAATAAGTGAAAAAGCAGTGGCAAAGAGAAAGGGGAGAAACAGGAGAAGAAAATATTCAGAAGCTTAAAACCGGAGGAAATGAGGAACGTACAGTAGAAGAGCAGCAGCACAGCACACTGAACAGTCCCAACGTGCGTTTCTCTCTCGGCAGAGCAGAAGACTGTTCAATCTTCAATTTTCTGTGCGTATGCATTGATTCATACACTTGCATCTTGTTTCGTTTTTGGCTTTTGAATTTTTTTTGTGTATTTTCTATGTATGGATGTGTGTGTATGGGTGGGTGGCATATTCTGTTTTTTTTTTCACTCTCTTTTATATATTCTTGTGGGCTGTGCACTTTTCCCCACTTTTTTCTATCTTCTCTGGCTGCTGCTGCTGCTGTTGGAGCTTTAATTTACTTTGTTCGCAGTTCTTCGTTGATACCTCCTGCTGATTGCTGTTTTTGTTTTTTATTTTTGCATTTTTTTGGGGTGCGTGTGTGTTTTTGCGTACAGACTTGGTGGAGGAGAGATGGGAGACATTGTTCATCCTCCTATGGAGCAGCTTCAGGACCTCGAGTACTGCATTGATTCAAATCCTCCTTGGCGTACGTGTATTGGCCTCGGTTTATAATCATTTTTGTGTGTGTCTTTTCGCCTTTGTTGTTTGAATGTATAGTTAGAGCGTGTTTAGGTGATTGTTGGCGTGAGTTGTTGTTAGGGGCTAATTTGTGTTTGTTATGGTTCGGATGTAAATCGTGTCTGTTACTGTGTTTTGCCGTTCAAGGCCGTGGAGGCGAAGCCTTATTGATGGCTTAGCATGGGAGTCGGGGTGGTGGCCGGTGGGTGGGTGGTGTAGGGGTGGGCGGGAAGGCCTGGTTATGAAACAATTTTGAAAAGTGAAACGATAGATTGTGGACCATCAGTACGAAGGTGAACCCATGATTTCGACTCTCAGACCTCGACTGTGGTGGTCGAGTAGTAAGGAGAAATTGATTTGTGTGGGAATATTACTGTGTAGGGTATGGCAACATTTGTGGACTTAATTATGGAGAAGATGTGTAATGTTGGGGGTAATGAGCGTTGGTTTACAGTGAATAAGGTTGTTTCCTTCCATGGTGCTGCCTAATTTTTGTGTTTGTCTATGTTGGGAAGTATGGAATATTTCTGAATGGTGAGATTGATGGGAATATAAGGAAATGGTAGGATTTTAGACCAAGAGTTTTTTATGTGAGCTTTTGAGGTGATCTTAATTGGTAGTGTTGTTTTATTGTTTGAACTGAGGTTGGTTTCCATTGGGTTGATTAATGGGATGAAGAATAATATCATTTATTCACTGCCAGGACGATTGAAGAATTGAATTGTAACAAAGGATTGATGATTTAATAGTCACTGCATTAAGTGAAAGTTTGAAGCTTTCTAAGGAGAGCCTGCTAGGCTTTGAAAACCTGTTTTTTGAAAACAAAGTTTTATGACTTACTGAATGGGTAGTGTTTCAAAATTCAAATGCTAGTTTCTGTACGTTGATGGGTGTAAGTGAAATATAGGGTCATTGAATGCAGTCCTTTGATTTGGTGGGAATTTATTTCTTACGATTTTGGAAGCTGAAGTTTCTGCTTTCTGGTGTTGGTTAATTCATCAGGATTTTAGAAGATATAACTTTGCAAGAATTGATGATGGTTCTGATGTGAAAATTTTGAATCTGGCCATTATAGGATGTGTTTTAGCAAGTGTCCATTTTGGATCAACTCCTCGTTTGCCAAATTTGTTTAAGCTAATTGCATGCATGAAGTTGGTCTTGATCTTTATGCCGGTGTTAGATGATATAACAGTTTTAGTCGTTCTGTTATAAACATTTGTTTGCATTTCAGAAGTACAGTCTGTAACCCAGTTTTTTTTATTTTCTGATTTTTGATCTGCAGCTGAAACCATTTTGTTAGCATTCCAGAATTACATTTTAGTACTTGGCACAAGTGTAATGATTCCCTCATTGCTCGTCCCTATGATGGGTGGAAGTGATGTAAGCTGATTTTTCCTTCTTATTTAGTTCTTTCTAGTTATGTTGTTGATAAGTAAATGTAAATATTGATCAATAGTATGTGTTTTCCGATCGCACAGGGGGACAAAGTACGTGTTATTCAAACATTGCTTTTTGTAGCTGGCGTTAATACTCTTCTTCAGGCGTTGTTTGGGACTAGGTTACCTGCTGTTGTTGGAGGATCCCATAGTTATGTTGTTCCCATAGCATATATTATTCATGACTCGTCATTGCAACGGATAGATGATCCTCACATGGTAACTACCTCATATATCTTTTACCTTATTTTTAATCACGTGGCTTCTGATTTAGGTGATATATTTTGAGTTTCATAACTGTTCGAGATCATATAGTTTCAAGGAGTTGACTTGTGTTAGTCTGCGGTACACTAACAATTGAATGATGTGTTTGGCAATCACTAATTTAGTTCTTACACTTGTCTTTCATGAGGAATAAGTGGGCTGTCATGCTTCGCATACACGTGTCTTTGATCAATTTAGTTGTATTTAATGTCACACAAACCGACGTATCCAATCAGATCTAATTTTAATCATAGCATCGGGATCATTGTAATCATCCATCTTAGAGAGAGTTCTATAAATAGGGATGGATTCAGTCGTAAATTATGTCGATTCATTTTTCACTTTTCTTAATGCAATTAAATGAATTCTTAATCCAAGGATCGTTTACTTTCTTTGTTACTATTACTTTGCACACATGCTTTCAATCACATCATGCACGTTTAAAAGGCTGACTGTCTTAGTTGAGTTGTAGAGATAGTTTAGGGACTAATTGTTTGATGGGACTTAGGAGGTATGTGGACAAAGCTCTGAAATAATACTCTTATAAGATGAAACAGCTGGTTCTATTTGATTTTTTTTTTTTTTTTTTGGTATATTGGAGCATTGAAAAAATACCTTCCATTACTTGTTTTACAGAGATTCATACAAACCATGAGAGCTATCCAAGGAGCTTTAATTGTTGCCTCAAGCATACAAATAATCCTTGGCTACAGCCAAGTATGGGGACTGTTTTCTCGGTATTGTTCAGTATCCATTTGGCTGATAAAAGGCTAAAACAAATTCTATTCACACACATCTTCATGAGTTTTAAGACACTTTTCACTCCAGCTTTTTCAGTCCACTCGGCATGGCACCGGTTGTCGGATTAGTTGGGTTGGGCTTATTCCAACGAGGATTCTCTGCTGTAAGTGTTACTTGACAGCCGTATCACATCCACGGCAATGTTTGATATTTGTATTAATTTGATTTTACAAGGCTAATTAAGTTTGATCTCCCTAAAACTTTCCACTCCTGCCCATTATCTGCCTTTGCAGCTAGGAAATTGTGTAGAAATTGGTTTGCCAATGCTCGTCTTGGTTATCGGCTTGTCACAAGTGAGTGGATCAATTCATGATCAGTTCAACTGTATAGTATTTACATGCAAGCATTTTTTGATGTTTTGCAAGTAATGTATGGGTTTTTCAATCGCAGTACATGAAGCATGTTAAACCCCTAAGGGACTTTCCTATCTTTGAACGGTTCCCTGTGTTGATCTGTGTCTCTATCATTTGGATATACTCCCTTGTACTGACGGCGAGTGGAGCTTACCGCGGCACACCTCGTCTCACTCAGAACAGTTGCCGAACAGACAGGGCGAATCTTATATCTACTGCTCCATGGTTAGTTCTGCTTTCCCCCCCCCCCCCCCCCCCCCCCCCCCCCATTTCCTCTTTTTCATTGAGGTTAATGATCTATTTTCTGCTGTTCAAGGTTCAAATTTCCTTATCCTCTTCAGTGGGGGCCGCCGACTTTTGCAGCTGGTCATTCCTTTGCCATGATGTCGGCTGTTCTTGTCTCAATGGTTGAGGTAATCTTTGATCAGTGCTTTCAAAATATAATGCCACATATATGTTTTGACATTTCTGATGACTACACGATTTTTGTAGTAAATACTTTCATATATGCATCTTGACGACCATTAAATACTGCAGTCCACTGGAGCATACAAGGCTGCATCACGACTGGCTATTGCCACTCCGCCTCCTGCATATGTACTCAGCCGTGGCATTGGTTGGCAGGTATGTCAGCTAGGTGGATATACCATTTCAACAAGCGTATCAATTTTAACCCCAAACAATTGTTGTTTTCAGGGAATCGGCATTTTGCTCGATGGCCTTTTTGGAACCGGCACTGGTTCCACAGTATCTGTGTAAGTAATTGACAATACGTACCCTTTAACTCGATATTATGTTCAGACTAAAGTTGATCCATGAGCTCATAAAAAAATTTCAGGGAAAATGTTGGACTTCTTGGACTAACTCGAGTTGGAAGTCGTAGAGTTGTTCAGATATCCGCTGGCTTCATGATATTCTTTTCCATCTTAGGTCTGTATGAATTGGATTAGATGTTTAGATCATACATCTAATAACCGTGAGAAGATTGCTGAATCTGGGGTTATTATGGGATGAAGCTAACTCTAATTCATCTGGATATGGATTGAACTCCAGTAGCTTGATAGCCATAATCAAGTCAAGCTTAACTGCTGATAATACATGTTGGGTTAATCCATGTCCCTTCATGTGTAAATAGGCGATGATGAAGATTTAAACATGATTTATGATACCATATGTGACGATACTAAAAGCATTAAGCTAACATATTCTGGTTTCTGTGTTGTTTTTTTAGTTTCTCTAACAATCTCAGAAGCCCCATGAATTACTCCTATGGGTTCTGAAGTAATTATGTCATCTTTTGAAAAGCCTCTTACATGTTCCAACGTAATCATATATGCATGTATAGAGTTTCCGAAGCTTTTATACCTCTGAATTGTATTTAACACAGAAACAACATTTGTCAACTGCAGGGAAATTTGGAGCTGTTTTTGCTTCTATACCGTTTCCTATATTTGCTGCTTTATACTGTGTTCTGTTTGGCCTTGTAGGTATGATTTTGTCATTTGTCATCAAGATTTCTGTCTCGTATATTTCGCCAGATTTTACAACAATTTGTTTCCTCATTGCAGGTTCCGTTGGCCTATCGTTTCTTCAATTCACTAACATGAACTCTATGAGGAATCTCTTGATAACTGGTCTGTCGCTCTTCCTTGGGATGTCTATTCCCCATTTTTTTGACCAATACTGGAATGATTCTCGCCGTGGACTCGTTCACACTCATGCTGGATGGGTAAGAATTGTTTTATAGGGTCGAATGAATGAAGTGAAATCTCATTGCCTATATATTTTTCTGATTTGTTTCCCTGATCCCTAACTCTATTATTTGATCTAAATGAGCCCTGATTCCACAATTATGTTTTGACATTGATCTTATAGACAAACCATAAGCTTAGTCCCTCAAAAAAGTGTCTATTACTTCTTTAATCTCATGAAATTCAATTTCACTCGAAGTTGGTTGTAATAATTAGTCATTCTTTAGTACTACTAGTTTCATCTGAGACTAAAACTAAAGGTTTGCGTATTATCACAACTGACATCCCGGAAGATTATGATCGAAGTTTACACTTTTTTACGGGACTAACAGTGCAAGTTTTGTGCACGGATGTATGTAGGCGGCGACAAATAGGAAGCTATGAATACGGCTGTCTGGTTTACCTCTCTTTCTATTTCTCCACCTCTGTTTTTGCAGTTCAATGCATTCTTGAACACGATATTCATGTCGCCCGCGACGGTTGGGTTGATCGTGGCCGTGTTCCTTGACAATACAATAGAAGTGGAAAAATCGAAGAAAGACCGAGGCATGCCATGGTGGGTGAAATTCAGGACATTCAGAGGCGACAACCGGAATGAAGAGTTCTACACCTTGCCATTCAATCTCAACCGATTCTTCCCTCCAACGTAGCTTCGAATAAACCCGGTATCTATCTCTATTTATCTATTTATTTGTCCATCAATAACTAGCTGTCTCTAGAGAAGCTTCGTTTTGGAATTCCCATCCTTGCTTGCATTGCTAGACTTAATTAGATTGATTCTTCAACATTTCTTTGAGGCTAATTGAGCTGGTCTTTACATATAAATGTGAATTATTAGGGAATGATGTATTTGCTAATTGCTATTCTCTCTTTTGTTTATTCAACCACATTTTTTGAGGTCAGAAATAGAGGAATGCTTGCTTTGAAGATATCTTGAAACTTGAATATGGTCATGGCCTGTAGGTTAGTGAATTTTGGAATTTGATGATGATGATGATGGTAGTATTAGTAATAGTAATAAGAAGAATGAGAGGTGTTTATTGTGTTAATTTCACATCTTGATTGATGTGGGAATTGAATGTTTGTTGTGTACTAGTATTATTTACATAAATGTGAAATTAAATGAAATGAGATTGACTGCACATTGAATTTTTGAAATTGCATTAACTTGACCCTACAAATATAGTTACTTAATTCTCCCTTAGACTTGAAGGTAACCAAGCAACACACCATGTTTCCGCAAATAAATCAAAATATAAACATAAAAACAAACCAATATTGTATGTTTTTTGGAATTCAATTTTTTTGTAATAATAGTTTAAATATGATGTCTTTTAAGAAAAAATATATATTTATATAAAATTACTAAATGAGTACACGCTAAATTAGAACTAAATTTCAAAGACTCATATACACAACAGTTGTAATAAATATTCGACCTACATATGACTTGCTGTATATTTTTATACTTTCAGTATAATTTGTAACTATAACAATAACATAAAACGAAATGAACTTAATACTAGTACTATTTAAATTTTAAATTTTAATTTTCTGTTATTATAATAATAATATTTTTTAATCATATTGATAGATAAAAAAATAAAAAAAAAACGGAATGAGATGAGTGGGACCGAGCAAACATAAGATTAAATGAGGACCGTCCGATGCGTACTGTATTCCATTCCATGCGTACGATAGAATTTTCCCTCTGCTGGCAGTGGCACCTGCGCCTGCCTGCCTTCCTGCGCCATTTCCCAATTTTCTTCTCTTCTTTTCATATATTTGCTGACACTCTCCACAATTATAATCAATCACGACGACCTTCACTTTTTCATCTCTCGTAACTCTCACTAAAGCCACCATGGATTCCGACGCCGCCGCGTCGTCCCTCTCCCCCGCCGGAGCCTTCGGAACCATTGCAGAACTCCTCGAGGACCTCCTCACCGCCTCCGCTTCCATCTCCTGCTTTGCCTCCAGGTGGCAGACCATTCGCGCCAGACTCGCCTCGCTCAGCTCCCTTCTCTCGGAAATCGCGGATTCGCCGCACTGGTCGGAGAATCCTCTCCTTTTGCCGATTCTTCCGGAGTTGCTTTCTACTCTCCGCCGTACGGAGACTCTGTGTTGCCTCTGCTGCGACGCCTCGTCCGTCGTCGTCCGAGGCAAGCTTTTGATGCAGTCCGACCTTGACATGGCTGCCGGCTGGCTTTCTAAGCAGATTAATGAGCTCGAGATCCTCCTGCGCTCAGGCGTTCTTCACCAGTCTACCGCCATTGTTCTTTCTCGCCCCGAAGGGAGTTCCTCGAAGGATGAGGTTGAATTTTTCGTGAGAGACCTCTTCACAAGGCTTCGGATCGGAGGGATGGAGTTTAAGCGAAAGGCGTTGGTTTCGTTGGTCGAGCTTCTGTCGGAGGATGATAGTTTCGCCGCCGCGGTGGTCGCGACGGAAGGAAGTTTAAACTGTTTGATTTCTCTTCTCGATCTGAGTTCTCACCAGTCCATTAGAGAGTCAGCCGTCCTCGCGGTGTCTCTGCTCGTATCCGCCGGAGATACACCGCGAAAGTGCGTGTTCGAGGAAGGAGCATTAGGACCTCTGCTGAGAATGATGGAGTGTGGTTCAATGTATATGAAGGAAAAAGCCGCCATGGCTGTGGAATTTATCACCACCGATACTGATAATGCTTGGGCGATTTCTGCTTACGGAGGAGTCTCCATTCTAATCCAACTCTGCAAAACCGGTTCCTTCACAGCTCAATCCCACGCTGCTGGCGCGATAAGAAATATTTCCATGGTTGAAGGCATTCCAATTGCTTTAGCCGAAGAAGGAGCGATTCCAGTTTTAATGCAGTTGCTGATGTCTGGTAGTTCACCAGCACAGAGTAAATCAGCAAATTGTATAGCGATTCTAGCTTCCACGAGTGAACATCTTCGCAGCTTGTTGGTACAGCACAATGGATTGCAAAAGCTGTTGCATATTTTCCACGAATGCTCGGGTGTGGATACCTTGGAACACGTGTTGCGCGCGATTTATTCGATATCTGTTTCGGACGCCAGCTACAGGATCTTATCAGGATCAACTATGTTTATACTACGACTTGCTGAGCTTGTGCAGCACGGGAATGTTACGTTACAACACATATCTGCTTCATTGTTGGCTAATTTGGCCATCAGTGATGGCAACAAGAGAGCTGTGGTTGGGTGTATGGGATCTCTGGTGAAGCTAATGGAAACATCAAAACCTGACGGAATGCAGGAGGTCGGGACAAAGGCATTGCTCTCTTTGCTGTCTGTGAAATCCAATAGGAAAGAGTTTGTTGGGGATGAAAAGAGCTTGATGAGACTGATACACATGCTGGATCCTAAAAGTGAGGTTGTTGCAAAGAAGTACCCGGTGGCTGTCGTGGCTGCAATCATGGCTGGAGGTAGCCATGGCTGTCGAAAGAAGCTTGTATCAGCAGGTGCTTATAACCATGTACAGAGTTTGGTAGAAATGGATGTGGCAGGAGCTAGAAAGGCTCTGCAGAGACTCTCTGCAAATCGGCTAACGAATATATTGACCAGGAAGTGGAGAGACTGACTATTGAAGGTAATCTTATCTTACTTACTGCCTTCATTTTACGACGAAGATACAAACTTCATTTGGTTGTTAGCATCCATAACTGATCCTAGAAACCTTCAATACTTACCAATTCCGATGCTACAGAATGTTCTTTCCCTATTGGAGCTTACATCTTTAACTACAAGAATCCCAATTCACCATAGAATCTTAAATATGAGCTGAGTAATTGTCTTATGTGCTTAGGTTGTTTCTGCTTATGTAGACTAATCTTACCTATTATTCTTAACTCTTACCCAATAACCCAATCATGAATGAATTCGAACAAATAAGTCGAATGATAAGTGCAAGATGGGGTCAGCAAGAAACGTGATTCATGGTGATTATATATCAATGTCATGCTGAGGGCCAGTGGCAATCTTAGATTTGTGCTGATTTTGCTTGCTGAATGATCAGCATAATGGAAGATGTTCCTCATCTCATTACACTACTTCTAATAATTACTATATTTCAACACTCTCTCACTGCCCTCTACTTTGAAGAATTATTTTTTCACAACAGGGATGTTTTGTTTCGATTTTATTATGTGGGGTATGGTTTTATTCATATTAGAATCTGGATGGCTTGGCTTCATGATCACTTGTTTTTTTATTCATACCATGTAGCAAGAGTCTTTTATAAATTAAATTGCAATATTTTAATTTCTTAAAATTCCATTTTATCATCATATCACCCTTTTATGTTTTGTGCAGAAGGACAATCTTGTTTTACCTAACAATGGCAAGGAGGAACCTCTTCTTTTCCTGCAGTCATGGTACATCTCAAAAACTTAACTCATATAATAGTAGTAGTAGTAGTAGTTCAGTTCTAATACTGTAGAATATTGAATCTATTAATTGTTTTTGTTTTCTTTTTTTTTTTTTTTTTTAAAAAAAGAGTATCCTAAATGGGGATGCAATTTTTTAAGTGTCCTTGTTTTATGATTTATTTAATTTATTTGATCTGTGATGTAATGGAGTGTGTTTCCTAGCAATTGTTTTGACCTAAGTGCTTCCTTGGTGAACGTTTATTTGTTTGTTTGTTGTTAATGTACATTATGAGTTATGTTCGTTTTCTATTTCATTTGATGTTTTTGAGCCTTGTAGAGATCCAATTTATCAGTTTGATTAGATTAGCAATTACATGAACAGAATATAGCATTAGCATGAGACTAACCTTTTTATATGCTGTAGAAAAGACCTCCAAATTGCATTGTGCGGCTCTGTTTGTTTACCGCTCAAATATTTTTTAATGTTTGGAAATTTTATATCAAAGAAACCCACCCGAAAAGTGGAAACGGATACGAAAGTAACAGTC
The DNA here is from genome assembly GCF_009805555.1 of Andrographis paniculata. NCBI lineage: Eukaryota > Viridiplantae > Streptophyta > Magnoliopsida > Lamiales > Acanthaceae > Andrographis > Andrographis paniculata. The sequence continues at coordinate 8,143,947 of NW_026137587.1, forward strand.
TCAAAGAAAACAGGGCATTCATTATAAACAGATTTCATTGGGTGTGCTTACTTGTAATATTTTATCCTATTATACTATTTTAATATATATATATATATATTTTTTTTAAAACATCAAATTTAACATTTAATTTTTATTTATTTTACTAAATTAAAATGTAATTTTACAAATATATATTTATATCATATTAAATAATTATTTTAATTTAAAATTTTACTATATAAAGTAAATACAACCTCGAACCATTTTGCAAGCCACGCTGGCTTTTTCTATGAATAATAGCTGGATTATGGAGATCGTATTTTGTAAGATATAATCGTATTTATTCACTTTTAATATTTTTAGTATAATTATTTATTATGTTATTTTTCAATTATAAATTATTTTTAAAAATGGTAAAAAATATAAATTAAAGAAAAGTTATTACTATATTAAATTAAAAATAAGAATAAAAGATTTTAATTGGTAAAAATTTATTTTCGTTATTTATTTGAGTATATTTATATTAAAATTATACAAATATTAAATATTTTATATAAAAGATTGTTTGATATTTTAAAATTATTTCTACAATCTTTAATAAAAATATAAATATAATTTTTTTTTTATAAAATATCGCAAAAATATTTCCGATATTATTTTCTTATTATTTATCTGTGGATAATTACTCTATTTATTTTAAAAAGATTCGAGTCCGAAAATTTTTGTTAATATTATATTTTTAAGAATTTACAGTTGTATAAATATTTCCAGCTCATAGTCTAATCTTTTACTACTATTTAATTTATTAATATAGAAGAGAAGAGGGTTGGAGCAGGGCAAGCAAGAACGCTCCGACGATGGAGAACCAGTCGACGCCGGCGGACGCCCACCCACAGATTTCCCTCATCAACACCTTCTGCGAGATCACCGCTTGCGCTTCCAAATCCGAGGCTCTATTCTTCCTCGAATCTCACAATTTCGATATCGACGCCGCCGTCGCCACTTTCCTCGATAGCACTAACCCCGCCGCCGACGACGATGCCGCGGCTCTCACAGCCGCCAATCCGAGCTCTCCACTTCAGCCTTCGCAGTCTCACTACTCGCCTTCTGAATCGGCGTCTCCTTCTCCTCGCTCCCGATCCCCTTCGCCGCCGCCTGCTTCTCGATCGTATAATCTTCGTTCCGTCGCTAACCCTAAGAAAACTGGAGCCTCAGCGTCCGGGCGGCGGAAACCGGGGGATGGTGGAATCAGGACTTTGGCGGATCTGAATAGTAACCCTAGAGACGAGGATTCTGATAGCGATCCCGATTTTGATCCTCAGGAATACTACACCGGCGGAGAAAAAAGGTTAATTTCCTTTTCCTTTAAAAAAATAAAAAAATAATTTCTCTGCATACCATCGAAACCCTAATGCAATTTGATGATTGAATTCGAAGAAATAATCTGTTAGTCTAATTTTCCCTGTGCGATGTGTTCCACTTTATGCAAATGCGAGTTACCTTACTATAAAAAACTTTAGTAGTTTTTCTCAGATGTTCATTTGAATGGAATCAGTCACCTCCTTTTGTTGTAGCATATTGTTTTTCTTGATTATGCAATGTCAGGTTTTGTGTTCATCTGATTTCCAGTTTATTGTAGAAGAAAATATTATTAGTCGAATTCGAATTCCGGACAGGTTTATGGATTACCTAGCATTTTAGTGAAGTTACTGATGACTTCTGAGATCCATAAAAGATTACTTGCTGTTTGGGAATTTTTGGTGTTTTGGGTTGTGTTGGATGTGAATTTTTTGTATATAGGTTAGTCGAAAAAGAAACAAATTTCAAGTTTCTGAACATAAAAGTAAATTTCTAATAAGTTATTTCATATATTTAGGGTGCATTTATATACACTATCAAATGAAATTGTTCTTTGAAGATGCAGACATTTTCTTAAACCTTGTTATTCTGTGTTACAGTGGAATGCTTGTTCAAGATCCAAGGAAGCCGACAGATGTTGATGCCATATTTAATCAGGCTCGACAATCAGGTGGTGTTGAAGCATCTGCTGAACATCACATGCCTTCTTCAAGCTCGAGGAGCTTTGCAGGAGCCGGAAGGCTACTTTCTGGGGAGGTGGCGTCGTCTCCTCCTCAGCATCCTGAAGCTGTCAATCATAACATTACTTTCTGGAGAAACGGCTTTACTGTAGACGGCGGACCTCTGAGGAGACTGGATGATCCCCAGAATGCATCTTTCTTGGAGGTATGCCCTTTTATGTTTTTCTATTCTCATCTACTAGAATCATCGTAGAGATAATTTCATTTCAACTTACTCTGACCGGGATCACTGAAGAACTTGGCTTGCTATGCTATAGATCCTGTGTCGTTATGCTGCTGAATATTGTGTTGTATGTCTTAGTAGTCGAGTAGAACAATATTAATGGTATAGTCGGTGGCTCCAAAAGGATATGAATGCATATTTTTTTTCTTTGCCTACCCACATAGTTGAACTTGCCGATATATGAATAGAAAGATAGAATCAATGATTTGCTGTAGACTTCCTTTATGCATTGGGGATGTGTTTACCCTAAGTGAGTAGGGTTGATAATACTTTTTAATCTTTCCTAATCACATATTTACTTTGAAGGATTAAAAATTTTTATTGTCCTTAGCCTGAGATTATTATATTAGTTTTGATCATTATCCTATCCTAACTCATAGATGAGTCCCTTAAACCATGATTAAATAATATAATCGAATCCTTAAAATTAAACACCCCTTTGTTATTTTGGTGGCTAATTTTGGATGTTTTTTCATGTGTGTTGGATTCTTGTAAAAACTTGGGAGTCGAACCGTATGGTTATTATCATCGTTTGCAAACAATGCAGAGTATCGGGAAGTCAGAGTGCCCGCAGGAGCTTGCCCCGGCTGATAAGAGAACTGCAGTCCATGTGAATCTTGTGAGGAAGGATGAAGACTACAAGGTTGTGCTCTCTGTTACGAATCTTTTGTCAGCTTCCATCCTGCATTATTCATCGTTCTTAGTCGTACGCTGTTATTCCATTGGTGCAGGAACCGAAAAGGTCGCGCCTTCCATTTCAAGGTGTTGGGAGAACTCTAGGCACAACAAGCGACACAACCCCGATGGAGTCGAGTTCTGTTACAACAACCCTGACTACTGCTCCGGTGCCATCTCTTGGCCTGGTCGTGGACCCATCCCGACCGTCCACATCGATCCAGCTGCGACTGGCTGATGGGACCCGGATGGTTTCGCGGTTCAACAATCACCACACGATCAGAGATATCCGGAGCTTCATTGATGCATCTCGGCCTGGCGGACTGACGACTTACCAGCTGCAGACGATGGGTTTCCCGCCCAAGCAGCTCGCCGATCTCGACCAGACGATAGACGAAGCCGGCATAGCCAATTCAGTGGTGATCCAGAAACTGTGACGGATGTTGCAGCAGCAGCGCCGAGCCATTAAAAAATGATCAGGTTATATATATATATATATACAGTTTACATGATGCTTTTTTATTTTATATTTTTTAATGGTTACTATGATCGAAACCAAATCCAATTGATTGCATTTGTGGCTACTTCTTTTTCTTTTCTTTTGTTGGAAATAATTCGTTTTTTTGGGGACTGAGTTATGTGTTAGCAGTTTTTGTTTAGCTTCAATTGATTGATGAGATGTTTTGGTTCCTCTAAACTAACTTAATTATATATATATATATATATTCAAAATAAGCTTTTTCAACTCATCAACTTTATTTATTCAGTTGTCAATCCATAAATTTTATTTATCCAATTTAAATTTTAAATAAGTTGTTACAGTAATTTTATTTATTTTTTACTATTATTTTTTAAATATTTAATTTTTTCTATTATTTTAAATAGTTTTTTATTTTTATAATTTAAAATAATTTTTAAAAAAAAAATTAGAAAAAAAATTAAAAATTAAAAGGAAAAATATAAAAATTGAAAAAAAATAAAGGAAGCAGCGCAATTTGGCATAGGTCGGAGACAATTGAGCGTCACGAATATGATATTAATATTAATTGGAAATGGGAGATGGCCTTACTATTACACAATATCTTTAGTCACGAGACTGAAGGAGCATGTGATATGGCTTTCGGAAATATTTCTTGCACTTGTAAGGATAGTAGTTACATCCCCTCTAAAGTATAAATGACTATATATATATATATAAAATGTGATAAAAAATAATAATATTTGTCTAATATAAATTTATTTTTAAAAAAAAATAGTTATTATAAGATATACTAAAATAAAAAAATAAATACGGGAGGGAGGGAATAATTTTTTTTTACAAGAAATAAGACTCTTATAGCAGCCGTATAAAAATATAAAAAGATTTACTGCAAACTAAAATATTACACAAACAAATCCAATACATAGAAGACTACATCGTCGAAGGTGGACCCACATCATCAATGGTTCACGCTGACTGGACCAAGAATCCGGGACCCCCCGAAATAAGATACAGTATTGTACAATTCTGTGTATTTCGTATTTGTACTATTTTATTTATTAGTATATTATATTTATTATCGTAGGAAAGAAAGCTGCGAGTGGACAGACCACTGAATCCCATTTCTCCGACACCAATTTCACCGCTCCCCATTTCCCTCGGCAATTAGGGTTTCTGCTAATCTGCTTGCTTCGATTCCCCGCTGTAATCTGCTACCACTCCTCCCGTTCCAGTTGCCGCCGCCGCCTCCGTATGGCGAAGACGAAGCCGGGAAAGAAAGACCTCGATTCCTACACAATTAGAGGCACCAACAAAGTTGTCCGACGTAATTTCTCTCTTCACTCCTTGTTCTTTGCTTCAGTGTCCTTTTTTAGGGTTTTGATTTCTAGCGTCGTTCGTTGGTTGACAAATTGGTTCATTCCAATTGTTATTGTTGTTCTGTTTCTTTTTTTTTTTAGGTTTTTCTTTTTTGTTTTAATTCTTGAACTGTCTGTTGCTGAAACACGCGTGTTTTTTTTTTTTATCTTTTTAGTTTGTGCTGGCACTACATTCGAAGCTTTTGGGTATGATCCTTGTGAACTATTGGATTGGTATTCATGTGTTCCAATTTGTGTTCAATCTGAAATGCTGATTCAACTTGGATGTAAATGGGGCGTTGGAGTTTCTTGTTAAAAAAAAATAGCATTATTTAAGGAAGCTATGAAATGCTTGTAGATGGGCATACACTTTTATAAATGCCAAATCCTACACTACTGCACTTAGAAATAACTACTGAAGAGTGAATGTGTTTATATGCTTATTTGCACACTCTTAATTATCTTGCTTACAACTATTATTGTTTTTTCTGTAATGTGTATCTAGGAACTCAGAGATAGCTTTTTTGTGGAGGAAACATTTCACTTTTGAGTAATTTTAGTCCTATAATTAAACTGGTATTTAAGCTGGAAAAATATAGGCTATGAATGGCAATAATGGCTTATGTCTCACATGCTATTTTACAGTCAATCTTAGTATTCCAAATATATTGTGGGACTAACATTCTTGAAAGTTGTTGCATTGTTGCAATCAGCTTTCGTTTATGGAAATAAAATTAATTTCACCGTATGAATGGACTTAAATAGAAAATGTTTTTCTTGCTGATATCTACAAGTGTGATTTGTCTCGTATTAACACGTGTCATGTCCCTTGTAGCTGGGGATTGTGTGTTAATGAGGCCGCCCGAATCAGACAAGCAGCCATATGTTGCGAGGGTTGAGAAAATAGAGGCCGATCACAGGAATAATGTGAAAGTGAGAGTAAGGTGGTATTACCGCCCTGAGGAATCCATTGGCGGCCGTAGGCAATTCCATGGGGCCAAGGAACTCTTCTTATCGGACCACTTTGATGTACAAAGCGCCCACACCATTGAAGGCAAGTGCATGGTGCATTCCTTTAAGAACTACACCAAACTTGAGAATGTGGGAACGGAGGATTATTTTTGTCGGTTTGAGTATAAGGCTGCCACCGGAAGCTTCACTCCTGATCGTGTTGCTGTGTGAGTCTCAAATATTTTTAATATTCTTTATTTCAATTATCAGTTGATAAATATAAACCATAAAGCTGAAAGTGCATCATGATAACACATTTTTGTGTTCCTTTTGTTGAAGTTATTGTAAGTGCGAGATGCCTTATAACCCGGATGATCTCATGGTGCAATGTGAAGGATGTAAAGACTGGTATGGTAGCTAGTCTGATTCTTATAACATGGTTTTTCCGATGATCAATGTTTCCTCAATGTTTTAGATGTATAACGGTTTTCGATTATCCAAATGTGAGACTTATTGTTCCTGTTTTGTTCATAGTTTTATAGACTACCAATCAAACGGTGACCTACAGTTTCAGGTTTTCTATAATAAGTTAATGGTCGGGTAAGTTTGAAATCCGCATTAAAGTCTTTAGTGTGCTGAAATAAAGTCCACATCACTAACCTTCATAGCTTTTTGTTCCATAAGTGAGATTAAATGTATGACAAGCGGAAATGTTGGGTATTATAAGTTTTGTTTGTATGTGTCTAAGCGTTGTATTATAATAGGATTTAATATAATATTCTTTTACCTATATTGGAAAATAGAATACGGTAAATGTAATCATTTTATTGCAGCTGCCCCATTAGTTTCCATTGTTAAGTATGGCAAATGTTATTTCTGACAGCATTTCCAAGTAAAATTTGATGGGAGTTAAAGCATATGCAATTTTATTTCTGAAAAAATTGTGTACTAAACTTTGATTACATTTTGTATATTAAACAAATGATAATGATGAATTAATTTTACAATGCTCGCATTCAAAATATACTTACCCTTGAAGCACCATCATGTAAGTTCCAAGTTCTCTTTTACATTTTCATGTTTGTTCACCCCTTGCTGAACTCAATATTATAGTATTTTTGCTTTCAATTTATAGTTACCTAAAGTATGACTTTCAAGAAGACTATATGTAGTGCATCCAGCATATGATTGTTCTTGACTGGGAAATAGTCACTTTGTGCATTTTTGACTCCATTACCCCACATTATAAATATTTTTTTCCCCCTTTAAAATGCCATGATTGACTTGTTTTTTTTATGTTTCTGTTGATTGGCTATCTTGATGCTTTTTTTGAAGGTTTCATCCTTCCTGCATGAGTATGACCATAGAAGAAGCAAAAAAGTTGGATCAGTTCTTGTGTTCTGTTTGCTTATCCGATGATGAGACGAAAAGGTCCTTGAACTCATTCCCTGAATCTTCAGCTACTGAGGCAAAGGTAAGGAATACGTTTGTTCTTGATACTTGAAAATTGTAAAAATGTATGAATGAAAGAAACATATCTTTTGGGGGTGATGAGATGTTTTGACAGTTTATTTGAACATTATGAAAAAGATACTTATATTACCGCATAGCTTCTCGAATATGGGAAAAAATCTATTGGTTTATTTCACAACTTTGGTCTTTGTGGCGATATCATTATCAATCAAAGATTACATTCTTATTTCTATTTATTTACTTGCATATTATCTAACATTATATTGGTTGCCCTTTAAAGCATCTCTATAAAAGCCAACACACTATTTTTGGATATTTTTCTGAAATAGGTGCAGCCAAAACGGCGAAAGAGATGAGATGAGGCAAGCTGATGTTGAGAGTTACGGTGCATCATCATGCAGTGACACCCACACCCCTTGTTCTTCTTGCATAGTAGGGTTGGTGCTGTTGTTGTTGTTGTTGTTGTTATGGCTATTATTGTATGATGAAATTGTACATTGCAGAGGCGATGTAAAAATGGATTGGATCGATGGGACGAGTTTGATGACGATAAATGAATGAATGAATGAATGGCAGAGGGATTGGATTATTGGATTTCTTCACCTAATTTATGGGTAACTTTGTTAATTATTTGCTTGCTTTGCTACACACGACATTATTATTATTATTATTATTATTATATTCATGTCTTCTTCTGCAATCTGCACTTTTGTTGTTTTCTTTGCTCTAAGTGTTTGTTTTTTGTGCTTTTTATTACAACATCATGCTCCTCTGCATTCCTTCCTTATTTCCTAGTTCCTTAATGGAATAGAAATGCTCTTTTCAGTTAACTTACAGAGATTAATACACACTGATTCTGATCTTCTTATGCAAAGATACTTTTGAAAATTTTGCCATTATTAATCTACATACAATAATTTGAATAAAGTATCACCATGAATTATACATATTTCTTTCCCACTATCAAACATCTATTTTAAATTTAAAAAGTAAAATCAAAACACAAGTTAACATAAAAAGAAGAAATCTTGTATGTATGTTCACCTATTAAAATGTACTCTCTCTAAAACCTTGACAATTAAGAACTTGTCTTTACTCTAATCAAAATGTTGCTTATTTTGATTGTTTTTACTACATAGTTTATAGTTTTTAATAAGGAATATATAATAGTATATTATAATTGTTAAGCTAAAAATATAAATCATAAAATCATCATCGAGTTTGTTCACTGTTGTAACAATTCGATAATGTAACACCGAAACACATTTTCTAACCATTATTGTTAAAATAAATTCGAGTTAATTAGCTATTGATAGTTTGAAAGAGAAAATATGTATTCCCTCTGCCCGATGCAAGTACAATTACTAGGAAATGATAATGAGTATTAAAAAAATACTCCCTCCGTCCCATGTAACATGGGTCTATTATTATACACGTAAAAATAATTATAGATTTAGATTAAGATAACTAAGTAGTTTAATTAAGATTAAAAAAATTAAATTTTAAATTTTAAAATATGATTAAAGTGTATAATTAATTTTTTTTAAAAAAATTGATAAATTATGTGGAATGAACGAAAATAAAAAATATAAATAAATTATGTGGGACGGAAGTAGCAGTAATAAGTATGTAAAAAATTTCAAAAGTGCATTCATTTTCATTGTAGTACCTAATAAAAATATGTAAGTTCGTACAGCAAATTCATTCTTACCTTTGACTCTGACCATTAGATTAATAAACAAAAGCCTCCACAGTTTCAACGGCACAATTACTTCTTCCCCAAGTGAAAATCAACATATTTATCAGTTCCGATTCACTGCAACATCCGCATCCATCAACCACACTTCATTTATATATATACATAAAAAGGATCGGATCAAAGGGATGAATTTCCTGGCGGGAAGATCGGCAGCGAAAGAAGGCTCCTATTTCCTCAAGGAATCCAAACAGGCCGTCGCCCGAGTCCTCCAGAACACCTCCGGCAGCCCGATCCAGGCCAATAATACCGGAATTCCATCCGCCGATGTTCTTCCGGAGGTGCTCCGCCACTCTTTGCCTTCCAAAATTTTTCATTCTCCCGACGACAATTCCCCGTCTTCCTTCTCCAAGGCCTCCAAATGGGCTCTGAAATCCGACCCGAATAGGCCGCCCGGGTCGGTTGCTTCCGCCGACGCTATTAACCCTCTTACGGCTTATGTTTCTCTACCGCAAGTTACTTTTGGTCCCAAAAGGTATGCAGATTCTTACCCTTTTGATTTAGGGTTTTTGATGGCGATTGAACCGCCATTTTTGCACAAATTTGGTAAGGTTGTTTGATGTGGTTAGTTTCCTTCACTGAAATTAAACTTACAGAGTATTATATTTCAGAATCCTCCATGAACTGAACCACAGCTACAGATAATTAAGAACAGCAGTAGTTCACCTGCATCAAAAGTTTATCTCTGATATTTGTGATCAGAATTTTCGTTATTGATTTTTAGTTCAAGCCTTATTATTTTTCAATTTGTTGGTTGAGTTTGCAGCATTTGTTGTGTGAGAATTTCTGTCGATTCTTGCTTTCATTTTTGTCACAGCACTGATGAACTAAACATCTGATTGAAATGCAGATGGCAGCTGCCGAATTCTGAGAGCTCAATTGTAGCATCGACTGCGAATGATTTACGGCAAGACAAGCATGCTCCCATCAACCCCGAAAAGCTGAAGGCTGCAGCTTTAGGGCTATCAAGAAGTAAGTTGTGGTTCAGAACAGTTCTATACGAACTGTTTATTCTTCTGTAATCATGAATTTGAAAACTGACTGCTGTTTTGTTTTTCGACAGTTGGATCTGCTTTTGCTATTGCTACTGCTATTGTCTTCGGTGGTGTTTCCTTGTTCTTTGGGCTGGTTGCATCGAAGCTTGAGATGCACAACGTAAGTATATTTCTAAGAACATCAACTTCGTTTGTTTATATGGTTTTTCGATATATTCACTGTGTGCAGAGATGTATGTTGTTATTTTGCTCTCTCTTTTTACGAGTTTGTATGTAAGTTGTCAATCATTAGAATATTGCTGTAACATTTAAGAATTTCCAAGTGATGATCCTTTCGTTTTATTTACTATGTTAGAAGTAAGAAAAGTATGCTCCAGTTTCTTGCATTTAGTAAATTGAAAGTAGAGATTAGAAGAAGGGAGAGATAGGGTTTAATATTACTCAGACATATGTTAGAATCCAATATTGAAAAAAGTATGTGTTTGTTGCTTCAATTCAATACAACAGGGACATGATTTACACACAATTATGATGATGTTGTTACATCATGCGGTGTCTTGAGCAAGTCCAAATGATTGCGAAGTACATTATATCGGTGCTAATTGTGTGTAGTTTAGGATGTAAATTTCTTCGAGGATTGCACGAGTATAGTGGCGTCGACTTTCCGTGAATACATATCCATCTTCTACTTTATCTCATAGCATTTACTACTATCTTAATTATTATTTTTTTGCTGTTTTTGCATCCCCTTCAAGTTAAATGTTTTTTTTTTTTTTTTTGGGTAATTTTCAGGCCGACGACATTCGGACTAAAGGGAAGGATTTCATGCAACCAAAGATCGAAACATTTAAAGAGCAATTAGGGCCCTTAAGAACTTGGGTAGGCTGGATTGGATGTTGATAGATAGATAGATAGATTCTCTCATAAGTCATAATGATATAATCAAATTGCAATATTCTTGTAAGTAATTAATCTTCCTGTTTAATTAATTAATTAGTCCCAATTTGTTTTGGTTTGATTTGATCAGGCTGAGGATGCATCTCAGAAATGGCATATGGAAAAGGACAAATCTTTGAAAGAAAAGCCTCTGATAAAGGAGTTGTCAAGAACATTAGGTGTGAGAACTTCTTCCTCTTAAAAAAATGATCTTACATCTATTATGTTGTTTTTGTATGTACGTATGTAATATATAGTTTGAAAAGTTATACACCAAATTTTCGTATGATTTTGTTAGCTGTTAAAATTGAACAGTAAATCTATCAAAACAAAATGATTCCATCAAGCAATGCATATTACTACATGGGCTTGTGAATAGTATCTTATTATTATCCATTTCCCATGGATAATCTATTTCACACCATTTTGGCCCAATTTTGTACCCAAAGTAATCTGTGTTTGATTGGTGGTTTGAATTTTGAGTTGAGATTTGAATAGTAAAAATTTTGAATTTGAATAGTTGTATGATTTGACATAAATGGGTGTTGATGTGATATTTTGAATGTAAAATTGATTTTTAGTATAATATAAAAAGTAAAAAAATAGGTGTTTGATTTGATGTTTTTGGAGTAAAAAAATGAGATAGAATAATGTATTTGGGGAAAAATTCACCAAACAAACACACTCGTCTTTACAAACTACCAAAAAAAAAAATATAATAAAATAATCTCAATGCATGTGAACCGTTGGAATTTCCATCCACTAGATACATGTATGTGTATGTTTGCTTTATTTATGTATAATATGAATGCTAAACATTCAAAATTGTAATTATTTTGTGCCCAAAATTTCATTTATTGAAGAAAGTGGGCAGGTAATCAGTCTAATTCTGCAATATTTTTTTTTCAAACTTGTTGCATACTTATCTTTGTTTAATCACATCAAGAATCTTATGACTGTTAATACTAATTATTGTTATTTATAACATCTATAAATTATATTTAAATGTTATACCGGCAATTTTAGTCAATTGATTGTATGATAGTATTTTTATTATTTAGGGTCCATACCTACAAGTTGGACATGTATGTTATATTTTATTATATGTAGAAATAATTTCTTTTAGGAAAAAAAAAGTTGATATAATACACATAATAATAATAAAAAAAACTTAATAAATCAATGCTCACGTATTATTGGATATAATGTTTATAAATGCATAGTAGATTGTTTTTATGATTAACAATTTTTATTAAATAAATAAATTTATAACCAAAATGTCGGCCATAATCATATGATATGCGGTTTTAAATATATGAAACTATTGAAGATTCATGACACCTCTCCATGCTATAGAAATTTAATTCTAACAATAATTTTATTTCAATAAAATGTAACAAAATTTTAATACACTAAATGAGTGCTTTAAACCACCAATAATCTTAACATTTAAATGCTTGATCTATTTCATATTAACACATTATTTATCATTAGAAAAAATTCATATGTACAAGCAAAATTGTGACACCTGGCCCGCAAGCCACGCGTGTCGGGATCGTAGACGCACATCTTATTTTAGAGTTTTTTTAGTAGGACTCTCAAAAAAAATTGTTCACATTATTGACCTGAATAATTTATTCAATCTATTTAACTTATATTTACTCTTGGATGGCCTAATACCGGCTCATCCATACTCGAGAATTGGCCTAATATCGACCCAACTCTGGAGGTATTACAAAAATGATGTGCATTAAATTTGAAAATCTGTTCTGTATCATAAGTTTCGAGTTTTCCTACTCAAGAATAGAAAATTTGATTTTAATAAGAAAACCAACAAGTCTATATTTATTTATAGTGAAGTAAATACACCACACTCATATATGTTTATAGAACTTTTCTAATCAATCGTATAATGACTACCAAATCTATGTAGTAGAACACAAACTAATGTTCTACACACACTATAAGTATATGATCCACAAGAGAGTGAGAAAAATAAAGAGTAAAATTCAAGAAACAAACCACAAATGTATTCCCGACATCGTATTATTTGTTGTGAAGAGGATTTGATCCGGAAGGAACTTTACGCTTATCTGAAGTGAACTCATTAGCCATCTTACCATTTGTATAACTGCTCAAAATGATCGCTAGAGCTGCGACTGCAACTGTAATCAAAATGAGGCGAAAGGAATAACATGTCATAGTGTAAAATTTATGAATGTAGAATGTGATATTTGAATTCGATGAATTTATATATATATATATATATATATAGACATACATCTAAACATGTATGCAATTATATTTGATTGAATTTCATGACTGATAGAGACGTTGAAGGTCTTCCTAGTCTTTATTGCAATGACTGCTTTGTTGAGTTGTAACTATCAACTCCCCAAATACACCCTACACTTCCGAACTTTTCTTTTTCTTAACTATTCAAGATATCGATTATTTCTCTAATACATCACATCAAATAATTATGATGTACATACTTACTCATCACGATATATAGTATGAGCCAACCAAGAACAAAACAAAGATGTAAGTGTATCGACATGAATTTGCAAGAAATAACTGTAGAGATTATCTGATTTGTTCATATAACAAAAATAATCAACAATAGATCCTCAGTTACGTAATAATAAGAAAACAGCAAGATGTGAGCAAGCCTTATTAGCTTCCCTGAATAAAATATGCATAATCAAGTTGAGCGCAAATTGTCCAGATAAAAAAAACTTGGCATGGTTGAAGATATGGTACCATGATCAACTAACTACCAAAGCTCTGTAACTAGATCTTCATCAACGATTAATTGGAGTGTGCATTCTTTCAACTATTTGATTCACTGCATCTCGAGACATTACCAGGGTGTCGTGCAGCAGAATGCTATAAACGTTTAGACCCTGAAAATTGAAGATAAAGATGATTAATTCCTGCAGCAGGAGGGGGAAGGGTGATCATACAATGAATTGCATGATCCAAATCACCGGAAAATAACTAATTGAGTGCACACCATGGCTAATTAACACTTATTCAGAAAATGATTTTAGGCCACAATATTTTTGTTGTTCCATGTCAAAGCGCAGAAGAATCAAAACAACTTTCAGAAATGGGGGAAATAAATACTAGTAGCCCATGCACATGGTTCAAAAACAATGAAAGAAAGAAAATTGCGCGCACACACACACACACACACATTTGCAACAATAATCCGACCCACATTCAACACTCAATGAAAGGAAGTTCCAGGACTTACAATTGAAGGCAGTATGTTGATGTAATGTAGATTCTGAGTAGCCAGTTTAAGCTTTTCATTTATTGGACCACCATCAACCAGTAAAAGCTTTTTGGTATGCTCCATCTGATTGAAATAGTTCACCATGTTTTTCGTCTTGTGGGATGGAACCTCTAAATCCTCATAAACCATAAGCTGTATATTTGAAGTATTCTGTTAGTTTTGACAATCTAATGTTCATGCAGCTAAATATTAGGAGGATAAAATAGTTGTATGAAATACAATCTGCAACTCTTCTAGGGGAAGAGCAACTAGAAGTTAGTGAAAAGATGACAATTAAAGCAGCAGATAAAAGGTGGAAGCAAGGCATATGGAGGACTATAATCTATGTTTTGTCCAATACTTATGGGCAAAAGAATTTCTCACATTAACCATACATTAATCATTGCTAGCAAAGAAATTATTAGAGAGCTACGTCATTCAGCATGGATGACAACCTATGTTATAGCTACATCAATCTTAAAGTACTAATTTATGTAATGTACTTGCCTTGCCTTCTGCTGCACGGGCAGAAAGTGCAATCTTCAGCCCTAGACGGCGGACCTTTTTGTTTAGCTTGATAGCGTGACTTCGGGGCTTTGGACCATGCATGGTAGCACCACCCCTGAACTGTTGACCATGAAATCTATTTTGTCATACTCTGTCAAAAACTCTCATTGTACAGAAAGCAAACAGAAATTGCAAAGCAATCTCACCTGTGGACCACGTAGTGTTCCATGCCTAGCTCGACCAGTGCCCTTTTGTCTCCAAGGTTTTCTACCAGTCCCACTGACCTCACTAATGGTTTTCGTTGAATGAGTTCCCTAAGAAACATAATGCCTATGTAACTTGTAATGACATTAAATGAAATTTGGGAATGTTTAATTACTAAGCTTTTAAAATTAACTCAATCATGGAGTCGAATCAACAATTAAAATCGTCAGGCAAGATTGATGAGAAGAGAATAATTCAAGATTCAAGAAATTAACTAAAAAGTGATGATAATAAGGAAAAAAAAAAACCCAACAAAACAGCAACAAGTATTGTAATAATTTCAAATGGATGCATCAAACACCAAACACTAGCAAACCAGAATGGAGATATAAGCCATAATGATATTTCAAAATATTATTATCTTTTAGGAAAAAGAAATGAAGGATTAATATCTGTTAGAAATCTGGGGAAAATTTGTCTGTATTAAAAATAATGTGGGTTGTGCCCGGTTCAACGTTCAGAAGTATTTTCTTATATATCTTTTAGCAATCCAAGGAATTTATATTTGTTCGGAAACGGATTTGTCTCAAACAGGCTACATCAACCAATGACAGCATGAAATAAGTGATTAAAGTGACCAACAAAATAGAAAATATTGCACCTGCCGCCGTTTAGCAAGTTGCCACGTTACGACACGATGAATAATATCTTTCCTGATTGGTACATCAAAAACATCACCAGCCAATACCATTAGGCCCTTATCCTCTCCATAAAAATTTGAAACTGGAATCACAAGGTCCTGATACAAACCTACAAGGATAGAGGTGAAATTAAACAAATTGCACGAGCTTGTTAACATGGTACCAAAAGAAATAACATAAAATAAAAAGGATAAACCAACAGCAAGCACCCCTAAAAATTAATATTTGCTTACAACAAAAGACCAGGAGTATTTTCAAGAGGCTATAGTTGTACCTAGTTTTCGATCAGGAGTCAACACCTGCTTAGAACCTAACAGCTCTGAGGGAAATGCACCCTCACTTGAACTAGGAGTCAAAATAGTAGTAGAATACATTCGGGGAGCAACACCACATCCCTGGTACAAATGAAAAAGTAGGATAAAATTCTATTACAAGAAAAGAAAAGAAGAAACTATAATGTATGTTTTATTTTTAAAATGAATTCTAGAAGACTTTGGCAAATATATGTTCGAGTTTCTAAAGACCTACCTTTCCATGTGCAGAATACAGTTTAGAATACAAGCCATCTCCATGGCCATTACGATTTAAAGCTGCATCCGGTTGTCAAAGCCACCCAAAAGAAAAGAAGAAAGATTTAGAAAAATGAAACAACGTTGTTCCTAAGAATCACGCATAGAAATGAATGCAGCACCAGCAAGTTCGAAACATACTAGCACTATAATATAAGAAACAATCATTAAACAGAAAATTGGTCTTTTCTTCCGAGAATCAAGAATGCCCAAACACCCACCACTAGAACGACACAGAAGTCCAGATGAAAAATCAAAAGAACCCAAGGCTCGAAATAGCCTTCTTGAAATCGGCAATGCCATCTTCAAATCACCAGGCAATAAAGCTATCGAAAAACCCAGATTAAAATCCCACCTGGAATCAAATACAACAGTCAAATCATCTCCAATAAAGAGAAAAAATCAGAATGAACTCCCTGAAATGGAAATGGGGAGAAGGAAATGCAAACGGAACATGAAACCCTTCCTTAAACCCTTCGGCCACAGTGGCCAATATGTTCCATTGTGCGTCGGGTCACATCTTTCAATATTGAAGAAAACCAAAATTAATGCGTTAATCGAACCTATAGCTTCGAATTTCAATCATCTTCGTAGTTCATAGAACAACCATTACAGCATCGAACACCTCGATTTCAAGTGATTACCTTGTCGAAGAGAGCCTATGTATTCTTCAGGTTCAAACGAAAACTGCTGGCGCAGCTAAATCGCCATCATCTTCCTCTCTACCGTCGTCGTCGTCGTCCGCCTCCACTCCACTGCGCCGCTGTCCTTGAATGAGGAGAGCTTTTGGGCTCTGCATTTGTTCAAAACCAAATGGACTGTAGGCCCATTTATATATACGTATGTATTAACGATAAAACATATAGCTGTGCCTGTGTTTACTACACCGATTTTCCCCTCCGTTTATTGTTCAAAATCCCAATTTACAATTTTTACGTAACAAATTTTCACTCAATACTATTTTTCTTAAAAAAAATATTATATTACATATATATATATATACATATGTATATTTTCACAAAATATCAAATTAAAAAAAAAAAAAAAACGAGCTCAAATACAAATTTTTTACGTTTAAAATAAAAATCATTTTTTAGTTGGTAGCTGGAATGCATATGAATGCAGACTATGGAGTTGAGTGTGGTTCGAGGACATTAATGACAGCACCACCAAATCCAAATTACGTTTCAGGATTCAGCGTTGAAAATCATAGTTATACTAATATGATTCAACGACGACAAGTCAAATTGAATTCAATTGTTTCCCAGAAAAGAAAAAAAATGTGCTTTTTGATGCCAACCCATACCTCCATATGATCAATGCCAGCATTAGATTTTCCTCGAATGGCTGAAACAATGGTTGGCGTTTCATTGCTGCTCTTCTTCGAAGCTCTGCTGATCGGAGGATTCGTCGTCGCCGACGGCCGCTGCACCGGCGGCTGCGACGTTGCACTAGCTTCCTACTTCGTCCTGCCGGGAACTTTCCTGCAGAACATTTCGAACGCAGCGCAGGTCTCAATCCCTACAATTATGAGTTACAATCCTGGAATCACAAACCAGCACTACCTGCTCACAAGCACACGAGTGAACGTGCCGTTCCCTTGCGACTGCCTCGGAGGCGGCGAGTTTCTCGGCCACGTCTTCACTTTCAACACGACTCCTGGCATCACGTACGACGTAATTGCGAACATTAATTTTGCGAATTTGACGACTGCGGAGAAGTTGGAGAATAGTAATGCTCATCTGGACTTGAATACTGCTAAGACGAGCGTCGCGTTGAAGGTGCCGGTACTTTGCAGCTGCGGCGATGAGAATGTGTCC
The DNA here is from genome assembly GCF_009805555.1 of Andrographis paniculata. Classification (NCBI taxonomy): domain Eukaryota; kingdom Viridiplantae; phylum Streptophyta; class Magnoliopsida; order Lamiales; family Acanthaceae; genus Andrographis; species Andrographis paniculata. Next base: position 8,161,954 of record NW_026137587.1, read on the forward strand.
TCAGACTATGGATTATTCATCACTTATCCTCTGATAGATGGGGAAACCCTACCGTCCGTGGCAGCGAAGAATAATTTGAGTGAGGATTTGGTAAGGAGGTATAATCCGTCGTTCAATCGCATGTCGGGCAATACTGTGGTGTTTATTCCCGGTAGAGGTGAGTGATTGCTCAAGGCTTTTTCGGTAACTCCATTTTCGAAACTCGATTATGATATGTGCTTGATTGTTGCTGTTGATTCGGAGATACTGTATTGCTAGAAGTAGCACAGTATGCTTTTTGTTTGATACTATAATATATTGGATCATCTTCTCAACGCACTCCAACTTGGAATATTATAATAGTCATGGGATGCCATGGTGGCTTAATTCTTGGTGATGAAAGAGATGCTTTTGAGTTTGAATTGGGATAATAGTTGAATACTTTATGGGTTTCAATTTTCGTCAAAATGTAGAGAAGAAAAGCATCACTTGAACAATGTTTGCTTAGCAGCTATTTGATTGAATTAATGGCTTGCATTGTTCACTGAGACTGTATAATGTTTTTTTGATATTGTCTATGGAGCTCAGTAATGTTGAAATGAGAGCAGCCATATGTTGGTTAAATGTAATGATTGTCACTTGAATATGGAATGGGACAAAAGCGAGTGAAGATTAGTTTAGTTTGCCGAATTTGATTTTGTGCAGAGAATCACCATTTCAAACCTCAAAAACTTTTCTATTCTTATCGAACTAGACTTTGTGGAGATTAAATGAGTTGGGTGCTTTTGGTAGGCACCGTATTAAAATACACTGTTTCTTTGCATTTGTGTGAATGTCTTAGAGCCTATACATATGCAACATGTCAAGAGTTGTATCTATCCATTGTCATCATCTTGTTAAGAGTTTTTCGAATAAAAGGTTGGGGTCATGTTTCCTGGTGCCATCTTTTTTCGGAGTTTTCTCATTTCATGATTAAAATCTTCTGATCTATATGCAGACCAGAATGGAAGTTTCCGGCCTCTGAAGTCCCGGCAGTATGTTTTAAGCTATTGCTCTATAAGAAAGCATGATTTTTTCTGCTAGGATTTGATTTGGTTTTTCTATACTGATCTAACTTGTTCCTTTCTTTTGTCTCCTTGCAGCAAAGGTGGCCCGACCTGCTCATGTTTTAAAGCTTGTTATTTACAATCAACGATAACCCTGAAAATTCTTAGTACATCTACAATCCTTTTGTGATGTCTGTATTTAGGATTGTCAAGCAGAGCCACAGCTGAAATAGCAGTTGCAGGAATAGTTGGGGTGTGTTTCTTCGCAGGCTGCTTATATATGAGCTTGAAAAGGAAGAACTCACACAAAAGTCAGTTGCTTTCAAAAGACCATGAAAATCAGATGAAACAAGGTGGTAATGGTTATTCTTTGATAATTGTATAAATTCTCTTTGGGTCTTCTTTTTGAACTTTGTGTTTGATTCGATTACAAATTTCTTCTACTCGAATATCATGGGGATGGTTGTGCGTGTTCATAGTCTGCCAATGTTTTTCTTGATGGCTGCTTTTTGGTAAACTAATTGAATGTTGGTTAGAGAAATCATTGGATGGCAATGTCGTGTTCCTGCACAGTAATTGATGCTTCTTTATATTCTGGCAAAGAGGCTTCAGGCGTATAAACACAAACACAATTGGTCTTGTTGAGTTTTATTCCACCAAAGAAAATTTTCGTCGAGTAAATTTGGTTCTCATTAAAGTCAAAGACACATTGGCGAGTAAATTTGGTTCTCATTAAAGTCAAAGACACATTGGCTATTTTAAGATGATGTGTTGCTAGAGGTATAAACATATTGTGTTCTGTTGTCAGCCTAATGCTTAAGAAACATTTCCACAGAGAAAAAGGGACTTATAATATATTTCTACCTCGAAATTGAATTTTCTTTATCTACTTAATTTGATAATTAAAAACCTGCAATTAAGTTCCTGATTCTGCTGGTTTCTGGCATGGAGCATCTCTAGTCCTTACAGGAATTACTGTTGAAAACTCAGTTGAGTTCTCATATAATGAACTGGCAAAGGCCACCAATGACTTTAGTATTGCAAATAAGATTGGAGAAGGCGGGTTTGGCTCAGTCTACTATGCTGAGCTCCGAGGTGAGGTAAGAAAATTAGTAATAGTTTGGTTGCTTTGCGTGAAAAGAGACGTTTTTATTGCAATCAGGTTGTTTGTATTTAGTACATTCTTTCTAAATTTAACACATGCCAGTCATGTGTGAACATTTGCATAACTTCGAACTTCTGGATATCTATATAGTTTCTGTCTACGATGTATTCTTGCAGAGAGCAGCAATCAAGAAAATGGATTTGCAAGCCAGTAAAGTGTTTCTTGCTGAGTTGAGGGTTTTGACACATGTTCATCACGTCAACCTGGTAATTTTCTAATACACTTTTCAACAACTGCTGGCTCAATTGCGATGTATTTGGGCTTAGGTATTGAAATCTGGGAATGTTGTTTGTAGACATGTATTTCAAACCACCCAAACAACTACACGGTTTTAAAACAACCTTGATAATTGAACGAACTTGCTGATAACACTTGTTCTAAATGCAGTCCACCATATATACTTGCACTTTTATTTGTGGTATATGTTTCCGAGTTTTCTCTGCTTTGAGAGTTCGATAACCCCCTATAAATTACTTGGCACATCTCATTAAGTGAAATGAGTCCCCAATGAAATTTCTAGTTGATTTATACAGATATCATTGCACATGTAAGGATAGTGCAGATACTGTTAGTCTTCTTTCTTGGTTCTGATCCTGATGATAAACATTATGCAGCTTACGAAAAACTTTAATATGTAATATCTTTTGTGGCTGTAGAGCAACTCTGAACTTGTTAGTGATTTTAATGAACTACCTGTTCTTGCTGATTAGTTCATTTTATTTCGACAAAGGTGCACTTGCTAGGATATTCTGTTGAAAGGTCTCTTTTCCTTGTATACGAATATGTGGAGAATGGAAACTTAAGCCAACATCTTCGAGGTTCAGGTGTGCTGAGTTCATATGCATTAAGGCGACTGCTATTTGGTGTCATCACACACTGTTTATTATGTTGCAATTTTTCTCAGATATGGATCCCTTGCCATGGTCAACAAGGGTGAAAATTGCTCTCGACTCAGCTAGAGGTCTCGAATATATTCATGAACACACAATCCCTGTCTGTATCCATCGAGACATAAAACCATCAAATATTTTGATAGACAAATACTTTCGTGGGAAGGTCGACTCACATTCTAACTGTCATTGTGCATACAATTTTTTTTGTAGTCTTTTAGCACATCTAACCAATTGTTTTGTAGGTTTCCGACTTTGGTCTAACAAAACTAACCGAAGCTGGGAGTGGTTCAGTGCAAGCAGGTGGACTTGAAGGCACATTTGGTTACATGCCGCCTGAGTAAGACCCTTACACCGATGCATTTTCATAGGCGTTTGTTGACATCAATTAGTTTATCCAGGGAACTATAATTTCACAAATTATAATCTTCACTAGTCCTCAACCCTGTCCGTAGAAAGCAAATTCATCTTGGCTTCATTGTTTCTTTCATCTATATATCTCGAAAAATAGCAGTTTCCAACCTATGCCATAGTAGGAACTTGGAATTTGATCATATATAGTTTTCTAACTTTCAAGAACTAGATAAATGTGGTTACTATGTATCTTTGCTCTTCATCGTCACTTCTTTGATTCAACAAGATTGGATCGACTCTTATTCCTTAATTTTCATTCCTTAATTCTGCTGGCAGATATGCTCGGGGCCATGAGGTTTCTCCTAAAGTAGATGTGTATGCTTTCGGTGTTGTTCTTTATGAGTTGATCTCAGCCAAGGAAGCCATTGTTAAAAATGCTACTTCTGCTGCAGCTCCTACATCCCTTGTTGCTCTGGTACATCGTTCTCAACTTTCTTCGCATCGACCTATACTACAATTTTTGGTTTGGTTTGATGAGTATCTGTTTTGTAGTTTGAAGAAGCTCTTGGTAAGTGTAATCCAACGGAGGGCTTGATCAAATTGGTTGACCCTCGACTTGGTGACAATTACCCCCTCGACTCGGTCCAAAAGGTTCTTGCAACATTTTATCTAACTTATTCTCCTATGTTCATAATGCATTGCCGAATAGTTAGTTGTCTATTTACAGATGGCTGAGCTTGCTCGAGCTTGTACTCGTGAAAATCCCAAACAACGGCTAACTATGCGATCCGTTGTGGTCGCGTTGATGGCTCTCAAGTCTCCTCCTGTCTCTTGAAAAATGTAATTTGCTCGTCTCAATATTCACTATTTGATCCGTGACCTCACGAGTTCATCCCACGTCACTTGGTAAAAAACACCTATTATTATTTGTTGATAGTTTAGTGATCGTAAGCCTTTTGGTCTGTGCAATATTAATGTTGGTTACAATGAAAATAAATAATTTCAACGAATGGTAAGGAAATTAACAAATGATTGATTGAGTAAACAAAATTTCATTTGATAGTGATACGAAATGAAATGAAGAATGGCAAAGGGCAGAAATGGCATCACATTTGACAGACTGACAGACAGTCAACAGACGTTACATAAAAGTTGGAATAGGAATAGGAATAGTAAAGAAAGAAGGCGAGGTGCAAATGCAATATGGAAGAAAATTTCAAATTAATTGGTCAAATATGTATCAATAATTCATACACTCGATATTTGTTATATTTAACTAAAAAATAAAAATAAATAAATAACACACAACATAACAGACTGACAGAAGAAGACAGCAAAAGGAGAACAGAATTCTGCGTACAATACCCCAAGTCAACGGCGCTGAATATTCCCAAAAGATCAAACTACAAAATTAATTGCGAAGAAAACCATCTCTATGCTTGCAATCCATCCATGAAGCTCTCGATCCTTCTATTAATCGGAGTATTCCTCCTGGAGCTTCTCTCCGCCGCCGACGGCCAGTGCTCCCGCCGCTGCACCGCCCTCGGTTCCTACTACGTGTGGCGGGGATCGAATCTCTCTTTCGTTTCGCAGATGATGCAGGTCGAAATCGCCACAATCCTCAGCTACAACCCTCAAATCCCTAATCAGGACAGCGTGCTCGCCGACACGAGGGTGAACGTGCCCTTCTCCTGCGGTTGCCTGCCGAGCCGGCAGTATCTCGGCCACCTATTCAACTTCTCGACCAGTTCCGGCGACACCTATGACCTAATCGCGCGGACCTACTATTCCAATTTGACCACTATCGACAGCTTGCAGGCGTTCAACACTTATCCGGCCTGGAACATTCCCGACACCGGCGTCAACATCAATGTCCCCGTGAATTGCACGTGCGGCGACCAGAATGTGTCGCCGGAGTACGGATTGTTCGTCACTTATCCGTTGAGGTCCGGAGAGTCGTTGGAATCGGTGACGGCGAGTAATTTTTTGAGTTTGGATTTGGTGAGGAGGTATAATTCGGGCAACAACGTTTCTGACAGTGGTGTGATTTTTATTCCGGGGAGAGGTAATTGATTCTGTTCGTCTTTCTTGATTTCCTCGAGCTTTTTTGCTGGTTTATGGTAGTTTGTAAGAATGTTGTTTGATCTTGTCCCTGGAATTCTGCTGAATTGAATAAACTGGTAAATCTCCATTGATTAGTTTGATCTACAACATAGGCTTGGATGTTATATCTGATGTTTGTATCCTATGTTTTCGACAATGTTGGTGCTTTTTGGGGTTAATTTAAGCTGTATTGATGAAGATTTTCCTATTTTTATGCAGACCAGAATGGAAATTATCCGCCTTTGATCCCCAGGTACACTATTATAACAGTGTTATGGATATTTGTATTGATTGCGGCACCCTTTTAAGTGTCGTGTAACGTTGTGTAATGATCTAACCGATGTTATTTATCTTCCTTTTCAGCAGCCGATCTGGTGTGGCCTTCTTCCTTGGGTTCTACTGTTTTTTTTTGATCCATTTTAAATTATGTGTCAAATAATATTCGTGGACATTGTTCATTTTTCTGCTTTCGATGTGCTTGTATTGATTGATATTCAGGGCTATCGACTGGAGCCATAGCTGGAGTGTCTGTTGCAGCAGTCGTTGCAGTGGCTTTATTTGCTGGCTGTTTATATGTGGTTTTGAGAAGAAGGAAGAACGCCAAAAAGGTTCAATTTCTGTCGTCATCATCGTCCTATGAAGATCATTCTCTACAAGCTGGTAATGGCAATTCTTTTTTTGTTGCAATCATTTGAGTTAATTGGGATGATTAACTATAGCTAGTTCAATACAATTCTCTATTTGCTTCGATGGTTTCGCCGTTATATAATTCCCCTTGCTTTTATCTCGACTGTTGTATGGAATCACGAATCTCTCGTAACAGATTCTGCTGGTACTCGGTCCTCTCCTCTTGTGGGAATTACTGTCGAAAAATCCGTTGAGTTTCCATACGATGAGCTTGCAAAAGCAACTGATAATTTCAGTATTGCAAATAAGATTGGGGAAGGTGGATTTGGTGCAGTCTACTATGCTGAGCTGCGCGGCGAGGTATGTAAATAGTCATTGATATATTCGGCATTAAAAAAATTATGAAACGATCGGATCAGCAATCATTTTGCTTTGTGGGATACCTATTTAGATTTATCGCGTGTTTGTGCAGAAAGCAGCAATCAAGAAAATGGATATGCAAGCTGATAGAGAGTTCCTTGCCGAGCTTCGGGTTTTGACACGTGTTCACCATCTCAATCTGGTATTGGATTTATCTCGAATCTCCGTTCTCTGATTTACGTGATTGCTTACGTCGCTATTCTGAACTTGTTATTTATTTTTGCGTAGGTGCGCTTGATAGGATACTGCGTCGAGGGCTCTTTGTTCCTCGTATATGAATACATCGAGAATGGAAACTTAAGTCAACATCTCCGAAGTTCAGGTATGCTGAAATTCGACAGGACAACAATTTGGCATTCACAGAAAACTAGTAACTACATTGTGTGCTTTTCCAGGCAGGGAACCGTTGCCATGGTCGACTAGGGTGCAAATTGCTCTTGATTCGGCAAGAGGCCTTGAATATATTCACGAACACACCGTCCCTGTGTACATCCATCGCGATATCAAACCGGCAAATATTCTGATAGACACAAACTTCCATGCAAAGGTTGTTCCCCACCGAATCTCTTGTTGTCGCGCATAAATGTACATGTTTGTAAGACATATCTTAATTCGTTTTGCAGGTTGCAGATTTTGGACTAACGAAACTGACTGAAGTGGGAAGTAATTCGCTCCCAACAGGTCGACTTGTTGGTACTTTCGGTTACATGCCTCCCGAGTAAGTTGTTACATCAACACATCTTTGCTAATGTAAGAAAGGTCTGGAAGTTTCACTTATTTTCATCTCCACGAATCTCCGCAGGTATGCGCAATATGGCGACGTTTCTCCTAAAGTAGACGTGTACGCATTCGGGGTTGTTCTTTATGAGTTGATTTCAGCCAAAGAAGCTATAGTTAAGGATGCCTCTTCTGCTACAGACTCAAGAGGCCTTGTCGCTTTGGTGAGTTGTTCTTCACTCGTTTTTTTATTTACGGTTCTATATTTACACTCGTCATTTATCCCACCGGATTATCTGCTTTTCTTGCTAGTTTGAAGAAGTTCTCTCTAAGCCTGAACCAAATGAGGACCTCCGAAAACTGGTTGATTCTAGACTCGGCGACAATTACCCCCTCGACTCGGTCCAAAAGGTTCGATGTCGTTATAACTTTATCATTTCGTCGAAAAGTCTTGCATTGTAACTGTGAATCGAATGCTTGCAGATGGCGCAACTTGCGAGAGCGTGCACTCACGAAGCTCCGCAGCTAAGACCGAGCATGCGATCCATCGTGGTGGCGCTGATGACTCTGTCGTCTGCGACCGAAGACTGGGACGTCGGAAACTTCTATGGAAATCACAGCCTTGTAAATCTGGTGTCCGGGAGGTAGCCCAGAAGCTCACGCGTGACTCCCACGTTATTCATGCTGCATATTTCTTCCAGCTTCTGCAAAACCGGCAATGGCGATGTGCAGATGTGGGCTGGTGTTGTTGTGTATATATTTTGTGCAAATGCTTTTGTGTGTTTGTAGTTTTGATCGATATTTTAGTTTTGTTGTATTTGTATTGTGTGTTTTGCAGAAAAATACAGACGAAGCAGTATAGTGTGTTTGTATTATTTTTAGTGTAGGATTAAGACGACGAGCTGAAACTTTACCGATTATTTTCGTAATATTGTGAAAATACGAAAATACCCCTCTCATGGACTTTTATGGTTTCATTCATTTATTCACTGCAGTATCAATTCAATTAGGCGTAGACGCCCTTCGTCTTCCACTGCCGTCGGACGCTTGTCTTCCTCGAGCTTGTCGATGGAGGCGTAAGCGCAATTGATGCGATGAATCGAGATTTTTGAACGGAGGAAATGTGCGTATTTCGGAGAAGTGATGTATGGATAGATAGCTTTTCCCGGAGTATTTTTGCTTGCTTTATGGAGATTTCGATGGGACTATGATCTGTTGCATCGAAGGTGCAATATCGGTAGCTTGTTAACAATATTCTGAGTACCCTATGCTGCTGGATTAGTTAATTACTTTGAAATGCTTTCGTGGTGGGAGTCCTTGCGTTGTGTTGCCCCTCGACGCCTCCGGAGATATGGTACGTGTGACTGCTGTATGAAACTTCCTTATTCGATTATTTCCTTCCGGTTGATTGAGATTTTGCAATTTTTGTTATTATTCTAAAATGTTCGAAACTCAATTTAAGTGTTGTTTCCAGTACTAGTTCGCAGATTGTATACAAATTACGTTTTATTATTATTATTTTTTTCGGGCACGAGGTTTATATAATGGATTGCTATTGAATGTTGTATGGGAATTTGTAAAGTCTTTGTTTACCTAGTATGTTTGTCATTTGGAGCAAATGTGAATCTAATTAAGTAGTTTGATAAATGTTGTTCAGTTTTGGTGAGCCGCCTCAAACTAGCTTTTAATAATCGATCATGAAGGTTTGATTTGTTTTTCAGCCATAGATCTAAAGCACTCTTCTTTACACTTCTAGATTGAAAGCTCGTTAGAATCAGAAGTTGAAATCTAAAATTATTCTCCAACGATTTTCTTTTAGCCTCAGCAGAGAAATGCTTTTTATGATAGTTTGCAATCAGTCCCTTTGGGAACTGATCATTTTCTTGAGTTGTTCAGATTTTAATTTTATTTTAACTATGATTATACCGTAGATGATGTAATAATACTGTGGATATCATTAAGTGTTACTTTGACTAGAATGACAGGCATTGTTATTTTACCAGGAAATATTTTGAGTAATTATTTGAATGGCATGAGACTCAATGGAAAGGTAACATCAAAGTTGTCGAAAGAGGAAACTGAGAGTGAGTCATTGCGTAGACTTGAAGAAGTTGAGAAGATCATAGGGTACAGTTTCAATAACCGTAGCTTACTGCATCAGGCCTTTACACATCCATCATATCATAGGGATTGTGTATCGTATGAACGGCTTGAGTATGTAGGTGACTCGGTGCTTAATCTTTTAATCGCAAAAGAACAGTTCTTTATGTACCCAGATCTTCCACCAGGGTCACTGGCTCCACTTCGTGCTGCCAATGTGGACACAGAAAAGCTTGCACGTGCGGCTATAAAGCATAACTTCCACAAATATATTCGCTATGGCAATTCAATCATTAGGAGAAAGGTATGTACTTCAAGTTTGTATCTTTAAATGATAGGTAAACCATTTTGTGGTCCTTCACACGATAAATGTGTTACAAGTAGTTCATTTTGCACTTTTGCAGTTGTTTTTATTATTATTATTATTTTTTCTGTAACTAATATTAGTTATCTGTGTAATTTTATGCATGACCAATTTATGTAACATACATCACTCCAAATGGTATTAGTTGGCCAAAGAAAAAAGTTGGACAAATGCTAATTGTTCCACCGTGCTGGACAATTGCTATGTGCGGAATGATTGTGCTAATTTTTGGTGTTTAGGGATTAAAGTGTAGCAAGCAATTCATAGAGGACCTCAGAAGTGATTTGTCCTAAACTTATTGAATGATCCAGCAATACTTTCAGTTAATCAACTAGTTCATTGCATGCTGCCTACAGTAGTCATCTTTATAAAGTCAGTTCTATATAATTCTGCGGTAGAAACATGTTGTATGCTGCTACTTATTCTGTTAGTATAGGAAAAGCTGTATATCTTATCTGGATATATAATTAATAGTTGGCTTATTAGTTTCTTTGTGGTTCTTTACTTGTAGCTTGTGACATATCAAGGTATTGCAGTTTAAGGCTACATTATTAAAGACCTCATGGCTGTGTAATGAAGCTTGAGTGGTGAAATGAGAGATTTTTTTGTGCAAAACCCTCATGACATTTTTAGCAACTGAATTGATGGCTATAGGGATCTTAATATTCTTAATTGTAAGATGCTGTTCCAAACGGAACTTCACTCAAAACAAAGTACTTGTTGAGATATTTTAGATATTTAATTTTAAATTTAGTAGATTTAAATTTAGATTTGATCTTATTCATAGCTTAGATTGTTTTGAGTTGTTTAGGTTGTTTAATTTGAATCTATCGAGTCTATTTTCTGGTATCTATATATATGGGTCATTATTTTTATGATCAATACACTGCAATTTTTAAGTTTCCGAAAATATTCTCACAGTCCTAATGGTAGCACTGAAGGTCCATTTTGGCCTAATCTTGTTCTCAGTTTTCTCTATAGGCGATGTGCTTTCTTTCTTTGTGCTTAATGGTAGTTTCCAGGTGAGTGTTCCTATTGAGTTAACCATCTTTGAACTTTCTCAGATTCAGGCGTTTATTCTTGCTGTACCTAAATACCCTCTACATTCGCATGGTCTGATTAATGTTCCAAAGGTGCTTGCTGATGTTGTTGAATCAACACTCGGAGCTGTTTTCATCGACAGCAATTGCTCAATGGATACAACCTGGGAGGTGATTTCTCTATATAGTCTTCATGTCTTCTTCACATTTCCCTCTGTAATTTGGCTGACAGGAGATGAGAGATATCTTTTCTCTTGTCAGTAAAAATGTGTTGTGTGCAAACATTTCTTACTGTAAAACCTTTGATTTCCTAACATGCATGGACGAAAGACATTTTCTAGGATATACTATTATTCCATGAAATTAAGTATTCGACATCTAATAGTCCTTAGGGGTTGGTGTTTTGCTCGTGTGTCGATCTGCACTTTGATTGGAGTGCCTACTTGTATGATATCTTATAAAACACAGCATTGCCTTTGGTTTTTCGCAGGTAGCGAGTGATCTCTTAAAACCCATAATTACTCCGGAAGTGCTGCAAATGAATCCTGTGAGGAAGCTGTTTGAGATATGCCAGAAATATAAGCTCAAAGTTAAGTTGGTGGATGAATGGTCATCACAAGGTACGTACAAAGTATACGTGAATAATAAGCTAAGGGGTAAAGGTGTATGCTGGGAGAAGAAGGAAGTTGCTTTGAATAGGGCAGCAAATGATGCGTATAAACAAGTTGCAAGTAGGTCGAATAAATATAAAACTCAACATCTTGAATGAAGGTCACTAATATTATTGTTAATACCCATTTAAGTTTTCTATCTGATCTGATGGACACTTACTCAAATTACTTTTCTTATCTAAGCTATTTCAAGAGTCCAACTTTGTGTGTTCTTTTAGGTATTGGAATTTGAATATACCATTGTTTAAGATGGTGATGATATATGCATATGGGCAATTGGGTATTCTAAACAAACAAGCAAACATTCTTTACTGACAATAAATACATTGATACATAAGGGCACCAAATTCACAAAGGGCACTACTGTGCCAGCCATAACATTGAGAATTGGTTTATGATGAAGAAAACAAATGAAGCAGAATGAGGATATGGATATTAAGTTAGCTCTTGGGATGAACAGCAACTTGGTGTATGTCCATGTCCTTCAGCATCACAGAACGTCCACACGAATCACACGGCGCAGTTCTCGACCCGCAAATGCTCTCGTGTTCCGATAATCCTCTGATACGGTCTCGAGCGTCTGCAGCAGGAGTCCCGGCTTCAACCATGTCCCCACAGAATCGGCATGTAATCAGCCTCAACCGGCACTCCGAGGACTGGTGCTGAACCTGGATGATCAATCAAGTTAAAAAGGCGACTACTTCGAATTCCAATTCTTCGACATGATGCCATGATCTTTCCTAGAGATCAACTAGCAAATATCGACACATGACTAATGCTTACCATTCGTTCCTTCTCAAAGACGACGCCACAAGGGCACTGAAGAGGCTCATGGAACACTTTCATGTGCTTCTGAATCTCCCCTCGTTGGAAAGCTTTACCGCACTTTTCACAGTGAACATGGTTTTTGGCTTCTTCTACCCTCAGAACGACTCCACAGCCGGCGTGCTGGCAGGCAGCATTATGCCTACTACAGTAGGCTTCATGAAGAGAAATGGTTCTCGAAGGTATGTACCTTTTGCAGTTTCGACACTCTACAGTGTCGAACTCAGGATTTGACGAGGAAGACGCAGCGTGCTGGCCTAACTTCTGTGCTGTACCATCTTGAACAATTACTGATACCTGGTACCTAGACGACCCTTTATATCCGTACACTGCAATGCTGTAAGTCCCCGGTCCTAAGTTCTTATCCTCGGCACCAATTACCAATTTCTTCAAACCCATGTCATGGGAAGACCACCCATGCTGGTTTTGTGTGGGGAACAAAAGAGGATGCCGGGAAACATACAAGTCAATATCCCCATCTTGCGTCTGGGACTCTAGTTGAATCACAATTTTCGCATCTTGGGACGACACCCTATTCCAAGTATCATTGTCGATGGAAAACTTATAGTACGAGTAGTTTCCTTCATCAGCCATTCCTGACTCAGTCTTTTCGAAGGCGAGAGGCTTCAGCACATGCTGGTTTGCACTTTGTTCGGTCTCGGGTCCCATGACATCAACCTCAATGTCAGTTTCTAGAACCGATACGCTAGAAGAAGGCTTCAACTCAAGAACATGCAGATGATATGTTAGGATGCCGTGATTGACGGTGAGCGTATCTCCTTGCGAAAGAGTTGCATGTTGGCGAAGAGTAGTCTCCAGAACTGCCCTGTGGTTGGGAATATCGTTAAAGCCGGATTCAATAGGTTGGAGTTTAGCATAAGTTCCTTTGGGAAGCCAAACATAGGATACTTCCACCATAGCAGTGTTTGATGTTTCAGAAGGGAGTAAGTTACGCCAACAGTGCTGAGGGAGTGCTACGAAACCTTCATCTGCAGTGAACTCCATGACGCCGGCATGAGTTTTCCGGGGTTCTTGAATTTCAGCACTCTCCGCACCTGAAGGAGCCTCACGGTGAATCAAGGATAGAGAGAAATGCAATGGCCCTTTGTCGAAAGCGCCTTGCTCGGACAACTCATTGAAACAAGAAGGCGGCAATTTAATCTTGTCTCCGCTGCTCTGATATGGAACAGCTTCTAGAATGCGAGAAAAGCTTACTCCCCTACCAGCAAGCAAATTTACTTCTGCTACCTCATTCGCCTGATCAACAACAAACCAAAATCTAGTGACATCAAATATCGAGCATTATCAAACCCTTGAGTTTGACTGCGCAATTTTGAGAGCATCGAACTTAAAAGTAAAAACAATAGGTAAAACATATCAAACCCCTTATCACAAAATCATCACAAATTATATCAACAAGCTACATCATAATGTGCATTCTGACACATTATGCCCTGCTTTTGATTGTACAAGGATACAAGCTTAAAACCTATCTTCAAACATTACATTTCACATTCAATTGTCGAAAGTTTTAAGCTTAAAAACTACCACCATAATAATAGTTCAAGCAAGGAGCAATGTTCAAAAGCAACATATCGTTTATTCTTTCTGTAGATGATGCAGTCATCAGCTTCCAAAGAATTATGGCTATACTTATTAGAAGCGTACGATAATGTATATGAACAGCCAACTTAAGGTTTTCTTTTTGTCATCCTTAAGAATATTAATTGATGCAGGATTCCAAAATCCTCAATTTCTACACAATCTTGTAACCTAATTGAACCTAATTGATATCGAACAAATAGATTGAAAGTAATTTCACCAAACCAAACCAAATCTAACCACAGATTTTCTAAAAGAAAACTAAAAGACAATGAGAACACAATCAACTTCAAAACACAGGAAAAAAAAAAAAAAAAAAAGATCGAACCTTGGCTTCCGCCGCGGCGGTTTGGAGGCGGCGCTCCCTCTGAGCCGCTTCTACAGCTTCCCGGAGACGGATGGCTTCTTGCTTAAATTTCCTCTCTCTTTCCAACTTCAATCGCGCCATCTCTTTCCTCTCTCTCTGGTCCTTCTCCAGCTTCTCCCTCGCCCTCCTCAGCTCGAAATCCATCTCCAAAATCGAAGCACTCCTCTCTTCTGTCAACAATTGATCGGTTTCAATTGGGGATTTTACTGAGAATCTCCGATCTTTTATACGATGCGACTCCAATTTCAAGATTTCTTGGACAGAAAGCTTTTCTTCTGCGATGTATTTATAGTCTATTTGGAATTCGCCACCGAATTTGAACAGGATTGAAGTTCGAGAAGCTCCTGGGCCTTTCCAATAAATTGGGCTACTACTCTAAGGCCCAACTAACCTACTTTTGGGCCTAACCAACAAATAAGCCCATATACTTTTTGTAGTTTCTTATGCATATTTATTTAACTATAAAATGATTTTAAATGATTACTTCACTTTAATGGAAATTACTTGTAATAATATATATATATATATGTAATATTCCAAATTTGCATAATTATTAAGGGAGAATAAGATAAACCTTTTATATTAAGTTGATATAATTTAATTCCATAATATATATATATATATATATATATATAGTGTTGAAGTTTGTTTTTACCATGATTTTGATTAGTTGAACATAAATCAAGTAGCAATCGACTTTAATTAAATTTTGAAAATAAAAATGGTCTTGATATGAGACAAAACCTATGTTGAAGTCTTCACGGCATTAGAAAAACTTGTTAATTGATAATCAATTATTTATTCGTAGAAAAATGATGCACATACATATCAAATTAAAGCTTCTTCTAGAATGATAGTTTTAAAGTCAATGATGGACTAATTGTTCTTATTAACTTTATATGATTACTAAGAATTAATTACTCTATTTGTCTTCATATCTCTTCCATTATTAAACGCTTCTTCTTCCATGATAATTTGTGACCAAATTGTGTCTACTTTCTTTATATTTAATATAAACATGTATGTTGAACAAAATAATAATAAGAAGAAGAAGAAATAGAAGCCTTAGCTTATCATTAAATGGACATTCTTTCTTCACATTTTGGTATTATGCTTTGTAATTGATAGGCTTTGCTAGCAAGTGTATGATGTAATAGAGTTCCAATATTTATTTATTTATTTCAATGTGGGATATATTCAACAAATTTGATGATATATATATTTAGTTCAAAGAGTTGATGATACGATGATACAATCACGATGGAGTTCTAACAAGGGTTTGGGTTTTGATATCAATGTTTGTAGTGATCATTGAGTAACACTATTTAGGTAACCACAATACTAAATCGCATGAATTACTACTGATTGATTTCGTGGAATTTCACATTAATACTTGATGATATCATTCTTAATTTCCATATACAATAGTTTTGTTATTATTTAGTTTTTTTGGTTTTATTATATTGGTCATTTATGTATTATATCAAATACAATATATATACTTAGATCATTTGCTGAATTAATTTCAGATTAGTGGTATAAGATATACTAAACCACACCACACATAATAAGACATTAATACAATACAACTGTAAATACGTGATACAATATATTATTTATTTCACCATCATTGCAAAGATGTTCTAACTTCTAAGACCCACCCTGATTTATATATTTACTCAAATAAAAACAACCCCTTATAATAATTTCTTAATATATATATATATATATATATGCATTATATATAGAGTTTAGTTAGGTGATTTATGGAGTGAGTAAAATATATCCCAAACCAGAAGATGTTACAAGCTAAGTGTAGACATTGGAATTAATACCAACGTAGATATGATTTTTGGAGACAAATTTAGGGTTTGACTAATTGGACAAACACGGATTAATTCTACCAAACCTTATCCTCTTGCAATCAATTTTTGGTCAATTTCTGGGCAGATAGAAGAGTCTGCAAGACTTCTTGCAACCCCATTCATGTCTTGTGTTTCATCAGATTTAAATTCTCCACACACACACACACACACACACATATATATATATATATAGTGAATTTGGAGACTCTTTCGTGTGCATATTTCCATGGAATTAATTACTGTGGACGAAAGAAAACCCCTCCATGAATTGGATTTCTTTGCCAACGATAAGCAGGAGACTCAGCCATCCGATCCATCGAAAACTTCGAATTTTGATGCCTATGTCAACGTAAGTATTCCCAAACACACACCACATATGTATGTATTGTATTCCTTTTTTTTTTTTTCCCAAAAAAAAACTTGTGTTGATAGTTTTAGTTTTTGTTCAAACGACGAAGACTGGTTTGAATCTTGGAACTCCGGCGAACACAGTGAAAGATCATCACTCCATCTCCACAAACAAAAGAGAACATGTTGAGGTATGTGTGAGAAAATAAATTAATGGTGTTGATGATGGATAGTTAAGGAAGTGTGTGTCTTAGTAGTGACAGTGATGTAATGTGTTAATCAGTTGCAAATACTAAAGACTGAGCTGAAAAGAATTAATTCGGAGAACGAGCAATTGAGGGTGATGTTGAATCAGACAAGTAGCAACTGCAACACCCTTCGGATGCATATTCAGGCTCGAATCGAGCAACAGCAGCAACATACAAGCAATCCTACTCGAGACCAAGACCGGCCATATTGTAAGGATGAGGACATCATACAAAGTTGTGCAAACAAGGCTCCTAGGATGTCTTGTAATGAAAACATTTCTGGCTGTACTACTCAGGGAACCATCCGGAAGGCTCGTGTGTCGGTTAGGGCACGGTGTGAGGGTTCAATGGTATGTTTAGAGGCCACTCGCCGAAAGTAGGGTTTAGCCAATATCGGGTTTTACTATTAACTTTAGACTTTGTTTACATAGATAGTTTTTTTAGAAATTTTTTGCATTATTTATTAACAATTAGTAACCTTTTCAAAATATATTACTACATCAAATAGTTATTCTTTTCCTTAATAGAATATTATATCAAATACTTAACTTTTTACTATTTTCAATTTTTTTAAAAGTTCTTATCAGTGCAACATTGTTCTTGTTACTTTGGTTGTTGGTAGATCATGGATGGATGCCAATGGCGCAAATACGGGCAGAAAGTGTCGAAGGGAAACCCGTGCTCTCGCGCATACTATCGCTGCACAATGGCCGTCGGTTGCCCCGTAAGAAAACAAGTATGTATGCTATATTGATAGCTCTTAAGCATTATGGAAAGGATTCGGAAGAATGGATTTGAAATATTTCATAATTTGTTTGAAGTTCATTTTTAATTGTTCAAGACTGAGTTAGGGTTTTGGGAATATGTTATTTGAAAGACTTGTTAATCTAGATTTGAAATCCATCCATCCAAACGAGCCCTTGTAAATTCTAGTAGGAGAGTTCAATAACTACATGTTCAAGAATTGAGTTATTAAATACATTTTGTTCTTTAAATATCGTATTAAAAATTTATTATTTATACAAAATATTATATTCGGACATCATGTGCCGAAAGTATTAATACTCGCAACTTTTTGTAGGTACAAAGAAGTGCGGAGGACAAAAGCATCCTCATAACAACATACGAAGGCGATCATAACCACCCGTTATCTCCCCCGGCCATGGCCATGTCTAAAATGACATCGTCGGCTGCAAAAATGATTCTATCGGGCTCAATCCAGAGCATGGATGGACTAACCAATGCTAATTCATTGGCATTGGCGCTTTTTCCCGACTACTGCAACATGGTCACCATTTCAGCATCCGCGCCTTCCCCTACAATCTTACTCGACCTAACTAAATACCAAAACCCCGTGCAACTTTCATCGCCTTCTTACCTGTCTCCTACTACCTTTTCGAATGCTCCACCACCCGGAGGAAACTTTCTTACGACAATGGGTCGCCCACAAATTTTGGGCCAAGAATTGTCGGGTACATTATTTAATTCTTCACCGGGGCTACAAATGTCGAGTCAAGAAATGAATCAAGCCACCACCACGTCGCAAACAATGTTGAATGGTTCTATACATGCCTTGTGTAGCGACTTGAGCTCTCTGCATCGGTGACTTCTCTATTAGGGGATCATATGTGAATAGTGATAAAAATAATCTCCCGGCCACGCAGGCAACACTAGAATGAACGGAGAAGAAAGTGTGGTGACAACTTGTAATAGAAAAGTCGGAAAAATCAATAAGTTTGATTGCTTGAGATTAGAGTATCGACTCAAGTGAAATCCTCGACCATGTCGAATTTGTCTTGAAGAACGTGGGAGGAGAAATACATCAAGGATTATTCGACTTTGAATGTTGAATTAAATCTCATGTTAAAAAGTTCCATTTTTTTATTATACATACATGTTTGAGCTTAATTCTTTGTATAGTTCTTTCATTGCACGAATTGAGATAGCTGAACAAAGAGAATTTGTCAATCCAAGATGAAATGTAATTTTATAACTAAATATTATTTATAGGTTAGGTTCAAAAATCTTAAAGCTCAAAAGAAGTAAACATAAAATAAGAGGATTTGCAATTTTTTTTTTTAAAAAAAAAAGCCCCGAAAAATAAAAAACATCATTTTAAGATCCTAAACAACTTCCAAATTGCCAAAATTTGTGAGACAATTGCTTCATTTGAACAATATTATTATTGACACACGCACTTAAAAAGTTACTTTCAAACATAGAAAGAAGTCTACAAATGAACAGAAGTTAATTTTATAATCCAGAGGGAAAAAATTAAATAACATTCTTGGTCTATTATTTGAATAATTAAGACAATTCTCAGCATAATTAAGACAAATCTGAAAGTGAAAACAAGATTAACTTGTAAAAAATAAATGGTCTAGTATTTGAATAACTGAACTAAAACTGCAAATTATATTGTCATTACAAGATCTTAATAGAGATGTATTAAATTATAAGATAAATACGAGAAAATATATGTATATATATATATATGTGTATATTTCCAAAAAACTGAAGAATTAATTGATTGAAACTAATTAAACTGGGTGGTTGAACCGTTCCTTGGAATTTTAATGTCCATTTTGTAGTCAATAAAGGAACCAATGGAATAATATGATCTAGAAGATAGTAGTCATGCATGTGGAAATATATGATGAAAAACTTTTGTCTGGATTGTTCTAAGATTGTTATTAAATTAATTTTTTTTCAGTAAAATATAAAATCAAACAATTATTTTTTTTATTTTTTATATTATACTAAAATTAATTTTCAGTTTAAAATTATATTACATTAACAACTATTTATATGAAACAATTATTTAAATTCTCAATTTTACTATTCAAAACTACATCCGCAAACAAACACACTCACATTTTATGTTTTTTTTTTTTTTTTTTATGAAATAGTTTTTAAATATGATATTTTGTATAGAAAATTAATATATTTTTATGAAAATTAAGATGTTACACAATGAATTGAATATATTGAAAAAAAAAAATGAAGGTAATTTTGAGAAAATCATTTCATGATACTTGATATTTGAATTTTTTTCTACACTTTCCCTATTGTTGATTTATGTAGGAGGGCTAAGAGCATGTACAAGTAAAAATTTATCTGTCAGTATACTTTGTGTAAAAATTCATCCGTCAGTACACTTTGAACTGATGTATCAAGGTTGGCTGAAAATTTCACACAAAAGTCTCCCAGTAATTCTGCACATAGGTGTCTCGCAACATAAATATTTTTCTTCTCAGATAGCTTCCCCACGCCTTCTACTACACCAGATTGTGTTCAAGTTGATGCTAAATATAGTATCTAGAAATGAATCACTGTGGCGATTAATTTTTTTAGCTGCGAGTAAAAATGGCTGAGTAAATGGAAAATCCCTTCTATTCATGGTCCGTTGTACATGCTCTAAGAGGTTGAGTTAGCTTGAGTTCGGACACATCGGTCAAAAATAAATATTAGCTATCCATGTCGTTTATTTATGTGTCGTATTAAGTTCGAACCTAATCATAAAGTCTAAATCCAGTATAAAAAATGTCTTGTATATAAGGTTTCGGTTTTATTGATAAGTATTGTTCCACATAGAAAAATATTGGAACTTTTCCTTGATTTATAAGGGTGAAAGATATAAGATAGAGCCTCGCATCTGTGTGTGTTGATATGTGAACTTGTCTTATATAATATTCTATAGTAAATCATTCGAATGAAGTTATTGATTTGATTTGTATCCTGAAAATACTAAACTAAATCAGACATACAATAATATAACCACCAAGCTAATTAGAGACTGAAGAATATAACAATACAAGGTTAATGCAGGATAATTTTTTCATTCACTTAGATCTACTCATTGTGAGTACATCATATTTATTATAGTACTAGTTTTTCTTACATGTATTACTATATTAATTCAGTAATAGCCATGCCATTTTAGGAGTTGGAAAATTGCAAGTGTCAATATATCTACCATGCATGTTTAATATTCTTCAATAGATTCATCCACCTTATAATTAGGTTTTCACTTTCAGAGTGAGAGGACAGATTATTTTACGAGTAATGAGCAAATTACAGCTATATCTTGTATTCTTTTTATTTTCTATTCGAATAATTTTTCCCATGAAGATGAAAATGCAAAATGGATCAAACCCAAAATTTTGTATTCTTTGTAAATATGAGAAATAATGTGGACTAAAGCATTGAGAAAATATGCAACGAAGGTTATTATTGGAGAGAAATTTATATAGTCATGATTATATTGATAGTAGTCATGAGCATTATATGTGTGTGTTTATTGGTAGGCTATGAATGGCTTCAAACCACAAAATATTTCCAATTGATTGTCGGGGGTTGGATATATGTATATATATATATATATATATATATCATTAGTTAAAAAGTGATCATCAATTATTGGGCTCATTGATTAATTGATTGTGCTAACTAGCTAATTTAACATAAGAACCTCTATATAAGGAGTGGGCTTGAACGAATATTTTCAGGGGCAGTGAATTTATTAAAGTGAGAAGAATTAAGACGAGAGAGACATTTAGGAGTCACACTATGTCTGTCTTCGAAATCTTTGAGTGTCTTAGTTGTTCTATTGTTTGGTGTGATGTTTTGTATTGGCGGGAATACTGCTGAGGCTCAAGGGATATCTATTTCCCCGTTCCCGAACCCTCCCGAGTTTTCTTTTTGCAGGCCATCCAATAATGGTTGTCTTGGCAGACGCGCACGTGGAGGAGCGGGGAATGGCGAGAATTATGAAAAAGCCGGCAAAGAAGGTGTCCATAGCGTCGAGGGAAAACATTGACGATGAATCTTTTCATCTCGGCGCCATAAGAATGAACGAATGCAAGCAAAATGGTTGTTATGTGTTTATATGTTCACCAACAAGAATGTGATCGATGAAATGCTTATTTTGATTAATGCATCATAGTAAAGTGATATATATATATATATATATACATATTTTGTGTTTATATAGTTTGTCGCTTGTAAGAGTGGAGTGATGTTATGCACGTTGTAATAAAGATGGTCGATTTCACATCGATCTCATACTGGATATGATAAATGAATCCTCAGTATAATTACATTGCTTTCTCAAATGTTTATCTTGTTCGATTCACCCTATCCATTTCTTTTTCCACTGAAGTATTCCATTAATTGCTGTGCCATGAATCGACCATTTACACCAAACATCAGTACATTTTTTTAAAAGAAATTACATGAAACACTTATCTTCTTAATATTTCTAAAACTCTACAAAATAAATACTTCCGGATTGTTGAAGAAAAATCTACACTCTACATAAATGAATGAGATCTTTTGGAAGAAGTTCAAAAACAAATTCGTCACCAACAAATGGGCCTTCTCTGCGTACTTTGCACCGCCTATCACACTCGACTGAAGTACTGAGTCACATTTACATTTTTCTTCAAATATTTCAATGTGGGACATGGGTTTGCACTCCAACAATATACGGATTTAAACACAACTGCTACTTAATTAATTTGTTAATAAACTAGTGAAGAAGCTGAATAAGAAATGCCACTAGAGTCGAGGTTATAATAAATGGATTGTTGCACATTAATTAATATTGGTAGGGCTGGAACAACCTTAGAACCAGAAAATATTTCCAATTGACTGTCGGGGGGTTCATCATCAATTATTGGATGCATTAAATTGCTTGTGTTAGCTAACAACATCGATATAAGCTTGGATTGAGCTGGCTTAAACCAAAATTTTCAGGAGAGTGATAAAAGTGAGAAAGACATTAATACATTTAGAAGCACAACTATATATATATATATATAATATGGGTTTTGCTCGGAAATGTTTGTGTGTCTTAATTGCTTTGTTGTTGGCTGTGATGTCTGAGATTAGCCGGAAAACTGCTGAGGCCCGGGAGCCGTATTTCATGCCGCCAACGTGTAGTCTAAACCACCCTAAAACCTTTTGTTATCGATATGTTTATGGAGTTTGCATTAACAAGCTCCTGTACACACTCGTCGTTGCAAAAACAAGATTGAGTGCAACAACCGTGGTGGAGGGGGCCTCGGCAGCGATGGAGGTGGTCGTGGCGTCGAGACCAAACATTAATGATACAAACTTTTCTGTCACGGCATGGATATGAAGGAATGTAAAATGGTTGTGTAATGTTTTTATTCACCAAGAAGAATGCGATAAAAGTAGTGTGTTGTTAGTTTCATTTGATATTATGTACCGTAAATTTATATCTCATGTGTTGTCTGACATATATTATTGTGCTACCAGCACAATGCTAGCAGTGTAACTATCCGCCCTAAAGTGATATTGTGCTTATGTGTATATATAGTTTGTAAGTTGTAACAAAGATAGCCGATTGATTTCTCGTAAAACTACTAAAAATATTAATGTCAGATATATAAACCAATCCCGCTAGACATGAGATTTGATAATTTTCTTTGGACCTACACTAGAAAAGGCCTTAACTAGAAAGTATCATTTAACTATAATTCAAAAGGGGAAAAAAAGAATTTATACATCATTATGTCTACAAGAAAATTAAAACTGATGAGCAACACAGAAATCCAAACATAAGCCACAAACATAAACAAAGACTCGATAGTTCATTAAATAGAGACACACACATTATGATCACCACGCTCAAATTGCTTTGGAACTGTGAACCAATTCATTCATAATTGGTACTTATTCCACAACTTAATTGCACCGTATATATATATATATATATATATACATAGATAGATTTGACGGCGGTGAAGGGATTCGAGAGATTGTCAAGTTTTGCCTATTTCTTGGTTAGTAGCGACAACTCCTCCTTCACTTCCATGGAAGTTGTTACCATAATTTTTTGTATTACAGAAAGGACAATAGCCATTAAATGGCCCCTTTGTTACGGAAGCTACGACTCCATTTTGACTATCAAATGGTAAGGCTAGCAACAACGCTAACACCAACACACAAACCGATTTGGCTCTTGCTGACAAACCCATCCAATATCTTAATCTTATGATATATATCTAAGTTTGAAGCTTAGCTTAGATGATCATCTATTTATAGGCAATAGGAGATGAGCTCTTGTGTGGTTGATGTCGTGGTCGAGGTCGAAGAGCATTTAAAGAATGCAGAGACTGAATAATAAGAAATGAAAACAAATCTCAAACGTGTTTAAGTGTTTGTTTGTGGATTTGATATCATGGTTTGGAATTTTAAACAGAAAAAATTTAAATTTAAATTTGAATAAATGTCTTATATATATATAAATAGATATTAATATGATATTTTAAATAAAAAACTAATTTTTAAAATAATATAAAAAATAATTGTTTAATTTAATATATTTTTAAAAAAAATTAAATCAATAGTAAAAATCTTATTAGAAATACACGACAAAACATACTCGAATTTTAAGTGGGTTTTCGTCATCAATTTCTTGAAATTTAAACTTCAAAGGAATATCTCCCTTTTCACAATGTCAGTTCTATCTGTACTCATCATCCCTATAAGACCCTGCAAGTGTCATAGATGATTGACCCTTCATGGATAAATTGCGTTGACTGTATGTATATATATATATATATATATATGTATGTATGTTTGTGTATTGATAGGGTTGGAACAGCCTTGGACCAGAAAATATTTCCAATCGACTGTCGGGAGTTGGATATATATTAAAGATAAGGGAAGACCATTTTAAAATTCATCATCAATTATTGGCTGCAATAATTAATTGCGTCTATGTATTGATCAGCTCGAACTAAAATGGTAATGAAAAGTTTCAAGAAGTTCGTGATGGCTTATGTACCAAAATTCTTACACTTGGATTTGTAAAACGATAAAAAAAAAAAAAAACTCCAAATGTTAGAACAAATCGGCTAATGAAATCAAATCATCTGCATCGAGTGATCCATAGATACATGTAGTGAATAGAGGTAAACGATCTTACACGGCGGTCGCCGGAAGGAAGGCGAATTCCGGCAGGCCGGGGACGCAAAATCACGACTCCATATTTGCCCTGACTCGCGCCGCAAGCCTCTGCAACGCTTGGTCGCTGAAAGCGTCATCCTTCTCCCTTATTCTCGACACGAATTCTGCAGCATCTTTGTATCTCTTCGCCTTGCAATACCCATCGACAGCAGTTTTGTACGTCAGCTCATTCGGTCTGCAGTTGTGCCGAATCATGTAGCTAATAAGTTCATCGACTTCCTGAAAAAACCCTCTCGCCGAAAAGCCAGCAACAAACGTGTTGTACGTAACTATGCAAGGCCTTATCCCGCGGTCCGTCATCTCCGTGAAAATCCTCGTCGCCTCGTTCATAAGCCCCTGCCGGCAGAAGCCTTTAATCACAGTGTTGTACGACACAAGATCGGGCTTTCCGCCACTTTCCAGCAATCCGTTGAGCACTTCTTGAGCTTTCCAGCATTCGCCTGATCGGGCGTACATATCCATCAAGCTGTTGTAGGTGATGATGTCCGGCTGCAGATCGTTCTCCCGGATTAATCGCAGCATCTTGTGCGCAGAGTTGTACATCCTGTTCCTCGCGAAAATGGAGAGCATCGAATTGAGCAGCACCATATCGGGTTTGTAGCCATTCTTCAAGAACTCCTCAAACGCTCTCTCCATACCCGAGAGCGATCTGCATTTGAAATTCGCGAGAACTAGAGTTCTCAACAGCATCCAGCTCGGGTAAATGTGACCGTCGTAGATTTCTTTTGCAGTCCTTTCGACGCCTCTGATATTTCCACCTTTCGAGTAGCTATGCAGCATCAACGAATACGACGTGTCGTTCAGCTTGAAACCCTTCTCCCTCATGTCCGAAACAACCGATTCCGCCGCTCTCCAATCCCCTCTTCGAGCCAAGGCATTCAGAAGCGCGTTATATGTCGTAATACATGGCGAAAAACCGGCTTTAATCATCTCCTTGTGCATCTTCCCAGCATCAATCTCGGAACCGCATCGTCCATACGCACTTATCAACGTATTAAACGTATCGCGATCAGGCTCGAACCCACAATTCTTCATCTCCCGGAAAACACGGTTCACGTGCTTGTGCATTCCCGTATTGCCACATACGGCTAGCATAGTGTTCCAAGTAACACGATTCGGAGTACATCCATTGGATTTCATTTCGTCAATGATTCTCATCATATCATCCACGCGCGACTTCTTCCCTAACATACCAAATATGGCGTTATACGTACACACATTGGGTACACAGCCTGATTCCTTCATCTCCTCGAAAAAACTCAACGCTTTATCCTCCTTCCCGGCTTTACCATACGCATCAATCACCGTTGTATAAGTTACTGCATTCGGCATCACACCTTTCTCCTTCATCGTTTCAATCAACGCCACACCTTCTTCAATGAATCCCGCCCTTGCATATGCAGCCACAAGCTCGTTATAAGTCACCGAGTCGGGAGGGCAATTATTTTCCTCCATTTCTTTCAAAACGCTCAACGCCTCGCTATAAATCCCCGCCTTTCCATAAACTTGGAGCAACGAATTATAAGTTACCGTCCCCGGGACATAACCACTCGACTTAATTCGATCAAAAAAGTCCTTCGCCTCCTCCAACAACCCATCTCTCCCACAGGCCGATATCACCGTGCTACAAGTGAACTCATCGAATTCAAGCCCGACACTCCTCATCTCATCCAAAAGGGACAAAATTTTATCCCATGATCGCCCCTTCTTCCCGTAAACATCTAACATTACATTGTAAGTAACCAGGGTTGGACACAATCCTCTACCCTTAACAAAATCGAACAAAGCTATGGCCTTGTCGTACTTCCCGCAACGGGAGTAGGCGTGCAAGACGGCAGTCCATGCTCGGACATCCATCTTCATACCCTCAACAGGAATTACATCGAACACCTTGGAAGTAACAGAATGTTGAGACTCTCTACTAAGAATCATCACCATCAATTCAATAATTTGATTATCCAACTTATTGTCACTTTCGGAGACATCCAAATTAAGAACAATCCATTCAAACAAGACAATGGCTTTATCGCTATTCCCGGAAAGGTCCAAACCTTTCAACAGACTCATCAAATCGATTTCTCGAAGCAACTCGAATTTCACAGAATTGAAGAAGGAAGGCAAACCAGAAATAGGCTGTTCCAAAATAGAATTGAGCATCGACTTACATTTGGAAGGAAGAAAATAAAAAGAACTCTGGTTATCATCGCCGATTTTAGGGATTGCAATCGAACTCCCATCCCCCTTCCTCAGATGAGCAGAGAAAGAATCCCGATTTGGGGGAGAGGAGATGTGGAGGAGGTGGTGGAGGAGGGAATCAAGCGGAAACGAGTAGGAGGTAGATGAAGCGGATTGCTGGTGGTGCTGCGGCGGCAATGGCGGCAGAGGAAGAGTGGAGGAGTTGAATTTGAGGGTGTTATTTGGGGAGGAAGCCGGCTTGGTTGGGTGGGTGGGGAAGGAGGGCCTGTTGGGGAAAAGATTTCCTTCCATGGCGGAATCTGGGAATCTGAGAAACGACCCTTCTTACATTTACGCGAGGATTGGGGAAGAACAACGGTGGAGACTCGACAGTGGAAACTAGAAGAGATAACTAGAAGGATTCTTGCATTTTCAGCACCTATGAAATTAAATTAATCTTGACCGTCTGTTTATCTACAGATATTATTAATCCTATGGTGGTGATTTACAAGGGTATTTTTGCAATGTTCTTGATTTTAAACTACCAAGTAAATCAATTTTAATCTGTACAATTAATTGTTCTCATTCGAAGTTACGTGGGGTTGCCAATAAATTTGCTTTCTGGTTTTTCAAGGTAATTTTGTACCATCCATTGTTTAAACATTATATATGTATAACTTAGGCAAAGAAATAATCAAAACAAAATAAAAAATTGATGGACAATTTGCAGGATATTAGATTCGTTCCAATTTTTACCAGGTCCTAAGTTATATATATAAAAAATGATGGATGGATTCAAATTCCAATTTCTTCCGATCTTGCCTCTAATTTGTAAATTTTTAAGTTCGATTGAAAATTTATATTTGAAAAATAACAACTGCAAATTTTCAACGCTGAATTTCAACTCCAAAAATATATAAACTAATATTGATGGTAGATTAAATAGAGACACACATCACACTCAAATATATTTCTTTTGCGAACAAACAATTTGGTACTTATTCCACGAAGCATAGTCACACGATTATGTAGATACGTGTGCGCGCACACATACACAAAAAACAACATAGTACTCAACATAACATGCAAAACATAGTACGCAACATAACAGACACTATTGATGAAAGATCCGATCATCAATTTTTGCCATTGGCGTCTATTTCTTCACTACCGGCGACAGCTCCTCCACCCGCGCAATTGTTGGCATAGTTACAACGACGTTTTTTATGAGGGCGTTGCCCTATGCAACCACCATAAGGATCTCTTTTACAGAAAGGACGTGTGGGAATAAGTGCTACACCGGTTCGTGTAGCTACGACGCCATTTTCACTTATATCGGATGCCACGGCTAGCAACAACACCAACACACACACCCATTTTGCTGTTGCTGAGAAACCCATCGCACTTCTGATGTATTAAAGTTTGTTGCTTAGCTTATTTTCACTTAAATTTTGATCTTTCACTCAAAGCAAATAGCTATTTATAGGCAATGGGCAATGGAAGATCAACCTTGTAAGTATCCATTACATATTGTGTGGTTGATGAAGATTTTGTCATCCATTACATATTGTGTGGTTGATAAAGATTTTGTTATGAATTTATGTAGATAATATAAATAAATAACATCTAAATATTGAAATTTCAACAGAGAACATCCAAATTTAATTAAAATCAGTCATAAGCATGCGACAAACACCAAACATAGCACTCAACTATATAAGTTTTCCGTTGGAATATAGAACTGAATTTTTTGAATTTTAATTCTATATATTTATAATATCATATAAATTATTTAAATAAATAAGAATGTTATAAATATTTAAAATAAGAGAAATTCAATGATTATAATATATTTTTCAAATACTTATCTTAATAATAATAAAATCCTAGATCTAAAAGCCTAGATCCAAGAAATTAGACACAAAAATACTGCTAATTAACGAATAACTCACATATACAAAGTTTAACGTCCATACATTGTTATGCAAAGTTTTTTTTGTTTTTTTTTTTCACAATACAATTTTTAGCAATTCAAA
This sequence comes from Andrographis paniculata, assembly GCF_009805555.1. Taxonomy (NCBI): domain Eukaryota; kingdom Viridiplantae; phylum Streptophyta; class Magnoliopsida; order Lamiales; family Acanthaceae; genus Andrographis; species Andrographis paniculata. Next base: position 8,190,894 of record NW_026137587.1, read on the forward strand.
TTCTGGCAAAGCCATTGTTATGTCAAGTTAAAAAGCCTTTGGATCAAGTATAGATAAAAGTGAAAGTGTACCTAGCACTAACAAGAATCTATAAAATATGTCAAAGTCGTCGTTGTAACGTGTCAAACAATAAATTAATTGAATGGTGTGTGTAGAAGAAAGATCAAAGAAGGCGGGCTCAATTGATGTTTGTCATTTTGTGGCATTTGATGAGATATTAGTTCAATAATAACGATGAAGTAAAAGACAAAGTAGTTGACGAGAAATATCCTTGTTTAAAGCCAAGTCTTCTAATGCGATCGATGAATGAGATAAAATGCTTCTATACTTGTAGAGTAACATGAAATTAAGATACAACTGTGTCGAGCGAAAATTTTCATTTTTCAAACTCAATGGGAGCTATTGTTCATGAGTTAAGCTCAAGTTTGATTAATTTCATAAACAAGTTCGATTCAAACTCCTGGGCTCGAAACTTGTTGGATTTTTTAAAATTTTTTACCAATTCCGACTTTATGTATTATATATTAAAAATATAATATAATTGTAATATATATGATTTATCACATTATGAAGCACTATTGAGCTTTTTCAACCCCGGTTTAAATACTTTGAATATTGTTTTTTTTAGTTAAGTTTGAAAGATTTAAGGATGTATTTATTTGTGTAATTTTCAAAAATTATAATGGACTTAAAAGATGTTGAAGTAAATACACCAAAAAGATATTCATGAATTCAATTATATATCAAATTTGTCATTTCATGTACAAGAAATAATTTCTTTGCATTAATTCGACTTGTGTAGATTTGTCAAAAAGATAAATCAAAATTTATCTTATATAATAATTTTAATACTAGCTTTAGACCAAATAAATTATATAAAAATAACAATAAATGAATCAAAGTGAATTTAAAAATAATATCAAATTTAAAAGAAAAAAATAAAAACAAATTACTTAATGAACCAAGTCAAGTTCAAACATATATTTTTCTTGACAAGCTGAGTTTAAATAAACAATTTCCAACTCATTTCTCTAAAAAAACAAACTATAACCAAATTGTTATCGAGCCGAGCTCAAACATAAAAGATACAGTGCCCCTTAATTTGTTAACCATGTAAATCTCTAGTAGAAAGCACTATGTTCCGAGTAAATTAATTATCGTAACCCAATCGCTACAAAATAATATCCAACACAAACTCGCGAACCATAGATTCACTAAACTATGGCAACTTCAAAAAACTAGTATAAGAAGTTATTCGAAATCAAGCACCCAATAGGTAGCAATCGCCTTCGAATCAAGATACAAGCGAGGTAGACGAGCATACGGTCTAAGCCAATCAATCTATGTTGTATCCTCGACAACCCCTTTCAACGATATCACCATAACAATCAATGTCGAAGCCCAATGCAAATTACACACCTAACTAAGCACATTATAACAAATCTCTAACAAAGTCCAAATTCAACGTGTCGCGTACAAGTAGATATATCCCGAGAATAAGCACAGCCATTATACCTGACGATGTGATCCGTTGCTCCACCTCTAACGGGAGCTTCCTCCCGCCTCTAACAGCCTCGACAAGAACCAACGCCAAAGATCCACCGTCCAATGCAGGCAGGGGAAGCAAATTTATGACAGCAAGATTGAGATTCAAAATGGCCGCAAACTGGAAAAGCCCGTCCGAATTCGACTTCGCCACCTCAGCACCAACGGCAATAATTGCCACAGGGCCGGAAACCTTCCCAGCCGACTGAGAAAAGTTTAAAAACATTTGCTTCAAACTATCGAGCACATTAACTGTTAAGCCCCAAAACTCACGCCACGAGTAACTAAACACTTCAAACAAATTCTTCGGCACAACTTTAGAGAACTTCACATTAGGTGACAATTGAACCCCAATTCGACCCGAACCATCCACATTCTTGTCGGGGGTAACATTAATTATCACATTCTCATTGCCCCGAGCAACCTTAAGTGCCACTTTCCTTTTAGGACTCTTCCTAATGACATCAACAACCTCAGACACTAATCCGGGGCTCGCTTTCACAAGCTCGACATCGTTAACGCCTAAAATGATGTCCCCGGGTAATAAACCATCCCGGGAGGCAGCTGAAAAGGGCGTTACATCGGGGACAAGCACGCCGGGGAAGGATTCTTGAACAGGCAATCCAACGGACAAGACTTGCAATAAAACAATCACATAAGCAAAGATAATGTTAGCAATGACACCAGCAGAAATGACAATCACTCGATCAAAGATGGGCCTATTTTTGAGCAGATTGACATCATCAACAGGAATATCACTGTCCGGATCATTATCAGGGAAGCCGACGAATCCGCCGAGGGGAAATGCCCTAACGGAATACTCAACGTTCTTGAAATTGAACTTAGCTAAGATTGGGCCGAACCCTACTGCAAATTTACTGACATGGATGCCCTGAAGATGAGCCGCCAAGAAATGGCCGCTTTCGTGGACGACGATGATTGCGGTCAGCACAGCAGCTGCTTCGATTACTGATTGAGCACTCTCAAATCCACCAAGATCAAGGCCTGCTGCTGCAGCAATCGCGAAATTCTTAAACTTGGCAGGCCGCCTAAATCTTGTGGTGTCAATAATAAACGTCCCCTTTCCGCAGAATCTGGAGTATGAAGACGGCGAGAAGGGTTTCGAAAGATGGGATGCGGTTTTGAGGGACAATTGGGATTTGGAATTGGAATTGGAATTGGAAGAGAGGAATCTGAGAGAAGAAGAGGATGAAGGGAGGTTTATAATCATTCTGGTGATTGGATTTTGGTTGCTGGGGAAAGAGATTATGGAGGAGTTGAGGTTAGTGATAGAAGCATTGTTTGCAGAGAGAGAGAGAGAGAGATTGAGAGCCAAAAATTGAATGGATAATTCGTAATTTCGGTTTGTGGCGGTGAGGAAGAGAGTGTAAGAGAGAGAGAGAGAGAGAGAGAGGTCTGGCTCTGGCAGTGCCAATTGCCATCCGTTTCTTCTTCCATTGTTGGCTTTGCTTCTGAGTCTGAGTCTGAACTTTTGGGTTGTGAATAAATGGTAGAAATTGCAGTTTGTGATCCAAAAGGGAAATGGCCCATTACTATCGCTTTCAACCCAATTTGGAATTAGAATTGGAACTGAATTGGAATGTATGTTAATTTTTTTTTTTTTTTTTTTTTTGGATGACATAGGATTTGCGGTCGCTACCCGAAAGTGCACACTGGATAAACACGCAACCGAACCTAATACCCTGCAAACTAGGCCCGACCGATAAATTACGGCATACTAGTTCTAGTTCTGGCTCATACTCATATTCATCCACAATATGGTAAGGATAAATTTTACATCAAATTGTGGTATATTTTCTTATGTATAGGTCATATATAAATATTACATCTTGCATATAGTTTTTATATGAGACAGTTATTTACATTATTTAATATGATATTAAAATTTTAGGTCTCGAGTTCGGGTCTTAACAACCCCATTTAAGTTCATCTAACAATTATTTTATTCTATATATATATATATATATATATCAAATATTGTTGAATTCAATACAGTATATAAAGTATACTGTATTAAAATACAACATACAACATATGAAAATTAAACAACCATCATCTAACTTTTATTTATTTTTTTTTATGTGTTGAGATTACTTCTAGATGTATTGTATCGATCTATATATTATGTACAAATATGTATTTTATGTTGTTAATTTATATGTAATATGATATCAATATATTTTATTTGTACTATTTGCACAGTAATAATTCTATTTAATCAGTACTATAATAGACACATTATAATATAAAATTTTTTACTATATGAAAATAACCAAATTAATCAAACAAACTCTGGATTGAGTATGAAAATTGATTTATTATTATTATTATTATTTTATGTAAATAATGGAATCCAAATATTGTATTGTTGTTTGAACAACTGATATTCACAATATTTAAATAAATGTATATATTTGTAATTTTAAATAACTGAGTATTAATAAAAATATCAAACCGTAATCATCGCTCACGGCAAAACAAAACATGCTTTTCAATTGTCTCTCTTTAAAGACCTATAAAAAAGAAAAACAAAAAATCAAAGACTTGACTTAATAATAATAATAATAATAATAATAATAATAATAATAATAATAAAGATGTAACTATAAAAATAATAATACAGAAAAAAGAATAAAAAATAAATTAAATAATTTAGGCTATATTTACTTCTTCTTTTTTCACATTTTCCATTAAAAAAAAAATTAGAATCACATTCAATATCTAATTTTATTTAAAATATTACGTTTTTCTTTTTCTTTTTTTCAAAAAACTAAGGTTTGTATTTATAATTAGAATTTTAATCTAAATAATATTTTGATATAATACTTCTATATCATCAATTGATATATTGTCAAATTGATCCAATCAATATGGCTTTGTTTACACAAATATATAGAGAATATCTTTGTTTACACAAATATATAGAGAATATCAAATTTTATTTATTTATTAACATCTAAAAGCATTAATTATTTATTTTAGTCATACAGACAATATCAAAATTTATACAGCATATAAAATTTCCATTATAATGTATGGGTGAATATGATAGAGGATGTTCTTGTATATCATCTCATTTAAAAATATTAGAAATATATTGGAAGTTTAAGCTCATTTGATAAAATTATCTAACTAATTTCATAAAATCTTCTCATTCATCAAACTTATTATTTAGAGTATGATTTTATTAGTGAGTCAATGATATTTTTTCATTGTGCATGTAATATCAAACGTGCTAGCAAGGTAAAGCAATATGTCTAAAAAGACTTCTTGACTTAACAAAAAACAAAAAACTTTAATTTATTTATTTTAAATCATAAACATGGAAACATGATTTATTCAATTTGTTGTTATATATATTCTGAAACAAGACGTTGTTGCTTTATTTAAATAATAAGCTTTTTAATCACTACATAAATTATTCATTATATTTTATCAATCGAGCTTAGCCAAAATAAGTTATTGATGAGTATCTGTATCAGCTCAAAATATTTGTATATATATATTACAAGACATAGATTTGATAGTACAAATAAAATTTAATATATGAGGAGGGGTGTGTATATATATATAGATATGTAACTAAATACAGTGAACAATAAAAGATAAATGAATATACTTCATCATTATTCACATCTATTTTCCCCTTAAATCACTGAAAATATCAAGTCTATTTGGATGAAAAACGATTCAAGAAATATAGAATGTTGCTTTCAATCTCTCTAAAAAAATAAATAAATAAAAGCATATAAGTCATCCTCGTCAAGCATAAAAATGACAAAAACATGGAAACCCGAGCATCAAGTTGGAATAAGTTGTGTAAGTGTTGCAAAAGACCGCAACAACTTGAGACCACAAAAGACTTCAATTAGATTGTCGGGTTGCGACTAAGATTTGAAGACGAGTTCAAAGCTGCACGGTCAAGTTAGGAATCTCCATAATAAGCTGCCTATAAATAAGATCTATTGTAGAGGTGCAATTTATTAAAGTGAGAACATAATAACAATACCTTAATTATAAGCTCAATCATATATTTGATCGATGGCCAGCTTCTCAGCAAGCGAATCGAAATGGAAATGGCTGTTTGTGTTGACATTAGCGCTGGCCTTAGCTTGTCATCAAGTTGGTGGAAATCCACAAGATCCTCCCGGTGATACCCTTCCCGCAGGAACCTCTCCCAATGGGAATATTCCCGGAGGAACTCCTCCTCGCCCAAACATTCCTGGAGGAAACTTTCCGGGTGGCAATTTTCCAGGTGGCAACTTCCCTGGAGGCAACTTTCCCGGTGGTAATTTTCCGGGTGGCAACTTTCCGGGTGGCAGGCCTGGTGGCAACTTTCCTGGAGGAAACATTCCGGGTGGCAACTTCCCTGGAGGAAACATTCCGGGTGGCAGGCCTGGTGGCAACTTTCCTGGAGGAAACATTCCGGGTGGCAGGCCTGGTGGCAACTTTCCTGGAGGAAACATTCCGGGTGGCAACTTTCCTGGTGGAAATTTTCCGGGTGGCAGGCCGGGTGGCAATTTTCCTGGAGGAAACATTCCGGGTGGCAACTTTCCTGGTGGAAATTTTCCGGGTGGCAGGACGGGTGGCAATTTTCCTGGAGGAAACATTCCGGGTGGCAACTTTCCTGGTGGAAATTTTCCTGGTGGAAACATTCCTGGAGGAAATTTTCCGGGTGGTAGGCCTGGTGGCAACTTTCCTGGAGGAAACATTCCCGGAGGAAATTTTCCTGGTGGGCCTGGTGGCAACTTTCCTGGAGGAAACATTCCGGGTGGCAACTTTCCTGGTGGAAATTTTCCAGGTGGAAACATTCCTGGAGGAAATTTTCCGGGCGGCAATTTTCCAGGTGGAAATTCTCCTCGTGGTAATTTTCCAGGTGGCAACTTTCCTGGAGGAAACATTCCTGGTGGCAATTTTCCAAGTGGAAATTTTCCTCGAGGAAACTTTCCAGGAAACCCCGGTAGCAACGTTCCCGGGAGAATGTTTCCCGGTGGGGGAAGAGAAGGTGTCAAGTCCGATCCTTAATCCAATCCATAAACTATGCATTCATGCATGGTCTTAGTTAATCTACACGACATGCATGTTAATGCTATATAATAAATTACGATCGAATAAGTCTCATATAATTAAGTAGTCTCATGTTATAATAAGTGTCATCGTATGTATGTTTCTATTGTTAGCATCTCCTTATTAATAAGATCTCATATGTATTATGTAAAAGCTACACTTCGATGATGATAATAATATTGGGATGTTATTGCTATACTTACTACCTCAACTTGTAATGCTTAATTTTGACATTATCCCAATAATTGAAAATGATTTTTTCTACGTTTTAAATTGATAAACAAACAATTTTAATCTCGACAACCTACAAACTTGTTTATGAATTGTACAAACCATACTCAATAGAGAATTTTGAATGAAACTAATAGCGAGGATAAGCAATATTAAGGTCTTATAAGTTTGGACAAATAATTATCATGCTACATTGGATTGAAAATTTTAATTTAATTGTTTTTCTTATATAAAATATTTTTATCGAAAATCTCATTTCCAGACTTTTCTGAAAAAATATTATGAGACATTTAGTTACTAGTGGAAACAAGCACGAACAACACTCAGGGGCCAAGTCGCGCGCTTCATGTTTTTCTTGGTGCATTATGCGCGTGGGTTCGTTGGCATGGATGCTATGGTGATCTACTGTATTTTGGATAAAAAAATTTAAGGGTTGTATTTTCTACTAGCTGTTGATTGCTTGAATTTATCAATTGCACAATGATCTTATTGATACCAGTATTTTACTTTTTTTTTATTTGATTGATGTTGCTAAAATATTATTATTGATATGTAGATTTTAGATATATTATGGATAAATTATATAATATTCTCACAAAATATTTGATGTTAAGTTATAAATGCAAATTTAATTATGCAAGTTGTATATAAATAGAAAAAAAATAAAATATTTTAATAGCATTTTTTTGAATAAAATAAATAATTAAATAATTTATCAAGTATTTATTTAATAATTTTTAGACGAACTCTCACCTTTTTTTTAAAAAAAAAAAACCTATAAAAAGAGTGATATATCACCAAATTGATCCAATCATTTTATTTTTTTGACGTGAAACCCGCGGTCGCTTCTCGAAAGTGCACACTGGGTAAACCCCCGGCCGAACTTAATAAACCTGATAGGCAAGTCAACATGTGTGGCAGGTGACTGAGGCAGTGATGGTTTGAACTATGACTTCACCGTCACAAATCCAATCATTTCTTGCAAAATAGAATTGTGTGTGTGTGTGTGCCCTCTTTGCGAAGGCAACCGGACATGAGCTCGCCTTGTGGACTATTCATTTACAAGTCAAATTCGTCATTGAGCCATCAAATCGTATTATATTACCACAGCATATTAAGATGCTGTTACATTTTCATCTTGTTATTTTCGCTCCCATTAACACCTCTTCTGTTTGCTAAATTAAAATTGTAATTTTCTTAATTAATTATTTTTTATTAAATTAAAAATAATAAAATAGTGAATAGATATTAACACCCCGTCTTAATTGATTTTTTTTAGCCATATAGAGAATATCAAAATTTTTACAGTGTATAAAATTTTCATTATAATGTAGAGGTGAATATGATATAGGATGTACTTGTATATTATCTAGTCTAAAAATAAAAATATTGAACTAATTTCATTAAATTTTTGCATTTATTAAATTTAATTTTGATGGTTGTATTAGTGAGTCAATTATATTTTATCATTATGCATGTAATATCAAAACGTGCTATCAAGGTAAAGCAATATGTCCAAAAAGACTTGACTTAACAAAAAAACACACTACTTTAATTTTTTATAAAAAAATTATACATATATATGTTTTTATATATATCCTGAAACAAGCCATAATTTTTATACTGCAAATAAAATATAATATTAGGAGGGATATATATAGATGTACAACTTATTTTAATGAGCAAAATAGATGGGAATTTACAAACAAACAAACAATAATTAAATTTAAAAAAAATAAAAATTAAAAACATTCGAGATAGAGAGAAATTAATATACTTCATCATTATTAATCACATTTATGTCCTCCTTAACACACTGAAAATATAAATACTATCTGGATGAAAAACCACTCGAATGTTTTCTAAAAATAAAATCTTGAAAAAATATAACAGCATATAATTAATTCATCCTCATATATTATCAGCAATAGATTTTCTTTCCTTTTTTTTTTTTTTTTTTGTAATTTCACAATCACAAAAATGACAAAAATTGGAATTTTGGAGCAATCAAGTTATGTTGCACAAGACCGCAACGACTTAAGACCACAAAAGACTTGAGAATCTCCATGTGAATCAGTTGCCTATAAATAAGATCGATTGTAGAAGTGCAATTTATTAAAGTGAGAAAAATATTAATAACAATAGCTTATTTATAAGCTCAATCATATATATATATATATATTCGATCGATGGACAGCTTCTCAGCAAGGAACTTGAAATGGAAATGGGTGGTTGTGTTGGTGTTAGCACTAGCTTTAGCTTGTGGTCAAGTTGTAGGAAATCCACAAGATCCTCCCAGATATACCACTCCTCCAAGCACCTATCCCTATGAGAATATTCCCGGAGGAACTTCTCCGGGCGGAAATATTCCTGGTAAGAAAGTTTCTCGTGCGAACTTTCTTGGTGGCAACTTACAAGGTGGTATTTTTCCTGGTGGTATCTTTCCCGGTGGAATTTTTCCGGGTGGAAACTCTCCTAGTGGTGCTTTTCCTGGTGGAATTTTTCCGGGTAATATTTTTCCCGGAGGAATTTTTCCGGGTGGAAACATTCCTGGAGGAAACTCTCCTGGTAGTACCTTTCCAGGTGGCAACTTTCCTGGTGGGAATATTCCGGGTGGCAACATTCCGGGTGGAAACTTCCCTGGTGGGAATATTCCGGGTGGCAACTTTCCAGGTGGAAACTTCCCTGGTGGGAATATTCCGGGTGGCAACTTTCCGGGTGGAAATTTTCCTCGTGGCAATTTTCCCAGTGGTAATTTTCCAGGTGGTAACTTCCCTAGTGGGAATTTTCCTCGTGGCAACTTTCCCGGTGGTACTTTTCCAGGTGGGAATTTCCCTGGAGGAAACTTTCCTGGAAACCCCGGTAGCAACGTTCCCGGGAGAATGTTTCCCAGTGGGGGAAGAGAAGGTGACAAGTCCGATCCTTAATCCAATCCATAAACTATGCATTCATGCACTGTCTTAGTTGATCTACACGACATGCATGTTAATGCTATATATAATAAATTAGGATCGAAATTGTCCCTAGAAGTAGTTTCTTGTTATAAATGTCATGTTATGTATGTTTTTCCGTTAGCATCATCTCCTCATTAAGAAGATCTCATGTTATGTAAAAGCTACACTTCAGTGATGATAATTAATAGTGTGATGTTATTGTTTACTTACTTGCTCAATTTCAAGATTATTCCAATAATTATATTGTAAAATTTATGTATTTAATTGATACAAGTACAAAAAATAATTCTCTAACTATAGCAATAACTTGCAAAGATAAACAAACAATTTTATTAGTCTCCACAGCCTCAAACTTGTTTATGAACTGTACAAAGTACAAACCAAAAACGAATAATGAAGCTAAACAGATCTTTTAATTTTGTAATAGCATTACAATTTATATTTTTTAAATACTTTTTTATTTAAATAATTATGCTTGGATACTATTCAATAAAATGTAATTACCATCTTTGAAATGTAAGTACGTACACAAAGGATTCCACCAAAACAAAATTCATGATTTTTTTAAAGTGAATTTGCTAACTTACTATGATCACACACTTTCTTCTAAGTTGCTTTAGTTTGCACTGCAGGTAAAAATCTTTCAAAATACTATACCAACTAATAATGAAAGTAAAATATCAATACAAACCGTGGTGGATCAAAAAACCCTTTTTTTATTTTTGATTTAATTTAAAATTGTATGTTTAATGGTTATTATTTATATTCTACAGTACGAATTAATTTACAATTTTCAAAACCCTAATTTTAGTCTCAAAGATTCAGGTTGCATGTTAATGCAAAGGTAATTACCCAATCATCCATGGCAAGCAATAGTTGACAGTTGGAATGGCAAAAATGAATTCTTCCTTTACACTGTCACTGTCACTGTCATCGTCTCTTCTTCATTGTCTTCTTCCTTTATTTTTCTGTAAAAATAAAAACCAAAGTGGCACTTATGGCCCCCTTTCTGCTGACTTAAAGCAGCAGCAGCAGCCATGGAGTATATATTTTCAGTATGATGGTCATTTAATAATTTGAAAATATAATATAAATCAACACAAGCTTAGGAGTTCATTATAATATATATCAATCATTGATTTTTATTTTTATTTTTATTTTTTTCCTTATATCTTAGGCTTTCAAGAAAGGCTCTTCCTTCACTGTCGATGTATCAACAGCAATCTTAAAGCTCGGTGAGAATGGGGAGCTCGAGAAGCTCCTAGATAAATGGTTTTGTAAGAAGAGTTATCGCGTGGAACCAAGGAGAAAGCCCGAGCCTAATAAGCTCCATTTGAGTAGCTTTAGGGAATTATACTTCATTTCTGGCTCGGTTGCGCTTGCCGCGCTATTTATCTTCTTGTCTCGAGCCATCCGCCAATACATTAGATACAAAAGGCAACAAGAGAGTCCTTCTTACCCGGGCAATTCACAACTTCTTCGACTTTGTCGACGAGAAGGAAGATGCCATCAAGAAATTTTTCACTCAACATGACAAGTATTCGACTCAAACGAGTGAATAAATTTTATAAGATGTGTTTCTTTGAATTATGTTTATTTTTTATTTAAATGTTCTGTAATATAAATTATACTCCTTCCGTTCTACTTGAATGTACCATTTCAAATATTATAGTAAATTAAAAAGTAATATTTGTTACTTTTGATTTTATATAATACTATTTGAAAATTATTTTTTGAACTAAAATAAAGAGATTTATAAAAAAATTATAGAGTGCGGTTAATAAAGATATATTTAATATATATATATATATTTATATCCTATGCTTCTAGTAATTTGTATATACAATGAGTGAGGGTGAATTAAACAATATATGTATATAAAATAATATTATTTATTTTTTGTTGGTTGATTATATAATTATGTAAAATTTAAATTTTTAGGTGAAATTATTATTATATTCGACTCTCACAGTCACACCACTCTCCATTCTTCATCATCAATGCATGATTATTTGTGATTGTGGTAATTATTTTAATGGAGATAACATAGTTTAGCCAGCTCTATTTATACACTGATTTTGAAGACTTTAAAATTATTTAATTTTTAAAAAATATTACATCAAATATTAATATTTTATTATTTTTAAATTTCAAAATTTCAAATAATTCTTAAAAAAAAAAAAAAAAACTCAGGTCTAAACAAACAAAGTTCAATAACATTATAAATTGCAAATATTTGAAACTTATAAATAGACAATCCAAATATTTTTATTTTTAAAAAATGATCAATAGACATAAACGAGAAACAAATTAATTGCAATTTCATGAAATTTATAACCAAAATTATTGATTATCATTGGGTGCAAATTAATTATTATGTGAATATAGAAAATCTCCTTTGGCCTAATTTGGTCAATCTTATCATACCCTATGCACAATAGTAACTCCTATTTGAATGCTTGAGTAAGCATTTTTAGCCTAATTAGAACCTATGAATTAATGTGACTTGTCTCAATACCAAATGATCTAAAATATACATATATTCTATTATTGAATTTCTATATTTTGATTTTTATTTTAATCTTTTAATTGAATAACTTTTCTATTATTATTATTGATCAATAGTTTAAATGTAATATTATGTAAAAAGGATATTATATATTTTTAATTTTACAAAAATAGGAAAAAAATAGGGAAAAAAAATTATTATAATAAGTCAAAGTCTTTATATATATATATATATAATTTTTTATACTCTCTCCGTCTCATTGAAAGGTTACTATTTTCCATTTTCGTTCATCCTAGAATAAAATTATCATTTCCTAATTTAGTAATTGTACTACCTACTTAACATAATAAATACCCTTTCAACTTACAATATATTACACAAATGTCATTACTTTTATATTACATCATACTAATAGGGGTATTTTTGTCTTTTTTTTACTATAATTCAATATAATACTAATATTCAAAAATTCATGTGAAAAAGCAAACGCCACATTTGGAGGCAGTATATTTTATGACAAAGGGAGTATATTTTTTCTGTGATGGAATAATTGACACAAAATAAAAACTGTGACCATCGTGTGGAAAGTAATAAATGAAGTCGGTCTACACCATAAATGTGAAATGAGATGGATGCGACCGGTCTTTAAAATTTTGGTTGCCCGTTGAACCGGTCAAATTTAGTGTAAATTTGATTTAATCAACTTATATGTATAAATAAATAAATAAATAAATAAATAATAGCATATAATAATAATAATAATAATAATAATAATAATTTCATTGACGAATAATAAAAATGTATTGGTATGTATTTATAGAGATTTGTTTTGAATATCGTTTCAATTATTACTTTATACGTGCAATGTCTTTTATTTATTTTTTTTAATCATCAAGTTGCTCGCAGCACGTCAATTATATACCTTATAACAAATAATTGTGATTTTTTTTTTATTTTTTATGGTCAAATAATTTAATGAAATATCATACTATTTTACTATTGTTTTACTATAAAAGGTAAATTAAAAGAATACGCACTACACAACCTTAAGATTTGTAGCAAAATACATGAACATGTTTTTTTTAAAATAATAAAAGATTATTTTTCTCTATAAATATCACATTAAAATATTATTTACATAAAATTTAAAATAACACTTCATTTCAATTAATTTCAAACAATAATTAAAAAAATATATATATTAGTAACGATGCACTTAAATAAAATGTTTCATGTAATATAATATATTTTCAAATATAAAATTCAGGTCAAACTAATCTATCATAAGGAATTAAATCGAAGTCCTTTGTGGGACACAATACGCAGACATGCATTTTACCTTATAAAATAAATTATAAATATATTAAATATGTATGTGCAAACTCAAAGCCTATTTATTTGGAGGAAAAAATTCAATTTTTTTGTTTTACAATATTCCTAGTTTCGGATAAAAATATACTAGTATTATTTTTTATAAGAATATCAAATTATAAGTTAAAAATTTGAAAAAATAAAATAAAATCACAATTGTTCTCGGTATTTGTTTATTATTATTTTTTAAAATAAAATAGAATAAATTTGAATGATGATTCATTAAGTATAATTATTATTATTTAATAATAATATCATGGTATGCTGTGTTCTTAAATAATTATTTTTTGGTGAAAAAGAGTACTTTTAACACTTATTTTTTCATAAATATTCAAAATTAGAAATGGAAAAATAAAACAAAAAAATAAATTATGATAAAGATAAGTCGCCTAGATATTTATGTGGGTTATTTTACTTTACATGATCCAGATATTTGGTGTTAATTTATCATCTAATTAATTGTACAATTAAGTAAATAAAAAATATCTGAAATGATTGACAGTTAATGGGTCCCGCACTGTCACGACTCATTTATATATGTATTTTTGTTTTTTGTTTTTTTTTTATTATTAGGGTAGAAAAGTAAGATTAATACAAACATACAAAAAAAAAAAAGAAAAAAAAAATTCCTTATTCTATTATTTTTATTATTACATATTTTATTCATTTATATTAATTGGAGGAAAAAAGTTTCACACACATGTATCACGTAATGACAGGTGGAGATGGACCCCACGCACAATAGAGATTTCCCGACTCATCCGCACCGTTGATTAATGAATGATTGAGGCCGATTTAATTTTATATAATTAAATGATTAATTATAATATAATTGTTACAATTAGTGAAGCAAACCAGTTTGACTTCAAATATAAAACTCAAGAAGCAAAGCTTAAAGAGCTGAGGGTGAAGACTGAAGACGGTGAGAATCTCACTTTGACTCCAAAATGTGCAAAATCAGAAAGCTAATCTGCCTGAAAGCGGACAACAAAGTATCGAATTCTTTCCCTGGTTCGCAATTAACACGCTTCGGATTTAGGGGATTTAAAATTCTGAAAGAGAATCGTTAGACAAGAATGGATGCGTGATCAAGAGAGCGCGCGCTTTGATCGGCAGGTGGGAATCGTCTGCTAATTTCAGCTCCCATCTAACGAAATGGCAGCTTTTTGATGAATAAAAATTAGGTTTTTTTATTTGACAAATGATTTGAAATTGAGAACAATCCCTTTCCAATTTCACTTGCTTACGTGTGAGAGTGAATTTGTAGGGTTTTTAATCTAGAGATTCTTTTATAGAGACATGTGGAGGTAGACAACTGGGAATGATTTTTTGTCCATTTGTGTTTTAATTTATTGGTGTTGATTAAGGAACTAAAGGTAAGTTCATGGCATGTGTGGATGCAAGTTGTGTCTGCGAGCATTTATTGTATTTATTGGCATTTGTTGTTTATCAGTGAGAGGATTTCTCTGTTCCATAAACCCCCAAATTATCTTTCATCTTTGATATGGTTTTTAGGGTTCTTCCTTTATCTGAAGAACACTGATCGACGCACACACAGCCAACCTGTTTGATGAAATGCTTGAATGAGGAGAAGAAAGAGTCTCCATGTTGTGAGCTTACATATTGCTGTATATCAGGCACCGGATTCGATTTCTTGACAGAATCTTGAGAATTTCTCAACATATGGATCGGAAAACGGCGTCCGGCCACCGGAAAGTTGTGCTGCTGCTCTTGATTTCTTGTCTGTGTGTTGCTGTGGGAGATACTGCCAAGAATGGAAGTCTTGAGGCTGTTTCGAGCAGGCCGAGTGAGGTGAATGTTGGAGCTTTGTTCACTTGGGATTCGGTTATCGGGAGGTCTCTTGGCCCGACGATTGTCGCTGCCATCGAAGATGTTAATTCGGACAATACGGTATTGAAGGATGTTAGAATCAAGCTCACCTTGCAGGACACCAATTGCAGTGGCTTTCTTGGAACAGTTGAAGGTATATATACACACACACATCTATATATATATATATATATCGACGCCTCCCATCACGTCGATGTTTTTCGTTATATATTTGAAGCTTCGGTTATGATTGAACTAATTCTTAAGCTGTACTCTGTTCTTATTTTTGAAATTTTAAACATGATTGCTCAAAAAACTGATGTCGAATGTTGTTATGTAGCTATGGAGCTAATGGGAAAAGATGTTGTGGCTGTGCTCGGTCCGCAGTCATCGAGCATCGCACATCTCATTTCTCACGTCGTGAACGAGCTTCATGTGCCGCTGTTATCTTTCGCAACGGATCCCACCCTATCGTCGCTGCAGTACCCATATTCCCTCCGCGCTATCACTAGCGACTATTTCCAGATGTATTCGATTGCTGATCTGATAGAGTACTTCAACTGGAGGGAGGTGGTCGCCATTTTCGTGGATGATGACTACGGTCGAAATGGGATTTCTGTATTGAGCGATGCGCTTGCGAAAAACCGAGCAAAAATCTCTTACAAGGCAGCTTTCCAGCCGGGGGCTTCGATAAGCGACATTAACAACTTGTTGGTGAAAGTGAACCTTCTGGAGTCGCGGGTTTACGTTGTGCATGTAAACCCGGATTCTGGTCTCGACATCTTCTCGACAGCGAAAAGGCTTGGTATGCTGAACAGCGGATATGTCTGGATTGCTACCGACTGGCTTCCTTCTGTTCTCGACTCCTTAGAAACCATCGATTCGAAGACGGCTGATCTTTTACAAGGGGTTGTTGCTCTTCGGCATCATACTCCCGATTCTGACCAGAAGAAAAATTTCGGTTCTAGATGGGCAAGCATAAAGAACAAACAGACGACGAAATTCCATTCCTATGCTTTGTTTGCTTATGATTCAGTATGGCTACTTGCGCGGGCGCTTGATGATTTCTTCAACGCCGGTGGGAACATACGGTTCTCTAATGATCCAGCATTGCGTCGGACGAATCAAAGTGCGCTTAACTTGGAATCGCTCCGAGTTTTCGAGCAAGGACAGAAACTGCTCGATATTCTAACAGCTATGAACATCACCGGTCTGACTGGAGAAGTCGGGTTTGATTCCGAAAAGAACTTGATTCATCCAGCATTTGATGTTCTTAACATAGGTGGAAACGGAATGCGGACAATCGGCTACTGGTCGAATTACTCAGGACTGTCTGTCGTTACTCCCGAAACTTTATATTCGAAGCCACTCAACGGGTCTAATATCGATCGTCGCCTCTATAGCGTGCTCTGGCCAGGCGAAACAACCGAAAAGCCTCGCGGATGGGTGTTTCCGAACAATGGGAAACCTCTCCAGATTGCAGTTCCTTACAGGGTTACTTATCCTGATTTTGTTACGAAGGATAAGTCGCCGTTAGGTGTGAGAGGGTATTGCATCGATGTATTTGAAGCTGCTGTTCAGTTCCTGCCTTACCCCGTCCCGCATCAGTATGTGTTGTATGGAGATGGTCGAAGGAACCCTTCATTCGGAAATCTTGTCAATGATGTTTCGCAAAATGTAAGAATCCTTATCCATTTTTTTCGACACACTGATCACTGATGATGGCTTCTTGATCTCGATTTTGTTGCAGAAATTCGATGCTGCAGTCGGAGATATAACGATTACTACAAACAGAACAAGGATCGTGGACTTCACGCAGCCGTTTATGGAATCCGGTCTCGTCGTGGTTGCTCCAGTAAAGGAGACTAAATCCAGCCCCTGGTCGTTCCTAATGCCATTTACTTGGCAAATGTGGGTCGTAACCGGGACGTTCTTTGTTTTTGTTGGCGCTGTCGTTTGGATTCTCGAGCATAGGCTGAACACCGAGTTCCGTGGACCTCCAAGACAACAGCTTATAACAGTCTTTTCGTAAGTATCTATTGAAACATGGATTGATTTTATGCCTTCGATATACACAGGCGTAGATTATCTTCAAACATCGAAAATCAACATCATACTCTTGAAGGATGTTTGTCTTCGATCCATTCGAAAAGAAAGCCTATATGTGTGCTGTTGTTATATGCAAATCTAGAAATGCCTCAAGCCTTGTTAAGTACTCATTTGTCTTTAAATTTTTCAGGTTCAGTTTCTCGACCATGTTTTTTGCGCATCGTAAGTACCTACGCTACTCTCTTCACTTTATAAATGAACAAGCTCTTATACAATTCGATGCGATCCTTTTATGTCTTTATACATTTGTTCGCCTTAGGTTGTTTCTCGATCTTGTTGGATTTCCGGGCTTCAAGTGTCGAGGCAGCTAATTTTGGTCGAAATTAACTCTAAACAGGAGAAACTGCTGTGAGCACGCTCGGGCGATTAGTTCTCATCCTGTGGCTTTTTGTGGTGCTGATCATAAACTCGAGCTACACAGCCAGTTTGACGTCGATACTAACAGTGCAGCAGCTTTCTTCGGGGATTCGAGGAATAGACACATTGATCTCCAGCTCAGATCCGATAGGAATCCAAGACGGCTCCTTCGCTTACAACTATCTTAAAAACGAGCTGAACATAGCGGAGTCAAGGCTCAGGATTATGAAAACTCAAGACGATTATGTCCAGGCTCTCCAGCGTGGCCCGGGAGGTGGAGGAGTCGCTGCCATTGTCGACGAGCTGCCGTATATTCAGTTGTTCTTGGCCAGCACAAAATGCCAGTTCAAGATTGTTGGACAAGAGTTCACCAAAAGTGGGTGGGGATTTGTAAGTACTCTCTTTACATGAATTCTTCTTGTGGAATTCTTAAAGTTGCGAAACTAGGTCGGGTTTTCTTAACACATCTTCTTCGTAGGCATTCCAAAGAGATTCGCCATTGGCGATCGACTTATCAACCGCGATCCTCCAACTCTCGGAGAATGGGGAGCTCCAACGAATCCACGACAAATGGCTGACGAAAGAAGGATGCTCAAGCCAAGTGAATCCCATTGACGAAAACCGCCTCTCACTGAAGAGCTTCTGGGGACTTTTCCTTATATGCGGGATCGCCTGTTTCATCGCTCTGACAATCTTCTTTGCCCGCGTATGCATGCAGTACTGCAAATACAACGCTAGCGCTATTCAGGACGGTGATCAGCGTGACCTCGAGCAGTCGGGGCCTGCACGACCTTGTAGGCCCACGCTGCGCACGCCGAGCTTCAAAGATCTCATCGATTTTGTGGACAAGAAGGAAGCCGAGATCAAAGATAAGCTGAGGAGGAAGAGCAACGGGGCAGATTCGAAACGGGACGGCGATGGGTCCAGCAGCTGATGAAATTTTAGAGATATATGGCGATGAAGTTTTTAGTTCCAACTTATCTCTACTCATGTAGAACCCAACCCCTAAGAGGGTTGTTTTTCACTCTGTAAATAATAATTGATTCATATATCTTTGCACAAGATTGATTCATCTAGCATACAAATACAATACACTAATAGAATCAATCAAAACAAACAAACAAATCCGCTGCCCAAATTAAACTCTACGTACACTCCTATTGCTTGGTCAAATATGAAATATCTCGATGTATCTCTATATATAGATATATGTATGTATATTTAACCTGAATGTCTTAATTTGAACAGGGGAGTATATGCATGCATGTATGTATATAGTTAGGATGGATCATGACAAGAGTATATTGTTACAATTGCTCAGGAAGATCTTCTGTTTAGCAAAGAAGGGATTGATTATTATTTCTTGCTGGATAAGTAGATACCTGATATTATGGCAACCCCTGCGGCCGTAATTCCGATAGCTGAGAGTATTTTTCCAGCTGAAATAGTCTTGGTTCGGGGTGGTATTGTAAGAAGTTCCTTCACCTGTACGACGGGCGGGTAGTAAAGATAATGTAATGCATTTAGAGTAGAAGGGATCCGAGTCCGAGTACTCGGAGTTTGTGGCCAGAATTCGAATGAAAGAAAGAAAGGAATATAGTTCACATCATTGTCTTCTAACCCTATACTATATATATATATATATATATACGACCAAATATAAATATAGCATAAGTATTCACGGCTTACCTCAACATGCTGCTTCCAGTTCTTTTGAATTCCCGGTAAGTGACCCTTTCCAACAACTGCTACCACCAAATTATGCTCACTGGCAACTCTTAATAATGTGGCTGACATATATCTGCCAAGCAAAACGAATTTGGAACAATACAGAAACTCAATTTTGCATTTATTAACAAAGATTAGAAATACAAGAGTTGTATAAGATGAGCATGGTCAGATGTCAGATGTGAGAAAGAGATGGTATTTCGGAGAAACATTGAATTTGATTGGACAACTAGACAGACGGATTATTAAGTTTCATTTCAGATACTTGGCGTAAGAACTCTGAGCTCTAATATAAGATAACTCACTGGTCACGCTCGTGCACAAGGGTTTCCATTAGTGTTGGGAACTTCTTGCTCATCTCCTGGATTACAAGAGTTAACATGTCGACATCATCCATTTCCTTCAGCTGCACAAATGCCCGAAATCAACTTAATTATTATTGCTCCAGAAACATTATGTGACCTGGAATAAGCCAGATATAAAGCAGATAAGATTTGTCAATCTTACAGGTAAAAGATTCTACCATTTTATTCAGATCTTCAGGACTAGGCAAGAAAACTGCTTGAAATAGTAATGAGTACAATAGTTTTATCTTATGCCAAAGAGGCATTTTCGCCCATGTTCTTCTCAATGTAATCTGTCAAAGAAGATGAATTCTCAAATCAGAAGAAAGGAAATCAAGTTAGCAATGGATTACTCAAAAGACCATTACATATCAAATTTTGTATTTTGTCTCACATGAAGTGTTCATTTCTATATTACCAAGAATGAGAGGATGAACACAGGAACACATGCTTACTTGAACAGGTCGATCACCAAGTATAACCTTGCCCCCATACTTCATTGCTTCATCATACGCCACACGAAATTCTGCCCCAGGCAAAACTTCAAGTTTACTTGCAACCTAGTGAAAGAAAAGTCACCAATGAGAACATCCAGTTTATGATTTTTCGGGTAGATGTTATTTCAAGCATGAAATTTGTTTTGCATATGAATGAGAGAGAACAGAAAACCTTAGAAAGAAACCAACTGTAAAGTATTCCAAACAGATTATGATTTTTCTTCCACATATCCACCATTTCTCCCATTGTCGGCACCTGCATCAGCAATGTTATTGGTCAAACTGATTTCCAATTTTTGGCACTTAGTATCAACTATCAAGAATGAAATACAACACAAAATGTCTGTAACAGCTCATTCCATGAATTTGATCATTTCATATAGATCCATTCAAATTCATCCAAAATTAAACTTTTAACAAGCCATACAGTTGCACACCTTCAAATTTTGAGGCGTAAGAATTGCAATGCGAGAAGAGCATAGCTCCAAGAAAACAACCTGCAATAGATAAACATGTCTGCACTTTGAACAGGGAAACAAAAAAGGAGACATCTGGCATATTTTACATTAAACTTTTAACAGGGATCCAAACATCTAGAGAGAAGCACCTGCGGTTTCAGGAAATCAATCACAGCTTCAACTTCTTGGCACGATTCCTACAATTCAAGAATGAGTCCATTAAGTTATAAGTTGACATTTAATGGAGCAAGGATAAAATAACATGGCTGGTGTAAGATAATTGCCTTCATGTGCACATAAATTTGACAATCTACAGTCAAAACACATTATTCATTTCTTTCTGTCTGAGCACCACAAAATGAAGCACGGGAAATGGATGCAAAGTATTTATGTGTGATTGCACAATCTTCCTTACAACATTAGCACAACACTTACTGGATTTAGTGTCAGAAATCAGAAAAAGTTTCATTTCGTTAAGAATTGGCTTTCCCAAGCTTAGTTTATGTCGCCATACATCCGATTCTAGTATTAAAATTGTTGGTCGATTAAGATTGTACATCTTTTGTTTGTTCATTAGTATTGGCATTTCTCACACAAGGGATAACCACGTGTTAAAGATTCCACAAAAGCAAATTGTTCACAATCGTCTATATATGTAATTTTAAATAATGGATCTTTGGAAAAATACATAAAATTAATATAAATGTTCGTCACTAAAATATGCTTATCTAACTTATAAATGTATATGATTATGTATCACATGAAATCAAAATTCAATCTTTCATACATGATACAACACACAATGAATCATTTTGAGGGCATATATATGGAATGGCATATAATGCAAGGGATCAATTTCTATAAACGAGCTTGGATAAATCAAGACAATACACAAGAAAAATGGATTGTGTAAATAAGAATAAATATTTGAATTCCTAAAATTGCAGGAGATCCAAACGGATAGATAGACTTGAAAATATCTTCCCCATACTTCCAATTGTGGCGGATGAAATAAGATCAGTACCAGAAGTAATAACACTTAATTTCAACTATTCTCAGGATATAAGCTATCACCAACATTCAAATCGGTTGTAAGCCGAGCATATGATACATTTCTCAGTCACGGATACCTTATAATCACGGATTTTCTCAAATCTAAATTTTCTCTCATTCATCAATACAAACCACGTAAACATGTGTCCTCTCAATCTGAACAAAGGTATATACTTTCAGAGGCATAAAATTGGATAACACATCATACACAAAAATTCAGCAATCAATGTTTTTAATAAATTTTCAACATTGAACAAAATCATTAAGAAATTAGAAATTTCTAAGGAATCGAAAACAAGACGATCGCAAAACAAAACCTAAATGAATAAATCCAACAAAGACAAAAATGAAATAAGTACCAATTACCTTCGAAACGTGCGCGGTTCCGACCAAATAAACATCACAAACGCCGCCCTCCGCGGTCGAATCGCAGCTGAGGGTCACCGCACTCCTAGCAAGCTCCGGAGGCAGAACCTTCCTCTCATAAACATTATAATTGGCATCATTTCCACCCTCATTTTCAGACAAGGCTTCTTGATTTTCACCGGACGCCGAATCCCCTTTCTCCACGTGCACAAAACTATCGGCTACGGTGGTGCCACTGGGAGACTGGGGGTCCATCACTCGACGGTAAGAGAAACTTCTAAAAGTTACACAATTGAGCCGCAGATGGGAGCGGAGGAGTCGGTTCGGGACGCTGCTGATGGCCACGGCGGCGGCGGTGGCTAGGCGAGGCTGACAAGCGCCGATTGCGATGGGGTTGGGGATTTGTATTTTGAACAGATGAGTACGGATTTGTATCTGTACTGTGGACAGTAGCCAACTGTAATCTCCGCGTGTTTGTTTGATTTCGAAGACGTTTTATTTTCAGTTCTCTGTATTTATTCAATATATTTTGCCAATAAAAATTTATTCTTGAAATCTTTAGAGCAATTACAATATTATATACCATATCTTATTGCTATAATTAGTTTTGACCAATGATTTTATTTTACGTATTTTTTATATTTAGAAAATTTTATTAGAATGTGAAAAAAAAAAAAAAACTCTCAATATTATATATATATATATATATATTATTTTTACAAGAGAATTGAGAAACATTCATAGGTTTTGTTCAACAAGTATGATGAAGCAAGCCTATGCAGAAGTTGCACCAAAATCTATTGTCTAGTTGCAGCCAAGCTACACAGACAACAATGAATGCCAACCAAACCCATCCATGGAGAGAGAATACACATTTAACTACCCTAGTATATGTATATGTATATGTATGTCTATAGATCCAAGTTCAACAATCAATAGAATTGAGAGGCTGTCTACTTAACCTACCTGAAACATTCGATGTAACCACAGTTAGAACATTAACATATGTTCTACACTATATGCATATGTATATATATATAGTACATTATTCGACAAGTACACTAATGAGCTATTTTCATCGACAAACAAGACTTCCTCAAAAAGATTATAATTTGGCTCAAGTTCATACATTCCCCGGAGTCTTTTTTGCTTCTAAGGCCGGCCTGAGAGAGATGCCGGTAACTGCTGGCTGCAATGTAATTATGGATGACTCAATTGTATATCACTCCCATCAAATCGAAAACAACATAAAAATGACTGAATTGAAAAATAATCCCCTATGAAATTTAACTATATCCTGTAAATAAAATCATTAGATTTAGAGGTGGTTTGCAATTTACCTGAAGAGTTTATACAAGAGAAAGGTTAAGGTTCGTTTACCTTTGCAAGTTAGGTGCATCCGAAGAATTGTTCCAAGGATGTTGCAGTGAAAACATTGGGGGGAGGTCGATCAAGCTTGACAGGCGAAACATGAAGCTGAAATTTGATGAATCGCTGACAATTGGCAAGGGGAAAACATAATTTAGTGAAAATCTCTTCAGCAATTAGTAACATATAAATGCATCGACAAGTCATGACAGAGCGGAGTCTGTGTTTTCAACCATGACTGAGGAAAACTTTTGATCAAAACAAAAACAAGATACAAGATTGCACATCCATAACCCACACATAACCCCCTTGATCATTACACTCTATACATAAATACAGTAAATGGAAAGCGAAAGCAAACCCAGTATTCCATACAATCCTATACATTTTAAAAACTACAGAGAACAACTAAAATAACAATTATTAAAGAAATAATAATCATCTGATGTTTAGTTGTTATCTTGATGAAGTAAATCCTTCAAAATAAATGAAGACCAAAACATACAATTCCCCACGAATGCAAAGACCAAAGTGTAATACTAATTCAAGCATTGTTTCTTGCTGACTTTTGAAAGTAATTAAATAGGTATGTGTATACATATGCACTCAACTCAAATTAGTCATTGATACCAGCTCATCCAATTGTTAAATAAAATTTACAAATAAAAATACAAAAGTAATCAAATTAAACACTCCATATGTGTATGTAATCTTAAATTTTTAAGTGTTTAACTCAACGCAACACAAAGGCCACTGGTAGAAAGAATGGAGAAGTTGAGACAATGACAAGATTGGTAAGAAATTAAGACTATGAGAAACAAAAGTTGTTCTGCCACACCCCCTAAGCACAGCCTTAAGTACCACACACCAACTGATCAAAAAGTTGTTTGTAATTGGCAAGTTTTTTGTAATCGTCAGTTGAAATGACATGGTGCTGGAAAAGTTCACATGAATCCAACAAGCACACAAACTCTTTATGATATTCTCTAGAAATATTTCATCTCTTTTTTTTTTTTTTTTTTTTTGTTTCTCCTGAATAATAAATGCTGAAACATTTATAAATGGGACGACATAAAGATATAGATTAAGAAGAGTTTGTACATACCGCTAATTGAGTAATAATATCGGGATTTGAATCTATATGCCAGTCCGGCTCCAGCTGTCTCACAAAAGAGGTCCTTCCATTCTCTGTGCTACAGAAAAGAACCTGCAAGTTTTTCGAAAACATAGAACTTGTTCCTGTTATTGAGTTAAAAACCGTACATAACGATTAATTGGTTGAAAACTATAGCTTCTTCAACAAACCTAAAGTGAAGATACAAATTGCTAACTTTGTACCCACAGATGCAATGGTCAGATATACACATATATATCCGTTTTATATATTTAAGTGCGGACATATTATTTTTCATCAAAACAGAAAATTGTTTAAAAATGAAAGCCAAAAAAGTAACTCAAACCAGCCTGGGTAATGTAAGTACAATTTGTTCGAGGTTAAAATAAGATAACTATTCCATTCAATTAATGCACAACTAGTTTGATCGCATATTAATCGAAATATGTATAACTGAAGAGTACCTTATCTTTGACCAAGCCACTCGATGTAAAAACTCCAGCTTCTTCCAAAGCTGAGAGAACATTCTTCTGCACAAATTATTCAGCCACTCAATGATCGTGAAACAATTGCATTGCACATTTAAATGAACAAAAAGGTTTGAAAAACACTAGAGCACATAAAGTTTCATCTTGAAAGTCCATGGTACAAACTTGGGAGTTGCGCAATAAACGCACGATTGCCTTGTATTGCTCCTATTATTTTTACATACTAATTGACTTGAGAAATGCTTGCCTTATTTTGCATAATTTTGATACACATAAGATACATATACAGCAAATGCAAGGCCACAATGGGCTAACCGATTGCTTGTGAGAAAAATAAATAACACAATCGACAACATAAAGACACTAGTCAGCATGCAGATTGATTCTTCTGTGATAAAAATAAAATAATAGCATTATGGGGACCACAATCATTCACACACAAAGCATTCAACTACTTGAGAAAGGAACTGATCATGTTTTTTAGAAATTCACACCTAGTAATAAACAAGCGAAAGAGTATAGATATTTTGGCAGCCAAAGCTGACTTCATTGATCATGTGCTAAACCAGACAATTGGGTTGAAATGATAGGGCTGCTACAACCAGTTCAACTTATTGGACAGAGTAACTTGCATAAATAAATTGCATAAAGTTGTGGCAAAAAAACAAAATTTTCATCTCCAAAATTTAGAATGTTTAAACAACCCATGAAAAAAAAAAAAAAAAAAAAACTCCATGTTTTTAAATAGTCCAATTAACCTCCTCACAAGGGCTTTTTGTTTTTTGTTAAATTTATAAAAGGGGGGTTATTTGAAGAAATATTTTCATATAGGTATATATATATATATGAAAAGAGCACAATTGTACTTAATTGATGAATAGAAATATAGGAAAAGAGCAATCAATGCTTTACTTCGCTTTCATCATCCAGCACCCTTTCCATTAGATAAAGATCACAAAACTTTGTGATCTCAAGCAGCACCTCCAAAACTGATGATCTCACTGTTGCTTGCTTCTGGTAATAATAATAATTTTTTTAAAAAAATTAATAATGCATTAAACCACAAGAAAATGAGCAACTTTTTAAATCTTGATCTATTAATTTAGTTATAAAAAATGAAGGCAAAGACCTGCAATTGCTCTGGACTGCTTTCCTCGAGGATAATATCAAGCAATTGACATGTCACCTGCGCCAATTAAGTGGTGAGATACTAAAAAACATCTTTATAAAAGTACATGTTAACTTATTTTGGAAAAAAACATATATTCTCAATCTTTCATTTTTATGAGAATTGTAGTATCATTATTGTCATTTTACTCATCAGCATCACTATCACCAACATGCTTGTTATTGTAGCCAGGTGAGTGGTTGAAAGTTCGCGATCAAAAACAGATCAACTGTTCTCAGAAAGATTACCTTCCTTCCTTCGCTCAACCTTTGCCTAACAATCTGGCTAAGAGTCGGCTGCAATTTGAATAAAGAATATACATCAGAGATCACTTCCACACTACACAATAAATATGGAGGACCAAAAGTTCTATTACCTTCACTGGCTGAAAGAACTCATCAATCACATTCTGAGTTTTCAAATCTTCTGAAGGATTGCTAATCCCTGACAATAAACGATCGCTGATTTCCTCACTACCAACACTAGAACTACTAGCTGTTGGAGCTTGCCTTTTCGGCTGTCTTCTCTGTGAGCCGCTAGGCGTTCTCAATACTCTCCAAGTAAATACTACGGCAAATGCTAGTCCAGCTATGGCACCAATCGATCGCGAGTCCTACAGTAAACAAGAAAGCTTTAAAACCAACCAATGTCGAACACTTTCCACATTTTCTATATGTGATAATATACTAACTAGTGCGGCCATTTAAGATGGATACAATCAAATTTAAATAGAAGTCATTTGAAAATTTTGTTGTTGTATGTGATCCAGAAATCAAAAACATTCTTTGACATGTGCAAAACGTATGGTACACAAAAACCCCGGTTCAACAAGGCTCAACCTTTTGAAGGGTTCATAAAGCCTATCTTTCTAAATATGAAACATTTACACTTGTCACCATCAATCAAAGTCGGCGCCAATAACCGATTGTTGTCAAATGTCATCAAATTTAAGCCTCCCAATTGCCAACATACTACAAACAATAATAGTCCAAAATTTAAAAATATCCCCTCCACCAAGCGCCAATGCTTTTTCTCTTTAGAATTAGAATCATTGCACAAAATTAAAGGAGATTCTATGAACTAGTCCAGACTGATAAACCAGAGACAGAAAAAGAAAAGCACTCTCCGATTCTAACACACGAATATATCTCCCCTAACTTGCTACTTGTCTTGCCATTGATTTCAACACGACATAAATCAACATTACTCAGTCAATTAAAAAAAAAAAAAAAAGATCCCCAACAGTTCGATGAAATACTCATTACCCAAATCAAGCCCCCATATCAATATTATAAAATTTAGAATAACAACATAAACAAAATCAAGCAAACGAAGCTAAATTGCAAAAGATGGAAAAATTGATAAGAATGATAAGAATTATTGAAAATAAATAAGATTAATTACGGAGAATCAAAACGAACCAAGCGGTCCAACAGATTGAAGAATTCTACTGTAAGAAACTCCCAGACACGCTTGATCAAGTGCAAGAAATCTTCCTTGGAATTATCGCCCATCGGAAATTTACACAAAATTCAAGTTTATCCGGAGATGAACAAAACCCGACGAGCGATGCTGATGCCCTCCTCAAACAATTGATGCTGAAATTCAAGCAGTGGGCTGTTGCATTTCCCGATTGCCGCAAAATAATCAATTGAAGAATATGTAGGAGAAATGTACTCGAGCACAGATCGGCGTGACAGAGCGGTGAATCTCAGAGGGCAAGGGGTTTTACCTTTCATATATATATATTGTCATACACAGCTGTGTTCGGTATATCTGTGGACTTATTTTTAAATATATACCCTATATTCTTTTACAAAAAAATATATAATAATAATTAAATAATCTCTAATGATCCCACAAAAATCAAATTAACTTGCACAAAATTAAATTCAGAAATTTGGGAAAAATCTACCCTAAAAGAGACATTTATTTTCTAGACTCGAATGTTGGTTGCATAGAAGTTAGAACCCAAAGTATCACTATTTAAGTCGTTTAGTTAATTGGTTTGACCTATGCTTCAATAGGCCCGGTCCATTCTGAGAAGCCCAAAATTAAGCCCGTTGCATCAAACTCAGTCATGGGCCAATCTTGGGCCATTAAATCGGTTTTTATCAAAGCCCACGTGAAAATTATATAAATATTTTATCTACACTTGTATTTTTTTAAACCTCGTATTATTGATTTTTTTTTTTTTTTGTCCTAAAAATTTATCTTATCCACGGTATATTTTAATTTCAAAATATTATGTAGTGTGAAAATATTAAAATAGAAACAAAATAGAAAAGGCATAAAAAATATATAAATTAAAGCTTTAATAAACGCATGAGAGACGAGGTTGACCACTATGTAATCCATTACTACTGGACCAAAATCTGCGACGTGGCATAATCTCAACCTTCCGAAAGCGTCAACCGATTTCTTCGTCTGACGTGGCAAGATACGTGGCTGTAATAAGTATCCTTATTTTTGGGACATAATTACGGTCCTTGCCATCGCGCGAGTCCCATGCCATGCAAAATTGGTATTTGTTTATTTATTTATTTATTTATCTATTTATCTAATTTGATTTGGCATATAAATAAGCAGACAAAATCATTTTCTACAGAAAATATTGGGCCACGTGGCTGCACAGTCAGATCGTCTCTGTACATGTCTTTGTGTGTTCTCAAAACCCACAGTAATGGTGATTCGCTAGTGGAAGTTGGTTTGTGAAACGACGTCGTAGTGTGCAGGAATCGAAAGAGAAATTTGATTTGATTCGGTTTGAAGAGGGAGAGAAACCCTAAGGTTCGATTAGGAGAGGACGAATAGCAATGGCGGAGAGTTTGTGTGAGTTTTGCGGAGTGGCGAGAGCAGTGATGTATTGCAAATCGGACGCCGCTGGTCTCTGCTTGCAGTGCGACCTCGTCGTGCACGCCGCCAACGTCATATCACGGCGCCATCTCCGCTCGCTCATCTGCGACAAGTGCTTCCAGCAACAAGCGGTTGTTCGATGCTTGGACGAAAGCCTGTCGTTCTGCCAGAACTGCGAGTGCTGCTGCTTCACGGCGGCGGACGACCACCGCCGCGCCAAAATACTTTCGTACAGCGGATGCCCTACCGACGGCGATTTGGCCAACATTTGGTCATGGATTCTCGATTGGAACTTTTCCCAGCCGGATTTCGGAATGCCGAGCGGAAGTGAAGCGGCGGCGGGGAACACTCTCGATGAGATAGCGTCGTGCCTCAAATTTGGAGCGTTTGCAATTCCGCCGCTGCCGACGACGACGTCGTTTAGTACGGATAATAGCAATAATGATTTACCTCTGTTTTCTCAAGGATCTTCCTTCCAAAAGGTAACCGATTCAATAGTTGATGTGCTCGATTCTGCATATGAAATTTGAATTGAATTCCTAATGGATCAGATTTCTTCTAGGCATGTTCTGATAAATATGCAGTAAAGGATGTTGGGATTCCTGAGAGTAGTGAATTATGCGACAAAGTTATTGATATTGATAGCTTGGCCTTGAGTTTCGAGGTCGCTTACGAAATGTTTGGGAATCTTCAGAACAATCAGAACAATCCCTGTGACAATGGCGGATTGATGGAGAAAAACTTATCCATCACGGGATCGAACAGTACTCGTCTCGACACTACTTTGGAGGTTTTTTAAAAAACGCTCTATTTTACAGTTGAATTAGTCGAATGATCTTTCCATCTTAACATATTATTGATTGATAGATTTCAAGATCACTAGTGGACCGTTTATCGTGTTGTTCTTGCGTGTAAATTGATTGAGATGCAGAGTGTTGTTGTTCGTTTGGCTTAGGCATCATCTTCAGTACAACAAGACTGCATTGGTTTTCAGCCTAATTTGATGCCACCGGGCATGCCTGCTGCTGCAAATTGTGTGGCGATGGATCCAAGTATGGGGCTTCGATTCGCAAACGGACCAGCCTCTTCGATTGCATTATCCAACCCAACCAGAGAAAGCAGTGCTGCTGAATATCAAGATTGCGGTATATCACCCTTGTTTATGACAGGAGATTCTCTATGGGACTCGAATTTCGACCCACGATCCCCGCAGGCAAGGGATAAAGCTAAGATGAGATACAACGAGAAGAAGAAAACAAGAATGTATGTGATTCTTTCTTATCCCTCTTTCAATTTATTTACTTTCTGTTTTCAAATTCCTTACAACGGCGATTCATATTATATGCTCTCACTCGTGAATATGATGCTAAAAGTCTTGACATATTATTGGAATGAAAGAACTAATGGAATGATGGTGCAAGTGTATGCCGCTCACTTCTCAACGAACTTGTTGGAATGGCCACCACATCTAAAAACTTATGCTCGCCGTAAGAAGTAGCTACCTTCATCTATTTACATACATACATGTACATATATATATATATATCCTTATTTCGTAGCCATTAATATATCTAACAATGAATGCTGATCAGCTCAGTGTTTGTTGCATTGATTCTCCAGAAATTGAAAAACAGCTAGCAAATAAAAATCAAATCTATATATGTATGACGGTGGTAGTGTAGTGTAGCATTTTCGTGGTTGGTTATGCTATATATATATTTAGTTTCTAAGCATATGTGTGAGTGTGGTGTGCAAATAAATACAGGTTTGGTAAACACATTCGATATGCTTCTCGTAAAGCAAGAGCTGATACCAGAAAAAGAGTCAAAGGTAGATTTGTGAAAGCTAGTGATGCTTACGACTACTACCCCCTCGAAGATACAATGCCTTTATAATAAGCTCCTCCTATTTCTGAAAACATACAATTTTCCTTCCTTCACAAAATAAAGGTATAATTTTTGTCTTCCCCCCCTTTGCTAGCTAGCTGCTTAC
This sequence comes from Andrographis paniculata, assembly GCF_009805555.1. NCBI lineage: Eukaryota > Viridiplantae > Streptophyta > Magnoliopsida > Lamiales > Acanthaceae > Andrographis > Andrographis paniculata. Next base: position 8,222,320 of record NW_026137587.1, read on the forward strand.
TTAGCTTATTGATCTGTTTAAAGTCTGTTTAAAGTGTTTGTGTGTCGGTGTCGGTGTCTTCCCTCCCCCATCATTGAATTTAGTTTTGTGCTCTTGAAGCTTAATTCGTATATTTGTAACAATCTTTCCAAGTGTATAAGATTGCTGGGGTATACAAGTTCGTTTCAATATACTATATATCATTAGCTGTTCTGATAAGCTCCATCCATTTGATTTACATGTATGATGAATATGATTGAGTGAGTGTGTGCGTGCGTGCGAATGGGTTTTGTTCAGATGGTTAGTCACTGCTAAACATAACTGTTGCATTTCAAGGGAATTGATCAATGTTTTAATTTTAACTGTGAATTGAATCATATGTTTGAATAACCATGTTCTAAGCTGATTTCTTTGTTAGATTTGTTGACAGCAGGTAGCTAAACAACAATCATACACTAGTATTACTAGTATCTTCTTTCCACTATCCCATTTATATTCTTTTTATTTTGCATCGTGATATTTTTCTCTACCTCATAATCTTTTTCCTCCACAGAAACGCTACAACTATTTTCTACTTTGAATGGAACAAACGTATAAATAAATATATTGAGTTGGAACAGAGAAAGCATTTGTTAATATGACCATAGCTTCAACACATAGTATGCTGGCACTGCTTGGTGCTCGTCGGTTTTCTTCTCGTTAGATTTGTTCTGTTCTGATCTGCTTATGGTTTGTTCATTGATCCCATGAATCAATAGTTGTGGGTGTTGGCCTCATGACTTAGGGTTATTTGATGTCCTCATAGCAATTACTATTTGCCATTCTTTCCATATTTAAATTTTTTATTCATTTATCTATTGAACTTTTTCGTAAGCTTTATTGACTGCAGATAACCAAACGGCAACCGTAAGAGTTCGCGTCTTATTCAAGTTCGTGTGCGAATTACCCGACAACCTTTGCAATCTTAGGAAAATAATCCTTATAAAAGTAGTTTGTGATTTTGAAGCACTTATGCTCTGCTCTGTTGCCTCTGAATATGTTGTGAGTTCTTTTTTTTTTGTGTGTATTCAATATTTTATAATATATTATTTAATCTGATAAATATTAAATTCAAACGACTAGATACAAATCAACCCATTCCAGTTTTCCAAGTTAAATGCACATTAAATTTAATAATAATACTTGAAATCTACTTAATTTATTTGTTCAATGAAAATATTGTGTGCTCCTAAAGCAAAACTTTGTATTTTTTATTTATTTATTTATTTTTGTTCAAGTACATGGAAGTGTGACTAATTTTTAAATACACTGTTTTGGACACAAGGGTGTGTTTCCTTATATAATCAAAATCAACAAAATGTTACGAGCAAACACACCATCTATTACTAGGGTTTTTTGTAAGATTTTCAACCACTTTCAATATTCAGTAGACTATGGATTTGTTTCTTTTGTTTTCACATATTTTTACTAGTCGGATTTTATATTTTAAAAGAATATATATTAATTTTTTTTTCCTATAAAATATTCTTATATAATATTTAAATATCAAATCTAAAATCAAATTTTGATCAAACCCATTCAAAGAAACATAACTTACACTTATTTTGAAAATATTTTATTAGCTTTTATTTAAAATGCTTATATTTAAAAAACATTATAAAACTTTACTGAAGTAAATATATATTTAATTTAAATTTAAATAAAATATAAACAATTCAGCTACATATATTACACACAGGAGATACCATCATCAATAGAATGTGGTCAATTCTGACTTTCTGAGTCGAATTTTTACTTTTTATCCGAATTTTTCCAAGGGAGAAAAACTGCAGACGGTATTTTTCAGGAAACGAAACCGAAATCCAAATGTCAATAATGAATAACCATTGGAAAGAGCTAAGAATTGTTCACCGGACCTGGCGTCACCGGCACCGGTGGCGGCGGTGCAATCCCCGGCGGAGGAGCAGTCGGAACCACTGGAGGCGGCGGCGGAGACGACGAATCTGGCGGCTGCGGTGGAGGTGCCTGAGGAACACTCGATCCAGAGTTGTCGCCCGGCGGAGGAGGAGGTGGAAGAGGAGAAGATAATGTTGGAGGCGGCGGCGACGGCGAGGGATTCGGAAAGTTCGAGTCGTCGCTCGGCGGCGGTGGCGGAGGATACGAGGCAGTTCTAGGAGGATTCGGAGTGAAACCAGAGCTCGGATTCGCCGGAGTGGGGACAATCAGAGGCGATGCTTGGGGACATGAATCGGAGGAACATCCGCCGGAATTGCCTCCGCCTCCACCGCCATTGCTGCCGTGGCGGCGGAACACTCCGAATCCCAAAATCAATCCAGTAACCACCAAAACCGCGACTATGGAAATGAAGATTTTCGTTGCTTTGCCTACATAACACATTTTTTGGCTCCGATCTCAGTAGGATCTCTCAATTTTGTGGTACGGTTACAAATTGGGGACTTGTTTGGATTTAGAATTCTCTGGTGGGTAGCTGTGTTACAGCGCTCTTTGCTTCATAGTTTGGGGAGACGATGGGTGGAGCTCCGATTCTGGAAGGTTCCTGGGATCCCAGGACCGGACAGATCCACAGCGTTGATGGTCCGCGGGGTCCTCGTAGGCCTGGGAGCTCCTATACTATTAGGGAGAGCACGGGTTTATGGGTGGAGGAACACTGTATCACGTGGAGGCCATTGAGGTGAACGAATTATTGTTTGTTTTGCTGTCGATTCACTGCAATAGCAATAGTCGACTTTTATTAAAAAAAATAATACTATTAATTATTTGGATTTAAATAAAATTGATTTAAGTCATTTGAAATAGCTTCAATTCAAACTCAAAAGGTAACGAAAGAAAACACATGCATTAATACGAAAGTCTGATAAGCAAATGTGGACGACAATATTCAAATCGAAAATAAACCACAAATTTAAAAACCAAAGCTGCTGTTTTTAGGATCCATAAATCTTAAATTCCCTTCTTCAAACTCCTCACATCTTCCTCTGTTTCTTGACTTGGTTCAAAAGATTCGCCGACGGCTGCGGAGGCATAGGAGGCTCCATGAAATTGAAAGGCGCCGGAGACGGCAGCGCAGGCGGCGCCAGCGGTGGTGGTGGAGCAGTCGCCATACGAGCAAAGTGAGACAGCGGGCGCGGCTGATTGTTGGAATTCCGCTCGTGAGCGCGGTACTTGTTCATGTAGGCGGCGAGGGGCTTGACGTAGTCGGCGAGCCCGAGCGAGGACATGGCGAGGAGAATGTCGTTGGCAGTGACGGTCTTGCGATAGTCCTCGTTACATTTCTTGTTGGCTTCGCGCATCACGTAGAAGATGAACTCGGTGGCGCAGTCTTGAACGGCCTCCTGGGCATCCTCCTCGACCTCGGCGATGGGAGGGAGGGTGCTGCGCATCAGACGGTGAATGCTGCCGATGGGAATGCCCAGCTCGGGATCATGCTTCGGCGGGACCTTGTTGATGTCGATGTTCAGTGCCAGCGGTGGTGGCGGCGATGCTGGTGGCTCGCGGTTGATGTCGATGCCGCGTCCAGCTAAAGCTATAAGGGAAAAGAACGTTAAAATAGTAAAATACGACAGAATTTTGTTTTTTTATAACTTTTTAGTTATGAAACTATATATTATTTTTTTTATAATGGATATTATATTTCACAATTAGTTTACATTTAAAAAAAATACATACACAAAGAAATGAAGTTAGAAGGAAAATCGGTTAATATTAAAATTAGTAGGTAAAATAAAAATTAGAGTAAGTTTGGGAAATTTATTTTAAAAAATTAGTAAAAATATGATAAAGATAGGTAGACATAAGTTTTGGGATAATTAAAAATAATAATAATGATATAATTTTAACGGATATATTAAATGTTATATTTAATAAATATTTTTATTTTAACATAAAATTTTCAAAATAATAATAATAATAATAATAATAATAATAATAATAATAATAAATTACTCTCCTATCCAATATAACTTTCCATTGTATTATTTTAGTTTATCCAAAATAAAGTTTTATTTTTCAATTTTTTTATAATAAAACTAATAATAATTTTTTAACTGAATATTAAAATACCTTTATTTTTATTTTTCACATTATTTTTACTTTTATGTCAATGATAAAATAGATATTACATTATTTTATTACATTCTATATCTATAAAATAATAATTTATTTGAATTTGCTTACAAAAATCAAATAAAAAAATTTGTTAATAGACAAAAAGAGTATATTTTATAAACAAAATATATGACAATTGCATTTAAAAAATATATATCCTAGAGTAAGTAAGTTCTAAATAATTGTAAAATTCATAATCTAGATTTCATTTCAAATTTGGGATGCCGCTTGCCAATTAACGACTAGTGTAAATTATATATGTAAGCAGCAAACAATCTAAGAAAATTGTGAAAATCAAGTTAATTTATATAGGTATGATCCATCAAACATACAAAATATTTATGAACCAAAATCACATCAATTCAAAGCATTACGTTACTGGTCGCATTAGAGATGATCTGATGGTAAAAAACTGTTATCATGACTACAATAGAAATAAACTATTATTTAAATACAGATTACTATCGAAACACAAACACTTAGTGACAAAAATTATGTATGATAAAAATAAGATTTATTTACCAGATCTACCCAATCGACTTGATTGTTTTCTCCCCCGCCTTGAGCTTCCATTGGCCTCCATCTTCCTAGCACAGTTTCCTCGACCTCGACCTCGACCTCGACTTTTAATTGTTATCCTTCCCTAGCCAGAAATAAGAAAAGCGAATTAAGATCGAATAAAACTCATTATTGTATAATAAAATTTCACTACGATATGGTCGAATTTATAGGCGAGCAAAACCGTCGAGATTGCCCGAAAAGGTAAAATTAAAATAATGACGTGTCAATGTAATAAAATATTATTAATCATTAATTTATTTTGTATTCGATAAATTTATTTTTATTTTTTTCACAATTTAATGTGTTTGTTTATATTTATTATTTAATTATTTTCAAAATAAATAAAGATGATTATTTAATAATAAAAAAAATGAACAATAAAATTAGAAATGCATTTTTATCTTTTTTAGTAATTTAAATAAATTATTCAATTATAATTAATAGTAAACAATGTGTTAAAAAAAAAAAAAAAAAAAACAACAACGTTCTAAATTATTTTTTTATAGAATTAATTGATAAATTAGTAAATTTTAATTATGTAAGTTTAATAAAATGTAAAACATTTTTTAAAATATAAATAAATATAATTGATATTTTTATTTAGGATAGGCATATACAATTTTTAAAATATGTAATATAAATATAATTTCAGTAATTATAAATATTCACGCAATATTTTCTCAATAATAATATGAAAATCTTATTATAATTACTTTTCTTTTATTGCGGGTCGAAATAATCTTATTTTCTTATTACTAATATATTTTTAAAAGGCATGTGACATGTTATTGTAATTTAAAGAATAATACTTATGATTTAATATATAAAAAATATTTGGTATAATATTTATTGTATAATTAAATTTAATATTTTTTTCGACTCCAAGGGTCTTATTTACTTTTTGTTATGTATCAATCAATATATTATTTATTAAAAATATTTTTATATTTGTATAATATTTTTTTTTACAAATGTCATTGTAATATTATTATAAGACATTGATAGTATTATTTTTTATCATTTTTCTTTAATATTATGTTTTCATATAATTATTAATATTTAAATATTAATACGCAAAAAGTAAATGAGACCCTAGAACTAGACATAAATAATTATGCATAATATTTTTATTCTATCGTAAAGTTTATACACAAAATAGAAAATATTGTGTTCTGTATTAAATTACAATTCTAATTCTAATAATATTTTTGTAATATATAATAATATATTTTGAGGAGAATTATAAGAATTCAATCATAAAAATTGAAATGAAATAAAAAGTAATTATTATTATTATTATTAGTAGTAGTATATTGTTGTTGTTATTTTTTTTTATTATTTATTTTTAGTGTTTATGGACGTGTTCGATAGTGATTTAAGAAAATATATATTTAAATAATATTTTAATTATATATTTTTTGAAAAAATGTAATAACTTTTTTATTTGAACGCTAATTGAATAATATAATTTTGATTTAGAGTAAAAAAAATAATACTATATATATATATGCAAATCCTATTTCCTACACATTTATTTATTATAAATTTATCTCTTTAATAATTACTTTTTTATCAACACAATCTATCTATTTACAATTTTGGATATCTTTTTAATAATTATTCTTTATCAACACAATCTATTTTACAACTTTGGAGATAGATTTCAAATATATTTTCCGATTAAATGTTAGGATAGAGGAGACTTAATTATGAGAATTCATTATTATTATTATGGGTATGGTTTGAATATACCAATAATTTATATTGTGTATGTAGTATAAAGATAAAGAGCTAGTGTAATATATTATTCCCTCCGTCTCAAATACCGTGTAATATTTGTATTTGACACGGGAATTTAGGTGGAGAGTATTAAGTATGGTAATTTGAGATAATTTGGATATTAAGTGATGTGATTGTATAGAAAAATAATTATTTATTTTTTTATTTGAATGATGTGATGAGATAAAGTAGAGTGTATATTAATATATGTATATAAATATTATTAATCATTTCTAAATTTGAAAATATTGCAGTAAATTTTGAAAAAAAAAAAAAAAAAAGAAGGAAATGTTACGAAAAATGAGTTGAAATGTTTTTATTAAAAGAACAATCTCTAAGTTATGTTCTTTTTAATACATATAATATGGCAGTTAAGGTGGTGAAATAATTAGCTAATCATACATATTATCAAGTTAGCACCTTAATTTGAAATAATCAGTAGATTATTACAAAAAGGATAAATGTATTATATAATGTGTTATATATTATATTAATATTTGTTATCTGTTTTATTAACATTTATTAAATTACTACTATTACGATTAAAATTGTAATATAATTTGTTGAAATTAAAATATATTTGCTACATATAATTAGTATATAATGTGCTATTCAAATATTTCCTCTATTCACAAACTAATGTCCTACTTTCCTCTTTGGGACGTCAAATAACTATTGTTCTATTTTCTTTTTTAAATACAAAATTTACATTTTTAGTCTTCATTCATTTATTACTTAATCTCTACTGTACAATTAAAAACAAATTTGTCAATTTATAACAAAAAACAATCACCTAAAGAAACCATGCAAATATACTTTAAAATAATATAAATTAGACGGATGGAGTATGTGTTAGGTATTATATTAATAATTTTTTTTTTTATTTTCTTTATAGATATTTGTTCATCAGAGTCAAATAAGCATGTTGTGATTTGATCCAATGTGTGTTTGTTTGGGGGTTTGGATTTTGAGTTGAGATTTGAATAGTAAAAATTTTGAATTTGAATAGTTGTATGATGTGATATAAATAGGTGATGATGTGATGTTTTGAATGTAAAATTAATTTTTAGTATAATATAAAAAATAAAAAATAGGTATTTGATTTGATATTTTTGGGGAGAAAATTTTGGATGAATAGTGAGATTTTGTCCAAATCTTTCAACCGAACACACCAAGTATTTAACAGGAAGATATAATATATATATATATATCCCACTGAACAATCTATATGGTTTAACTTTAATATATATATATATATTTTTAAAAATAATACTCCTATCGTTCCACAATTATAATTTGAGTTGTATTTGATGCGAAATTTAAAAAATATTGATATTATATTTGTAGTAGATAAAAAGTACGGTAAGATTTTTTTTCACTTGTGAGCGTATCAGTGTAAAAAGTAGTGACAATTATGTAATAATAATTAAAAAATAAAGGTAGTTCTATAGTGATATGATTATTTATAAAGATAAGACTGACAAAAATATAAATAAAACTATTGTATTGAAACGAAGAAAATATATTATACATATTTATTACTTTTATATAACATACATAATTTCCTTAAAATGTGAATTGGAGCCATTGTTGATTTAACACATGTATTAAAATTTAAAATGTAGGGGATGTTGTGTTGTTTTTGAAATGATCGTCACCATCCCGCTAAAATATTTTAGGGTAGCTTCATGAAAATCCCATAAAAAATGGATGACCAGATACTCCATGGACCTCAGATCCAGAAAATCCTCACCGTCAGTGCGACATGCGGTCCGGATCGGAGGGCCCTTGATGAACCAAGATCCACTCAGCGCGCCTCCTCCATTGGAGTTCGATTCAAGCTTTCCCCGCTTCCGAAAAGCATGCACCATTGCAACAAACAAAACTCTCCACAGAAATTCCCAAAATCTGACCCCCAAACGAAAATTTTACGGATTTCATAATCCGAAAGAGATTGGAGTACCCCATTTGGAGATTCTGTTAAAAAACTTCGGTGTTTTCAAGCTCCATTTCTGAACAAGGGTACTTTAATCTTATTCTTTTTTTTTTTCGTTTGAAAGGTCTCGCCTCGGGGTATTTAGTTTGCTAAACATTGAATTGCATCGGAGGCCTAATTTTGGGGGTCAGATTTTGGCGTTTGAACGATTGCTTTGGGAATTTTGGAGGTTGAAGGAGGAGAAGGAATTCAGAAATTAACACCAGAGGATTATCAATAATATCCGTGTGCTTCTCGGAGGTAAACCAAGGGTTACCGAGTTGTTTAATTTTGAAGGTAGGAGTTGATTTAGGGTTAGGGGAATTGCAGTGAAGACTGCTCAAAAATCGATCGATCAATATTTGATTGTTGTTCTGTGCTGTGCAGTGCTGTGCTGTGCATAGATATATACATTACATACATAGCCACAAATATGGCTATGTGTGTTGATTCTTTGAAGGAGGAGGCGCCGACGAATGTTTGAGACGCCATGGACAAAAGACTTGCCGTGTTTCTCGTTGCTCTTTTCTCCGTCTTCGCAGCGGATTATTCGGAAGGGAATAGAAAATTAGCGAAGCAGAGCATTCTGGAAAATGATTTGGTAAGACAATTCGGAGGTTGATTCATCTCTTTCATGGAAAACTGACCTTCTCTTTCGATTGCTAAGCTTGCATTCATTTTTTCAGTAAAAGCATCCATGGATGAGCTTGATTGATTTTCCTAAATAGTTAGATTCCATCATTCTCAGCAGGCTGAGAGAGAGGGACTTCCATTGAAAGCATTAACAGAAGTGAAAGAGTCTTGTTCGAATAAGCTCGAAAAGGCGACTGAAACTTCTGCTACAACTCCAAGAAGGTATTTGCACGGCCAGCATACATGGAGCATACTTCGAACTACATCTGCAGATTCTGCTTCGTCTCCGAGTCCTTCATTGTCGCCAACACCTGGAGGAAACATTTTTGCACCCTCTCCATCTCCAACTCTGATGTCCTTGGATAAGGCTGCCGATCAATCTCTCTCAACATCAAAGGAACCTTCACAAACAAACAAAGATGTACAGAAGTATCTTATGATCACTCTGATTTTAATTATAGTTCTTGGACTTGTTGTCATAGCTATACTGTTAGTTCTCTGTGTTAAGAGCTCGAAGGAAGGGTCGAAAGGTGGGGTAAGAGACGAGAAGCCTCTTCTCGACTTCAGCTCGAGTGATGCTTCAACAAGTATGTTCAACGTCGTGGTTGAGGTTTCAATGTACAGATTCTTTCAGTTCTACTGTTTCATTCCTCATAAAGGTTTATGATTAACACTCAGGTCCGAAGAAGTCTCGTATCATCATTGACAATTCCAAGAGTGAAGCTATCGAAGTTGCATCGAACACCGGCAGTTCATTGGATGCTAACCATGATCTTCCTCAAGTTGGACCTCAGACGATGGAAGCTAACTATGATCTTCCACAAGCTGGACCTCAGAAGATGGAAGCTACAGCAGAATCTGCAAGAAATACCAAAGCAGCATTGCCAATTCCTCCCGGAAAGAGAACTTCTCCCGAAGCAGCATTGCCAATTCCTCCCGGAAAGAAAACTTCTCCTCCACCACCCAACCCACCTCCAGGACCACCACCACCACTGCCTCCTGTGAAGTCTCCTGCTGCTCCTGCTGCACCGCCACCTCCTAAAATGGGTCGACATCCTCCAAATCCACCTCAAAATGGAATACCATCAGCTCCTGAACACCATCGTCGGCGTTCTTCTTTAGGCGGTGGATCCCCTGGTAGATCAAGACCTCCAAAAACCAAATTGAAGCCATTGTTTTGGGACAAAGTTCTTGCGAACCCCGATCATTCCATGGTTTGGGATAATATTCGTGATGGATCATTCCAGTAAGTAGCTATCTATACAGTGGTGTGTGTTAGCTAGACCTTTGTTTTGATTGACATTTTCTTTCCTGTTCTTTGAACTTGTAGATTCAATGAGGAGATGATGGAAACACTCTTTGGATATTTCGCAGCGGATATGAACAAGAATGAGAAGAAGAAAGACTCACCTGCATTCGACAATACACCACAATACGTTCAGATCATCGATCCCAAGAAATCACAAAACTTGGCGATCCTTCTAAAGGCATTGAATGTCACAACCGAACAAGTCTGCGATGCCCTCAAAGAAGGTATATATATATGCTTAATTATCGCATGGTTTAGTTTATTGATAAAGAGTGTTTGTATGTATGCACTTTGATCAGGTCATGAGCTCCAGCCAGAGCTAGTCCAGACTTTGTTGAAGATGGCGCCGACAACCGATGAAGAACTAAAGCTGAAGTTATATAATGGTGAGCTTTCTCAACTCGGCCCGGCCGAGAGGTTTCTCAAGGCCCTGGTCGATATCCCATTCGCCTACAAACGTTTGGAAGTGGTGTTATTCTTCACCACATTCGATGAGGAGTTTCCTTCCCTCAAAGAGTCCTTATCAACATTAGAGGTTCCTAAATTGCTTCTCTTTCTAGCAGATACATTTTCCTTTTCCTTTTCTTCTTTCTCTAAGTTTTGCAATTCCTCTGTTCAGGTTGCCTGCAATGAGCTCACAAACAGCAGACTCTTCTTGAAACTCTTGGAAGCTGTTCTTAAAACGGGTAATCGAATGAACGACGGCACGTACCGTGGGGGCGCTACAGCCTTCAAGCTCGACACACTCTTGAAACTATCAGATGTGAAAGGAGTAGATGGAAAGACAACTCTACTGCACTTTGTCATTTTGGAAATAGTCCGGTCGGAAGGTGTGAGAGCTGCTCGAAGATTGAAAGAGCGCCAAAGTGCATCATCGAGTTCAGACAGCATCAGCAGCAGTGGCGATGACGATTCTTTGCAAGAAACTGAAGAATACCATCGGAACCTCGGGCTTCAAGTGGTCTCTGGGCTCAGCCACGAGCTTGAGGATGTAAAAAAGGCCTCTATCATTGATGCACAGGCTCTAACAGAGACAGTGTCGAACCTCAATCGAACCCTCGCCAAAACAAAGGAGTTTGTTGAAAAAGAGATGAAAAGTGTCAAAGGATGCGATGATCACTTCCGGGAGGCTGTTACTAATGCAATCAATGAAGTGGGATCGGATATGGAATGGCTGGTTGCAGAGGAGAAAAGGATTATGAGTTTGGTGAGGAGCACAAGAGACTATTTTCATGGAAAGTCTTCCAAGGATGATGCGCCGCACCTATTTGTGATTGTTCGAGATTTCTTACAAATGCTGGACAATGCTTGCAAGGATTTTTCGAAGACGGCTAAGGACAAGGCTCCATCTTCCTCGTCACCATCTGCCTCGCCTAATGGTCAAGATTCAGGTTTTTGAAAATTTAGTAATGAACATGATTCTTTCATATGTAGTGAAGTGAGTTCAAGTTAACTACCATTAATGTCTTCATGGCAGATTGTTCTGAATCTTCATCGGATATCCGCAAACAGTTATTTCCATTGATGAGGGAGAAGCAGAAGGATGATGGATTCAGCTCCGATGATGAACATAATTAGGCTCATCACTTTATCCCTACCTACCTATGGTATGCCTAACTTGCTAAATCTCTAAATTAAATCCAGTTGTAGTATATATAAAGGTTGCAAACAAATCGAGTCTGTGTTAAGTTTTGAGCTTTTTCAAATCTAATTTGATTAATTTTACTTTGGCTAAGCTTCACACTCGAGTTTGAGTTTGAGTTGGAGTTTTGTAAAAAAAGTTATCCTGGCTGCATTGAAATAAAAAAGTTGAAAAAAGACAAAACAATTGTGGAAGACTGAAGTTGTGATTTCGATTTCAATAGCTCCATATACGATTCTATATGGATTGAAATGGTGTTATATTTCTATTGGCTATGTGCATAATAATTTGTTGAGATATGAGAAGCAAAGCAACTTCCACAATATGGTGAGGAGAGGACCAAGGCAAAGTTGATCTTCTATTATCAAAATTAGGTCCAATATAATCGATAAATAAATTAAATCGAGAATGGGTCCTTCTCGTGTATGTTCATGTTTGCAACCAATGCACAAACCAATTACTTTGTTAAAAATATTAAAGCATTGTTTAGATTCCAAGTCAAAACACGTATGGCAAGATGAGTTCCGCCACACTAGTATTCACAGTTAATTCAAAACCCTAGGAGCATTAATTAATTAATTAAGTTCATAACAAAAAAACTGAGTTGCTCCTAATATATATATATAGTTCATCAAGAAAGTGGCGACTGACTGACATAAAGGAGGAAGAGCTAGTACGTACGTAATACCTTTCAGAAGAAGGAATTAGGGTTAGACGAATTACTCAAGAGCACTTGTTGATGCATAGCCTGCTTCTTCTTCAGCGTAACTATCTGCTCCACTGAGTAAACGCAGCAGCCTTTCGAATACAGCTGCGATTGAGCCACCGGAGAGTTCACCACCACCTGCAGCAGCTGCTGCCTGTTCAATCTCCCGAGATCCACGCCGCCGCCGCCACCGCTTGTTGCCGCCGCCGACGAGGCGGAAGCGGTCTCGCAAGGCATTGACTGGAGTACGCTAACCTGCGCCTGGAGAAACCGGATGTACTTGTACGCCTCCTCCAGTACGGTCGCCATGTCCATTTTTTCATCCCAGGGGAGTAGCTTTTGCAAGCACCGCGTCTTATCGCTAAGCCTCTGCTGTTTTATCCGCCGCCGCTGCTTTCCGATTCCAGCCCTAGGGTTTAGAACTGGTGAATCCGCCGCGACGGCGGCGGTCGGAGGTAGCTCGAGAGAAAGTAGGCTCGGAAGCTGGAGATGGTGCGAAGACGACGACGACGACGCCGCCGCTTCGGAGAAGAAATTGTACGGAAGAACGCTGGTGGAATAACCGTCTCCGATGGCGGAGTTAGGTTCGGTTTTCGGCATTTTGAGAGGATTCGGTGCTTCCGCCGCCGGTTCGTAGGAACCGTAGGCAAGCAAGGAGCGGAAGCTGAGTCCGGCGCAGACGCCGTTGATGTAAGCCTCGTCGACGGCGGAAGAGGATTCGACGCCGTGGAGCTGCGGCTGCACCTGCAACTGAAAGTCATTGTCCATTGCTCCGGGAACGAGCTAGAGTGGATAAATTTCGTCTGTATCTTGTATATATAAAAGCCGCGAGGGGAACACGTGGCGAAGGATGAGAGGATGACAGGTGTCGCTGCGCGGAATCTGACGGCTATGTCTGTACGTTGGCCGTTTTCGTGCAGGTAGCAAAAACGACGTCGCTGAGTTGTGTATTTTTGGCCGTCGGATGAGGATTTTGATAGGTCTGACGAGATTGTCGGGGAACAAATAGAAGTGTACGGTATTGAACTGGAATAGGACAAAAATGCAGGTGTCGAATTTACATTTATAACCTCAATATCGAATGAGGGTCTGCTTAATGAAGAGTCCACTTCTAAGGGTAATTTGGGAAGCCACCGTAAGAGGATGGATGCACGTGGATTATGCAGTGAGGATGAGGTATGTTTTTGGATATAAATCATGTTTTAACTATTAAATCCGTATATATTACTCCCCTGTTTTGGATTTAAAATGTTTAATATTATTTTAATGTTAGAAGGAAATAGGTTAGACAAATTGGTAATAAATTTGTTTAATGTAGTTTAAAATAAATTTGAAACAAAATATTAATTTAAATTTTTGTTTAAGTAATATTTTGATTTAATATTCTATAATATATATATATATTTTAAATAAGCTTGAATATTGAAAATTTATCTTTAAAAACATAAACAAAACAAAAATCTCTACAATTTAAAATGTATACTTAAATAGAGCTTTTATTTAATCAACAAATAACAATAACTTCAAAAAATTATGTCTCGGTCTCATTATCTAAAAAATTAAAATGAAATTTATTCACTAAACCAGGGCATCAATTTAATCTTCAACTTTTTTTGTTTGGTGAATATGTATATAAGAAGGTCCTCCGAATTTAATAGGAGAGTATTTTGAGAAATTGTCATTTAGTTACCAATCTATAGTTACACCATGAATTACTTTCTACACGTAGAAATTTTACTGATATAATTTAACATATCATCATCAATCACACAATAATTTAATTTCCGATATCAGCACACATACATGTATATACACTATTAATAATCTAAGGCTTAAAATTATTAAGAAAAAAAGAAAGACATAGTTGCAATTGCTTCAAGAAAAATGATAAATATAGGAAAATATCTATAGTTACCTTATACTGTACAATATCCACAAGAAGTTTATGAATTCAGAAACCATACCACATTGGAGAAAAAGCAGGTAGCGCTGGAGTAGACTTCCTGAAATCACATCCACAATTAAAATGTTGATATCTTCAAAAACGAATTTGATTTGTATTTACTTGGAAGAATCGAAGCAAGATGTCGATTCAAAACTTGATTCAATCAAAAACTAAATATAATAATTTAAAAAATTCAGATCAAAACATTTCATTACTCAAAAGCAATAACCATTCACCAGTAGTCATCTCCTTGACCAAACATTGGCGCAATTACAGCCTTCGGCTTTGATTTCGATTTCACCAACCGCTTCCGCTCATCGTCTCCGGCATTCAATTGATCCGCGTCGGTTCGATGCGCCGATGTCATCGGGAAGTCCTCTGAAATCGCAGAAAGCTTCGGTACCCACGGAGCGGCCGTGCTACCGCTGGATCTCGATCTCGCAAGCCTTCTCCTCTCTCCGCCTGCGCGGCTCCGATCCACAGCCTGGCTGCCACGATTGGCAGCCTCCGTCTCCGGAGTGGCGGCCGCGCTTCCGCAACACGATCCTAATTCAGAGAAAAACTTCATCTGCTATTTTGCTGTTATTTTTGTTCTTCAGTTACTGCCTGCAGATTTGTTTTTATCATATATACAGAGCGGCTTTTGTGGCTTTATATCGGCTAATGGTTTATGAATCAGCCGCCGGTTACAGGTTTTCAAGTAACGCCCGCAAATAAATAAATGACAGCTGTCATCTCAACATTCAATTAAAAGACTCCCGGCCTATTTTCTAGATAAATCTACAGCGTTCTTATAATATTATCTACGGTAATGGTTGGTTCGGGAGTTGTAGTCCCAGGCGTTGCCTTTTCAAATTGTAAATCTTTAAGCCACCAGCAAATTAACTATATCCAATTTTTAAAGGTAACTAACTGTAACTGGCCATCCATCACATTATAATATTGTTTGTCAACGTATGATTAAAATTATTTTTTAATTAAAACTCTGAAATAATCAAACGTGTATATATATATTCACGTTAAAATCGTTGTAACAAATATTACGGTCCGTTTGCATATAGTGGTTTTGATACAATTACTAAAATCATTTTTTTTTTCAAAAAGAATAATAAATAAAATATTAATTAGTTTTTTGTTTACAAAATATTAATCAAATACTTGATTTTATTTTTTTTTGAAAACATATTTAAATTCCAAAATTCTTTATCTAAACATCTGTTTGAACCAAGCCGTACAGTGTATGATAATACTATGACCTGAATTTTAATTTCAACGAATAATAGTAATTGTATATATTTTATTCTAAAATGAAATAGTACCTAATAAATTTTATCCAATTTTACACGTATTTGGAAATTGAAATAAACACTGTTGGCATGAAAATTTCATGTTATCTATTAATTGTAAAAAAGAAAAAGGAAATAAAGAACTATCAAGGCAATATGATTTAGCATATCTCATTTTTAAAATAAATAAATAACAAATACATTTCCCCTTTTCAAGTCCTTGGCTGTACTAAATTTTAACGTTTGTGTGTGTGTGTGTATATTTTTTTTTCACATATTATGGCCTATAATCTTTATTCGTCACGCTGTTACAAATATCAAGAACAACAGGTTTATTTTTTTAATAATAGAAGAAAGATTGCGACCTTTAGTGGTGATTTATTTTATTTTCTTAACAAATCATTTAAATTCAATGCATCCAATACAAAATTAGAATAATGTTGAGTAGTAGCTTTCGATGTCCTTTTTATTACTTTATTATTAAAAGAAAAATAAAGTGCTCCTTGTTAATTGGTGGATAAATTAATCATTTGGCTCTTTATCTTTAATCCAAAAAGTTGGTTCCAACAAATTATCAACATTCTGGTTAAGTCTAAATTTTATTTTAAAAAGTAGATTATAAATTTTGGGTAAAGTATTTATATGGATTTGATCCAACTATCAATTTAATATTTATTTTTAGAAAACATATATCGTATTCAAAAATAATAATGATCTCATACAAAATATTGACCATACTTAGACACACTGAATATATTATTTGTAAATATTTATAAAATCAATATATTACACACTTACACCATAGGCATTTACTGTAAAATATTTATTATTATATTAAAAATGCACTCCAATGCCTAATTGTTATTCAATACTATTATACTAGTACAATGCCATACAAAACATCTATTTCAATTTAAAAAACTCAAATCTAAAATACCCAAGAAGACTCAAAACTTTACCAATCCTTCCCTTGTACAGTAAAAAATGTTTGTATATATGTGTATGAACAAAAATTAAAAATCAAGTGATTCCCAACAAACTCGACTGCAAGAAACAACACACACCGCTATAATAGAATGGAATGGAATGGAATCAATCAGCGTTCAAGAAGAGTAAATTACCTTTCTTCACCAAGAACAAACCCCGTGAGAAGTACAAGTTCCAAGAACAGCTAAACTCGGCCAGTTACCCATCCTCCCAATCGTTTTCATCTTCATCATCACCAGAAGCTGCTGCTTCTACATTCAAGTCATTAACCTTAAACTGTGCTGCCGACGTGTTGCCTGCAATAAAGCATAATTCATAGACAGTTAAGCGCCATACCAAATAAAATTGGCTAGTCCCTTTTATATGATTCATTGTTATGTGAATGAGCTTCAAGTTAAAACTTGAGTTTGAATTACTCAAGCTTGGTCGGGTGCTTTTCGAGTCAAGCATTGAATTGTGGTCAACCTGTTTAACTCCTTCCTCGCTTTTAACAAGCTACTTCAGAATTGACTATTCAGCATGATCAAATTTGAAACAAAAGCCAAAATTTTTGCTTAACTAGTTCACACGGTCTGGGATTCAAGTATAAGTTTGGTATTTGTTACTATGAAATGTCCTTAGGTAACTGTCATATTGTGTAATGGCTTACTGAGGAAATTCATTTCTGTAAGGTTTCTCCAACTTATAGAGAACCCCCGGAAGCTAATTACCCCTCTTAACTATTATACTACAGTAATATTAAGAACTGGGTGAAAAAAAGTAAGAGATAGGAGGGTGGTTAAACAAAGGGATTTACCTATAGAAGAGCCCTCCTCCCAAACATCATCGTCCTCATCATCATCTTCACGTTTTGACTTCATGCCAACCTGACGCTGCGAGTTTGTATCAATTGGGTTGTTAGGCAACCCCTGCTCCTGCTTGACAGCTTCTTGTTGGCGCTTAAGCAGAGCAGCATAATAAGCCTTATAGTATTCATCCTACAAAACAAAGTGTAGAATGGCAAATGAATAGTTTGTCAAAGGGGATATAAAATACAGAGATATAAATACATATATACACTGATATTATATATATGTGTGTATATATATATTGACCAAAAGAAAAAGTCTTGGGAAATTTTGAAAAGCCCTCAAATAAACCTGTATAGTTTTTGAATCCTCATTTACGACTGTGGACTTCTTGTCATCAGAATGCGCTGAAGATTTTGATGTACTGCCCATGTTTAACTCAGGCTTTGTCTCTCCACGTTGTTCTTTCGTAAGAACCATTCCTTGCTTAATCATCCATGGAGGTAGCACCTTCATGGGTTCATTTGTGTTTGGTTTTACATCTTCCCCTCCGTCACCAGAACCAGAAAATGCAACTTCAACCTGCCAGGTATATGCAGTAAGATTCAAAAGCAACATAATTTCCTTAACAGACTGAATGGACCGTTATAAAAATTCATTCAATTCCTCTTACCAACTAGAGAGTGATTAGGTATATTCATGAAAGAATCATGCCAATCTTAGAATATATGCAGATAAATTTTCATATTTAATTCATAAATAATCAAAGCTCAATGCCAGTCTTTAATATTTAACCTATGTTTTATGATTACCCAAGATCATAATCTTCCATTATCGGAAAACAAAAGACAATAAAAAAAAAAAAAAAATCATTGCTTCTAGGTAGGTAACCTTCGTCTCCCCGACATAAGGCATGGGAGTTCCATGCAATGATTTCGAAGGGTCATTGGAATTAAAATCTCCACTTGTAACTCGGCCAGCAGCATTTGCCCGAAGTTCCCAAGCTTGAAGGCTTCCAAATTCAGGAGCAGGCAAATCCTTAACTCTTGCTATTTGATCCATCAGTGGTTTTAGCTGTTCCTGTATTCCATCAAGTTCTCAAAGGTTAGTAAAGATGCAAATGATTGCAAGACAAACAAGTAAACTTCCAGTCTCAAAAGGATCTTGGGGGTAAAAAGAGACTAATGTTTGAATTCAATGCTCTTCAATTTAACCGGAAAAAAATAAAAAATAAAAGGGAATTCAATCAACTTCATTTAAAAAGTTGAAAAATTTATAAACAACCACAACAAAATTTCATATCCGTACCATATAATCCACACACAACATATCCACTAAGATAAAAGTTAAACATCTAATAACAAATGGGCATTGGGCAGGTTATTTTTTCTTTCTTTTCTTCGTACTACTATTTATAAAATTTTATTTTTTCAAGGTTAGGTTGGTGGGGTGGGGGATTGGAGTGCATAGAATACCCAAAGAAAAACCATGGAAGAAAAGCAGCTAGCAGCACACTAATTTCTACTCAAACGCATAGCCAATAATATATGACCACTGTCACCGAGTTTCCGTCAGGCTTTCGCCCATTGCGAAAAATTTCCCACTACAGAACCACAATCTCACAAGTAGTCTAACATAACAAGGGTTGGCATATTAACAGGTAAGTGGAAATAGCAGAGTCCAGCTGTGACTTATACACACTCATACAAGAGAACATAAATAAACTATATGTGCATAAAAAGGCCTATATATTATTCTCCATGATAGGTTGCAGGGAAAACAGGGAGACCTAATGAGTGCACATATATTAACACCATTGTGGAAAAAAAAAACCTACAATTGCCCGAACCAACAAATGGTCAGCTTAATTCTCATCTTGCTAAACTACCTAGCCATTATATATTTAAACATTATTCATCCCAGGAAGTATTCTAGCTTTCTTGATAACTATAATTTCTTCTATTCAGGTTTTATGAAATTTCTGTCTCATTTGAATATTTAGAAGTGATCAAAATCAAAGGAAGTCAAAGACACAAAACAACGGAACATTCGAGAAGCAGCAATAGCTTCAGGTAATGGAAATTATACATCTGTATGACATGTTTAAGAAAATAAAATGAGAAGATTGAAACATTTGTCATCATTAACTAATTTGCAAAAATTTCTGAGTATTATTTTGCATAATGGAGATGGATGGTTATTAAATTTCAACATAAAGGTGTTTAAAGAGAGGACAAACCTCCATCTTATTTAGCATTGTTTTCACTTTATCATGGTGACGTCTGCTTGAGTTATCATCTCCATCTCTCAATTCCTGACCACCTAACTGGTCACTCTCAGCCACAAGGATACTATCACATCTTTCACAGTGAAAGTATTCATCACTTGGGGAGATCAACCGAAGTGCATCAAGAGCAGTATATCTGAAATGCACGTCACCCAAAACTTTAATTCATTGACACAGAAAAGACTAAAGAAGAGAGAACAAAAAAAAATAAAAAATGAGAGGAACAAAGACCTCCTGCTGCAGCTTGGGCATGCATATTCCTGAATTGTGTTTCTGCTCTCCAGTCCATCCTTCAGTTTTTTTCTCATGCGATGTATTCTGTACCTCACCACATCATATATCTGCAATAGAAACCGGAACAGTTAGTTCACAAGAAATTTAGAAAGTTTTATGATAGTCACTACAAACAAAGCAACATTCACAGTCACCTAAGCTAGATAGATGATGAGATGCACTACAACCATTCGGTCAAATGCTAGAATATAAAAAAAATACAGATAAAGGAATCTATGATCCTGACAACACACTGACATCTATACCTCATAGTAGAATATCATCTCAAAATCAGCAAATTCTTTTTTGACAAGTTGAATTGAAAAAGAATTCGTGATTCAATGTACCAAACCATAGATGATTATGGCTGGTATATCATATACAGTCTTTTAGAAATATGGTGGGTTGTGAAAAAGAAATTAGTGTTGAATCATGAAAGAAAATATGTACCACACCATAGTATTTTCTTTCACTATGTGTTACATCTTGCTCATTTCCAAAAAATATTCTACAAGTCCAATTAATTTCCACTCTAAACCATCTATTCCATCTTGTCCATATCCAAATTAAAGGAGTGTACTAGAAAAGGTGTCAAATTATATTGACTTTAGTTAATATCACCTCTAAGTAAGTGCCTGAAAAAATCTACTCTGATGCCTACCATCAGTTACCACAACAAATCTTCTACTTATAGAGAACAAGGAAATTACGAACCTGCGCATAATCCAGGCAACAGTACGACTGTGTGTGCATTTTAAGCTTTTCATCACCTTCTCTTCCAGTTACATGACCATCAACCGTGGCAGCCACAGCAGCATTGTAAATTTTCGCACCTTTGGAGGACTGCGAAAGAAAATACCATTGAAGGAATGAAAAAAATGAGATAATCAGGAAGAACTAGAAGGGGACAATGAGTTAGGTTTTACGACATATCCCATCTCCTAATAAACACATTACCTGTAATATAAGAACATAGAAGGTGATAAAGAAAAAGACATTAACAAAAAATACAAAGATAGGATGATATTGCACATTTCAATGGAAAAATAATTAGAGAACATATTTCCATACCCTACAACAACTAGAGGCATGTTTTATAAGAGCAAATGTCCATTTTAGGATTGCAGTTCTCAATGTTGAAGTTTTATCTTGTTAAACAGTTTTAAAAAGCATTCCTATTTCAGAGAAAAAAAAAAAAATTGTCATCTCAATGCATGCAAGAATAAATTATAAATCCTTCCTTAACCCTAAGTTCAAACTCCACATTTCCATTCAGTGTCCTTTTTTACATAGAAGGGTGTGACCTTCCGTGAACAAAATGAGTGGACAATACCAATAATAGATACAACACAACCTTGCAAAGCTTATACTCTAGATCAACAAACAGAAACTATCAAATTTGATCATTCTTGAAAAATACTAATTGAAGTTTAGTCATTAATGTATACAAAAATACAAATCAATCTCTAGAAACAACAACAGAGAAAAGAGGCAAAGATATAGGCCACAAGAATGAACCAGAAATTTAAACCTCCTTGCGGTGATCACGAGTGACAAGCTTTTCTTCTTCAAAGAGTCTCAAAGCCCGACGAAGCTGCTTAGTATGAAGTTTCAAGTCTTTAGCCAAATCTTCTTCCCTAACCCATTGTCGTCTGCAACAAAGTTAATGTATATAAAATGAAGAAAGGTTGAAAACAAACTCAAAAGGTTGAATTAACCACTTCCAACGATACAGTTAATGTTTATTGTTCCCTTAAAATCATAATTACCTAGTAAGAGC
Organism: Andrographis paniculata; assembly: GCF_009805555.1. NCBI lineage: Eukaryota > Viridiplantae > Streptophyta > Magnoliopsida > Lamiales > Acanthaceae > Andrographis > Andrographis paniculata. The sequence continues at coordinate 8,244,375 of NW_026137587.1, forward strand.
ATCAAGAATAACCACTGCAATTCCCCTGTTGTCACTTTTCCCAGCCTTAGCTTGGTTTTCACCTTTAGTACTTATGTCATCATAGAATGCCCTCGCCGCAAGTTTCACCAAGCTATTCACATATGTTAATCAAACTAATTGAACAAATAATCAACAAGGCTGAAAGTTCAATGCTTCATCAAGAGAAATAAAACGTTACCGATTAAATGGATCAATGCTAGCCATTTTCAAGCTTTCAAGAACAACAAATTTGAACTTAAGCCACTGCTTCGTAATAATGCTTTAGTGGATCACCTACAATACAAACCAATCCCAAATGAATTTCAACATCAATAAAAGTAAATACTACAGCAAATTCAGGATTCTCCTTATATTGTTTTATTGCCTTCGTCAGAGTAAGCGCGAATAATTCTCATATTAATGTCAATGAGGAATCCCAAAAATAAGACCAAACAACAATACCAAATCAACAACACGAAACTTCTTTACTTTACTTCCCCAGGAATAGTTCTTAGTCCAAAATAGCTAAGGTAATCAGGCCAACGGAATCGCAGATGCAGATCAACGCCGACCACCGATTCGTGATATTTACGGGTTTTTAGCCAATATGACGATGCGAAAATCGCAACGGAACAATGAATCGTTTCAACTCTAACCGCGGATCCTCCCACGATCCTATCGCAATTTGGTTTCTTGGAAGCTCAATCCTAAACCCACAGGGAAATCCTTTCTCGATCTACTATCACGCGGCTAGTCTCACTTACAATGGCAACGCCTTAAATCTGGTTTGATTGAATTGAACGTACCTGACTTCCATCGAGTATATCTCCGGGTCGGGTCGGGTCGGTCTGTACGAATGGGCTACTGTGGGCCTAGGGCAAAACGAGTCCGACCCATTTGAGATTGGCATGTTTGACAGACAATTTGACTTTGATCCATGAAAATAGATGAGATGTTACATTAGTACCGCTCCATCCAGTGAATGTACTTTCACTGACTCAAGACTCCCGGCGATCCTCCGGCAATTGTTCGACGGCTTCTTGTTCGTATACATCGGTACTTGGCTGAATCGACTCTTCTCTTCGTATATGTGTAAATTCGATTCCCAGTTACTTTAAATCCGATTGTGTGCCGCAATTTGACCTAACCATAGATTTTATGTGATTTTTGCGTTGCTATACTTCAAATCTTTCGTGACGTTTCTTTGATTTTGCCTTTTGGCGGTTATGTTACAAAACAATCGAGTTTGTTTAATTACTATTTTTACTCACGTTCAAGCAACAAACCATGGTCCGTAAATCTTCGAATTGCAGCATTTCCATTTTTTGTTAATTAGCTCAGTTGAATCTCAGGGAACGGTTGAGACCACTTTTTGGCTGTATTTCCGAATTTATGTGGTGAGCTGCTTAAATTTGAGTTAACCATTGATTTCCGTGTCGATATCGTTTCATTCCATTATAACTTTATTGCTGTAACTTTGATCTCCTGATGATTATGTTAGAATTTCTTGAGTTTAATGGGTGGTTGTAAGTTTTATCGTGTGTGCAAGCATTGTGCCATAAACTCTGAATCTTTGTATAGTGACATTCACATTGCCACATTTCTCTTGTAATTTTGCTTATTTATAAGCCAATTTTCTCTAGGGATCAGATCAGAGAACGTGCTACAGTATATCATAAACGCATGTCGTGTAATCAGGGATTTGTATGTGATTTACTGTTGGTTCTATTTTCATCAATGTTATTTTGTTTAATGTAGTTTTTTCAACCAATAAGCCGTGGAATGTAAATCTTTATGCTGTGGCGTTTCTATTTTTCGCCCCATAATTTAATTGCTGTATGTGCCAACTGTGTCACTGGGAATCAATTGCAACGAATCTATATTTCCCAATTTATTATGTGATTTAGGGTGGGGTAATTGTTAATTTAGTTTAGATTTTTGTTACAGCTGTCCAACATAGATGCAAAAGAATAATGTGCCTCAGAGGCAGAGAAGCCTCGGGCCTGGGGTTCAATATTTGATCGAGTATCTAAAAAGAATGCAGGGTGAGAATCCAGGTTTCTTTTATGCAATCGAGGCTGATAATGAGCACAGTGGAAATTTCTTTTGGGCTGATGCAATTTCCCGGGCAAACTACAGCCATTTTGGGGACTCTGTTAGAGTTGATACATCTTATAGGACAAACCGGTCTAAGATACCATTTGTAATATTCACAGGCATAAACCATCATGCTCAGCCTGTCCTGTTTGGCTGTGCATTGCTTCTGAATGAATCTGAGAACACTTTCATTTGGCTTCTCCAAACATGGCTTCGGGCAATGTCTGGACATGGTCCTGTCTCAATCACTAGTGACCCTGATCGGCTTATTCAGATGGCTGTGGCACAAGTTTTCCCAGACTCACGGAATCGGTTCTGTAGATGGAGCATATTCAGACAGACACAGGAGAAGTTGGCTAATGTGTATCAAGAAAATCCAGCTTTTGATTTTGAGTTCAAGAAGTGCGTCAATGAAGCTGAAACAGTTGAGGAGTTTGAGTCTTCTTGGGCTACACTCTGGGGTAGATATTTCTTGATGGATAATGAATGGCTTATCTCGCTGTATAACATTCGTGATCAGTGGGTTCCTGTTTATTTGAGAGATGTGTTTTTTGGGGAACTATCCACATCAGAGTGCAGTGATGCCTTAGGTTTGTTCTTTACTGGGTTTTCAAGTACCACTCCCACCAACATACAGCTATTAATTAAACAATATGAAAAGATTGTTTCTACTTGGCATGGAAAGGAGCTGAAGGAAGACTTTGATACATCTAATACTATACCAGTTCTGAAGACACCTTCCCCTATGGAAAAGCAGGCTGCTAACCTGTATACTAGAAGGATATTCATGAAATTTCAAGGAGAATTGGTTGAAACTCTTGCTAATCCTGCTACCATATTAGATGATTCTGGTTCAGTGACAACATATAGGGTAGCCAAATTTGGTGAAGAGCACAAAGCACACATTGTTAGGTTCAATGCGTTCGAGATGAAAGCTACATGTAGTTGTCGAATGTTTGAGTTTTCAGGCATCATTTGTCGACATATACTCTCCGTGTTTCGAGCCAAAAATGTCCTTATGCTTCCTTCTGAGTATGTTCTCAAGCGCTGGACAAGAAACGCTAAGGCAAGTGGTGTAGAATCCACCACCGAATCAACTGTTGGGTTGCCCAGCAACTACCAGGAGGCTTTACGGCAAGAGGCTTTGAAGTTTGTTGAAGAAGGTGCCAAATCTATACATGTTTACAATGTGGCAATGAGTGCACTGCATGAGGCTACGAGACAAGTTGCAGCTGCAAAGAGCAAAAATTCTGAAAATGCACAGGCAACTAGCGAAGCAAATGGAGGAAATCTGGAGATGAGTTCAACCGAGAATCAATCTTCATCACATGTATCCAAGGTAGATACTTTGGACTTTCATTCCTTGTTGTTATATTGGCCAAATAGGTATATCATTCACTATTGATTTTCCTGATGGGATTGAAGATATTTTGTTCTGGTTGTTCCAATGATCTTGATTTTCTATCAAATGAAATGAAGGGCGGTAAGCAGTATTACTTGTGGATTAATTCTATCAAAGTGTTAATTCACTTGAGCTACAAAGCTGTGTTTGCGTTGAATTTCTTGAAGAATATAGTTTGTAGGAGTTACAATTAGTATTGCTTTGGCCAAAAATCTAACATGGAATATGTTCATAATGCAAGTGCCATAAAAAAAAATCTTGGGAAGCAAGATATTATTACAGCTGGCAGTTTACATTGAAAATTTCATGGTAGTCAGATGAAACATATTGAGGCTTTGGGAATTATCATCTAGGTTTGCATCCTTCATTTTGTTTTATAGAACAATAACCGATAGTTATTGAATTTTTTATTTTCTGTTATTTGAAATCCAACCATTATTGAACAAGTTTCTAGAAAAAATTATAGATTGGGATGTTAATGTTGGCTTCCAGAAATCATATGAGGAATCATGGAATGTTCCATGTACTAGACACACACACATAGTTGATAACGTGCATTTGCACATTTATTGTTTTGGCGATGTTTAATTTCCTGATGGATGAGAAATGAGGGATTAAATCAATAAATGCAAATTGCATATATACTTCAACTAATAATTTTATCAACCTCCCATACATGTTTGCTTCTGTTGTCAGTTATGGAAACTGTAAGACACAGTAAGGTCAACACTGAATTCACATGCATTTGTTTTAGCTAATTTCCACAAATATATACATGTAGTTAGTAATCAAATCCGTGCCATTTAGCATTCATTATGTATGGTCTTTCACCTTGTATGAAGATCGATTGAATGTACATTCAAGTTTAAACGTCAAGATTGGTGGTAATCCTGCTGAATCAAATTTGCAGGATGAGAAGGAGAAGAAAATTCGCGAGCTAGCTAATGAGCTGGAACGAACTAATCAAAAGTGTGAAGTGTATCGTGCAATCCTATTAGCACTTTTCCGGGACACGGAAGATCAGAAACTGAAACTCTCTGTAAAAGTCCAAAATGCAAGACTTTCGCTGAAAGACTAACGGTAAGTTTAGCTCTCCTTTGATGCCTTGTTCATTTAGTTTTATGCAAAATTTAAGCCTTGGTGTTTGATCACGATGATGAGAATAGATATAAGATTATGGTTAGTGGAGTGGGGCAATTTTAGATGGCATTGGAAGATATTCTTTGTGTTGTCTAAGTCTTTCTTATGTATTGGAAACAAAGTCAGAAACTGTGAGTTGTATTTGATAGTCCAAATGTGAAGTTCCTAGTTTTAGATGAAATTGTTACAAAAAATTAAAAATGAATGAATAATAGTAGTCCAAAATAATGTCATTCTCTTTCAATGATTTCTACATTTGTTTTGAATTGCATTGAATTTGTCTCTCTTTGAGTAGAGTTGTTGGTGCATAATATAAAGTTTAGTTCAATTCTAAACTTCGCTATTATTTTATACTAATCCTTGTCGCCTTGAATTTGGTTGTTTTTCTTATACCGCTAACATTATACTTGTATTTTCAAAATATATTTTATAATGTTTCAATTTATTATAAAAAAAATTAATAATAAATAAAATGGCAACCATTTTTAAAAAGCAAGTGGACTAAAATTTTACTTAAAATAATATTGTTAGTATTTAAAATATAAACTACTACTACATTATTGATATTGTGTGGAGAGAAACATACACCGAAAGGCAATTCATTAATAGGTAATTTAAAATAATCATCACTAATTAAATAATCCTCCAATCATGTCGGTGCAATAAATTCCACAAACGAAGGTATAGCTGAAATGACAGAACCACCCCCCCCTACAGTACCGGCTAGGAATCATGGTGATCAGGTGCGCGCCGCGTGACTGACACCTTCGTTATCAGCCACGTCAGAGGATCAAAAAATCAGGCGACAGCGGCCCTCGATCTGCCACGTGGCCACCAACCAATCAAAATATCTGCCGCATAGTGTGTTTCCTGGTATTCCGACATCTGGCGCCCTCCCTCACCATTCACCCCCCGCTTCCTCAATACGCTGTCGTTTCGACGCCCACACATCCCCACCGCCCAAGAATATCTCCCATGCTCACTTCCTTCTATGAAATTCCCACTTTGCCCCTACAGATAATACTATCGAATGTATATTATAGATTAGTTAAATATTTAAGAAGTAACAAACATATATATATTTTTTAAATTATGTAAATTTATGAATTTAAATTGAAAGGTTTAAAAATAATTAGAATCAACTTTGTATTTTTTTTATAACTATGTAGGAGCAGGAAGATTTTTTATTTGATTAAAAAATAAAATAAAAAGCAGATTTAGCTGGGTGGAAGACTGAGAGGGTAGTTTAGTAATTTCAGATGAGCATGTGGTTGTTTTATGGTGGTTGACTGCAAGTTGAATTAAACTAATTGCTTCCGCTTTCTTCTCTCTTCTGTTCGGTTCCCTATCCTTTTTATTCTTTCCTTTTCTCTCTCGTTCTCTCTCTCACCTGACCGGGAAAACCGTTTTCCTTGTTGATTTCCACAAAAGAATTTGTTTCCTCTCGTTTTTTGCAATCGGAAGTTTGTTTAGTGTGCAGAATTTGGAGGAGAGTCCTACTGTTTGATGTGCGGTGGAAGAAATATGGGGAAGCGGTGCGAATTGTGCAAAGGAAAGGCGCGGATACTCTGCGAATCGGACCAGGCGCGTCTGTGCTGGAACTGCGATGCCAGAGTGCACTCCGCCAACTTCCTGGTGGCGCGGCATTCGAGGAACCTCCTTTGTCAAGTGTGCAAATCTCCGACGCCGTGGTCCGCGAACGGTGCAAAGTTGAGACCTACCTTCGCGGTGTGCGAGCGGTGCGTTGATGGTAGAAGAGGCGTTGAAATTGATGAGGAAGCAGAGGACGCAGCGGTGGATGAGGAGGTGGTTGGAGAGAATCAGGTAGTGCCGTGGTCGCCGCCGCCAGCGCCGGAGAGTAGTTCGAGCGATGAGGATTCCGTGAGCGGCGGAGACGCGGGGAGTTCGATGAAGCGACGGAGAATCGGGAGTTGTTCTTCGTGTTCTTTCTCCGATGTACGATCTTAAATCCTTCCTCCTTTAACTTTTTGAAAATAGGAAAAAATGTTTTAGTATTATTAATTCGAGAATCGAGAATGATCGGTTTCGATTGCGGTTATAATGACAGGAAGTTCTAAGCAATTCTTCATCTCGTCCTAACATCTGCACTCCTTCGCCGTCGCTCTCGGCGGCGAGTTTCTCCCACGCGCTTCTGTCACCGATGTTGAGAAAAAATCTAAAAACGGAGCAGGTTCGGGTCGACGCGCATGAATCGGACTTGGCAGATCAGCTGCAAAGATTCCACCGGGGCCAAACGGATTCGAGTGGTGGTGAAATAACTGAATAAGTACGTTCTCAAAACCCTCCGTGGAAAACGCAGTAGTAGCAGCTAGATTTTGAGGATCGAAATCCTTCTCTGACAAAGTAATTAAGGACTGCTAAATTTCAAGATTGGATTTACGATTAGGATTATTCATCAGTGTGTGATTCCTTGGGGTTCACAAACATTAGCCATTTGTATGAGTGTGTTCATGCTACTGTTCTCCTCAAGTATTTTATCTTTTTTTTTTTTTTTGTCTCGGTCAATAGATTGATCTGCTAAAATTTTCCATGAATTTAGAAATGTGGTATATATACACAGAATACGATTTTTATTTTCTCTCATTTTATCAATATTATCATCGAAGAGCATCATGTATCTTTTTTCTGTTGAACTATATTTATTCACTCCCGTCATAACAATTTCATAATATTTGTAAATATGTAGAGGTATTTAGAGAGAAAAATGAGTCATGTTTTTTGTACTATGAATTAAAGCTATATTTACTTGAATAAAACATGACTATATATTTTCATAATAAAAGCCATAATAATGTAGTGAAAGAATTAAAATGTAGAATTGGAAAGCATACACACACATAATTTGATGGGGTCTACCTATCCCTCCTAGATGCACCAAATAAATTCATCAAAATAAAAAAGAAAAGAAGCAGTTGCAGTAGTAGTACTACTGTTCAACTGAGACTACAGCAACAGCAGCATACGATGATATGATCACAGATCAGGTCAGATCAGATCCCACTCGGTCACTTACTCAATCAATCAGCCACGAATTTCTTTCATTCATCCAAATTCACACGTTAATTAATTCTCATGGTCCTAAAAGGAAGTTCCTCAATTAATTCATTCACTGATGTAATAATAATAATAAAAATGAGTGAAGCTGGTTGTGTTTTGGTCCATAAATCCACCAATTATTTAATGAGAAAGCTAAGCAAGCTTCCTTCCGCATTATTAAAATAAGGCCACAGTGCTGCAGATATTTGTGGTCTTATTTCAACGTTATGCTGTGTTGGTAAAATATCTCCAGGAAAATATATTATAATAACACGAAGGAGACTGGTTGGAATTAATAAAAAAAATTGAAATAATAATAATATACGGAGAAAGATGTGGCGGGCAATCACCAGATGGGAATTGGGGATTGTTTGTTATAAAGCTTCTGCTGCTGATTATTACTGTTGAGCATGACTTTTCTTCTGGACAGTATTTATTTATTTTTATTTTAAGGCAGAGTCGTGTTTGCCTTTGCCGTGTGCGTGTGCGTGTACTCCACGTGCCTCAATATTCATAACAATACGGAGTATATTTATTGATGCAAAACATATCAAATTTTGGGACTGACTCTAATCATTCTTCATTACGAAATATTGGACTTCGCTTTCCTCTAGTTTTACATTGTAATCTCTCCCTTCCCAACATAATACACACTATTTAAGAGAATAATATTTTTTTATTTAATTAATTAAATACATTGATGATTTTAAAATAAATTTAATATATAATATGCAATATATACACTATTCTATACAAAATATTTCTTTTTTATAAGTAAATAAAAAAATTATTTAACATAAATTTAATTTTATAAAATATGTAAAATTTTAAATATATATTTCCTTGAGTTAATTTGATAATTGGAAATGATCTCTGTATTTATCATGAGCAACCCATGCATGCATGCATGCATATTGGTATATACTAAAAAGCTTCGTTTGTTTTTAATTTCAAATTCATAAAATTAGGAAGCATGATTTCAATAAAAATATATTACTATTTTTTTAAATATAAAAAATATTATTTAAATCGAAAACTCAATTTAAAATCAAAAAGCAAACACACCACGAGAGAATGCATGTAATATGTATATCTATAATTGGTGAACATAAATAAATTTTGTATAATAAAATTTCATAATTATAATAAGTAAGCAATATGTAATATCTTCTCTCCGTCCGACCTCTAAGTGTCATATACTTTTTGTGTCATTATAGTTAATATTAAAAATATTCATATATTTGTATAATTTTTGGTGTAAATGTCATTCTATCACTAATAGAAGAATTTTTGTAATAATTTTTTTATTTTTATTATATTTTGATGTAATTGTTAATATTTAAAGATCAAATATTAAAAAGTATGAGGTGAGAGCATATAATTAGGGGAATTGATTAAAATCAAAAGCAAATTGAAGAATCACATATGGGGCCACCCATGCAAGCATATTGTTGTTGTTGTTATTAAAATAAAATTATTGTTGTGGTTGAAATTTGTTAGGTACTTTTTTATTATTATTAAATAAAAATGAAAATAAAAGAAAAATAGGATAGGATTAGTGGTGGTGGTTGGTTTGTGGGCACAACAAATTAAAACCTCTCAACAAACAAGCCACCTTCATCATCAATCTATGTTTGTTTCTCACTCATCCCATCTCATATTCCATTCCAAGACTATAGGCTCTACATATATATAACATCTTTTTTTTTAAAAAAAAAAAAATTCCTATTCTGAAATTTATTATTTTGAGAATAATAATTATTGAATTTTGAACAAAAATAAACGTTTGAAAAAAATAATAATAATAAAATTAGATAGTATAATAATAAATATAGTATATGTTTTTTCTAAAATGTCCCCACAAGTATCTTGTCTTTTATGATCCCTTGAGTAAGAAATTCATTTCAGTCTAACTCCCTAAATATTTCTTCAATTAATTTGCACTCATTTAGTATTTTAAATTTTGTGATTTTTTTTAATTATTAATTATTGAGAATTATTAAAGTGCTAGGAGTTTTTATTACAATTTGAAATACTTCATATAATGAAATATTATTTTTTTTTATTTAGAATGTGTATTTTATTTCTATTTATTTTTTGAGAGTAATGTAAAGACAAAAGAACAAATGCATGTTTTTCTTACATGAAGATATTTAATTGTACTAGTAAATTTCAATGTAAATATTACCATCTATTTATTAACTATAATTCCATCGAAATAACTATACGAACTTTCAATTTAATCCGCTTTATAAGCTTTATAGATTACATCATCAACGTAACGACATCTCGATCTAATCATAAAAAACAATGTACCAAGACATGTCTTGTGGTTAATCTATGTCTTCTCTCGAAAATAAGACACGTATCGAAAGTTGTTGGGCAATAGGCATCGGCAATATATCGACAACGGGACATCAACTTTTATTTTGATTTTAAATTTTGTGGTACTAATAATACACATATCAAAAGTAGGTGGCAAAGATGCTAATTAAATGAGACACTATGTTCCAAAAGTGTGATGACAAGTAAGTAAATAAAGCAAAGCAAGATTTCATCATATGCCACAAATTTGTCATTTTGGTTTACGTAAAATTTTTTGCCATATGTAATAATTGTGTGTTGTGGTTTCGAACAAGTGTCAGATATTGGAGGAATAAATTTTATTGGTTCTCAATTTAAGGACAAGTTTCTCTGTGTTAGCATTTCTATTTGAATGGAATATTAGAAAATCTCAACTTTTAAAAAAATAAATTGTACTAAAAAATAAAAATGAAAATAAAAAGTGGATTTTTTTATAAGATTTTTATTAATTAGTTTAATAGCTATGTATTATTCATATCTTATGTATTTTTTTTTGTCTCATAATATGTCAAACTCAACTATTATTTAAATAACAAAACAAAATAGAATAATATTATACATCCACACATATGTGTATATATATATATGTTTTATTTCTAGGTCCTATTAAATATGGGCTATCTATATTTTGGGCTCCCACCCACCCACCCACATACACATATATTTTGAAGGCCTAACATGCAACTTAAAATGTATTTTTAGCCTTGTGTTTTGCTGGTTTGTGGTTACGAATTAATTAATACTATTATTACATAAATATTTTTTAAATATATTAATTTTATTTAATTCAAAACATAATGTTATAAGGAAGACACATATTTATATATATATATATATTTAAAAAATAAAAATAAAATATTTCATCTATAATTATAGTATTCCAAAGCTCTATCTTAATTATTGACATGTAAATTCAAATGTACAATGAAAGAAATTCAAATAAAGATAATTTTCATGGAATATATTATGTTAACAATATTTTACTCTAATCCTATGTCAACATTTGAACGTAAGAAAATCGTTTTTTACAGTAATATATATGGGGTATATGTTTTGAAAAATAAAAAATAAAAAATACTTAATTACAATAGTATAATAAAGAGTAACTTTTGGTAACTTATACTACTTTCATTGTAAACTATTAATGCAAACAATTTCATTATATTTCAAAATAAATTCTATCTAAATATAACATTGAATATGATTATAAAAAGTAGGAAAATGATTTGTTTACTCATATTTTAAAATTTTATTTTAATATTATTTATTAATGATGTATTTCTAAAAATATAGATAAAGTACCTTTTATTTTAGATTAACTACTTGTTTACACATTGGACGTGTAAATTTTATTTTAGACTTGCATTGACTATACTTTTTTTCACTAGAAAAGTTAGATTAAACATGGATTTATTATTTTATTTTATTTTTAAATATTAAAATTTATTTCAAATAATTGTTTTTATTATTATCAAATATATATGCGTCTGTCTAGGTTGATTCGAATTTTTTTTTTTTTTTTATTTTTTATCTGAGTTTTTCAATTTATATAAAATTTTAAATATTATGGTCTGGTATGGCTAAGGTTTAAAAGTAATTTGAAATAAAAATTTTGATTCAAATAATATATTAAAAATATTTAAAACCACCAACCCTGAAAAGATATATTGTTATCGGATTAAATATTAGTATTAATTTAGACTTAAAATCCAAAACATACAATTAGGACGCTGATTTTTTTTTCCAACTATAACAAATTTTTAATAATGATTAGAATAATTAAAGGTGAAAAAGGGTTACCTCAAAATTAGGTCAAAGGCAACAAATCCAAGCTACAAGAAAATTCAACGGACCACAAAATTATGCTCTTGTGGCCACATATCTTTTTCCCATAAAACAATCACACCATTGAACCAAGGACGATTTGCAAAATCTACAAGTGTTTCGACGAATCTGGATTCGCCCAATCCCTAGAACTTCACCGCCGCTTCGTCTCTATATAATTCTGATCCAGAGGTCAGCCCGCCCGCCCACTCACATTATTATTTTTCGTAATTAGGGTTACATGCGGCGCGGGGTTGGGGTAGGGTTAGTTAGCCGCGCGAGGTTTTCGTGTATGCTTCGGGCAATCTGGCTTTACAGAAGGTTGTTTGTGCTATTATGTTTTCTGTGTTTTTGTTGGACAGTTGTCTGATTGATTGGTTTGCCTGTTGTTTTTTGAATGATGTGTGGGTTTGGGCGTGTGATTTAACTTTTTTTAGGATTGGCGATATGACCTATGGCTTTTTCTTTATGAATTTGTCTTTGATGACGGGAGTTGGATCCGTCAGTCTGCAAGAAAAGTTATTAGAATGAGGACACATGATGATTGGATGAATATACTGGCACGTCACGGTGATTGTTGTTATTGGGATTGCTTGATTAATGGATTCTTTATGGATGTTAGCATGTCAATGTATTTGTCTCTGTTTTGCGAATTATGATTTTTTGGATGGTGGTGCTCCGAGTTCTACAACTGTAGTGATAAATAGCTTTGTCCTCTTTATGTTTTTTTGCTATATTTTTGCACGTTTTGACATTAGACTATAATGCCTCGTGTTACATCATGTGATTAATTGGTAATCTGGTGGAAAAGTAGTTTCTTTTACTTTAGCAAATGTCATGAACTAAAGTACTAGTTGTTTGGCTGATGTAGATACCATTCAAGTGATGTATTGGTGTTAGGTATCCTAGTCTGTTATGAACCAAAAGTAATTGCTTGGTGGATATTCACTACGATCATATTGGTGGTAGGACATCAATGTGTTGTGCTCTGTAATTACTTTTTGTAAAGTTAAACTAACAATCTCTAAGGGAAAAAAGGTTGAGCACTTCAATTTTTCTGGTTGTTAAATAGCTAGTTGAAGTGAAATTTTTTGCTCTTAAATACATTAGAAAAACAGTTTTGATGTGCACTCAATGAAGATGAGTTTGCTAGCAGCGCAATTATTTTATTTCTTTCTGATGGGATTTGTTTTGTTTTTCTCTCCTTGTCAGGAATTTGTCCATCACATGTGAAATTGGTGTTGGTCTCTCACTGTTTCAATAGCTTTTATTTCAGTCTGGCAGATACAACGACACCAAAGGTTTCTCGCACCTATAAGCAGGTGTGGGGTGATAACGAGTGCATTATATTATTATGTGCTCTGAGGAGATCAAGATCATCGCATATTTGGAGGTTGTGCCGTGCTACAGAAGGGTTATCCCTTGATTACGGCTAAGGACTGCTTTAGTTGAGCCCCCATAAACATCAGTTGCTGCATCTCATTTCATTTTCATAATTATGTGAATGTTGTTTAGTAGAATAGGAGTATTGGCAACCCTTTTGGTTGAATATATCTATGTGAAAATGTGATCCGATCTACTTGTAAGGATGGTTAGATTTTCATGCTTTCCAGCTCACATTCATACCCAAAAGCACAAGGTTAGCTATTCTCTCTTTTATTCAACACACAAATTAGCCTTTTGATTTCCAGACTTTCAGTGGTCGCTGATCAATATATTCTTTTGTGATCAGAAAACCTCTCTACTATCGACTGAAGCAATGCAGAAGACGATGGAAGATTTATCAGAAAACAAGTCCTTAAATAATTTTCCTTCTGTGGCACTTGAAAACAACCCATGCTTGAAAGATGGAGAAATTGCCAATAATATTGCCGATCAAGAGACCAACTCTTCTCCTACTGAGCGAGATTGCAGGTCTGAGGGATTAGAGTACAAAGAGAGCCTTGACTGTGATAGTGTGGTTCCTAAGAATAATGCTCAAATGAAAAAAAGCCAATCACTAGGAAGCAGATTGAATTGGCAAGGGAGAGCCTCTGCTGTTGATGGTTCAGATGAAGAAGAGACAGAGCATGGTTTCTCATTTGAAGAATTTGCTGTTCCCGATGGCACTGACAACCAGGAGCTTGTACCATCTGATTCTGTTCAGGTTGATTCTGATTTCCCAAAAAACACATCCATATTTTCAATTGGAGATCTTCAAAAATCTGAAAAAGAAGGTACTGAGAAGGATGATGCCTGTTTGTCTGGTGTGGTTGCTTCGGTCGAGCACACTGGTTCTGGTGATTGCACACCTTATGGTCGGACTATTATAGCCAAATCCAGTTCTCTACCTAGGTTGGGCTCTCCTTATCGATGCACCTCATTTCTAACTTCATCTAGATCTGCTGACGATCTGAGTGCTCTAGCTGCTCGAAAGAAAGGCATAACTCATGAAGCAAGCAGACTGGCACCATGCCGTGAGAGAGATGATACAATGTTTGACAAAGAGAAGAACATTGGTGAAAGTCCTGCTGAATGCATGTATGAGAGTTATGATTATGTTGGTACTGCAAAAGACTGGGTCATTCCCATGTTGGAAGCTGCTGACATGGAGAAAGATTCCAAAGAAGTAACTTCATATCAGCATTGGGAAGAAGTGCCTGCTAAGGATTTTAAGTTAAAACGAATTGAGGAATGGGTTAATGACCTTCAGGAATGCGAGCCATTGGAGGAATCTTCTGAAAATTTGTCAAGCAATGATACAATGTTGTCAGAAGGCAACAGTTTATCAGATGATACTGCACCCATAAAGATGGAAGCCAAGGTTAACCCTGGAATGGAAATGGCAAAAAGATACATCTCTTCTTTGAATGCCTCGGCTACAGCAGCCCAGCTAACAAATCTTGGGCTTGTTGTCATCCCTTTCCTAAGTGCTTTCACGAGCCTCAAAGCTCTCAACTTATCTGGAAATGCAATAGGTATGTTTTCTTATCTTTTTTTCTTCGTCTAGACTCTGTGTTTCGATCTTAGATTTTAGTTTTTGTTTTCTGACCTGTTTGTTTATCTGCTTGTAATTTCACAGTGAGGATTGCTGCTGGTGCACTTCCTAGAGGACTCCACATACTGAACCTCTCAAAAAACAATATCACCACCATTGAAGGATTGAGAGAGCTTACACGGCTTCGCGTACTTGACCTGAGCTATAATCGAATACTAAGAATTGGACATGGTATGGATTCTCATTATAAAGCATGATAAATCACTGTACCCTTATGTATTGCAATGGATGATTTGTCAGGTTTGCTTTTCCTTCAACTACTCCTATTACACTTTTTTTTTTTTGTGAAACTGGCAATTGTAGTTGAACTCACAAAGATGTGTAATCTTCAAGTGAATTTTTCTAGCATTGGTATCTTCTTTAAGTGTAACTAAAATGAAATGAGGTTTAATTGATTAAAGCTGTTTATAGATGTAAAAGTGAGCAACTTTATTGGACTGCAATTGGCGATTTGTACTTAATTTTCTTTGCATGCATGATCTTGTCTGCTTGGGAAGCTCCGATATGTTTTAGGACTATTATCAGGACACAAATAATGGGCATCCTTGTAAAAACTTAACGAGTGTTCCATTTATCTTCTAACTTTAAGGTGGTATTGGTTGTCGTGAAATATTATGCTGGATCCATTTAAACTTCTATAGCCTTTTATGTTCAGTATTTTCTTGGGTTGCATTGTTTTAAATGTTTTTCCAGTTCCGTCAGGTGTTAATCTTAGTGATCCAATGGTTCTACCAGTTTTGGGTAATTTATCAAACATTGAATATCCTGTCTTGATAATGAACTTTGTTTTTACTTGTTTGAAAGGTCTTGCATCATGTACCTCTCTCAAAGAGTTGTACTTAGCCGGGAACAAGATCAGTGAGGTCGAAGGACTCCACCGCCTGCTCAAGCTAAATGTGCTGGACCTTCGCTTCAACAAGATATCTACAGCAAAATGTCTTGGTCAACTTGCAGCCAACTATAGCTGTCTTCAGGCCATCAGCCTAGAAGGCAACCCTGCACAGAAAAATGTAGGCGATGATCAGTTAAAGAAATACGTGCTGAGTATCCTCCCTCAGCTCAGATACTACAACAGACAATCCCTCAAAGTTGGGACCACAAAGGACACAGCAGATAGGTCAGCTCGAATGAGCATCGGAGCTCACCAAATCGACCGGGGTCTCCAAATGGAAGTCAAGAATTCAAGAAAGGGAATCCATGGCATTGTTGCACAGAAGGTGTCGTCATCCACCCATGGTCGGAAGAGTCAAGTATTATCCACATCAACAAAACCAACAAGAAGCAGGCACGGGCAAAGGCCCCCAACAGGGATGAAGACGGCAACACAGGGCTATGCACTACCCGACTTTGGCAGCAGGAAGGTTAGTGCAAGGAGGGATTTCTCCATACTCAGAAGTCGAAGCGAGGGCAACCTGGGAGCCCTTTGAAATCTGAGGTTGTTTTGTTTCCTTTTGATTTTCGTTTGGCGTGAAAGAAAGTCTGGAGAATAATAATTGGTACGTTTTATGATGCAACAATGTGGCGCTGTGGTGTGTTTTAGCGTGTGATTTGTATGTGAATTGGTTTGAACTTTGAACTAATGCTTTAATTGTCTCGCTGTTATGCTGGAATGCTAGTAGTGTATTACTATCTATCTTACTATAATTTGAGTTTTGATTTATTCAAAATTTGTAGTATATTTTTACTGAATATTGTGGGTGGTCATATATGCTACAGCGTCGTTTCAAACTCATTAATTCAAATTATACTTAAATTCCTTCTTAATGAAATATGTTCAATCTCATTAATTCAAAAATAAAATAGGTTTTAATCCCGCCCAAAAATTCCATTCCCTCCAACATATATATATATATATATATATATATATTTTGATGGGAAATTCTTGCGAGCGACCGGAGAGAGGAATGGAGAGTGGAATGATATCGGTAGACAAGTGGAGCTCCGGCAGCCAGGCGTATTTCCTCACCCACCTCCACGCCGACCACACCGTCGGCCTCTCCTCCGCTTGGAAGCACGGCTTGCTCTTCTGCTCCCGCCTCACCTCCCGCCTCTTCCCCTGCAAGTTCCCTGACTTCGACCTATCGCTCCTCCGCGTGCTCCGCGTCGGATCCTGGCATTCCATTACCTTGACCACTCCATCATCTGGAGCTCCCACCCAAGTCTATGTCAAGCCCATTGACGCACACCATTGCCCTGGTAGTCGGATATTCTATAACCGTTGAATGTCTTTTTTGGATTGTGTTTTTTGCACGCATGAGAGGTGTTTGCTGCAATTTCTCAGCGAAGTTGTCTCGCTTTTGTTGTGGCGCGTCTCCTTGCTGCGTATATTGGTCGTTAATTGGAGTTTTTAGATTCCGATATTGAGGCCATTTTTCTGTATAGTAGACTGTATACCGTTGAACAGTGTGATTTCTTAAGAATTTTCGTTAGTTGCAGACTTGTATTGAGGATTTAGATGTTTACTGAAATTTCAAAAATCATTCTCAAGGTTTGATTCTAATAACGGTAAGAAAGGGGATATGAGATTCATGTTCTATACCCTCTCAATAAGCTTCCGTCTTATTTTTAGCAGGCATTCATGGCATCCCCCAGATTCATAGTCTTTCATTTACTACTTAAATGATTCATTTTAATCTGTTGAGTTATTGTCCTGTTTCAGAACTATGAAGTTTGTACCATTATCATTTTAATTAATATGAAATCAAAAGCATTATTTCTTGTTGTCCAGTTTTGTTCCACATTGTGGTCATACTACACAATAATGTTATTGTGGTTACATTAATGGATTATACTTGTTTCATGCATTTATCTTCATCCAACTGTAGTTTCATCTCCTTTTGTCTCTTCCGCAATAGGTTCTGTTATGTATCTGTTCCGTGGCAAATTTGGATACATGCTTTATACTGGGGATTTTCGCTGGGAAGCTGCTGGAAATGAAGTTCAGAGTGGAAGGACCATGCTACTTGATTCTCTGAAGAAAAGGACGCTTAATACATTGCACCTGGATAATACTTACTGCAATCCCAGATACTCATTTCCCTCCCGTGAAGTTGCTTCCAAGCAGGTATATCTATGCAGAAATCCATTTTTTTTTATTTTTTTTTGTGCCAATGGTCAATGGGCTGGAAAAACTTATTTACACTGCCTTAACATCAATCTTTCACAAGCCGTTTGTGCTGTAAGCTTGAATGAGTAGCTATTTGTCATGCTTTTTTCATGTGTTATAGATATGCGTGGACAATTCTAATCCAGGAATTTGTACTTATTTATACTATTCAAGCTTACAGATCACAAGTGACTAGATTTATTTGTATTTCAATCAAGCGCTTGGAAATTATTTTTCAAGCAAGCGAAGTGGTTTCTTTGTTTTTTTTTTTTTTTTTTTTGAACATTTGAGTGTTCTTACTTTGCTTGCTGACTTGCACTTTAGAAACTGCAAAGGCATACGGGATGGTAAAGAGCTAAGGCCCATACTGTAAGAGGTGGCTTGCTTTGGTTTGCACTTTTTTTTTATAGTTCCATGATTCAATTAAAAGTTGCCTACAACGTTATTCTTGGGGCAACTCTCAAGAAATGGGGAAGCCATGTGCATTTTTGCTAAAAGATCTATTCACTAGTGTTGTAGAGTTATCCTCATTCAGTTTCCTTGTTCAGCCATGAGACACATTTGTTTTGCATACGTTGTTGAATGGACAAATGTTTCATGAGAGAAGGGTTTCGAATTGCAGGCTGAAATTTAAGCTGCTGAAAGTGAGAATACCTTTCCATCACTCATACCTTCATTTATTCTGAGAAGATTGATCAGCAACATATTGTGGCTGATACAGGTTGTCGATATAATCACCTCCCATCCAGATCATGATGTCATAATCGCAATTGATTCATTGGGAAAAGAAGATCTTCTGCTGTACATATCACGAACACTGAACATAAAGGTAAGCCTTGCACTCTGTTATATGCTGTGAAGATTAATAGCCAAAAAATAGGATCCTTTCGATTTCTAGCTCTAACAAATTATTTAATTGACTACATTAATGGTCTTGAATCCAAACCTGTTATTTATGAACACTTTGATATGATCATTGATTCTATTCAGTATATTTACCTTTTGTGCGTATCTTACTTGATGTCTTTTCCATGTATACAACATGAGCTAACTGCTGCTTATACCATAGGTTTGGGTTTGGCCCGAACGCCTCCAAATAATGCATATTCTCGGATTCCGCTCCAATTTCACCACGCAAACCACAGTCACAAGAGTTCGAGCTGTCCCTCGCTACAGTTTCACCACCGAAACACTTGAAGGACTGAACAAAACCCGGCGCACGATAGGAATCATGCCTTCTGGACTTCCATGGCCAGCCAAAGCCAAGGAGAAAAGTGTGAATGTTTTTGGTTCCTCTTCTTGCTCGGAAAGGACGGCGCAAACTTCCAACGACGATTCCAGCAATGATACAATAAGCTTGGAAGAAGGAAGCATAAAAAGATATGGCAAGTACATATACGTCGTCCCATATTCTGCTCACTCATGCTTCTCTGAGATCAAAGACTTTGTGGAGCTTCTCCGGCCAATCAACATCAAAGGCATTGTGTCCTCCGCATCATGCCATATCGATCCGTGTTATTACTTTGATCATCTCTGTGGGACGCAGCAGGCATTCTGGAGGAGTCACCAGAAGCCCGACAATGAAGATCAGGGCGGCAATACAGTTGAAGATGATGTAAGAGAAGGCGATGTGCACAGTCCTTACAGTGTTGTAAGAAGGAAAAAAAGAGCAATGGAGTTTTTTCGAGTGAGTCGAGTGCAGGTGATGAGAAGGAGAAGCCACGGCAGTAAAATTACCGATGCTGCTGATGATGATGATGAGTGAGTTTTGGATATTTGTGCTTTATGCTGCTGCACTACTCAATTCAGGACTGAATCAACGAAAGAATGTGCAGAAGAAACAGAAAGACGACAAAAAACCACAGGTATATATATATATATATATATATGCCACTCTTTTGGACTTTGAATTTGTTTAGTTGAAATTAATTAATTATGACACGGTGCCTGCTGTATGGAATTGCATATCTTATACTCATTTCGTTATTTAAATTTATGTTTATTTATTTATTTATTTTTTTTTATTATTAAAAAATATATTTTTTTAAGTAAAAAATTATTATATTTTTATATATATTTTTTTTACTCTAAAAATAATAATAATTATTATTCACTCTCGGATCGGTATCCGATCAAATGACCACAAATTTACACGACAGATGAATACACAAGACAGATATACAACAGACAAAGAAATGAAAGTAAAAGTTGGATTCGTTTAGAAACACGAGTGACAGACAGACAGACAGACACGAGATGGATGATGATCTGGCGTAGTAGGTGGTAAGAGGTGCTAAAAATAAAATAAAATTAGGTAGGTAGAGGGTAGGCCTAGGCGAACCATGTGTTCCTGAGGGCGGAGACGAATTGATAGAGGTCATTAGGATGGGGCAAGGCCTTGGAGACAGTGTCCATGTCCATGCAGCGGTTCCCCCAGGCAGCCACTTTGGGACAGTGATCTTTGATTCGGAAGTTTCCATAGACCTCGAAGACCTGGAACCAGGTGCAGTAAACAGCCAAGGCCACATCCAGAAACCCCAAGCTCTGGCCCCCAAAGTAGGGTTTCTCTCCCAACTCTGCTTCAAATAGCTTCAGCACTCTGATAAATTCTTTCCTGTTTGCCTCCAGCTCTCGCCCTTTCGTCGTCCAAAGCTTACCTCCCGCCGGAAACAGCTGCAATTCATTAACTCCAATTTTTCAGTTAGTTATTGGTTCAGAAATTGATTGACTATATGATAATTACCTTCTTGTCTGCAACATCTGCCCAGAACCTTGCCTGGGCCCTGTCGTACGGATGGGAGGGCATCAATGGAGGGGTGCGGTCCCTCCAGGCTTCGTCGACATACTCGACGATGATGAGGGACTCGCAGACAGGCTTGCCGTTGTGGATGAGGACAGGGACTTTCTTGTGGATAGGGTTAGCCTGGAGCAGAAGAGGGCTTTTGTGGGACAAGTCCTCCTCCCTGTTCTGGTAGGGTATGCCCTTCACTGACAGAGCCAATCTAGCCCTCATCGAGAACAAGCTGTAAACCCCACCCAGCACCACCACCTCATCATCATCTTCCGCCATGCGATTGCTTGCTTAATCAGTTTAATTCATTAATACAAATAACAACAACAATAATTCAAATTCCATTTATAGGATATATGTAGTATTGTTATAAACCCTAAACTCACGCAGCAGATCAAACGAAAACCTTACCCTTACCCTTACCCTTACCTTAATTATTTGGTTGGTTGTCTCAAGTCAACTGAAGTAATTCAGATCATCAATACTACAAACATGAACTGATGATCTAATCTCTCATCTTTATATATAATTAATGTATAGAGATTCAGGAGATGGAGTTTGGTCAAAGCTAGCTAGCTAGCTAGGATTGAATTAGTCGATATATATATGGAGGAGGAGGAGGTGGTGGTGGAATGTGATCAACTGTGAATTATAGAATAACAATGACCAACACACACAATTTTTCATCTCATCATATCATTTCTTTAATTGTCTAAGAACAAGTCAGTCAGTCATTGATCTATCGGTCTTCTTTTATGGAGTATTATAAAATATATTTTCACTGCAATTCTCTCATCAAAGATGACTATTTTGCAAACACTCCTCAATTATTCATAAACCGCTTATTTGTTTACTACATCTTTTACACTAATCAATTCATTACATAATAATATATATTCAATCAATTCATAACTAAGCATGCCAAAGTTGAAACTTGGGTTATATATATATATATATATATATAATAATCAAGTGGTAGTTTCTTAATTAATAAGGAAGCTTCCATTAGAAAAATACTAGTATGTGTTTATTCACATACCCATTTTTTAAAATCATGATAAAAAAAATTCCATCAACTATTTATTTTCTCACAAAAATATACACCAAAATTTTAAAACCCTTATAAAAACAAAGTTAATAAAAACTTATAAAACAAAAAAACAACAACAATATATATTTCATGAGATCACTTGAATTTTAACTTCAAGTAATTAGAAATTAAAAGAGAACAAAAATTCATTGAGATTTTTATTTTATTTTCAATTGTTTTGATTTATGATTTCATTTTTATCAAAATACGCTATTATTATTATTTATATGAAGTATTACATTGAATTACTATTTAAATTAAAATTTAAGATCAAAATACAGAAATGAACACAAACCAAACATGGCATGTATTCTTGAATATTTTTAATCTCTGTCCCTCACATACACTCATATATTTTGTATCTATATATACAAGAGGAGTTTTGGATTGCTTCATCTTTTCTACAATTAAAGTAGGGCTTCACAATTGACTTACTCATGGAACTATATGTTGAATTGATGTTTAGATCACAACCCTCCGACTAAATGGACTTAGCTAGTAGAATTATAGAGAGGATTTGGACTTAATTTGGAGCATTATTTAAAGGGTTAAGGTAAAAAGTGAAATTAAAATGATTCTATAGATAGATATGTTAAAAAAGAAACGACATGTAAATAAAAATATCAATTCCGTCATTAATGTATACAAATATATCGGTTTGTAAGGATTGACCTCAATTTGTCTGTTTTCTTGATTAGCCTGATTTGCACTCGTCTTGACAGTTTACCCAATGGTCAAGGCACACTCCAAATATATAGTTACAATCTTTAATTACATTGCATATATATATGCTGCTGGCAT
The DNA here is from genome assembly GCF_009805555.1 of Andrographis paniculata. Classification (NCBI taxonomy): domain Eukaryota; kingdom Viridiplantae; phylum Streptophyta; class Magnoliopsida; order Lamiales; family Acanthaceae; genus Andrographis; species Andrographis paniculata. The sequence goes on from NW_026137587.1 coordinate 8,267,084, forward strand.
TAATTAATTGTAGCTTTTATTTGTAGCACGTCTAGTTTATAGTTAACACTCATTAGAAAAAATAGTACCATATATAGTATGCATGGATATTATTATTATTATTATTATTATTATTATTATTATTATAGGAAACAAGAGAAGGGATAGGGTACAAGCAGCAGCAATAAGACTGAAGATTTCCAATCAATTACTACTACTAATAAGTAATAATTAATATAATATAATATAATATAATATTAGAATTAATTAGGAGTTAGTTAGTTAATTAATTAATTAAGAGAGGATCGGATGGGAGGTTGTGAAGGGTGTCTGTAAGAATTTGAGAAAATGCATGGATGGTCTCCTTCTTCCCCGACAGCCCAATCTCCAGACCTCCTTCACAAACCCTACTCTTACTCACCGACATCTGTCTCACCCCATCAATCGTCATCTGCTCGAACTTCCTCACCCCTCCCCACCCGTAGTCCACCTCGTACAAATCGAACTTCGGCGAACCCACCACCCCCAACGACCGCACATTCGTCCGTTTCGCAAACTCCTCCGGCCACTCCTCCACCCCCTCCAGAATACTCGCCGCCGTCAGTCTTTTCTTCAAACCTCCTCCGATCAACTCCACCGCCGCCGCGAACCCGCCCTCTCCCATCACCAACCCGCGCCTCACTGTCTCCGTCACCATGTAAACCAAGCAGTTCCCAAAATACTCCGCCGGCAGCGGCGGCTGCATCCGCCCCCGGCAATCCACCACGCAGTAGAAGAATTCGCCGACCTCCGCGCCGACGGCCTCCGATGCTTCCTCGGCTTGCACTAAACAAGACCAGACGAGCGCGCACGTGACTGTGAACGCAGTCACGTGCAGACCGGGACGGCAGTTGTTGAGGACGTAGAGTTTGAGCTTCTGAAGATCGTCTTTCGACAGGACGAAAGTTGAACGGAATTTGTTCACCGGAAAAGTGATCGCCATGTTCGTCATTTTCGGCCGCGTTGCCTTGATTTTCTGCCAGTAGATATTGGGATCCAAAACCTCCGAATCTTCCACCGCCGTCCGGTCGTACACCGGCAGGAATTTTCCGTCGATCGCATCTCCACCGTTGGATCGGTTGATTTCGGCCCAGAGTTTGATGAATCGGACGATGGAGCTCGCGTCGCCGATGCCATGGTCTTTGGTGATGCCGAAGCAGAGACCACGCCCGGGAAAAAGCGTTATTTGCAGAGCCAGGACCGGAAAAACGACGTCGTTTTCGATACGCGTTGCCGCGGGGAGTTGAGGGAGAAAAATGTAGAAGTCGTCGGTAAGCCGGGGGTGGTTTCCGGTGAATTGGGTAATGTCTGTTTTGGTCTCGGCGATTGTGAGTGAAACCGAGTCGCCGGCGATGATTCTGGAGAAAGGCCTGCCGGAATTGAGCGGGCAGATGATTTTTCCGGCGAGTGGGGGGAAATGGGCGAGAGCTTGAGCTAGGGATTTTTTCAAATTGGGGACGATAGTTTCGAGCAATTGGGATTTGGAACATTGGTACTCGAAGAAGAGGAGACGCTGAACGCGATGTAAGAAGAGAAAAGCCATGTCGAAGTGCGAGAGGGGCAGAGTTTGGTTCTCCGGCAGCACTGATGGCTGAATATTGCAGCGCTCAAGTACGGTTAGGTTTTCCGCCATGGGAGGGATCTAGTTGAAGAACACAGCAGCTAGCTTAGCTATGAGGGGAAGACACACAATACATATACCATACATAATATTATATATATATATATATATGGGTTTGGTAAATTTATTTTGATAATTTTATTTAATAAATAATTATTAAATGTATTATTTTTAAAATTTAAATTATAGAACCATCACAAGTACACATTTTATATCTCGTTTTCTTTTTGTTTATGTACACATTGTTTAAAAAATATAATATGGATACAATATTACTAGCATAACTTATATTATTACTAATTAAAATATAAATATAGAATACTTTAAATTTATATTATTTTTAAAAATTATTACGTCAATATTATTCGTATTGTTATACTATATTTTATTTATGTATTGATAATATTATACGTATACTGTATACAATATTATTAGTAAGTTATATTATTACTAAAATAATCTTATTATATAGTTTTTATTATGTCAATACAATTCATATTACTATTATGTTATTATGATTTTCTCAATATATTTTATATTGCGGATATAAATTGTAATAACATAATTATGTAAATTATCATAATTATATTTTTCTTAAGAATATGAACCAAAAAAAAAAATCTATAAATATATTGTTTTTTTTTTTAAAAAAAAATTATTATATATATATGCTCGTGTGTCGTGTCATTCAAGTATTATGCCAGGACAACATTACTAAGCGACTATGCTTTGTGCTTGATGTAACTTATTAGTTATTTTAAAAAAATTATACTGTAAATAAATAATTTTGAAAATTTTAAAATATCTGTGTAACTCAACATAAATTTTAATTTGCATAATTTTAACAAGTGATTGGTTTATAAGTTTTGTGTTTTAATTTATTTTTTGAACTTTAATGTAAATGGTAATTTAAAATTAAGATTTTTTTATATTTTAAAATTTATCTTTACTTTTTTAATACTCATTGTTTAAAATTTATCTATCATTTATATATATAATAAAAAATGTACTTTAGTTATTTATTTAAATCACATTAATTTTTTTTATCTATCCTTATGTCATGCATCAAGTTGGTCTTTATTTTGTACTCCCTCCGTCTCATCGTGCAAGTGTGTTCATTTGATCGGATATAAATTTTAATAAAAATAAATATAATTTTGTTACTTTTTTTTTCTTTTATAATAAAAAAATATAAAAGTGTAACAATTTTTTATTTAAAAAATTAATTTTATTTTTTTTTATGACATCCCAAAAAGAAAGTAAGTATAGATTATACTTTAGCCTAAGATCTATCATTTTATCTATAAATAGAAAATAAGAAGGGTTGATTAAATAGATAAATTGAAATATATCTAAATAGAATTTGAATTCAACTTCATTTAATATATATCTAAAAATCAAAATATATTTGTCTATAATAATATACAAATAAAAATAGTTATAAAAATTTCATGTATAATTGACATATTAATATTTTAAATTGATATTTGAAAATTTTATAATCACTTATTTTATGGTGTGACTGAAGAAAAACTAATAGAAATATAAAAAAGCGGAGAAATTATAATTCAAGCGGTTGAGCCATACTTTATATATTAGAAATTGGTGATTTAATCTCCTCGTAATACATGAGTGGAATGTAAAGAAAAATGAAGAAAATTATTCGTAAAAAAGTCTATTTCCAACGAGAATAACAATTGTATAAGCAAGTCCACGAAAACAACTTTGTTTCCAAAATTAGTTTTGTTTTTGACGAACAAAGCATGTTCGGGCCCACCGTGCTGATATGGTCGGGTCTGCCAGATAGATGATTGTGATGGATAAGGGAGATCATTCGGATTTTCGGTTTGGATTTTTGATTCGGATATTCCAAATTTTTGAAAAAATCAATTTGAATTTAATTTAAATAATTGAAATCCGAAATTCAAAAATATGACATTTCGAAATAAAAAATTCGAAACGGATATTACCTCAAGTTCAGATTGAGCCGGCTAAACGGCATCCTCAATGCACTGAGTTGAAAAAATTAAATTGTGGTTCTGAGTAAAAAAGCCACGAAAAAATAGAGAAATGTTTTAGTTTGAAGCATATAAATTACATCGATACTAAAATAATATATATTTTGTATTAAATGTTTATTTTTTATAGGAAAAATTGTACTAAACAAACAAACTCGAAGTTATTATTATTATTATTATATAAAAATTCTATGCCCCTATTCTTCAAAGACCTATTTTTACAATATTAGTATGGATCCTAGTATCCAATTATAGTATCATCGAAGATCTCTTTTGTAATATTAGTGAAAAATAATAGTAAATGAAATAATAATAATAGTTATTAAGGTTTGTTTACTTGAGATTTTATTTTGAATTTTCATTTGAAGAGTAGTTCAAACATAATATTTTGTAATTAAAAATGAAATGGGATGAAATCACAGCAAAACCTACCTACCCACCCACCCACTTTAATTGACCTGACCTACCCCATGACAATATGAGATCAAAATGAAATTAAATGAGATGAAATCACACTAAAACCTTCTTCCAGATAATTCACCAAACACCACTATCCAAACTATCCAATTTTTATTTATTACTATTATTTTTTAAGAGCCAAACCAAATGTGATTCCCAATCCGCCATAAAGAATTATAGTATTATTTGTTCTTGTGCTATTTATTAATAATTGAAATTTTTATGCTGGAGGGGTCACAGCACAGCATGGCTGCCGGCATCATTTGTACGTCGAAATTCTTTAGTGTTTACCCAAAAATATATATATATATATATATTAAATCTTTCAACTTTCAAAATAAGTATAATAGCAAGTTGAAAAAAAATAACCATAATATATATATATATATATATGTGCTACATGTATGCTTATCTACCGAACACTCCAAATGAATAAGAATAATAGCCTTCTCACAGACCATTGGCTGAAAATTGATTTGTTGACCACAAAAATTTGAATAATATCTTCTTTCTTACTATTCTTTACATATAATATAAAATTTTCATACAATGCATCTCATCCGTCCGATTGAAATATATGGAGGATCTTGTCGACAGTCCAGATCTCTCCACGTCAGCTCTAGATTTCTCTCCTGTTTGTTAAATAATTCTGTTCGTCGTTCGTAATTGTCCCGAGTCGTTTTGAATATTCCTTCCTGAGGTCAGCTCCCATGGCGGTGCTTGAATGCTGCAATGTTCAGCCGTCACCGGAGCCTGCGACGGAGCTGGTTATCCCCCTCGTACATTTCGACATAGTGTTTTTATTATTCCATCCTATTCAGCGTCTCCTATTCTTCGAATTCCCCTGTTCCAAATCCCAATTTCTAGAAACCATCGTTCCTAGGTTGAAGGACTCATTCGCTCAATCTCTCTCAGATTTCCTCCCGCTCGCCGGAAAAATTTTCTGTCCTGTTGATTCCGGCCGGCCTGTTTCGAGATTTACTCCTGGCGACTCGGTTCCGCTCACTATCGCCGAGTCTGAGAAAGATTTCGACGTCCTCACCGGGAATCAACCCCGATTAGCTGATGATTTCTACGACTGCGTGCCGGAGATTCCGCCGGCGAAACGGTCGGAAAACGAGGTCGTGTTTCCGGCGTTGGCTCTGCAGATCACGCTCTTCCCCGGTCGCGGCGTGTGCTTGGGAATCGCCAACGATCACGGCATCGGCGACGCGAGTTCGATCGTCCGATTCATCAAACATTGGGCTTCCGTCAACAGCTTCGCCGGCGATAGATTCCCGCCGGTCCTCGACAGGACCACCGTGGTAGATCCGGAGGGACTGGATTCGATCAACTGGAATGTTGTGAAGAAATCCAGGCCGATGGAATCTTCGGCGATCCATTTCCCGATCAACAAATTTCGGTCAACTTACACGCTCTCAAACGACGACGTACAGAGGCTGAAGCGCTTCGTCTTGAAAAACCGCCCGGGGGTGCACGTGACAACCTTCACAGTCACGTGCGGGCTAGTCTGGGCTTGCCTGGCCAAAGCAGAGTCCGCCGTCGCCGCCGTGGCGGACGACGAATCTGAATATTTCGCGTTCCCCGCCGACAGCCGCGGGCGGCTCAACCCGCCGCTGCCGGCGTCGTATTTTGGGAACTGTCTGGCGTTGGTGAAGGCTGAAATAAGCCACGGATCTCTGAAAGGAGACGGCGGGTTCGTCGAGGCGGCGGCGCGTTTAGGCGACGCTATAAAGAAGACGGTGTACAATCCGGCGGGGATTCTTGACGGCGCGGAGACGTGGCTGGAAGAATTCGGCGAGCTGGTCCGGAAACGGCTATTCGGGGTGGCGGGGTCGCCGAGGTTCGACCTGTACGACGTTGACTTCGGGTGGGGGCGGCCGAGGAAGTTCGAAGCGGCTTCAATCGACTTGGACACGTCGATGTCTCTGTGCAAATCTCGGGGCGGCGACGGCGGGGTGGAGATCGGGCTGTCGCGGCGGAAGGATGTGCTGGATGCTTTCGCGGCGGCGTTTGCAGAAACACTGGATAAACTGTAGAGCACCGCAGCGGAGGGCACTGCAGAGGTCGTGCCGTGCGCGTGGATACAGCCTAAGGTCTGTTATTCTACTTTTTACTATTTAAATATCAAATGTACGTTCTATTTTAAGACGGTTTGTCTGGGGATAATAATTGGGAAGGATTTCCATTTTCAATCCCTCTTTGTTACTGAAGACAAGTTTAAAAAAGGAAATACCTTAAATTACAAGGCTTTTTTGCAATTTTCATTTATACTAGTCATTCTGTATCCACCATTCATTAAAATACGATCCATATAATAGTAAATTTTTATTTTTTTTATTAGAGTCACATGTGTTTAATTGAAATTAAAATCAAATACAATTATTTGGTAAATTAATATTAATTGGTATATTTTATTTATTTATAATTTATACTTGGATATGACAAATTATAATAAGTGAACACAATAAAATATTATTCTACAAAATTAAAGCAGTCGTTTTCATCCATACACAAACACGTGTATATATATATATATATATATCATTCAACAACTATCATTCCAACCTCTTCTTTAGTAGATTTTTTCCTAATTTTCAGAACACCTGACCTGAACAAACCTCGAACTCTTCAACCTCCTCATTTATTTTAGTTTTATTGCCCCATCCTTTTTGTATGAAATAATAAACTAGTACTACAATAGAAGAAAAGCTCTATTTACACACACACACACATAATATATTAATTTTTTGACATTATTTATTATATTAAAAATGTATTTTCTATACAGAATATCATATTCAATATTTATTTACATCAAATCAAACATTTAACTTTTAAATATTTTAAAAATCCAATACTTTGCGAAATAAGTAATTTTGAAGGAACAATCAGCTGTCTAAACCCTTAACCTGATCCATATCTGTAGGTGCTTCTCACAATTAAAAATGTAAGTCCAAAATATCTCAAAATCAATAATTGCTCCATATGATATGGTTCTATACAATCAATTATTACAATACCAAAAAGAAAAAAAAAAAAAAAAAAGGCATAAAATACACATTTCTTAGTTAAACTATAGCATTTAAACTGTAGTTTATATTTAAAATATTATATTATTAAAAAGGTTTTGCATCAAAACAATCCATTCTCTTGTGAAACACCAACTATGTGCTGTCATCAATTTTAAACCACTCCGTACATATTCTTTTTTGAATAATAATAATAATAATAATAATAATACCATCATAAACGTATTTGAGTGGTTGACCCCAAAATCCAGACTAGCTATAGCCTGTAGGATCATTAATGATCTTAATTTATTAAAATAAGAAAAATGTATGTAAATGTTATTATACAAAAATACATAAAGTTCTTATAAAGCAGGGATAATTAAATATTACAAAAGCGTTTATGCTTAAAAAAATAAGTGTAAGTTTAGATAATTACCCCAAAACAAGCTATAAGTGGTTATTAAGAAGAAGAAGAAGAAGAAGAGCATTGTAATTGTAAGTGGTAACTGTCATCCCACCAATGGCGGCCTTCCATTCCTCAACCCAACCCCAACCCCAATCCCAACGCCATTTTGAATTGTTTGCTTCGAATCCATCGTCTCAACTTCCCCTTCCTCTTTCCCATTAAAATTCATTAAAATTACTTGCTATTATCAACACAATGACGCTGTCTTCGCTGTGATCGATGTCGATCTGCGGAATAGATTAATCCATCTCAAGGTCATCGCTATATATCTTAATCAATCCCAGGTTCTGAATACATTCGTCTTCATCTTCAATCTTATCTCTGAATGTTGGGGATACATATGCATATATATATATATATATATATATATAGAAATTGCCTGTGAAAGTTTGGTCTGCATTGTTCTATAAATTGAAAGATTTAGCCATTGAATCAGGAATTCGAGAATCACCGGGAGAGAAATTTATATATGGAGATCCGTGTTGAAGAAATTAAATGGATTTACAACTTATCTGTGTTATTCTAAGAGAAGTATCTGTGCTCTGTTGATTTAATTGAAAAAAAATTGGGAAATTTTTGTTGGGGAATGATGATTCAATCCCGTAACAAAGGTCAGCAGCAAGATGGAAAGCCACAAAGATGATGGTGATCTAATCACATCTAATTTAGAGATTAGGTTCAGTAATTTTTTAATGGCGGCAATGATAACTATAAAGTTTTCCATTACATCAGAAGACAGTGTTAAATGCTTTGTTCTTAGAACAACTTCAATGCCAAAACTCTTTGCGTTATAATCCTACTATGGCATTTCCCACAAAATTTTCATATGGTTTTTGTTCTTAGATGGAAGCTCTTTTGGACCTACAAAATAATCTCAAATTAGACACAACTTTTGTAGGAATATAGACCATTGTATTCTCATTTTGAGAGACGTTCTCTTTGATCAATTGAGCTTGATTCAATAATCTTAGGCCACAACTTTCCTAAAAGCTTTTTAATAATCATGCCTGTATCCTTAGCTTCGAGAAACTTCCTCCACGCATTGATCAATTTATCAATTTCCTTGTTCGATAACAAATTCTATACCATCTACATTGGCAATGTATTACAAAACTTTGCATTGCTAATCATTATTATATATGCTATGGCTTGCTACTTCTAAGTCAATGTTATGCACACACATCTGAAATAGGTGAGTTTTCTTTTCCGAGATATGACAACTATAAAGCACTTAAATAATAATGTTCCTTAGGAATTCTTGGCGCGCCAAATACAACAGTGTCTGCATAAGTGTTCTTTGAATAGACAATCCTTTTAAACTTAACTAAACATGCACACACACGCATTAGGTTGTTTATATGAGAATGAATAACTTAAAATCATCTACGCCTCAACTATTATTTCTTGCAGCTTGCCTACATGGAGTCAGAAAATGCAAGCTCAGATTCCAAACCCGACAATGTTGCTAAGGAGTTTTACATCCCGAATTATATATTTACGTCAGACACAAAGGAAGAGGAATTTGACATGCCTGAATGCCCTGTTCTAGTATTCATCAACTCTAGGAGTGGTGGTCAGCTAGGCAGCGATCTTCTTGTCACATACCGGTCCATACTAAATAAATACCAGGTGCTATACTTAACTCAAACTCTTGCAAGAATAGATACAACTATTTTGCAAAATCATTACAATGCCTTGGCTTTGGGGCTATATGTTGGTTTTATTGCTTGGTGTAGTTTCGAAAGCATGTGTTGGTAGTAAACAATATAGTTACATATATATTTAATATATTATTTTAATATATTCCAACTTTTATTATTCCACTTTATTATATATTACAAATAAAGTACAATATTATTCAAATATAAATGAACATTAAGAAAATAAATAAAAGATGAATTCTATAAGAACTTGATGAGAAAATTAAATGGAAAATGAATAGAGAACAAAAAGTAGTTGTGATGTCTTTATACCATAAGTAATTTAGTTTTAATCAAGGAGGATTTTTGGAACTATACATTTTGAAAGAAGGAAATCCTATTTCTTGTTTACTTAGTATATGTTTACTATGTGTAATTAGATGGGATTACTTAATCATTGCGATAGTTAAGGATATGTATACTTGGTGATTCTTTTTTAAATTTTGGTTTTAAATTTAATAATGGTTTGAATGTAACGTTTTGTAAAAAAATTAATGTATTTTTATAGGAAATTATAAAAGTTTGCATAGTAAAAAAAAACTAAAATTAGTAACCAAGTAAACAAAGCCTAAATAATCCCATTTAATAACACAGGCACAATGATTAAATAATCCTATACAATCACACATAGCAAACATGGCCTTAAGATGCAATTGTTTGTGAACTTTAACAAAACAATCCTTTTTTTTTCTTACTAAAACTGAAAAACAATTAGAGGATGTTTAAAACTTCTCACTTATAATTCTAAATGTTTTTCCCCCAAAATCGTGGTTTCGAGTCAGAATTGGCTTCCAACTGCTTAAATTATTTCATTTCTCTTTAACAAACACCTGTTTAGATTTTAAATTATGATCAATTATAACCTATAGAGGAGCATGGATGTACAGTTGCTACTTTCAGTAAGAAAATCTTTACATGCTCTAAAATTTCAGGTTATTGATTTAGGAGAAGAAACTCCGGACAGTGTCCTATGCAGAGTTTATCTCAACATCGAAAAGCTCAAGAGTCAAGGAGATGATTTTGCCTCTGAACTCAAGAAGAAGTTGAAAATTATAGTAAGTCGCATTACAAGAACATTGAATTTTATCCCCTTCCATTCTTCATGACTGTTAAACACAGTATTTTGAGGAGGCAACTAATGGCGTTTAAGCTATAGGTTGCAGGTGGAGATGGCACGGCTGGATGGATTTTGGGAGTGGTTTCTGATCTAAAATTGTCCCAGCCACCACCAGTAGCCACTGTGCCTTTAGGAACGGGAAATAATCTCCCATTTGCATTCGGTTGGGTAAGAAGTTGTTACTGTAGTGGTGTTAAATGATAGAATTTGTTGATGATGGCAGGCTTGATAGTTAAATAGCTTTATCATTCAAAAAGGTTGTCTAAAATTGAAAAAACATAGATAAGTATGATGTCGGTGTTTGCATCTGGTTTGTGGTTTTCCCCTTTTATAATTGCTCACCTTTTCTTAGTATAGATGGGGATTTGAATACTGTTTTGTAGCTTTTAAGACCAACTAGTTCATGTTTCTAGTATATATATCGTTGAATTATTTTTACTGTATATTTTTGATAAATATCATAATTTATTCTTCCATGTACATCCTAGAAACTTCTTTCTCGATAAGTTATACCTTCTCTAGGTTTAAATTTTCTTATCTTACTTCAATCATACAATCCTACATTGTTATAATTATCAGTTGTCATATTTGATGTATCTTGAATAGCAAATGTTAAAGAACTTTCTTTCCTGGTAATGTCAGGGGAAGAGAAATCCAGGAACAGACCGTAACTCTGTACTCTCATTCTTGGACAAAGTTCGGAAAGCAAAAGAAATGAAGATAGACAGGTGGTTCTCTCATTTCTTTCATTAGGTATAATCAACAGTCAAATTTGTATTGATTCTAATTAGTTGTACAACCAGCAGCAGCAGTATTACTTAATTTCTTCTACAGGGATCATTATTTAAGATTAGAGCTGGGACAAGTTAGTTCCAACCATACTGCATGTTTAGCAATATCTTCAATCTGTTGATGTGGCAGTTCTTTTTTCTTTCTTGTTTTTTTTCAGTTGGCATCTCCTGATGAGAATGAGAGTACCTAAAGAGGGCACATGTGAGCCACTTGCTCCTTTGGAATTGCCCCATTCATTGCATGCCTTTCACCGCGTTTCACAATCTGATGATCTCAATGTGGTATGTTAAGTTTTGGGTTGGATGTACTTTATTTGAGCTCAATGCATGCTCTAAAACTATAAAATTGCAACACAGACACCCCCCCCCCCCACCACCACCAACAACTAATAGGAATGAATAGCAAATGATTGAGCTTTTTTTGTTACACTTGAAATTGTGTTTCAGGAAGGTTACGACACATTCCGCGGAGGATTCTGGAACTATTTCAGCATGGGTGAGTGAGAGAGTTTATAATTACAGTTCTACAAGTTTTATAGCTGTGCCCCACACACATAATGATTTAATATTTAAATGCTGCTGAATCTTCATGACTTCATTGTACATGTTCTAGTGTCATTGTTGAGGTGTCATTGGATTAGAATCTTTTCCTATCATGCCAGTACTGTAAATATCTAATTATCTTGACTTTTGATTGTTTGTTAAATACTCAAGTTTTTGTGTGAACCTAGCTAGCATTATTGCCAGCATTGCCAGCAGCACTTGGGACAGTTATATAACAACGATTTTATGTTTGGCGTTCAGGAATGGACGCACAAGTATCTTATGCATTCCACACTGAACGCAAGCTACACCCTGAAAAATTCAAAAACCAGCTAGTTAATCAGGTACAGTGCATGTATATGTATACGGCATCTAAATTTATATGAACCCCACTCATTTACCATATTAAGTAACCCATCCAAAAGTTTACATGATCAGGTCTATGATAATAGATCTTACACTTCCTTTTCAGTATTAGTTATTCTTTTGGTTGAGAATTGATTTAACATCTTATCAAAAACTTAAATGCTTGAAATAGGCTGTCTTTTTTAATTTGAATAGAGTTTTTGTTTATCCATCCAACATATTACTTTCAGCATTCCTTTGAGAAAGCCTTACTTGTTGATTAGTTGATACACCACAATTGTCTACAATATTATTTTAAATAGAAGATCATGTGATGAATGTGTTCTAGAATTAGCATATAAAAAAATTGTTGAATCACATAAAGAGATTGTTCTTTTTTCACGTCACAGAGCACATATGCAAAGCTCGGATGCAGACAAGGATGGTTTTTCGCTTCTCTTGTTCACCCTTCTTCAAAGTGAGAGTCATGCTTTGTGAACACGGTTCTTATTCTTCAACATGCCACAGTTATTTCACAAAATTATAGATCAGTTTTAGCATTGAATCTCAGTAGGGTAATAGATAAGTAACTTCCTATGCTGAAACTAGATAAGTATGATGCAGCAACATAGCACAGCTTTGCAAGGTGAAGATCATGAAAAAGCATGGTGATTGGGAAGACCTTAACGTTCCGCCCAGGTACAAATCATTTTCTGTCGACACTGATGATAATCAAATTTGTTTCAAGACATGTCTCTAAATTTTGTTTTGCAATGGCATATCTATGTATATACATACAAAATTTACTAGTTTAATAGTTGGGAGGGGGTTAAAAAATTATTTATTGCAGTTTTATCCGGGAGATTGATCTCTAAATTTTGTTTTGCAATGGCATATCTATGTATATACATACAAAATTTACTAGTTTAATAGTTGGGAGGGGGTTAAAAAATTATTTATTGCAGTTTTATCCGGGAGATTGATTCATGAAAACCGATAGCAGTGTAGGAGGATATTCAGTATTCATCCTTCAGTAGGGAAATATAGATCAGTACCAAAAGTACTATTTCCTATAACTCAGATGATCTCAGTGAAATATCCAAAATTTCTAACGAGAACAGAGGAATTCAAGTCACACCAGTACAACTAGCCCCGTAGACATTATTTGGGCTCAATATAATATCACTCTCTTTGAGATATCTTATTAGAAATACAAGAGATTTCTGAAATGAAGTTGCTTGTATTGACTTTCCACCTAAAGTATTCAGAATTAAGGTATTTATGCATCAGTGCATGACCGAGTCACACTTTTAGGGAGTAGAAAGTCATTCCAACTTACTTCTTATCCAGCATTTTCATGATCCTAGACTTTGAATTCAGTACAAAGGATATTTTCTTACTAATATAAATGCACATCCTGTTATCTTACTTAAGAATGTCAAAACCACAAAGGCATTTTATTATTCTAAGTTCTCACAGATGATATAGGTTGATAACTTTGTCTAGTGACATATAAAGATTAGGCTGTATTAGTTTCCATTTGTGCTTGTAATAGCTGTTAGTTCATCTGTTTCAATGTCTTCCTATAGACATTGTGCTTTTAATATAAACCGCTGTTTGTGTATTCTCTGATTCCGAAAGGGATATTTTGGGGATACCCTAACATATCATTTTTTAACCATGCAGCATCAGGTCGATTATATGCCTTAACTTGCCAAGCTTTTCTGGTGGACTCAATCCTTGGGGAACTCCAAATAACAAAAAGCGATGTGATGTAAGTAACCATTTTTCTGAACTTTGTTTTGCAGACTTTCTTTTTAGTGAGAAAAAGGTGTTTTTGTATCTCTTAATTATATATTTATGATTTGGTTGCTCTCCTGCTCATTTCGCAGAGAGACTTGACTCCGCCTTTCGTTGATGATGGATTACTAGAGATTGTAGGCTTCAAAGATGCTTGGCATGGACTAATTTTACTTGCTCCTAAAGGACATGGGACTCGTCTTGCACAGGTTCTTGATTTTCCATTTGGTCCTCCGTACTTCAGATTCAACTGAAATATTTGAATCTAACTACAGATTTTGGTTAGCAATTGCACATTCCCACTTTGTTGTTGGTTTTGAGACCATTTTGTTATTCTTCCTACCACAGGCACACCGCATTCGGTTTGAGTTCCATAAAGGTGCAGCGGAAGAGACATACATGAGGATTGATGGCGAACCATGGAAACAACCACTTCCAGTCAACGACGACACAGTGGTTGTTGAAATTTCCCATCTTCACCAAGTTAAGATGCTTGCAACTCATGATTGTCTATCCAAAAGCATTCTAGACCCCACATCCCCAAGGATCCATGAAGAAGATGAAAAGGACAGCGATGAAGAAGATTCTGTCGAATACATGTCGGTTGGGGAGGAGTTCAGTAAATTTGGTGCTGCAGAATCATTCAAGATTCCAGATGATGTAGACATTTCTCAGCTCAGTTAATTCGAATCAACTCATTGATTATTGTTTAGTCATTCTTTTGAGAGGGTCTACAGAGATTTGAACTAAGCTTTGTCGAATGAATGACTGAAATCAACTCAAATACTGTAAGACCCTCTGGAATAATGTTTTTATATGCATTTTATGGGGAATAATTATATGGTTTTGCTATTGTTCACTTAAAGGGTTAGATTTGCCATCAGATAAAACATCAAGAATGATTTTCTAATGGACTAACTCTATGTGAACCTCTAAACACATAACCACCTACTTGAGTTCAAGAAATATCAAGTGGCTCAAAAAGTTACCAAACTTAAGTAAAAGGAAAAAACAACTCAAAAAAATTCAGTTCCAAATCGATGTTGATAGACCTCAAATTGGGTTTTGAATCACATGTACCAATCCCTACTCATAATCAGAAACTAAAACAACACAACAAACAAGGAACATAAAGTAAGTAATATGCATTGCAATGCCCTTATATAGACATTAAGCAATAACATTTCCATAAAAAAATAAGAACAGTAAAACTGTTCTAGACAGTTAGTTGCACAATTAAAAATGGGAGCATGATGCACTTCATTCACCGCAAACAAATATGCTCTCCGTTACTTTTTGAAATCCCATGCTTTCATTTTTACTATCTTTATTTATATGTCGACTTATCATACACTCTTAGGATATTAAGAAAGGCAATTGGAAACTGTACATTACCTCCCAACAGATTGGAAATCCCCCAGGCATTTTGTGACAGCTTCATTGCCTTTCTGAGATGAAGCCCTTTCTTCTATCTTCTTTTTCTCTCTGAAAGTTCAGAGATATGCCGAAAAGTTCAGTAAGATATGTAAACTGTATCATTCTTCATTTTCTTATAGAAGGAAAAATTAAAGCATATAAACACTTTGTATGAATCAATTCCCGTGGATCAGTTGTAAATCAGCTAGTTCCATTATAAAGAGAAAAGCACATTAATAGCACTGTATTCTGAATGACCATTTAGCATTATGAATGGAAATGTTTTCTTAGAGTACGTAAACATCACCTGTCAACATATTCCTTCAACAGCTCTTTTGCTTGAACCAGCTTTGAAAGCACATTGCGGTATACATCAAGGTCTCGATCAACACTCTTCTTGTTTATATTCAAAGCATTACAAAGCTGTCATGTCGTCAACAACACATACAATTAATTTCCTCAAGATTTACTGCAACTACAGCGTATTGATCATACAGTGTAGGGGGGGAAAAAATCTTATTATTTTCCTATGGTTGACTTTATGCTATGGCGCTTGATTTAAGAGGTCGTGCAGGGCTAGCCTTTAATTAATTTTCATACTACAAGCTAAAAAGAATAAAAAGTTCTCCACATCAAATATTCAAATCCTTACAAGCAGCACCTTTCTAAGAGAGGCAATAGTAACATTATGAACTTTTTAAGTAGAAAATCCTTAAAGCATTCATGATTCAGTGACTTCATTACCTGTTAGATCTAAGAAATCTGGACGAAGCATTTACGTTTCTCAAGACAAACTAATAAGAGATTCTTTTTGGTACATCCTACATCACATTAGAATCAAAACTTTGCTGAATCTTCTTGCTTCCTTTTGGCAATGTATAGAAGTAGAGAAAGGTGATATTTCAAGCCAAAATCGTTCATCAGTCACTCTTAAAATCCTTAAATCTACTGTGAGTGACCTATGGTCCAATAAAGTGTATCATATACTAACCATTATAACTCCATTGTAGTTGCATATAGAACGACTCTTAACGGAAAGGTGCCATCATTTTGAAGAAGCAAAACAATAAATTTTTTAATGTGTAGACATTTGTTTAGTGATGTAAACACAACTAACGTTGGCTTGTTCTCTACATTGAACCTTTATCATGATTCGCATTTCAGAGGAGATTATATTAAATTACAAGGGGCAGCAGAGTATGTACTTATAATACCAAGTTTGAGCTTGTAAGCAACTGTTGAAAGAAAGCAAATTAGTGCTTGAGACTGCTGCAGTTAAAATTCTTAGTTGGTGCGTTTACAATGGCTCTGGTTAAACCACTCTAAGACAAACAATTGCACCAACAACACCTCCACATTAGTGTTTACCTTCTCCAAGATTGTGGGCTCAGTAGCATTTGCCAACTCAAGCAGCCGAAACAAACCAACTGCAAAGAAGCGACTGTAACTGAAAGACCCCTTGCTTCCTGCTCTTTCCGCAATATCTTTTAGTGTGTCCTCCACCTCTCCATTTCTGTTAGCAAAATCAACTAAAGAACTAGGTGATTGGGTACGAGCCCAATCTTCCAACTTCTGTGCATCAGCCCTGCAAAATGAACCATGCTTTGATATACTACACTAGCTACTGGAATCACCAAAGTACCAACTACGATAAACACTTTGAACTGGCAGATATGCTACGAGCAACAGACAATAATAGTAAAGCCCGTGATCTCATACTTCATAGTTATTGCATAAAGCAGAGAATATTATAGCTCAAATGCTCAGTCACCAGCATAGAAGTTGCCTTTAGTGTAGCCCGACATCTTTCTAAATATTATGAACCACACCAACTTCTACATATACAGCTAAGGGATTGCTAAAAATCCCCTTATCACCATAAACAGTGCTCCTAGCCTAACCCCTTACTTCAAATTTTGTTCTCACTGAAGGATTTGAATCGGTGTTAAAACAACCCACCAAAACTGTAGCTATTATGTACAAACAGCTTTTTAAATAAAAATTAAGTTTGTAATAGTCTCTTCTCCCTTAATGTGCTATTTTTACAAATTTGAAATGGCCTAATATTAAGTCAGAGAGATTACCTTCTTATATTTTAGTATGGTTAGGAGCAAAATAGGGGAAAGAACAACAGAATGATTTAGTACATGCCTATATTGAGCAGGGTCCTCCTTCAAAGCTTCAATATATGCTTTGAAAATGGCTTCTCGATCCTCATCACTTGGGTACCCCTCCATGAGTTGATCATAAACAGTAACAAAACCAAGTGCAAACACAGGATCATACCGGTATGACCTCTTGTACTTCATCAAATGCTGCTGTACAATCAACTCTTGTAATACTGTGTTATATACACTAGGAATTGGCCTCTTGTATGCCTTCAAGAAATTCATCTTTGTCTCAGAGACAGTAGGAATATCTGTATATAATCAATATCAAAAGAAACTTTTCAGAAGCAATACTGCCAAGCTAAAGAGAACTAGTATATAAGAGCAAACTAGAGCGACAGAGAAAGAAAAAGAGCATTGAATTGCACGTAAAATGAAAATAATCAAAGTTTTCAACACTTACGCTAATCAAGTCAGAATTATCATTTGTTAAGGTTTGTTCACCTGTGAATCTACACCTATTTTTAACTATTCATCTGCAATTTCCGTCCAAAACCATATCTAACACCAATTTTCCATTCAAACGTCAAGTTCACCAACTATTTTACCTCAAAAACATCAAAACCAAAAACCACAAAAACAATCAAAAAGTAAACAAATAGTTAATGCTTTAAAAAATTACCAAAGATACCATTTATTAACATAATATATTGCTAAAACTCAATTTCTTCATTTTAAAACCAAACCCTATCATTTTAAAAGAAATATCATCTCAGTATTTTGAAAGACATGTAAAATTTGTAAAGTCATAGCACCTAATAGGATTAAAGTGCTGAATTCAACCAGTGCTAGTTTCAGGAAAAACATGACAAACAACATCAATGTATAAATGATATATCCCGTTAAGTAAGAAAGTAATTTTGATTGAGCAAACCATAAGCAATGGTTCATATTTGAAAATGTTCTCTAGGTCCTCGAAAACAAACATGCGAACAAATATCCAATAGCCAATACCTGAAATTAACTACAGAACATGATGAGGCTTAAATTTGTGGTTCGTTGGGATTTTCCCCCAAGACTTAAAAATTAACTGCACAGCACAACATCATGATGAATCAAATGACATTACTTGAAGGAAAGTGTACTCCTTTACATCAGAGAAAATAACAACTACATGTCTATACCTACTTAAGTTTCCTTGGCCACATTTCACTTTTTTTCCATTAATGCAACTGCTATTCCAACAAGCCTTCTCTTCCAAAAACAGTATTAGAACTAACAAGGAAACAAACAACCACCGCCACCGATACCATTTCCCAATACATAGAAACAAAATTCCAAAACTCCACATACTTCAAAATACTTGTTCAAATACATAATCAAAAACACGAATTTTCACCCGCAAAAGAGGAGCTTGCCTGTACTTGTGGACATGCAACGAACCACCATCCGAGCCGCGTTGGAGGCACGAATACTACACAAATCATACGACACCACATTGCGGAGCTTAAATGTGTAAATACTTGAAGCCGAATAACCACGCACGGAGAATTTCCGGTCGGGATATTGAGCCACTGCGGGGAAGGAGACTGAAGTGACTGCCGCCATAACCGATTGAGCAAATTGATCAAGAAAAGAAGTTGAAATTTCACAAGGAAACAGAAATTTCCATCAGTCGCTGCGGGGAAGAACTGAGAGGAAGAAAAGGAGCGGCCACAATCTGAGCGGCGAGGATTTAACGGATTATCCGACTTTGGTTTTGGATTTTACAATTTTTGAGCTGTATAAACAGAACCAATGGGTCTTGGACACGTGTTTCGCGTGATGCTGACCTCACGTTGCCTGTCCGAGATAAAAATCATGTACAAATATACATTTGGAATTAATACTATACGTATAAATAGATCAGGAAATTAGAAATTACTCTTAAAGACTCAAAATATTTATTTACTTCATGTGATTATATAATATTTCAGTCGTATCAAAATAATTATATCTATCACATCTTATATAATCAAACGGTTAGTTTTATTTACAAGTGAAAAGTTATATTTATAGCTTATATAAAAATTAATGATATTTTAATATTAGTATATAATTATTTTTATTGTAATAAAAGACAAATATTTGTAGTGTAATATAGAAAAATACTAAAACATAGTAAGTTGAGATAGATTATTTTAAACTGTGATTAAATAATATTTTTACATTGTTCAAAGTAAACATGTCGTTTTGGGTTTGGGTTTGGGTTTGGGTTGATGCATCCATTGCCTAACACAAATGTGATCAGATTATTAGGTTTGATGTCTAATATTCAAATAATTATATTTGCTAACAGGGAGGGCTCCAACTCTAATTATCGTTGCTAGCTGTTGCGTGTAAGAATTCACTAGTCACTCTCAGTCTCAGTCTCAGTCTCAGTCTCATCATTTCTTAATTAAAGAAAGACCCGTACATTCAAATCTATCATCATGCACATGCTTGGCTTGCAATTACTTAATTAAAACATCATTTCAATTATTTATACTTAAGATATAAACATAACTCATTTTATTAATATAGCTCCATGCTTAATTAAATGTTAATATTGATAAAAATAAAATATAAATATAAGGGATGGTTAATAAATGAATAAAATTGATAATTAAAAAATAAATGATCAAATAAAATAATAATTCTCCATCCATCTTCCTAAATTTCAAAATAAAATATTTATTTTATTTTTTATAGCAATTATACTGTTCATTTACAAATATTGTTAATAAGAATATATTTATTTTTCTGTGACGCGAAAAGCCGCTGCAGTTGTACCCTTGGAAAGTTGGAACCCGCAGTGAAGTATCATCCCTTATACATTATTCAATCGTATATGGCAACGTGCTGAGTCGGGTATGGGCCGGTCCATTTTAACTCGAGTCAGAGCAGACCCGGCTGTACGCGGGTCGGGCGAGGTTCAATGCATGCAGACTATTGATTAGCATAGCATATTATGATACGTGTCCCACTTTGTAAACGTGTTGCCTCCAGACCTTTCCACCTCTCCACTTTCACTTTCTCTATTAAAGAATAAAACCAAAACATTTTGTGGCTGTATATATATTTCTAGCCAATCGCATCACTCCACTCTTCACTTCACTAAGCAATCTACAGAAATTAATTTTCGAGTTCTCAAGTGTTTGAGATCGAAGAAGAAATATGAGTTACGCGAATAGACTTTGGATGGCCGCCGCAGTCGCCGCCGTGAGCGGCCACTCCGATCAAGGGTGGAAGATCAAGTACGCTCTGAAATCTCTCGACCACGGCAAGCGGCGTTTTTTATCCGGCGGTAGCGCCTCCGCAGATATCCGAGCGGTTTCGAGCATTTTGAGCTCGGATCGTGGGCGGAGGAAGCAGGCGCAGGCACCGGCACCGGCGGAGGAGTCACTCCGGCAGGTCATGTACTTGAACTGTTGGGGGCAGAGCTGAGGCCTGAGGGTGTAGGTTAAGGGGCAGTATGGTCATTTGGTTTGATTTTGGGAGGTCCATAAGATGGACTTGGATGTAAATAGTGTGGCAATGTAATTAGGGGCAATCTGATCATTCCCAAAAACGAGGGGTGGTGAATTTGAACAGTTGATACGCGTATTTCGCTTTACATTTTATCTATTACGGTAGCATAAATATTGAAAGTGGAGACCTTGGGATTCATAAGATTGCCTTCGGTTATATATCAAATGTTTTTTATATTAATAAAAAATATAATTGAATTTGGATCAAATAAATAAATTCATTTTGTAAACACCCATCCTATACATTTTTTTGTACTTAAACAATTCAATTCAAATTATTTTATAACATGGAAAAGTTAGCCAATTCAACCACTTCTTATGAAGCAATTTATTTATTTACGTAAGTTTACTGATATATTTATATTAAATCAGGACTGGGAACGTTTAATTGTAATTTAAATTTTGGTTTATTTTGGTCCATAATGATTTTTCTTTTTTCTTTTTTAATATTCAAGGGAAAGGATAAGGAAGGGAGGCTCCTCCTCCATTTAAGTCAATAATCGAAGACAATTTCAAATCGGAGCGTCTGTAATAGCCGTTCACCATCCAACGGCTGCGATAGAGCGGACACCCCCATAACGTTTATTTTGAACCCAACGGTCAAAAAATCAGACATACCTTACAAAAACTCGTTGTCTTCTCGAGAGAGAAATCACTCAAGGAAATCACCAAGTCTGCAATCCCATCTTCTTCTTATTCGGTCGTAGTTCTTGAAGCAAACAATGAGTGTCCAATTTCCTGAAGGCCTGGATTCGTCCAGAGATCTTCAGGTATGGAACAACGCCGCGTTCGATAATGGCGAAATTCCGGAGGACCCGCCGGCGAACAAGCAGTCTTGGGGTTCACTGAAGCCGATTTTCGAGAATCCGAATGCGTCCTTCGATTCCGTCACTGGTAAGGAGAATCAAGTTCTTGTGAATCAAATTCCCTCTCCTAAGTCATCACTCATCGCGCCATTCAAGCCGGTGAACAAGCTTGATAAATCAAATGTTAGGGTTTTGCGCGAGAAAGGGGGGATTTGCGAAAGTCCTGGGGTGGGGAAGCAACACCGCGATGATAAGGTGATTGATAATGAAATCGAAGAGATTGAATCCGAGATTCTGAGGTTGAATTTGAGATTAGAGGCGTTGAAGATCGAGAAAGCGGAGAGAAGGGGCTGCACCAAATCTGTGGAGAGAAGGGGAAAAGTTGTGCCTGCAAAGTTCATGGAACCTAAGAACAGTCCCAAAATTGAAGAGGAGAAGAGACAACCACAGATTGATGAATTTCCCTCAAGAACAAAGATTTCGAGAAGGGGCTATAGTCTAGGGCCTGCTGAAATTGCAAGAAAGGCCGTTGCGGCGGAGACGTTCGGGCCCCCAAAACTGAGGAATTTAGGGAGGCCAGAAATGAACACACCTCTGTCAAGTAGGAGAAAGTCTTGCTTCTGGAAGATGCAAGATATTGCTGAGGATAAGGTTGCCGTGACTAAAGCCAGGGGACAGAGTTCTAGCGTGAGCCCCAAATCAAGAAAAGTGGCGGCGAAGTCGCAGGTGGTTCCACGGCAGGCGGTGACCACAATTGCATCAAGAAAGACAGTCAAGAAAGAGGACAGTATTGTGAACGCAATCCAGCCCAAGAAATTGTTCAAGGAGGGGGAGAAGTCGGCGCCAGGGACTAATAAGAAGGGTGGGATGAGGACAGGGAGGATTGTAGCGAGCAGATACAATCAGGGATCGGCATTGAGGAAGAGATCCTTGCCTGAGGAGAATGATAAGGATGATGGAAAGAGGTGTGACAAGAAAAGGTCTTTGTCTGCTGGGAAATCCCGGGTGAAGAAGAGGTGGGAAATCCCGAACGAGATCATAGTTCATGGCAGTGTAGTTGAGACAGTGGCGTTGAAATCCACTCCGGAGCCGGTCATTGGTGTTCCTAGCTTGCTTCCGAGGATTAGGATTGCACGTTGCACAAATGACAGTCCGCGGGACTCTGGTCCAGCTAAGAAGGTTGCTGAATTGAGCAGGAGGAAATCCTTTTTCAGCAATGATGAGGATGATGAAGAAGAGGACGAGGAAGGGAATCCGTCGATATTTCAGACGCTCGATTATCCGGAAGAAGATGATGATGATTATGATGAGAGGTAATCATTATGTTACATGAAAGCTCGTTATATTTTAAAAGTAACACTACTTAAGCTGCTCCTGATGCCGATGATGGATGATATACAGAATAAATGAATGGTCTGCGTTGTGCTGGTTGTGTAAGTGTTTTTAGGATTTTGCAAAGCATGCTTGTGCTTGCTTTTATTTGGGTTCTTGAAACTTGTCTTTTTTTGTCAATCTGATGAATACATACTATCGTGTGGTGTTATAATAGTAATTGAATTTGTCCACTTATTTCTGCCTCATTCTTGTTATAAATGAATATGATGTCTATTGATCCACAGAAGTAGTTTGATTTCATACCATTATGTTTTTTCTGTTCACAATGTATTCTATCTACCTTTACAAAAGAGTTTTTTAGCCTTTTGAATTAGGAGGGGACAATAAATTGGTTATTGAAAAGAATCTGCCACTTTTTGTAGAACCTTTTGCTTTTGAGGTGCAAAGACAGACAGACATAAAGGGTAACAAAATAAAAAGACCTCCTTTTTTAAGGCTAAAAGATAAAGATAAGTTTGTTTCTTCATCATCATCAGCATTGTAAGACAACCTTAGGATTGGCTATAATGAATGAATGAATGAATGAGTAAATGGTAGTAGTTATTCAGGAATGAGTCTATACTCCAAAGAAGGAACTAGAAACACCCCCTGGCTGTGTAACAAGATCATGTATACATACATGTATAGATCTCAATCCTGGTCTTTCTTTCTTACTACCCTCTCTTAGATGCGACTTGAATCTCTACCGAAAATGTATCTCTTGCACCAGTCGCTTATTACAAGTAGCCTAGTGCGCCAAGAAACTTGCTTACTGCACGTAAAATTGCCAAAAACAACATGATGTGAATTTGTAGACGTCGATTGTAATGTTGGTAGAAGGATGGATTCATAAGCTGCTCACCTAGCATATATAGAATACCAAAGCCACTGTGTGCTACGGCCCATCGACACCCAATCTCCCGGCAGCTCAGCCGCGGCTTGCTCCCCACCAAGAGGCGCAAATTGCCCAAGATGTCGATATCTTTTTTAAATCCCGCAAACAAGATTTGTTAAAATCACAAAAGGAGTGAGTGTTCTATCCTTACTTAGACTAGAAAGTACCTGAAAGGGCGAAACTCATGACGGCCACCACCGGATTGGAACTTACGAGGCCCTTCGGGGTTCTTCTTACACTGTTCCATTCTATTGAAGCAATTCGAAAGATACGCGCCCTGCTGAGCCGCAACCTGTAAAAATGAAGTATATGAATACGAAAGATATGAGTGCGATCAATGTACATGAACAATAATAATAATGCGGAGATGAATTTACTTGAGCGGTTGCGGGAAGACTCTTTGTTTGTTCATCTACTACGGACAATGCCAACTTGAACTTGTCGATGTCGACCTCTTCTTTACCATTGTACATGCTCTTTAGCAAATCGGAGACATTCAACATCTTGCTCTTCAAATACAGCTCTATTTGAGGGTACTGAATGATCACATCCTCGATCACATCCTCGAATTCCTCCATGCTTAATGTACCCGAGTTGTCTGTGTCGGCTTCTCTGAATATATCTGTTATATCCTCCTACAAAATAAAATCATCGAATCAATTCATACTACTTTTTTTTATAAGAAGAAAACTATAAAATTTGTAGATTACCATAATCTTTTTCTGGCACAAGGTGGAGCAATCCCCGATCGCGTAGATATTTTCGAGTCCTCGTACTCGACACCATTCATCTATGGCTAGAACACGTCTATTTCCCTAGAAACAACAACAAATTAAAGGGCAGAGGTATCAAGTTCAAAGTTGTGTGAGAAAACAGAGTAATGTTGATTTATACACATTTGATATTATTATTACCTGGCCAATTTGTTCCATGAATTCCTTTATCACTGGTCGGGTCCCGACTCCGGTGGACCATACGATCATCCCATGTGGTATCGAGATTTCCTCCCCCGTGGCCTTTGCTTTCATATGAAGTTTCCTGTCTGTAACACCCATCACACGATGCCCTGTTAGGACTTCAATACCATCCCTCTTGAATTTTTTCTCGGCGAATGTACTAATCCTCTCGTCGAACCTACAAAAACCATGGAATAAGTTATTTCCAGTTGCGGAAAGAAAGTTGAAAGCATTAAGTGTAAATGCGCACGTGTTTAGGATATGATCGCCGGATTGTATGACGGTGATGCTAACCAAGTCTTTAACCGACGGATATATTTTGACCAAGTCTTCATGGACGAAGTCGTGGAGCTCGGCCGCGAATTCAATGCCGGTCGGACCACCTCCGACTATCACAAAGTGGAGGATCATCTTTCGCTCTTCTTCTGTGAGTTCGGGTAGGACAGCTTTTTCGAAGCGATCTATTACAGCCCTTCGGATGCTTTGAGCATCCTCCACTTCCTGCAGCGATGTCAATGTTGATAGATATATAGATAGATACAATTACATTAAAATTGTATTGTCGGAAACAAACAAAGAAACAGACACAGTACAGTACGTGCCTTCAAGAAATGGCAATGCTCCTTGACGCCTTGAGTGTTGAAAGTGTTAACTTCGGCTCCAACGGCTATGACCAAGTAATCGAAATTTAAGGAGAAGGAGTTGTCTCCGGGCAAATCCTCGTCGATGTTGGAACGGCAGAAGACCTTTCTGTTGACATGGTCGATCTTCAGGCATTCGGCCTCCCAAAACTTGATCTCGCCGTTTCTCTTTTTGACGATGTTTCGGACAGGCTCGACTACGCTGCGGGCCTCGACGGTGCCGCAGGTGACACTGGGCAACAAGGGGGTGAAGGCGAAGTAATTCCGGGGAGAAACAACCTGGACGTCGTAGGTTGAGATGTCCAAATCTTTCAAGAAACTGGTGG
Source organism: Andrographis paniculata (assembly GCF_009805555.1). Classification (NCBI taxonomy): domain Eukaryota; kingdom Viridiplantae; phylum Streptophyta; class Magnoliopsida; order Lamiales; family Acanthaceae; genus Andrographis; species Andrographis paniculata. The sequence goes on from NW_026137587.1 coordinate 8,293,046, forward strand.
CGGCCCATCCTGTCCCCAGCACCAGCACTCGCTGCTTCTTCTTGGGTGCAGCAGATGAATTTGAATCTGCGTATGCCGCTACGCCTCCTGTCCCACTAACAATATATTTTTTGTGTTTTACTTATTTATAATTCGATCAAGCAAGTGCACTCGTCTCTTCTCTTTGTAATAATATAATTATGTATTCCATACCTGATTGCGCAGATAAGCAAAAGCTTGGTGGAATTAGAAGCGGCGGATTGGCCGCCAGTGTTGATCAGTGTCTTCAGACACGAGAAGAATCTCGTCTTCATCGCTGATTGTCAGTATTATTATTATATCAACATAAGGAAAAAAGGAATTGGAAGTTAGTGATGGAGGGAAATGTATGTATGTATGTATGTATGTATGTCTGAATACAGAAAGAGAAGAGAGACAGGTTTCGTGGAAGCCAAACAGCTGGCTACTGGTGCGAGTGCGACTCCGCAGCACCTACACAAACTAACAAACTAACGACGACATATAAAACTTACTATATTTGGATGCCTACCGACATGTGTCCTCTCCTCTCCTCCCTTCACTATTCAAAAGCTGCATGGCTCATTAATCATTTTATTATTATTGTCTCCGCCTTCTCGAAAATGTAATAAATTTATTTCAATTTAAATGTTTCTTAACTGAAAATAAAATTTTCATAATGTCTTATATTACTGCCTCTGTCCCCAAATAAGGTGCAACTTTTGTTTGTTTTAGGCACCAGTTTTTAGTAGATAGTATTAGGATAATTTAGAAATTAGATAATGAAGAGATAAATGTATATTTTTTTTTATTTGAGTGATGTGATGGGATAAAGCCGTGGGTAGAGATTATGTTGCCCAGTGTTTGAGATGGAGGGAGTATATAATAATAGATATTATGTTGCACAGTATTTGAGATGATGTTTAAGATGGAGGGAGTATATAATAATGTATATATGATCAATATACTCCTATAATTTTTCAAAACAATATATATAGATATATACATAATATTACTAATATATGTTTGAAAACATAAACAATCGCGCTTATATAGCAAACAAACACAGTTATGGTTTTTCTTTTTTTTTTTTTTTTTTGACTTATTTATATATTTTAACATGAAAATAAATATTAAATATTATTTTCTCCATCCTCTATTCCGATTACAATATTTCAAAATTTAAGAGAGATATAATTAATAAATAATAAAAAATATTATTATATAATAAAAATAATTTTAAATTAAAATTAAAAATCTAACTAATCTAGTTGAAATTTAAAATTACATTAATGATTATAATTTTTAAAAGAAAAAAAAAAAGTGGAGATAAAACAAAAATAAAAAAATAAACGTTATAAGTAAATATTAAATTATTAATATTGCTATTGTTGAATGGTATCATGTTTAGTAAAGCTGGGAAAAATTGACCCGACACAACTCGACACGAAATAATTGAGTTTGGGTTAAATATTTCAACCCGATTATACATATGGATTGACACAAATCCAATACGATAGTAAATGAGTCGAATTATGGTTGAGGCTCTCAACTCGACACGACAACCCGATTATAATATATTACTCCCTCCGTCTAATTTTTATTGTCTTAAAGTATATTTGCACGGTTTTTTAGGTGATTGTCTTTTCGTTATAAATTGACAAAATTTGCTCTTAATTGTACAACAGATATTAAAAGTAATAAATGAACGAGGGTAAAAATATAAAATGTGTATTTAAAAAAGGAAACAGGACAATAGTTGTTGGACATCCCAAATTGAAAAGTAGGACATTAGTTTATGGACGGAAATATATTTATTATATATGTAAAATAATCATAATTTAATAATTCAACCTAATTTAGGCTCAAACCAATAAAAACTAACATAACACGACAACATAACAAAAAATTATTTAATTTGAATTAAGAAATTCAACTTAATTATGTATACGGGTCAACACGAGTCAACCCGAACCTGACACAATAATAAACAGGTTAACACGAAATTCGACTTAATTATGTATACGAGTCAACACGAGCACGAGTCAACCCGAACCTGACACAATAATAAACAGGTTAACACGAAATTCGACTTAATTATGTATACGAGTCAACACGAGCACGAGTCAACCCGAACCTGACACAATAATAAACAGGTTAACACGAAATTCGACTTAATTATATATACGAGTCAACACGAGTCAACCCAAAACTAACACGATAATAAATGAATTAACACAAAATTCGACTTAATTATGTGTACGGGTCAACACGAACTTGACACGATAATAAACGAGTTAACACGAACCCGACACGATAATAAACAGGTCGAGTTAGGATGAAATAATTTACCGACTCGAATCGCCACATATATATTACAAAATAATCATTTAAAATTACATTATATTTCTTTATTTTATTTCATTATACTATGCACTTTGCCATTAACTATTAATATTATTTTTACATTTATTTACGATTATCTGAAAGCAAAGACAATTTAGTCTTGTATTATTTCCAATCTAAACTTTGATATGTAGAAATAGAAATGACTATCTTAAAAATACGGACACCACGTTGAGTGGCCCACAATCGCTTTCATGCAATTTCTATCCTTCACATTCTTTCCACTTTCTGTTATTGTATGGCTTCTTCCATTAAACATTAATATATACGTAATATTTAAAAAGAGAGGTGGCGACAATTGATTTTCATTATCATTATGATTTAAAAATCATAAACTTTCACACAATAAATCAAAGTGATTGTGATTAATTTCTACTGCCTCTTGGACAAATATACAAAGCTGTCGGAATACATTGTCTTATCTATATAAACCTTTGAAGCCAACAATATATGCAAAAAACCTACTAACCAAAATCAAAATAGCTTATACTTGCACCAGATATCATGAACTTATTTCACATTAAACATACGAGATAAAACAAGCAGAAGTGGTACTGCCTTTTACATTAAACATAAGTGATAATAAACATGCATGAACAAAAGGAATTTACTATACAAACTAGCACAAGACATTATCATAACCAATATTTACATAAAATTTTCAGTTAAAAAAATATTGCGCTGCCATTTAACTCCAATCTCAAAAAGAGAAATAAGCTGATAAACAGCACAATTGATCTATGAGTTAATCGGGCCTTCAAACAAAATTTTTTTGTAAAGGCCAAGAAAATAGATTAAACTCAGTATCAAGTGTTAGCAACTTAAATAAAATGAACTGGCGATTAAAGCCTATATTTGTAAATACCCTTTTGCTAAGTCCAAATACAATTGCAGACATATATATTAACTTTGGAAATTGTGGTAAATTATTAGGACAATGAAAAATCTTCTAAAAAGAAACAAAACCTTTACATTCCAAACTGGAAAATAAATAGAGCAAATTGTGTCAGCTACAAAAGGAATATAGTGCTGTTATTTGACTCCATTCTCATAGAGAAAAATCAAGAGAAGAAGCTGATGAAAACACCCGGTTAATTCTATGAGTTTATCAGACCCTAAATCCAAATAATGTGTGATCAAGGGTATAGTTAAAACTCAATTTGGAACATTCAGGAATATCTAACATAAAGTTTAAATTTGCCTCAGTGAAAGGATGTTGATCATATGCAATGCAGATCCGCCAAGGGGTTCCCCCTGCATATGCAGGGACTCAGCTTCACTGCACCTCATTTACTATCCAACAAACATCATCAGCACTAATACAATATGGCAATATGTATAAAAAACCACAATTATAATACATAACAAATAGTTAAAATTTGCCTCAGTAAAAGGATTTTGATCATTTGCAATACAGATCCACCAAGGGGTTCCCCCTGCAAATACAAGGTCTCAGCTTCACTGCAAATCATTTACTATCCAACAAAGCATCATCGGCAATAGTATAAATCTGTATCATGGAAAACCAACTAGGATTTGGAAAAAGATAATTTTACAAAATAACAAAGATTTACAAGAGAAAGACATTGAATTCAAAAAATTTAATCTCAGAAACATCCAGAAATATCACAATTAAGTGTAGCAACTCCGGGTAGGTTCTCCCTGATGAACAGGGTCCCGAAATCAACAACACCTCAATTATGTGGATGGCTCATCATTGATTGTTAAACCAATTGAAATCAAATAAAACATAGGATAAAATAAAAACTACAACACAATAATTGGCATAAGAGGCTCAGTGTTATTTGACAGCTTTATCTATCAAGAATTTTCTGAAGCAGAACTGGCATAAACAAGCTGTATAAAACAATCATCACAGCCATAGGTACACAACCCAGAACCAAAAAATATATCAAAAATAAAATCATTGAAAAATTCAGACTGTACTGATGGCTCATATCAAGAAATTCAACCATTGTTCCGATTTATGCTTCATCGACTGAAGATCTCAGAAGCGCGGATAAGAATTAATCATAGCCAAAATCAAAGCTTGTAAATCAATAAATTTGGAGATTTTATCGAAATCAAGATCAACCATGTAGCGAATATCTTTAGAGGTAAATCAATGGAAAAAGGTGAAAACCCCCACGTGAAAAACCGCATCCATTTATGCCTCCATGACTAGCTCTTTTTTCTACAAAATAAATAATCATCAGAAAAAAAGCTAAAGGTGTGGAGAGGCAAACAGACTTGAAAACCAAAACAATCTAACGAGAAAAAGAGGCACATGTCGCCGCCGATTTGACACAGATCAGCCGTGGAGCAAAAAGGTACAGTAAGGCAAATCTGCAACACTTGACGACATCTTTTTAGCACGAGCATTGGGGCTTCATTCTTCAGATCTGAATTCAGAGGAGCCCGGGAGGCTACGTGCGTCAAACAGCGAATGCATTGTTACGAACGAAACACATACAAAGCACAATCGAAAGATCAAATTATGTAAGGAAATAGGCATGAAATTCGGCGCAGCGAATTTCTGAGATTAGGGTTTGCCAACGGAGGCCAATGAGAAGAGGTACAGATGCTTCTTGATTTTATAGGGATTTCAAAGAAACCCTAGGTTCCGAATACTGAAGTAGGTCAATGTAGGACCCGGTCATAGTAGTACACGCACGCCGACGTGGGAATGGACCATGGATAGGCCCAATAACAGGGTAAATATACATGGGCTTGTAACTTTGGGATTAAATTTTTTTTATTATTTTACTTTAAAATATTATACTATATGTTTTTTTTTTTATATATAATAAATTATTTTTATTATCATACTACATGTATGTTTGTTGGTAAGAAGTTCGTTTTAGTTTTTTTTTTTTTTTAAATATTATTTCTTTATTTATTAAAAATTTAATTTATTTTGATAAATTGAAGAGCAATACTATTCCACTAAATATTATTTTAAAATATAGTAATTAGTAAGTATTATTAAACATGCGATGAATAATTTTGTCGCCAATCATAGCGTCCCACGTCCCCAAATTCAATTGAATCACTTCTTCGTCGTCTTCATCTTCGTCTTCTCCACCCAAGCAAGGATCTGAAGCAAATTCATATGAGCTTCGATAGGCGGCGACCAAAATTCTAACCCTCAGCAGGAGTTTTCCGGAAAGGAAGAATTGATGCTGCAGAGAATCATTGATTTAGGGTTTTACTACTATTCCATTTGGGCGAGCAGCGGGTACTCCACTCCCATATGGGCCGTTTTGATCGCCGGGGTTTTCGTTGGCACAACTCTCACCCTTTCGGTGTACCTCCTATTCGAGCACCTCTCTTCGTACAAGAATCCCGAGGTCGTTTATTTGTGCTATCAGTTGCTTCTTTTGTAAGGGGATGGTTTTGTGGATTATTTTCTGATCTTTTGATCATTGCAGGAGCAAAAGTTTTTGATTGGAGTTATACTGATGGTGCCTTGCTATGCTGTTGAATCAGTAAGTTTTTTTTTTTTGCCATCTTGTCTGTGCTTTATTAGTATAAAATTTAAATGGGGTACTTTAATGAACATTTCTATTGTTAATCTTTATCGGTTAGGATTAGGAGTTTGTGAAGGATTTCTACATTTGTTGATCGATGTTTATAGTTATCTTACTAATTTTAGCCAGAGGATTTCTATATATATATATATATATATATGTTTTTGGTTTGTAGATTGTATCATTGTTTCATTCTCGTGCATTTTGATTTGCAGTTTGTATCATTGGTAAACCCATCAATCAGTGTTGACATTGGGATCCTTCGTGATTGCTACGAATCCTTTGCTATGTATTGCTTTGGGAGGTATTTAGTTGCTTGCTTAGGTATGATCCTCAAATTTCGTCCTTGAAGTTCAAGTTCCTTTTCCTCTGAAGAGAAACTCTCTACTATGATGTGATTACGATTCCACTAAATCTCCACAAAAGCACTTGTGCTGTTCTTTAGAACGCGCTCATTGTATATTTTCACGTTGACTTAGGTGGAGAAGAGAGGACGATTGAATTTATGGAAAGGGAAGGACGTGCTGGTTTAAAAGCCCCACTTCTTGATCATGGCACTGAAAGGGGAATTGTGAAGCATCCCTTTCCATTAAACTATATATTGAAGCCCTGGAAGCTCGGTCAGTGGGTTTATCAGGTCATCAAATTTGGAATCGTTCAGTATGTGAGTTTCTTTCTCGATAGGACCTTTCAATATGTTTTATTGGAAACCCACATATATTGTATCTTTCTGTGTATTAAGAATTGCATCATTCTTAATGCAGATGATTATAAAAGCACTTACAGCTATTACAGCTGTAATTCTTGAAGCTTTTGGTGTATATTGTGAGGGAGACTTCAAATGGAATTGTGGGTAAGTTATTTTTCATGGTTGGTGTAGAGTAGGTCTTAGCACTCATCTTAATTTTAGCTGTAATTGTTGAAGCTTTTTCATATTATGGTTCATATTATGGAGACTTCAAAGAAACCTATGGTAAGTTACACAGTATAAATATTGGATAATTCAATCAATACTTGTTTTGAATGTTAATGGTGTAGTGATACTTAAATGATAAGAAATTTGAATGAATTCTTAATCTACTGTTGGAGGTACACACTGCAGTGTTCATTCATTTATTGATTTCATGTTTTTACTTTCTAAAAATCATATGTATAGACAGAGATACCATCAGATATTTTTGTGTTATTCCTTGGTGTTTCCATTTTTTACCTGTATTTGTTTGCTTAAATTTCACGTTGATGACCAATATTTCGTCTCGTGACTCATCATATTTACTTGTATTGAATTTGCACCAACATAGACTAGCTTTTCTGAATAAAGCTCAGTTTTAATTTTTTTTCTTTATGTTATAGGTACCCATACATGGCTGTGGTTTTGAATTTCAGTCAGTCATGGGCTTTGTATTGCTTGGTTCATTTTTATGCCATCACAAAAGATGAGTTGGCACACATTAAACCACTGTACAAGTTTTTGACATTCAAATCAATTGTGTTCTTAACTTGGTGGCAAGGTGTGGCGATAGCACTTTTCTATGCCATTGGTTTATTTAAAAGCCCAATTGCTCAGTCTCTGCAGTTTAAATCAAGCGTCCAGGATTTCATTATTTGTATTGAGGTAATTGTCAAGTTTTCTTTTATCAAGTCAACTCTAGTATTTATTATGTTTAGCAAGTAGTTCAAGGGCTTGACCACTGATATTTCTCCACTACGTGAATGATCAATACCTTTCAATTTATTTTGGAAGTCTATCTAGAAACTTTACCTATTACTTCTCTGTGTGTATCTATAACTTTGCTTAATTGGTAAGTTCAAGCTTTAGATGTTACCTAGAGTATATGGCTTTGTTTGTGAGCTTATTAGGAAGTGAAAAGAAGTGAACACTGAACAGAACTGAAGAGAAAAGGAAAGAGAAATAATAAATACTTGTTTTTGGAAGTTTAACGAAAGACGAAAATGTCTATTTTCTTTTTGTTTGGGAGTTTGGAGTGATTTGTGCAGAAGAATAGAAGATGATATAATTTGACATGTTCATCTTTGTCAGTCTTTATTTTTGATAGCTGGGAGATTGTATTGTGTCATAGCAAACAAAAACTTTTATTCCATCAAGGATTCATTTACTTTCTCCCACTTTTTGGAAGGAAAAACTTCGACTAAATGGAAGGGTATTTTATTTCCAACGATTCTATATTCTAGGTCCTTCATAATTATGTTAATCCCGATCCTTATCATTCTCTTAGCTAGTTCACTTTTACTTGAAGAAAAAGTTTAGTAACATCCTAACCTAAAATTTTACATTTTTAAATGATTTATGTAGTTGTTGACTATTTATATTCAGTTAAAAAGAGTAATTCTTAAAACAAGTCTCATGGATTTGCTCAAGTCTTACTCAGGTCACTAAGCCTAGGTCCTGGCTGTTGAATTCCCAAAAATGAAATGATGTTCCATGTTAGTAGAACCTTATACACTTACACTTACTAGTTATCCTCGCTATTTTGTGAATTTAGACTATAAAAACCAGTAAGTTGTGGAATATCAATGTGTTGATGGTTGCATGTTTGGTAGGAAAACTGACAGTGATGTGGAGAAGTTTTTTTTCTAGGATGGTTCAGGAGAATCGATGACATGCAATTCTAAATGCTTTGTGTGCTACTTTGTTAATTCCGAACTTATTCAATGCTTCTAGGTTTAAAAGGTCTGTGTATTCATCTAGGACAGATGGGCGTTGCTTCTGTGGTTCACCTTTATGTTTTCCCCGCGAAGCCTTACGAGTTAATGGGGGATCGTTTTTCTGGAAGCATTGCAGTGCTGGGGGATTATGCATCTGTGGATTGTCCTCTCGATCCCGATGAGATTAGGGACAGTGAACGCCCAACCAAGTTGCGCCTTCCAGAACCTGATGATAACCCCAGGAGTGGAATGACCTTCCGAGAAAGCGTCCGGGATGTTTTCATTGGTGGAGGGGAATATGTAAGTTCTTGTTACTGTGCCATGTTTGAAAAGCGATATGTATATGCAAAAGAAACTCACACACATACACGGAGTTGAAGCATATCCCTTAATTTAAGAGCCAGCATGGAAGGGTTTGTTTAAAATATCGCATTTATGAGGGGATGTTTGAGTATTGGTTAAATAAAACAAATGTCTATACAGATCCAAAATGTCTTATTTTTGGTTTTCTATAGTATTAGTTATTTACGTCACATGTTTTTTGACCTAGCAAACTTGGATAGCTTTATATGTATGTTTGTCATTTCTTGCTGCGATTGTTTGAATATTAACACGAAATTGGGTTATTCTGTTATCCAGATTGTGAATGATGTGAGATCCACGGTGACTCAAGCAGTGGTGCCTGTAGAGAAGGGTATCACGAAATTCAACCAGAAACTCCACAAGATCTCTCAGAACATAAAGAAGCATGAAAAAGGGAGGCGAACAAAAGATGACAGCTGCATAGACACGTCTACGCCAGCACGCCAAGTTATCAGAGGAATTGATGACCCCCTCTTAACCGGGAGTGCCAGTGACACTAGTGCTTCGAGGAGACGAAAACATCGCCGAAAATCCGGATACACGAGCGCAGAGAGCGGCTGCGAAAGCAGTGGCGACCAGACTTATGGTGGATACGAGATTCGCGGGCGGAGATGGGTTGTCAAGGAATAGTCGAGAACAGAAATCTCTAATGCTTTGGGGCAGTGTCCCAAGGGAGGTCGGCATTTTGTAACGCAGTTGCATTTGTATTGATTGGCAATGGCGTATGTGTTGATATTTAGATTGGTAATGGTGGAAGAGATTATTTAGCAAAATGGGCTGTAGATTCTGTGCTGAAATTTGATCATCTGCATTGCAAAGAAGTATGAACTAGTATTGTTGTATAGCACCAAGTAGAGAAAAAAACAGAAAAAAGGGACATATCTGTTTTGTGGGAGTGTCATCATCTCATCTCATCTCATCTCATGTCATGTATGAATAATACGAAGCTTGTGTCGTAATTGTCTTTTGTTTTCTTGTGATTCACCATACAAATACATTAATGATAGACTTAGCCTTAGCCTTAAGGTTTGGGACGATGTTGGATTATCTTGGCTACAATGAATATAATGAAAGGGTCATTTGCATTGTAATAAACTCAAAAGGGAATACAATTCTTTTACTCTTACATAATCAATCAAGCGTAACTCTATCCATTCCTTTCCTTATACATATTTAAATATGTAAATTAGTTTGTTACTACCAACATTTCCATATATGCAAATAAGCAAATTTACTTTTTATTTCACAAGTGGATTATATTTCTAATATAATGTAGCATCAGCCAGTTCCAATTCAGAAACTCTCTAGTATTACATAATATATTCAATCAACCTCTCACTATATATATTCAGACACGTGTCAAATCTATACGTTAATAAAATATAATGACCCGTTAATCCTTAGTATATTAATATATATTGCCGGCTAAGCCAAACAAACACATTACTCGATCCTTTATGTATGCCGGCTAAGCTAAACAATGAATATCCACTTCACTCCAAATTCAAATTAACCGTGAAATCCCCAAATTAGATTCCCTTCATTCCACATTCACCAAGGGCGTTTTTGTCATTTTACAGCCGCTTTAACCATCCCTATTTTGCCGCCACCTTATATGAAACGTATTTCTGTTTTACTCTTCGCCATCTCCTCTCTCTCTCTCTCTCGCTCAAAACCTACACTGTAATTAAACGACGACATTTTCCGATGCCGAGCTACGGTGGAGGCGTCGCAGAAGCAGCTGCGGGTTCCGATGGCTCTCTCAAGTTTAGAAAGCCAAAGGTTCGTCAAGTCAGTTCGAGGTTTTTAATGTCATCATCTTCGTCAGTTGAGAATGGAAATCAAGCATCCCCAAATATTTCTGAAACCCTAAATATGCAAAAATCGAATTCGTCATCAACCTCCAATACGAGGAAGCATAATACTCTCGAGAAATCAGGGTTTTTCCGCGGGCTTTGGCCATCGTCTTCACCTCCAAACCATAAGCCGGATCACACCCTTGCTGATTGCATCGGTTACGATCGGGCGAGAGACGATATCGAACAACGGAAGAGCAAATCCAAGCGCGAACAGCATCCGTTGTCCCTCAACCGACAGCGGAGCTGCACGGAATTCAGCAGATTCGACGAGAACGAGAAGCAATCATCATTAATTAATAAGTCTAAGGAGAATCACAATCACAAGCCCATTTTCGGCGGTTCCATGAGGTACACCGCGAGACTGAAGCTCTCCACCGCAAAATCCTCCGACTCATCCTCGGATGGAATCATTCCTGGACGATTTTCAGTGGACGAGAATTCGCTGAGGAAGAAATCGTTGGGATCGGCAGACGACTCGGAATCGGAGTACAGCGAAGAAGTCTGCTCGAGCATGGAGGCGGCCGCGGCGGCGAAGAATAACCAAACGGCGTCGTATTCGTATATGGCTTCTACTGTGAGTTCAAGGAAGCACGGGATCGATGTTCCGTCCAAGTACCTGTCCATGTCCAACTCCAACTCAAAGCGATGGAGCTCCGATCAGAAGCACGAAAACAACAGCACTGACAGTTCGCCAAAGTTGTTTTCAGCCAAGAAGGGGGGGAGTTGGGCATGGTCGTCTCCGGGTCGGGTCGGGTCCCCGAATGCCAAAGTAATTGCGTTGACGAATTCGAAGCCTCCGACGAGTCCTTCGCGGGGTAAAAGCGTGGGCAATATTTTGAGTTACGGAATTGAGCTGTTGAAGGGGAAGAGGACATCATCATCGTCGTCGTTGTCGTCGTCGTCCCCGCTTGGGCCTGCATCGTCGGAGAGTGTGCATCAATGGAGGCTGCTGCAGTGTAGATTGATGCAATGGAGGTACGGAAATGCGAGAGCTGAAGCCGTCAATGACATTACAAAGAAGCAGGCCGAGGTAGGTTAGTTAGTTAGTTTGTTTTGGCTTGGACTTGGACTTTTATATTTTTTATTTTGAATAATTAAGCAGGCAGGTGCAGAGTAGCAGCTGTGTTGAGTTTAGTTTAGTTTATGTAATTTGCAAATTGCATTGCAGGAGAAGCTGTTGCATGCATGGAATGCCCAAATGAAGGTCCGCCACTCTATGCTACAGAAGAAGCTGCAGCTGCAAAGGGCCACATTGGACTGGAAACTCAACTGCATACTCATCTCCCAAGTACATATATAATAATTAATTAGCTACTAGTACTACACTACACTAGTATTAATCAATATAATTAATTATTATACATGCATGCAGATGAAGAGACTTGAAATGTGGGGGAATATAGAAAGACAACACTCATCTGCAGTTTCGTCCACCAAAGACTGTCTGCATTCTCTGGTTTGTAGGATACCACTCATCCATGGAGCAAAGGTATAATAATATACTAGTCTTGATATCAATATCAACATTAATTGTTAAAATTAATTAAAAAGTGTATGTTAATGCAAGCAGGTAGAATTAGCAAATGAAGCAGCATCCATTGTGAGGCACGCGTCAGATGTAGTTGCTGCATCCATCCACTCCATCTCCATCTCCATGCTCACTCATTTGAATTCGCCTGAGGTACCTGTTGGCTATGTAATGTCATCATTGCATTGCATTATAAATTAATTAATTCATGTATGTATATATATGTATTTATTTATTGAGCATGTCTTAGTTTGAGGAGACGGTGAGGATGGTATCAGAATTAGCAACGGTAGTAACACGAGAGAAGTTGCTGTTAGAAGAATGCTTCGATCTTTTTGCAAACTATGCCGCTCTTGAGGTAATTATATATTAATCGTTCATATATGCATGCATGTAAGTACATTAATAATTCATCTATCTCATTCTCTTCTTCATTTTATTTGTAAATTATTGTTTTGTCTTGGATGAATATATATATATATATATATATACATATAGGTAAGAGAGAGGAGCTTGAAGAGTTGCATCATGCAATTGAATTTACAGCAGCAACAACCACACCCACAACAAATACAATACAAATAAATTCTTGAATAAAATTAATTAACTTCGTATGTATTTGCACTAGCTAGTATTAATACTAATTGAGGTTTGTGAGGGCCTAGGCACTGCTACATTGTAATTTGTAAATACTCGACGACTCAAAAACAACCATCTTATTATAATTGTGACTACACTGACGGTGATTTGATCATGACGACCTTTTTTATTTGTAAATTGTTATGCTGCAGTATATCGAATAAATGTTTATATTCAATAAATAATTGTTAATTGTTCAGTAAATTGTTGTTTTATGGAAAAATTGAAAATTAAATATTTTAAGTCTATTATATAAATTTATATACATACATAAAAGTAGCAAGTTTGTTGGTGATCTTGTAAAAGTACAAGTGAATTTTATAGTGGTTATTGAGATAGAATAGAAGCTGCTAGCCCGCTAGATATAGATATACCAGAAGGAGTAATTGGGCCATTGAATTTAAGATGAAGCCCAGCCCAGCCCAGATGTAGTTTAAGAGAAACGAAAGTATGAATGCAGCTTTCAGAAAACGACGTCGTATCGTACTAGCATAATTCTGTCATTCAAGAACCCGTTGCCTCATTCCACACAATTCGACATCGACGAGCAATGACTACTTCAGTGGCTGCCATGGCAGCGCGCAGAGCTGCGAATATCGCTCGCCTCGCACCTTCGAGTTCATCAGCTTCTCGGACGGCTCTGCTGATTCCGCGCCGAGGGCTCGCCGGCGCTGCCGGTACTGATTCGAACACATTGCTACAAATCAGTTCATCATTTCTTTTAATATGCGATTCCGAATTATTAGATACCTTTTTCTGTATTTTATTTGATGATAATTTTCCCTTTTTTGAAAGTTTTTCTTGATTGTCGTTGAATTTTTGGTTTTTATTTGGTTTTCAGATCACCACGGACCACCGAAGGTCAATATCTGGCAAGATCCGTTGACTCCGTCTAGATGGAAAGAAGAGCATGTGAGTTTTGATGTGCATTTTTTCGGTTTAATTTTTAGGCCTTTGGGTGAATTTTGCTGATGGCAAGCCTTTGAGGATTCGGATTGTTTGGATTCTGTCTCTCTTGGTTTAACCTAAGGAAATGAATATACCTAATTCGTAAAAATGAAGAACAAACTAGCTAGAATAGCAGTCTGATTTGCAAGATTCTTGTTTTTAACTGTGGCAATTGGGATGGAATCATTTGATTCTAGGTGTTTCTAGAATTTGTATTGATAGACTATCTGGTGGTTTGACAAAATGGCTCAGAAAAGCCTCTGTTTTGTGATGCACCACAAGCTGTGAATCATTGAGAACAAACCCAGCTACTTTGTGTTGTCAGGCTGGTAGTTGAATTCCTCAAATAATTGGGGGGGATCTCAGATCAGATCAGATGATAGTTATACATTCAAAGAGTAGGAGAACCCTTTTAAATTATCAAAAGATTGGAGTGGGAAGGGAGGGAGGGAGGGAGGACTATTTAGCCTCTCTCTTTCTTAGTAGGCCAAATGTAATTTCCATGGCTAGTCTGCCTTTAGTTCCAGCAAATAAATAATAGGGCAAGGCAAAGTAGATGTTTGACTTCATCTCACTAATTTTCTGTTAAGGCCCATATAATCATGTTATAGATGTTGCTTGTACTGTTGTTTGGTGATTCTTTTGATTCACATTTGCTAATTTAGTTATAAATTCCATGAATGTGTTGCATCTTGCGTATGTACTACCTCCGCTTTTGCTACCTTTAGGTAAACATTTTAATGATCGGTAACATAAAGAATGTTTTCCAAATTCACCATGCTAGTAGATTATCTAAATACACTGATTTTATGTTTAATCATAGCAATCAGTCTAAAAGAAAATTGTTGATATGCTTTAATAGTATATTTAACTGGATAAGCTTGGCTTTGTAGTTTGTGATTGCATCTTTATCCGGATGGGGTTTGCTTTTCTTTGGGGCATACAAGCTCTTCACTGGAGGCAAAAAGGATAAGGAAGAGGTTTGTGTGTTTATTTCACTCGTCGAATATGATAATTTCATGTTTTATACAGTATTACAGCTATTATTAAGTCCAAGCGTTTATTGTGCTATCATGTTTATGAGTGAAATCAGGTTTGATGTCATTTCGCAAGCAACACAAGTTGGAAAATGTTATTTGAAATTGGCACTTGGTAAATATTTTGGTAGTTGATCCTGGCTCCTTTTAAGCTTGTCGGTGATATAACTTGTCGGGACTTAAACATCTCTAATACGTATCATTTGTGATCATGTAAATCTTGACACTCACACTGACAGATAGGTTTGAAATAATGTTGCAGAAATTGGTTGAAGCAACGCAGTAGACCAGACCCAAGTTCTAATCATGTGCCTGCCCTAAATTAATATTCTGTGTTTGTTTTGTATGGCTTCGGAATTTTTTTGAGGTTTGTACTGAGAAAGAATGTGGCCTCCTTTCTCTTACATGTTTTCTTCACATATTTTTTGTTTGTAATAATGATGTCACCTTTTAAATACGTCAAAGGTTCTCATTTCTTATTTAGGGCCTTTTTTTTTAAAATGATCAGTGTTGAGTATTGTATAGGTTGTTTTAATCATAGATAGTTTAGCTACTGTTACTTTTGCTTAAATCATTCAGTAAAATGATGAATTAACAACTGAAGCTGGAAAATAATGATATTTGGGCATGATAATTTTTGGACTTCATAGTTGGCATGAAAAATAAAATATTGGATGTTGGATAAAATCCCAAAAAACATCCAACATGGTCTCAATCCATACACAAGTAGCCTTAGCTGTTAATAAAAAGTGTATATTATACACTGATTTGTTGAAAGCTGTTGTAAAAATGCTCGACAAAGAAGACTACATTAACGTCTTTGATAATTACCTCTACCGCGGCGGCCATCAAATCTTCCCGGCCGTCCTCCTCTTCTTCCGCCGCCACCACCCCGGCTCTGATTGAAATTCGGCATTGCACCAGGGTTGGCTTGAAATCCCTGAGGAGGACGAACAACTTGTTCTGTGCCAAACTGAACTGCATTCATCGCTGGGGCTTGGGGCCATCCTCCTGCGCCGAAATTTGCCTGTGCTGCAAGCAAAGGATTCAAGGCGAATGTAAACTGTGGAAAGGTACCAACTTGTTGCTGGAACGGCACCATGTTTGCGGGTAAAGGCGCCAGAAATGGTTGATTGGGTTGCTGAGGCACAGTCCATGGCACTCCGCCGAGAGGTTGGAACCCGCTGCTCCAAATTCCACTAGATGCAGCGAAAGCCGGTCCCTGTGCCACGGGCCAATGTGGGGAAGCTGCTGCTATTGGTTGAGCACCCGGTGGCATGTTCTGTCTTGTCATGCCAGATGACGCAGAATGTTGGTCACCGGCAACAATTGGTATTGGCGGTGGCCTGTCTTGATTGTTGTTCTGGTTGCTGCCAGAGGGGGTGGAATGTTGGTCTCGACGATTGCTGTTCCAGTTCCTGCTCGGGTTCTTCACCGGTCGTTTATCCTTTCTTTTGTTTCCGGGGTTTGACTCATTTGTTACCCTTTTCTTCATTTTGAGCATTCTTTTATACTCTGCCTCCTTCTCATCATCTGAAAATTCAATATCCGACAGCTCTTCGTCATCTTTGCCAGACGCATCATACCCTTTCTCGTATAGACTCTTGTCATTCAGTACATGCTTTGCAAATTCCTGAACGTAAGAGATTGGAGTGCCTTGCTGAATGTTAGAAGGGATTTCAGCCTCGGAGTTGTACCTGACTATGTAATATGGGCTCTTGACAGGCCCAAATATTTCGTCGACTATTCCCAGCGGCAATCTACTTTCAGTAATCCAAAGAATTGAACCTTCGGCTAATGGATTGTGGTTTTCAACCCCTTCTACAATGACCTGAGCGCCAAGAATCTGTTTTAACAAAAAGAGACGTCGATCAAACCTTTGTGTACATAGAACTTTTCTTTCAAAAACATAATTACAAATGCCGGAGCACCTCTGAAATTTTAGTAGCTATCTTACCGATGAGATTGTTCCAACTGGATGTGTTTGGTGCTGCAGTTCCAAGGAGACAGTGATAGGAGGAACTGGTGGGAGCTCCTGCAAGATTCAGAATCACAAATTGAACTTAATAGCACCACCAAAATATACTCTGCTTCAGAAGTCAACTGTGATATTAGCAATGCCATCAACAATAGATTATATACTAACGGTGAGAATAATCTATGATCAAAAGATTCCTTTAGTTATTATGCATCAAGAACTATAAAAAATCAAAGACAAGATGTTGTGGAGAGGAAAAATAACAAACATATAAATTATGATAAAGCAAATGTAATATTTCACATGTATGCAACTTTTCAAGTTAATCAAATGTCCAAATAGAAATGGCATACACAATAATAATACATAGGCGTATCCATGGATATTTTCAGTCCCCAACAGAGGAAAAATGCTCGTCTTATTTCTATTCATCTCTGTTGACACACTTTAATCTGGTTGAGGCTAACGAATGTTTCTCTGAGTAGTTATATAACACAGAATTGGTTCAGAATATGCTGAGAACAATGCCAGGCAATCCGGTAAGGCTAGTCCAAGTATATGCATAATCACACAATGGTCACATGGCCAAAATAAGTTGCTTTCTATCTAATGCATGATTTAAGCCCAAAAAACACAAGAAAACAATCATACTGATTAGGGTGACAATAAAATTTTACTTGCACTAATTAATCACCGGTCATTGCACAAGCAAGTAGATTTTCGACAGGAAGAATGTGTATGTTTGCACCAGTCTAGCTGCATAATCTTTTATTAGAAACCAAAAGGGGAGCAGTGACACCAGTTTCATCCCTATTACTATTGTCAGCTCCACCATGAAATCTAACTTTTGCAACATCCAATTTGACATGTACCCATATAAATAAATAGCAAAGATTGGTAACACTTACCTTGAGCTCATTTTTGGATCTTATGGGCCCTCCTATTGCACCACTATCACCATCACCATCTTCAGTGTCGCTCCAACCAACCATCTCGTCCGCATCAGATAACACAATTTCACCTTCTTCTACTCCAATTTCTTTTTTCTTTTCTTCCTCCTCCACGTCATCGTCATCACTACTCGAAGAAGAAGAACTCTCACTTTCGGACTCTGAATCGCTGCTACTGCTATTCTCATCGTCATCTTCAGCGTCATCGCGTTCCGTTACATGGTTGGACTCCGGGATGTCGGCCACTTTTTCAGCAGCACCAACCACATCATCAGTAGGATTGAAGATTTCAACACTACTCGCAACACTAAACCCTCTAACTACATCATATTTAGGGATCAAACCATCAGTTGGCCCCGCTAAACTGACCCTCCCAAACCGTTCTTCAATCACAGACCCCACAATCAAATGAACAGTTTTGTCACATTCCTCATTCGCTCGCTTATTTTTCTCCAAATCGCATAGGGGTCCATTCTGCGCACTTAACGCCCCTTCGACTTCATCTTTCTTGCAATCAACAGACCCTAATTCACCGCCAATCCCCAAATCTGTCATATTCCCACCACTAGGCAAATCACTGTTCTCTTCGAACCAACCGTCAATGCAGTCAAAATTTAAAAACGAATCGGTGAACGACAACGAGTTCTCTTCGAGTTCGGGAAGACAACCGTCGAGTAGTTCGTTGGGCGTCGATGGTTTCTTGGATTCCAACGACGGGTCCCCTCCGCCGGCGGCTTTCCCCTCTTCCGCTGCCGTACTTTCAACAGCAGAATTCTTCGGAAGCTCCACCATCCTCTACCTCTATTTGATACACAAGAGTCTTGGAGGCCAATTCATTCATAGCTGCGGCGGAGAAGAAGCAGAAGATATATATATGGGTGTGTGAGTGTGCATAGAACGTATCGATCCGTCAGCTGGTGGAAACAGTAGCAGTTATGGCGGAGGCTCTGTTTGCCTCCACGAAACCCTAAATAAACCCTAATTTCAAGTGTCATGTACAACGACTAGCCCATTCGATTTCGTACACCGGTCCAGTCCGGAGATTCCGGTTTAAACCGGTTTAACGGTTCGGTTCAGTATGTATACGTATATTATCTATATCTATATCTTATATATTTGAGATCAGTCTTAATTTTTCCATTCTAACATTTTTTGATTTTTTTATTTCTTTTTGTTTTACATTTTTTTATCATGATAGTAGGATATTTAAAATTTATATAATTTTTACAGTTTAATTTTAATTATTTTTTTTAAATCCATATTATTATTTCTTTTGCATATTTCTCAACAAATTTTACTTTTATATTTATTTTGATTTTAAAAAAATACGAAAAAATTGAAGGTTGACAGTTTTGATTTTTTTTTTCTAAGTTAAAAAAATCATTAATTTTATAGATTATATTTTATAATTATTTCATTTGATATATATTGATTTTAGTATCAATAATCAAATAAGGTAAATAATTTTTTTTATAAATAAATAATTATAATTTTTCTTTAATATCTTTAATAATTTATCTTGTACATCATTGTCTATATATATATATGAAGTATCAAAGTTGTTATATTTTTTTAGATAGTTTTATGGAGAAAAATTAAATATATTTATAATTTTATATATTTGTTTAGATGGTTTTAGTATTTTTTTAGGAAGATAATGCATATGTATTAATTAAAAAATTTGAATTACTTATTTGTTTTTCTAATAAATAAATACTCCCTCAGTCCACTAATAAAGTATAACTGGCACGATGTTTAAGAAATAATAGTATTTTAATTACAGTTGATAGTTAAAAAAGTAGTGCAGTGAATAGTTAAAAAAGTAGTGTAACGACATTTTTACCTTTGCCTTTAAGTGTAAAAGTAATAATGTGATGTAAAGTAAGGGTATTTGTGGAAAAAAGTAAGGTATTTAATAAAATGTTTACTTTGTAATTGGACGTCCCAAAATAGAAATATGTATATTTTCTAGCCGGATGGATGGAGTATATATTTCTTTATCTATTTATATTTACATAAATGAAAAAATAATGCCAAAAAATTATTTGACTGCATTTATTGACAAAACATTCACATTCATCGTTCATGTGCCTCCATCGTTTTTGCAAGACTAGATGCTCCATCTCCGGTGTTTCAAGATATGACCGTAGATTGGTGTGAAGAATATTCACATATTTTGAAAAGACCTTAACAATTATAACTATTTTTTTCTATTTTTTTTGGGAATTACTCCTTCGTCTCAAATAACCATGCAACATTTCCTTCTTCTTTTTTTTTTTTCCTCAAACTCACTGCAACATTTTCAAATTTAAAAATAATTAATAATATTTTTATACATATATTAATATACACTTCATTTTATCCCATCACATCACTCAAATAAAAAAAACAAATAATCATTTCTCTCTCCAATCACATCACTTAATATTACTTAATACTCCCACCTAAATTCCCGTGCCAAACACAAATGTTGCACGGTGTTTGGGACGGAAGAAGTATATATTTTTTTCTGTAATTTATAAAATAACTTTTACTTAAATATTATAATTTATATTATATACGATTTCATCTACAATATTTTATTTACTTTTATTTATATAGTATAAAAATAAATTTATTATATATATTTATTTTATAAATTATAAATGCAAAATTTATCAAATATATAATTACATTATAATATTATTTTAATCATATTCTAATTATATGTACGGGTTTAAACGCTAGTTCAATATAAATTAAATTGGTGCATCACCCACAATGACATAGCTAGATAGCCAATACTGTAGTGGGCAAACATATATATATATATATATATGTGATCGATCGCAATGAAATACTACCATCCTACCTTACCTTACCTTACCTTACCTTACCTTACCCTACCCTACCTAATTATATTACATAATTAATTAGTTTACATTAGCGAGAATAAATCTCCATTACCACCGAAATACAACTACTTGTGGTGTCCTAAAATGAAATGAAATACTAGTAAGTATATATAGTAATTAGAAATAAATGATTAATACTAAAATGTAGTTGCAAATAAAAATGAATGAATGTCTTGGTGATGATCTGACCGGAGGTAGGTAGGTAGGTAGCTAGCTAGCGATAGGACCTGAGCATGGCGCCGCAGAAGGTGCAGATGATGGCCCGCCAATTCCTCCAGTACAAGGGCACGAAGCAGAACCTGGTGGCGGTCTTGAGGTCCACCACGCTCGCCCCGCACCCGCACCGGGAGCATATTCCGGCCACCGGCTTCCTCTGCCTCTCCTTCCGAGTCTGATCCACCAGGAAGCAGAAGAACACCATTACATATATATATATATATATATACTTACTTATAATAGTATTTCAATTCAATGTAATGTTGCTGATGGATGGATGGAAATGGAAGGTTGGACTTGGATGGATGAAGTAGTAGTAGTAGTAGTTATTAGTATTATATTTATAGAGAGGCAGCCAGGTTAGCTCCAGCGCGCGGAATGGGATCTTTGATCCCGGGATCTTTGATCCCGGGATCTTCCAAGAATGTATACAGTTATGAGGGGAGGAGAGGAGGTCCGCAGCAGCGAGCGACTATATAAATACAGCCTGTCCTGCCCTGCCCTGCATAGTATGAAAATGAAAGTAAGGAAGAAATTTAGGAAGACAGACAACTGGTAAATTTGAAGATTCATTGTAAAATAGAGCATTTTAAGATATATATAATTTGAATGAAATTAATGGGACCCTACCCCACCCTACTTACATTAATTAACTAGGAATGAATGAATGGATGATACAAAATCTGAGTGAAAATAAAATAATGATGATAATAAACCTGGAAAGTGGCAACACACACACACACACCTACCTGGCTGGGCTGTTAAGTGTTAAAGAATGAGTATGAGGATGCAATTGGCAATTGGACATGAAATCCCATTCCCAACAAGTAGGAAGTAGGAAGCAAGCATGAGCCAGCCAGGTGTTTTGCTAGCTGCATGCGTTTTTATTTGCCATATACTCCCTCCACTCATTTTTTATAATGATAAAAAAATAGAAATAATACTATACTCATTTGTGTTTAGACAGGCAGAGATGAGATGTACAAGTAATTAATGTGGAAAGAGGAACACGAATGAAGAGGGTGAACATTACATTAAACACGGAGCTACCCTCTCCTCCTCCTCTTCTTCCTCCTCCTCTTCCTCCTCCTCCTCCTCCTCCTCCTCCTCCAGTTGGCGATGCAATGAGCTGGCTGGCTCTCCCTCCTTCACAGTCACAGACATGATACATACACACAAACACACACTCTCTGTGGGTAGTGGGTGGTAGTTGGTAGTTGGTAGTTGGTAGTTGGCGGTTGGTAGTTGGAATAATAAATTAAACAGCACTGAATTTCAATACGCACACATAACACATCGCATCGCATTCACAAGATGATCAATTTTAAAGTTTCTTCACAACATTTTAGTACCAATTAAGGATTTCACAATGCATATCTTATACTCCTATAATTCATTTTTCCAACTTCCTTATTTTTTTTTTATGCCCACATCAAAATTTATAATTAATTATTTCTACCCATCATAATTTTCTTTTTTTCTATAAATACTACAAGAAATTATAACGGGCTTTCAAATGTAGATTGGGCCCTTGAATTCCAAGGTCGGCCCAAATGGAAACGACGCCACCAACCATTTTCGCCCATCGCTTCTCATGCTCTCTCTCTCTCTCTCTCTCGGATACTGACATCATCATCAATGGCTACTTCACTGGCTGTCATGGCAGCCCGCAGGGCTGCAAACACTACTCGTCTCGCACATACGACCTCATCATCTATTCGACCTGCTTCTCTGATTCCGCGTCGGAGACCCTCTGGTACTATTTCTTCAATTCGATGTTACCGTTCCTTTCTTCGTTTCGACGAATATGTGGCTACGGATAATTGTGGTTTCGTTTTTAGATTCCCTCCACGGGACGCCGAAGGTCAATATCTGTCCAGGTTCGTTAATTCCATCCAGATGGAATACACAGCATGTGAGTATTATAATATTGATCCTTTGATGTTTAAGGATTGTTTGGATTCTCTGCTCTGTTGTTCTAACCAAACGAAATGAATACCTAATTAAGAAAATTTGAAGGATAAGAAAGCAGTCATTTTGGTTTGCAAGAATTTTGGATTGAACTGGACTATTGGGAGAGAGTCATTTTCATTCTATGTGCTTCTACAATTTACTCTGCACTTATTAGATTATTGGTGCTAAATGGTGTCTCCTCAAATCACATGTAGGCTCTGGCTACTCTTTCTGCAAAACCTTTGCACTTGACACTTTTTTCATTAAAAGGTGACTGAGAATTCGAACCTATAATCACATTAAATGACCAATACAACAAACTCAAGATTAGACTGGGGAGGGATCAAAGGTTATTTTGCCTGATCTCATTCGGCAGGCCAGTATGCAGTTTCTATGCCTACCTCTGCAATCTGCATGGCACTTTGTAGCATGGAGAAATTAGGTGGACTTTTCTTTGGTGATGACCTCTGTGTAGCCTAATTTTATATATATATATATATATGTTTTTCTTTCTTGGTTGGAATATCTATTTTAATCAAATCATGGCCTCCATGGATGCTGCCCTTCAATTGATGAATTCCAAGGCCTATTTTTTTTCATTTATTATTTTTTCTGCAGCTCGTGAATGGCC
Organism: Andrographis paniculata; assembly: GCF_009805555.1. NCBI lineage: Eukaryota > Viridiplantae > Streptophyta > Magnoliopsida > Lamiales > Acanthaceae > Andrographis > Andrographis paniculata. The sequence goes on from NW_026137587.1 coordinate 8,316,642, forward strand.
ATTATATTGATTTTCTGTTGCACCATAGAATGAAAATATGGAGCAAGTGTTATGTTGCTGCAAAGTTTACATATCTGAAAGCAGAAACAAGGCAGCTTTGGACGCCATAGAAATGGCGGCAAAATTGTATCCAGAAGCCCCCATAGTCAACAAGTTTGAGGATGTACCGTACAACAGAGTTGGGTACACATTGGTCTCGAAGATGGGCCCAGACCCTAATTCAACATCACCACTGAAGAATGCTGTTTTCAAAATGGTTGAGGCTGCTTTTCAGGAGATTGATCTTGGGAGGCACTGTGGGAGTCATCCCAGGCTTGGTGTCGTTGACCACATCTGTTTCCATCCCTTGCTTGGGGTTTCTTTGGATCATGTTGCAGGGATTGCAAAGTCTTTGGCTGCTGATGTTGGCTCAAGGCTTCAAGGTTTGTTCTCTCAATGATAAAGGTTTTGAAAAGATATCCTTTTTTGTTAAGAAATTTGGCAATTATTAGGAGGTCGTTGTCTCCAGTTGGTTTTCTTGCTAATTTTGGACATACTTTTGGAGTGTTTTGAGTGTGAAAATATTTTGTTTTTTTATAAAATGACCAGAATTGATAATATGTTTTAGAACACATGTATTGGTTCATTTTGAGGATTTATAAATTTGAGTAATGAACTAAAGGTTGAGTATCTGTGGAGTTCTAGATATTGATTTTTAACTAGAATTGGATGCATTTGGGATTTTGTTTTATTGCGTAGAGGGAGCTTTATCTATATCTTAACATCCAGAATGGATTCTGCCCATTTTGAGTTTAGAATTAGTGACCATTGAATTGTTTGCCTTACAGAATTGCACTAAAAGGTTCTTGGTCCTGTTTTTTTCGTTTATATTTTCTTAAGGCCATATTTACTTCAATAGATGTAAAGATCCAAATCATTGAGATTTGATCATTTTAGTGATTGGTTTAGAAAACAATTTTGCCACCTCTAACATTTCTATCCTCATCTACCATTCATCCCTCTTACTGATCTCACACATAGCCTGCAGTTGCAACCTTCTTATATGGAGCAGCACACTATGAGGGAAGGTTGCTCGACTCCCTCAGAAGGCAGTTGGGATATTTCAAGCCAAACGCCACTGGAAACCAATGGGCAGGAGGGCCGGAATCAGAAACTCTACCACTGAGCCCCGACGAGGGCCCTCCTCACGCTGTTCACAGAAAAGGCATTGTGGTGATCGGAGCTACCCGGTGGGTTGACAACTACAATGTCCCAATATTTTCTAATGACATGGTCACAGTTCAAAGAATCGCAAGAAGAGTCAGCGGCAGAGGAGGCGGGCTCCAATCTGTGCAATCGGCAGCTCTCGCCCACGGTAAAGGCATAATTGAGGTGGCTTGCAATTTGCTGGACACAAGTAAAGTTGGTGGCAATGAAGTTCAAGTAGAAGTTGACCGTTTAGCCAGGAAAGAGGGGCTCGATGTGGGAGTCGGGTATTATACTGACCTTTCACAGGATAAAATCATCGAGTGTTACCTGAAGCAGCTTTCTTCTTGATAGCATTTCCAAGGTAAGCTAGGATTAGATGAAACTATGCATGCTGTTTCTGCATTCTTGATTCAATTTTGGTGCCTGATACACTGCAATTTGCTTCAGGGCTCCTTAAATACTATTCCTAGTTCTGTATAAACGATCTCATCTATCCTGAAAGATTAGTTTCAAGATGACGGATGAACTCCTTCAGAATATTATTTTTATCAGTATCATGTACTGATATCCTTCATTTCTTTTATACTATAATGTTAATTATATTTAAATTATAATATTTGTTACTAATTTGTAAATATTAGCTAATTTATTGTGTACATATACATTAGTATTTTAAAATTTTAATATTTATACATTTTCTTTATTAAGGGCTAAAGTGCTTATTATATTTATATTTTTTTGTACATAATATCTGAAATCAGGGCTTTTAACTATATTGTTGAATCATACCTTCCATATAAATTAGGGAAAATAAAATGAATTAATATTATATTTATTCTCTAAAATATAAACATAATAATAATATAGGCATAACATTGTTTTATTTTATAATCTTACTGATTACAATTATATTCTAAGTTGAAAATTATCCGGGTGGTCCAAAAAGAATTCATCCAAGCAAAGTAAAATAAATAAAACAAACATATGCCCGTTGAAGAATAAAAAATAAAATAAAATCCAGGAGTAATAAATAATAAGGATCCGATCCAATCAAATCAAATAAATCGGGTTAGCGTGCGCATCTCATCGGGTTATTCATAATAGCAAGAAAGCACAAACGCCAGTCAAGAACCAAGACGATCAGATTGGTCGGTAGGTATGGTCAGGTCATAAAAATGATATATATATATATATATATATTCTTTAGCATACCTTGCATGCAAGAATCATCATCCATCATCTACCATGTCCGAGTTTAAGCGTCGTCTGTCTGTTGTCTCCATGGATCCCACCCTCGAGGTGATGATCGACCGCATTGATCGGATCACATATCTTCCCTCCCTCCCTCAGACTGACTTGTGACTTTGAATATACATACATACATAGGACGGGCAGTTATAGTTAGTCCCCATTCGATCCGCCAGGAGATTCCCTCCTTATCAGCTGCATCAGGTCCTGCACCACTTCAGACATTGGCGGTCTGAATTCAGGTTCCACCTGATAAAGCACAGCAGTTATGTAATAAAACTTGCTATCAGCTAAAATTGTTGTACCAAATCTTTTTTTTTTTTTCAATCATGTTATATAAGGGATCAAGCTCCCAAGAATATCAACACAGGCGAAAGATAAACCGAAAGCCAACTTACCAGAACACAGCGGGAAATAATGTCAACAAAGTGAGATAATGATTTAACGGGATATTTTCCACTGAGATCAGGATCAACCATCCTTGAGAGGGCATCAATGTCATGGAGTTGAGGGATTGCCCATCTGACAAGGGACTGCTCTCCTCGAGCTCGTGACCTAAACAATTCTCAAGAAAGTAAACCTGCCAGCAGAGATGGGGATATGATAAGAAAGGTGATTTGGGCTATGCTACCATACCTGTCATACGACATTCTTCCTGTTAAGAGTTCCAACATCACCACTCCAAAACTGTATACATCACTCTTTGTCGTGTAGATTCCTGACTCAAATTCTGGGGCACCATAGCCGTAGGTTGTGAGAAGCTGTCCTGATAACTGAGCGACCAAGAAAGAAAATGTTTATTAGAATGTTTGTTAAAATCAAGTATGAGTTTAAGAAGGAACATGTTGGATAAAGTAATACAACTCAACCACAATTCGTAAATTTTAAAGATTTTGAGACTACGAAAAAATTTTCCATGTCCGGGAGACGTCATAAAATCTAACTAAATATGGCATTAAACTATGCAGGCTTGTGAATCTCAACTTTTTGAGTCTAGTTGTGGAGCAAACACACAATTATACAGGACAAAAAATATTCTAAGCTCAAGTATGAGAAAAAGAGCTGTTTTGTAAATCAACAGTGTATAACTATTGGTTGGTCTAGAAGAAAAACTCTCATAGATGTAATTAACTCAAATTTCATTGTCTTGGCATTCAAAAGCTTGTGGATCTCACTACAGCATTTAACCTTTATTCGTGTTTAAGTAATTCATAAAGCATGATTGTAAAAAGAACTAAGGTTAATAAATACCTGACTAACGGCTCCAGAAAGTATCAATGGAGCCAAACCACAATCCGAGACACGGACAGAAAGCTCGTCATCGAGTAGAATATTAGCGGACTTGAAATTCCTGTGAATTATGGATGGTTCACAGACCTCATGCAAATACCTTACAACAAAAGCTTTCATCCAATTAGAAAGGTTGTCGATTCAGAACTTCCATAGAATGTAGTGTGCAAGCACATGCAAATTTTTTTTTAATTGTCAGAGATGTTCGCTTGACTTACTCTAATGCTCTAGCAGCCCCAAGCGCCATTCTGATTCGAATATTCCATGAAAGGTCTCTCTTAAATTCATCCTCTGAGTGCAGGGCATCCTGTAGTGTTCCATTAGGGCAATACTCATATATGAGAAGCTTCTCTCCATGCTCCAAGCAGTAGCCCAGGAGCTCAACCACATTAGCATGTCGAATTCTGTATACATTGTTAACAAGCTCAATAAACTGATCATCCTTCAGCTGGTTTGCAACCCTCCTGTCCAATTTCTTGATGGCAAGAAACTACAAAGGAATAAAACAAGACAAAGTGAAATATTAGTTTGATGTAGCATCTTAAGATAGCTTTGAATCAAACATGAAAAACATCTGCAGTAACTGAATGATATTACTTACTAGGGAAAAGAAGGTAACATGGATGGTTTCAATCCTTTAAGACCATGTTTACTTTATGTAATCTTCATGTGTAACTTAATTATCATATTAATTTTAGTAATCCCATGTAGTAATTAGTATGACCTTAAGGTATGAGTTCTACTGATGACTAATTTTGGAATTTAAGACGACGATTAATTAGTCATCAATAGTAATTAGTAGTACAGTATAAGAAGAATTCTATTTAACATAAAGAATCTAAGATCAGTAGGTGCGATCAAAGTTTGTTATTTAAAAATCTTACCCTTCCATTTGGTAGCTCTGCTCGATACACATTTCCAAGCATTCCACAACCGACAAGATTTTCTTGTGAAAAGCTGTTGGTATACTGCTGAAGGGATGCTATTGTATAAGCCTTCACAGAGGTTTTAGAGACGTGTCCAGTTGAAGTTCCAGCAGCAATTGCCTCAGATGCTATAATTGGAGTCACAACCACCTTCTCTTCATGTGGAGGAGGGGGAGGTGGTGGTGGAGGTGGAGGAGGCGGGGGTGGAGGAGGCGGAGGTGGAGGTGCCATTATATCTATATCAAATCTGCTCAAGTCTATCTCAGAGTCATTCCTCCTAGGTGCTGCCCAGCTAGGCTGTTGCTTAGTTATATCTTCATTTCGTGATTTTGGTACCGAAACCACTGGTCTTTGTTGGTTCTCTTCCTTTGTCTTCAAAGCAGTCACTGGAGGAGCTGTTTACAAGAGTATAAGATAAAGAAGAATAAACTGCATACCTATTGACAAGGATGGCTTCAAACACAAGATTTTGAATTTTAAAAATATATATATATTTATTTATTTATTTTGTTTCCATTAAATGCAAAGCTACTGGTAAGAGTTGCTCATGAAAAGAGTGATTTCTGATTAAAAAACCTTGACTTACCTTTCTCCTCATCCTGGCTAGATGGCATGATGGGGCCACCATCTCTAGGATTTTCTCGTGCACCAACATACGGGGCTATTTCATGTCGCTTTGGGGTCCAATTCCTTTCTCTTCTCTCCCTAAGACACCTTGGTATAAAAAGTATGATTGCTAACAGCAATACTATGAATGACAGCACTGATGCAATAGATATCCATACAACTCGTTTAGTCTTGGAAGACTTTTTTGATTTGTCAGCATTTATCCCCTCAGTTACAGTAGATGGTCCTTCTGCCTGTTTCGGCGACCTTCGTCCAGAAGGTGGTGGTTTCTGTTCAGGAGTTTGCCCCGGGAAGAATGGTGTGGCTGGAGATACTGCTCCGGGTGATGTTGGTGGAGATACTGGAGCTACGCTAGAGTTGAATGGATTCCCATCTCCACTGAATATCAAAAAGGAAAGTAAAGAGCATAAAATTTCATCATGAGCATTCTATAATTCAATGATGATGTTCGAATGAAATTGTCAAGTGCTTTTGTCTTACCGGAAATTAGGTATGCTCAACAACTTTGAAGGAATTGGCCCAGAAAATAAATTGCTCCGTACGTCTCTGAGACAGAGTAAAAGAACATCACACAAAATTATTATAATGAAATATGTGTGTAAAAAATATCAAAACCATGCAACACGGGTAAGCATAATACAAATCTCTAAGTGGAAGATCTTGCAGAACATCGAGGGTTCCAGCCAGCTGATTATTCTGCAAATGTCTGTTGATTACAGCATTAGGTACGGTTAGGTTGAATATATAGAGAACGCAGTTCAAGACAAATCTATGCAATTTACTCACAGGGTAGTGAGACCAGACAAATTATTCATGGAAGGTGGCAATGGCCCGCTCAAATTATTAGTTGACAAATCTCTGCACCAAAAGAAAGGCACCTATAAGTTATTAACAATATGAAGAATCTGATTCGGGAAGTTAAATGTGTATCAATACTGCGTTCCATACAAATTAACCAAAACTGAAAGGCCTTGGAAAGCATCAGGAATTTCTCCAGTCAATCCATTGTTGTTAAGAGACCTGAAATAGCATTTATCAACCATTAGGCAAAACAATAAGCTAAAAAACAGCGTGAGCCACTCAGAAAATATGCTCATATATCTAAGTGCTTACAAAGCTGATAGTTGGCTGAGAGATGACAGAGAGGTAGGGATACTTCCTGTCAGTCTATTATCTGAAAGAAAACTGCCATAGGTGAAAAAATACTATCACATGAGCAAGCATCTTGAATAAGCAAAATAATGTGAGATTAATATGACCAAAATAAGGATTGGTTTTGGATTTGATTAAGCTTCATTTGGAAAAGTAGTGGAACGTACAAATTGATCAGTGTAGACGGTAACTGGGATGGAATGCTACCGCTGATGAGGTTGTTGCTCAGTGTTCTGCCACGCATAAAATCAATTAACACACAACAAGCATAGAGTTGGACATACTAAATTTTCCAGAAATCAAATTAAGCTGGATTGCACCCACAGAGTCTTACTCTTGCTCTGGGACAAGGATGACCTAAAACTTCTAATGTAACACCAAGGATAAAGAGTAGAACTCATGACCTCTCATTAGCATTAGCAATTCTCCTATCATATGTCATAAGCTACTGCATTCAGTAGATACTAAGAAAAGTAGTGATACTTACATTGATTTGATGGCAGAGAATCCTCCAAGATTGTCACCCAATCCTCCTCCCAAACCAGCACCAATAAGTGTTCTGCAAGAAAAGACAATCTTAACCTTCAATGGGAATTTAATACCAGCTGGTTTAAATTCAAGGAAACAGTCCATACATTGAACTTATGGAAGAATCCTCACACGCAACGCCTTGCCAAAGGCCACCACAAGGGTCTCCACCACTTGCCACCCATCCCGGAAGAGAAGGTGATCCCAATGCAACATATAAGCTATTGATGGCAGCAACTAGAACAGAAAATGCAAATGAACAATGAGAATTGCAAAAACATTTATTAAGGGAAGAAAGATGCACCGAGAGAACAAGCAAAAAAATAATCTGGTTTCATTGGTCCCATGATGATCATAAAGCAGCATTACAATTTACTCATCAAGTAAATAATTCTGTTAGTAGCAACATCAATCACGAACACTAAAATCCAAGTACATGGTTATAACAAGATTTATAACTAGAATAACAGGATGCATGGAAACCTGAAGTAATCCATACGAAACAGGTAAAATCATAAACCAAATTACTAATCTCAAGATGATTGTAATACAGCAGTGCAACAACTTAGTCATCAAGCAAATGATGCTGTTACTAGCAACGTTGACACTAATATCAGTAAAATTCTAAGTAAAGATAAGTGAAATTATTAATAATAGAAGCTAAGAGAAGATGCAAAAAGAAGGAAGTAAATGGTACAAAACAAACAGAGGGTGTGTTTGTTTGGACGTTTGAATTTTGGGTTGGGATTTGATAGTAAAAAATTTGAATTGAAATAGTTGTATGATGTGATATAAATAGGTGTTGATGATGTTTTGAATATAAAACTGATTTTTAGTATAATATAAAAAATACAAAAATAAGCTTGCTTTGATATTTTGGAGGAAAAAAATTTGATAATAGTAGATTTTGAGAAAGTTCCCCAAACAAACACACCCAAAATATTAAACCAGTTTCACTAATCCCACAAACAATTATAATACAGATGTACAGCAATTTATTCACCAAGTGATATGATGCCGCTGCTATCAACATTGACTAACACCTGAATCTAAGAACCGGCATTTTGCAATGCCCCAAAATTAGAAGAACAAGTAGTACCATTCTACACAAATATACATCTTCAGAAACAAATCACATTCACTCACATTAACTAGCCAAGGAAATCATAACTTCATTTATTTTATGAAAACAAGATAGTAGTAGTATAAGATTGCGCTAACCATCACTTGGATTGGTGACTCCCAAACAGGTTCTGATGACGAACAGCAGAGCGAAACCCAACAGGATCTCCAAATTGAAGCGAGATCTGTTCCCAACCATTAGTCTAAATTCCAAAACACCACCGTCTCCTTCAATCTACTCTTCCTCAGGAATTACACTCTGCATAGGCAATACATACAACACTCTCCAATCTGCCAAAAAATAAATAAATAAATAAATAAAAAATGAGAAAACTCAGAGGCGCATGATCTATAATTAGCACAATAATTGAGCAGTCCAACTGTAAAATTCATTTTGGACCATTAATAAAGGCATTTCAACAGTTCTTCGGCGAAACTACACCACTGTACACAGAACTACCCAAACATTAATAGATATCATGAGAAAATGATAGCAACCCTAGAATGGAAACTAGCATTGATGATCAATTAGATTCCCACCGTACCCCTCAATCATCACCACCATTATTATCGCAGTACTTAATCCACCTCATCAAAAACTAAGATTTCAAGTGTAAAAAAATCTGAAAATTACTGCATGTGAGCATTAAAGATGAAGGAGAAGAAGTAGAGCCAATTCCATTATTCGTGAAAGCAAAATTCACACAAACAATTAGAAAAAAAAAAAAAAAAAAAAAGAAGATAAGGAGAAGAATGGGCAAACCTTTTGCAACCGAGCTGGAAATGGAGGCGAAAAAGCTTATAAAAAATTTGCAGAAAGTTGCAGAGCGAGAAAGACGATAAACTTCTGGTCGATGTTTCTCTCTCTAGAAAAGTATACACAACAAGTGAAAGTGCGTGGAAGTCATAGCTGTATAGTGCTTTTGGAGGATGGAAGGTGAAATCGTGTTCCACACGCGTGGGAGCCGTGGCGTGGGGAGCGTCGTGCTTTCTCCACCGACGGATTGTGATTGTGGTGGTCTGGCATTAGCTGTAACGGTCGGTTTTTTGCAGAACGTGGAGGTAACGGGCAGTAGAGCGCGTGGGGCATCTACTTATTTTTTTACTCGTGGGGGCTGAAGTGAAAACAGCCGCCACTGTAAGAAACGTGCAGATCCAGGGGTATAAATGGTATTGCCCAATGAGAATGCTGCCTGAAGCCTACGCAAAGACCCATATGCTGTGTAATTCATTGTTTTTTTGGATTTTGTTTTTTTAATAATTGCTTTTTTATACATTTAATCATTTTCGTTATCCTAAAATATTAATATATATATATATATAATATCCTATTTCTCTACTTTGTTTTTATTCTTTTCCTAGATTTTTTGTATTTTATGAATATTTGCTTTTGACTTGATATTAATTATTAAGATAATGACGCATATATTTATTACTTTCTATATACTTTCTTGTTCCTTTAATTCCATGTTCAAATATTGGGATATATGTTTTAATAAAATTTTATACTATTTCACCGATCAATAATTTATAGAATTAAATTATCGATTGGATTTTTTTGTTGAATTGCATGCATTGTTTAGCAAAATTGGGATCTTATTTTGAATTGTATTGTTTGGCAATTACAATTGAATTATATTTTATTTAATATATTTTTCATTCGATCTTTTATATATATATATATATATATAATCAAAACAACAAAAACACTTAACAAAAAAAATGTATATAACTAAACTTAAATGTTTATAGATATTTGAAAATTGAAAAAACGATATAACATAAAATTTTGAACATGTAACGGATTGTTTGGTGGTATGAGGTGTACTCGTAACTATGAGGTTATAGATTTAAGTTTCCCGATGCATTCAGGTCTTATCTGTCACACATGATTTGCCTAATGTAATTTATTTTGTCGGACTAATTTGCAAAGTATTAGGTTCAGCAGAAAATTTACGTCAAAGTGCACTAATTCGATGAATAGCTATTGAAAATTTCCACATTATTAAAAAAATAAAATAAACATAATCATATAAGTAACAATTAGCAAAATGGGTATTGTCTTAAAATTTTGAACACACACACAATAGTCATGAAACCTATAAATATAAATTGACCATGTCAAAGATTGTGTGTGGTCACACTTTAAATATAAAATAATATCTACTATCATCATACATATCCGTATCTGTCTTGTACATGATATATAGTGTAATAACAAATATGGCTATTTATCAATCATATTGTCAAATAGTATATTATTTCAATTTTGGTATACAATTCTCATTATTATGTTTCAAAAAGAAAAACAGGTAAAGGGGTTTTGTAGGTCCATAAAGGTTTTGGAAAATTCTCATCTTTCCCACTCCAAAAACTATAAATATATTGAAATGTTTATACCTATGTGAGTGTGTGTGTGTGTGTGATCACATTTTTATTCTTTTTTAGTAATAAAGAAATAGATACAATGGTGAATTGCTTTCCTATATAATAGTACTATTTAGATTTTAATTGAAGTATATAAACTATATTGTGTGGAAATGCGACAATCTACAAATTTCGGATAAGGTTAATAATAACAATAATAATAATAAGGGGTGAAAGGAAGGAAAAAAAAAAAAAAAAAAGTGGAATTGATTCTTTACCATGTGGGATTGCAGTCTATGGTTTTTATCCTTTCCACTTGTCCTTATCTTACAAGTATTTTATGTTACAAACTAAAATACTATTAGTAATCTTTATTTTTATATTTTTAAAAAATAAATAAAAATATTTTTATATATATATATATTCAAATTTATTTTTAATTAAATATATTATATTTACAATCAATCAAACATTATTTTATTATTCGGCTATAGAACTCCAATTCCATCCAAACGCAGCCAAGTTTATAACCGTTGGACAAATTTCTGAGCAAATACTTTAGGATTAATAAAACCAATCTTTTAAGTCATTGTCGAACTTTAACATGAAGTTTGTCATTAAATTAATTTCTTCGTGATTAAGATAGATATCCAATGAAGGGCCCCTCCCCTTTCATAATCTAGCAATAATAATTTAGTATTGATGTTGAAGTTGTCATACTCTAATCACAATAGATTTTGAAACTTACCGATAATTAGTACATAGTCGTTGTTTTTGGTTCACAGGTGGCTTGAATTTGACCCGACTTTATTATTTATTTATTTTAAAGCCAACCAAACAAAAGAACACCAATGAGATTAGATTCGTACCACTTAACACAGTTTATGGGATAAGATTTATTGATAGATATATTTGGCTATGAATTATCATCGATTTTAAATTAATTGAGAAAATTGTGAATGATTGATTATCCATAAGATTTGAAGATAAGAATGATAAAGAGTTAAGAGTAGCGTGGGATGGACGGTTAGAAAGTCCAAAGAGGTCTGTGGCCTAACCTAACCTAAGAATTATGTCACATTTCATGACATCACTTCATTTGTCCTATTTCTCTCATAACAAAAAAAAGTTGCTTCTTTTTTCCTGATTGATCAAATTTAAAACAACACACCATCGATGATATTATTTATTTTCTTTCCATCCCCCAAAAGCATTCAGCCTTTTGCCTTAACCTTAAATTGTGCAAGTACATCATAAATTCTATCTAGAATGTCATGGCGACCCAAAATTGCCCTTAAATGTAACCAAATTTAAAACGACAGATTTAGCGCCGTCTGTGGGAATCGAACCCACGACCACATGGTTAAAAGCCATGCGCTCTACCGGCTGAGCTAAGACGGCTTATTAATAATTGTTTCCAGTTAAACATAAATTTCTTTGATTAATCCAAATTAAAATGCCAGTTTATGAAACAATCTTCTTGCACTCTCGTTACAATTTAGGGCCGCCGCCGCCACCGCCGGTTCCCAGTTTCAATTCCGATGTCCGGCCACCACTACTATGAAAGATGCCGCCCTGAAGTCCTTGTTCTCAACCCAACGCCTCCACCCAACGCTGGATGTCTCCACGGCGGCCAACCTCTATGCTGCCAAGCTTCAGCTTTGCTGCCAATGTGGCCCCTCCGCCTACGCGCTCACCTCCGGCATCCACGGACACATCATTGCTTCTGGTTTCAGGCCGCGAGGGCACATCCTTAACCGCTTGATTGATTTCTATGGCAAATCCGGTAATCTGACGTATGCAAGGCAACTGTTCGACGAAATTCCCCAACCAGATGTTGTTGGGAGGACCACGTTGATTTCGGCATATTCCAACTCCGGAAACCCCAAATTGGCCAGAGAGGTATTTGATAAGACGCCTTCAAAGATTCGAGACACTGTTTTCTACAATTCTATGATCACTTGCCTTTCCCACAACAACGATGGTTATGCCGCTATTAAACTGTTCAATGAGATGCGGCAGAAGAGCTTCAAACCTGATAATTTTACCTACACAAGTATACTTGGAGCGTTGTCTCTCGTGGCTGATCGTGAGACCCACTGTCAGCAGCTACATTGCGTTGTGATCAAGTCAGGGACTCAATCGGGTACTTCGGTGGTGAATGCACTCATATCGGTTTATGTCAAATGTGCATCCTCACCTCTGGCCTCATCTTCTGCATTGATGAAATCAGCGAGAGTGCTGTTTGATGAGATGCTGGCAAAGGATGAATTATCGTGGACAACCATCATCACTGGGTATGTGAAGAACGATGATCTTGATTCAGCAAGGGCAGTTTTCGATAGGATGGAAGAAAAACTGGTTGTGGCATGGAATGCTATGATTTCTGGATATGTGCACAAGGGAATGGTGTTCGAGGTGTTTAAAATGTTCCGGAATATGCATTCTTCGGGTATTAAACACGATGATTTTACCTACACCAATGTTCTTAGTGCATGCGCCGATGCCGGCTTATTTCTCCACGGAAAGCAAGTGCATGCTTACATACTGAGGACAGAGGCAACACCTGCTTGTGATTTCAGGGTTTCAGTGAATAATGCTCTGATCACATTGTATTGGAGATGCGGCAAGATTGACCAAGCAAGAAGTATTTTTGATGCAACCGACAGCAAGGATATTGTCTCATGGAATGCAATTTTATCTGCTTATGTGAGTGCCGGAAAAATGCATGAATCGAAATCCATTTTTGATGGCATGTTGGAGAAGAACATGTTATCCTGGACGGTTATGATATCAGGACTTGCACAATCTGGTTCTGGTGAAGAAGCTTTGAAATTGTTCAACAAGATGAAGTCTTGTGGGCTCGAACCATGCGACTACGCATATTCTGGAGCCATTACTGCATGTGCTGTTCTTGCTGCTTTGGAACAGGGGCGACAGCTCCATGCTCAGCTTATCCAGCTGGGATTCGACTCCAGCCTTTCGGCTGGGAATGCTCTCATAACAATGTATGGACGCTGTGGTGTCCTTGATGCCGCGCACACTATATTTCTCACCATGCCTTATCTGGATTCTGTGTCATGGAATGCAATGATAGCAGCCCTTGGACAGCACGGACATGGTGCCCGAGCACTGGAACTTTTTGAAACGATGTTAGAGGAAGACATATTGCCCGACCAGATTTCATTCCTCTCGGTTCTCTCTGCGTGCAGTCATGCAGGTTTAGTTGAAAAAGGAAAGGAATACTTCAAATCGATGAGTGAGATATATGGAATGACTCCCGGCGAAGATCATTACGCCCGATTAATTGATTTGTTGTGTCGAGCTGGGAAACTTAAAGAAGCCAAGAATGTGATTGAGAACATGCCTTTTGAGCCCGGATCCCCAGTTTGGGAGGCTTTACTTGCTGGTTGTCGGCTTCATGGCAACATGGATTTAGGGGTCCATGCTGCTGAAAAACTCTTTGAGATGATTCCAAAACATGACGGCACCTACATACTTTTGGCTAACATGTTTGCGTACGCAGGGCGATGGGATGAGGTGGCGTCAGTGCGAAAATTTATGAGGGAAAGAGGGGTGAAGAAGGAGCCTGGTTGTAGTTGGCTTGAGGTTGAGAACAAGGTGCATGTATTTTTAGTCGACGACACTGTGCATCCGGAGGTGGTGGAAGTATACAAGTATCTGAATGAATTGGTAGGGAGAATAAGGAAACTGGGATATGTTCCGGACACGAGATATGTCCTGCAGGATATGGAGTTGGAGCAAAAAGAATATGCATTGTCTGCTCATAGTGAGAAGCTTGCAGTTGTTTACGGGCTGCTGAAACTCCCTCGTGTAGCCACCATTAGAATCTTCAAGAACCTACGGATATGCGGGGATTGCCATAATGCAATCAAGTTTATGTCCAAAGCAGAGGGTAGAGAGATTGTTGTGAGGGATGGAAAGAGGTTCCATCATTTTAAGGATGGTCAATGCTCTTGTGGCGATTTCTGGTGATTGAGTTGATGGTTTAAGAATTCATTCCATTGCTGTAGTTTGATGCTGCAGGTAATCTTAAATTTCATTTAACAAATTGTCTTCACTTCAGGCAACACAGCTTTTAACAAATTATCTTTATCTTATTTTATGAAATAATTTTAATTATAAATATTATTATTATGAACTATACAATTTTGCCGTAATGCATTCAGTCCACAGCCGCCGCCGCACCGGATTCTTCTTCTTCATCCCCCGTCGCCGCCGCAGTCGTCTTCTTTTTCTCCAATTCCTGTCTTTTCTTGCTTTCTTTTTTCCTCCTCCTTCACACCACCCGGTCGCAACATTCCACCGTCGCCGCCAGCCTCCACTCCTTTCTTTCTTTATTTTACTATTATTTTATGTGGTGGGATCCACAAAGGAAAAAACAACCGAAAAAACTCTGGCCAGATTTTACAAAAGAAAGGGTTCATTCGTTCGTCCGATTTATTTTGTATGGAGTAATAAATATATTTATGAGAAGAGTCGATCCATTCTCATTTCCAGCCAATAACATGAATTCGGTGGCCACTCGATATCTCAAAGCCAAATCCAAATCCTCTCTTTTCTTTCTCTCTCGATTCCCTCAATTTTTCTCCACCGCGCCTCCATCGAATCCCGATGTCCAGAGCTACCCGCCAACCCTCGACGGCCTGCGGCGCCGGCTCGCGGCTGAATCGCCGACGCTTGCGGACTTTACCCGACTCCAAACCGACCAGAGTTATTCCGTGGAGGTGGGGACAAAGAAGAAGCCCCTGCCCAAGCCAAAATGGATGAAGGAGTCGATCCCCGGTGGGGAGAAGTACACGCAGATCAAGAGAAAGCTAAGGGAATTGAAATTGCACACGGTTTGCGAGGAGGCCAAGTGCCCTAATTTGGGGGAGTGCTGGTCTGGGGGTGAAACAGGCACTGCCACTGCCACGATTATGATTCTCGGTGATACTTGTACTCGTGGCTGCAGGTAATGATTCGATTTTAAAGGCATTCTTCTTTAGCCTTGTATTTCTTTTGAGTTATTGCTAAAATTACATTTTACGGACTGTTTTCTTATGTTGATGAAAATTGAAGATTTGCTCAAGCCATGATCAGTTTCTAGAAAGTGTTTATTTAGGAGATGTATGCTTTGCAGTGCTACGAATGTTATTTAATTTTTACCCTATGCAATTTACACCGTATTCTTATGTTTTAAGAAAATCCTGTTTAGTAGAAGATGTCAATCCAATTGCTATAGCAAGAAGCATTTATTTTCAATAGGATTTGCAGTCAGTCCCTTATGAAAGTTATTGCACTTTGGATTTCTGCATTCATTTGATTCAACTTAAAATTTCAGATTTTGCAATGTAAAGACATCACGCACTCCTCCTCCTCCTGACCCCAACGAGCCCATGAATGTAGCTGAGGCAATAGTTTCATGGGGATTGGATTATGTGGTGATAACTAGCGTTGATCGTGATGATTTAGCTGATCAAGGAAGCGGTCATTTTGCAGAGACAGTGCAAAACTTGAAGACGCTGAAGCCAACTATGCTTGTAGAAGCACTGGGTATGATAGAAAATTTCTCTCTACTGTGTAAATCTATTTGTTGCATAGTCTTGAAAAATGACTGAATTTAAGTACTTGAATCTAAAGAATCCATTTCAGTCAATGCCTTCTGAAATTGGCATCTATGGTTTTTCGACAAGTTCACCTGTAAACCTTCCTTAAGTGCAGAATTTGCATTGACCTGCTATTGCTTTTATCTGAATTAGGAGGTGGGGTACTTGGAGCTATTATGAAGTTTGAATGTTGAATCCTTTTATTCTCTTATGTTATTGTTTCTGGCAAGTGCAAGTGTTTTAGGTTGAAGAATAGCCAATAGTTATATCTAATCTAAGTTGTCTGACTCCTTACCCTACAAATTTACCCAAAACAAAGTTATGATGCAAGTATGATTGAAGTGACAATTTTTACTTCCCGGTTAATATAAGTCCTCACGAGTTTATTGAATATTTAATGTCTTCTGGTATTATGATGAGGATGATAATGCATCTTGTGTGATATGTTTTCTTTCTTGACTGAGTTGCTCTCCTATTGCAGTTCCTGATTTTCAAGGGGACCCTGGCTGTGTTGAAAAAGTTGCCAAATCTGGATTAGATGTTTTCGCACACAACATTGAAACGGTTGAAGAGCTTCAGAATGCGGTTCGTGATCGTCGTGCTAACTTTAAGCAATCCCTGGATGTTCTCATGATTGCCAAAGACTATGCCCCGCAAGGCACACTGACGAAAACTTCCATCATGTTGGGGTGTGGAGAAACCCCTGATCAAGTAGTGCAAACTATGGAGAAAGTGAGGGCTGCTGGGGTTGATGTCATGACATTTGGTCAGTACATGCGACCATCCAAGCGCCACATGCCTGTATCAGAATACATTACTCCTGAAGCTTTTGAGAAGTATCGTCTGCTCGGAATGGAAATGGTTTGTTGCTTTCTTTTTTTCATCTTTCACAGGAAATGGTTTAGCATGTATAGGGATACCAGCAATAACATGCAACTATAATTGCTCCCATATTCGTTTCTTTGCCTATCTTTATCCTGACTGGCAACCAAGTGCTCTTTCTCAATGCTATCATGATTAGGATAGAATCATTTATAAATTGTCAGCCATCCTGTTTGCGGTATTTCAATTCCTCTATAGTTATGCAATTAGATTGTAACTATAATCATAGCATGGAGAAGCCTGTTTAGTTCATCTTCAATTTGTTCTTTTGATGGAGTACATTTAAATAGCGTTCTGACTTAGTTATGAGTTCATGCCATGAAATTCAATGGAATGTGGTTGATTGCCTGACATGATAGTAACCTAGCTGGACTTGATGGTTGTTGCCTGTGGCAGGGATTTCGATACGTGGCATCAGGCCCTATGGTGAGGTCTTCGTACAAGGCTGGCGAATACTATATAAAATCCATGATAGAAGCAGACCGAACTGCCGCATCTTCTTCTACATAAAACTCAGCCTTATGGTGACTGATATCTCCCTTTGTAACACTGATTAGAATTCTTCCCTGCTAAAGCTTACCCCGCCTTGATGGAGTTTTTTTTCTCACACAGGTATCAGACGAACTTCCTCTGCTGCAATGGCACGATACCACACCTGCTTCAGGTACACTCGCTCTCATCTCGCTCCCCTCCTCGCTTTGATGTTTAAAAGTTGTTTTATAGCTTTATATTCATTTTAATTATTATGTAAAAATAAGTTCTTATAAGAGCTATTCCTGTCTTATTTGATCAAACACATAGCAGCTCTTTCGAAAAGGCAATTTTCATTTTTGTTAATGTGTGTTGTATATTTCTGTTTTTTTGGCAAACATATATGCTCCTGTAGAAGTCTTGTTTTTTTTTTTTTTTTTTTTAAAAAATAATGATGCATATGTGGTGGACTAGGCTTTAAGATTATGAAATATATTTAAAGATTAGATAAGATGATACTCCCACGTCTGCTGTACTTTGACGTTTATTTTTGCAATTTTTTTTTTTTAATTTATAATAAATTTTGATATAATAATTAATATTCAAATATCAATAAATAAAAAATAAATGGAGTGCAGATAATATATTTGGATATAATGTTATTTATTTATTCTTTTGTTATAGCATATAATATAGTATGCATGTGTAAAGTTGAATGATATGATTGATAGGGTGATGGCTCACTAATTCGACATGTGGGCTCATTTATTATGCCACCACCATGTAAATATGCATACACTAAAAATAAATATATGTAGGTATGTTACATCTAAGTGATAAGCAGGGTATTGTCAAACAAATATTCGTAATCAGTTTGGAGAAGGTAACTCGTTTTTATTCCCAAATGAGTAAAATTCATTTGGAATTTAGTTTAAACAAAAGTAGATCATGAAAAGGAGGAGTATTGTGCGAAGAATTGTTTTTACATTAGAGCTGTGATAATTAAGGGTAGGTAGGTGGAAACTCAGAAACTTTTGGAATAAGTAAACAAAAGTAGGCTGAAGAAGGGAAGTTAAAGGCCCGGCATAACAAGAAAAATAAATATAACTGTCTCAAAGAAAGCACCACAATTTCAGCATCAGATAAATCAAAAAGCTAAGATTGGATTTGGAACGTTGATACAAATCTCCGCAATCAATGCATACACACACAGATACATTTACCACATTCAACCATTACCCTCGCAACAAATTAATACTCTTTCTATATCACAAATAAAATTTAGAATTGGGATCAAGGTTTTGCTCTTTTATATAATATGTATATTTATAGACCATTCAATTCAATATATTATTATCTTTTTAAAAATCACACACACATAAAAAAAAAAATTGAAAATAAAACAAAAGCGAAAAAAAGAGTAGAGTACTACTATTAGATTAAAAGTTAAAACTAATTAACAATTAAAAATTACCTTGACAAGCACACCAGCATAGCATGCGAAAATGTCACAGCAGTAAGGCGAGGAGAGAGCTGAAAAAGTGTGAAAAGGAAAAAGGATCATGTCCGTGGAGCGGAACGGCAGAGAAATCCAGGCCGTTAATTTTGGCGGATGAAAGAAAGATCGGATGGGCGTGGAGAAACGGGCATATGTAAGTATAATGAATGATGTGCGATGTGGGGGATGTGGGCAGCATCTGAACATGCAAAAAGCCATTCAACAATCACTCACTCGCTCCAAATCCCAAATCCCTAATCCCCTTTTTAGGAACACTCCCTCCCACTCCCAGCTCTCCTTCCATCATCACTCGTCATTCACGCCGGATCCAATGGGCTGCTGTATCAGCGCCGGAGGTCACCGTCCCGCCGTGGAGCCGGGATCGCCGCCCTCGATGAAGGAGGAGGAGGTGGAGGAGACTGTGAAGGAAGTCCTGATGGAGACCGTCCCTGCTGTCATAGCAAACGAGGACAAGGGAAATGGCGGCGTAGGAATCAAGGAGGGGAATCTCGCCCGCGAAGCTGGATCAACGCCCGAGATTCATCTTCATTCCGAGATCGTTTCGGAGGTTTCCGAAGCCTCAGAGATTTGTAGCAATGCGGAGAGTTACTCCAACGCTGCGGCGGCGGCGGAGGAGGAGGAGGACGACGGGGTTGTTGATCAGAGGCCTCCGGCGAAGAAACGCCGCGCGCCGGGCGGGGGGAGGGGGCGGGGGCAGGGTAGAAGGGCGCTGGAGAGACGGGGACAAGTAGCGCCGTTGAGGTCAGTTCCCGGGAGGGCGCCGACGCCGGCGATGGAGCCGCGGAGTGTGACGCTGTTCGATAGTAGCCGGCGGGTGGAAGGAGGGGAGGGTTCCGAGCGGCGGTCGAGGTCGCCGCCGCCGGTGAGGCGCGGGGTGGAGGAGCAGAAGAGCGGGAGCACGCGGGAAGCAGGAAACGACGTCGTATCGATGGAGGAAGCACTAGCAGAATCGCTTGAGAATCCTATTGTATCTTTGGAGTGCTTCATCTTTTTGTGAGCAATTTTCTATATTGCATTGGTGGTGTTGGTACTCTCTGTAAATTCTTACATAACAATTACGACGGAAAAAAACAAAAAAAAGGAGTGACTTTTATTTGTTTGATTTTGATTTGGTTTGTCAGTAAATTTTATTATGTACGTACTAAGTACATGTTGCGCAAATTTCGTTTATTTAAAATTTTATAGTAAGTAATACTTATAATGTTTAATCTATCACTATTATTATTATTATTATTATTATTATTTGGTGCAGTTGATAAAACTTTCCGGTGGGCTAGATTGATCCAGCGGCGTATATCTACATTGGAGTTGGGGTGACCCGATCAGATCAAATTGGGCTTGAAGGCAGTAAGTTTTAATTGGTATATTTTTCGTGCCTGCATCATCTGGCAATTCGTTTATCTTTCCTTGAAATTGCACTGTACTGAACATATTTTTTTTAAAAAAATACTATTGATGTAATAATGCTATAATCTTAATAAATGACTTTTATTATGTTTCCGATGTATCGTTGAATGTGGGGAGAAAGACTACAAAGCGAACATGCATTGCCAGCCAGCGATGATTGACTGACAGTTCATTGATGAACGATGACATAAAAGATGGATTCATTAATTCACTACAGGCCCAATTTGGCCAACAAAATAACTGGGCCCATTTTAAAGGAACAATATTTACATATAATAATAAATTAATTTTTATTTCACTGGATAATCATTTTCGGCCGTTTCTCCGGGTCTTGCCATGGCGGTTCCGCTGGAAAATTTCGCCCTCCTCAGTTCATTAGTTTCCATGCTTCCCGGCGGGCGACTCCCGCGGCTTGTCTGCGAGGCCGTCCCTCAGGTGTCCCCTCGACCAGGTTACCCTTTTATTCTTTCCTCTCTCCTTGATATTTTGGTTTATGTTGTCGTGCTTGCTTAATGCTTTGGAAAACATTTCTGATTGAACTGTTGCTATCTGTTGGAACAAGATGCAAGAATTTATGGATATTATGATTTGACGTTGTGGTGATTGACACTCCATTCTGGTGAAATTTGTAGTTTCGTGTATATCACTGAGAATTTGGCGTTTCGAAGCTACTCTCCAGCTTGTGTTGTTTTCTATTCCATTTTGTCTTTCCAAATGTTAGTTCTGATTCCGTCTTGAAACTTTACATTCTTTTCTGGTGCCCCAGCTGGTGAAGGGGGCACAAGCAGGAGTTTTGGAAGGCTAAAGGTGAAGAGAGTAAAAGATCTAGTTAAAGAAAGTTACAGGAGAAAGAAACAAGGTAGTGACCTTGAATATTGTCAACAAAATGCAGAGAGCCCACCATCAAATGTCCCGGAAGTGTCATCTAATGAATCTGATCAATTTGATGAACCGAAGATTATTGAAGATTCTTCCCACTCCCACAGTTATATTACGTCTTCAGGACCAGCTGTGTCTTTATCGGAATTTTCAGCCACCTCTTCAAAACGATGGGGAAATGTAGAATCTGCTGACAGCTATAGGTATAAGGCTGATAAAATGCCAAAGAAAGGGCCGAAGATAAAATTAAGTGATGACTTTTTTAGCCGGAAGTCATTTAAGGAATTGGGATGTAGTGATTACATTATTGAATCTCTGAATAAGTTACAGTATGTACAGCCCTCGCATATTCAGGTAAATTGTCTAAGTGATGAATTTCCAATGTCAGGCCAACATTATGATTCCTAGATTCTGTTTCTAACTACTTAACTAGTTTATCAAGTTTCTTAGGGTTTTATGAACCAAATTTTGTAAAATCTGAAGACACAGTATCTACATGAGAACTAATCTCATTCTTCGCATGGTAGCCTAAAGTTTGGTTCATTCATTATTCTGCTGCATCTTCTGAGGGAGCAAGATTTTTTTAAGACATGGGGAAGTGGCATTGCAGGCTATGGCATTTGCAGCAGTTGCTAGTGGAAAGAGCTGTATAATGGCTGATCAAAGTGGATCTGGTAAAACTTTGGCATATCTGGTCCCGCTAATACAAAGTCTTAGACAAGAAGAACTTGCGGGGATTAGCAAACCAATATCACAAAGTCCTCGGGTTATAATATTAGTCCCAACTGCCGAGTTAGCTTCTCAGGTCCGACAATAATTTTCTTGGCTAATCAACTTGTGTGTGTCTGTGTATATCAATTAACATCATTGTTTATGTACTCAATTGCTGCATGATCCACCTCTGAGGTAGTTTGGCTAATGTATATTAATATTTAAGTAGAACTTAAAAATCTGTATTTCAATCTCAAGTTCCAACTGCATTATCCTGATGAAGTCAGAAAATGGAATCGTACCATTCTCTTGGTTTTCTCCACATCTAAAGCTACTTTTTTCAGGTTTTGACCTCTTGTCGATCACTCTCAAAAGCTGGTGTCCCTTTCCGCTCTATGGTTGCAACTGGTGGATTTCGACAGAAAACGCAACTGGAGAATCTTAGAGAGGAAAAGGATGTACTAATTGCTACCCCTGGTAGATTCATGTTTCTAGTCAAGGAGGGCTTCTTGCAGTTAACTAATCTTAAAAGGTTCTTATATTTACTTTTGGGAGTGATTTTATACAAATGCTTTTTCTAATATCCTGCTTTAACTTATGTACATTCAACTTTTTTCAGTCATGGAAAACTGCACTTTTCACTATATATTTGAATTAGTCAACTTTGTAACTTCTGTGCTTGTGGCCAGTGATACCAGCACAAGCATTCCCTCCTGAAATTTTCTTATTGCTGAAACCTGATGATAAAATAGCGATGTATGAGTGATAAGTGATAACATATACAATGAAACTGGTTAATGGTTTATGACACAATCACAACCTTGCGCCCTGAGGAACATAAGTGAATGAAAGGAAAATGTAGCTTTAACTTGAGTTCAAGTGCATAGAGAGTATACAGTTGGGAAATTGTCACTTGAAATGCTGCTTACTAGCTCATTTCACTCTTTTGTTGGCTCCAGTAGTAAATAAATATATATGTATGAAGAAATTGTAAGAGGATAGCTGGACTTAATGTCACGATGGGTTCTTTTACGCATTAGTCAACATGCGTCTAGTCCAGTAAATATAAGAACACTTATAAAGGGTACTTGCCGTGTTTAACCATGTCTAGTGATATATGCATATTTGCTAAAGAATTTTATTGATATCAATCATCTAATTTCACTGCTTTATGATTTATTTGAATTTTCTTGTAGTTCTTTGGGAATATTTCTGATATTAGGAGAAGTTCTTTGAGGCCTTTTGCTGCTAGAGTGATAATAATAATAATTTTGACAATAAATAAATAAATAAACACTTTGTAACATTTTAGTTGTATTCTCGAGCACTATAGAACTGCCTTGCCGCTGTAATTGATAATGGCTAATTGTGCTGGTCAGTTGTGCTAATCTGGAAATGAAAAAGATGTTTGCACACCATGTTGAGTTTTATTTTTCATATGCCTTTCTTTAAACAGCACTCCTCATTATTTGGCTGAATTATTTTAGTTTGTATGCTTCAGTGTTGTACTGGATGAGGTCGATATACTCTATAATGATGAAGACTTTGAGCTTGCTTTACAAAGTTTGGTTAGCGCAGCACCTCTCACAACCCAATATCTATTTGTAACTGCCACACTTCCTGTAGAGATATACAACAAGTTGGTTGAGCTTTTCCCTGATTGTGAAGTTATAATGGGTCCAGGAATACATCGAACAAGCCCTAAACTGGAGGAGGTTGTACAAATTTTACTATGCTTCAAATTTCAATCTTAAATTATGAGAAAAGCACTAAGAGCTATGCACCTATGCATGGCCACCATCATGTGAACTTCAGAATTCTTTCATGCTATTTATATTGAAACTTCCCTGATCAGTGGGTGCAATTTTTAACCTTTCTGATCATGTGTTGTTTCTAGATCCTCATAGATTGCAGCGGAGATACTGAAGCCGAAAAAACTCCTGATAGAGCTTTTCTCAACAAGAAAAATGCTCTTCTGCGGCTTGTTGAGGAAAGCCCAGTATCAAAAACGATAATCTTCTGTAACAAGGTAATTATATGTCCTGATACTTCTTGTTTGTTTCTTATGCTATCATTTTTAAAACTTTTTACTCTTGTTTCACCTCTGCATGCAGATTGAAACTTGCAGGAAAGTTGAAAATGTATTAAAACGCCTTGATCGAAAAGCAAATAGTACAAAAGTTTTGCCATTCCATGCCGCTTTAGAACAAGAAACAAGGGTTGCTAATATAGAAGAATTTCGAAAATTGCCTTCCAATAACATTTCCATGTTTTTGGTTTGCACTGATAGGTGTGGCATTTATCTAATTTCTGCCGTTCCTCTGTTTTAGCTATTTACTTATGATTTTCATTCAGTGTTGAGTCACTGACAATAACAAATATATGAATCCTTCTGCTATGTTCTACAGGGCATCTCGAGGAATCGATTTTGCATGTGTAAATCATGTAGTTCTCTTTGATTTTCCTCGGGATCCAAGCGAGTATGTACGTCGTGTTGGGAGAACAGCCAGAGGGGCTGGAGGTAAGGGCAAGGCCTTTGTGTTTGCTGTTGGCAAGCAAGTTTCTCTTGCAAGGAGGATTATTGAAAGAAATCAGAAAGGCCACCCATTGCATGACGTGCCATCTGCTTATGAGGTAATGAGATAGGCCGAACGTTGAGGTGGAGCACTGTCACAACATTGGCACCTCTCTGAATGCAATAAGAGGTGTATATTGATGGTTCCTGTAAGTGAAACTTGTGCATCCAGATGTTACCAACACAATGTGTCTTTGAGGTTCATCCCCTGGTGGCTCAATGCTCTGATAAAGCTCAGGTACAATATGTTTTCCTTCAGTTTTGCTAAGCATATTTGCTTTGTGTTGATTTGCTCTATGCAGTTAGAGGGCATCTAATTACCTTATTGCGAAAACATTACTTGAGCTCTTTCGCTAATTCTTTTTGAAGTGAAGATATGAGTGAAGTGTGGCAAATCCAATGTAAGCAGTATCTGAATTCTACTTAATAAGCCTGTTTCTTTCTTTTGCAGCTTGCTTACTTGGTAGCGTTGGAAGGCTACTTTACGCGACCGACCCCACCCCAGCCCACTTCATCTCGGATGCAGCAGCATTTGCTTTGAATTAGAAATTAACCATCAGGAGGTATTTATTTCTGTTGTGGCTGAGCTGAGCTGACTCCAGTTACAGCTGCTATGTCAAGAACTGAAAAGCCAATGTACTGAGTTGTTTGTTTAGGTGGGTTTTCTTTGGTCGTCTTTAATGTATTATCACTGGAGCAATGAAATCTCAACAAATATTGATTTTGGAGCAAAAGAATTAAGTTGAGTGAGTGTGAGTGTGTGTATGTGTGTTCAAGGGTCGCTGCGATCGACGACCAGATTTCGAAACTTGACTCGCTTCTTAACACTGCGAAACCTATCATATCCTATCCCGATCTTGCTATGCATCAGTTTCATCGCTAAATCCGCCTTCCCTCCCTTCCTCAACGCATTTATCATTATTGTCCGGACCCTGCCCGGCACCTCTCGTCCCCGCTCGATAATCCCATCGGCCAGCTTGCACGCGTCCACCACCCGCCCCGCCTTGCACAAAACATTGGCCATATCCTCAAATGCTGTGTCGAACACTACACCCGTCGGGGCCAACTCATCCAAGATTTTACACGCTCGCGCTACCTTTCCCGATAGACAAAGTCCGGTTGAAAGCACCCGGAAAGATGCAACCGTTGGTGTAATCCCTTTATCAATCATCATATTCCACATCTTCAATGCATCTTCATTCCGATGCTCCTTGAACAACCCGTTCATCAATATCGTGAACGTGTACACCGTTTGATCGCACTCCTCATTTTCCATTCTTTCAACAAGTGCCAATGCTTCGTCAATTCTCCCATTCTTGGCCAAAGCATTGAGAAAAACGTTGTAGCAATATGAATCCCGAGGGCATTCCATTTCTTCAAAAAGTTTTGTCGCCTCCTCCACTCTCCCGGCCTTCCCAAGCCCATCAATGAGGCTCGAGTACACCACCAAATTGACCGCGACATTCTTCCCTTTACAATATTCAAACCATTGGATCGCCTCGTCCAACAGCCCGCTCATGCAAAGACTATTCACAATCACACCATAAGTCACTACATCCGGCTCAAACCCTTCGCTTTGCATCCTTTTAAACAATCCCATCGACGTACCCAACTTCCCATTCTTCGCATACGCATCGATCAAAGACGTGTAGATTGCCACATTGGGCTCACACCCTCTCCCGACCATACCCTCGAAAACGGCATATCCTTCCATAGCCTTCCCCGTCTTGCAAAGCCCGCCGATCACCAAACTATATGCATGTGATGGGATCTCGATTCCTTTCTCCACCATTTCATGATAAAGCCTTACACAAAAATC
Organism: Andrographis paniculata; assembly: GCF_009805555.1. Taxonomy (NCBI): domain Eukaryota; kingdom Viridiplantae; phylum Streptophyta; class Magnoliopsida; order Lamiales; family Acanthaceae; genus Andrographis; species Andrographis paniculata. The sequence continues at coordinate 8,342,962 of NW_026137587.1, forward strand.
ATAGTCCCCCTCCGAATAACACGCTTGCATCAATGTCATAACCGTGATCTTGTCCGGCTCTAAGCCCCTACCCTCCTCCTCCATACACTGCAACTTCTCAACGGCCTTCTTAACATGCCCTGAATTACAATACCCTTTGATCATGGTGTTGTAAGTGACAACGTCCGGCTTGACTTTCCCATCCTCCATTACATCGAAAACCTTCTCGGCCAAGTCGATAAACCCCGAATTGACAAGACCATTCATCAAGAAATTGTACGTGTACAAACTAGGCTCAACCCCGTTATCCTTCATGCTTCTCCAAACCCACAATAGCTCCTCAACCATTCCGCCATTGCCAAAGCTTTTGATGAGGGAATTGGCAGCGGCAGCGTTCATAAAAAAGCCTTTACCCTTAAGCTCATTGAAGACAGACTTGACCCTAGCCCTATCAATATCAACACTTGCTGAACACAAGATTTCAATCACAGAGACATAGCATTCGAGGTTGTGGGCATATCCCTTCTGCTTCCCGGCCCAGGTGAAAAACCGTAAGGCAGTCTCGGCCCGGTTCGGGAGGGATTCCGATTTCTTGAGAATGTGGGAGACGAAATTGGGGGGAAGCCGAATCAAATACTTGTGGCAAAATAGGGTTAGGTCTTGCTCGACTGAGGGATTGGTGGCCTGTAAGAAATTGAGGATCTTGGGGACCCAGGGGGAGGGCTGGGGTTCGGGTTTGGGACCGGAGGTGATGACGTCGGATAGATCGGTGAAGGGTTGGACCCATTCCGGCGGGGGAAGAGGTGTGAAGTTATATGGACGGTTTCCGGCAACGGCGATGGCAGTTGGGATGGGCTTCAAGAGGGCTGTTCTCATCTGCCTGCGGGGGTGTGCGAGCGCATGCCGAGTAACAGGAGGTCAGCCGTAAGCCTTTAAGAGTGGAGCACAATAGTTTAAATAAATATCTTTAGCCTAGAAAAGTAGGCATCAATGGTCCCATGGTCTAGTGGTCAGGACATTGGACTCTGAATCCAGTAACCCGAGTTCAAATCTCGGTGGGACCTTCTTTGTTTGCATTTTTCATTTTTTCCTTCATAATTATTTCAATCTAATTTTGCCCCCCATCTATTTGGTGATCAGATCAATAATAATCAAAAGCAACTGATTTGTCGGTTGTATATGTCTCTGAATGAAACTAGGCGTTGTCTCGGCTCAGCTTTATTATTGTTATACATAAAATATACAGAGAGAGAGAGAGAGAGAACTGATAAGTACGACCAGGGTGTGGCTTAAAATGCAGAAGAATGATTTCTGAATTCTACGGATACAAATAATTTATTTAAAATTTAAGAATCAATAGTAGTACAAGATACACAAGATAATGGCAGTAGGACAAGATACACAAGATAATGGCAGTAGGACAAGATACATACATACAAACATGTATGCAGGGCTTATTTTGGCATTGTAATAGCCATGCCATCCAACAGGCGCTTCAGGCTTGGGGGTTGGTCAGTAATGACAGGTTTTACAAGATTGTAGAACAAATAGCCAATGCCAATGTAAATGCCGAACCCCAAATCAAATCAGAGGGCCTTCCTTCTTGCCTTTAGCTGGGATGCTGAGCTGAGCTAATTAATAGGCTAGTCAATCGATGCTTTTATATGAATATGCATTCGGTAGCCGCTATGTATAAAATCATCTCAAATGCAACCACGTCGGTCCATTTGTTTACTCCTGCAAAGCAACCGCAACAAGATAAGCTTGCAGTTCTATCAACTCTTAAGTCGCATGTGCACAATCTTACATAGGATGATTTTCCAATTAGGATCAATCCAATCCACCAAAATTAGCCAGATAAATTTTGATAATCAGGCAGACAACAATTACATTAACGTTTTTAATGACAGAAACACGGCAGGAGTACCGTGGGACCATCATAAAAAGTGGCTCTCAATCTTAATGAATACAATTTGGAAATGAGAGCATAAACGAGATTTCTTCACCCCAGATGCCTATTTGGTTTAAAAACAATTTTTGCAATCAAATATGTATATATTTGGTGAAATTATTTATTTCCCCACCAAAACAAGGTAAAACCAAATATCTTGAAATAAATTTTGCTTGAACTCTAGATTGGGACTCTTGTTGGTAATCAGAACTAAACATCAGCAAGAAATGACCATTCTTTAAAGAGTTTTTCGTAATTTTGCCAAACTTGCATCTTTGCAGCAGATTTCCCCTACTTTCACTAAGAGGGGCGGCTTAGAAATAAATGAGTAACATAGTTAAAACATGACTTTACCTCAAGGGACTTCTCTGATGATGAATGGAGTTCAGCTTCGGATGCATCAGATATCCTCACTTCAGTTTTCTCATTAGAGTACCTGAAAAGGCAACAAGGAAGTTAACACTCAACTCAAGAGTTACATTACGTGGCCTTAGACTCATATAAACTAATGGGGTCAGTCTATGATCATATCTGGCTCACTGTACCAAGGCCAGGGGTGTAACAGCTTGATTTGTAGCTCACAGAACTGTTGGAGAAACTGGAACACTTTTGGACATGCAAGTGCAATTAATTTCTAACCTTTAAGTAATATGTAGTTTTGTTTTAGATAAAATATAAATGGAAAAAAATCAAACTAATGTATCTTTGGATGGAACTCTAGATTGCAATGAATGACTAATTAGAGACACGAGAAATTAGAGAACTCGTGAATATGAGTTAGTCTTTGACGAGTTAATATCAAGTATTGCTGACGAAATTGAAGTCGACAGGTTTGTTGTCTACACAAGGAAGCAAAAAACACTGAAGAAAAAAGCTATTGCTAGTTCTAGCTCTACAAGGAGGGAGAACATAATACAAGATGAAGAATAAGCAATGGAAGTGGATGAAGAAGACATCTAAAAGAGTAGTAGCAGGGATGATGAAGTGAACCATCTATCAAAATCTAAAATTAATTTGACTCTCTCTCGATAAAATTAGCAGGGATCCCACTGTTTGCACATATGTGATTACATATGAAAGTATACTTTGTAAAAAGTAAGACTTGTATCATAGCGTATTATTAAGAATGACAATCACGGTATTGAATCAGATGGTAAGGATACTCACGTTGAGAGTATGGTAACCCATATTAACTCCACACAATCCACCCATAGAAGCCTTTGCTCCACAGGAATCACTCCATACGTGATTAGATGTGCAAAAGGCCAAAGCTTCCAACCTGCCTGTTGGAGATAGCATGATCAATTAATCACAACTTCATTATAAATATATAGTTATTTTTAAGGTATATTGTAGATTACCTCCCTATAAAATAAAACAAGCATAAAATGACGTATGTGAAAAATAAACACTAAAGAATCCTCATGTTAATCTCCATAAGAAAAACATTAAAAGGCCAATATCAGGAGAGTTTATTTTCTTTCCCTCTCCTTATAGTCATATTTCAATTTTCACGTTAGGCTACTTTGTAATTTACCAAAAACACAACCTCTAATTGATATGCATAGTCCTGTTTTAAAAAATGAACTAGAAACCTTCTTCACTAGAAAATGGGACAAAAGGATTTCATTACCGTCAACATGGGCCAAAATGTTGATTTTAGTTCATCAAATATATTGGCCGGGGATTCAAGACGCAAGAATCCAAGAACCCCAAAGTAGATGCTATTCCACACCCCCGACCACACAGTTTGGTCCAAAGTCACCTTAACAGGTACAACCCACCATTCTCCCGAAGGAATTAAGGCCTGTGAAACCAAACATCTTCTGTGAAGATAACGAATAAGCAATAACTGAAAAGTTCTCATTGGACTAAAACAAATCAAATTTATCACCTCGGATAATTGGTAATAATAATGAGAAAGCGATCCGTGCAGTGCAAACCCCACGAGGCCAGACCTAAACACACGGGAGCGATCAAACTCAAATAGGGGCTTCCCTTCATAACACTGCATTAAGAAATGATCATTAACCATGTAAATACAATGAAAGTTTAAATCATCTCCATAACCATAAAATGCTTACTTGAGCAATCCAATCTCCTAGTGAGTACACACTACCACTTATCACCATTTTCGACAACACAGGATGTGATTTAAGAGCTTCTTCATAAGCATTCCAGCTGTGCTCTGGAGCATACCTTAACACCTCATAGAAGGTCCATCCCTAAAATTATAAATCAGAGAGCGAAGAAGTTTCTATTTCAAAACAGTTGGCCAGACTCATATCAACTAGTTAGTGTCATCATAAACTTGGCACAATCGTACTTTCAGTCCTACAAGTGTATTTTTCATTTTTATCCCATGGAGACAAAAACTAGAAGGAAAAATAAATCAAACAATAAATTTAGATGCAACTATACCCTGGTATTCATTCATTTTAATCCCACTAACTTTAAGCCAAAACAAATTCAGTATTACAATCCGACTTCTTGTGGAACTAAATTTAAAACAGCCTTATCGCCACGTAGCATTGAACTAAAAATGGAAAATGAATACTTCTTGAGGGAATATAAATGATGAATTCCATCTTACAACTCTAGTTGTAAAGAGAAAACCCCAAAATAAGCAACACGAAGACTTAAAAGAAACCTCTAAAATTTTCCTCAGCAACACTCCGAACATAGAAAAGAGCGATCAACTTCAATCCAGCCCACCAATCGCACTCACGTTCAATTATTGCCGATACAGAGTGGGTAATAATCAATACGAACAAACAAGATAACAATTGAAAGAGGAGAAAAACAATCCACCTGCCAATAATCGCGATCAATGGTGAGCAACTTGGTGATGGCAAGCGAACCAGCCCCGAGAACAATAGCAGCATTGACTAATCTGTCGGGATTCGTAAAAATTTCGTCTTTGAACTCCTTAATTCTGGTTGAAATCGAAGGCTTGGACTGTGTCTCGGCGGGACCAATCTCCTTGTCCTCGGCAATAGCTTTAGCAGAGCCCTTAGTAGCGAGAGTAGGGTTGAGGCGTTGCCTGGGGAGCGGATAATAAGACGAAGGGGCGGTGAGATGGAGGCGGTTGGGTTGCAGCGCGAGCTCTTGAGGGACAGAGATGGAATTGGTGGGAGCGATAATCGTCGCCATCATCATCGCTAAACCCCAATTCGGAGGTATGACAGACGATTGATTGCCCAGCCAGCCACTCCAAATCCAACCACAATTCAAGACTAACTATAAATTTGACGATCAGGCTCACAGTTACGTGTCGCTCAGTCACATGCAGTCCGGACCCGGCCCGACCCGACCCGACCCGAAATTGTAGTAAGTACTACAAAGAACGGAACTTTGCAAAATAGATAAATAATAATAAATCAAGAGGAAGGAGACGAGAGATCTGCGTCGTGACAGTTAATCATCAATGGCGAAACTCGAACTCAACGAAGAAGAGGAACCGAAATCGAAGAAGAAGGCTGCTGTGAAAAGGAATCACGGATCCACAACGTTTTTCGTTCTCGTCGACTACCTTTTCCTTGGCATTTTCATCTGTTTCCTCGCCTACATTCTCATGAAATTGTTTGGTTTTTGATTCAATAGGGTATCTTCTTCTTCGTGTGTTTTTTTTTTTTTTTTCCCACCCAGATCTTGTCTTCTCTGTGTATTTTGTGCAGTTTTACGAGTTTTTATGATTGATTACTTGGTCGAGTTCTGAGAGCTGTTTGTTTGGATTTCTTACGCAGGGTAGCAAGTTCGAACAAACGGTTATGTATAATGCGCATCGCTTGTTCTTTAGTTACAATTGTAGATACACATGATTAAACTTTTTATAGGTTGATGATGTTCCTGGCACATTATTTGTTTGAAGGATTAATCGTTAGTGTTTGTTGAATATGTTATTCTGCTAAGAAATTGTTGTTGCATGAACGAATCTGAAGTGTGTCTGTGATGCTATTTTATTTAGTTTTCTCTGTAACTCAGCGGTGTAGAGCAAGTTATTCATGTCCTGTTGATTTTCAAGTCTAAGATATAACCGAGATGTTTTGATTGGGGTGGTGTGCTTTGAAGCAAAGCACAAAGATTTTATAATGCAGATATTCGTAGATAATATTATGTCATCAAATGGTAAATTTACCTTTAGACACACAGTTTCACTTTAGCTTAGCACACAAATGCATGTACTTGAAATTGTCAAATTGTTGATGTTACTACCACATCAAATATATGAAAATGTGATGCAACTTGGTATGCCTTTGAAAGCATCCTGGTGTGTTTAGTATTTGGTTGCTTACAGCACCTTACATGAAAATTTTAGGTGAACAAATTCCAAGTTGTTCAACCGTGTCAATTTCCTTGTTTCTGTTTGTACATATCTCATCTGGGATTATATCTATCTAAGCTGGAATGGAATTTCAGCGTTTCCCTAAACTAACCAATTTCCTGAGAATATCTGATCTTCGATCTCACCTAACCTTTTTCGCTTTGGTGTTTTTTTTGCAGAGTAGTTAAATATATGGAGCATTCCATCTCAATGCATACTCCCACGAAAAGGATACTGGATGGATAGGCAGGCATACATGCTAAATCCTTTATACTAATATAGTAATATCACGTTGCTCAAAATGAATTCACAGTGCTTATATTTTTCTTAGCATGAATCAGTAGACTAATCTTTGAACCATATTCACATGTGCTAATTCTATAACACAGTTTTGTATTGATTTTGTGTTGTGGCCACACAGTCCATTTTGCTAGTTGGGTGAAGGTTATCCTTTTGTTTTTAATTTTGATATGTCTGTAGGAATTACATTTCTATACCTGGTGGCTAGTTGAAGAGAATAGGTCAGAATTATTAACTTCTGCCCTTGGTAATTGCGACAAGCACAACAATGATTTGTTTCATAGAACTTACTGATATGTGCATATAATGTGGAACACATTTTAACAAGGTTTGATTGAAAGCTGTATTATTGCATCATCACAGTATCTGTTCAATAATTTATCTGTGAAAACGCATGTTTCCACCTTTAGTACTTTTTCACGTTCTAAGATGTTGGCATTTTATCTTCCAAGATGAACTTGGATTATTTAATCTAGCAATCAATGGTTTTCTGGAGTTTGTTTTGGTAGATCTGCTTGAATAAAATAGACAAGAACTGTAGAATTACACTCCATATATTATGAAAGGGTTGGGTGAGAGGTGCAGAACCTCAAATTCTTTGGTGAAGTTGTAGTTTTGTGTGGATGCTCCAGTCTTTGAAAACTGGTGTCTATTTCTCCTATTGATGAACTAGGATGAAGACAATAGATCTGCCCTTGAGTTGACACACCTCTTTGTTGCTACACTTTTATGAATTTCTACACCTCATTGGTGGTGGCTCAGCCACATAATTATTAGGACAACACCTTTTAGAGGGGAGAACACTCAACTTTTATTATGAATTGCAAACACATTACAGAGCGATGTAGAGTAACAAAACATGAAAAATGCTGAAACCAGGTCGAAGTCCCAAAAAAAATACAACACACTTGACACATTATTAATTAAAACTGGTGGGAATGAACTAAGTCAAGGGGAAGATGGAACAGAACCACCACTTCCACCACCCGGGATAGGCACTTCTACTCCCGGGTTTGGCAAGAGTGTGTCATCCCCGCCTGGAATATAGCGGCGGGGAGCTGAATAACCGAGGTCCGGGATGGATACGCCGTGCCCTTCAGTTGGTGCCCCTGTGATGGGATTGTAGTGCAGTGGATTCTGCCCTTTCTTTGGGATCATGTACCTGCCGAATCCTGGAACAAGCACGGTGCCATCGTATTTTCCAAACCATTGGGGATGCACGTGGGCGTGCCCTGGGGTGTCACGCGCTGCATTGACCACTGCGGATACAGCCAGAACGAGGAGGAGGAGGAAGAAGAAAACTTGAGGAGTGGAAGCCATGGATGGATGAGTGGGTTAAGTGAAGAGGAGGGGGGATTTGAAAGGGGGTTTATAAGTTGAATATGGTGGCTATTTTGGCGGTGAGTTAAGAGATTTGGGTACATCTTTGAAGATGGATTAGATAGATGCTGACAAAGTGGGAAACCAAGATTTAACGGCTAGTAAATGTTGATCTACACATAGAGCGCTTGTGCTTGTGGGTATTAATGAATGATGTCCTGGACATCATGTGAAATCGGGTTGCTCTGCTCTCTATTATATAGGGCCTTCCTTTACTGTCATTTCTATTTTGTTTTGTTTTCTTTTCGAATTTGTAAGATGTGACATGGATCGATTTAGGAGATGGATACTTTATAGGTTAGGGTCATGTTAATATAGACCGACTCTTGTATTTGAAATGAGGAAATTTGTTTCGAATGAGAAAGCTCGTTCATGATAACAAGAGTTTCTTATAAGAATTGCCACTAGCATTTTGCTTCTTTTGATTCCCACTTTTTGGTATTTAATATTTCAATATGCATGTGCGTGTATTGCTAAAGTAGATCGGCCAAACTTCCCATTTTAGGTGGCAAGTGCGTTTGTCATAACCTAACATCAGTTCTTTCTTTCCTTCTATTCTTTTTCGTTTTTCATATCAAATTCTGTACCATGTAAAATAGGTTGGATTTAATTTTGCACAAGGGGTTTTGCAATCGAATTTGAAAGCACCAAAAAATGTTCATAATGTCTATATCCACTTTCATATATTCCACCATTTTCAAAACCATAGCGAAACAAATACACACGAAAAGGAATACAAATTAAAACAAAAACACGACCATATATATAAATACACAACGACGCATAAATATATATATATATATATATGCACAAGGAAGGAAGGAAGGAATATTCAACATTTCAACAAAAGGATTCATTCTTCCATGAAATTTCTTCTCTACCATGAATCGATTTTTCCAAACAAACACATCCATAAACAACATTAATTCAGACAACCTGTAATTCATCAATGAATCAATCAAGCATTGCTCAGGTCGGTCAGGTGGTGGGGCGTGGGCGTTCTTCCGAGAACCTGGGCAGCTGAACCAGAGAGTTCACCCTCGTCACCCCTTCTAATCCCGACCAGTTCTGATCCTCAACATCCCCCCGCCCGTGCTGTTCGTTGTTGTCCTTCTCCTCCGACGATGATCTGACAGTAAAGTTTCTCTGGAGACATGGCTCGGCGCTCTGCCCATCATCCGACTCCCCAGCATTGCCTGAGTGGTTGCTCTGGAGGGTTGCCGACGAGAACCCCTGCTCTTCCATGTCAGACTCCGCGTCCATCTTCCCGTCAAGGAACAAGCACACAACTGCACAGTCGTCCATCTTGGACGTCGGGTATTTGGATTTCCATTCCCGGGCAGCCGACTCGACCAATATCCGGGCAGCTGATGACCGTGATGGAGCCGATGATACGATCTCAACCACTTCTTCATTGCTCAGCACATCCCAAACCTGAGAAACAATACAATACAATATATGAAACAACAATGCTTCCATGCATACGGCATAGTCAATAATGATAACATATATAATATACGGTAACTGGAGAACAACATACCCCATCAGAAGCAAGAACAATAAATTTATCCCGGTCAGTGAGAGTCCGGTGAGTGAATTCCGGGATGGAAATCACTCCATATTCCTTGAGACAAAAATCCCCAAAAGCCCGAGCCATTGCTAAACCCGGGGCATCATCAAACGGCAACCAAACTCTTTGCACTTCAGGCTCATCTTGTAAGGCAAACACTCTGCCCTTGCACCGCTTTATCCTCTCTGCCTCCTCTGTTTCAAAATAGCAATGATCATCAGACTAATGTGCAACCCAATTTTAAGAGGCAGAAGCAGGAGGAGAAAAAAAAGTGTAAGATGAGTGCACAACAAGAACGCACTTGGAAGATCGGGTTTTAGATCAACAGTTAATTGGATCGCCACCATCAATTCGTTTCCATCTTTAGATCCCAATATTGCTCGGGAGTCACCGATGTTGCCCATGAAAAGATTCGAACCCTTCAATACGAAAATAAAGACTCTTAATGGATATCTCCGAACAAATGAAGGATCATGCAGACACTCAATCATTGCAATTTGTATACTAGACATGACGAAAGATAATAATAATAATAATAATAGTTCCGCAAAAAGCTACAAGTTTTAATGAAACAACCCAAGAAAATTAAACAATCGTATCCTATCCATCAAAGTAAACGTGACAAATACCTGTTTTACAATAGTCACTGCAGTGCTTCCGCTGCAAAAGCAATCCAAATTAGGATGGGACCTCAATTCTTTGTCCATAGCCTTGTATGCTTTGAGAAAAGCTTCTCGCCACAGCGACTCCACTCTCTCCTCCTGAGGAATGGTATCCTTTGCAGGATCGACCACTTCCGACTTCACATCTCGGTTACAACAGTTGGCCGCAGATCCACCCTTCTTTGACTCAAAAGAATTCAAGAAAGAGGAAAGTTTTAATGGCAATGTATCCCTAACTTTCCGAGCAACCAAATGGCCATGAGGACCGTGGCCATCGAAGACACCACAAAAGGTAACATCCTCTGCCATAAAATCCTACAAGAATACAAGACCAGTGACAAGTTATTATTAACATAGAATGTTTTATTGCCATTCATTATAATCTTCATATCACCAATCAAAATTTAGAATTAGGAGAAGTTTATGATGCTCTAATCACAACAATTGTAATAGAATGGAGGTAGGCATGCACAAAGAGGGCATAAAAAACTTACTTCCCATACGATCATGGCATCCTGGTTGATGCCTTTCCGGCCTTGCTGAGTGAATATGCACGAACTGCCGCTCCTCCCGTTAGCAAATATCCGGTTGGGAACTGACGACAGATGATGCAAAGTAGTGACATGATCGGAGAAGGTTCTCCTACTTCTTTTGTGCCAGAGAGTATCGATCCACAAGCATGACGATGACATGCTCTCCCCATTGTTCCGGCTACTACAACTACTCCGGCTACTAATTGAAACACACCCACCCATCTCCCTCAAGTCATCCACCTCACAAAGGATATAGGAAAATGAATCCCAACCGATACTTACGATCCAAACAATACATGAAAATACAGCCAAGAACTACAATACTTTAACCATCAGATCGGCGCTGTATGAAGACTAAATTTAGAAACTTGTGTCGTTTTCCTCGTCTTCGTCAAATGTCCAAACAGCAGATGTAGATGCAAACCGATAACCACCGATAGCGAAGCCAGCTAGAAAAGAGTAGATAACAAACCGAACAGCTCAGCCTGATTGATTACTCAACATGAGTTCAATGTATTGAGAAAAAAGGCAAGTGATGGATCATCAAAGTAAACTACAAAGTCAAGCTTTCAAGACTTTGGCATGTGAAGAGAAGTATATTAAAAAAAAAACCATCACAAGGCTGTCTCAACTGATGGGAATCTCTCACATATTTTAATTGCGTTGAAAGATTTCATGCTGCCATATCGCACAAACCACTCAATATATATATTCAATCCCAAATCACATGTTATGTCACTACTGATGATGAGCATTTAAGTAAAGTAATCCCAATTATTTAAATGTCTAGCTGCATACTAATCTCAACTACCAAAAAGATCGAAGCTGGTTTTTTGGGCACATACAGATCTCAAACAACAAGATTGAAAAAGGTGAAAGGGATATGCAAAAAAAAAGAAAAAGAAAAGAAAATGTAAGATCTGATTTCTAATTCCTGAGAATCTTGTCCTCACGATGGTGTCAGAAAATAGATAAAAACCTTGAACAGCATATTTACCTTCCAACAAAATCAAAAATACATGGGAAAAAAATAATAAAGAAAAAAAAAGAAAAAAAAGAAAAAAAAAAAAAAGAAAGAAAAGAGGGAAAGCAGCGAATTGGGAAAGGAGGATTGTTCAAAGTTTGAATGGATATGTTCATTTGACTCATGGCATTTGAGAAAAGCATAAAAGTGGGTTTTGGAAAAACAAAAAAGTGAGCAATTCGTCAAAGCAGGAATCTTTACATGAATTTGAAACACAAGAATGCAAATTAAACAAAGGGGGAGGGCATTATCAGCTCAACAAAACCCTAAATTAAATACTACGAATTCCAAACTCCCTAATGGAAAACGAAAATGGGAGGAAGTGAAAACCTTCGCATCACTACAAATTCAAGGGAAATAAATGCAGCCTTCAAACCAAGACAGAGCTGGAGAGAGAGAGAGAGAGTACCTTTGGTCTTGATGGGCAGGGCAGGGCAGACTCGAGGTTGAGACTTGAGAGTGTGCATTTATAAACAGGCGAGAAGAAATGTGATACCAACTGCTAACCTAGAAAGGTGCATCGGAGAAGAGATAGAGATGGAGAGAAGGTAAGGTAAGGGAAGGTGAGTTGTGCTTGTGTGTGTGTGTGTGTGTGTGTGTGATGACAGACATTAATTGCAAATGCAAGAAAAGTGTGTGTGTGTGTGTGTGTATATGCGTGGATGAGTTGGCAGAGGAAAGGAGAGGAAAGGAAAGGTAAGGCGAGAAGGGTGTCTGCGAAATTATAGATATAATTTGAAGGGTAGAAAGAGAAATGAAAATATAAAGAGCAAAGTGGGTGCGGCGAAGGGGCTGAAATGATACAGATGATGATGACGACCATACTCATTATTCATAGTGATTAGTGAACAAAGGGAGAGAGATAGATAAAGCTGGAGCTGGAGCTGGAGCTGGACTCCTTTTCCGCCATTTATTCTTATGGAAAAGAAAAAGATTGCAGCCCACGCGCTCTCCCTCAGCGAGTGCAGTTCTGCAATGGGCCTATAAGAGGATGGCATGGATATTGGAGGATGATGGTGCAAGCCAAGGGAAAAGAAATGAAAATAAACATATATCTATGTGTTTTTTTTAAAAAAAAAAAAAATTGTTAAAGACTTGATAATATAATGTGTAACTACTATGTTCGAATATAGAATCATTTTATTATACACTAACTTGATCACTTACAAATCATATCCATTTCATTTACAAATCTATGATAGAAAGCTTATATTATAAAATCGCGTTCATGGATCACTGTTGCGTAATTTATTTAGCTATATATTAAACTCTATTTTCAATTCAATGTTGTCAGTGTCATATTTAGTTTTAACAATGCAATCAATCATTAATTTATTGACAACCTCACCTGAATGTGTAATATTCCAATGTAATAGGAGTAATATAAATTTAAGTAATGCAGGATTAGTCTGTCGGCACAGTGAAGAAGACAAAGACAAACAAGCCAAAAATGACAATTACATTAATTGGAGATTTAAGATTGTAGTGTAATTGCGCTGTGCAGGCATGGCCACTGGGCTTGTCCCTTGTAATTATTTTTTTTCATAAACGAAGGCAGGCAGGCAGGCACATCATAGAGAAGAAAGTATATATTTATATATATAACAGTAATTACCAAGTGGTATGGCATGGCATGGCATGGTACGGTATAGCTTGCTTATAGAATGCCAATATCACATCACACATGTTCATATTTTTATATGTTAATTAAAACTATTTGGAAATAAATGAACGTGAGTAGAAAGAAAGTCCAACAAAAAAGATGATCCCTTCCATTCATTTCAACGGGCTTCTGTTAAAGCCCAACCCAAATCGAACGTGGTTTTACCATTGTACCCCTAGAGAATCCTTTCTTCGACGACCATTGGATCGGATTGTGGATCTCATCTCATCTGAAAAGGGATAAGGCGATAAGCCCGCCTGCCACGTGGCAATTCTCGAACAGACACTCCTATTTCCACTTTTCCTTACCCTCCCTCCACAATCCCTAGCAATGGCTTCCCCGTCGTCGCTGATCGCCCCCGCCCCCACCGTCTCCACTCCCAAAGCCCTCCCCCTCCCTCCGCTCCTTCGCCGCCCAAGGCCCACGTCCGCCTCCGCCTCCACCCGCCGCGGGCTCCTCCTATCCCTGTCCGGCGGCGGCGGCCTGCTGCTGGTCCCCAGCCCGGCGGCATGGGCGGCGTCGGAAGACGAGTACAAGAAGGAGACGGCGGAGGTGATCGAGAAGGTCCGGTCCACCATCACGCTGGAGAAGAACGACCCGAAGATCGCGGAGGCGGTGTCGGAGCTGCGGGAGGCGTCGAACAGCTGGGTGGCCAAGTACCGCCGGGAGAAGGACCTGCTGGGGCGACCCTCGTTCCGGGACATCTACTCGGCGCTCAACGCCGTGACGGGACACTACATAAGCTTTGGCCCGACGGCGCCCATTCCGGCCAAGAGGAAGCAGAGGATCCTCGAGGAGATGGACACGGCCGAGAAGGCGCTGCAGAGGGGCAGATGAGTCAAATCACAAACCATGCTCATTTTTATTCTATTCTATTTTTAAATATATCTTTTTTGTATGTGTAATTTTCATTTAATTATAGAGTGTAAGTGAATTCAGAAAAATACTTTTGGATGCTAATTAATTATATAATAAAATCCATGCACATTTTTAAACAATTAAAGTCATACTTGCTATATATGTGGGCTGTAGTAGTGGAATTGCAGAAACATTACATAATGATATTCCAAACAAATTTTTGATATAGATAAAATACTGATTTACATTTAATTTGTGGGAGTAATATGTTCAATTTTATCTTTAATCGTGTTAGTTATTTTATATAAAATGCATTTGATTTTAGAGCATAAAAGTTATTCCAATGCAGGATTTTGATACTCGACTGAAATAGAAAATGCCACGGTTTTACATGAATTTGAAACACAATAATGCAAATTAATACACTTTGGCTTTACTTCTAATTTAATCCAGTTAGCACAAATCAATATTTTATATTACTTTATAATACAAAACATGATAGAATTCTACATAACACGTGCATATTATTAAATTCTCAACTTAAAAATACAATATGTAAAATATTATAGGTGCGATAAAATTTTGTATTTAATTTTGAGATACAATATCTTGTAAAAAATAATAATAATAATTTTGTGACATCTGTTGTAAAACAATTATTAGAATTGCAAATATATCTGGCCGAATGAATACTTTTTCTTAAATTTAAGTTTAATCCACTTATAAAAAAAAAAATCATTTTATTTTCCTTACTTGTAATGGCATACTTTAATTCCACACCACTCCTTCAAAATTTAAAACTTAAAAGCATTGTCAAAATAGAAATTAAAGGAGTATATTATATTGGATGCCTTAAAATTATGGAACAAATTTAAATGAATTATTTTAGGTCAAATGCGAAATGATGCATTTGTTTCTTTTTTGGGTGTGCTTTGAATAATGTAAATATAATAAGTAGGAGTACATGTTTTTCCAATATAAATTTGAAAACCTCCAACAGTATTTTGTTCTTATCATATCATATCATATCATATATTTGAAATCAATAATTTTATTTCAAGTGTAACAAACTAATGAACAAAAATAGCAATAGTGTGTCCAAATTCCAATGGCAAGACGAAACGTGGCACGCAACGCAAGTGCAGAACAGCTAATGGATAAACTCGGTCGGTCTCGGACACAATAATAAATTAGTTATGAGTTATGTGTGTAATAAGAATAATTTGGGTTTCGTCTCTAGTCTACTCTAGCCTAGCCCTAGGTGGTTGGAACGGAATGGACCATATGGAAGAAGAAGAAGGCTAATTTGATATAAGTAAACACGCGCGCTCTAAGATTTTTTAGTTATTTATTTTAATTACTCTCCATCCACTCAGTCTTCTAAGATTCTTACACATTTACATTTCGCAAATAATATTAATTAGCATTTTAGTAAAAAAATATTTGCTAGTATGCAGTCGTGTCGTGTAAAGATAAAATCACCATTATTAAAAAATAATTACTAATAAATATACAAATGAAGTATGGTACTATTATTGATTACTAAAAACTAAAATATATGGTAAAAATACGTAAACTTTAAAAGTTGATCAAGAAAAAATATATATATTTTTTATATACTGTACACATATTTTTCTAAAAATATTTATAGATAAAGATATCTTTCAAATTTTAGATTTTTAGATGAGATTGTGATTCATACTAGCAACAATTGATATAATAAATATTGTATCATTTAAATATAAAAACAATTAACAAATAAAAAGCATTTTCAACCGTTGGAAACGAACACTTCTTCTTTGGTCGTCTCTCCATGCCATAGATTTAGACTAGTATTTATTATTATTATTATTATATTCTAATATAAAAAAAAATTAAAGTTAACCAATACTTTATATTCCCGATTAATATAATATCAATATCTATTAAAAGTTAAATGACATATAAAAAAATTATAAGACTATTATTTTATCACCGTTGGATAATTGTACATAATAATAATAATAAACAAAGACATTTCGCAAAGATGACTAAATTGACTTTACCTTATTTTACTATTTTCTTATAAATATTATATTGTGCCAAATCTATTGCCATCAATGAAATTACACCAAATCACACAGTAAGGATATTAAATACACTCTTGAATGAAATATTCCATTGTTTTTAAATTAAATCAGGATGCGTTTGGATATGCCATAAGATGTGTTTTTTTTTTTTAACATGCCAATTTTGAAATGAAAAATAAATTTATATGTATACTGTAATGAAAAAGAAATAGTAATATAAATAATCAAGTATAAGAACGTGTACAATAACACAAACATACTTACGCTAATTTATACAGATTAAGTAACATAATAAAAATCCAATTTAAAATTAGACATGGAAGAATTCCACGACCAGTTGGATGTCTTTTTCTAAATTAAGTAATAATCAATCACGATTACACATTCAATTTTAAACTTTAGCAATAGAAACTATACATATTTCATTATTACAATTATAAAATAAACTTTACATTATATATTGATATTATAACAGAAATACCATATCATGTCTTGGAAAAAGTTAGGATTTTAAAAAAAAAATAAAACATACTATTTATTTTTCTTGAAGGAAATTATAATAAATATATTTAATTTCTTTCCGAAGTTAGATTATTTTCATTTAACTTGTGTTAACGTGCTTACTATAATAATTCGATTTTTTAGATTACGGAGAGTGAAGAAAAATATTTGAAAGGAAAATAACAATAATAATGATAATAAATATGTAGCAGAAATATGAATATGGTTGGATTTGGGAAAGCCATAGAGAGAGAGAGAGAGAGAGAGAGACAGAGACAGATATGCGCACAAAACGCATTTGACGTGTCATCATTAAATGCAAATGCGAGTCGAGAAGGAAGGAAATCAATCTCTCCCCCACTTGCTGCTGCTTCGCATCGCATTCATGGCGTTAATGGTTCTTCCTCAAACCCCCTTCATTCCACCTCACCACTCACACGTACACGCCGGGCCGGACGGACGGACGGACGGACGAAGGAGTTAATCTGATGATACACGCAACCGCAGGGGAGGACTACTGATTTGGATTCTTTGTTTTTTACAAGCTAGGAAAGTTGATTCCCTTTTTATGTTAGCAGGAGCAGCAGCCATAGAAGAAGGGAATCGATCGTGTTGTTAAAGGTGGTGGTGGAGGAGGATAAAAAGAAACCAATTAAAGGGGCCGGGAGAAACAGGATTTTTAGGGTTCACAAATTTCTGCCTTTCGTTGCCGCGGTGATTGAATTTGCGTGATCCGAACGTGAATTGGGTTTTTCGTTTGTTTCCGAAGCTCCACTCCTCCTTGACCTCCCCTGGAAGATTTTATTTCGCCTTCTTGTTGCTTTACCGCGTACGCAGGGGCGCGTAATTGTCGGGGGGGTTAATTGACTTAGGGTTTCAGAAACATGTCGTTTTCATTAATGGAAGGATGGAACTGGATGTTGTAAATTGACGGACTCCGGAACGTCTTTTTGAAGTCATTGAATGGAATGGTCGACAATTTCATTGAAGAAATAAAGCGAGGGCTTGTCCGGCAGGGGAATTTGGGCAATCTCGGTTAATTGCCGGTTTTCCGGCGCGAGGGAAGTGGTGAATTTAAGGATACTTGTGTTTTTGTTGTTTCCGTATTGGTAAAAGGGAAAAGGATCGAGGATTCGACTGAAGGATAATGGATTCTGCAATTGGGAATTGTTGTCCGGACGTGGAAGGATAGTCATATCTCGTTTGGAAGACCGCTTTCCCCATTAATCTCTCTATCCCTCTCTCTCTCTCTCCTGAGAGAAAAGAAGAAGAGAAAATCCCGACAATTTCTCCTGTCCTCTCCCCTTCCATAAATTCTATTCAACCCTCTGTTTCCCCCTCTTCCCTTCCCTTCTCTCTTCTCTCTCTTTCCTTCTCCTCTCCCTCTCTCTTGCTTTCATCTCCTTTCCCTCTCTGTTCTTCAAAAGAGCTAAGAGAGAGAATTGAACCAATCTCTCTCTTTCTCTTTCGTTGTTGAGGGAAACATGTTGATCTATGACAGGGTCTCAATGCAGACAAATCTCGAAAGCTTCTTGGATTGCACAACTCCTGTGGTCCCATCTCAATTCCTGCCCAAGGTTTGTGCGTTGTGTTTCTTTCTTGATATTAGATCATCATGCCCAATGCTTTTCAATCTCACTGATCAATCATTTCTTAATTGTGTTTGGTTTCTTGATTTCTGGGGTTCTTTCAGAGCGAGATGAAGAAACTGAACAGGCTATGGCATCCATGGGAAAGGGAGAAAATGGAATATTTTGTTCTTGGTGATCTCTGGAATGCGTTCGATGAATGGAGCGCATATGGTGCTGGTGTTCCAATCCTCTCAGATTCCCAGAATTTAGTCCAATATTTCGTGCCCTATCTCTCCGCGATCCAAATCTTCACTAGCAATTCATCTGCAAGCTGTTTAAGGTAGTCTGATTCTGGCAATTGATTTGTTTCATCCCAGTTTCTCGCATGAGTACTTTTCTTTCATCTTTGCTCAATCCTATTATGATCACTTGTTTAGTTATTTGATTTGATATTCGAATAATCTGTTGTGATCACAATTTGTTACTTATGAATTCCCTGAATCTGCGATGAATTCGTGTTGCTCTGATTAGGGATAGGGAAGAGAGTGACTCAGTAAGCGAGACCAGGGAGGATTTTTCATTTAGCGACTCGCTGAGTGACGAGAGCGAGAGCGAGAAGTTGTCAAGGTGGGATGGATGCTCGTCCGAGGAAGGAGTGTTAGAGCACGACGGCTTCTGGCATCCCAATGATAGATTGGGCAGTCTTTACTTTCAGTACTTTGAGAGATTGTCTCCCTACGGAAGAGTTCCTCTTTCAGACAAGGTAAATGGGGATGGGATCTATCTGTTACTCATGTGGTAATCTTTTGCATAAAAATAAGGCTAATGCTAAACAAGAATCAATAAAAGGAGAAGCCAGACAGTGTGGATATTGTGGAATCGAATAAGAGTCTCTTTTTTTGTGGTGCACTTTAAACTTTTGAAAATGGACCGGTGCACTTGGTCGTGACCAAATTTTAATCATCGGAGCATTTGTCTTATCTATTAATGGGTAGTTTTCTTTGTTCTACTTTATACTCAATGGCTCAATTGCTAACCACTCTTTTGTTGCGTGGTAAATAATTTCCTTGGCTAGAAGAATATGTTCTTCAAGTTTGCTTTAGCTGATTCCATTGGGCTACATAATGTATGTTTGTTTGTTTGTTTCTGATTGATTATGACCTTTGGTTCTGTAACAAGATGTCAATCTTTTTCTCAGGCCAGCGCATTAGCCCAAAGATACCCAGGACTAACGTCGTTGAGAAGCGTAGATCTTTCTCCTGCTAGTTGGATGTCCGTTGCCTGGTTTGATTCTCTTCACCTCTGTTGACTTGTAATTATTGTTTTGGAAATTGAAAGACTGTTGGAAGTAGTAGCTGATGTATGCAAATGAAATCCAATCCAGGTACCCGATCTATCACATCCCTGCCAGCCGAAGCATTAAAGACTTGCAAACATGCTTCCTTACATACCACACCCTGTCTTCTTCTTTCCAAGGTGTAGACTTGGCTGCAGTTCAATCTTTGAGTGTTGGGATAACTGTAACTGTGAATCTGTCTCAGTTTGGGCTTTGTAAGAATAATACTTGAGTGTGTAATGGTTAATTGGCATGGTGTTATGTTGTGTTGCAATAGATGTGGAGTCTGATGAAGAAATCGAGAACGCAAAGAGGAAGAAGAAAGGGGAGAGCATCCCCCTGGCCCCGTTCGGGGTGGCCACGTACAAGATGCAAGGCGATGTGTGGATGTGTGACAAGGGGGGACGGGATCGGGAGAGGATTGCGTCCCTGTCGAGTGTGGCGGATTCGTGGCTGAAGCAATTACGGGTGCAACACCACGACTTCAACTTTTTCATGGGAATCCGACATGGGTGAAGAAGAAGGCAGCACTAGATCGATCTGATGCAGCGGCAGTGAGTGAGTCTTGACTGTAGCTACAAATGTAATACAACCAACCAACCAATCAACGGGATGGATGATGAGATGAGATGAGATGAGATGGGTGATATAATATATAGCTAGGCGCAGGAGGAGGAGGACTAACAGCGGTTAATTTTGGAGTGAAGACAAGAGTAGTGCAGTGGGGTGGGGTGTAGCACATAGATATGCAATGCATGCGAGCTAGCAAGCTAGTATGTGAAGAAAGGAAAGGAAAGGAATTTAACTAGTGCTGCTACTGCATGCATGTGAATTTAGTTTCTGAATTGCTGCAGCTGCTCTCTATGTGTGTGTGTTTTTTTCTCTCACTTGTCTCTGTATAGGTGTCATTTTGTGTTCTTTTCAAAGATGAAGATGAAGATGAAGATGATGATGGTGTCTTAGTACTAGTCTTAGCTTGTGTGTCTGTTGGGGCCTTCCATTTACTTGGGCATCATCAGCTTCGTTTTTATATATCTGTGTATGTGTATGTGTATGTGTTGCCAAGGAAGTAGCAGTAGCAGTACTGGTCGGACTTTGAAAAAAAAAATATATATATATATACACTTGTCTCCGTATATGTTTTTGATTTGATTGTAATATGAGCATGCATGCATGCAGCAAATAACTGGACTTGAGCAACTCTCGTCCCTCCTCCTGTGTTTATAGTACAAGTATCGGCCCTGTTTGGGTGAAGATGTTCAAAATTTTATTCAATTATCCGTATCTAAATCTGTATCTATACCAATATCTAAATATTAATATTAATATTGAATGCAAAGTAGAATACTACTAATATATATGCAAGGCTGATGGCTGGCTGGCCACTTGGTTGTACTTGTGTAATAATTCATTTTCTTCCGCTTTGACTTTGAAGTTTGACTCCGCCAGTAAAGTCATCTCAAAGTTGGTCCACTCCACTCATCAAACAAATACTACGTACTATATAAATAAATAAGCACATAGATAAGTTCACAACCACTAACCATATTACCTCTGTTTTCAACCACCAACAATCAACCATCTTTTATGTTGGATTTGGGATCAAATATGTGTATCGAATATGTTGTTAAAGTCATTATTTTATTCAGTCTTATTATTTAAGTGATCTAATTAATATAATTAATTATTGACTGATAGGTTTGATTGTTATGGAATGAAAGTGCAGCTACCCGTATAATATTATTATTTTGGTGACGTGACAAATTAATAATATTAATTAAGGGCATAATTGTAATTGCAATTATGTTTGCCCTATTATAAATAGGCTAGGGTTAGGTCCCCATGATCAGCACGCCGTAAAAGAGATCTAATTCTCCCTGCAGTTTCTGCTCCTCACCCGTCAAGGACAGAAAAGAAGCCGGCTCTCTGATCTTGGAAGACCAAACCTTTAATCACCCAAGATTTGTATATGGCTTCATCAGGTACGCTTCCGCTTTAAAGGATCGGGCATTTAAATTCAACAATTGGTATCAGAGCCAAGTTGAACTATTTGGATGTTTTCTTGAATTAATCCATGTTTAATCGGATCGCATTTGATCCCCAAAATAATTCAACTCCGATTTTGGGAAAACTTGAATTTCTTTTTCGAAACTATCAGAATAAATTCATTCCTGAAATAATTCGTTGCTTTCGATGACGCCGTCCGACAATAATTGATTCGAATGATTTTGTGTGAAATCTTCAAGCATATCTGGGCATCTATTTGATTATTTGTTCACCTATTTCCTCTATTTGCACAAATATGCAAATTAAGATACACACCCAGTGACATTATTGTGTCTTGATCTTGGAATCCGTGTACATAATTGAATGCCTTGGAATCCGTGTACATATTAGTAATCTTCGTTAGAAATCTGTACATATATATACATAATTGGTTGATTTGATTTCCGTGCCAATATATTTTATTTTATTTTTATTTAATTTATTTGTATCTATTATTATTGGCAAATATATTCTAATATATAGATAAAGATTCATGATACAAAATTTAAGTATAGCATGGAAATTTATATATTCATTCATTTATTATATTGATTAATTTATGTATTAAATACACGCATATTCATGTTTGTGTGTTTGTTAATTTATCATGAATATTTTGAAATATATTGTTTATGAAATTGATGTATGCATCTTCAGAAATTAATTTTTGCCTATATTGCAAATATTTCAACCATCAGAATTGGAAACTCATTAATAATGTTTGCTGCGTTTTGACGGTGAAAATCTAGTATTTGAAGTTGCCAAAGTAACCTCTCTTATATGAAATTTTTTCTTGATAACGTAAGTGTTTATATGTTTATTTTAATTCATGTGATTATTCTTCGGCCCAAAGGCAGTCGATAATTGACAGAATGAAATATACATCTGCGATAATATGTATGGGACAATTATATAGATTTAACTTATGTGAATAGTAAATCAGTCCAAAGATTGGTTACTGTTTGACATTACCTTATTGTCCGTATATGATTATTGCAACAAGATGACTGCTTGCAGTTAATGGCATTGATCCAAAGATTAAACATTAATGTTGCGTTTAGTGTCTTGAGATGGGATTGCATTATTTTATTTTGAGTTTCATTATGCTACTTGAGTACTTATGTGTATATTAATTCCTTGTTATCTTCAGGATCGAATCTTTTGGTATCTTCTAACTATTCAGTCCCAATACTGTCTGGGGACAACTATCAGCACTGGAAAGAATCAATATTGATTCATTTGGGCTGTATGGATCTAGACTTGGCATTAAGGATAGACCAACCCCCTTCTCCTACGGAAGAAAGCACTGCAGATGAAAAGCAGTTGTTTGAGAAGTGGGATAGGTCTAATCGCCTTAGTCTAATGATCATAAAGAAAAGCATTCCAGAAATCTTTAGGGGCACGATATCTGATGATATCATTACTGCCAATGATTTCCTTGTCGAAATTGAGAAACGCTTTACCAAAAGCGATAAGGCGGAAATGAGTACTCTTCTCAAGAGTCTCATTACCATGAAGTATAACGGCAAAGGAAATATAAGGGAATACATCCTGAACATGTCTAATACTGCTTCTAAGTTGAGAGCACTTAAGTTAGACCTTTCAGAGGACATGTTAGTCCTATTGGTTTTGCTCTCACTTCCTACTCAATACGATCAGTTTAAAGTCAGTTACAACTGTCAAAAGGAGAAGTGGACTCTTAATGAGCTCATCTCTCACTGTGTTGAGGAAGAAGAAAGAATGAAGCGTAATAAGACTGAAGAGGTACATATGGTGGATACCTCAAGGGATGCAGGCGGCAAGAAGAGAAAATATAAGGCCGTTAAGGTTGAGACTGCTAAGGCTCATGTTCCAGCTCCAGCTCCTCGGGCTCGTCCTGAAAAGACTTGCTTCTTTTGCAAGAAACCTGGACATGAGAAGAAGAATTGTACTAAGTTTCACGATTGGCGCGTGAAGAAGGGTACGTTTCTTACTTTGGTTTGTTCTGAGGTTAATTTAGCTTCAGTACCTCGAAATACTTGGTGGTTAGACTCTGGATCAACTACTAACATCAGTGTTTCAATGCAGGGTTGCCTGAGCTACCGAAACCCAACTGATGCTGAAAGACGCATTTACTTTGGAAATGGGGACTCAGTAGAGGTGGAAGCCGTGGGCATTTTCAAGCTGTTATTGAGTACTGGACATTTTCTTGAATTGCAAGACACTTTTATTATACCGTCATTTAGACGGAATTTGGTTTCTGTTTCTTATTTGGACAAATTCGGTTATCATTGTTCTTTTGGAAACAATAAAGTTGAGTTGTCTTTTAATTCATGTTTGGTTGGTTTTGGTACTTTTATGGTGAATGACAGTTTATATATGCTCGATATTTTGGTTTCCTATAATGAGGCACTTAATATGGAATCAAAAGGTACTAAGCGAAAATTTCATGACTCTAGTTTATTGTGGCACAAACGTTTAGGTCATATTTCAAGAAACAGAGTTGAAAGACTCATTAAGGATGGAATCCTTAATTCCATAAATTTTTCAGACTTTGACGTTTGTGTCGATTGCATTAAAGGTAAACAAACCAAGGTTAAAAGGATAGGTGCTTATCGAGCTACGGATGTCTTAGAATTGATACATACAGACATTTGTGGGCCTTTTCCCACTCCTTCGTGGAACGGTCAACAATATTTTGTGTCATTCATAGACGATTATTCTCGATATGGTCATCTGTACCTTATTAAGGAAAAATCTGAGGCACTGGACATGTTCAAAGCATTTAAGGCTGAAGTTGAAAATCAACTAAGCAAACGCATTAAGACTGTCAGATCTGACCGTGGAGGAGAATATTACGGCAGAAATGATGGCTCGGGTGAACAACGTCCAGGTCCTTTTGCTGACTTCCTTAAGGAGTGTGGAATCGTCCCTCAATACACCATGCCCGGTTCACCTAGCATGAACGGTGTTGCTGAGAGACGAAACCGCACATTGAAGGATATGGTTCGAAGTATGATTAGTCAATCTACTTTGCCACCATCATTATGGGGAGAAGCATTAAAGACAGCAGTCTACATCCTTAATCGAGTGCCAACTAAGGCGACTGCCAAAACACCCTATGAACTCTGGATTGGGCGCAAGCCTAGCTTAAATCATCTTAGGGTGTGGGGTTGTCCAGCTGAGGCGAAGGCCTATAGACCAAATGAACCAAAGCTAGCACCTCGTACAGTAAGCAGTTATTTTATTGGCTACTCGGAACGGTCAAGGGGGTATAAATTTTATGATCCCACATTAAGAACTATTTTTGAGACGGCTACTGCCAAGTTCTTTGAGGATGTTGAGTTTAGGGGGAGAAATACAGTTTTAGACTTTACCTTTGAGGATCAAGAAATCACTGATGTGATTGATAAAACACCTCATGAGTTAACAGTCATTCCAGCTCCCATAGAGTTTCAAAGTGCGACTGAGGAACCCGTTCGCATAGAACAGGAACCTATACCTATGGAACAAACTCAACAAACTCAAGAACATACAGTTCAAGAGCCAACGCAATTGCGTAGATCCACTAGAGAACGGAGAAATGCCATTCCGGATGATTATGTGACATTTCTTCAAGAAAGTGAGGATAATGATGGCATGACTGAGGATGATCCAATTAATATTTATCATGCCATGAAGGGTCCTTATTCAGATAAATGGATTGATGCGATGCGTGATGAGTACAAGTCAATGCAAGACAATAAAGTTTGGGAACTTGTCCCATTGCCAGAAGGTGCAAAACCCGTAGGTTGCAAATGGATTTTTAAAACCAAACGGGATGCAAATGGTAATGTGGAGAGGTATAAGGCACGTCTTGTAGCTAAAGGCTATACTCAGAAAAAGGGGATTGATTATAAAGAGACTTTCTCTCCGGTTTCTTCGAAGGACTCTTTTAGGACAATCATGGCTCTTGTGGCATACTTTGATTTAGAGCTCCATCAAATGGATGTTAAGACGGCGTTTCTGAATGGTGACATTAATGAAACGATCTATATGGTACAACCAGAAACTTTTGAGGTCGGTGACCCAAAGCAAATGGTTTGTAAATTAAGAAAATCCATCTATGGGCTCAAACAAGCGTCTCGACAGTGGTATCACAAGTTTCATCAAGTAATTCTCTCATATGGTTTTGAGATGAATGTGGTTGATGATTGTGTTTATCATAAGTTCAGTGGGAGCAAGTTTATTTTCTTGGTTTTGTATGTGGATGACATTTTGCTTGCCACAAATAATGTGAGCATGTTGCACGAAACTAAGAAATTTCTCTCGAGTAACTTTGAAATGAAAGATCTTGGTGAAGCATCTTTTGTATTAGGGATCCAAATATATCGTGATAGATCTCGGTGTATTCTCGGATTATCTCAAAAGAGCTATATTGATAAAATACTCGAGCGATTCAGCATGCAGAAATGCAAGCCGGGAGATACCCCTATAGCTAAAGGAGAGAAATTAAGTCTCAGCCAATGCCCTAAAGCAAATCTGGAAATTGAGGAGATGGAAAAAATCCCCTATGCCTCGGCAGTTGGGAGCCTCATGTATGCACAAGTATGTACGCGTCCAGATATTGCGTACATAGTCGGTGTGTTAGGCAGATACCTTAGTAATCCTGGATTGGATCACTGGAAGGCAGCCAAGAGGGTGATGAGATACCTGAAGAGAACCAGTAATCACATGCTCACATATAGGAGGTCAGACCAATTGGAGATCGTTGGATACTCTGACTCCGACTTTGCAGGATGCCAAGATAGTAGGAAATCTACATCTGGCTATGTTTATATGTTGGCTGGTGGGGCCATCGCTTGGCGCAGTGCCAAACAGACACTCGTTACCAGTTCCACGATGGAAGCTGAGTTCGTGGCGTGTTTTGAGGCATCACAACAAGCGATTTGGCTAAAGAACTTTGTCGCTGGGCTGCGAATCATTCCGATGGTTGAAAAACCCATCAAGATTTTCTGTGACAACAATTCAGCCGTTGAATACTCCAACAACAATAGGAGTTCATCCAGGTCAAAACATATTGACATTAAGTTCCTAGTTGTGAAGGAGAGAGTGAAAGATCATCATATCTCGATCGAGCACTTAGGGACGAAATCTATGTTAGCAGACCCCCTAACTAAAGGTGTAACGCCTAAGGTCTTCCATGAGCATACTGCTCATATGGGTGTGTTACAATTTAAGGAAGCTTCACTGTAGTGGGAGTATGCATTTACATTCTTTTGTCCTTCACTTGATATTTGTTTTATACTCTTTTGATCATTATTTCGGTTATGATGTTTTGGACATTATGATTAAGTAATTTACGATCTCATTCAGTTTGGACCAGTAGAAAATTGACATATTTAGATCACACTTATGTAATTTTCTCTCTGCACGTTCCATGATTGATCTATGTCATTTGATTACACTGATATTTGTGATTACTGTGAGTTTAGCTGTTGATACGGCGAATGCTTCTTTAGTCCTATATTGCTGTGATTGATGGATCAGATTGTTGCAAGCCTTGTTTTATAATGACTGAAAATTGAGCTCATAAGGAACAATATGTTCATTCAGACACATACTAGATCCAGTGGGAGATTGTTGGATTTGGGATCAAATATGTGTATCGAATATGTTGTTAAAGTCATTATTTTATTCAGTCTTATTATTTAAGTGATCTAATTAATATAATTAATTATTGACTGATAGGTTTGATTGTTATGGAATGAAAGTGCAGCTACCCGTATAATATTATTATTTTGGTGACGTGACAAATTAATAATATTAATTAAGGGCATAATTGTAATTGCAATTATGTTTGCCCTATTATAAATAGGCTAGGGTTAGGTCCCCATGATCAGCACGCCGTAAAAGAGATCTAATTCTCCCTGCAGTTTCTGCTCCTCACCCGTCAAGGACAGAAAAGAAGCCGGCTCTCTGATCTTGGAAGACCAAACCTTTAATCACCCAAGATTTGTATATGGCTTCATCAGGTACGCTTCCGCTTTAAAGGATCGGGCATTTAAATTCAACATTTTACACCAAAAACCATTAATATAATAATCTAATCACAATTTTCATTTCATTTCATTTCATTTTATTACAGCTGCCACATTGGCTGCCTTCGCATGGGGGTTTAGGATTTCTTCTCAATCTTATATTTTGTTCAATATTATCCAAAACCAAAAAAAAAAAAAAGAAAAAAAAAAAGAAAAGCAAAACGCAGGTAAACTCTGAATCTGCAAATTTAGATTTTGAAAAATATTTGTTATGGTGTGCATGAGTTTATCTGTCTAAGGTTTATTATTATATTACTAATTTTTAGAGTAAGTAGAATTGAAAATTAATTTGTTTTATAAATTAATGTGAATGTTGTAGCTAATTGATTCGAGTCTTAATTGTATTATTGTGGTTTAATACCTATCAAAAACATCAAATGCTAATTAATTAATTGAATGAAATAGGCATATTGCAATTGCAATTGCAATTAATATATGAATAATGGAAAGGATTTGGTTTTCGTTTGTGCAATAAATTAGTGCAAAGTGTGAATCAAGTTGCAAAGGTGGAAAAATGGGCACTTGCATTAAATGTGCATGATAGGGACCTTTTCTTTATATATATATATATATATATACATATTAATTTGCTTAGGAATAAATCATAAATTTTGCAGAGACTATGAGCAGCTATTAACATGATATTATGTTTATCTGCTTCGATTAAAGTGTTGATGGAGTAAAATCAATATCGTGCTTATTTGTGAGTCATTACAAATATGATACATAAAAAAAATGAACAATGCATAATATATATACACCAAAAATATTGTTTTGTTTAAAATTTTTAGTGAGGATAAGAGAAAATATAATAATATCACTCCACTTTGGAATTTCATTATGGTTATCACAAATCACAATAAAAGTAGTTGAAAGGCAATCATAAAGTTTAATGATGATGATTACACACATGTTATGCTTGCCATCATCTGAATATTTGGATAGATTGGGATGATCTTTTCATTTATTTTCACTAACAATTGGATTGGTAATGAATGATATTAAGTGAACATAATAATAATAATAATAGTACAGGTTGAGGTAGGTAGCAAGTTAAACAAAAATCTGGGCTAGCCCATTTGGGTCTCTAATGGGCCAAGAGAATTGGTTGGTTGGGTTGAAATCATTTGGGCCTTCACCTCACTATACAAACAATGAAGTATATATTTCCTCAGACGAGAGCAGGATTCAACGGACAGACAGACGGTCAGACCGACCAAGTTAATAAGTTAATGAATCAATTAAACTAAACTAAAGTAAACTAGTAGTAAGCAGGAGCAGCAGCAGATAGATACAACAACATGTTGTGCGCGGGCAGATCGTGGATGCTCTGGACGTCTTCCAGAGACAGTTCCCTCTCCAACTGTGTCCTCGACACCTGCACAACTTCCTGCAAGGACACCACCACATTCATCATCCTTCATTCTATTCAATACACATCGCCAACCTCCGAACTGCACTATTATGTATGTATGTATGGGAGGGACAGGGGCAGGGACAGAGGCAGAGTGAGTGAGTGTACATTGAACTCCATATACGAAGCATGCATGGCCAGCCACTGGGCATCCAGCATTGCAAATGCCACACAATACAGGATGTCGAACGCATCTTCATCTTCTGCACTCACTCAAAACAATATGCGGAATACCATTTATTTCTATTACTATTACTATTACTATTGTAACTAATTATACGGGATGGATGATGGATCCATCTCAAGTCTGTTACATACATACCTCCGAGTAATTTAACAAAATTAATTCCGGGGAGGCATCTTGGTCTCTCTGTCCACGAGCGGAGCACACCACCATTACCATCATCACAAGAAGAAACAGTCAGTGACGATTTCATGGAAGAACAACTCAAATAAATGTCGCCAAGTAGCTAGGAATAAATTTTAAAAAATAATGTGTTCCACCACACACCCGAGTATAACTCCAGCATCTGAATTAGCATAAAAGTTATGTTAACACCGGCCGCAGCAAAAGGATACTCCCACAAAGCGCGCTGTCCACTTTTCTTTAAAAGTAACCTATGGAAAGTCGCCTTTGAATATTTACCATTAGTAAAAACCATCTACTAGTATATATAGCAGCATTTCTGAAATAGTATATACTACATAATACCCAACATTTACATCATCATCAAATCAAGCAACCATGTTCTCGCTTGGAGATTAATCATACCGGATAGTTTCTGGCAAAATATAGCAAGTTCTCCAGTGACAGGAATCCACATCCCCTGTAATCAATCAAATGCATAACAAGGCAATAACGATTTCAAAATTCAGAATAAATGTAGGCAGACATGCAAATATGCTCTATAGGCTAGATATTTAGATGTTCTTTCAGAGCAACACAATTTACCTCACACATCCATGGTTTCTAGGGGAAAATTAAAATGTGCTATGGAAACGCACCTGAAGTCAGTCGACGGATTAGATCCTTGCCAACCCATCTCTTTCCACTGTTCTGATATCAAACCCTGGAACTCAATGTCAGGAAAGGACATGTGCCACAAGGCCTTTAGGGCCTCCTGAATTTGAGGTAGACTTTGATGTTGTCAGAGACCGCTTGTAACATACACATATAATCCCTATTGCATTGTTTGATTGGTGATGACACAAGAAACAGCGGAAAACTCACTAGATGATCTATGCAATTCTCGTCAAAAGGTACTCCCAAACGTTCTTTAAGTCTTTGCAGTCTTTCTTCCTGGAAGAATTAGGACCCTCTGAGTCTGAGTAAATACATGCCAAATGATACTTGCAAAGATGTAACTAAGACAGAGATTCCCGTCACCTGAATCTGAGTCGGAGTATATTCAAGATGCTTGATGCCTTCAAATTTTTTATTGCTGGAGCGGCTAAAAATTCCTCCTACCCATGCTCGTGGGCCAACCATAGCATTAGCTGCATGTGATGTGCAAACTTTGATTGGGAAATGATAAAAAACGAAACAATAAGTACTTATCAAACTTATAGTGATTCCCCAACCAGCCCCTCCACGCAATACCAAAGAATACGAACCAAAAAGTCACCAACCAAATGTCTGAACCTAACAAATAAGGTATAGTCAATTTAATTAGTTTTCAAATGCGCAAAAGCAGAAGAAGAATGGCCTTATAAAAATGGATTAACAACATCAGTAAGCAAACCAAATGGATCCAATATCCTCAGACAAAGGTTATTTATCAGAGAAAGATTAAGGATCTAAGACATTTCCATAACAAGAGAAGAAAGAACTACAGCTTTTCGCTGCATTTGGTCACTCTCTTGAGGCCAAGTAGCTGTTTTTGTTTTCGATAACGGGCCAAGTAGCTGCTTTTATAGGACAGAATGTGGAGC
Organism: Andrographis paniculata; assembly: GCF_009805555.1. Taxonomy (NCBI): domain Eukaryota; kingdom Viridiplantae; phylum Streptophyta; class Magnoliopsida; order Lamiales; family Acanthaceae; genus Andrographis; species Andrographis paniculata. The sequence continues at coordinate 8,374,134 of NW_026137587.1, forward strand.
AAGAGAAAATGACAAAAATATGATTTGCAGCGATGCAACATGGACTAAATATCGGCTACTCACTAAAGCACTGAGCTAATTTTGAGATTATTTGAGCAGAATTATGCAACCATGCTGATGCTGCCTCTCGCTTCTTTCCATCCCTGTACAGCTCATCTTCATCAACCTGCCCAAGTGAAGATATCTTTAACCAGAATACACGACTCTTAAACTAGTTTCTCAAAGACAAAAAGATGCACTAAATCGTAATTCGAAGTCTTAGAAAACTCATCCAAAAACCAAAATAATTGATTGCGGACTACGACGACAGAAAGAAAAAGAGTGATCAGAGCAGCAGTAGCTCAGCAATCATCTCACATGACAAATGGTTCGATGATGACATTGTTCAATTGAAATGATAATACTGCTCAATTCTTCAGGATGGTCAGATAGCGTCCCATAGAACGAAACAAGATAAAACAGCTAAGATCATGGAAAACTTGAACACATTGTACAATGCTCATTTATGAGAAAATAAGACACGTATGCTCGAAGATGAGAATCTCCGTGCATTGTTGAGAAAGAAGTTTCTTTCCATTTAACAAAAAAAGTAAAGTAAGAAGAGTTTTGAAGATTAAAGGAGCAAAAGAAATGGCAGCTTACTCTTAGTTGAGAGGCACAAGAAGGGATACATCTTCTGTGCCTTAATTTCATCAGGAATAAAAATGTGGGAGGTGAGATTATATTCCCACGCATTTTGAAACCAATAAGAAGAAAGTAAAAACGATTTGGTAAAGGCAACCCAATGATTACACAAACCCATGCTTGCCTCTTCTAAGTCAACCTCTAATCACTCCTAGTACCATCTCTCTAGGTTTTTCCACTGTCTTGCATACAACTACTTATATTACGCCAATTACAACCAAAAAAGCTCACCAAAAGATTAATAGCGCAATCAAAGGGTTCCCTTTTCACTTCATTAAGATGCATTGCCCCGGAGAATATATGTATATAATGATTGGACAAAATCGCCCAAAAAGAAAGGCACGCACGCACGATTATGCCGCCATTTTGCACGACAGAATCAGGACGAAAGCCAATATATGAAGGACCAGACTTAGGCAGAGGCGAAATTCGATATTTCAAGAAATTCTCAAGTACCTTTGAGCTGGAGCTGCAGCATCGATGAATCGGATCTATTGAAATTGTTGGTCGCGGCGATTCGATGAGGTTGAATTCCCAGCGAATGAGGAAGAAAGGGAGAAGGGAATAACGGAGACGAAGAGGCGATGTTCTATGGCTATGGTTACGGTTACGGAGGACAGAGCATTCGGAAACCAGCCATGTTGATGTTGCAAGAACACCGCCTAATCCTTCGTTGTTCGACGTAATATGCCTTCCTGCCTATCTCTCCCTGTATGTATGCGCCAAAATCAATAAAACCATATTACGAATGGATGGAGTATTATAGTAGTATAAAAATAGTCAATTGGAATTTGGAAGTTTTCTTATATATAAGTATATTCTATTAAAAATAGTATTATAATAAAGTTGAACTTTAATTTAAAATATACTGCTATACATTTATATCACTTTAAATTATTTGTTAATAGCATAAAATTTTGCTATCTATATATATTCAATAAGAAAACAAATTCTTGAAATGACGACTGGTTTATTTAGGATTGATTACTTGTAAATTTCCTGTATTCTTTTTAATATTAATATTTTAAAATGATTTTTTTTAAAAATAAAATAAAATACTAGTTAATAATGAATATCACCTGTACTAAACAAAGCATTGGTTTCACACATTTGTTACAGGCCAACGTATATTTAAACTCGACCCTTATTGCTCCTTCCTCCCACACAAGATTTGTTTCTTATTAGTAATACCTTATGCATGATTTTATGGTTAAGAGTCCATTCTACACCATCATGTCGTATTGAGACACACACATATATATATGATGCTGGGAAAATTGAGAATTTTGTTTAAATATATAGATATATTATATAGACACAAAAATTGAAAGAGAGAGTGAAGGGAATGAATTATATATCTATCAGAGCTCAAATCTGAACTTGGTGTCCTTGGAGAGGATCCTGGCGGTATGGTTGGGGGAGAGGTGGTCGAGCGTGATGTGGCAGTAGACGTATATCTTGAACTCCCGCAGCGTCACGGCCTCCCCGACCACGATGCTCACCGGCACCCGCACGTCCACGTCCACCGGGACCAGCTGGGCCGCGCTGTCCTCCGCCAGCTCCCTCTGCAGGTCGGGGCTGAACGGCGTCCGGCCCGCCAGCCAGACGCTGAGCTCCGTGGCGTTCTCGTGGCCCTGGTGGAACGCCGGCAGCCTGGCCCCGCACACCACCTGCTTCTCGTACAGCACCTCGATGGAGCTGTCCCCCCCGTACTTGAACCCGATCCTCTTGTTCGGGTTGTCCACCCGGATGCTCAGCAGGATCCCCGCGTTCAGAGTCGAGTCCGGGAGCACCTCCAGGGTCCTCACGTCCAGCTTCTCGATCAGGTACTCGGGGATCTTGGGGTCGTAGATGTTGAAGAGCGACATCACCAGCAGGCTGATGGTGATGCCCAGCAGGATCATGAAGCAGCCGCAGCAGCAGCAGCACCGCAGGCAGCACGCCCCCGCCCCCACCGTCCGCTGCTGCTGCTGCCTCCGGTAGTCCGTCGGATACCGAGCCGCCGCCGGGGGGGGCATGCCGTACGGCGGCGGCGGAGGGCCCGCGCCGTACGGTCCCGGAGGGGGCCCGTGCGCGTATGGGTTGTCTAGCTTGGAGTAGTAAGGATACATGGATGGATGGATGGATGAATTCACCTAATCTGCCCTACAAGAATAATAATACTCATTCATTCATTCATTCATTATACTGCATGTTGTCTGATGGTTTCATTTAGGGTTTCCTCTGTGATCTCTATCTATCTATCTATCTATCTATCTCCGTCTGTGTCGTCGTCGATGATGTTTTCATACATGGTCCTCTTTGGTTGGGAAATTAAATCCCGACAACAAATTGAAGGAGGATATAGGATAGGATATAGAAAGTGATGAATTGATCGATTGATTGCAGGGTGGTTGGACATAAACATTGGATAGGGAATTTGTTATGTTTGTGTGTTGAGCAACGATCAATGTGCACGATTCATTGGAAATATATATATATATATATATGGTTGGTTTGAGATGTTTTTGGAATCTCTCGTTAATATTTTATGAGATTGTTCCAAATCCAAGATTCCCTACATTTTAGTAAGTACGCAGGCATATATAGGAATGGAATACGTAGAATAAAACTGGCCATATGATATGAATTAAGTGAAATAAGTAGTAGGCTCTACAATTTATCAAGTTTCTTAATAAATTTAGTTATAATATTATTAAATTAAGAATTTATAATTATTTTTGCGTTAATTACATATGCATATTTATATATTTGTCAAATTTTCATTTAAACATTTCTATATATAATTTAATTGGGCAAAAATAAAGGATAAATTTGTCATGCCATTTTGCATGTATCAATTCAATATAGTAATACCTCTATGACATTTACATATTTTTTATTTTCAGTATATTTCATAATAGTTAAGTTGGTATATTTTTATTTTCAATAAATTATATTTAATAAACGTAAATCAATTTAATTAAATTTATAATATATAACTTATATATTATATTGAAATATAATTTTTTAAATATTTTAAATACATATTCTAAATTTATTTTAATTATATATATATATTAATTTTAATTTTAAAATTATCAATAATATTAATTATATATAAAATAATATTATAATCTAGAATAGATAACTTATTAAACTTTACTAATTTAAATATTGTATCACTAAGTTGAGGTGTGTAGCTCAAATGATTAAGTCCCTCTTTGAGTGATTGTGTGCGGATTTAAAAAAAAATAAAATTGTATATTATGTGAAATGAATAAGAATATGCCAAAAATAAAAAGTGGATTAGATGAAATTAGGAGTGAAATGAAGAAATATATCTGAATAGAATGCAGGTTAGATGAAATAGTATGATAAAGATCCAAAAATCCGATTTGTTTTGATTTAGATAAATTTATTAATAACAAACAAGTACCCTAAAGAAAACAACAAATACTTACAAATTAATACTGTATTAAATACAAAAAAAATCCCAAACAGATGAATAGTTCCGATCCAAAACAAAAAATTTAACAGAAATATCATTCGTTCCAATTAGGGTAGGGTGTGTTTGTTCGGAGATTTTTCTCCAAATAAACTATTCATTTATTTATTTATTTTATTTTTTAATATCAAATCAAACATCTATTTTTAATTATTTATATTATATTAAAAATTAATTTTATATTCAAAATATTATATTTTATATCACATCATACAACTATTTAAATTTAAAATTTGTATAGTTGAATGATATAATATAAATAAATTTTGATGAGAATATAAAATTGATTTTTAATATAATATAAAAAAAAATAGGTGTTTGAATTTAATATTTTTGAGTTGAAAAAATGGGATGAAAGGTAGATTTAAAATTCAATATCCCAAACAAAAACACCCTTAAGCAGGAGACCCGAGAGAGGGCTATTTATGTCATTTCACAATGGATCTACCTACATATACCCTCTACACTCCACGTTGGTCCCTTGCACTCCCTTCTCTAGGGTTTATCATTTCTGCCGGAATTCTTCCCCTGCACCTTCCTCTCTCTAGGGTTTATCACCTCTGCTGGCAATGACGAGTTACGTCGCACGCACGCTGCTCACCGCCACCAGGCAATCGGTTGCCTCCATCGCCTGCCGCTCCTACACCACCGCCCCATCCGCTGGCCTCCCCAATTTGTCCTCCGTGCTATTCCGCATACGTCCTCTGGTCGCTGCAACTTCATTTCCGTACATCCGTCGCCTTGCTCCGGCGGTGTCCACCAGGGGTTTCTCTACGCGACAGACGACATCGTCGCTGAATGATCCGAACCCGAACTGGTCGAACCGGCCGCCCAAGGAGACGATTCTGCTCGATGGTTGTGATTTCGAGCACTGGCTCGTGGTTATGGAGAAGCCCGAGGGAGACCCGACAAGGGATGAGATAATTGATAGCTATATCAAAACTCTGGCTATGGTTGTTGGGAGGTTTGACCTTTCCTTTCTATTTTGAGATTTGGTTTACCTTGATTAGTGGAATGCTCTAAGGATAGTGTAATTTTACGCATGGATAGAACTGACGATTTTCTAAATTTACCCTTGCTACTTGGGATTGCGAAGTAGGAAGTCTAGAGTTCCTTATGAGGGCTGCTGGTTGGTAATTTACAAGGAATGGATTCTCGAGAGAGAAGTGGAGCATAAAATTTTACGAGTAACATATGAAATGCTTATTGAAATAAAAAAAAAAAAAAAAGAAGTCATGTTTCTAACTGAAATTACGTACTAATAAAGTGAGCTTGTTTTGTTTTCCTTTCCTTTTGCTTGTGGTGAGTAATCTTTTGATGTCTGCACTCTGCAGTGAAGAAGAAGCAAGAATGAAAATATATTCTGTATCTACAAGGCATTATTTTGCCTTTGGGGCTCTCGTCTCTGAAGAGCTTTCATACAAGATTAAAGGTACTTGAGTTATTTATGTAGTTTAATTTTTTAGTTAAGCTGGAATTTTGTATGACTTTTCACTTGGTTTATTAACTTGGTGCAGAACTTCCTAGAGTTCGCTGGGTGCTTCCGGATTCATACTTAGATGTAAAAAACAAGGATTATGGTGGTATGAAATTCCTTTGCTATATCCAGTTGCATTAAAGTTATTGGTATCTATTCATGCAATAATATGAAGTGGGAACTTGAACTATTGCTTTTATTTTCAATAGGAACAATTTTCCATACATGTGTTTCAAAGAATCTTTCGTCATAATTTCTTTTGTGTAATTTTGCATGACCCTATTCATGTTTCTTCATGGTGCTTAAACAGGAAAGTAGATTTAACATTCTCCATGTATTGGGAGGCTTTTAGTTTTGGACATCAGTCTTTTTTTTTTTTTTTCTCTAAATTTAAATATCCTGAAAGAAGTGTGCTCTCTAAGGTTGTTTATATGGAATTTGATCTGAATTATGATAGCTCACACTTGACGGTTGGTGATATGCTAAATTTGATCGGAATTATGATAGCTCACACTCTACAGTTGGTGATATGCTAATTTGATCTGAATTATGATAGCTCACATTCTACAGTTGGTGATTTGTAAGTTTAATATTCTTATTTTCATCATGCAGGAGAACCATTTATCAATGGTCAGGCAGTTCCTTATGATCCAAAATATCACGAGGAATGGGTGAGGAATAATGCCCGAGCTAATGAGAGGAACAGGCGTAATGACAGACCTCGGAACTTTGACAGATCGAGAAACTTTGAGAGAAGAAGAGACAACACCCAGATGGGTAATCAGAGCCCTGGAGCTGGGCCTGGGGGTAACTTTGGAGGCCAACCAAACATGAACCCTCCTCCACGTCCAAATGCTGGACCAGTGCCACCACCCAACATGGGAGTACAGTCAAACTATGGTGGAGGGATGCCGCCTCAAGCCCCTGGAAACTACCCTCATGGCCAGGGACCTAACACTGGTGGAGGAGCACCCTATCCACCTCCTCCAGGAACAGGTCCTCAAGGCTATTCTCCAAATATGGGCCCTCAAGGGTATGCTCAAAATTCGGGACCTCCTCAAGGGTATGCCCAAAACACAGGACCTCCCCAGGGGTATGCTCCAAACTCGGGACCTCCTCAGGGCTATTCTCCTAATGCTGTGGGTGGAGGAAATTCGTACCAGAATCAGCAACCGCTGCCACCTCCAAATAGTTTCAATCCAAATCAAGGCCCTGGGAGTTATGGACCTAATCGTGGATATGGCACTGGGCAGGCTGGATATGCCCCGAATCCTGGGCAGCAGAACTATGGTCCAAATATGGGAGGACCTGGGCAAGCACCACAAGCCTTTGATAATCCAGAGAATGTTCCTGGGAGGGATTACTAAGATTGCATGCATGCATGCATATGTTAATGGAATTTCAGATATTTAGGGGAGTGAGTGCGGTTTGGCCTAACTTTCATGTGATAAACCTATCAATCTGTCTTTTGCCTTGTTATCGATATGCTTATACTAAACTTTGATGTGCAGGCTCATTGGTAGATGCTGCATTTCTCTTGCATGTCAGGTTGTCCAGGGTTTAGAAAATGAAAATTGTATGCATTATTATTGTGCGCGCAGGCCGGCAATAAGTGATTGAAGTTAGTATTGTATGAATCAGAGTAAAGCCTGTATTGTAGCTGAAAATGAATCATCATCAACACTGAACTGAATGAATTGAGCAAATAAGATTGGTAATTAAGTAGTAGTTAGTCAGCGAGCAGAATCTATGCGCGTGTTCATGTTAGTTTTTGGTAGAGGCATCGAATTTGAATGTACGTACACACACACGGACACATAATGTGTTTTGAGTATTTCTTAATTACAGAATATAGCCATGAGCTGTCCTGTCCTAGTCCTAGCCTTTCATTTTCATCCACAAGGATAACTGAGGACGACTTTGCCATGTCCAAGTCGAAGTCGAAGCTTGCCGAGCGCCCCTTTGTTGTTGGACTTCCACAGGGAATTCTCCCAGGTCGAACTTCTCCCAGCGTCTTTGCACATTGCTGACTCGATTGATTCTTGATTTCTTCCTGCGAATCTATTTGACGTCCATGTTGTAATAAACCATAACCGCCACAAAGCGAAAAATGGAAACTCCAGGACCTAAGTGGTTATCTTACCTTCATTAGTCTCTCCTTGAGCTTCAACTCTTGAAACTCTGCCAGCTTTTCTTTCTCTTCTTTCGACTTCCTCTTCCTCTTGGGTACTGATGCAGCTTCCTCCTTTTCTTCCTGCTGTCTTCTTTTCCAGGCCGTCCTCTCGGCTCTCAGCTGTGCTGCTCTCTCTGCCCGGGCGCGTGCTGCCTCTTTCGCCTCTGCTCTTTCTGCAGCCCGACAAATCTGTATGCGGGCCATCTCTTGTTTAAGTTTGATGTAGCTGTCCCATTCCAGCTCTGTCTGTTCCGGCCCGCCTACCTTAGCAGCTTCAGCAATGGCCTCCGCCCACGACTGTAAGAATTTCTTTGGTGCTCTTTTCTGTCTTAGACGTTTATCCCATAGCCTGGTGAGCGATGCACGAATTTTCACTCTTGTCTGGTCGCTGCAGCAACAAGAATCCAAACCATAATTAGCTTACTAACTATGCCATTTTGGAGCTGCTCAATTTTTTGGGTGATTTCAGACCCCAACCTGGCAACCAACTAACTATATACGATCCCGGTGATTGCTAAATATACAAGTGAAATGTCTTTTCTCCTAAATCTCTCTCCCATAACAGCAGCAGGTATTTGATATACAGTATAAAAAACGAAATCACTTGAGGGAACAAAAACAGTTCGTTGGTGACTGACTGGGTGCAATTAAAATTGAAATAAAAATCATTTCTTTAATTGTTCAAAACTGTTGTGTGACAATTCATGATGCCAGGGGAGACGAGACAAATGCAATAATTATTTCACCAAGTTCAAGGGTGCGTAAAAGAAACTAGTAAGCAGGGAAAATACCTGAGGATGCGGGGGGCTTCAGACATCTTCTTTCTCACCTGTGGTAAGAGTGAGTTAGTAGTAGAATTTCAGACAACATATGGGCTGGGCTTCTTTTACATAACAGCAGCATCACCTGGGGGTCATTCAGAGCTTCCTTTGTTCGTTGTCTGATTCTCATGCGAGTCTCTGCACAGGAAGAAACACTACCAGTAGGTAACCAACTGCTCATTCTCAAACAAATGCAACACAAGAAACAGTTACCTTCAGTGTGTTTTCGCCCCTTGTTCCACGGCACTCGCCCTTTGTTTCCATGGCAGCTTTTTCTCTTTCTCCCAATTTGCTCATCCTCTTGGGAGTCGGCACATTCCGTTGATGAATGAGATTGGAGTCGTCCTTTGCAAGATTCCACTACGCCGTGATTGATCGACTTTGGATGAACATCCTTATTATCCTTGTGCATTGCTTGGCAAGAGTATTGCGGCACAAAGGAACCGAAAAGGAGAAGGCTAACAGAGGGAGAGGGAGAGGGAGAGATTTTGTTTCCAAATGACAGGCCAGGGGACGGATGCTCGATCGCATATGCCAAGTTTGGGATAATGCACCTTGGAGTGGAAATTACAGGAAGTCGATAAGCGGGCAGCTTCCTGAAAATTAATTAAAGAAGCCATTGCACATAATCAGTCTTTTTTGAAGTTATATGCTGCTACTATCGAATCTTCTTCTCCGGCTAAGCTGGATCACATCAGGCATCCACCAGTCAGCTGGGAAATCACATTGCAAAGCTTATCGTCCTCTTTAAAAAAAAGAAAAAAAAAATAAAAAAATCCCATCCCATCAGGGGAAATTGCATTGGTCAATCTTGTTTTTCTTCTTGCTTTTAGGGTTTATTGCAATCCCATTTCGAAGAGTTGAAAGTGAAACCCATCCTCCCTCCCTCCCTCCCCCTCCAGCAGCTTAATTTTGATAGCCAGGCCAGGCTCTTCTCTAAGGGGAATGGAATTTCGTCGAACAACTTATAGTCATACTAGTAAGTAATCTTGTAGAGAAAGTAAAGTAAGTCATCCAGAAAAGGAAATTGGAGGAAGTGCTTACAGTGGACAGGACAGCATCGGCATCGCACCGGAGATTGCAGAAAAGAGCGCAGCTTAACCCAACCCTGTCTGTATGTCTGTCCGTCCGTCCTGCCCAACCCGCAGCGCAGCTCAGTTCAGTTATTTTTGTGGCATTCTTGACTAAATATATATAAAATAATAAAGAGAACAAATTATTGAACAATGTTAAGACACATATAATAAAATCTAGTATTAAATTAAAAATGAAATTCGTATGAAATGATCTAACTTTTTCTTTTTTTTGTTTTTTGGGTGTGAAATGTCCAACTTGCGGTATTCGAAATGAGGTGTGTATTGATTGTCTCAATCTATCCATCCATGTAGTAACTGTAAGTAAGAAAGGAACGGAGAGGAAAGGAGGCCCGAACCCAACCCGAGCCCGAACGAATCAATCCATAGAAACATTTCTTTGGCATTACCCCCACAGCCACAGTCAGACAGTCGGTCTCTCCCTCTCGCCGTCTTCCTTCTTCCACCCGTAACTCGTTTTTGGATTCGCTCGCTGTTGTTTCTAATCTCTGCCGGCCGGCCGTGATTTCCCTCTCCAAGTTCCAATGGACCCTATCAAGAAGCGCAAGCTCGACGAAAATGGCGCCGTCCCCGGGGACCCAGGCCCCTTCAACACCCTCGTGCTCACCGCCGAAGATGCCCGCAAGATCCTCGAGCCCTTCACTCACGACCAGCTTCTGGAAATCGTACAGAACGCCATCATCCACCACCCCGACGTCCTCGCCACCGTCCGATCGCTTGCCGATCGCGACGTGACCCAGAGGAAGCTATTTGTCCGCGGCCTCGGCTGGGAAACAACCACGGAGAAGCTCCGAGCCGTCTTCTCGTCCTACGGCGAGTTGGACGAGGCCATCGTCATACTCGACAAGGTCACGGGGAAGTCCAAAGGCTACGGATTCGTCACTTTCAAGCACGTCGACGGTGCCATCGTTGCCCTCAAGGAGCCCAGCAAGAAAATTGACGGCCGGATGACGGTTACGCAGCTCGCCGCCGCCGGTATCTCCGGTGGAGGCGGCGGCGGCGGCGGTTCTGGCGGCGGAGGAATTAGTAATCCCGTGGATGCGTCGACGAGGAAGATTTATGTGGCCAATGTTCCGTACGACATGACGGCGGAGAGGCTGCTCCATCACTTTGGTATGTACGGTGAGATAGAAGAAGGGCCCTTAGGGTTTGATAAGGCCACTGGGAAATCAAAGGGTTTTGCTTTGTTTGTTTACAAGACTCCTGAGGCTGCCCGGTCCAGTTTAGTGGACCCAATCAAGAATATCGATGGGCACCAATTGAACTGTAAGCTGGCTATTGATGGGAAGAGAGGGAGGCCTCCGGTGGGGATGCAGGGAGGCGCCCAGGCTAATGGGGGGGATGGCATGCTGGGTGGGCATTACGGTGCTGGAGGTGGTCCAGGGCCGAATATGGCTGTTGGTGGTGGGTTTGGCTCTGGGATTGGTGGTCCTTATGGTGGTGGTTCTAGTTTTGCCGGGCCGCCTGTAGGGCAGGCTTATGGTGGACTAGGTACTGGCGCAGGTGGAGGTGGAAGTGGAAGTGGAAGTGGAAGTGGATTGTATGGTGGTCTAGGTAGTGGTGTAGGCGGAGGTGGCAGTGGATTGGGTGCCGGTGCTGGAGTTGGAATTGGATTGAGTGCTGGGGGTGGGAAAGGTGGGGTGGCTGGTGGTGGAATGAGTGGTGCAGGGCGTGGGTATGGTTTGCCGCCTAGCTCCGCCGGGATGGGTTCTGGAGGTTATTCACAGGGCGCACGCTATAGTTTATCATCTGGCGGCTATCAAGGCCAGCACAATCAACCGGCAGGAGGATTACCAACACGTAGAGTTCCTCCAGGTGGAGCCGCCTACCAGGGGATGCCTCCTTATTACTGAGGTACTTTACTTTTCCTTTTCTTTTGGCTTTTGTTAATAATATTGATTGATTTGTTTGCTTCTATACTAATTTTTGCTATACTTATCTGGGGCCATTATGTTAATAATGGCATTCATAGGGATTCTTCGGCATCCATGTTTATCTGCTCGATATGACTCCTATCTTGATGTTTTATTTTTGCTTTATGACTTATTTACATGTTGCTATTTTGTGTCTGCTTATCTATTTTCATAAAGGTTGGATTGGTGTCTTAGCTTGGAAGTAGCTCTAGTACTGTGGTTTGGATTTCTAATTTGCATTTTGCTATTTGTGATCTGTAGAGCACAAGTTTATGTGTTAATATTGTTTGTATAGTTGTCTCATGATGGCACAAGCTGATTAAGAGAAATGGTTCTTGAACTCAAGTTACGGAACAGTTAATGTAGTTTTGCAAACAATATACATAATGGAACAATCTAATCTGATCCCAAAATGGTAGTAGATTAATTAACCCAATCTACTCAGTATCTGAGTCTAATCTAAATATGTCTCTTACCCCCTCAAAAGCTAAAAGAATATATGTTTCCTGCCCCCCAACTTTGGATAGACGTTGCACAATTGAGTTGTTAGTTCCTATCTGCTATTGTAGGACATGCATGCGCTCAATCCCACCTTCCACTTTTCATCAATGATTTTTTTTTTTTTTCTTCACGCTGTATATGTTTGCATCCAATATTGATGGCTTATTTGTCTTCGCTACTGATAAACACTAGCTTACTTTTCCTCTTATCCAAAAATGTTTTGAAGTCAAGAGTAGTTCACACATTCCTTGAATAGTGGCTTACAATCCAGATTTTTTGTTGATAACCTAACGACAACATTTTGCTTCTTACTGTTCCTTGTTACCGAGTGTTCTGATAAGAGAGTGCTGTGCTGTGTAGTTGATCTTCCATCCATCAATACACTTGTGGTTCAGATCAGTAGGAGTTGAAAGCAGATACCTTTGCTTTGTTTGTTTCCATAATAGAAGTGGTGCATTTTGATGTGATAAATTGATTATCTGTGACCTCAGTGCAAAATGAAATAAGTTGTGTACTGGAAAAACAATCCCTACAGGGCAGTTCCTAGCTTTTTATGGATCCTATGATGAATAGAAAACAAGGACCTCTTGAAATAAGTGAACAAAGAAAAATCAAGAATATTTTTCAGATGTGAAATTCTGTTTATTTTACCCTCCATCCCACCTCTTGTAGATATGATAATTTAGTTAAAATATAATTAGTAAATAATTAAAAAGTGTATTAGTATAAATTATTATTATATAATATAAATTACTATTATTTAAAGTAAGATAGCTAATTAATTTAATAAGATTTAAAAATCAGTGATTATGAAATTTAAAATGCTATGAAAGTGTATAATCATTTTTCCTAAACAGAAAGGAAAGGACAAAAATAGAAATAGTGAAAATAAAGATGAGACGGGAGGAGTATTATTTTTTATTAAAATGTCACAGCATCCATATTCTGTGCCTGTGTTTGTGGCTGTTAGATTTGTTGATTCCTTGGTTTACTGTATGTCCATGTCTTGTTCCAACTGATATATGTGTTACTATTCTTAAAATCCACTGACCAATTGCAAGGCCCCTGCATAATTACCCTAAGTGCACTGTTCCCTGTTACAGTTTTGCTTGCACAAAGAATTTGCTTCCATACGTAGGTATGTAGAGTTTCTCTATGTGTATTTGGCAAATTTCATACAAGCTTCATATGTTATGGCTCAAAAGTCAAAAGACTCAAAACTATTATTAACATTGTAAAACAGAATGTGTTGTTTATCTGGAATTTGGTAAGTTAGCATCATACTCTGTTTACTTATTTGTTTGTGTAGTGTTTTGATATTAATCATAGAGTTTTTTCTTTAGGTTTTTTGATTAACAATGAACATGAATGGGCCTTGATAATTTAAGAATTTTCCTGTGATGTTTTATCTACTAATGAGAAATGAACTTATCGTCTAGTAGTTTATTTTGTTTAGATTGGCAAACCCACACTTGAATTCTTAATTCCTTTGTGTTAGCGGGGATTTGATGAAGCTGAATTATAGTTAATGATATAAAGTTGATGTAGTATATCTTTTGTGTACTTCAAGCTGTCTGCTTCAATATGTTTCGAGGCAGTGTCATTTATCATGAGGTTCATTTCTTAATTTGCTGGCTGTTTGGTGGTTCTTACTTAATATCCCTTTAGATGTTGCCACACACACTGACACAAGTCATTTCTCAGAACTTCATTTACAGTGTTGTGGATTTGAATATTTATTCACATGCTTGACAATGGCATAATGATTGTTTGCTGTTTTAATTCTCTGAACCTTTGAATCTTTTATTTCATGTTATAGGGATGAAAAATTCATGTTCTCAGTATTTTCCTTCCTTGACGGTTTTCCTGCTTTGAGCTTCTAAATTTCTGCCTTGGTTCGTTTCTTTTGAGTGTCCTTCTTTTGCACTAAATTCTGTTCATGCATATTTAGACGCATTCGAGATAACTTCTGTATTGTCATTAACAGTCCGGGGTCTTGAAATTGCCCAATCAATGCTTCCTAGAGGTTTCCAGCTTATCTGTTTTGACTTACCATATGCTTGTGACATGCATGTAATGAACATGTGGTATGTAGTTACAATAGAAACCAATCTTGTTATAGCTTAAAGTACTACATCTTTATATGGATGCTCTGTCATGAATATATCTAACTGTAAGAATTATATCCCTTTGAAATTCATGTTTTATATTTTCTGGAAACTAATCGATCTATATAATTTTACCACCACAATGTTGCTACAAAGTTTCTTGTCACTTAAATGTCAGTCTTTCGTTGCATATTTATTTCTCTGCCCTTTTTTATGCCTCTTGAACAATTTTAGCTTTTAGAATAGTTCCTGTTCTTCCACTTTCCCCAGAAATTATTACTTTGGCTGTTTGTTTCTTGTGTGTGTTCCCTTATCTGGATATATATGTTCTGTTGGTTGAATGTGGAATTATGTAGTAAGTGGTGAATGGATTTTTTTTGTTCAGCTTTCTGACCAGCTCGTTGGTGCTGTAGCTTAGTGGTTCTGGTGATTTTGCAGGCAATGTGAACCCTGGCTTGATGATTTTGATTTGCTGTGTCTTTGGCCTCTTCACTTCATCTACTCCTTATGATGTGACTCTGATTTTGCTGTTGGTTAAAGTAAGATTATTTATTTTTATGGGAAATGCTTTAGGGAGGGGGATGGGCGTGCGGGTTGGGGGTTGAGGAAAGAGGACGATTAGTACTTTAAACTTCCTAAAAAGTGCTTGCATGCCTCTCCACTCTTGTGTATGCAAAACCATGACATGTTTTCACATATCGAATGTTTCTTTTGAGTGTTAAGTTTTGCTATTTCTTAGCTTTGATGTTTGTTTCTTGTGTGTTTTGGCAGACCCTACTCTCTGCCCTTGGTTTTTGGTGTTTGTTATTCATATTGTGTAATTATTAACCAAATATGGCCATCATCTGGTGCATTGTTCAGTTGTTAAGAGATTTTATTGTTTTATAGTTAACTTTATATTCACTTGTATTTTGTTGAGTTGATTGTTGTTTGCTTATACATGCTGCTTGTTGAGTCCCTGTGGATTTTGTGTCTTTTTTGCTAATTTTTGCCTTTAAGTTAATGCATTCCGTGGCCTATTATTCACTATGGGTTGTAGGGTTGTGGAAAAAGGTGTGAAACCATAATTTGACATTCATGGATCTGTGTTTGTGTAATTTGGTATGTCGCCTCAAATTGAAGTCAATGGAATGAGGCCTTGTAGATTGTTTACTTGAAGAAGTTTTTACCCGTAAGTTATGTGGTCTTCTTTGAATAGTATGCTTCCCATAAGAAAGTACTTAACCAGTAATCTCAATCACCAAGGCAAAAAATCTAGCAGCACTGCCGCCGCTGCTGTGATTGCCAAAGTTGATGTTGTGTGGGGAATTGAAGAATTTTCAGCACGCATTTATGGCTGTGCACAATGTTATGAACCACCGCTAGTAGACACTTTTACCACTGAGCCCTTTATAGGAGTCCTGGAGTTGAAGAACTTCTAAGGTAGGTCTGTTAGGCTGGTTCATAGATGTAGATTTGATACTTTGGAACTTTTAAGCAGTTATAGGATCAGGTCAGAACCGACCTAAGTCAGAAGTTGAAGATTAAGGCCTCGGAGGAAATGGGTTCATGCAATTGCTGAGGCTTTATTTTTTAATAATGTAAGAAAATTGTTTTAGGAATTTCTACTGCTCTTCCCTATGTTTTTATGTCTATGAAAATCTGTTTTTGTTTTCTAGGATTTACTAGGGTAGTATAATTATTCGCCTAATTATGTAATTATGATTGGATTAATTATACAATAATATATGATGACATTAAGCATAAAGTGAGTATTCATACAATAGTGTGCAGTGTGTTCTTGTTCTGGTAGACATATATTCTGGATGAGCAATAATAATACATGTTAGGTTCATGGAAAATTGCAGGCTTGGGAGTTTTGGGGGGTCTGAAATTGTGGGTTTGGTGTTGGTGTGATTCTAGGCACGACAGACAATTCATTCTGTAAGCATATATGCGTATTTTGGAATCATCCATGTATTGGTTAATATGATGTGAGTATGTATGTACATATACCTTTGGTTGAGAGAGAGCTAGCTAGCTCATCCAATCCAAATAGTTGTTTTTTGTGCAAGTAAATTATATGTTGGTTTTGTAGAAATCAAACCAAACTTGCAGCTCGTTTGTGTGCCCTTCCCTCCTTGCTATTACTGATAGATAGATAGATAGATAGATACCATGATGACTGACTGAAGAATTTGTTTTTAAATTTAGTTGAGCATGCTTTTGTTGTTGGCTTGTTGCTGTGTATGTGTGTATTGTTTACTGTCATCAGAGGTGCTGCAGGTTTATGAATGAATGAATGAATGAGTGGGTGGCTGCATCCATACCATCATTCTCATTCAAAGGAATTCGATCAATGTATCTTTGTACTCCGCATTCAATAACAGCACTGCTTGCTTGCTTGCTTATGTTGTGTGATGTAGTTGAATTTGTTGCTGCTATGCCTATGCATTTGCTTATTTGTTAGTCGGTGGTCTGATGTACTTGAATGAATGTTCAATCTCTCTCAGCTGCTAAACTTAAACCATCATCATATTATTAGATCAAACAAAGCATCACACCTAGTTGGTTACTACTCTGCACCAAATAATTCCCATGATGCCCAAAGTACAATTTACTCGAGAGTGAATGCTTATTTATTTTATTTGTCATGTCAAAAGTAATTTTACTTTTGCTAGATGAAATTAAATACAGTCTGAAGGATGGATACACGAGATATGTACATTAAAGCATGATGATTTCATTGATATTTATTTGTCACTAAAATTATGCACTCTCTTTTATTCAAATCTATTTATAATAAACAATTTTGTTCTTTCATAATTTTATTATTCTTATACTTAATTTATCATTATTATTTTACTGCTCAATATTTTTTATAATATTTCACTTTAGTTTTTATCTAAATTATTATATTTTAGTCGTCCTATTCAATAAAACTTATATAATTTTACTGACCGATAAGTACTTGCTGTTTATGCAAAATTGCAAGTAATAAGATCTATTAGTCTTGGTGCTCAACCAGAGGAGTAGTATTTATGCAAATAATAAGATAAACTATTATTCTTTACTTTAATAATTATAAATAAATTTATAACTATACTGCCAAAAAACATCTTATATATTTAATTATGTTTTTTGTATTATTCATATTTTTTTAAAGATATTATTTTTAAACTTATTATTTATTTTAAATGCTATAGGGGTCAATTTGATATTATAACTTATACAAGGGTATTTATTGAATGAGCAAATGTTATAAGGAGCAAACTGGAAATTCACGTCGATACTTGCCTAAAAGCTCAAGGAGAAGGATCAAGGCATTTTTTCCTTTTTCTGATATGCATTGTTGAAATATCTTTGATTTTCGGAAGAAACCACCGCGATGAATTTCTCGAGGAATTCCGCTGGATTCTGCAGAATCAATGGTGCTTCCTGCAGCAGGATGCTGGGAGTTACATCCAGGTTTGAATTGATTGGCGTAATTCATTAGTTGAATGATTGGAGTGGAGGAGGAGGAGGATCGGTTGCATCGCTGCATACGTTCGTTGGTGATGAGGATAATCTTTGCTTTAGGTTTTAGGAGGTTGGAGGAGCGGACGCCATCCGAGAAATTCGGAAACCTTTGGTGCGTTTTTTTCTGTCAAGTATATTGAACATGATCGATAATGATTTTTGTCAACAACCTGTGCTTCTTCTACTCACTATTTCTTTCCAAAAATTCCCTCCTGCGGAATGATGAATGGAACAGGCGATTGCGCGATCGATTTTAAGAGGCGTTACTATGAATTGCTTTAACTATGGCATCTTGTGTTTGTAGTTCCGAGCCGGCGCCCGCTACGGAGTTAGATATTCCGCCAGATAGCGGATGGATCGGCTCTCGTCTGTCTCTTCTTATGGAGCTCAATCCGTTTGTCTCTAGTTTCGCGGTCTTCTGTATCGATCGCACACTCGGCGCTAATGCTGATTTGGGCGCCATGTTGATACCTACGCTAAGGTACAATACTTTTCCTTTCTTGGAGTGCTGTTTGTGATTCTGGATTCATCTTTGTTTTAGTTAATTTCTCGTTATTTGGTGTTTGACTAGGGTTTTTGTTTGGTCTTTTAGAATTTCTCTCATCGTGTATCTAGTTGAGTAACTTCATAGTGAATTATCTGTATGTTGCTAAAGTTAGTATAGCTGAGTTTCCCTAGAATTATTCTGTTGATCGTTATATTTTTCTCAACTTGTGATTGCTAGAAAGGATGAACTTTCGTGTTGGTGGTGTAGATTGGGTTTGTATGTTATTTCCTTCTGCTGTCTACCTGATGTGGTGACTTCTGCCTTCTGACCATTGTGTAGTTGCTGATATGCAAAGGAGAAACCACTAAGACTGTCTTTGAAGAGTTCAGAGGGTGTGAAGGATTGGCCATTTGATGCCATACATCACTTGTATCAATTTACAGAAAATGATAGCGGTAAACAAACAGTCAGTTTGTTGTTGAATTGGTATTTGGTTGATAAGTAGGACCCTTGAAGACTGCAGTGGCTTTGGTATCTCAGTGGCACCTAGGATCGGAAACTTGCACACAGTTTGATGTTTAACTAATGGTGAAGTAATGGCCGAGGGTGTGTAGTTGAAGCTGTTTAACCATCCTTTGGCATGCTTGAGCTTGAAGGTTCGATCTGGATGCTTGTGTGAAAAAATAATAACAGTAAAAAACTAATTGTGAAGTAATGGAGTGTGAACATTTATTTCAGTGGCACCTTGGCTCAAGCCCAATGATGAAGATCACTGGGTTGGGGCCACTTCACATATTGAGATACATATGTGGGTGGGTGCCTACAAGATATCCTGTCGGCTGTCTTGAATAGGATTGTCCACACTTTTTTGGTCTGGAGTTTTTGAGGTAAAGTGCAAGTATTGGCCTGACTAATCCAAAGGAAGCAACACTATATGGCATGCATAAGGCCCGTAATGCCTAACATATAATGGAAGGTGGAAAGAATAGACTTCCTTCAAGGCTTCAAGTCCTCAAAAGTGAATCTTCTTGCTTGGATCAGACTTAACTTTTCAGTATTTCAACAGGTACGTGGATCCTGTGACTCTAGTTTGTTATTCTTTCTGGGATTTTTTTACATGCAATGGCCTCTTTAGGATGAGCACTCTCAGGGATTCCTTTACTGTCATTGCCAATCTAACCGAGTAAAATGTCGTCTCTACCTGGATGAATGCATGCAGAAGTGTACAATTTTTGCATGCCATCTACTACTATTGTTGAGTCTGGGATGCATGCATACAAGTATGAACCAATGTGGGTTAAAGGGTTAGCAGCCGTGTAAATTCAACTGGGCCACGCAACTGCTGCTCTGATATACAACAAGAGGCGATAATCATTATCATAGAACAGAACGTAACTGTTGGTGTGGCCACACTTGATGAGTGTCAAAACACTTAAGACAACAATCCCGTTTTACTTGCAGCAGATTATGCATGGTAGCCTAGCTAGGTTCATTATATTTAATAATCTCCTAACTCATCCATTACATTAACAATTGCTTGCGTGTTTGTTTACTTCGTGTAGGTACCTACATACATACCTGCAATGGGTGGCCACTTATGTTCGCAGGCATGGTATTATGTACACTGCAATCTGATAAATAATACTACCAACTTTTAACTTTTATAGTTGGGTGATGATGGGCAATCATTCGGATGGAAGAAGGGATGCTTCGAAACACTAGTGCGTGCAAGGTTAGAGAAGTCTTTCTTGACTTTAAATCCGCTGTGCGGGAATTCTCCCCCCAGCAAGAATTTGTTTGTTTCTGCTTCTCACTCTCCCTCTCTCTCTCTCGTTATTTAGCAAAAGCTAATGCATGGCTGGCTGGAGGGGCACAGACGGTGCTACCCTCTCACTCACCATTTTTCCTATTTATTGTTGTGCATTTTGTTTAATTGTGTGGGGGGATAAAGAGACATGTCAATGACAACCAAGTTTTCCAGTTCAAAAATATTTCAGATAACAACATTCCATCGTCAATATGCAATGCACTCCAGGAAGCCAACAACATTCCTTCCCTAAACAACTAGCCCAAATTTAAAATTAAAATAATAATAATAATAAGAGATTTAAAAAAGAAACAAAAACAAAAAAGGGTGTAAAACCAGTAAAAGAGGTTTTACCGAACTGCATTTACCTTTGCAAGTCTGCTGCCGTGGTGTCCTCTCCAACTCTACCACAAAAACTTTTCAACTGCAAGGAAAATCTGTGAGAAGGTACTACTAGTAGGCAGGCAGAGACTTATAAGAGCTGCTGTATCCTAACTATCCATCTATCTGTATCTGTACACCACTGATGTTTACCACCGCCACTCGCTCAGTCCAACTCTCACTCAGTCCAACCCCCGCAACGCAACCTGTAGGGGGTGAGGGTGGGGGTGGGGGTTTTCCATCAGAATCTTCAACACCACTCTGCAACTTATGGGACTAGAAATACGATGGAGAAGAGATCGTATCGCAATTTGCTACTCTTGCTGGCTGTATTCCACCACCACCACCACCATCATTCTTTGTCCTCAGAGCCAATCCATTCTGTTTTATAAATTTTTCCTAACAAAGGAAAATCTCCCTCAAAACATTATAATAGTCAAGGTTCAAATGATGGCAAGAATCAAAGCCCCCAACGTCATACACATAACACCATCAATAAAAGATGATGCCACCCCTTTCCAGGCATAGCCAATGGCCGGCCGCAGCCGATGACAGTCGTTGGTTGGAGAAAACATATTGCATGTCCTGCAATTGACACAATTAATAATATGTAGTTCGGCAAAATGAAGCTACAAAAATCTCAGATCCAGGATGAAGTTTTGACAAAATGAAGCTACAAAAAACTCAGATTCACCCTTCTATTCCAGTTCTTGCAATAACAAATGAGACAAAGACAAATGACCACAAGAAGCTTATGTTATCGTTTGGTGCACACACCACAAACATTTAGAATAAAAAATCCTCCAGAGTCCATTCCAGTACTAATCTTAGGCGGGTTATAAAATAAATGTACTATTTTTGCCTTGTTTTCCCTTTCTGGATTGAGCAACTACTTTGAGAAAATACCAATGCTGACTAAGAGCAGATGGCACAGAAAAGGTTTTCTTAAACTTCCCTCTTTGACCCTCAACGCTAACTATTGTGCGCTTCATGCAGAAGATAATAGGTGAGTCAACCATCAAAAGTTCACTTAAACTTTACAACACAATAAATCACTACATGTACCAAATTCCACATAAAAAATCATAATACTACTTACTAGAACATAAGAAGGGTCAGGAAACTATGGAACAAATGCGGCGAGATATGAACTTGCAAGCAAATATTTTTTATGCTCTGGGCTGACCGGAAACATGCTGAAGGAATGATTATGCTAGAATAAATCATAAATGCAGAGTGACTGAATCTTTGTTGTACCTAATCATACTCCTTTCATGCCCTAGGAGATTGCCCTGCATCTGATCCATCTGCAGATGAACTGTCACTATCTGAATCTGTAAGTCATCAAAAAAGGCAGTCAAACAGAAGTTGCACCGACTTTAAAACGCACAAGAAGACAGCAAACAACCAACCTAATACAGGAAAATGAAAAGTCTAAGGCAGGACACTATCAACACTATGCAAGAAATAGGCTATCAACTTGGACACACATAAAGCAGTGAAAGATGCATGAGGAAAATAGCAATCACCAGTTGAAGATGATCCAGAATCGCTACTTGAACTGCTTGAACTGCTGGACCTACTTCTGTCGTAACCCTGCTTGTCACCATCAGCAGGAGCAATACTCTTTTCTAGACGTTTGAAAAAGAAAAAACCCATACACCAGGCATAAATGATTCGATATAACTGCGGAACTCTTTAGTTTGAAATGAGAACACAAGCAAAAAGCTAATTAACACCTGCTCCACCCCGGGTCTGGGCTTCTGCTGCAGCTGGAGTTATGTTCTGCAACATGGATAATATATAAATAAGTGAATTCTGCAACAAGAAATATCTTAGAATGTGAAGTAATATATATATATATATTGCTCTCACAGTTAATCCGGCATTTTGTTTAGCTGCCATCCTCGCTTGAAGAGCAAGTTCAGCTTTCCTCTTGTTCTTGCTCAAACTCTTTTTGTAGTTGGTCACAAACCTATCAAGCTCCCACAAAGTCTCTGCGTCAACCCGGTCAATGTCCACCTCAATCTCATCATCGTGTTGAGAGAGCGCCGTGTTCCTCTTCTTAATGATCTGAACAATCGCATCAAGCTTCTCAGAAGGTAAGCCCTGAAGGTTTGTGCTCAGTCTTTGCTTCTCATCATAAGTCATATCCCTTTTGTCGGGATCCTTTGCTTTAGGTTTCTTTGGAGCCGGAGCCCTGCCAACATGAGGCCGTTGAATTTTGAGATCTGAAGGCATAGGTAATGCCGGCTCCAGTCTATCAATATTCCTGATCGGATGCGCAGCAGGAGCATACAGAGGACCAGAAGCAGCAGGAGGAGCTGAAATATAGGTTTGTGCACTTAGTGAAGCAGGGACAAAACCAGGATTAGGAGGACCAGCAACCACAGCTGATGTAAAGGGAGAATGCGCAGCAGTCTTTCTGAAAGAGGGAGTGGACAATCCTCCGTCCTGATAAATAGGGTGTTTCCAACTACGAGCATTCTCAGTCTCTATAATTGCCCATCTCTCTTCAAAGATTTGAAGCAATTGCTCAGCCATTACATGGACATCCTGTCCCTTTGGATTATAGGTCATGGCATTATCAAACACAAGTCTGACATCCTCTGCGAACTCCCTAGGGGACTTGTACCAATTTTGAGCCAATCTCGTCTTAATCGTACCCAAATCCATGGGATGTTTAATGATGTCATGATAATCAAACAACCCCAAGGCCTGAGCATCCACTGGTTCATTAAAAACCCACCCATATTTGTGTTTCATCAGCCGTTGCAATAAGCTGCTACAGCTCTTAAAAACCTGATTTCGATTCCTATCAAACCCAAAACCAAATGCAGGTCCTGTTTCACCATTATGTTTCCTCCCATTGTTTGCCTTTAACCTCTTGTTGCTCTCAGAAGGCAATCTGTCCTTCCCCAAAAGAAACTCAGAGTTTCGGTAATATTGATTTGCCTTTGGAGTTCGCTTCTCCTTCTCAAAAAAATCACTGCCAAGGTGATTGTTTTCCATTACCATAACACTGAGCTGTCTACTATACGGTCTAGGCTCCAAGTTTCGAGAACCACCAACATCTGAATTAACTCTTGGTAAACTGGTGGGCCTGGTTTCCTCGTGCCCCATATTAATTGCTTCTGAATTCATTTTCAACAAATACCTTCTGTCGACTACATTGTTTTCTTGCATGTGCTGAGGTTGGGATTTGGGTTGGGGTTGACCATACCCAGAAATATCAGTTCCCCCAGCACCTATTAAATTGCTAGGGCTAATAATATCACTGCCTCTATTCTGAGTAGAGTATGCAGCCGATTGATGCTCATTGGAGTCAAGCTCTACAAACAGCTTCCTAACTTGATCAAGCTCGCACTCTAGCTGGTCTCTGAAATTCCTAATGTCATTCTTCGAAGTTGCTTTACATAAATTAAACCTAATCCTATCGTGAATTTTAGAAACCACCAGAGGCCTCAGAATGCCATTGCCTTCAGGAACTTGAGGTGAACCCATAATCTCATCTCCATCATTTTTCGCCTCATCACAGTAGGGTGGTTGTGGTGTGGTGACTTCTCTGCTATCATCCATTCTATCACTTTCACGGGACAACAAGGATTTATCTCTAGTGTTTTCATTCTCGTCCCCACTCCCCAGGAGTATCTCATTTGCAGTTAAATGGGGCAAAGGGCTTTGCAAATTCTGAGCCTCGTTGCTCTTGGGAGGTGAATTTGATAAATTCTGACACTCACTGCTTTTTGACGTCGATGAATTCCCAAGATGATTCTGCTGCTCTGCAATAGGGCCACGGCTTCCTTCTTCAACTGCTCCAGTCTGAGTAGAATGACCGTTGTACTCAGACCGTTCTTCTTGCATCTGTTGGAGAGCAGAGGCTCCATCGTTTACTGATAACTGACGCGATAGACACTCTTCCTGACGTTGCTGCAAGCCTTCATCCGTGGTCACATCTTGGGCCGCTTTAGGAGACACCTGGGCAACATCATCTCCCTCCGCTCTCCCAGAAACCACCGTCTCCACAGCACCACCATTTGCAGACACCGACTCACAGTTGTTAGGAGCAACCGAGTTTGAAGCAGTAGTAAAACCCTCCACGAGGGCAGCACCAGCACCGGGAACAGTTGTGGAAGTGGAATCCTCGTTGATATGTGGAGACGGGGTCAGGGCGGTGGAGGAAGGTTTATCATCGACGGAAACGGCGTTACCGTTGCCGTTGCAGGCTTTCGGGGATTTCTTCTTGTGGCTCCTTCGCGTGTAAACTTTCCTATCTTCTGGCCACCGGAATCTCGTTCTCGAATTCAAATCCTCATTAGAATCCCCAAATGCCCCCGAAGCCATACATGTAATCCCCAATCACCCCACAAGAACCCCTAGGACTTGACGACCCCGAGAAATCTAGGGTTTCAAAAACCCTAAAATTAGACGCCAAATTCCAATCGAACAATATCGACGACCACGACAGCCGATAAACGCAACAAAACCCTATCTATCTCAATCCAATCGGAAAGCCACTACACTTTCAGACGCTCGTATATATATATAGATATGCGTGTGTTCTATCTCTACAGACGCACACACCCAGATTCAACGTCGAACGATGCAACCCAAAAAAAAAAAAGAATCAGGAAAACGGACGGATATGAAATGTTGGCGATCTGAAAAACAAATCTCAAAGAAACAGATACATCAGAAAAGAAAAACAGGAATTAAATTAACGAATTCTAGGGTTTGAATAAGGAGAAGAAGGGTAAAAGAGGGAGGGGCGGGGTGGGGGTGTGTTCTTGGATCCGAACTCCACTCAGTCCTCTCTTTCTCTCTCTAGGAACCAATTTTTGATTTGATTTTTCTGCTTTCTCTCACTAACTAAATCCCGTGCGGCCCAGTCAGTACTTACCCACTCCAGCGCATCGGTTTTAATCGCACGCGCTTGGCGCCATTCATTCAAAGGCGGTGAGGCGCCGGCTCATGGTGGCGCGTGGACAGCCCTATTTAGCATTGGTTCATGTGCGCACGCGGCGTGGGTCTTACTGCCACGTGTGTGACTTCTTTGCTACTGTCCCGCTTTGTTGTCTTGTTTTTTTAAGTCTTAATTTACCATTTTAAATGACGTTTTTCATTAAACAAGTACACTATATTGTTATCATTGAGATTGTATATTTTAAAAGATCAATTGTGTATCTCATGATTTCTGATATATTTAATTTTAATTGTCTATAATTTTTATATCTTAACCATTTATATTGAGCGTGTTTGGTTAGGTGCATAAAAAATTCTTGTATGCACAGATTATATGGTCCCGGCGGGGCTCGAACCCGCGACCTTCGGCTCATAAGACCAACGCTCTAACCAACTGAGCTACGGGACCTTTTTATTAGTATCATTAAAAATAGTTTATTAATTTTATAACTTAGTATTCATTTATAATAAATAAAATTATTCACCCAAAAATAATAATCAATTTATTATTATTTTATATTCATTACATCGTATTTTTATCATTTTTTATAATATCTTTATTTTATCTTTTATCTACCTAATTTTATAGTAAAATAGTATTAGGGAGCGTTTGGTACATAGAAATGGAATTGAGTAGAGAATGAGAATTAATTCTCTTGTTTGATAAAATAGAGAATTGATTTGAGAAATCTAAAAAAGAATGCAGATACATGAATGAACAAACAAAAATAAATGATTAACACGATAAAAAGAGAATTTTAACGAATGAGAATTCATGAAAAATATTTTTGGTAAATTTTTTTTAAAAAAATTATAAATTATATACGATGTTTTTTAAGATTATATTTTAGTACAATTTCTTAAAATGTCGTAAAAATTAAATACTTTAAAAATAAATTAAGTTTGTTTTTTTGTAAAATTAAAATAATATAATTTTTAAAAAATTATAAAAATTAAATAGTACAAAAAATTTTAAAAATTAAAAAAAATATATACTGCAACATCATTTCTCTGCGTATGGGAGAAAAATAAAAACAGAGAAATTGAAATAATTTATTTCTCAAGTTCCATTTCTCTTTACTCAAACAAACAAGAGAAATGATACCATTTCCATTTCTCTGGCCTTATTTCTCTGTACCAAACACAACCTTATAATATTTCTTTACCTCATTTCTCTGTACCAAACACAACCTTATAATTTTAATAAGAAATTAAATCAAAATATCCTAAAGTATTTCAATCGTTTTAAAATATATCATTATGTTTTGTAAGTTTAATTCTACCTCAAGCCTCTTCAATATTTTATAGTCCTTTATCCAATTGAAATTTTATTCAAAATTTTCTTTGATATATTATCGTTATCAAAATAGTTGAGGGACAAATCATCATCAACAAACTCGTGTGGGGAGGAATGACAAACTTCTTTATAATTTTTTATTCACGACGAATCATGAGTTTATTTAACTGATATAATTTAATTTTAAATTTATACTTTTTTTAAAGCTATTGTTCAATGAATTCAAATACCGGTATAATAATTATTCATAATATAGTTTAGACATGTGCGCACCAGTAAGCTTGACACAACAAGTACATGAGTATGAAATCTATCTCAAACTCAAAGATGGTGGTTGTGGTAGTGGATACGGGGTTTAAGTTTGATTTTGGTGAATACTAAACATGTCAAACATGTAATCTAATTAAATAATTATAGTCAGACAAAAAATATAACTTACAAATTGTAATTGCATACATGCATAATAAATGACCATTTGAATTCAAAATTTAAAAAAAAAAATATTATGAAAAAATAAAAATTACGGTTCAAATAATTAAGCCCAAGAGTAGAGATATCTATAAAAAGACTCTTCCATCATCAATTTGAAACACACTATTCTATAGCTTTTCATCTTCAAAGTCTTTATATATCTTTTCGACAATCATTTCTTCTGAGTTTTCAATTAATATTTCGGTATCATTTTTTACATTTTTAGTCTCTCGATATAGTTACAATATTTTTATTTTAGTTTATCGGAGTTCTAAAATATTGAAATGTCGTATAATTCGTAGACGATATGTCATTTTATTTTTTAGAATGTTACACAACGCTCCTAAAATTTGGAATACATTCGATTTGCGGAATTGTCTGAATTTTTTAATAACTATTTGATGCAATTCATTTATTTATTCTTATTAGAAAAAAGACCTTCTAATTTCAATAAATAAAGAATGTTTTCTGTCTATTAATAAGACTCACATTATTACTAATTAAATTTATAGATTAATGAATTGTTTTTATATGTAATAATTATAATGTGAGTCTTGTTACAAAAATGCAGTTTCTTATGGAAATGAAAAGGTTTTTATCTGATAAGAAAAAAAGATTAAAAGGAACTCGACATTAGACACCAAATGAGTTCATTAGTTATCACTCAACTCTTTTAAGGTTAACGATAATTTATAAAAGAAAATCTGGAAAAAAGTCTCCACGGGATAAAGGACAAATAAATACTGTTGGGGTATGCCGATATATATATAAATATTCATGTATTCTTACTCTTTTAACATACATTCTCGCTTCTAACCGGGATGCGCTGCTGCGTACTTCATAATAAAATTGGTGGCTTTGATCGTCTTAGATTTCCTGGAAGGTTGATGTAGGATCAAGCTTGCTCACCATATATCTATCTATTATCTACATGTGTATTAAAAAATTTGGCTGGGCTGCTAACTATGTTGCTTGCATTCTACTTTCCAAAATATAGATACAGATATTAATTTAATGGTGGATATTATCATGATACGATTTGTTTATATTGGATCGCATATATAGATATACGATAATGATTATAATATTAGTAGTATTTGAACGAAGGCAATTCATTCACAATGTTGATGCTTATTAACGAATGAATGAAACCGTAGTCTCTTTTCTTTTCGAGAGAAGAGAAGAGAAGCAATAAATTGAAATAATTCAAAAAAGCCAAGCAAAGATATTGGGAGGATCCGATCCGATCCGATTCACGAGTTGGGGGCGAGCGCTGTTGCCTGTGTGAATGCATGAACTTGCAAAATAGTAGTAGTACTGGCAATGCTTTCCAAGTTGGGGAATTTGGTGGGTTTCCCGATTTGGGCAATGGGATTGGGATTTCGATCTTTTGGTGCTGGAATCCATAAATTAGGGCGTGGCGTGGATGGGGTCGTAAATGCGGGGAAAAAACAGCGGGGAGAGAGAGTCGGTCCAAGGATGGGATGGGAAACAAGAGTGGGGAGGAGAGGATTTTGGCGACAAATTAGAGAAGAGGAGAGAGGGGCGGGCAGCACTTTTGAGTAGGACGACGATGCCTTAGATTTGCCATTGAATTTTGAAAATTCAGGAGGAGAAGAAATAGATTAGAAAAACAAACCCCAGCAACAACAAAACACAAAATTTTATAGTGATCCGATCTGTCTGTCTGTCTCCGACAGCTCTCGCAATTGGGGCTGTGATTCATCATCGCCATCATCATCATCATCATCATCATCAGATACACTCTAATCAGCCAGCTGATTTCCCCTTATTCATTCATTTCATTTCATTTCATTCCATCTCATTCCGTCTCGCTTTGTTTCATTCCCTCCCCCTTAGATGCTCTTTCCTTGTTTGCTGTGTGAATTGATTAATTCTGGAAATCTTTGCTGGATTGAGCGGGCATTAATGTGGGGATGCCGTGCAATCTGGACGGTGGGGGGATCTGCTGGAATTAATTAAATCTGATGTGAATTTTTTTCCATTGCGGCATTTGGTCCAACACTTGGGATTTGGTTTTCTTGATTTGGGATATATGTCGATAATATGGTTGTGTGGATATGGAGAACGATTATTATTACTTACCAATTAATTGCCATTGCCCCTTTAGGTTTGCCTTTAAATTCCGTCTGTTGTTTTTGATGGCTCATTGTGAGAAATGGGTCAAGAAGAGCATATTCTAGGGTGCAATTATAGCGGCAGTGGGGATGGTGGTGTTGGTAGCAGCAGCAGCAGCAGCAGTCGAATCTCGAAAAAGGTTAAGCAAAAGAAAGCGCCTCAAAGAGGCTTAGGTGTCGCTCAGCTTGAGAAGATCCGATTGGAGGAACAACAGAAGATGGACTCGTTTGATGTTTTGGGAGCAAAATCTTCTCAATTCCTTCCTGTTAATTGTTCTTCTA
The DNA here is from genome assembly GCF_009805555.1 of Andrographis paniculata. Classification (NCBI taxonomy): domain Eukaryota; kingdom Viridiplantae; phylum Streptophyta; class Magnoliopsida; order Lamiales; family Acanthaceae; genus Andrographis; species Andrographis paniculata. Next base: position 8,403,715 of record NW_026137587.1, read on the forward strand.
ACTTTAAGCCACTTTGTAGTTCACTGCCCTCAGTGTCGAATCTGAATGCTTTATATGGGCAAGCCCCATCTGTCCCTAGTGTAGTTAGGAACGAGAGCCCCCTAATTTCCAATCAGCTGAGTGGCAATGGAAGTTTCGGTCACGGGCTATGGCCTAAGTTGACCAACGGCAATCTTATTTTGGGGGAGAACCGAGGCCTCGATCATCGTGGTTTTGCATCTGAGGCACCGGTGATGACTACCTCTTCGCACGAACTAAGTGGGCCTTCAGTTTTGGCTTCTCCAATTGTTAAGCAATCATCACACCAGTTCCAGCAACCTTTGATGGTGAGTTGAGCCATACAAATGATAAAGAACTTTCTCTATTGAATTTGGCTCTGTGGTGACCATCCATCGATTTTGTAATACTTGCAGGTTAATACATCCCCAGGGATGTCGCGATTCAGATCGCAGATGGAGCCCCCTTCATACCAAAATTCTTGTTCTTGGTCAGAGGAAGATAAGGTATCTTGTGCTCGCTATTTTCTTCCTGGTTACATTACATATCTATGCCAACATTGGATTGTGGAATTGGGGTATGTGTGGTACGGTACATCTGCATTTTTCTGGTTGTCTACCATCTTCTACACCTTGACCATACACATTAGATTTCTCCTGACTGGATTCTTCCCTTGTATATATATATTGCACTTTTGCGCTGGTTTTATTTTTCCCTATTTTTGGGGTATATGTGATTTTGGTCTTGGTGTTGGTGGCTGTGTAGATAGCAGGCACAAAGAGATCTTATCCGTTCGCTCGTGAAAGTGAGCACAATGGATGTCCTACCTATGCTGTGTCTCAATCAGATGAATTAGTTTTGAGTAGCAATGGACACCGAGCTCATGTGGAACCAAGGAACAAGTGCGTCAGGTTCGTCTACAATTGAAATATGTAATGTTAAAAAAGATACAATTTTTTTTTCACAGGGCACGGTACTTGTTTCCAAATATTTCATATTAGAGATTACTTTTTGGGTGCTCTTACAATTTGCTGGCAGCCTAATTTTGAAAGAAACAGCATAGTCATCTATAACGTAGTAAGTATGTCATGCAGTAGTTATATGATACTGACTGCTTTTTGGAGAGGGGTTATTTGTATCACTTGCAGAGTACACAAGTACCTTGTAATATCTAATAATCTGATTATCCAAGCAAGCGAAACACACGCAGAGATATAATGTTGCTTGGTAAACAAATGTCAAAAATTGAAGTGCAGCAGGCTATCAGCCTAACATCTTTTGTTCTGTGACTCTCCAGAGAAGAGCCCTTGAGCCCAACTACCTTGCCTAAAGGGAATCGAAGTGGAGGAGTGACTGAAGATAATGCGAGGCTAAGCGGTGATTTTCTAACATTAGCTCCTCCAGCTCTGGACCCAAAGCGCAAGCCTCCTTTGGATGACTCGAGCAACAAATTATCCAAATTTGAATCCTTGTTCAGTCAGAGTCAGGTATTGTTCTAGATTCTATTGCTTTATCACTTAGTTGAGAAGAAATTTGCAATATGAACCATAATTCCTTGATGCGGTTGACAGCAATGTGTGTAGCACGGCTGGCTAAGCCAGTCCAACAGTTTCTTTTTTTTTTTTTTTCAGATAAATAATGTTTTGTCCTTCTGGTTGCGTGTTCTATTGCAAGTTTAATCCCTGAGTTTTGTGAATTTATGGTTACATGAGTAGTATAACAAGATATATATAATATGAAAATATTATATACAGCACCATCAAGTATTTTTAAAATTTAGATATGATGACACGCCTCTCCCTGATTATGCATTGTGTCTTGCTGCAAATACAGGAACCATTGGTCAAAAGCCAAGTCTGTCATCAACAAGTAGGACCCGAGCAATCTGTTCGCTGCTTCTTCCCGACTAAGCATCAAATCTGTCAAATGGGCTCGGCCAATGACGACAGCGAAAAGGTGGAAACACTTGATCTCAATTTAAAGCTATAGAAGGAGGAGGAGGAGGAGGAGGAGGAGGAGGAGGAGGAGGAGGCTGTTCCCGGATCATCATTAGTCAATTTGCTCTTTTTTACATTGAACATTAATTATAATCCGTCGTACTATCTATCGTATCTGTTATGTGCCAGTGCTACACCTTTCTTTCTGTTTCTGATGATCATTGTTGGAGGACTCGGTATCTATCATCCTTTTGAGTTGTTGTTTCATTTCGTTTGTTATACACAATAATCATAATAATTTGCTTTGCTTTGCTTTGCTATGCTGTACTGTAAAGAACAACAATTCTACATGGTAATTCTAAATTCTAATCTATTGAAATTAAAATGGCGGAGTAGCGTGGAGTTCTCTAACTTGCATTTCTCTTTAGAATGCTGACGTCGTCTATAAAATAAATTCCAGAGAGAGAGAGAGAGAGAGCAGAAGTATCAATGGTTCTTTGCAGTGATGCTGGCTGCCTGCTCTCTAAACGATTTCACCATAACAACGCACATATTGGAATGAATGTCAGGATGCCCTTTTATTGTGTTTTGATCTTATTTGCTTATTCATTTAGTTACTTTCTTTTTTTAGACTTACATTTCCAATCGTTACAACATCAAGACCCATTACAGCCATCACTAAGCAAGTTAGTACAGCTTAAAACGTAACAAACCAAATCATGGATGTAAGTGTATGTATTAAGATGGTGGATCAGATCAGTTGAAATCAGCGGACGACGACACTATCATACTGTCTTGTCTGTCTACAAATAACCTCAATCAAATAGTTGATGATGATAGAGAGTACAACACAAAGTGAAGCATATTCAACGAAAATTCCTTCCTCTGCCGCGTCCTCCTCTCCAGCCACGACCTCTTCCCCTTGTTCTTACATCGTATATACCTTCAAAAGCTTTGTTAAGAAGTTGGTTTTGTACGCCGCCTCCACTGCTACCTCCTCGGCCCTTCTTTGATGCATTCATGCCGGATCCATTAGGAGCAGCAGCAGGTCGTTTTTTACTGTAATGATGACAAATGAGAAAAATGTAAACCACAGATACCAAAGATAATGAACAAACTGGAAGGTCAGATTTTTCCTTTTTGTCCATACCCGGCTGCCACAAGAGCAGTTGAAGTTGTGGCGGCTTTAGGTACTTCTTTCCAGGACAAGTTAATTTTCTGGTCCCCGCTGAAGAATGAAGGGGTTTTTGAATGCAAAGGCTGCATAAAGAATGTAAAGAAATACAGACAAGGTCAATATTGCTGGAGGAAATCACAGAGCAATCTCTGATAGAATATATGAATTTTGTTTTGATGCATTGATTCTCCACTGAGATTGTTTTGTTTGGATATAACAGATAATAGTCTTAGCTGAGGGATGCATCAAGGACTCAGTCTAATAATTTCATAACAAACAGAAGGGATTGGAAATAGAGTCACCTGGGTCAAGGCAAGTATATTGTTGCATGTTCGAAGACCAGCCGTAGCATTCTGTTTCTGTTTTTTCTGTATGAGAGCCCAAAAGAAAGATATTATTAATGAGCCAACCAAAGGAAATGTACATGCAATTGAAATTGATAATTGAAGAATGAAAATGAGATTGGCAAAACAAAAGATGTCTTTAAAGAGAAAACCCACAATAACTTCTTTCTCCTCTTCTGACTTTGCGGCTGCCATTGTTTTATTGTGCTCTGCCATACCCTGTGTTAATTTCTTGTTCATTGACTTGGCTAATTCTTCAATCGTGCTCAATCTATTTCATCAAGAAGTTATCTTAATATTCTGAAGCATCCAAACAAAATCACAAGTAAACGATGGAAATATGCCTATGCAGTTCCTTGGTGCTCAATTGAAAATGCACCATTGAGAAAGAATAAAGTTAATAATATAATTACAATATGGTTATTCCAATTTACCAACAGAGCCACAGCCAGTCTCACAATTAATCACTAGAGACCATTAAATTGATATATAGTGAAACTTCGTATACATTAAAATGTCAACTGAAAAAATTGCCATTATCAAAAGTGAAAATCCAATCCACGCAACCAGATATTGACCCAAAACCAAAAACATACGAATCATATTGCATTCCTCCAAACAACTTCCCTCATACATCCAGAATACCTAACCTAATTTAACTGGAGTAATCAGAGAACCATGTAGTATGTCATGCAGCGAGCCCTCCCACTTAAAGTAACCAGAAACGGACAAGTTCATTGCCAAGTTGGCTTTAAATTGCAATGGTTCCGGGAACCCATCAATTCTATGAGCAACTTATCTTTGGGACAGATGAAGCAATAAAGAGAAATGCACCTTACACTCTAAATGCTTTCATAAATGAGTCCATTTCATATCCCTTACCCAGCTTTACATGCATGCATGCATGCATACCGCTAAAACCCAAAATGTTTTTGGTCAGTGAACTCGCATCTTTGAAAACGTTTTGAGACTATCATAACAGAGAACGATTTGGAACAACCATACTTTAAAAAAAAAAAAAATGGTGCAGATGTTCAAATATGTTACTTAGTTCACAATATACCTCTCTGTAAAATCTTTATATTGCTCTGAAAAATCTTCCCCTAGCCTGTCTGAAGGCTGGCCAGTGACAATCTTGTAGCCACAAAGACTATTTGTGGCATTTGGAGTCTAAAAAATTTAGCACGAGTGCCTTCAGTTTTATATAAACAGAATATAGATTAAGATAGTTGAATACAGCACTATTTTCAGCTTTACCTTGTGAGCTAAATGGTGAAATGCATACAGCAAGCACTCAATGCATGTGAAATTCATCTCTTCAATCTTTCTTCGAACCATGTATTTCTATCACAGAGAGAGAGAGAGAACCAAAAATCAGACTACTTATAGCAAAGGTTGCATATGAATGAAGCTGACATAATTACATTTGATTATTTATCCAAAGTACAAAAAGTAATAGAGTGGGGATTTTGAGTCCAAAGAGGGTGTCACTAATTTCTTATCAGTTTAACATCCTGTTGAAGTACCAATAGTTAGCAACTGATTCTGAAAATATGTATCATGGCATCATACAGAACCAATATATCAACAAAAACACTATTAGCATGCCATAAATACTAAATGCACTGTTAAAAAAATGAATGAAGAGGTAGAACAATAATGATGCCATATAAGTTTTGATGATAGAGTTAAGACTGGTGTTTATTAAGTGCACGAACATTACATTAATGCACTATTGTTCGTGCACCTTACCTCATGTATAGTTTTCATGCACCTCCTAATCTACTTTGGATGAAGCAGTACCTTCAAAAGTTGAACAACTGATGGCAGAAGCAATCTTGAATCCGGTGGTTTAGCAAATACCGAGCATTCAGCAAGGCTCTTGAGCAAGTCTATTTTTCTTTCTTCAGGAAGCTAAAGAAGAAAATATGAAACTTCATCAGAGAGATGTAAGGATATAATTGATAAATTGGAACATAAAACTCCCCCTGGAGAGTACTATCTGTATTAAGCTCATAACCCCTCAATTACCAAATATGTAAACTGCGAATCAGGAAAAACATGAACAGGATTTATAGAAATTGCTGCAAACACATTACCGTGAAGCAATCGTAAAGTTATCAATTTAATGAAAAATGCAATTAATTTACAGATTCTATGATGATCTTGCTAATAAGAAGAGCATATAAAGTAAAAATGGGAAAAAGATAAATGCAAATAGCACAGCAATAACTTGTCAGGTGGCGGGGAACAATGTATGCGACCACTCAGATATATTTTGTCAGTAATTTACAGTCTTACCTTGTCAAAAACAGGGATTATTTGCTTGCTCAAATAATTGAAGAACTTGCTACACGATGCACCTCTCTGATATCAATATAAGCACTAGATTAGAATATGCTATTTTATACTCTTAAAAGAAATAGAAGACATACCATGAAAAATGGAATGGCCATTTGCAGGCACGATATATATCGGTCAATGTGATCACCATCTGAAACCTGGAAGCACATGAGGATCTTTGTAAATATAAAATACTTATCCTTCCATGGTAGATCTTGAGAATATAACTCATAGCAACTGTGGTATATGTAATGCGGGTGTACCAAACTTAAAAATGAAACCATATTCTGCCATCAGCAGCTTCTGTTTACATCAAGATCTTAAACAGCAAAACAAATAACAAGTTTCCACACAAAATACAGCAGATTCTCAAGTAGGAGGATGCATTATTAAAGATAAAATTTTTGGAGGGGAAAATTGAACTCAGAAGCAAGTGATAATGGAAGAGATATGGAGCTGCAAGAAATACAAGATGCCTAATATAATGAACAGTAATTGAGGGCTTTAAAGAGTAGGTAACAACTAACTCATACATGAAATCAACCTAAAAGCTAGCTACTTATTGCATGATAAGAAGCATACATTAAACTGTGCATCCAGATCAGCCTGGCCTTCTATAATCTCAACAAGTTCTTGAACACGCTCCACAGGAGCATTTGGTCCAAATAAGCTCAAGCTTTTCAAGAAATCCATGAATAGTTTAAACTCCGCAGCAGTTACATCTTGCAAATTCTGATTGAGATACATCAAATAGAAAATTCAGATATGACAAATCTTGAGTCCAATAGGGAAAAAAAAAAAAAAAAAAAAAATCTGTCTAAAGAGAAACATGACATCAATGATTGCAACACATAATACCTGCTTCACTAAATTAGTAATATGCCTCTCCATTTCATCCTTTGGCTTCAACAGCTCTGCTTTATTGGGAAACACCTGATATAGGATCCAATTGTCATTTAGAAATAGAAAAAAGTTCTTGGAAGTGAAAGAACGTTGTACTCAAAACCAATGAATGATACCTTATCTCTGATAAAGCAGAGAACTTTTTCACGGATGGTCTCCCAAGCGCTGAGATCCTCTGCATTTCGATCATCTGTGCTTCCGATGTTCTTAAATAGAGCAGTTAAGGATGCTGCATAAATAATCTCAGCAGCATCAGACATGCATTGTGTATGCAGCTATTATATAAAATACATTCAATGTAGTCTACTTGGGGAAAAATCATACAGAATTGGCCTGTTGCCCCCAACTGTAATAAGTTTTATAAATTTTAAGAGTTTTTTTGTGGGACTAGGAATTGGGAATAGTAAAAATTTCAAAATTGTTGTATGATGTTAGTAATGGTGTGATATTTTGAATTTTAATTTGATCTTATTTTGTGGGGGGGGGGGGGGGGGGGGGAGCGAATAGTCGAATCCTTGGGAAATCTCACAAATAAATACAACCAGGTTCTCAATCAGGCATTACAAGGTCATTTGTAATAAGGGCACACTGGGCAGCAAGAAGACAACAGCCCATCAAAGAGAAAATATAATGCAAGCACATTATTGTCTCCTTCCAGTCAGAGTAACATATTCCATGCTATGGTAAGACCAAAACGTGCAGAGATGGTTATATATACAACACCTTCTAGAAAACCTGAATTCCACACGGCATCCCAGCCAGAAAACGAATATATAATAGACAAAACTGCTATCGTTACATCAATTCATAAAGCACATACTTAGGGCTTAGCAGTATCAAGGTCTCACGTACATCAACCAACAATTTTAACCTTTGAAGGAAAAATGGAACATGAGAAAAACTCCATGAAGTATATTAATATTTCACAACTTACTCTTGACATCCTGACGCAATAAAGACATGAGGGCTTTATGAACTGCATCACGCTCCACATTATCTCCTAACCATATCAGAGACAAACATTCAATTAAACTGGATATCATACAGATTACTACCTGAATGCATAGAAAGAAGACTAAATTACCGGCAATAAGGAGTTGGCCAAGGATGTCAACAATTTTTGCCAGATGTTCCGGGGTATCTTTACAGAAAAGAGGAAGCCCACGAATAGCTTGCACACGCACCTTCAACACCATAAACAAGATCCCCGAGTTCTTAAGATAGATATGATTCAACACCAGAAACAACAGCCCCCAAATTCTTAAGATACATAGATGCCTCAAAGACAATAGCTTATCATCCACATGTCGAAAAATATAACCCACTCTTCCCCCACCAACTAGAGCGTGAGAAATTGTGAGCTGGAGAATAAAATTCGGATGAAGAAAGTGTTCAGTAGTACAAGGTTGTGGTTCCAAGCATGATTGGGTGATACATCAACAGAAAAATTAAGCTGGTAAGCAAGCTGGCCAAGTTAGCAGGCTAAATACGCCTAAGAGACCATGTCGTTCAAATTGTTTTTCTATCTTTTCCCTGTGAAACTCAAAGTCAGGACAAGCCATTGGGGAAACAAAATAAACGGTGTCAAAAATATATCTAGTTCTCCAGAGAAGTAGATACTTCACGCACGCACTAGTGAGGCATCCAAAAACCCGCTGGCAGAGCGTGGTGCTGTTGGGTGAGCAGGACTTCACCAGAATAAGACACAATTCAAGCCCCTTAGAATCAAATGACGAAAGTAGAACTCCGTTCCAACTACCAAATAACACACTACATATTCCTCCTTGGGTGCAGCAACTTGGGACAAAGATACTAAGCAGAATTGCAGAAAAAGACCGTAAATCACCTACCCCAAGCTCCTCATCTTCGCACAAATATAAATGCTGATCCAGAGCTTGTTCAGCCAGCTGGGGGAAGCATTTAAAAAACTTGGGAATCATCTGCGCCGCCAACTGCTTCGCTTTTACGCTGCCATTCGCTGCAGCAATAATTCCTTCGTAATCCGTCTGATTCTGCTCCACGTAGACACAAAAATGAACAATTTTTTTTTTTTTTTCTTTAAATGAGCGATAGAGAGCGCAGTGGAGGTCTCGAAACAGAGTCCGTCTCACCTGGGACTTATCCTTGGCCTCGTTGAGTCTCTCCCCATACTCGTAGAGCTTCTCGATTTCCCTGGAATCATCAGTAGTAACATTCGCCATAGCCCAAATTCAATCAGAAATCTGCAAAGCGTCGGGTTCCGCCTCTCGCGTTGGTCGAAAATAGGGGTTAGGGTTTTGTTTTGTTTTGGGGAAGACCGAGATGTAACTTTTTTTCAAAAAAAAAAAAAAGAAAAATTATTACTCCACTATTATACAGTATTATTGTTATTTCTGTTTGATGAAGCGACCGTACGCTGCTTCGCTCGTGTCTTGAGAGTTGAGAATGATTGATTGATTGGTGATAATCAGCTGCACCACATCCACATCAACCGCTTCTCCTAATCCACACCGTTCTCTTAGTCGGGTCCACACCATCGACGGTCCAGATTAAAGTTCTAATCTTTTAAAAATAAATTTAAAATATTTCATCAAATATTAAATTTAAATTAAATTTTTTAAAACAGGAACACAATCTTCATTTAAACAAATAAAGGATAAAAATAATATAATAAAGGATTACTAAAAAATGAACCTTCAATTGAAGGACGTCGGATAAAAGGCACCACTCCGAGGAAGGGGATTTGGAAGGACATTCAACGAACTTGTTTGCCCCAGCTTGGCAAATCGCAACAACCCCTTACTATAAATTCAAAGGTATATGCTAAATGGATTTTAAAATGAGTAGACAGACTCAAATGAATAAAATTAATCCAATAAAACACTTACTATATATATAAATACTTATATATTTTTATTTTATAAAAATCAAATACTTGTCTTCTTCACCGGTACTCATCTTCCTTGTGTTCTTGTTTTGTTTGTTTTACTTTTATTTTATTGACTTTTTCTCTAAACTGACCAATAAACTCGGTCCTTGTCGTTGTCGGTTAGCTTTTGGTATATTATTATTATTATTATTATTATTATTTTAGATTTCCTCTAAAATCAGCTCTGCATGTAGTAGTTGATTTTTTCCTAGGATTTTTTTCTTTTCAATTTAATATTCTTAATGATGTTAATTTTCAATTTCTGTTAGCTTATGTTGATTTATGATTTAGGGTCCTGACTTTTAAATTTAGTAGTTGCAAAGAGTTTGGAGAGCTTATGAAAGCATCTGACATTTGAAGGCCAGTGATAAGAGTTATGCAAAGTTTTCAATTTAGTTTGAAATGCTTATTACGGGACATTTTTATTATGTTGTGTTGGATTAAAGTAGTATTTGAATCTTATGTATTGACATAATATTGTTATTGTTATTTTATTTTTGGTGAAATACTCTTGATAGTAATATTGTGAATTGTAGCTTGAAACAGAACATGACATCTTAATCTACTGACATATTCATTTCGGTCTACATCTGTTTATACAATAAATACTCCAGTCCGAAAATGAACTTGTCAAACAGAATGAAATCCAGATACTTACACTTGTTCTTCTTCTCGGTGATTCTTTGTTTCAATTGAAAAGATGCATGACAATAGAGGAGATGGTAGAGAGAGAGAGAGAGAGAGAGAGAGAGAGAGAGAGAGAGAGAGAGAGAGAGAGAGAGAGAGAGAGAGATATTAATTTAAAAATTAAATAAGAAAAGGGCAGCCACGTTGCCCCGGGTATTTTGTCAAAACAGGTAACAGGTACTGAAGATCCCACCATCGGAATTCGGACATGCATTGCAAGAAATAACCTTAATTACCTATTTAAATCTTATCGAGACATGCAAGTACATGTATGTGGGTTCTCTGCTGGGGTACCCACTTTTGATCCGGAACGGAGGATCTTGACTGTATGTATAATACCGTGTCCGTGAGATATATTAAGACCGTATATGACGATCGTTTGTTTCCTAAGCTTTTAAATATTTGTTGGGCACACACCGTATTATACATACAGTCAAGATATATATATATATATTTTTTTATTTTAAAAATAAAAATTAGAAACAAAACCACACACATGCATAGTGTTTATGATCGGGGATCCAAACCATTATTATTGTCACTTGTCAGTCAGTCACATATAAATATATAGTACTAGTACTTAAAAAAACATAAGAGAAGGTGTCATCATCAATCACCCAATAACAAGCAGTCAAGTCAAGTCATATGAAAGTAAGTAATCCAGCTAGCTATATAGCTTGATGGTCTGGTCTGGTCTGGTCTGGTCTGGGTGGGGGTAGATTTAAAACTACTTATTGAAAACACACCAATCATAGGGTTGGTTACCTGATTGATCTCCTCATGGAGAAGATATTTGGGGGGCCAGCATGTTTCTAATCTTGTCAATGGTGCAGTTGAGAAGGTTGTTGGCTATAGCAACTGATCCCAGGGACAGCTTTGCATCAGGACTTGGATCCACCAAAACCTGCATACATATATATATATATATATATCTATGATTACAGTTACTATTGATTAATTAACAATAATAATAATAATAAGAAGATGATGATGATGAGAATTAGGAAGGAACCTGAAGTGCGACAGTGAGAAGGGTTCCTCCAGAATCAGCGAGAGAGGAGGAGGATGGCATTGCAGCGGCAGCGGTGTGGGTGGGGCCATCGGGAAGAATGGCGAAGCCGGAAGGGAGCAAGGGCACGTAGCTGGGGTCTCCGGTGCCGCTTGTAACGGCCTTCACCGAAGCCATGTCGATGGGTGCATACACAACATACGACGCCGTTGGGTTGCTCCGACTTTCTTGCACCATCATCAGTGTCGACGACGACGACGACTTGCCGCTTTCATTCGCACCCTACATATATAGTACAATATACAATCACAATCACACATAGTATATATATCTTTTTATACGAACACAAATGCAAATTCATAGTGCGTACGTACCTTCAGCTGACAGATTGAGACATTGTTGCAGGCATCGTTGCCACTCAAAACCTGCACCACCTCTTCAACCTCGGCGCCATTCCAAAGCATGTCCCACTGGGCGGAGCAACAACAACGACGAACGAACAGGTCATCATATCGACGTACGGATCATTATTGATATCATCGCATCATGTATAGTATTGATTAATAATTAATCTACAATGAATGAGGGTCTGGGGCTGACCTCCTTGCGGTTGGCGTGGTCGCGGAGGAAATCAAAGACGGTCCTGGGGGACGCAGGCAGCCAGAAGGAGGTGGCGATGCTGAGCTGGATCCCCAGGGGCATGGTGAGGTCGTCCACGTTCTTGCGCGTCATCACCTTGACGTTGTCGGCGTCGTTACCCGACAGGGTGGTCCATGCATTCGCGATCGAAGCGCTCACCCCTCTGCAGAACTTGGACACCATTCTGTCTCCCAGCCTGATCAGCATGCCCCCCGCCCCAACCTTACCAGTATTATTATTATTATTATTATTATTAATGTTATTGTTGATTACTACTCCACCACCACTGCTCCTCCTCCTCCTCCTCCTCTCATCGCCGCCATGAGCATCAGCATCGGCATCAGTACCATCAGAATCAGCAAGACGACGCTGGCATTGGCCTTCAAGGATGGCAAGCCAGCGCTTGGCCCCAAAAGCAAGACCCGCAGCCACCAGAGGCTTGAATATGCTATGGATACCCCCGCCGCTACCGCTACTCTCTTGCACTTCCACATGCTCCACCCATATCACCTGTTGCGTGTAATTGTGTTGTGTTGTTAATTACTACTACTACTACTACTACTTTACGTGCCTCGATGACAAGTTGTAATTATATTGCAATTAGAAGTCACACAGTAGAGTTCATATATATATACTATACCTTGGAATATCCTCGGTCCTCGTTTGGGATGTCTTGAATGATGCATCCCGAGGGCCTTCTCCGGCAGGTGACCATAGGCGTGGTTTGCAAGTGGTCCAAGGATACATCAACCACAGCCCACGTGCCGTCCACGTGCTGTTTACAGTACCTCACAAAGTAGCTCTCCCGGGTTGGAACCAGCGGCGAGAGAACATGGAACTCCGCATTCATCTGCATTTTACGTACATACATACATATCAGCTGGAGACGAGAGAGCAAGCAGCAGCAGCACTAGTGTTGGCAATTAATTAATTAATTAATGGTATTCACAACTTAACATCGTCATCGTCATCGCCATCTATATATATGTATAATGTATTGCATATTATGACTCTACTGATTAATGAAGTAAGTATCTGCTAGTTACCACTTGTAGAGTCTCGTTGTAGCTTCCACCGATCCCTGAGGCAAGTACTTGCAAGTTTGTCGCTCGGGAAATCACACCTGAGAACACATTACCCCACTTCTCCTGCAAGGGTGCGTACGTGGAGTTGTTAGTAATTACGCAGAACCGACATAAATATATATATTATTACAAAACAAAACAAAACAAGAGAAAGCATCATGGATCCATATATATATATATATATGTGTGTGTGTGTGTGTGTGTGTATCTGTTATGGAGGGATGAATGGATGGATGTGAAATTAGCAGCAGCAGCAGCACCAACCACATCCATGAGGATCTCGACAACGCTGGACGCATCCATGGCAAGAAGAGCGGACTCACGCGACGCCTCAGACTTGAATCCAAGGGGTCGAGCCCCGAACACTCTGGAACACGAGCGCAGATATTCATCCTCGTTCAACACGGTGGAGAGGCGATCTGTGCTGGGCACCCACAGCGGCTCCCCGAGTTGACCCATCCTCACCAGCTCTTCCATGGCTGCCACCGCCAGCTCAATCACCGCAGGTTGCTTGCTCTTGTTCTGGTAAACAATACCATTGCCGATGCTGCCCCCCATTATGATAGCTGCTGCGGGGTGGCTCAGTGCTAAGTGGTGCGAACCGGCAGCTGCTGATGAAGAGGCTGACGGCGTGTCCACCGAGCTTGTAAAGGGCTTCCCAACGTACTTTGTAGCTATAGCAGATATGTGGTCGATCTACACGCACATACATACACACATATATAAGAAAGAAAACTTCCAGTAGTAGTAGTAGTAGTAGTGTATATATATCCTTAATCATCCTATGATGATGATGATGAGGATAGAAATGACTATGTATAATATATACAGGTAGGGAGCTAGGCAGGTAGGTCATATATAGGTGGTGCTACCTCTTCCCTTAAGCGGGCATTCTCAACCCTTAGCTGGTGCTCGTGAAAAGAGGTGTCCCCAGTCCCAGCCCCAGCCCCAGCCCCAACCCCAAGGGGGGTTGGTCCACCGCAATTGGGGCAGGCAGCATTGCTCAGAGCTTCCCGGTATCGCAGGTTTTCAGCGCGCAGCTTTTCGTTCTCTGCTCGAAGTTGTGTATTCTCATGGTGCTCGTGCTGTGTCTGCACACAATCACTTAATTATAATTTAACTTCAAAATTCATCCTACCTACCTACCTACCTACCTATCAACCAAAATACATATTTACACACACATAGTAAGTACTCGGTAGTTATTTTGTTAGAGGATGGATGAATTAAGTCGCCCTTTAATTAATTAATTAATTAATTACTCACTGATGATGATGATATACATATTCTACAAACAAACAAACTAATAAATAAATTTATAAGATTGTTGAAAGTGTAGGTAGGTACCTTCATCTGAGTCCTCTTGTTCTGGAACCAGAACTTGACCTGTAGGGGGTCCATGCCGAGTTCGCGGCCGAGTTCTCTCCGCTGCCGGTCATCAGGATGCGGGCACTCCTTGAAGAAACTGCATCAACCCATCCATCCGTCCATAAAATAATACATACATACATACATATAATTCATATCAAATTCGAGAACCAACAATTAATTAAGCGCGCACATATATATATATATATAATCAAAGTAGAATCAATCAAATCAAATATTTATTTAATTTGTTAGCTATATATATATAATGGACTAAAATTCAACTTCATTTCAATCACGGGGGCCATCAAGATTAATTAATTTCTGAAACATCTTTTTATTCGAAACTGCAAAACCGCAATAGAAAAATTTTATATATTTGTCCTTAATTTATTACTTGAGGAAAAAAAAATAAAAAAATAAAAAAAATCTTCACCTCCAGGCATATATCAAATTAAAAACCCTAATTAGTTTCCTAACTTCAAATAAATATATTTTATAATTTACAACGGATCGGACGGATCGATCTTACGCTTCCATTTCTTGAATCTGATGTGCGGTGTGGCGATGATATCTCTTCCGCTTCGGCTGCTGATCCGAGTTGTCACTGCCGGATTTGCTGTCAGCTTCTTCATCTCTCATGGCCGCCGGCGCGTCGGTGTTCATGTTCAGAGATACTTGCTTGTCCCTACCACACATGTTCACATTAAATCGACGTCTTAACTTCAAGTTTTGCAGTAAAAACACATTTATATATTGACGCACTTTGATTTTCATTTAGATACCACATATTTGCAGATGGAGAAAATAAAATAAAATCTAGTCAGCTATTTTTGTAGATTCTATTGGCAATATTCAACAGTGGTAATAAAGCTGATATCCGATCCTCTTGATTTAATGTATATTATTGACGAGTATAAAATGCAAATAATATATGCATACAATAAAAGGAACAAAATCACATAGGATTCATAAAACATAAAAATGCAAACTTCTTTTTGGTGTTTCCACTGTCAATGCCAAACGAAAGGAAGTGAAGCGAAGGGAAGGGAAGTGTGAGTGATAATAAAGTTTTCACCACCGCAAGGGCATATACGTACTACCATTAGAGAAAATCACCATGATGCACATATATAAACACACATACAAGCAAGTAAAACATAAAAGAAATCTGATCTGCAATGTAAGAGAAGAGATTTCTTAATTCTCCATTTGCACGGTAGTATTGATACATGAAGAAACTCACCGAGATTGCATCGCCCGCCAATATTGTACAGTAAGTGTTTTGGTTGAGTAAGTTTTAGGGCTTTATATATATATATATATATATATAATGAAACCCCAGAGAGGAGAGAGAGAGAGAGAGAGAGAGAGAGAGAGAGAGAGAGAGAGAGAGAGTAAGTAAGTAAGTAAGTAAGTGATAGAGATAGAGAGATGAGAATGGGGAGTGAAAAGTGACAAGGAGGAGTCAAATAGGGATAAGAAGGTGGAAATAATTAGGCAATAATGTGTATTTGGGTATAAACCAGACAGATAGGATTTTAATTGCAGGGCTAATTATTATTATTATTAAATACATAGTCGATGGTTCAATTGCATTCAATTTAATTGCTCGCTTTTAACTTCAAGCAAAATAATTATTTCTGGTGGATTTTTTGGTAGGTCAGATTAATATAGAATCAATTTAATGTAACCTATTTATGGCTGGAAATATAGTAATCGTTTCAACCCATTTATTACTACTACTATTATATTATTACTGTTGCTGTTTAGGCCATATATATAAATATGTGCCTGACCAAATTAATTAAGAATCAAATTTATGCTTTATTCTTCCAATTATTTCTTTTTTTTTTACACAACAATTCTTAATACATAAAATATATTATATTTTATAAAAAAATCAACCTTTAATATAAAATAATATTACTTACACAATTCTCTATGTTTCATCTAAAAAAATATTATACTTCAAATAAAAACACTATACAAACAATGTTTTTACTACTTTACTTTCAAAATAATATACCATATGATGCTATAAGTAATTAATTTATTTTAAAAGCCATGGGAATAACAACATATAAAATCAATACAAAAAAATATCTACTTTCATTTTGTCGCTTTGTCATTAACACGTTATTTTATTACAAATTTTGAGAATATTTTAATTATCTTGTATCGGAAAAAATTAATGATTTCTATCATGATTAATATCTTATTTTGTCGTCATACGATTCATATATATGCATGCAAATCGCAAGGTAAATTAATGACTACACTAGAACATACATGCCGCGATCATATTATCGAAAGGTGTACCAATAATTGGTAAGTAAAGAAACATATTTCAATGATACATAGATAAAGATAAAAATTTTAATCCTAGCTTCACCCTTTACAATATTTTCATTTGCTACAAAATTGTGTTAATATTAATTAATTTTAGAATTTTGTTGTTAAAAATAAAAGATTCACTCACATAGGCCATTAGTTTTGATTATATAGGTTTTGTTTGATTTATTTTTTTTAGTTTGAATTTTTCTATTTAATTTTAAATTTAAATAGTATTTTAGTCTGATAGTATTATATAAGAATTATAACATATTTTTATTGAAAATTATAAAAGTATTTTGATTTTAAATTTGGAATGAAACCAAACAAACCCATGATGTTATATTAGTAAATTTTATAAGATTTAAAAGTAAAGAAATCTATTGAATTGGAATGATCATAATTTTAATTAATGAAGAAATAAATTTAAAAATGTATTTTTATTGAAGTTAATAATGACATTTTTTATTTGTTATGGAAGTAATTGGCTAATTTATAATTTATTTTTTCCCTTTTGGGTAATTTATAAATAATTTGAGTTAACATACATTATTTTAAAATTTCACAATGAAAAAAAAAAAACTAAACAAGTTTATACTTGTGTATATACTTATTACATGCTGGATATATATATATATATGTATAAATATAAGTATATGAAATATTAATTAACTAAAGATACCTAAAGGTGGTAAGTACTAATAATAACGTGAAGTAATGGAATCGTTAGTCTTATATTATTATTGAATAGGTTTATGTATATTAATTAAAGAATTATATATTTAATTTATATCAATTATAAATTGCAATAATAATAATAATAATAATAATAATAGTACAAAGAGTGGTGAAGAATTAGAGGAAGGTCGAGCAAATTTGAATTAATATATGAAGTATGACTGATTATGAGATTAATTATTGAACGGTAAACGAGGTGGGAAGAGTAATATGTACGTAGGTATCTATCTGACTACGTCTACGAGTGACTATTGAGAATCTGTCTCATCTTATATAATATTTTTACAGTAAAAAGTAGGAGTATAATATATATTTTTTATTATATAATTTAATTTTTAATTTACTTTATTTAATATTTTTTTCTAATAATTTATATATTTTTTTATTTTGATCCGTCTTATAATAAAATATTTATTTTGTAATAATATTTTTTATTAATATTAAAAATATCATTACAATGTAGATATCCTTTGTAATACTAAAATTATTTTATTTTTTTATTTTATTTATATCATATCTTAATCTAATACTAATATTTCTAAAATTTTATAAAAATAAAATGATAGATAGATAATAAAAGGTGGAAATACTATTCATATAAATATTTATATTTAATGCTACCCATAAATATATGGGTTATTTATATTGACTTGACTTTTCTGGGTGGCTGACTTTGGTGGGTTGACTTGACACACACGGTCTATAGGTCTCTATCCATCTCTCTTTCTATATAAATATATAATCCTTACTTAGTTTCAATAAACAGTCTTATTTATCATTTTTGTCCGTTTTAATATAATAATCTTGTTTACTATTTTTGTCCGTTCCAAAACAATAGTCTCATTTTCATAAATAAATATATCACCATAAAACTATTTTCATTTTTTTATTATTATTACACAATTATCACTTCTTTTTACATTAAAATACTCACAAGGGCAAAAAAGTTATTTATTCTTACTTTTTATCAACTACTAATATAATATCAATATTGCTTAAATCTCGTATCCAACACAATAAAACTATACTTTTGGTACAAAATGAGTACTTCATTTATCATGCAAATGTGTACTGAACACGAATTTTATTAAAAATGAATAACAATTATTACTTTTTTTTTATAGTAAACAAAAGTATAAAATATAATAATTATTTTATTTTAAAAATATATAATTTTTTTAATGATAATTAAAAAAGATAAATATAAATTTAAATGAAGGAGGTATTATAATACACATATCACTAGCTACTACAGCAATAGCATCGTTGTATCAATACTTTTAACTCTATCGAAATTATTTATAATTTCATTAAAATGAATTAAAAAATATTTATAATAACACTAAAATTAAAAAGTTATTTATATTAGAATTAGAATTAATTAATTTTAGTTGCATTGAAACTAATATTGATTTCTTTTTTCTTTTATACATTTAAAAAATTTATCAATATAATTATTTGTAATCATATTAAAATTGTAGATTAAATTATTTATAATAGTAAATTATTTGCAGAATAATTTAAAATATAAATTAAAAATTTTGATATTTAGTTGAACTTTATTTAAAAAATCACTACATATTATTATTTTATAAATTATCAAATTAAATTTATATTTATTTATATTTATTAAATAATAATTTAAATTAAAAATATATTGTTAGAATTTATTTTAAAAAGTCAAATTTATATTTAACGAATTATATAAAAATATTTATTTATATTAAGTCAAATAATTATTTAATAAATTTGATACTGTTTATTGGAAAAACGGGATCTCAAAATTTTGATAGGGCTGAACCTGAACCTTCAACCTTCTGCCCATGTACACCAAAAAAAAAAAAAAAAAAAAAATCCTTGTGCCCATGGACTGTCTTATTAATCCGTTCATTCATGCTTCTAGAACAGTCCCTTACAGTTTTAAGTAGTGCGCTGGGAATCCAAACTTGAGGTCGTGATTGGGTCGAGCGCCGTCACGTAGGGCCCACCCCCCAATCCTCACCATTCCTTATCCCCACCCCCTTCTCCTACCTCTCTATTCCGATTCCCATTCTCATTTGCAAATTGCAATCCAGCAGCAGCATCTACATCTTCGTCTTCGTCTTCGTCTTCGTCTTCATCTACAGTTTGTGAGACAGACGCGGCCTCGCAACAAACAAAGAACACAGCTGAATTCCGATACACGCACACAGAGGTTGATAATGGCAGCAGCAGCAGCCCGTATGTTGTTGCCCTCAACTACTTTTGCCCTTCTTCCCCTTCCCAAAGAGGTACCCCTACATTCCATTCCATTCGTCCCCAATTCTTCTAGGATTTTATTTCACGCAATCCTCAACTTTATACTTACTGCTTTAATTTCATCCATATCAAGGCCAGCCCGATCAAAGACGCGTCGTCGTCGTCATCATCCCTGTTTGGAGCTCCATTGCCTTTGCCACCTACCACTCTCAAACCAGCTCAATTCGCCCTCCCCCATTGCACCTTCTACTACAGGGTAGGTACCTGCTGCCTGCCGGTCGGCTAATCTATTCACCATTTTTATTGCTTAGTTCGTTGATTGATTGACATTTACAATAATATTAGAATTACGTACTATATAATAGGGCAGCTTATTTTACCGCTATATATATATATATATATAATATCTATATGTTTCCTTTTGATCCTATTAATTAAAGTGAATCCTTTAATAACTTAATTAGCTATTCTCGACATCATCATCGTCGTCATCATCATCATCGTCGTCATCATCATCATCATCATCATTTGGCATTAATTTGTGATTTAAACGCACGCAGGGGTTGAGGAAAAAGCGGCAGCAGCAGCAGCATTCACTACTTGCCTTACCACCACCAATTAAGGCGCAGCAGACAGCGGCCACAACTCCCCCGGCCACGACCCAACAACCACCACCACCTTCCGACAAGAAAACCCTCCTCCGCAAGAGCAATGTAATCATCACTGGAGCCTCCTCGGGTCTCGGCCTCGCCACTGCCAAGGCTCTCGCCGACACCGGAAAGTGGCACGTCACCATGGCCTGCCGCAACTTCCTCAAGGCCGAGAGGGCTGCCAAATCCGCGGGGATTACAAAAGACAGCTACACGGTGATGCATCTGGACCTGGCCTCCCTGGAGAGCGTCCGCCAGTTCGCCGATGCATTCAGGCGGTCGGAGAAGCCCCTCGATGTCCTGGTCTGCAATGCCGCCGTGTATCTCCCAACTGCAAAGCAGCCTACGTTTACGGCTGATGGCTTCGAGCTGAGTGTTGGGACCAACCACCTGGGCCATTTCCTTCTTGCGCGCCTCTTGCTGGATGACATGAAGCAGTCCGACCACCCATTCAAGCGACTCATAATCGTCGGCTCCATAACAGGTCTCTTCTATTCTATTATTATACCTTTCATTCATTCATCCACTGCCATTTGCCTCCTGCTCTGCCCTCTGCCCTGTTAATAATTGGTACATATATATATATATATACACATATACTTGTATACTTAGGGAACACCAACACATTGGCCGGCAATGTGCCGCCAAAGGCAAACCTGGGCGACCTGCGTGGGCTGGTGGGGGGGCTCAATGGGGTGGGGAGCTCACCCTCACCCATGATCGACGGGGGTGAGTTTGATGGAGCAAAGGCATACAAGGACAGCAAGGTATGCAACATGCTGACGATGCAGGAATTCCACCGGCGATACCACCAAGACACCGGGATCACATTCTCGTCCCTCTACCCAGGCTGCATTGCGGAGACGGGGCTGTTCCGAGAGCACATCCCGCTCTTCCGCCTCCTCTTCCCGCCCTTCCAGAAGTACATCACCAAGGGGTACGTCTCCGAGGAAGAAGCCGGGAAACGCCTGGCGCAGGTGGTGAGCGAGCCCACCCTGTCCAAGTCGGGGGTGTACTGGAGCTGGAACAACGCCTCCTCCTCCTTCGAGAACCAGCTGTCCAAAGAGGCGAGTGACCCGGACAAGGCGCGCAAGCTGTGGGAGATCAGTGAAAAGCTCGTTGGGTTAGCTTAATTTAAAAATTAGCTTACCTTACCTGCTTCAAGCAAAACAAGATGTAGATACCATACCATACCATCCCATCCCATCCCATACTACTTTGGTTGCTACTTGTAGATTATCATTATATTATTGGATGATGGGAAGGGAAGTGATGTTAATGAATGAAAAGTTGTTGGTTATATATCCATCCACCACCTTCATCCAGTCATCATCCTGTCCTGTCCTGTCCAGTCCAGTCCAGTCCAATGGATTTGTTAAGAGAATACTTGCTGATGCTCACAGATATACCATCACAGATACACCTCAACCTCAACCTCAAGAATGAATCGAGTCCCAAATGAAATGAAATAATGACTAGGCACACACAAATCTTGTAAATATGAGAGAGGCATGTCTGAACTTAAAAGAAAAACAAAACCAGAAAGAATGAAAGAAAGATGCACAATTTGCCAAAATCAGACAATAGTATATATATATATCAAGAGAGTTTAAACTAAAACCCCTACTACTACAGGCTACAGCATGCTTCAATAAAGAAAAGAAAGATCTAGGTGTAAGAAAACTCCACAACAGCAGATGATGATAGGATACACTAGCAATCAATCACTATAACTCACTCAGTAGATGGTCGATCATAAATCATTCAGGAGGCTGAGACTGAGACTGGATGGAGTCGGAGGAGGATATAGCAGGTCTACTACTACCACCACCGTACCGCTCGCCATTTTCGGCGGCACGATCTTCTTCCTTCCCAATAGCAACAGCCACCTTCTTCAGGATAAACTCCGTAGGCTGATGTGAGTTCACCACCGCTTTCGAAACGGCTTGCCACTTTTCCCCGTGCTTCGGCTCAGCCGCAACACATCTGTTCAGTACATCCTTCTGCGTCTCCTCCGTGCCATGCTGAAGTTCAAACTTGTAGTACAACGCCCAGAAGTCACCAATATCTGGAGCAAGTGTAACTGCCCTGTTCAACCAGGACCGAGCCTTATCGACCTTCCTGTCATGCCAAAATATCTTCCCCACAGCAGCAAGGACATGGGGATCGTCGCCACATGTTTTGTATGCATCCCTGCTTTTCGTTTTCTGCTGAGGCCGAGGGGCCATCTCGATGGAGGCTGCCCACAGAATACCACTCTTAGGGCAATCCTGCAATGCCTTGGCCATTAATATATCAGCTTCCTTCTTGTAACCGTGTCGGGACTCAGCTCGCACTGCAGCCAGCCAGAGCTCAGGATTCTCTGGATTCTTCTTTCTGGCCATAGTCAGGACAGCGCGCGCCTTACTCAGCCCGCTGACTTTCTCCTCCAAGTGAGCAAGCGAAAGCCACAAGGGAATGCAATCCCGGCAGTGCTTCAATCCCAACTCATACGCTTCTTTGGCTTTCTCCAAGTTGCCGAGAAGTTCCTCCAACTGACCGAGCATCAGCCAGAGTTTGAAGAATGACGGGAAAAGTTTGATCCCTTCATCCAACAACCTCCTCTGCTCTGCTGTGTTTCCCAACTCCCTTTCAACAATTGCCGATTTCATCCAAACTCTCTCAGTTCCTCCCCTTTCCCGAGCCTTGGCAAGAAGCATTCTAGCCCTTTCAGGCTCGTGGTTCTCAAACTCTAGCTTGAATGCAGCAAGCCAGATCTCCTCAGAATTCGGGATCGCGGCGTATGCTTCTTGAAGAATTGCGCGAGCAGCAGGCACGTCACCAGCAAGCCACTTTTCTTTCGCACCCATTAGCCACAGCACCTCGGCGTGTGGAATATATGTAACCGCCTTCCGCAGCAAAGCATCCAGTGACTCCCGGGTGCCGTGGCTCTTCTCTAGTTGAGCTGCTTTGAGCCATATGCTCTTCTTTGTCAAGAACACGGTAAGTGCATGAGCATAGATCGCCCTCGCTGTCTCAATAGACCCTCTCTTTCTGCACTCCTCAGCATCTGCGACCCACGTCCTCTTCCTATCCTCTTCCTCGACACCTACCTCAATGGTGTTATGTATAATAGCTTGACAAGTTACAACAGAACCAGCCCTCTCAGCTGCCTCAGCCTCTTTCATCCACATCTCCCGATCGATTTCCAAACCTTCCCTCTGTAAGGCTCGAATACCCCTTTCAATAATCTTCCCAACCATGGCAGTATTTCCGTTCGCCTCTTCCAACTTTGCAGCAGTGATCCATATTGCAGGCTCCTTGGGAAGCTTTTCCCTAGCTTTATTCAATACCTTCTTTGCATTCTCATAGGTTTCCAGCCGAGCAAGGGCTAGCCATAGCTCGACATGCAACGGGCAGCATTCCACAGCTCTCTGCAGTAAGAGTCTGGCGTCTTCCTCATTGGCAAGCTCTACAACTGCCTTCCAAAGCCTCACCGAGTCCGGGATATGCTCAAGCCCTTTCCGCAGCACCCTGCTCTTGTTCGCATCATCCTGCTCGAGTTTTGCTGCTTGCATCCACAGCTTCACCGAGTTTGGGATTGCCTTCACGCCCCTGGCTATCACAGCCTTGGCATCAAGAGGGGACGCCAGGCGGCACGCCTCCAGCCACACGTCCTCACTCTTGGGGCATTCCTCGCACCCCTTCTTGATCAACTGCTGCGCAACCTGGGGCTTCCCCGCCACCTCCTCCAGCCTTGCAGCAGCTATCCAACCATGTGGATGCTTCGGGTTTGTCTGGGTCACTGACTTGAGCAACAACCTAGCCTTGTTGATATCAGAGACCTCTGCATCGCTAGTAATCTTCATGCTCTTCAAGTCAGTCAGGTAACCTTTCGGATCCACCACTGTCAACCCCGAAACAGAGTCGGACAACCTATCCAACTTCAGCGACAGGACAGTCCCTCTCCCCTCGCCAACTGCAGTCAGATCCGTGACGGGGGTCTGCCCCCATGGGGTCTCAGTGCCGCCAGCTGCTCGGCTCTTGGGATCCAGAGCACTGACATGCTCCTTCTCCTGCCGGGCTTTCTCCAAGAGGGTGTCCGGCACTGGGACGAAGCTCTCAAACCGCTTCTTTTTGTTCCTCAGAGAGTAGTCACCGATCTCGGGGATGCTATCCCATTCATCGGCGGACAGCGTGTACAGCTTCCTCTTCAGGTCAGCGAACTGCTCGGTGATCTTAGGATTCGAGGCTCGGTACTTTTCAATCTCCTGCTTAAGCCTCGCCTCCCTCCTATCCTTCCTCCGAGAATCCATTCTTTTATCAATAGCCTCCCAGACGGCGTCGGCCTCCTTATCCTCATCGTCGTATTCCGCAGACGCGAACAGCCCAGCATCATTCCCCTCAAACTCGTCGAACTTTTGATTCTCATCGTAGCCCTTCTCGTCGTTCTCCTCCTCCTCGTCCTCCTCGCCGGGCCCCTTCCCACGGCCACGACCAGCGGCGGCCGCCGCCCCAGGAGCACCAATCGCCGCGGCGGATCGATCAGGCAGGTCCGGCGCAGCACGAGCGGGACCGATATCAGAGCGGGTGGTGAAGCCCGTGGCGCCACGGCCAAGGCCAGCGACATAGTTCGGCGGAGGCTTCGTGTTGAGGAAATCTTGGCGGGCCTTGGGAGGGACGGGCGCTTGCATACCGCCGAGGAGGAAAGGGACGTGTAGGGTTAGCGTTGAATTGGGGGAGATCCCGAGATGGGAGAGCAATAGGGCGTCGTTCTCGGGGGTGGATAGCAGCAGGCGAGGAGCCAAGTAGAGGCGCTGCCGGGGAATGGGTATGAGGTAATCCCGCTGGATGTGGAGGCGGAGCGACCGCAGAGTGGTGGCGGAAGGGTTGATGTTCAAGATTAGGGTTTTGTTATCGGGCGACTTGACAAACACCATCTTGATTCTTGAAGGAAGGAACTTTCTTCCTTGACCTGATCTGATCTGGTGAATCGGAAGACAGACGGGGTGGGGTTGCGTGTCTGTCTCGCACTCGCTTTGGGTGGCTGATGATTCCGTCCGTCCGTCCGGTTAGCCTAGTAGCCGGGCGACGACAATCCTCGCCTCGCCTCTCAAGACAGGGAAGTTTTGTAAGTCGGTCGATCCCCACAATTTAGCCCAACCCAACCCAACAAAACAAAGCCATACCAATCCGATCCAATCCAAAATCGGTTCAATTATTTAAATATACTCCAAATTTTAAACTCAATTCATTTCATCCATCCTGCTCCAAATTTTCAAAACTTCTATAAAATGAGGGGAACCAATAAAACTTGGAACTTTTCATCTCCAAACTGAACTGAGCTGAGCTGAGATGCGATGCAACACATTCTGAAGACTGAACCATAAAACTAAACTGCGCAGCAAACCTGAAAAAAGGATGCATACGATAGGCACATATACACACAGATGTATAGTAATTATTTATCATAGCCAGGGAATCTAGCATTCTTGGGTTGAACCATGTCAAAGAAAAGATGAACCATTCCCCCAACTCCTTCGTACAGGGAATATGCATTGTCCCCTCTGTGCATCTCCCCGCTTGACATTAGCATCTCACCTCTATCCAGCAAAAAGCATACCAAAGCTTTCGCTCTGTACAAGTACTCCATGATCCCCGTTAAACGATAGAGTGACAAGAACACATAAGCATTTCCACTTATGCCATGGCACATCCCAACTCGTTTCAGTAGCCCACGACTCCAAACTACCTCCGCTGCATTCATCGCAGCTTCAAGAAACTCTTCATCCCCAAACACCTATATATATTTTAGAGAAGATGAAAGTAGTCATACAAGCTGTGAGATATAATAATAACCAAACTCGGTAGACCTAATACAATTATTTAACTTTGCGTGAGTTGCACATACAGCCAAAGATTTGCCTAGTACTGTATAGCTATTTTTATATAGTTAAGGTGGATATTTTTCATTTGAACTTTGAAGCAAAAGTTTCCTAATGACATTGAATTTCCAAAACTTATAATTTTAGAAAAACATTACCTCAGCAACTTTAATGAGCGTGAGAGCAATCCCAGGAGCACCATGGCACCAATGCACAAGAACATCTCTCAACTTATCTTCTTCACTGGCAGGGTAATTCCCACTGGGGAAGCGATTTCTGATCATATAGCGAAGAGTTCCTTTGACATCCTCAACCTCGTTTGATGTCAGATTACAATCCATCAGTACATGGAGGATTCCAGCCAATCCATGGGCCGCACCCCAGTACTTTCTGCCATACCATTCAAACATCAAGGGACTTCCACCCTGTTCCCCTAGTTTTCTCCCCTTTTTGATAATTTCCCTCACAACAGGATCCTGGCTATGATTATTTGATTTAGGATGCAATAGTCTTGTTGTTTAATAGACTTTAAATATGCTCTTAAAACACCCTACCATGATGGCTGAAGGAATTGTCTCCTTGCCTAAATGCTTGTTAAGAAATAAACAAGCCCATAAGTATCCAGCTTTGCCATATAACAACTCGTCAGGATGATCTTTTGACAGCTTCATCTGTTTCCAGCAGCACACAGTTCATGCTAATTGCAAGGATGGAAAAACTGATACTTGTAGAAGATTCGTGACAAAACCATACCTCTTTAAATTGGGCCAAATAATAACTAACCAAATTATCGTCGCCCGTATGCTTGGCCACAATAGCTCCAAGAGCACATACACCACCTCTCCCAAGCATAAAAGTCACATCTCTTAACAGTAAGCATTCAATAAAATCCCCAGGTCAACCGGAAATATTAATTTCAAAGCCAAGCATTTTTAATTTTTTATTCATGCCAAGTGTCCCTCCTAATACTTGCACTAATGTCTCTAACCACCTTATAATCTGTATTTACTGCTTTTACAACAGTCTTAACTCATTCATGCCAATTGTCTTTCCTAATACTTGCAACTTGTGCAGCAAAGGTGCATTCTTTTAAGCCACATCTCATGTTTTTATTTAATCATTGTTTATTTCATTCACATGTTATTAATCCTTCAAGGACAGAACAACTACTCTAACTATCAGCAGTCAATGCATCATGAAGACAGTACTAGGGAGAACATTTGCACTTCAATGATAACAGCGCTTGGAATCTCCCTTCATTAAAAGACCTCTGAGACAGAGAAGTATCACTTGAAGTTTAAGCAATCCATACATAAAGGAGTGAGCATTTCTATTCAGTACTTCAGCAATACAAGTTTCTGCAATTGAAACTTCAAAGAATTGACTGGATCAAAAATCTGAATTTGAACGAGTGTGTTTTGAATTTGTATGAACACTATTCGGTCAAGTATTTCACTATTTTACCGAACTACCAAAGTGATTTTACAGTGACAATTCTATGTTTTTACTAATACAACTTAGGATCAAATTCACTAGCAAGATGTCTGTAATTGTGCCTATTATAGATAGCAATATCCAATTACTGAACTGGATACAAAATTAGTAGTACTGAGACATCCTTAAAAACAGATATCACACCAAATTCAAATTAATGTAATTTAAAACTACTAATTCACAAATTTAATTATGGAATCGAATTTGAATGTGTTCAATAAATCCATAATTGCTGGATTTGAACAACGATGCGTACATATAGTAAAAGGCAAGAAATGGCAAGACCTGGTTTGAATGGAAGAGGAATCACACGCCTTGATGATCTCCAAACACAGATTCAAATCATTCTTGTTCTGAGTCACTTGGAAAGATTTAAAGAGCAAACAAGCAGTGCCCAATGTGCCCACATACAATGTAAAATTTCCACATGTTTCCCTGTGAGGCCCCATGTTTGCTCCAGAATCTGTTAAAAAACAAAGCATGGCTTTCCATCACACAGAATCTGAAATCAGCACTGTAGAATTTTCATATCCAAAATCACAAAAATAATATTATACTATGATTTTCACATTACCAGGTTTTTCCCATGGCTAACTAAGGTATCCACAAACTAAACTAACTAGAAAGTAGATCAACGAATGAACTTCCAACCGGAGCCGGCATCAAACATACTGAACTTATAGCTAACTAGTAATCATTGCAACAACAATAATCTACACGCATCTTACATGAAAGTTCCACGTGTATATTCAATAATATATTAGCAGCAATGCCGCGGCACCAAAGTACTCGTGAGTATCCCACCAGACACACACCTGACCTAGTAAAGATTGTAATACAATGGGTCTAATAACAACAACAACAACAACAGCAACAGCAACAATTATAATAATAATAATAAAAATAATACACAAGCAAAACATCACAGAGCAAGAGTAGCAGCAGAAGTAGAACTATTTAACATCTTAACCTAAACCCTGATCTAAATTACACTAAATCAATCGTGCTTGGGTAAACTGCAGGTTACAAAAACGGAAAATTGGGGAAATTACAGTTTCTTTGAGGTCAAGAGCAGCCCGTTGTAGCTGGTTGGATAGAGTAGGGTAAGGGAGCGAGAGGAGCCTCAATAGTGAATCATGTGTGCCTTGAGGATAAATCTCAACTCTCCCACGGTTCTTTTTGAGCTGTTGTTGTTGTTCTTCATCTTGGATTAGAAGATTAGGGTTTTCAGGGACAAAGTCGGGCATCATATTGGGGAAGAAACGTTCTGCCATTGTTGCGCGGGGTTCAACCTTCACTTGAAAGAAGTAAACGTGATCGCGGCGGGGTGTGAAGTTGAAGAAGAACAAAGGAAGAAAAAAGGGAAAATAGCAGGAGGAGTTGTACGAGGAGAGAGAGAGAGGGGAGGAGCCAGGAGGTAGTGTGCAGGGTAGAATCGATCACCGGTTGCCGGTTGGCCATCCTGCTTGCGTGATCGTGTGGGTCCGACCCGATTCATTCGAGAAGGGATGCCTCTATTGCCCGGCCTCTTAAATTTATACATTATTGGTATATATATTTTAATAATACATATATATACACTTCGTATATATCAATTGTATTAGAATGATATGTATAATACATATATATTATATATTTATATACGATGTATCCATACAACTAATGTGTAAATTAATTAATGACCCGGATCTGGAACTGGAAACGGCATGCATAAAATGTAAGATAGCGCAGATGAGATGAACGCCATCAAGATTGAGATGTTGAGATTGCGATTGCGACTGCGATTGCGATTCATTCATCCATTCATTCACGCACGGTTTGCTTTGAATTAATTAATGGAGTCCTTGGAGGAGGGCATTGGCGTGTACATGGGCGACGGGGGCGGCGAGCAGGTGCAGGAGGACGACGAGATTGTTAATAATAATAATAATAATAATAATAGTGGTAGTAGTACCGTGCATCAGCATCATCATCATCATCATCCCTTCAACATTAATGACATGCAGCAGGAGCAATCCTCCTCCCCGGATGCATACGGGGTGCATCATCAGGGCGGCGACGATTTTGCTGATCGGTTCCAATCTGCAGTCGGTGAGGAGGAGGAGGGAATTATTTTCACCTCCTCTAACAGCGGCGGACCGACGCTTCCAGATCCAAGCCAGATGCGTCAAGAGGGCGCCGCTTTCCGCGAATGGCGACGGTCAGCTACCTACCTACTACTTGAGATTTTATTTGATTTGATTCGATTTCGTGGTGATCTACTTTTTGTGTTTAATATATATATATATATATATTTTCTTTTAGCAAATCAATCACATGAATTGTTTTGGTGTTTATTACATATATATATATATATATTGTGAACTGTTATGGATCGGAGTCGCATGTATATATATTAATTATTCTGCATGCGTACGAGGAACTCCTCCGTACTCCTTATATATGTATATTCTGTTGAAATGATGCATGAAAAGTACAATTCATTATTATATTGCTGCAGAGATATACTGGTAGGCAAAAAACAAACAAAACAAATTAATAAGCCATATATAATTAAGGAAGCCTTAATTTGTTGAATGGATTTGTAGGAGGAGGAGGAATTGGTATAATAATTGGTTTAGTTTTATATGTGCTGTGCAGGCAAAACCTCAAGTATCTGGAGGAGAAGGAAAAGAAGGAGAAGGAGTGGCGGAATGAAATAATAAGTGAAGCGGAGGAGTACAAGCGACAGTTTTATGAGAAGAGAAAGCAGAGCTGCGAGAGCAGCACAAGTCAGAACAGGGAGAGGGAGAAGGTTCGCCCGTAGCAGCAGATACATACATACATACATACATACATATGTATATATAATCAATTGGGGATGGTGGATGCAGGTGTACCTGAGGCAGCAAGAGAAGTTCCACAAGGAAGCTCACAAGCAATACTGGAAAGCAATATCAGAGCTGATACCCCGAGAGGTGGCCAGCATCAATGAGAAGCGGAGGAGGAAGAAGAAGGTGGCGGTGGAAGATCAGCAGCAGGCAGCAGCAGCAGCAGTATCAGTTGTGGTGATTCAGGGGCCAAAGCCCGGGAAGCCTACGGACATGTCGAGGATGCGCCAAGTGCTTCTCAAGCTCAAGCAAAACCCCCCACCTCACATGTTGCCGCCGCCGGAGCCGGACAATAAGAATGATGGAAAAGCAGCAGCAGCAGGAGCAGGTGGTAGGAAAAAGGACAAAAGGGAGGAGGAGGAGGAGGATGATGGAGTTAAGGCGGGTACCACTCCAACAACAACAAGTAGTCCCGGAGGAGGAGGAGGAGGTGCTGCTGCTGCTTCTGCTTCTGCTAAGGCTGAAACTGAACCTGAACCTTCTTCGCTGCTCATCGGGTAAAATACTAGCTTAGCTTGCTAGTATATTAAATATACTATAATGCTGATGATGATGATGAGAGAGAGAGAGAGAGAGATCAGCATATATATATATATATATCAGTCAATTAATTTGAAGAAGAAGAATAAGCACTGCTGCTGCTGCTGCTGCTGAATGCTGGAGTGGTATTCTTTTCCATGGACCGGCCAGGGTAGCATGCACCTGCACCTAGCTAGCTAGCTAGCACGCACTAGTATATATATATATATAAGTATATTACTGCTATACACATGATATCTATTTATTTTATTATTTTATCTAATCTAGACTATAGTCTAGTCTAATCTTTCTCCAAATCATAGGGTTCTGCTATGCGCTTCCTACTATCACCATCATCATCATCTGCTTGTGATGTGGCTTGCGAGCACTATAGTAGCAGCAATAAGCATTAAGCAGGTTATGCATGAATATCTTACTTCGAAGGTTTTAATTTTGTGTGTCCGACCCGGTGAGAGAGAGAGAGAGAGAGACAGATCAATTAATTACATATGTTCCTTCTTAATTTTTCTTTTTAACTTTTTATTTATTGGTTATTATTATAATTCATTGTTGTTCTTGTTATCGACAACCCAACCCCCCTGGCCCCTGGCCCCTGCCTATCGTTTTTAATTTCTTCCTATATATTTTATTTATAATACTACTTATCAATAAAGCATATTTATAATTTATGCTATTGGTAATCCGTCAAAATATACGTGCCCTCAAATTATTGGGTGTGTTTTTTTTTTTTTGGGAAAGATTTAATTTAGATCAAGATTGAATTTGAATTTTAAAATAAATTTGCTAAATTGTGTGCCTTTTAAGGTTGATTTTAAGTTTTTGTAGTTTTGATTGAAGTTGACCAAATTAATTTGTTTATGAATATTTTTAAATATATAATAATAATATATTAATATTAATTATAAATATATTATTCTTTTCTATTAATCTATTGTACAATAAAAATAATTACATTATAATAAAAAAATAATTATAAATTAAAATAAAGATAATTTATTAGTATAATTAAAATTTAAATAATATCATATGACATATATATCTTATTTATTTTATTGACATAGTATAAATTTTAAAATATTTAGATATATATTTTAATTTCTTCTAATTATATGTTTTAGTTTTTTTTAATTATATAAAAATAAATAATTTGAATATGACAAACAAAATTGTTGAGAAAGGGAAGTGTATTCATATTTAAATAATTGAAATTCTAAGCTCAAATTAGAAAAAAAAAAAAAAAAAAAAAAAAGCTTTCGCGAAAACCTGTGGTTCACGCGCGTGGAGCGCCGGTGGGATTAAAATTTGTTGTTGAATATATATAAATAAATTATTTATATAATGTTTCACGGTGCGAATACTGAATACTAATGAGCGGGCGCCCTCTTTAGTCTTTCTTAGAGCCTCCGCCATTCTCTAAGGCAGGAAAGCCCTAAAACGCCTCACAGTAAAAACAACCCAAAAAATCAAATGGTGAATTTCTTTGCATGATCACGGAACCGTAATCCATTCCTGTAGAATTTGTTTTTTTTTTAATGAAAATCTTCAGTTTGAAATCGGATCGTTTCTAGGGTTTTTGTTGTGTGTATGCCGTTGGTTCTGCATGATCCAGCAATCGGAGGTCAGTATATCGTCGGGCTCTTTTGTTTGAAATTTGTTCGTATGCGGATTCGGTTTGAACTAGAAACTGATTGATTATAGAGACTACCGTATATGGTGGGCAGGATACTTGTGCGGGGAGGTTCAGAATATTTTAATTGGAGACAGGGAAAGGATAGTAGATAGATAGGCGCTTCCTCATATTGGTGTTGAAGGTTTATTTGATATGTTATTGTCGCAGTCCAGATCAGTTGCTAAGAGAAAGGAGGATCGGAAATTCAGGAATAAGTTTAAAGGTAAAAAAAAGCACAAGAGATTAGACGCAATTTGTGAGAAAGCTTACAATAGGAGTCATGGTGCAGTTGAGAATGGTGAGGCTGGTAGTAGAGGGGTTCAATTAGAGCTGCGCAGAAGTAATAGGGCTCGCAAGGCGCCTGTGTTGCTGGACTCATCACCTTTGCCGCCCAAAAAGCGGCAGAAGATTGATGGAAGTGTCCCTAGTAGCGTTCAGAAAGTTGGGGGAGATGATAAGAGGCAGTGCAAGACATCATTATCAAGTTTCTCCGATTTGGTTGAACAAAATGGTGATGGTGTTTGGGGGCGAAGGTTGAGATCTAGAGGAAATAATGACACATATTCTGGTCGAGGAGGGAGGGAATCTTCATTTAAAGGTAAAAGAAAACTCTATAAGGATTTGGATGAGTATGGCAATGACCTGGATACCCAGTTTTATGATAAGAAAGGGGGCTTAGCAGGTGAGAAATCGACAGTGGTAAAATCAAAGAGGCCAGGGAGAATAAAAGCTTCAAACATTTTGGCAAATGGGGCTCCGAAGAGGGATTTGGCAGATAAGATGGAAGATGATAAAGACTGGTGCAGAAATGAGGTGGAAGATGATAATGAAATGAGTGGAGATGAGGTGGAAGATGATAATGAAATGAGTGGAGATGAGGTGGAAGATGATAATGAGATGAGCGGAGATGAGGTGGAAGATGATAGTGAAGTGAGCGGAGATGAGGTGGAAGATGATAATGAAAAGAGTGGAAGTGAGGTGGAAGACGATAGAGAAAGGTCTGGAAATGAGGTGGAAGATGATACAGAAGGGTGTGGAAATGGCATGTTAGATGTTACAGATGAAATGGATGGATTGAATTTAGAGATTACTTTGGAATGCAGAAGAGAAATTGAATCTGGAGATGACCAAGTGACTTTGCAGTTGGGTGAGAGAGAGGAGACTGCAATTCAAAGGAAGTCAGAGATAGAAAACTGCCCGAGCAATGACAATGACAAGAAAGAATCAAAGATAGAGCATATTGTCCCCAAAAAATCAGCACGTGATATTGTATCTGATGAAGTAAATACTGCTGAAACTAAATGTGCAATTGATGATGAACAAAAAGATGAAGATCCTCATAAGCCTCTTGAAGAGGAGATACCAGAAAAATGTGAAGAGAAAACCAATGCTATTGTTGTAGCAGGCAGAAAACCAAGGATAAAATTAGGAAGATGCTGTGGTTTATGTGGGGGTGGTACGGATGGCAAGCCTCCAAAAATACTTGCTCTGGAAGGGACTGGCAGTGATAATGAGGCATTCAGTGGGTCATCTGCCTCTGAAGAACCTAATTATGATGTATGGGATGGATTTGGTGATCAATCAGGATGGCTTGGACGACTTTTAGGTCCTATTAATGATCGGTATGGAATAGCTGGAATTTGGGTTCATCAGCAGTGTGCAGTATGGAGTCCAGAGGTGCGATTTGTTATCTTGAATATATAGCTCTTCAGTTATCCTGATGGTTATCTGGGTTTATATTATAT
The DNA here is from genome assembly GCF_009805555.1 of Andrographis paniculata. Taxonomy (NCBI): domain Eukaryota; kingdom Viridiplantae; phylum Streptophyta; class Magnoliopsida; order Lamiales; family Acanthaceae; genus Andrographis; species Andrographis paniculata. Next base: position 8,438,254 of record NW_026137587.1, read on the forward strand.
TTGCATTGTCTCTCTTGCATTTGGTCTGAAGTCTGTCAGTAACTTGTTACCATCTTATATGTTACGGGGTAACATTTTAAATGCATTTATCACCCTGTCACTTTCTCTTTGACAATAACCCCTAATTTCTTGCTTTTGTTCCTGCTAATATCTCTCCACCATGCATGCGCAAATTATTTTGCTAATTTTCACAAAGCTAAGTTTAGTTCATACTTTTACTTCATGTCATGTAAATCGCCATGAATTTAAGGATCTTGTGCATTGTTTTGCTTTTGGTTTAAACCTATTTAATAATGCCACGTTAATAAATAGCTCCTTTGACTCTTTGAGTACAATTGTAGCTCTCTTTGGTTATTCAGTGTTTATGCTTTTTTTTAGCTGCACTCAAGTAAATATGACTACTTAGATATGTTTTCATCCAAATAAATCTTTCAGGCTCAACAATGTACCTTCTCAAGTATTATTAAATGATGGAAGTACCCATAGGATGTAAGCCACAAACTAGCTCTTATTTTATAATGCCTCGCTTTGTCATGCACAATATATTCACGTTTACGGTATCTAATATTGTATGCTGGTTCTCTATTCTGTAACTTACGGTATCTATTGTTCCAAGTGGATGCTCATTCCTGAAACCACTTTTCAGGTTTACTTTGCTGGATTGGGATGCTTGAAAAATGTTAGAGCTGCCCTTTACCGGGGACGCGTGCTGAAATGTAGCCGTTGTAGGAGACCTGGAGCAACCATTGGGTGTCGTGTTGATCGATGCCCCAAAACTTACCACCTAGTGAGTGCTTTTCTTTGAAATACTACCACCCTTTACTTTGTTGTCTATCATTGTCTCTTTTCCCTGCTTTGTTATGCCTCTTTTATTGCATTGGTTGATCCTTTCTGATTCTCATTCTTTTTCTTATTTTCCTAATTTATAGCCATGTGCACGAGCCAAAGGTTGCCTCTTTGATCATCGAAAATTTCTTATTGTCTGCACTGATCATCGACATCTATTTCAACCATATGGAATTCAGAATGCACAAAGATTAAAGAAAATGAAGGCCAAAAAGTTAAAATGGGAATTCCGTAAGATGGCTAATGATGCTAGTCGAAAGGATATTGAAGCAGAAGAAAAATGGTTAGAGAACTGCGGGGAAGATGAAGAATTTCTGAAGCGTGAAAGCAAGAGGCTTCATCGGGATTTGTGGAGAATAGCACCCACATACATTGGAGGTGCAAATCATGAGAATGAGTCCCAATACCATGGGTGGGAATCTGTTGCTGGACTTCAAGATGTCATTCAATGCATGAAAGAAGTGGTTATCTTGCCACTTCTATACCCTGAGTTTTTCAACAACCTAGGAATCACACCACCTAGGGGTGTGCTACTGCATGGACATCCTGGAACTGGTAAGACATTGGTTGTCCGTGCACTAGTTGGGTCTTGTGCTCATGGTGATAGGAGGATAGCATACTTTGCGCGCAAAGGAGCAGATTGTCTTGGCAAATATGTTGGTGATGCTGAGCGTCAATTAAGACTTTTGTTTCAAGTTGCCGAGAAATCTCAACCTTCTATTATTTTTTTTGATGAGATAGATGGTTTAGCTCCATCCCGTTCGAAGAGACAGGATCAAACACATAATTCTGTTGTCTCCACCTTGCTTGCATTAATGGATGGCTTAAAGTCTCGAGGTTCAGTTATTGTAATTGGAGCAACTAATCGTCCTGATGCAGTTGATCCAGCTCTAAGAAGGCCTGGAAGATTTGATCGGGAGATTTACTTTCCTTTACCTTCTGTTAAGGATAGGGAAGCAATTCTCTCATTGCACACTAAAAAATGGCCCAAACCACTAATTGGATCCTTATTGAAGTGGGTAGCAAAACAAACTGTGGGGTATGCTGGTGCTGACCTGCAGGCTCTGTGTACTCAAGCAGCTATGATTGCTCTGAGGAGGAGCTTCCCCTTGCAAGAAGCTCTCTTATCAGCAGAAACTGGAACTTCTAAGAGTAGATCTGCCATTCCTACTTTAGTTGTGGAAGAGAAAGATTGGTTGAAGGCACTGTCATGTGCCCCACCTCCATGCTCACGAAGAGAGAGTGGAGTTGCACTAAATGATGTGGTTTCTTCACCTCTTAAGCTTCATCTTGTTCCTTGTCTTCTGCAACCTCTAACAAGATTACTTGTTTGCCTGTGCCTGAATGAGAGTGTCTGGTTACCACCTCATCTTAGTAAGGTATCCACAATGGTTAAAGATGTGACCATTTCTTACTTAGATGGCCAGAGAGAGCAGAGCAATAATTGGTGGCTGCATATAGATGGTTTGCTTGAGGAAGTAGATTTTATGAGTGAGATTGAGAAGAACCTTATGCTTGCAAATGTTCTGGTGGGAGAGAGCAGCTTATGTGATTTTGAATCTACAGGCCATAATGGTGATGAGGAATTTTCAGGGATTGCCCCTTCCAGCTCTCAATCATTTGCTCGCCCAGAGTTGCTTAAAAAAATGACTAGTGGATTGTGTAATAATTCAGGATTTCAAGTATTGATTTGTGGTAATCCAAGATCTGGCCAGAGGCACCTTGCTTCTTGTCTTCTCCACTTTTTTGTTGGTAATGTTGATATATGGAAAGTTGATTTAGCTAGCATTTCTCATGAAGGACATGGAGACATGGTTCATGGGCTAACAAGAATATTGAGTATGTCTGATTTTTCATTTCAATTATTAAAGACTGTTCATTTCATTTTGGAATGCAGGCAGAATGTGATTTATGCAACTTTATAGATTTATCTATCTAGGCTGTTTTTCCCCCCTTCTTTCTTGGCAGCATACATTCCTGTGTCTTGTCTTATAGATGAGGAAACTACCTGTTCAATAGTTTGTTAACACATACAGTTTGTTATGCACGCTATCCTGTTCTCTCATCTGTTTTTTTGGTCAATGCTACAGTTCTTGGCCCTTTATGAGTTTGTTTACTATTAATGATTGGATTATAGTTCTAATAATAATTTAAGGGATTACTTTATCCCACATATTAAGAAACATACAGCTGCATCTATCTGCACATTCATTTTAATTGATTTCCTGGAGAGCTGACAATAGACAGTTGGTAGACCTTGCCTGATCTGGGTTCTAGATCCGTACATCATCTTGACACTGAAATCTTGTTTTATGTCACTGGATTATTTATAAATGTAAAATTGAATGGCGGTGCTCTGAGTTTTTGTTGGAAGTACTTATTGTAATTTGAATGGCAGTGCCTTTTAGTTTTAAAAGAATAACCTGTTGTTTGGTTTTATTCATGTCTGATGAGGAATTATTTCTTTTATATGATATATTGTGGCAGCAGGATGTGCTCAAACAAATCTGTGTTTACTATATATGCCTGCAATCGATTTGTGGGCTTTTGAGATGGATGATGAAGCCCCTGAAGATTGCAAACCATCTTCCAACAACCATAATTCATCTGATGTTCATTATGCAACTGACATGAAACACGCCATTCCTGCAAGTGATGATAAAGAGGCACTAAAAGTGCAAACTTCTATGAAGAAGGCCTCGTATCTCTGGACCTTATTTGTTGAGCAGGTCGAGTCTATGCGTGTGAACTCGCTGATGATGATTCTGGTATGTAGGGATGGAAGGGTATTAATTAATTAATTAATTTAATTTTTTATTCAGACTTTTAATAGATTATGAAACTGGACATTGAGCAACTAATAAAGTTAGTTTAGTACCCAATGTATAAGATTTTGATGGTCTGAGATTCTCTTTGTGATTCACTAAATTTGAGCTTTTAGTACATCAAAGTTAATGATGAAAACCAATTTTTGATATGCTATGATGAATCTTCTTTCATTTTGCTTATATTTGGTCTGAAAAAGATTTTTATTTTTGTCCTGCCTTTGTTCATTTAGTTTTTGATAGGAAGATTTTGCAGTTCTCAATTATTTGAAAAAACTCAACCATTCATGAGGTCGCTTTGATGTAATCTGACCAGATTTAGACCTTTTTAAGGAACATAAGTGTGTACGTGCTCACCTTTCATCCTAGTTTTAAAACTACTGCAATCTTTTATTGTGACAGGCCACATCAGAATTGCCGTTCTCTTTACTTCCAAGTAGCGTAAGGCGGTTTTTTGGAGATGAGGTGGTTAATTGTGGACTCTCAAGTCTGCGAGACCGTAATGTGCCTCAATTCTCTTTACAACTTGATGGGAAATTGGATCACAATAAAGTGATTAATTGTTTTGCTGCTAAGTTGTCAAAAGATTTGGCACAACAGTTTGTTCATTCACTACATGGTGGAAACCATATCCATGAAAGCCCCTTTGCAAAAAATTGTGAGACAGTTGAAGGTGAAGTTGATCTAGTTTGTAATAGTCAATCCGTCCATGTCAGTTCGTTGAACCCTGCCGGTCTCTCAAATAAATCAGTGAAAGTGAAATCAAGTTTGACGTTTGCAATATCAGCTGTTGGCTATCAGATACTGTCTTATCCTCATTTTGCAGAACTATGTTGGGTCACATCCAAGTTAAAAGAAGGGCCCTGTGCCAATGTCCATGGACCCTGGAAAGGTTGGCCCTTCAATTCTTGTATTGTTTGTCCCAGCTATTTATCTGAGCAGGCCTCTGATGCCAATGATTCTGGTAATATTAAACAAAATGAATCTAGTCTAGTTCGAGGACTAATTGCAGTTGGGTTATCAGCATATAGAGGTGAATACACTTCTCTAAAGGAAGTTTGTTTGGAGGTTCGGAAAGTTTTGGAAACTCTTGTCAAACGAATTGATGAGAAAGTTCAAGCTGGGAAAGATAAAAATCAGTTTATTCGGATTTTATCCCAGGTCTCTTATCTGGATGACATGGTTATGAGTTGGGCGCACACATTACAAAGGTATCCTCACTATTCTCATATATTCTCTATTTAAGTATCAGATTTATCTTCTCACTAAATCACAAATTCCTTTTCAGTTTAGAGGTGGATAGCTGTATTTCAGAAGCCAATCCCACTACTTATATTGGACCAGTTAGTAATGTTGTCTCCAAGGATAGCATTTCTGACTGCAACAAGCTACGCCATTCAAATTTGGATCAAACTGAACTGTGGGGCAAAATTCCTCAGGGAGTCGAAACTGATGGTGCTGATGGATGTCCAGAAGCAGATGGCGAAATGTCTCTTGACGTAAAAAGACTTTCTAATATGGAAAACAGTGCCCTGGACTTCAGTGCTAAAGATTATGGTTACTCTGATCCAACAGATGGTGATCATGGGTGTCAAGATGAATGTGATGCAGCTGAAGTTAAGGTACAAGAGTCTACCAATCTGGTTGTCTTGGATGATTCCGCGGCACCAAAAGCAGAAACTGATGGCAATCAGTCAGAATTTGGTGACGGCCCATCTTTCAAACGTTCCAATGGCTTCACAAAGAGACATTTCAGTCTTGAAGCGGATGGTTCCTTGAATTCCAGTGATAAGCAGGGTGTGGAGGTTTCATCCTCTGATGAAGTGCCTAACCAGCGGTATGTTCAATCCTTGATTGGTACTTGTGTTGACGGATGTGATCCCAAAGGCAGCTGTGGAACAAAATCCAGCAATCCTACAGGTCGTTCTGTTGATATCTGCTTTTACCAGTGCTGTTCCAAATGCTTTTCAAATCTCAACAACTTACTGCTTAGAATTGTTAGAAGGGAGTGGGGACTTGGAAGAAGTGATTATACTGTAGAGGATGTGCATGACTTTGTTGCTTCTTTATCAACAAAGCTTCATCTGTTACTGCATAAATTGTTCCAATGTGGTAAAAGAAAATCTGCTGATGAGGGAACGGAACTGCATGAACGTAAGTATTCAGGGAAATTGGTATCAGAGGAATGCAGTTGTCATGCAATGAACGAGAGAGCAACTAGTGATGAAGCTGGCTTATCTCAGACTTCTCAAGGATGTGATTCCCGGTTTACTTTTAAGGATGGTGTGCTGTCGTCAACTCTAGGCGGCAGAGGTACTGATGTTTCTTACCATTGTAAATTCAAGAAATTATGCCTTGATTCTCTTATAGAGTGGTTGGGGGCGAGCAAGGAGGTATCTTGAGTGATAATATATATATATATATCATGTTATAGTGTAGCTTCAATGCATGTTTCTTTCCGCAAATTTTGAAGCACTTGCGGAATAAATCTCTGCAAACTTCACTCTTAACATTGAAAAACGGTTTTGAGCTGCTGCTTTTACAGTGGGGAAAAATTACATTTTCTAATTTTCCTTTTTAATGACTTGTATTGGTTTTAGTGGTAAATGCATGGATCTTGATGTCGAAAAATCATTTGAATTGGTCTGAATGATTATGAATATTCTCTCTCAAGTAGAACAGGAATGAATAAGATCTCTCTTGCATGGCCAACAAATTTATCAGTATCGTTGTAGTTGTTGAGCGAAGGAGGTTTGATTAGAAACTGTGAGATAGGTGATGGGGTCCACCTCCCCTTGTAGCTGTAGACTGTAGTGTAGTGTAGTGTGAGTCTGAGGTTGGATTCAACTGTAGCTTGAATAGCCTCAGAGCTACTGTTGTAACAATTTGAAGCCCATGCAAATTATGAACCGAAACAGTACTTAAAGCCTTGCAATTATGAATGAGCTTGAGGGAGGGGTATGTTGACAACCAACTACCATGGATGGTTTATGTTTTCATTAAAATGTTAGGATTCATTAAAAAGAAATGCACTTAGATCAAGTGGAGCAACAAACCATTCATTCGGCCAGTGTGTTGGAAGCTAAAACAACAAACACTGCTGCTACAATTAGTCGGAGAGAGACACGCACCCGCTACAAAAATCGCAATTAATTAACTGGAGGGCTTCAGAGTAGAGAGTGCAGGTGCTGCAATTAATTAACTGGAGGGCTTCAGAGTAGAGAGTGCAGGTGCTGCAATTAATTAATTTCAGTTGAAGCTGTGGTGGCACCTTCTGCTGCTTCTGGGCCTGTCCGTCTGTGTCTGAGTATGAATGTATGTATGTATGTATTACATATCAATTACTATTAAGCCTCAGCCAGCAGCCATGGAGGACCCAATCTCTCCGGAAGGCTGCTGCTCTTCTTTTTGTGATGGAGGAGCATTGCCTTTCAAAGTATTTCCCATTCCCGAGCGGGCTGCTGCTGCTTTGTTTGGGGTTTCGTTAAGCTGTTGCAACCTGTAATCCGTTTCTGGCCTACGACAGATCTTCCGAAGAGGAACTATTTCCTATTCATTGTACATGACAAGATAGGTTGCTTTCACATAAACAATCTCTCTCAAGTCTCAACAATATAGATAGATAGATAGATAGATAGATAGGTTCTGGATGATTATTTAAGACACGGGCACTTTACCAGCTTGGATGAGAGATTTTTAAAATACTGTACCTACCTCAGATTGGTCATGGTCATATCGCACCAGAAACCTACAACGGCATCCTCTTACATCATGTCTGCGCCTCTGCGCATCGAGAACATGCGCATCAAAGTATAGGGCCTGCTCTTTGCCTTCCTAAAACCACAAGTCTCCCAAAGTGAACTTTCATTTCAAGTTCTGTTGTCATTCTGAACAACAGCAGCACACAGAATTAAAATGTGCACCTGAAAACACAAAATTAAATCCCCTGGCAGGACTGCTACACACTCCGAAGATTCGCATGGGAGTGATCGTTGTCTGACATGCCTACGGATATTAATCCATTCGTCCTCTTCTTGTCCAAACCCAGAAAACCGAACAAGAGCTTCCTGAGGTTGCCAACACATAAATGATTGCAACCATTAAAACAAAATCAACTTTATAATTTGCAAGTCATGAATTCGAGCTCACGGACAAATTCCGACCTGGAAATATTGTTAGATATTTCATCCAGTAATTAAAAATTAATAAAGCTCGAACTCAATGTAACTGGAAATTAGAAGAAGTTTCACAATTTTAACAGCACTGCTCTCTCCCTCAATCAAGGATACAAAGCATTAATAAATTAAGTGAAATCAAATAGAATTACTTTTGCACATTTAATTGATCTTTAAGCAAAACTACACTCGTGCTAGAGATATGAAAAGAACACGTTGAAGGAGTTCAAGCAAGGGGAGTATGCCTTTTGCCAGATCAACAATCCTAAGTGCTAGAAGGACTACGGATCAAATTCATGAGGTTAAGAGGCATAATATCTCATAACTGTTGATTGGACTATTCATGAAATAAAGCCGCATAAGATATAAAAAGGTGTCCCAATGCTGGCAAATACTGAGACCCAGCATAAGATAAATTTTTTGGGGTGGGTGGTGAGGAAACAATCAAACACATGGAAAACCTGTACAAGATTTACCGGATCTCCGCTCTCTAATGATTTATGTGATAGGAAACATGCAACATCATACCTGAAACAGAAAGTTAGGTTACTGCTTTTCAATATATATATATATATATACTGATCAGAAAATGCAACTCCTGAAAGGATAGTAATAGTACTATAGTAGCATATATGCATAAAAAAAACTCACCAAGCACCATCCCGGGCAGATTTAGCTTCAAACTCCATTTGGGAATTCTCTGAAGCATTCCTGCCAGTACCTTGTGCTATTGATATAAAGGTAAGAGGAAAGGAATGATAAAAAAGGATAGTGTAAAAAACACAAGAACTCCAAACAGCAAATTAGAAAAAAAGAAATAACACAGGAAGCTTAAGGAAATACCTTATGTTTAGTACAGCTTTTGCTAATTCATTCTGTTATTTCTCAAATTTAATAATACATAAGACCAGTACATCATAGATGCTGAAAAGGAAATGCACTAATCTCAAGAATATTAGGAAGGCGACTTTGTAAAAATTCACATGAGATTGCAGGAGTGAAAAGGGAGTTAAATCAGCCAATTATTTCTTAGACCACCCAGAAATTGTTGCATCTATACATCAGGCACTTACAGGAAGAAAGTGGTCATGAAAATTAGGCAATCAAACAAATGGCAAAGATCAGCTTAAAACTACCCTAATTCAAATCCAATGAGTCTGCTCTGTAGGTCTCATTTCTGTTCAGATTTGGGAACTAGGACAAGACAAGAACAACACAAACATTCAATTAAGGTACATATATGATTGCTTGTGTCCTGACTTGTTTTCCATCGTGAGGATTTGATATATCATATACATGAGTGTAGTGGGAAGACATAATGAATTTATCAGCAGCCTTGGATATGATCTTCAATAGGGTAAGGGCACGGGGCACAGAAACTGGTGAATAGAACAAAGAACAAGAAAAAACAAACAAGCTCAATATATGGAAGATGGTGCAAAGATGATATGTTGCATAATATGTATACCCAATACTCTCATGGTGCTGACTGCTGCTGGACAATAAGAATATTGTCATATAAAAAATGGTAAAACACAACATATATAAAATGAACAAGGGAGAGTATTCCAATTTTTGTCAACTAACCAGATGGAGCAGGGACAGCATGGGGGGCTTGAGGCATACTCCTCAGTGAAGCTGAACAAGAACATGAGATGAATTACACCATATAACTGTTGAATGACAAAACGGTCTTCCTACAGCAATTTCACTAAGGATTCAAGAGAGCCAATAATAGTAATAATATTGATATCAACAACATTGATATAATAATAAATAGATAAAGAAATAATAGCTCATATAGTAAAAGGAACTTAGAATTACTTGAGAGAGCAGGCTGCAGCTGTAAAGGTGGAGGATGAGAAACTGAGGGCCGAGAAGGCTGAGGATAAGGAGCCTGAGGGGCAATCTTTACAATTGATGGATCATCTTGAGTCACCAGCGACATGTTCACCTGTCCAGGAAAAGGAACCCTAGCTGCTTTAGCTCTAAGAGCATACCGCCTATTTTGGAACCAGTTCCAGACCTGTTGCATGTGTTGAAATTATTGAGTGTTTCTATTTGATATTGGAAACATCTTCAAGAGGAAAATTCCACTTACTTGCTTTACAGAAACTTCCACCTTTCCAGCTCTTTCAGGAGAGGAACTATATGAATGGCAATCACTCAGCTTTTAGTTTCGTTATAATATTCGCAGCCTCGACTGTATTAGTCTCATCAATTTTACATCTGCCTACCTGAAGCGTTGGGCAAGAGCCTCGAGTATTTCTCTCGCAGGCACTGTACAATTGTGTGCTTGCAGAATAGCCTCCATTTCGCCAACCTTTAATATGCAAACATACAGCTAAGTCATATGCATGTTACAAACCACTCAAACATATACTCCAGCAATATGACGAGTTTTATACATAAACCATGTTAAAAGTGAACACCCGTTTGACAAAGAAGAAACAAGATACATAAGACACCGTTTCTAACCTTAGATAGGCACTTTTGTGGTTTGGTTGGCAAACAAAAAGAAAGAAAACAATGTTGGGATGCTTGCGAATGCCCACTTCTGCTTTCAAAGATCAATAAAAACAACTTCCAGCCAGAAGTAGACAACTTATTTGGTTTTTCTAAAGTAAACAGTCGTTTAAACCAAAATATATATTTACAAAAAAAAAAATTCTCTACTCTATTATAAAAAAATATCTTCCCAATGTTTTCCATTATATGATTTTACAATTAATGGTTCTTTTAGTGTTGTACAACTCATGCTGCCTATGGACACATGGCATCTTACAAGACGAGTGCTTGCAACCACTAAACTATTCTTGTGAAAGGCCTAATTTTTTTATTTTCCTTGGAAACTAATTATTAACCCCTTTTTGTTGAAGCATGAGGCTTTCTTTTATTTAGTTAGTTATGCCTTGAAGTGATTCTCTCAGTTGCATTACTTAGAACCTAATAAAGCAGCCAAAGACCAACACCCAATATAAATCCAGAAAAGTCTGTTTCTTAAAAATAAAAAAATAAAAAATAAAAAAGAAGAAGAAGAAGAAGAAGGTGAACAGTCAAATGTGCAGCATCACAGTGATGACATCAATCAATCTTCTAGGTGTTATTATTTTACAGAAGAAAAATGGCCAATCGCATTTCCATTAGCAATAATTTGAGGACTGAATACCCATTTCCCCTAAAGCAAATAATAATCAAAACCCACAAATCCACAACTATCAGCAAATAACTGCATCTGCAAAGGAGCATATACATCACAAAAAGATGCAATAGAATGCACAATTGCCACCATTTGAAAGTGAATAGCGAGCATCATTCATCGATTGGAGCTCAAGATACACATTCAAAAAGAAAAACAACAATCAGCACGCAGGAATTGAATTGAATTGAATAAAGAGGCAAAGGGAGGGAGGGTCGGTGTACGAGAAACCTCCGCAGGATTGAAGCGGAACGAAGGCCCTCCGTTGCCCGGCGGCCGGCCCATCCTCTGCCCCCTCCGGCCGTTGATTACACAGATACAATTCTTCCTCGGACGGACAATCGGAGACGGTGAAGGCGTGGGTGGACACGGAGACGGAGGAGACAGACTCACACCACCACCACTATTTAAATCTGCAATTATTGATTGATTTTTAGTGAGAAATACTAAATAAATAAAAACAAAAACGGTGTATTTGTGCTGTATTTATTTATTTATTTATTTATTTTATTTTTCATTATTATTATTTTTTATATGTTTGAAACATCTAATCTAGTCTAATCTAATTTAGGCTTAGAACTTCAAAGTGTGTTGTACGTGTTGGCTTATTGATTTATTTTTTTAAATTTTAATTTTATGAGTATAAGTTTCACAAATTAAATTTATAATTTTTTTTATTATTAATACAATAATTCTATTTATTATTTTTATAAATAATAATCTCATTTAATTTTTGAATAATAGTTTCATTTTATAAATAATAGTCTCATTTCTATAAATAATTATATCATTATATAATTATTTAATTTTTGCCACTACTTTTTATCCAACCAACTGTTTTATTTTTAAAAATATATTACATAAAATATTTATTTATTTATAATACATAAAATCAAAATAAAAACATACGCGGCCTCGACAAATCATTGATGCGAGCGAGCTCCAATGAACAGGCATCATCGTCATCATGTAACTAACAAGGAACTGATTTAAAACAAGCATGTATGTACGTATGTGAGTGTACCAGGATCCTTACCTCTAACCCTAACCCTAACCCTACCCCTACCCCTACCCCTACCCCTAAAGAAGTCATGCATGTAAGCAAGCACACACTTGCTAATATCTCCTCTCCTCTCCTCTGCTCTCATGAAAAGCAGCAGCAAGCAATCGCACTATGACATACACTAATGCATGTTATGTTTCCCTTTGTTTGCTTGTTTATACAAAACCCGTGCCGCGCCGCGCCGTGCCGTGCCTTGCCTTGGTGGCTCAATACTCAGCTCTCTACAAAGTGGGATATGGCATGGCATAACATTACATAACAGAGAGATGAGATGAGATGGGGTGAGGTGAGGTGCAATCCGCCGCCTTCAGGAGGTTATGTTGACTGGAGAGAAGGACAAGCACAACAACACCCGCAGCAGCAGCAGCAGCTAAACTCTCTCTCTCCCCCACCACCATTATCCATGGCAATGGCAGACGGCAGACGCTTCCATTAGATATTTGAACCATAGCGCAGGGGGTGACGGCGGTGCAGCATACGTTGCAGCCAGCGGCGACGCGGTTCTGGTGGCAAACAGACGAAGCACTCCCGTTCCCCCCCATCCTGCAAAATCTCAAATGCGTCCAAATACATCTCGCTTGACTGCGGGATGTCTTCCATCTCGTTCAGGCATTTCAAGGCAGCCGATATCGAGTAATCGCCAGATGCAGCAGACAGCACCGGGACTTTCCCATTGGCGAGCTCCACTAGCTTGGCTACACACATCCGGAATTCGTTCATCCATGCCTCGCCTTTAGGTTGAGGTTGAGGGAGCAATTTGTGCAGGGGATGAACAAGCTTTCCACCGCGGGAAGAAGGTAGAGAAGGAGGAGGAGGAGGCGTTGGGCCTCTGTAGTCCTCCGCCTCCGCCTCTTCCATTGTTTTCATAGGCATAGGGGGGGGTTGGGATTCCACGTCGGCTGGAATCCTCTCTGATGATGACGAGAGCAGCTCAACCTCAACATCCATGCTGGAGGATTGCCCGAAGCCGCCACCACCTCCGCCTCCTTGATGATCAAATTTCCATGGGAGAAAGCTGTTGCGCGGGTGGGGGTAACTTGAGACTGTTACCATCTTTTCCTTTTCTTTCTTGAAGGCAGGGCAGATGCCGTCGGTTACGTGACGGAGCAGGTGGGTGGTGCCGCTCCGGCTTGAACAGGTAAATAACTTGTGACAGTGATTGCACTGGCATTTGTCGCAGCCTCCATCCTCCTTTATAATCTTTGTGAAATGCTGCCACACTTTTGATCTTGACTTCCCTTCCCGCCTGCGCTTTTCGCTCACGCTCATGCTCATGCTCATGCTCACTTCCGATTGATAGTTTGTATCCAGATCAGCCTCATTGTTGGCATCTTCCATAACCTGAATTCCCATCCAACAACAGATGCCAGGAGTGAAAATTACATATTTGCATAGGGAAACACAAACAAACAAACAAACAAACAGGGAAAAATTGGATATGCCACGGCATAAACAGGCAGAGGCAGCCATTTTATCCGTGTCGTGTTTAGTGCACTACGTTTTGAAGACAACCCGACTCGACTCGACTCAACTCAACTCACCACCAACCATTCACAGTTGCAGAGCAGAACTGACCGTGTTTGGTCTCTTCAGTGCCCGTCCTCTCAAGCTAATGATTGTGAGCCTTGTAAGCAGTCACACTATCTAATAGTTCCTTCCATATACATACATAGTAACAACAACAATGATACCTTTACTTTGATCTTAGATGAGGTATGTGCGTCCGTACGTATGTTCTAAGAAAAGCATGATCTGCTGCTGCATAAGAAGACAACGCGAGCAGCGATCATCTCTACACGGGTTTCGTTATTCAACTCCAGATTGCCGGCTAAACAAAATCAAGCAATAGATGAAACGCAACACAACCCATGCAGTGATCTTATCAATTCTCAATGAGTTCACCAGAATTATTTTGTTTAGTGATCCCAGTGCGTATAATCGGATGCATATGATCATTGTGAACAGGAGAACATATGAATCACGAACATGATGATTAAAATAAAAACATTGGTTTGTTTTCCTATTCAGCTAGGCTCACATGGAATTATTCTGCACCGCCACACCACATTAAATTCATGAATCACATACAAAAGCAATGCTTCCCTAAACTCCGCATTTTCTTCTTCTTTTCCTTTTTGCCCCCAAATAACCAAAAAAAAAAAAAAAAAAACACTACATAGAATCCATCACCCAGAATTATCCTACAAAACTAATATTTTTTTTCATCAAAACTTCACTATTTTCAACAAAATAAAAAACAGCAATACAACTATCAGAAATAATAATAACACCACCAGCCACAGCGAATTATATCGCTTGAACTTTCAAATCCATGCACGAGAGCTGAAATATCTTGCTTAAACGGAACGGAATTGGGAATTAGTGGACTTACGCCGGCGGAGAGCAGCAATGAGAGGAGAGGAGACGCCCAGTAACGTAGATCGCTGAAAACCCTAATGAGGGAGCGCGAGGTAGGGCATCGGGCTTATACGAGTTTGAGTGGGCTGAGATTTTTATTCGGGCTTGAATGTTGCATTGCCATCGGCCCGGCTCGGCCCAATTTAGCCCGCCTCTCCCTCCGCCATTTTTACTTTGTGTGCTGCTGCTGCTCCTTCTTCTTGTGGAGCCCACAAATTTAAGTGGTGATGATGATGTATCTAATGTATTAATTTATTAAATAAATACTATAATATTACTTGTACTCTCCGTTCCATCTCAATTTCGTTTTTTGTTAGTGTTATTTTAATTGATGCATTTCTATTTTTTCATATAAAATTTATTAAATTTAATATTTAATAAATATAAATCAATTTAATTCACAACAAATTTACTAAATTTAATACTTAATAAATATAAAATAATTTAATTAACTTTATAATATATAACATCACACATCAACTTAAAATTATTTTATTTATATTTTATTTAATAAATAAATATTTTTATATACATTTAAAATTATAAATTTTTTATAAAATTTATGTATCTTAATTACAAATAAATAAATATTTATATTTACAATTTATTCTTTTTAAAATAATATCTATATTACATATATTATTTTTAGATATAATTTTAAAATATTTAAATATATATTTCAAAGTTATTTAAATTATATATTATTATTTTAAAATTACTAATAAGATTATTCATATAAAAATATTAAATAATATCATAATTTAATATTATTAATTAATTAAACTATTCACAAGGATATTTGTAAAAAAATAAAAATAGAGAATACGAAGTACTAGTATTATTTTAGAATCTAATTTTATTTTTTTTTACATTATATTATTTATTCTTATAAAATCTCATTATACTTAAATTAAATTGATAGACATAAGTGTATATGTCTCCGTATAATTATTAATTTGGGCGCACCTAACTAAAAACCACTTTGCATTCGAACTCGTTAATTAATTAGGCCAAATCCAAATGCATTGAAATCTTTGTTAGTTGTGATTCGGAGACATGAGACACCTGGATGTGGGTGTATTCATGATCTATTAATAACAGCTTGCTGATTTTGCTTCTTGCCATATACATACAATACAGTATATGAATACATATGTTTAATTGTCATCTTCATCATTATCGTGTCTGCAGCGGCTGACTGAGCCCAGGCCACCACAAGACAAGATGGATGGAAGCTTACGTACGTTGATTTCACCATCTTTAATTATCCAGGTACTACTACTGTACATGCAATCCCTTCTGTCAGTTAGTTATGTTTCCATGCCCACCCCCACCCCCACCCACTTTTGCATCACCAAGCATTGATAGCCATTGATCCCGCTCCTTTAATTCTTCTTCATGGTGATATCATATAGTATATGTTTTTCATTTCAACAAGTAAATTAAAGAGCTATAATTTCAGATGCCACTCACACTACAAAAGTCATTCCACAGAAATTCAACAAGCTGGAAACGAACACAAGGGGAAGGGGAAAAAAATGGTTTAATTATTGGTTAGTTTGTAAAGAATTCAGAAAAATCAAATTCCAAATGTAGGAAAGTCAGAACCCAGGTCCATTAGACTAACGTTTTAACCCAAATACAGTCGTTAGATCAAAACTAGAACTATTCAAATTGATTGCTATTGATTTTAAAGTGAGTGACTTTCCTGAAAATTTTCGACCAAACTATGTATATCTATATATTTTCACAAAATTAGAATGTAAAATGATTAGGCATTCATTACACAGCTTGTGACAAATACAAAAACACTTTCAGATGGTAAATTCTATTATGTTGACACTTCTTTTTGTGACATAGAACTAATCTAAGACTCAATTGTTAATAGAAGTAGTCTTTAAGTCAATGTATCAGTTGAAGTTATTATCGACTGCACAAATTGTTTGACTAAAAAAATCTTCATATGTTTTAACATTGTTGTATGTTTCGACAAAACATGTTATATATTGTTTTTTATTGTCTTTGCTATCAAAATATTGAAACTTCGGTAGTTGATAATCCGTTGACATTTTAAAAGTGTCAATCATTACCGTATAAAACTTTAATGAAAGAGTTGGCCGATGCTTGAAATACGACTGAGTCTATAATATTTTTTATTTTTTTTGTTGCGATATTGATCTATAGATACTTTTTTTTAATGTCGGGAAAGATAATTGTTTTTCAATGACGTGACCGACTTCTTCAAAGTTGAAACTTTTTTATAAGAGCATCCTGTTATTGTATGTATTGACATCTCTTCGGCTGCTTTAGCCAATGCAACAAGCTTGTGATTTATATTTGAAGCGTTGATAGTCATTATTTGTGCGAAATATAATAAGACCGAATGACTTGAAATAGACTGGGGAGTAAGCAATTCAAAAGTACATTTGAAACTTTTATATTTTTTATAGAATGGATTTTATTCCGTAATTTTTGCATAAGTATTTTTGTAAAATGACAACACTTTTTTACCCATATTTTTTTTTATTGTTATTCTAATGTTTACAGAAATGTTTAAGGTTTTTGATGCGACAAATACAATACTTCTTTCTTTTAGTTGGGGCTTGAGCAAAGATTTTTTACCCAACTTTGAAAATTGTAAAAATTTATTATTTGTTGATAGTTTAATAAAATAGAGTATTTAAAGATAGAAAAGTATCATTGGATGTGCAATTTTTTATTTTTATTTTTTTATGAATGTGAATTTAATCATTGAATTTGAATTTAAAAGACAAATTAGATGTAATTGATAGAAAATTATGTGTTTATAAAATTAACACTGAATTTTTTTTATTTAGTTTTTATCTATAATAATACCCGTCCATATCACAGGGTCGCGTTTAATTTAATTAATAGATATTTATCTAGCTAAACATTACTAAAATAATGATTCATAAATAGTATCTAGCTAAACATTACTAAATAATATCGCGCGCAGCTTTTATTAATTAATTTATAAATAATTATGAACCAGATAATATATTAAGCCCGGCGGGTCCCCACCCATTCGATTCGATTGTAATTTATATGCGAGCAAGAAAGAGATAGAGAGATAGAGTCGTGGTTTTCTTCTAGAGATAACTAAAAAAGAAACACAACGTTTTGCGTTATATTTTTCGAGTGGACAAAATGCGCTTTCTCATCTTCAATTCATTGCCATATTCATTCAATCAACATGGGATTTTTTATTAACCAGCGACGTGGCGTCAGCACCCACCCTCCTGGCCCCAATCCCAATTCCCAAACCCCACTCCACCCCACCACACCCCTTTCATTTCAGGCAACGCTAGCAGGCAAGGCAAGGCAGGGCAGGGCAGGGCAGGGCATAGGGCATTGATCGGTCGGGCTCGTATTCTAGTACTTCTTATCTTCTCAGGCGCCTCCAGCTCGCCCCCTCGCCAACGGAATCTGTTAGTTGATTGAGTTGAAGAGTGTCTTCATGTTCAACGTATTTTGTGTCACGTAAAGTAGGCGGATCGGAGTTCTGTGTTGAGCTTAGTGCCGGTGTTGATTTGGGTGTAGAGAGTGTGGAGTTGGTAATCGGTCTTCCTTGATTACCCCTAATTGCCGGGACAGCCGGTGTTTATTCTGGCTGAAGAATGAGCAGGTTCTAGGGTTCTTCGAGTCGGCGTTGACCGTTGGGTCAGGTTTTCCTTCCTTCCGGTGACTATTGTCGTTTGAATTTACCTGAGGTTGCTGGGGAGAATTAGCGAATTTTAGGGTTTTGATTCGATAGGGATGATGTCCGTCGAGCGATCGTTTGAAGCGTGGGAGGAGGTGCAGCGGCACGGGCTGGATTTAGCCGATAAGCTCGCGCAGGGTTTCACAGGTTTGATTCAATCTCACATTACTCCGCCATCGTTCCCATGGCCATCCCCTCCCACCCCGAAGCTCTTTGAGGTTGAGTTCCCGGCACAGAATTTCATCAAGAGCGACTTCGTACTCTCTGTGGATCATTCCGCAATCAATGGCGTGACCGCTATATTGGATATCGGGAATAGAATTGGGCAGGCGGGGGCTGATTTCGGTGCGTGTTTGAATGGTATGGTTCAGCAATTTTTTAGAAGGCTGCCCGGGCCTTTCCGTCATGATGAGAATGTGGGGACAACTCAGGGTGTTGTGGGTCAGGGTTCGATACCAAGTTTAGGTGTCGTGCTGCAGGAGGATTTGGGATCATTGGCGGAGCAGTTCAAGGATTATGGGTTCTCTAAGAGTAGTACTCTGGTTGGAGAGAATTTAACTGAGGATGAGACTTTTGATGGCGGTGCAAAAGCATTGAAGCATTTGGGTGGTTCGGAGGTAAAATTATTAATTTTAAGAGTCTAGATTTGCACTGGCAAATGATTGTTTTAGAGCAAGATTTCAAGAGTACAGGCTCTGTTTGTATGGATGCAAATAGTGCTGATATTGTGGGGATGAATCCAAATGGAAGATTGAAAAATTTTAATGTGCATGTGTGTGCAATTCATATTAGCTTTTCCTATGTGAAGAATTTATAAAATTTGATTATGTGACCTACGGATGGGCACTATTAGTTTTAAGCTGTTGAAGACCCGGGTTTAAATTTAAACAGGAGATTCTTATTGACTTTGATTTAATTATGTTCGTGTAATAGAAATATTGTGTTAGAAATTATTCTTGGAACTTTCGAGTTTTGATTAAATTTGGGGGTGAAAACTAACAAGTGTGCATGGCTACAAATTTAAGTGATGTTGCCTAGATGTTTAAATTAATGCTTTTTATATAGATGTTAGATTATATGGTTTGGTGCTCTTTAAGTACTCCCTCCGTCCCTAATATGGTCACATTTACTGAGAATTTAGAAGGAGTATGATTCTTAAATAATTAAGAATATATTAGTAAAATTAATTACAATATAATACAAATAATTATATATTAAGATAACTAATTAGTCTAATAAAAATTAAAAAAATTATAAATTTTCATAAAAGTAAAGTGACATAATATGCTAGACTGATGGAGTAAGATTTTGCTGTAGTAATAATCACATTTGGTTGGTTAAGGATTTGTTGGGAAAGTGGTTTAGAATAATCACACTTGTAAATAGTACACCGGTGCATTTGTTGGATGCCGTCAGCATTCTGTGGTAGTGGTGCTTCTGCTGCAGGAGTAGGCTGCAGGTCACTCAAGCTGCAAGGAACAAAAACATCTGCCATCTATCCTACGTTAGACAGGCCGTACGGCCGCCTGGATCAGTGTTGATGTCTTGCTTCCATTCTAATTTTCTAGACATTTAATGGTGAAGAAAAAGGTCAATTTCATATAATCGGATAGCATCTAGGTCAGTAACTTTGAAAAGAAAAAAAAAATATATTAAATTAAATTCATTCAATATTTGAAAGATTTATAGATAAGGTTTATATAATAGATGTAAATGATTTAATTATACTAAATCCTAATTGAGGAATTCACAAACCTTGATTCTAAATTAGATTTTTTTACATATCCTAGAGTAAAACAGTTATAAATATAAGGGGGTGTTTAAAGTTGGAGTTATGTGATTTCTCTGTACCTTTTGCGTCTAGCTGTTATATTTGTAACCATCATTTTTAAAGGTTATCCTGCTATATTCTATCCTTCTCTGGTGTTTTAGTGTTCTGTTGCTATTCAAGATTAACGACAATGAGAATAGTGCATATTATCTGTGGAGATCTGATTATTAAAATGCCAATAGGTTTTATGTACATTTGGTGATTATTATGTTTGGTGCTCCATTTGGGCTTATCTTTATCAGTTCTTTTCTTGCCCTTATTTATGCTTGAAATGATTTTGGGACTTAAGTTTTCTATTTAGTGACGGATAATTTACCAGCTTCAGTGAGTTGCATCATCAATGATTTGAACTTGAAATTGAAAATTTTCATAATGTAATTTATGCCCTCCAGTTAAATCACTGGGTTAATTATTTTACTTTTGCCATATTCTCCATTTATAAGTAGAAAGATTGCAACCAGAAAGTAGTAACGCATTTGATTATGTGATATCTTTGATCTCTAGGATGCATTACTACTTATATAATTTCTAGATCAGTTGACTAACAAGGTATACAGTGGTGCCTAAAATTCTTTCATCCTTAAAGAGTGTGTAAACGGATCTTTATGCGTCTCCCTTGTCCCACATCTATTAATTGTTTATTTGCCAAATTTTCTCCGAATATAGGGTATGATCAATCTAACATCAAGCTATGACAGTAGAACAAGAAGTGTGGGAAGTTCTCTGGTTGCCAGGGGAGATTTATGGAGAGTAGAGGCATCACAAGGGAGCTCTACATCAGGGAATGAGTCCTCTCCTCTTTTCCTTGTCCAGCTTGGGCCTGTACTTTTTGTTCGGGATTCCACACTTCTCTTGCCTGTGCATTTGTCAAAGCAGCACCTGCTGTGGTATGGATATGATAGGAAGGTATGACAAATTTATTATAATTTATGAAATATTAATTTTAGAATAACCTTCTCATATCTGCAGTCTTTCTATATTTAATGCTATGGATATTGTTAAATTTTGGGGTTTCAATAATGTATTAAGCAAGAAATAAGTCCGAATCATTTTTCCTTGTCTATCCTATCTATGCTCTTCGCATTTTATTCAGATACAAAATTGATTAGTTGCCCCATATGTGTTCTGCAGAATGGTATGCATTCTCTTTGCCCGGCTGTGTGGTCAAAGCATAGAAGTTGGCTGTTAATGTCAATGATCTGCCTCAACCCTTTGGCCTGTGTAAGCTTAAATCTGCCATCTAATTTTATAACAGCAGTGTGCGTGATTTTAGAAACACTTTTCGAGCTGCAACAATGTGATGATTTTGCGAAGGTTGCTGGAGTATCAACTCCTCCTAGAGCTCAGTTTTGTTGACTTAATTGGCTTACAAATTTTCTATTGTGTGCAGTCTTTCATGGATGTGCAATTTCCAAATGGTCAGGTAACCTATGTATCAGGTGAGGGTTTATCCACTAGTGCATTTCTGCCCTTCCGTGGGGGTTTACTACAAGCACAAGGTCAATATCCAGGAGAAATGAAGTTCAGTTTCTCTTGCAAGGTGGCTCGATGATTTTCCATGAAAATGCATTTATCATTGAACCTTTTCTGCTTTGCTTGGTTTCATTTAGACTACAGCCTTACAACCCCAACCCCCCCCCCCCCCCCCCCCCCCACCCTCACACACACTTGATCACTGATTTTTCCCTTGAATTTGTGAAGTACAAGTGGGGTACACGCATAACACCAACATTCCAGTGGCCGGATAAATCATTTGCGCTGGGCTTGGAGCAGGCATTAGCATGGAAGAGATCTGGTCTCATGGTGAGGCCAACAATCCAGTTCAGGTAATATAGTAATTGCATTTATTGAACTATATTTATTGGGATGGTGTACCCTTTATAGTGTACTGTTTTCTTGTGGTTAGTCTTTTCTGAATGTTTGCTCAGTAGAAGTATCACTTCTTTTGTTTCTTTTCTAGATTCTTCGGTTTTCTAATGTTATATTTGCCTTCAGTCTGTGGCCTGGAAGTCTTCCTGATGTATGGTACTATGGTTCACTTATACATGTTTTGATTTCCTTAGTCTATGTCCGACATTTGGGGGAAGCTGCCCTGGTTTGCGAATGGAACTTACTCATTCTCTGAAGGACGAATTGAGTCTTATCTGTGGCTGTGCCTTTGTTACCCATCCGTCAGCATATGCATCTGTTTCTGTAAGTTATTCATTCTTGAATGCCAGTCGGCTGCGTCTTCATTTTAGTCATAGACATTTAACTTGTTGCTTCATGCCAAGTTGTTTATCAGAAGCATGTCTCACTAATATTGTTGACTTTAGGTTTGAAATTGAAAATTGTTTGATGAATTAGAATTTGCTTTTAACTTAATTCTTGGTTTTTAAAATTTTGTAATATTACAATAAAAATTGAAAAAACATGGAAGCTTGATTTGTGTTGGAAATTCTGAATGGAGTGTGTTATATATATATGTGTGTGTGTGTGTATTGGAAGCTCTAATATCTTGCTATTGTTCTATTCAGTTACTTAACTATCTGGAATGCAATAATGTGTTTGTAGGTGGGAAGGTCCAAGTGGAATGGAAATGTGGGGAAAGCTGGAGTAGTTGTAAAAGTGGAAACTCCCCTGGACAACTACGGCAGGCCTTCCTTCTCAGTCCAGTTGAACAGTGGTTTTACATTCTAAAACCGTAGCTGTTCTGTTTTGTGGAGTGGATATGGCCTCGGCTGTGGAGCTGTAAATACCCCTCTCTGTCACTTCTTTTAATGTCCTTGTGTAGTAGTAGTAGTAGTTGTAAGTATTGTGAACGGGACAAATCTCATGTAAGAGCTTGTTAGTCCTTTGTGAATCTCACGCTATACACTGTTGTTGTATGGACTGGGTTGACGATAAATCTAGTGTCAGCTGTACAGACTGATGAGCCTATATGGTCGGTCGGTAAATCAGTGTGACTTCGACTTCGACTGTAATTGAGATATTACCGCCTCAGTGTTTGCTTATTACTTTGTGGTTTTGTTGCCCTGTCTGTCTGTTTGTCTGGCTGGCTCTGTAGTTATAAGTTCGTTGTGGTTATGGTAACAGTAACGGCATAAATAAGGCTGTAGTAGTAGCACTACTACTAGTGTAGATTTATATGTATGTAGTATCTATGTATAGATATATATACATATATATGCCAGATGTAATATTGCTTTCCTATTTAAACTATTACTATATCCTAATAAATAAATGAATCATATATTTTCAAATACAAACAGATGCATGGGTTGTTTTTCTATATATCTACTAGCCTTTAGTCTGTTGTACTCAGCGTGCGTAGCACTTGAAGAACTGAGAGTTAAATTTGTGTTTCACTTACTATCATGTGCACAGGCTTGTATGTCCCACCATACCCCCAAAGCTTGAAAGTTGCTTGCAGCAGGGCATTTATCCTTCTCACTCACTCTGCAACTCTGCGTTGGAATGGAAGGAGAAATGCCAGCAGCGGATGCAGGAGCCAGGAAGGAAGTTAATACGACTGACTGAAGAGGGATGAGGGGAGAGATTGCAAACCAAAAAAAAGAAAAGCCAACACATGCTAAGATCGCACATCATAAAACTGCCACTGCTATATTCAATTACAAGAAAAGCGCAAATAATTTAAAAAGCCCAAAAGTAGCCTCCTCAACAGTTTGTTTTCTCACGGAGACAACATGCGGGGCAACAATTATTCATGCCTGTTTTTGTATCCTCTTATCCCTCAAGGGCAAGTCAATGGGTTTCTGAGCTTCATGGGGGTGGTTTGGACCCGTGTAAACCTTGAGATGGTTGAACAATGATCTTCCAAGCTGCAACCAACGACACTAATTGACTGATTATCCATGAAACACAACCAAGGATAACAATATATCTTTCTATATATACATACATATATATATATTTACATCGTGACAGTACTGCATAATGCCTTGATCTTATTTTACCCATCTCCATAAAGTTTAGTGTACAAAATATAATAATATATCTACTAGTTTGTAATATTTATAATCAGAATTACAATTTTCAATTCAGATATATATCACGGGTATAATTCCTCCATATAATTCCTCAAAATGGTTCGGAACCATTCAGATCTGAGTTGAACTAGAAAAATTTTCAAGCTTCCTTTTACAAAAAATTCCTGAGTCTAATCTGTCTCACCCTGCTGGTAGAAAGCAAATGATAGAAGAAAATAAAGTAAAAAATATATATAAACCAGCAGTTTGTATTTTCATTAATATCATGATATGGTAAAAATAGAGGTTTGCAGAAGAGGAGACTTACACGTCCTTTAGGAAGCATCCCTCGGACAGCATGCTCAATTATTCGTTCAGGAATTCTTTTCTGAAGCTGGTCGAAAGTTTCCACTTTCATTCCACCTGGTTGTCCAGAATGCCTTCTGTAGAGTTTCTGCGTCCTTTTCTTTCCAGATACAGCAACCTTCTCAGCATTGACCTATATAAGAAAGCAATTTTAAAACTTTAAAAAATCACTTTTGCTTTCCTATGAGGTACTGAATAGAATCAAAGAATAGCTTTCCCTCTGTCCCCCCTAAACGTACCATTTTCGTGAGTCCGTTCAAATTTCTTTACACTTA
Source organism: Andrographis paniculata (assembly GCF_009805555.1). Classification (NCBI taxonomy): domain Eukaryota; kingdom Viridiplantae; phylum Streptophyta; class Magnoliopsida; order Lamiales; family Acanthaceae; genus Andrographis; species Andrographis paniculata. The sequence continues at coordinate 8,462,941 of NW_026137587.1, forward strand.
TAAGGAAAAATATCAAAATCATCTTATACAATTCAAGTAACCAATAAGATATTATTATTTCTTAATCTCTATGATAAAAAAAACAAATGGGTACTTTAAGTCGGGATGGAAGAAGTTATCTTTAGCAAACACAGGACACTACGATGACACCAGTGGATAAATCAACAAAGTCAGTGTTTACTTTATCTTGCATATACATATATATATAATAATTAAAAGAGAGAGAATTAAAAGAAAAAAAAAGCACCACCTGTCTAATAATAAGAAGAATTAGAGAGAGAGAGAGAGAGACAACAACAAAAGAGATCAGATGAAAACTGGTCATAATACCTCAAGTATCAAGTCATAATCTTATCACATGTCACTCAAATTTAAACAGCAAGAACATTCATAATGCCATCTCAATGCACAACTATAATTATTGATATAGGAGTAATCAGAGAACATGTTAGAAGAGACACATACGAACATCTGTCGCAGTCTTACATAATAGATTCATCAAAATGCAGAAAACAGCTACTTGTAGAGAGAGTTGAATCCCGAAGTTGTTCCTGAATCAATTGTTTCTCGAAACCCAGACATATTTTCATGTTACACCAAAATTTAGAAAGTATATTAGTTTACGAAGATTTGTTTCCTGATCCAACCAGTAACATAGACAAAGTTATTAACTCATTTTGACTTAATGAGAGCAACAATCCAAATCATAAGACAATGCTTTGGTACTTTGAGCTTAATGCCCATTGAAATATGATCTTTTATGCGTGCACATTATATCCTAGACGTATAATAGTAATGAGAAAATGAGATTCAAACTGTTCAAATGAGATAACACTTTATATTCTACAAAAGACCTCTCCTAAAGCCAGTAATTTGAAGCGAGTACTTTGAATGTATTTTTAAACAGGAAAATAGCCAGTCTTAACCCTAGGAATTCACGAAAGAAAAGAAGCTGACCTACAAACAAAATAATATGAAGTAAGCAAAAAATCATTGGTGTCACATTCAGCATACCACTACAACAAATGCTCCCATGTCCACACTAGGAGTGTATGTTGCCAGATTTTTTCCCCTGATGTGAATGGCTATAGTTGAAGCCAATCTTCCTAGAATCTTGTCGGTTGCATCCACGACATACCAAGGCTTATCTGTGTTAACATGGTCTGAGGCTTTGGGATACCATGTTTTATTCAAAACATCCTAAGACACAAAACAACAGCATAAGAAGCATACTATCTCAACTCGCTGAAATGCTAGATATTTGCATACACTAGGAAAGTTTTAGCTGAGTAAACAAAAATATGTTGAAAATTAAAAACACTAACAAAACAGAATATACAAGACACAACCAGCAAGTCTTGAAGCATTTAGCTGACCTTGAATTGATAGAAAGCTATTATTCACTGTCATAACACTAACCTCGTCAACATTTCCTATACTTTCAAATGCATATGTACCAGATAAGATTTGGAGTTTAAGGGGATATGTAGTTCAAAAGACATCATAGTATAACTTAATTCTAAACTTAAAATCTATCATTTGCACAATAAACAACCAATTCTTCAAACTAACATAGTACTAAATTAGAGAAAGTTTCGAAAAATAAGTGCTCAACAGGAAGCAATCAATAGAAAATAGCCCATATTTGAGATAGAAGGTGAATTTAGCAATTAAATGATCTAATAAAGTTAAAGGGTAGACGTTCATGAAGTTTTGTCACGTATTATAAAGTTGTCAACATAAGGTTGTATTGCATCTACTAGACCAATATCCATCTTAGATTAGAAGTAAAAAATCACATTCGAGTACTATGAGTTTCAGAGGATGGATGGTCTACATAGACAAGATAAAAGGATATAAGCCAATAGGCTACAGGAGTTACAAAGATAATTATTTTATCATTAAGGAATTAAACAACACAAATGAAATACATGAATTTCTTCTTTGTCCTATAGGAATATTCTAATTATCCTAAGCTGAAAGGACAGTTCCAAAAAGAATCAACCCATTACTCCTAAATATTAACACTAGCTAGTAGCTACTTATCTTTACAAACCTAGTAACCAAATGCCCTTAAACCCTGTAGTATTATTTCTAATATTCTCATTCTCTTAAAAATAGCCTTATCCTCGGGCGGGCAGTGTCCAACAATGTAGAGAAGTGATGGCAACTGTGACTGGAAAGGGCATCAGAAGGCAGTGTCAGTGACAAAACAAATATAGAACCAGAAGCATCTTTCTGCAATAGCAGCAGTGGGAGGCAGTGGAAGTTCAGCTCCTGCTCAGGGGTGGTTGATCTGTTTCAAGCTCGTGGCAGTGAATCCAGCAAGTTGAACAATTGTCATGAAAATACATATATATATATATCATTACAAAGGAATTAAAGAAAACAAGTTAAATACAGGGATTTCTACCTCCCTGCCCCCAAGTGAAAAGGTTGGTTTTAAAACTCTGAATTATTAAATCCTAAATATTAAAGCCCTAGCCGAGTATTTATAAAAAATCCTAATTAGCTCTAATGTGCTTGCTGGTTGACTCCCGTTGATATATAAATAAGTGATAAATAAGTGATGTATATAGCTAATAGCTTAAGCTTTTAGGCAAGATGGTTATTCATATCATCTAACATAGTGTCCGAGTCATAGAGCTGCAACTGACTTGAGCTGATATCAAGATAGGCACTCATCATCAGCTTGAGACATGGTCAGGTCAACAAAACTAAGCCAATCAATTTGAACTCCAGCTCAATCCATGCGATGCTAAGATGGTGCCAACCAATCCAACTCGAAATACTAGGACTATATTTCAATGGAATTACAGCAATGAAATGGCGACAAATTTCTTACCGGGCCAGTGATGCAATCAAACATCCATTGCTGCTCTGCCGGCACGAGAGCGGCCTTATCCTTGTCCTGGCAGAGAATCCTGGACACGTTGTCGACGCGAGCGTACGGCGGCCTGGATGAAGAGGCGAGGGGCAAGCCGAGGAAGGGAGTTCTGGTGAAGGATGATGATGGTGTCTGAGAAGGTTTGGTGCCCAGAAACAAGGGCGTCGTTGCCAAGTGCACGGCCATCTGCGCCACTGGTGGGATTGCTGCGCTGCGTCGATAGTGCTGGTACTGTGAGAACAAACTCTGCCCTACCCTGCCCTGCCCAGCCGGAAATGAAATGAACCGAGTCGGCGGATAAGGTTAAGATGAGATGTATGGCCCGTTGCCTGCTGCTGCTATGGATGTCCTGGATGGCGGGGCGGGGGTGCAATCGTGACCGTCCAAGCTTTACCTGCTTCATTTTTGTAGAGGCTTTAAAACTTATATTAATTCAAATTTATGTAATTACTTATATGTAATTATTTTCCAAGTATAAGCACCAGGCTGAATTCAAATTCAGCACCAAAACTCATCTTTAGTGACTTAGACAATTAACATGGCTTGAACTGAAGTATATTTGCATGCAAATATTCAGGTAGTTTTGAACGGAATCGAAATATTAAAAATATACTAAAAAAATAATTAAATAAAAATATCTATAGATATTCCAATGAGAGACTAAATGAAATAGAATATAATATAATTATATTAATATAAAATCTAAATCATAATAATATAAATATATAAATAAAAGTTTGGTTAACCAAAAAATATTAAAAATTAAAATTGAATCGAGTCGAATAAATATTAAATATGTAGTATTTATATTTGAACTAAATTTGTTCGCTTAATCAAAAATTTGGTTCAATTCAATTTGATTCAACATTCGATTTCTTTGTTCGCCCATAACTTGAACAACAAACTCAGCTTGTCTTGAACACCAAATCTAGAAGCACTGTTTATGTGACTGTTCTAAACATGGTCATCTTAAAAGTACTACCGTTAGAACACCAATATAAATATGACTGTCAGAATAAGGTTGTATTGATTAGTGGTAGAGCTTAGTCAGTTTTTAACATAATTTGGTTAATATAAAACTAAATTTGATTAATTTTAATTTAAATCGAATCAAAACTTTAAAATAATAATAATAATAAATAAGATTAAAATAATTTTTTCTAATTATAATAATATCTGATCAAATATAATGATGATGAAATAAACTGCTTCGGATAGGTTCGCGCGGGAGGAGATCGCCAGTCCCCCTCCCTACGCCACACCACATATATAGTGTATATCTGTGTATATATATATATATATATGTGCATGTATACATACACATATACATATATATATATGATATATATACACTATACATATGAATGTATATGTATTTATGTGAGGTGGGGCAGGAAGGGAGGGGGCTGGTGATCCCTTCCCGTGTGGCTCAGACCATTTTTAAATTGGACCGATTAAGGAATGTCTATTGATTTTAATCAGTTTTTCTTTTTTTTAAAAAAAAGAATAAATATATATATATATATATATATATCAAATGCAGTTGACACTTGACAGGAGAATGAATGACTTAAGTGAAGTCGGCCTCGGCCCGTCATACCTTAGCCCGCAATATAATCCAACCAGACGTATTCACTCACTTGAATTACATGCATGCTAGCGGCTAAAGAGTATGATTCAATCGTCACCAAAATGATAAATACACATTGACTTTAAAACCTTTCTCATACTTTCAGAGTTTGGATGGAGACACCATCTATCGGTCATATCTTTTTGCTTTCTAAAATCAATTTATTTTGTGTGTTTTTTATTATTATTAGTTTTTTTAATTGAAGAAAAAAATCTTGCACAAAATAGCTAGGCATCCAATGATCCAAACACATACCACTAAATTTTAATTGCACAGCTTATATTCATATCCGTATTTGAATACATGTATCATACTTACTTTCTAGATAATTAAATTTGCAGCATTTGAGATGTGATTGTACCTTCTTTCATGGCCGTGAGAATTGAGATGTGATTGTACCATGGATCTTCTCGTCCTCCGTAAACCCTAAACCCTGCAACCCTCTTACGTAAAAACACAATAAATGTAAAACCTGAAAAAATAAAGAATATATATATATATATATATATATATAAAGAATAAGATTGCAAACCGTATTCATTTAAATACCACAAGTGAGGGTTGTAACCCCATTTTACACACCACCTAGACAAATCTAAAACTACATGGATTAACAATGAATTAATTCCCAACTACTATGAGTGCATTATATATTGTAGTAATATTGTATTTTATACCGTTTATTTATTTTAAAGTATTTATCTTCGAGCAGTGCAATGATAAATAGATTCGAACATATGTATCTAGTCATTTTTTTATTTTTTATTTACATATATATAATTATTCTTGTTTGACGAGGTATATTTATAATAAAAGTAACAGTATAAGACGCCATGTAAATATTGTAATTCGAAAACAAATCAAAATGAGAAATAATGCATTGAAGTGTGTGACATGATCTTATAGCAGCTATCCGTTACTTTTGTTAGCCCATCGATTTAGAACTAGGATTTACCTGAACATTACACAATTATCTATAATTGGAGCCTATGGTTTAAGGATAGGATTTACGTATAAATAATCGTTTAGACCCTAAAGCTCCAAAAATGATTTAACTAAATCAAAATAATAATAATCATAATAATAATAATAATAATAATAATACTCATTTATAACTTTTAAAATTTATTCATAAGATTTACTTTCACAAATTCACCCTATAAAACTAATAGTAACACGAACACGATTTCAAATAACAAAATTAATTAACAAATACCAAAAGTGTAATTTAGTGGTTACCAACACAAAATTAGTAAGTATTAAAACACACAAAAAAATTATTTATCCCAACTAAGATTCTAACACATCCGTAGTATAAACTCATACCAATATATTGTAATTTCCTCAAGAAAGCCTACAAAGCTATCGTTCCTATTTTTTTTGAATTACCAACTCGGATGGTTAAATAGAGTGAATTTTAACTTCATTTCAGTTTTCAAACAATTAATTAGTTCTCATAGTACTTTGTGAGATCATTCATTCAACAATCGGTTGATGCTATTCAATCATTATTCAGACATGTTTTCCAATCAAAGTGAACACTTTTGGTGATGGAATTATTCACACACACACAAAAAAAAAAAAAATATTCTTTTTTGAATGATTCACTTATTCTGCTCCCACTTATTTCGTTTGGATAACTCACCTCGATTTATTTCTCCAAAAAAGTTACATACAAACTACATATAAGATAGTGTGCTTATTACCAATTAAATTCTTGAGGTGAGAGTTGGGTTGCAGTTGATTTATTTAATTAATATTTAATATATGATGTAATATATAAGATTTAAAAAATTAAAATGTGCATTTAATTATTTTAGTGACTATATATTAATAAAATATATATTATATGAATACTATTTTATAAATAATAAAATTTTATATAATATAAATAAATAAAAATATATAAATATTTATTTATAATAAACATAAATTAATTTTACTAATAAACAAAGAGTTTTGAATGTATATAAATATATTTATTTATTGAAGAGATATAAATAAACAATTTTTGAATGAATCCTATGTGATGTAATATTTTGGAAAATAAATTGAATGTATAGTGGGAGATATGATAATCAAACAAAATTTGTCTTCAAATATCAAAGTATATATGATATTTTTAAGGACGGCCAGGATAACAAACAATTCAATAAGATTTTAGTTTTGGTCCTCACCATGAAATCTCAAATTTGTCTTATTTATGTTACAATTTTGATTTCAATAATTGAGTTTTATTTTTAAATACATAATTCTCTATAAATATTATTAAAAAACTTTTAATATACACATTAACATAATATAATATATATTTTATTTACTAATAATACATTAATAATTCAATACAAAATATTGCTCTCTTCATCTACCAAAATTATATAATTATCTTTATTTTTTTTCGTCCGTTAAATTTATGGACAATCAATTTATAGTAAACAACATTGTACATCCATAATTTTATTATTATTATTATTATTATTATTATTTTAATGATGTGGAAATCCGTTGCTGCTATCCGAAAGTGACGATCTGACAGACAAATCACATTATATGAACTATGCGTAGCAGGTGACTTGAGGCTATCTTTATTTTAGCAAATAATAATCTATTTGTCACTACTTTTGCTACTCACATCACTATTTTTTCTACCAAGATCACTATTTAAGGTGCACGGAAGATCACTTCCTGAAATATTTTAAAAAATCTGTGTGTTGTGATTGCTCCTGATTGACCCTCAAATAACATCGATCAAAATTGGGTGTGTTTACAACTTTATTTTCGATTTTACTATTTTAATATTTTTTCTAAAAATATTAAATTAAATATTTATTTTTTATTTATTATATTACAATAAAATTAAATTTTATATTAAAACATCATATGCATATTTATATCATATTAAATAAATCTTTTAATTTAAAATTTTATTATTTAAAATCAAAATTAAAATATTACGAGTGGTCCAAATTTAGTATGGTTCAATTAGAGTAGCCTTCAATATCTGGAAGTTCCGCCCTTGAATCCAGTTAATGTTTATCCACTAGATTTAATTTATCCCTATTTTGTTTATTTAGCTATCCTATTTTGTTTCCATAGAGCTTATGAGTTTGGATTTGCTTTGGACTGTATTAGGCCCGGTTCGTTAGAGTGTTTGTATATAAGGTAAGAAAAGATCTTTCATTTGTATTTTATTTTATTTTAGGGTAAACTCTTTTTTTAATCCCGTAATTGGACCCCTTATCATTTTAGTCCCGTAAGTGGAGCTGTTGCAAACTAGTCCCATGAGTGAAAAATTTTTGTTGTTTTTTAGTCCTCCGGCGCCGAAGATGCCCGCGTGGCTCGCCGGAGGTGACGTGTCCGCCAGGTGTCGCTGACCTGGCGGACACATGGATTTTTTTTATTTTTTTTCCATTTTTTTTAGAACTTATTTTTAATTTATTTTAAATTCTATTTGTATTTTTTTAATTTTTTTTATTTGGTCCAATTAAAAAAATTATAAAAAAATAACAAAATAAAAAATAAATCCACATGTCCTAGACACGTGGATTTTTTTTATTTTTTTTCCATTTTTTTTAGAACTTATTTTTAATTTATTTTAAATTCTATTTGTATTTTTTTAATTTTTTTTATTTGGTCCAATTAAAAAAATTATAAAAAAATAACAAAATAAAAAATAAATCCACATGTCCGTCAAGTGTCGCTGACCTGGCGGGACACCTGGCGGACACGTCACCTCCGGCGAGCCATGCGGGCGTCTCCGGCGCCGGAGAACTAAAATAGCGAAAGTTTTTCACTTATTGGACTAGTTTGCGACAAGCTCCACTTACAGGACTAAAATGATAAAAAGGTCGGGACTAAAAAAAACAGTTTACTCTTTATTTTATAAAGAACTAATATACGCACTACTTTGCCCGGTGCATCTTGTGATGTTGTGCATATTGTAGCAAGTTTCTTGTCAGCGTCGAGGAATTGCCTTGCAACTTACGGGTGTATATATATATATATCTGCTTTATATACGTATATACGTATATCCACGTACACAACTTCATCGCTAAAAGACAATGTAGATTAGCCACTTGTCTTTAGCATCCCAAGAAGATGCTTTAAATTTCCCCACTAGCTCGCGGCGTCTCTGATCAATTTCTTTCTATAAAGTGATTGCCTCACGCTAGAAATTAATTAAATCCAATTTGCGCTGAAGACACATTTCATAATTTCTTACACCGGCCAGACAGCTATATATACACCATCAATCCATCGCTCGAAACGAAACGAAACCAATCCTATATATATATATATATAAAATGGGCGACCCGGTTCTTGCAGCAGCAGCAACAAAAATTGAGGATGAAAACTACGAGGTGGATGCACCATCGTTATTCCCATTTGGTGATTACAACAACATTAACAGCAGCAGCACTGCAGGGTTTTTTGAAGGAAATATCATCAAGGATTCATTGCTAATCCATGCAGCAGAGAAGCTGCTCCTGTCCCGAAAATCCGGACCGTTGGATTTGTCCAATTTCGATCCCCCTTCTAGTCCCAATCATGATCCGAAACAGCGCAACAAGCTGCCGCTCTGTAAGAAGTTATTCTTCGACCCTAAGCCTGAAGAAGATGTCAAAAACTTTCCACTTATAAGTAGCAGTGATACTAATACTAATATTGGCACTGTGATAATTACTAGCTTGGCTGCCTTGCTATTCAAACTCGCGGGGTATCAGCTCACCCTGTTCCTCCGGTTCTTCCTCACGCTACTCCTCCCCATTTGCAGCAACAGCAGCCGCTGCTTCCTCAACTTAACTTGTGTGATGTGCGCAGTAGTGTCCCCATTCCAGGCGCTGGTACGAACTGTCCGAAAGACTCTGAGAGCGAGGAGGGCGCCGACCGGCTGCTGCAGTAATGCAGGGATTACCTCTTTGTGGATGAGGTGCGCAGCGAGGTTGTCTCGGGGGCTGGTGTGCGCCGTCTGCACATGGATGCTGCTGGTGGGGCTTCTGATTGTGGGGTTCACAATAAGCGGGATCCTAATGGGGACTGTGGTGGAGAGGTCCGTGCACGCCAGGGAAGCTCTGAGCTTCGACTACACCAGGAGCAGCCCTGCAGCTGCTGTTCATGCACCACCACCACCTGATTCTTCGTCCAACCGCCGCCCAGCAGTTTTCAAGACCACCATCCCCTCTCATCATAAGCTGTGGATTACTGTTTCTTTGACATTGCCTGAATCCGAGTACAATAGAAACCTTGGTATATTTCAGGTAGGTACAATATATATGTGTTAATATTTGATTAACTTCCAAGCATGTATTAATTTATCTCTGTATATGTCGTCATCATCATCATAATAGTAATGTATCGTTGAGTATGTATATATATATTTCATGCCTAGCTAGCTTTCTAATTGCAAAAACTTTTAATTAATGGTTTGTGGCCGGGTCTGGTCTGATGTATGTAAGTTTCTGTGTTGTGGAATAATATACTGGATTATATAATAAGCTAGGTTCGAGTGGAGAGCTGGTTGTCTACCAAGAGAGAATTAGTGACCTCAAACTGGAGCCAGCCCACGATGCTGCGATACAAGAGCAACGCAATCCGCACCATGGAGGCGCTACTCCACAGCGTGCCAATCCTAATGGGCTTCAAGTCCCAAGTCCAGACCCTAGAAGTTACAGTGCCGCCTGCCGCACTGATCACGCAAGCATACGATCAACGTCGTCGACAGCCGCCCGCCGCCAGTAGCTGGTTCCGAATAACCCTAGAACCAAGAGCCGAGTTTCAGATGCAGAGGCGGTGCAGCAGCAGCAGCAGCCGTTCAGCTGATGGTGTGCCCCAAATATATGGCGGGTCTTTGGAGATAGCAACTGAGTTGCCTCTGATGAAAAGGGTGTTGTGGGATTGGAGGCGGACAATCTTCGTGTGGGCTGCTCTGGGTTCGTTCGTCGTGGAGATGGCCATACTACTCTTGATCTTGATCTTAAGCTTAAGCTGGAGATCAGGTGTGAGTCGTCGTGGAATTTGAAGGGGGGCGGTGGTGGGAGGAAAAAGAAGATGGTATATTAGTGGAGGAGGCATGCATTCATATTCATGGAATGATCAGAAGCCGCAGCAGGTTTCCTTCAATTAATTAATTACAAATAATTAAAGGCAATTTGCTTGGGACCATGCATGCATTACTCTCATTCATGATTTGGTAATGCTGGCTTAACTAATACTATATACTATTGAGCACGTACTAATCATTCATTAATGCTGCCTTAGCCTTGCATTGCTTAATTCACTACAAAAAAAAAATAAATAAATATAGAATAAATTGAAATTTAGCTAAAATAAATTTGTAGCAAAATATAATAATTCATAGCAAAAATAGTTTTGCCACGAAGCTTATACCACGTTAGTAAATATTTTTTTTGTGACGAATATGACTTTCGTAACAAATAAAATAAGTTTTTTGCAATGAAAATTAAGAAAAATTATATAGTTATGAAAATATGATTTCGTAACTAAAGTTTTTTTACTATAAAATTAAAATTCATAACAAAACAGTTTTAGCAACAAAATATGAAAAATAATTTTATAACTGAAACATTTTTTCTATGAAAATAAAATTTTTAGCAAAAATATTTTAACGACGGAATTAATTTTCTAGTACATATTTTATTTTTAGCGAAAAAATAATAATTTTTGTTGCTAAATGACACGTTTTAACTGTAAAAATATTTCGAAGTTAAAGATATTGTAACTAATTAGATATTTTTTTTTAATGATTCTATTGAGTGGATTGTCCTTTCACTTTATATATAATGCACGTGTAATGGTATATTTGCAATTTAAATAACGTTAAAGGTATTTTGGTATTATTGTGTGATTACTTTCTAAAAAATAAAAAATAAATAGTTTGAAGTGAGATTGACAAAAATGATAAAAAATAATAAGCATCTGTCGTCCAAATCTTTTCTCATTTTCTTTTTTTTCTTTTCTTTTTTTTTTCATCTAAATTTATTCTTCTTTCCTTTTTAGGAATAAATACCACATTTTTTCTTTTCTTTTTTTATCCAAAAAGGTAAAAATATTTATTTTTACTTATTATCTTATAATTTGTGGTCGGTCAAATGAACACACAATTGAATAACGAAGAAAATACTTTGAATTGAAACGGACGAAGTATATAATATCACTGCATGCTCATATTGATTATATATATATTAATATTTTTTTTATTTGGAAGAAATTTTCTTAATAAATTATATGTAGTCTCCGATGTTACGGATAAATACAAATTGATAAAAAAAATTGTATCAATGATAAAAAACTATATTGCTATAATATTTTTACTATTGATCACTAACAATTTTCTTTTAAAAAAAACTTTGAATTTGTTTATTCAATTTATTTTTGAATGGTACAAATTTTTCACAATTATTATAAAAATATATTATATATATACATTTTAATACAATATAATATGTATATTTTATCTATCCAAAAAAATTAATAATTAAATACAAAAAATAATAACACATTCATCCAAAAAAATACAAAATTAACAGATGTTTTATTGACTACCATTGAAATAATATTAGTAAAATATAATATTTTTAACAAATAAAAAATAACAAAATAACAAAGTACTTTGATTTTTAGATTTTTAAAAATAAAAAATAAAAAAAAAAAAAAAAAAAAAAAAGGAGAGGAGACGACGAGAAAGACGGCCCGCCGGCGGGCATCATTGTCGGCGGTCCAACGGTAAATAGTTTTTAAATACATAAATAAAATCTACATATCATTTTTGAAACAATTGATGTTATTTTCATTGTTGCAGTCAATATCTCCGTCAATTTACATAAATAGAAGTCGCCGTTGCTGTCCGCAGGGGCGAATCTATTAAGGAGCAATGTTGGGCTGCAGGCCCCCTTCCCCCACCCCATCCTCCTTTAATTTATTTATTTATTTTTATATATTTTTAAATATATATATAAATATAGAAAAAATGATTGGAATAAATAATAATACTAATAATAATTTTAATTATAATTTTTTTTTCTAATAAATATGTATTATTATTTTTTATTTTATAAAAATTCAAAAATGAATTTTTACAATATATAGTTAGAGCCGTCAAAATGTGTTGAGCCCGTCGGGTTGGTCCGCCCCGTCTTACTTTTAAGGAAGATTGGGTTGTGATATTTTAAGCCCGTTAAAATGCAGGCCTAAATGGGCCAACCCGCATAAGCCGCAGGTTGACGGTGGATTAACCCGTAGTGGGGCAGGTTAGCCCGCGGGTCAAGTAAATATAATAATTAGTATTCATCCGTCTAACTAAATTTATTTTTTTACAATTTCTTACGGTCACGTTAAAAAATTATAATAAAACTAATCAAATATTAATATCAGAATATATTTTAATTTTATATAAATTACAAATATATCATTATAAATACAATTAATTTATAAATAACGTACGAAGAGTAAAAAATATCAAAATCATCATGTACATGTTATTTAATAAATAAGATATGATTCTTTTTAATCTACTACTAAAAAGAAATATTTTAAGTTAATAAAATAAAATTTATATTATCATTAGTTTAAATAAATTATCAATATTGTCTTACATGTTGTTTTTCTTCTCTAATTCCATTATCCATGTCAGTGTTATTTGTTTCGTTTTTTCATCATTTGTTTTGTTCGTCTTTCATATTATTATTTTATAATTTTACAAATTCATAAAATTAATTATGATTTATTTTTAAAATCGAGTATTTCTTATTATTATTATTTTTAAAATACACCAACTAATAATATTTAGAATTGAGAATTTTTATATTATGTTATTTATTTTAAAATATTTATTATTTAAATTTTACAATAAAACTATTTTTAACAAATTTTAAATATTAATTACGAAAATATTTAAAATATTAATATTCTTTTAATATTTTTAAAAAGCCCGTGGGCTAACCCACTTAGCTCGCCACTTGCCGGTGGGTTGGATTGGGTTGATGAAATTTTGATCTGCCCCGCCGCGGGTTGGCCCGCAAACAACCCGCTTATTTGCGGATTATGGTGGGTTGTGAGTCAATCCGCCCTACTAACCCGTTTTGACAGGTCTATATATATAGGAAATAAAACTATCTTAAATATTATTTTGTAATATTTTTAAAATATAACAATTAGAAAGATAAAATTAGTTGGACAATAAATAGACATATAAAATATATTTCTTCCATTTTAAAATAATAATTTATTTTGTTTTCGTCTAAAAATAATAATTTTATTTTCATAAATAATCATATCATCATAAAATTATTTATATATTTTTTATTATTTTTATATAAATGTCGCAAATACACTATTAATGATATTTTAGTTTTTTTCCTATCTATTTTATCTTCATTTTAAACATAATATTATTATTTCTTAATTCCGAGCCAAACTCAAATGTCATTATTGTTTCGAGACCGGGAGAGTATTTTGTTAGTTTAAAAAAATAGTCCCCCTCTAACTTGATCCTAGTTCCGCCACTGGCTGTCCGTACCTCCGCTTGTTGCCTCCATTGTGTTCTCGGGTGTGTTCGCAAAATGATGATGAAAGATTTTAATACTGAATTTTAATTTAGAATTCACGATAAAACTTTATTAAGTCTCGAATTGCATTGTAAATTGAAGATATAATACAACTCCATTGCTAATTTGGTGGGTTATAAGTGATGTATAACTTTCGATTGCTAATAGCTATGGAAGTCAACTTCGTCATGAAAAATTCATTACAAAAACATTTTTTTTTTTGTAATGCAATCTTAGTTATTGATGAAAATTAGTTTCTTTAGTTGGTATTTGCTTAGTAGTTCTAATAGCGACTATTATTTTTTAGAGCATACATAGTAGCTCACATGTCGAAATCTTTCTTCAATTTGTGGAGGCATTATCTCTCTTCCATCGAGATAAAACTCATGCATTGGCCTTATTTTTATAACTGAAATTTCGATACAAAATCAACTAAACCCGGTGTAGGCTAAGCTCAATCCTAGCCGAGTCGCTCAATTCTTTCCTCCATGTTTTCTCTTTCCTCATTTATTCTCTCTCTCTTCTTCCCCAAGCCCGTCACCGCCGCTCACAGGTCATCGCCCGCCGACCTACTCTCCTTCTTCTTCTTCAACCACCACGGCTATCGGCTTGCCTCCTCCGCCATCTTGCCTTCCACCGCAACCCTGTTGTCATTCTCTTCTTATATGCGAAGTAATTTGCATTTCTCTCTCTTCTTCTAAAAAACTTCAATTTTGCTTGTAAAATTGTTGGACAAATTATTATTATTATTTTTAAAAAATTTGTTGGATAATTTTAACAAATTTAGGGTTTCAGTATAGATTATTTTGGTGGTTTTTAGTTCTTTCTCTTCTTCTGCATAAACACATCCATGTGAAGTTTACACACGATCATCTTGTGTTTTGATATAATTCGACTAGAGGATGATGAATTGCGGAGCCACTATAGCAATTTGAAAACAACTATCGATAGATTTAAAATCAAAGTTGAACATGTCATTTGACAAATGTGTAATGGAAGCTTTTACTGCCGTGAGCCATTGTTTGTGCTCTTAGCAAGGCATTACACGTTGCGTATGGATTTAACTTTCAACCGTTCAGGAATCTTTTTAAGAAAAAAATTTCAGAAGCAAGTATATAAGTCTTTTGGCAAAATTATCCATAACTCTCATGTGATTTCGAAATTTAGCATAATCCTTCATGTACTTAAAAATTGCATTCACTCCTTTATATTTTTAAAAAATGTTGCATTAAACTACTTTTTACATTTTTTTTTTATGATAAGAAGATGATTTTTTATCTACAACTGTTTTTAAAGTATAAGGGAACGTAATACAATTTTTTAAGTTTATGGAAAATACGCTGAATTTTAAAACCACGTGAGAATTATGAGCAATTTTACCTTATTATTATTTTTTTAATGATGATAATTTATTATTTCAATAGCTTTTTACTTATAATTTTTAATAAATATCAATAAAAATATAATGTTCAAATATATTTTAGCTGATATATATCATTTGATGGTTGTTTGAATAACGTTTGATCGATTGATTGATGTTTATTGAATAAAATAATTGTCGATATTTTTATTCGAATTTGGAATATAATTGGATATATATATATATATGTGATTTTGGACGGAATTTTGGAGATTTATAAGAAAAACTTATATAGATTGATTTTGAGATTGATTGAGAGAGAATCACGGGTCAAGTGAAAGAAATTATGGAAATAGTTTTTTTTTTTTTTTTTTTGGTTTTTTTCCTCTTTTGGTCTCTTACCTTCGGTATTTTTGGGGTTTGAGATCAAATTTTAGGAGAATGGGATACCATATTAGAAAAAGGGGATTGAGCTAATTCGACACAAACAGATCATTAAAAGAAAAAATAGCATGAGAAAAATTCCACATAATTCAAGAAAGAACAGTTGATTTTATGTGTAAATTTTTGTGAGTTTTTCTTACAATATTGTTTTTGATTTCTTCGGAAAAAAAAAATTCATTCATTTTTTAAAAAACTTTATGGTGGAAACTTGAAATAAAAAGATTGAGATTGAGTCTAGTCTCATTGAATTTTCACAAGAAAGTTTTTAGGAAAATGTTAAAATATTTTGCGAAAACTCTAAAACTTGCGTTGATCGTCAAAATAAGACTTATATATGGACTCTATTGACTCAAATCTAAATAACGTAATCTAATGGATACGACAAAATCTAAATTAAAATTTAACAAATTTAAAACTATATATCGAAAATCTTTCGAGACACCCTCTCAAACTCGAATGGGATTGCAAAAACCAATTTGAGTAATCTCGACAGTAAAAACACAATCAACCAAGCATAATGGATGCATCATAATTTATTCTTATTTAGGCATTTTTTATTTGAAAAACAATTGTATTAAAATAATTACTGATAGTAAATGAATCCGAAATTGTTACTTGATGTAGGTCACGATTGGTAAGACTCAGACTCAGCGAACAAATTGTATGTTTCATCTTTTTTATCTTCTATGATTTGTGTAATGTATTTGCTAATTGTGTAATCGACTTACGGAATCAAATTGAGTCGAATTAAGTTTGGGAACATATAATATATTCCATTATTAAAAAACTAATTATTTATTATAAAATAGTATTATTTTCATGTTACATTTCTTTAAACAAATAGTACTTCATAAAACACTAAACAGACACCCTAACACGGAATGCAAAGGGCTTTTATTATCGGATAATTAACGACATGTAGTACAAATAGGACCAATATTGAGCGAGCGACCGTGCCAGAGAGGGTTAATAAAAGGGGAGAGCGAGCTGGCCATGCCAATGCTTAATGCTTGACAACTGTAGTGATTACGAGCGCCGTTCGCTCATTCCACCAAAAAGCCCTCCCCCTTTCTCTTCGTGGGTTTCTAGTTCCAAGCGGTACCTTCGCACTGCGCCTGTCGAGCTGCCCATCGTTTGTGTTTTCTGCTCTTTATTTCTCGAGGGCGAAGTTGGAGATTCGGGGGAGGAACCCTAACTTTTAATTTCCATCGGATGCAAATGTAGAGGTGAGGATTTCGAACTTTATTCTCTTCGATTTGGTGGGTTTTTCGTGGTTTGTGTTTCTTCCCTCAAATCGGTGGAGTTCATTTGATTTGATTTGGTGGGTTTTGTATCTGAGGCTTCTTTGTTGCGGGTAATCGGGTGCATTTTCTTATCTGAATTTCATTTCTTTTTCATAGTACTTCTTTATGAAGTAGTGATTCATTGAAAGAGTCTGGGACTCTTGCTTAATGTTACTCTTTTTTTTTTTTTTTTTCCGAGTTTGCATACCTGGTGCTATTTGATATGTTACTTTTCTTTTTTTTACTCCGATTGTAGATTACAGACATGATTAGTATGACTTAGCTTGAGTGATATTTGCTCGTCACTCTCCATTTGCATTGCCTATTTAATCTTATGTTGTCTGTTGATGTGTGCCTTCTGTTTATAGGTTCATTACTGCCTGTCTGTTCAGATATGCCATTTATGTATGATGGTTTGAGGTAATTCTGTTAAATTTATATGATGCTTTGGTGCTTTAAAATGACATTTAAGAGATATGCCATCTTTTTTTGGCAAGTAAGCTTGGAAATCTGTTCTCTGTGTGGCTTGACTAGATTTAACCTTTTTCGGTTGGTCATTCTTGGAGTGTTTGGATACTAAGAAGAGAATTGGAGTAGATTATTTATTATACAATCTACTTTTACATTGTATGCACTTATTACATTTTTATATGTTCACATGGTTGGCAGAAATTGCGCCATATTAGTTTCGTTACTATGTGAACTTCCTTAAGTTAGGGCATCTCAACTTGTCAATCTATTCACCACGTGGCACGATGGTATTTACGCTTTTCAACTGGTCATTGGTGATGTAAAATATGATTGGGATAGATCAGTTTTGGTAGAATCTAGCAGACTAGCACTGAACTGTACACCCTTATTTAAGATTTAGCGCCTCTGAATGGAGAGAGAAAATTGCACCAAATAAGAAATATCTTCTATTACAACATGTTCATCCTAAATTCATGGCGTCTTAATTTATGGCTAATCTGTGATATCCATGATTAATTTGTCACACAAGAGAATGCACTTAGGAAACATGACATTATTTAAATTTGGTCATTTTTCACTTTTTCCTTATTTTTATCGTTGGAAGTTTGGTAAGAAAAAATCATAGTTGTCAATCACGGATAGCGGTGCGTAGCGGTCAATATCTAAAATGCTATAGGGGATAGCCGATAGCGGTATGACCGCTATTTAAATATTTAAGAATATATATATTAAATTATTATATATACAAAATTATAAAAAAAATACATAAGAAAAACCTATAAATTAATTTCATAATTATCACCAAAACCAATAAAATGTCAAAATATATATATATATATGATCATAAATATTGGATAGTTATATAAGCAAAAAAAAATTAGATCACTATTGTGTAATAGAGATATATCAAAGCTAATCAGATTCAAAATCTCATAAAAAATTTGATTCCTCATTTTCATCATCTTCACTGTTTAATTACTTTTGTCTATATATTTTTTTCCTCCTCTTTATTATTATCAATTTATTCAATTGTATGTTCGTCACCTTGTATAATATCATTTCCCTTTTTATATTTAGAAGTACCTATAGTTTTCTTTCTCATTGATGCATTGATGTTTGTATCTTAGTGTAGATAAAAGACCTATTAGCATCAATAACTCCCCTAGTCAAATTATTATTGTCAAAGACTAACTTATCCTCCGCATTATCAACTTCTTTAATTAACCACTCATTAGAATCATTCAAAACAATAGAGCCAATCACATCATTGCTACCATAATGATCTAACAAATGTTGGTTATCCTTGATATAAACATTTTGCATTTTTTGGCTTTCTAATTTGTTTCTTTTTTCGAAATGAATTTAAAAATTTAATTAAGATTTAAGATAAATATTTTTTTTGTCTATTTTATAATAAAAAAGTACATTTTATAAGTTAAAGTTAGATTTCAATTATTACCTACTAAAAAATAAACTAATAAGCTACAATAGCGGTATAGCGTAACATAGCGGAGTGCTGCTACAGGCTGCTACATTGCTATTGCGTTTACGCAGAATTGCAGAGCGGCCGTAGCAGCAGAGTGCCTTTCCGCTATGCTACACCGCTATTGCGCGCTATTGACAACTATGGAAAAAATATCTCCTAATGACTCCTTACACAGCCATTCCCTGTTGCTACCCTCTTGCCTGAATGATTGGCTATAGGCACTAATATATTTTGGTTTGATTTAGTTATATGAGTTTGCTTGATAATGAGAAATTTAGCTTTATATACCCCTATATTCTTCCTGTCATTTTCACCGCCTTTCCACAAATCTCATGGTAATCATGGAAGATGTCACAATTTCTAGACCTCCGCCCTCTCCCCTTGCATGCTTTTGTTGCATTGTGATAGCCCAAAATTATTTTGCAGTGAAGTACAGGTTGTTGTCTTGGGTACTCATTTATTAAAGATAAGCTTTGAGAGGCCATATAATGGTCGAATCCTCATTGGTGTTATTCAGCAGAGAAATTGAGAATTTGCATGATGATGGCTTTGAAGGATCTGTGGATGAGCAAAGAATATTTGGTGAGGTTTTCTTCGGATGTGATCATAGCAAGCAAAAGGAATTTATTCTTTCTGACACTGCTAGAATAGACAGTGAATTTATTAAAGAAACCAACATGTATCTTAGCTCAAGAAGTGGGAAATCCTCATTAACCAGTCAAGATAATTATGAAAAAGAAGGATTTTCAGGAAACCATCCATCAGAGAATCTCCCTGTTGACTCCACATTATCAGTAAAAATTGAGCATGAGGTGAAATTATCTGTTGGGGATCAGCTGGAAGCGAAACCAGTTTTGGGGGATCATCCCACTCCATCTGCTCTTCCAGAAGGAATTATGTCAGGTATATCCCAAAAAAGTTCTGGCACTGTTTGCCGCTCTTTAACATATCATCTAGTAGAATCTTCTGGCGAGGGTGTTATGTCCGGTATTTATGAGCTGAGGCCATCAATCTATTTAGACAGACGATGTGAAATTAGCGGTACAGGTAGCTCTGAGAACAATGTTTTGAGTTTAGATAACAGTGACCAGAAAGTGACCCCAAGTAGAACTGTTACTTCGCCTGTTTCTCAGGAGAGCTGTGCAAACAAGCTGCCCGTTTCTGACGTGTTAATCCCTGCGGAAAATAATTCACCAGCTCATCGACTGACAAAACCAAAGTGGAAGGATTCCTGTTTTGTGAAACTGGATGATGAAGAATTAGCTATGCCAAAAGATATAAAAAATGATCCTCGGCCTCTTCTCAGGTATCATATAAACCGTTTGTTTATAGCAGCGGGATGGGTGATTGGAAGGCGCAGAAGGAATAGCAAATATAATGGTATAGGGGAGTATGTTTACAAGTCACCTGAAGGAAGACCAATTCGTGAATTTCATCGGGCTTGGTGTATGTGTGGTGAGAGCTTGTCGGTGGATGCAATTTATTTCTCGCAGACAAGTGATTGCATGCAGTGGACTGATATGACAGAGTTGTGGACTGATTTGTCCTGCACATTTAAAAAAATTGATGAAAACCTAGCTGTTTTAGAAACTACTATTTCCATGGCTCATTTATGGTGCCTTCTGGATCCTTTTGCGAATGTTGTTTTCATTGAAAAGTCAATTCGCTTGCTGAAAGAAGGAAAAACTGTAAAAGGCAAGAGAAGCTTACTTATGCCATCGGATGCAGACTATGCTACCACACACCAGAAGAAAATCTCTGGATCAGAAAAAAGCGCACTTAACTCAATGGCCGTGCAAGGTTGGGGATATGATGACACTAATCAGGATCTTTTTGATGTTCCAATCACTCCAGGATCACCACAGTTGCATGGAGGGCCCGAGACTATGATCCCGCTGCTGGGTAGTAATACAATTTGTCATATTGACCAAACAAAAAATGAGGAGGATGGCTACATCAAGAAGGCTCATAAAAAATCAAGAAAGCTATCTGAAATGGGACTTATTGGAAATCAGGTTGATGGAAAAGACCTTTGCGACGTAGGTGAAATAAGCAGTGCTAGCTGGGGATCTAAGAAAGCCAAAGCTTGTCGCCTTAAAGATGACGATCTCTTAGTTTCTGCCATTATTAAAACAAAAACCTGCAAAGGCCCTGGAAAATGGTCCACCAGCAACTCCAAACCCTCGAAGAAACGTAAGGCTCCCAAAGGCAGCTGCAAGTTGCTTCCCAGAAGTCTTAAAAAGAATACAAAGCATTTAGCAGAAGAAAACTGGTACGCGATCAGATCAAGAACAATACTGTCATGGTTGCTGCATGCTAGAGTTGTTTCTCTGAATGAAGTAATCCAGTACCGAAATGTGAAAGATGATGCTGTAATAAAAGATGGATTAGTTACCAGGGAAGGGATCTTATGCAAGTGCTGCAATATGGTGTTTTCCATCTCAGAATTCAAGAACCATGCTGGCTTTAGGTTTAATCGACCTTGCATGAATCTTTACATGGAGTCTGGCAAGCCATTTGCTTTGTGTCAGCTCGAAGCATGGTCTTCTGAATGCAAGGCTAGAAAAGTAAACCCTAAAAATGATCAAGGCGATGAAAATGATCTAAATGATGATAGCTGCGGTCGCTGTGGTGATGTTGGTGAATTGATATGCTGTGATAACTGTCCATCTGCTTTCCATCTTGCATGCTTATTTGAACAGGTCCGTCTTTATGTTATTTGATGCCTTTAAATTAACTTCTTTAGCTGGTTTGCTTTTTGTAATTTACATTCTATAGTCTTCACGCAATGTGATGATTTGTACTTTAGTGATATATTGATGACATTATTTAAATGATTGATGAATATTAAAATTTTTTCTGGATGTTCATACTGCCTAATTTGTACTGGATAGAGCATCTTAGCATTTCAAGTTTAATTTTGTAACTTGAATTTTGTTAGATTCCAACCTATCACTAGGCATGGATAATAATTGTAAACCTTCAGAAATCTTTAATTGGCTCCTTCTCTTGCATCAGCTTTTCCTTTATTGGATCCATAGTTTCTCTGAAATAATATTAAACATGCAGTTCTTCATTCATTTATTAACCTAAAATCAATTGGTATTAAGTGGCGTAGCCCTTTACTCAATAAATAAGGGGAATTCCCACTTTTTTTTTTAATGTGGGACAATATTCAACACTTCTCTTTCGAGATATAATCTTAAAATCTTAGGATCAATACCTAATACGGGTACCATAATTATGATACCATGTTAGATGATGTAAATGACCACATCAGTTAAAAGCTTAAGCTATTAGGGATACATATAATTTATTTATATATATACATACGGGAGTCAACCAACGCTCTACATATCATATTTTTGCTATTACCTCGAGTTCTTATCATTGAATCCTAAAAGAATGGGAATATCACATCATCTGATGTTCAATCCTCTATTAGATTTTATTTTATTTTATTTTTTTGAGTTGCAGTGTAATATGTGATTATGTGGTATTGTGCATGTGTGCAATTAATTTTAACTACTTTAATACAAGGCCAGAGGATGTTTATCACTCTTGACCCTATTAGAATAAATGCTGTAGTCTTCTACTTTTAGGTTTGGTTGAGATCAATCTCATTAAGATATCCTTTTTTTTTTTTTTTTTTTTTTTTTTTTTTTTTTTAATATCAAATATCTGTCACACGATGAATACTAATATCTGCCTTATTTTTTAAATTGCTATTGAGGCAAGATTCATCCACCCATTAATAATGTGAATCATGTTATTTGTATCTGCTGATCACAAGCAACCAGATTTCTTGAAAGTTTGTGTCACTTGTATGCCCGCCATGTTTTTATGCTTCTGGTGTTGTTATGCTACTTCCACCATTGGATAGACTGAATAAACTAATTATTTCTTGAAAGTTTGTGTCACTTGTATGCCCGCCATGTTTTTATGCTTCTGGTGTTGTTATGCTACTTCCACCATTGGATAGACTGAATAAACTAATTATTTTAATGCTCATTTCAGGTGCTACCAGAGGGAAACTGGTATTGCCCGCAATGTCGATGCCAAATTTGTGAGGATGCAGTAAAGGA
The DNA here is from genome assembly GCF_009805555.1 of Andrographis paniculata. Lineage (NCBI taxonomy): Eukaryota > Viridiplantae > Streptophyta > Magnoliopsida > Lamiales > Acanthaceae > Andrographis > Andrographis paniculata. The sequence continues at coordinate 8,486,151 of NW_026137587.1, forward strand.
GAAAGAAACTTCACTTTTACCTGGATCTCTGAAATGCTCTCAATGCGAGGAAAAATGTAATTTTCCTCTGAATGTGTTTATTTTGTTAGATATTCTTATGTGGAATCAATCCATTCAGCTTCTGTCTTTTTATTGTTCCATAATAATGATGCAGGAAGTTTTATTATTCTTTGCTGTAGTGTCTTGGCAGCTTCCACATTTGTTGATTTTCATATGTTTTAACAAAATGAGAGTGTGTATTATTTATGTTAGTTTGCTGTTTCTTCTTCATGGTAGTGCGAATAATTATTGAATTACTGGGATAATGTTTGAATCACATTTTGGGATTGTTTTGTGAAATTTTTTCTGACAAATGGATTGTTGACCAACCTGAGGTATCTCTGACTTTGTTTTCAGGTTGCTACAGGAAATGTTTTTATTTGATTGGTAGAAGATGTGTATGTATTTTTCAAGCTGCTTATGATTGTAATATATATAGTTATGTATTCAATTGAAATAAAAAAGTATTTTACGGAGTAAATGTACTTTTTTTTTTTTAATTTCTAATCTGCTGTGAAAGTTGCTTGAATAGAGTAAGAGGCGCCCTTGATCATTTTACCTAAAAGAGTGGTCCATTTTGTTATTTCTTATCCATTCTGGACAAAAATCTAATTGCTTAGTCTTACAGATCATGAGAAATGCAGACAACAGAAAGGTCTTCCTGTTGAAACAGACTTAGACACGTGGTTCTGTGGAGATAGCTGTCGAATGGTAAGCATTACACTTTCCTTAATAATAGCCCAATCCACCTATTGCTTGCATTTTGTAAAAGTTGACTTTTTTTCTTTCTTGGAAAGAAAATATATTTAGATTAGGAAATAGAGATATAGAACTAAGGTCGATGGAAACAGTGAAGTAACCCTGCAATTGCTCAATAAATAAATAAATAAGAAAAAAGTAACATAAATGAGATTGCAAAATTAGCTTGGTCTTGTTTTTAAAAATCTAATGACTTTCTAATTGGTCAATTGTGAGAAATCTATTACATGTAGAATCTGGCATCACATCTAATTTTATTATAATCGAAGAACTACAGTACGAAATGCATGTAATATAGCAAATTGTGAGGAGAATAGAATCTTTCTGGCCCTCCTTTACTTACTTATTAGTAAGTTGTGTACGTTTTCACCAATATAAATCTTGTAGGAATCAATGATGTATTATTTTCTATTACCATGTTTACTTTATGCAATCATGTAATGCGTTACATCAAATCCCTTGATCAATCAAGTGCCAGGGCATTTCCATTCGTTGACGTAATGTGGCCTATAAAATAAATGTATACTGATGCGCCATATTAGGACTTAAATTACACCATTTCTCACTTTGTTTCTGAAGTCTTATTATTCAAGATTTTGCATGAATGCTTCACCTACATCCCAATATTGAGTGGATTATGAACTTTAGAAATACTTTCACATTGCATGTTGGATATCAGGGTGTCCTCGACTTGCTGGAAATCAAGGAGTTAATGTTTTGATTAGGTTGAACGTGCTGGTATTCTATTTATTGATTGAATGTAGTTCAATGCTTTGAAACCTATGCCAATCAAGGTGATTTGATTACTTAACCTCCTGCAGAGAGAACAATTAGGTTAGAAATTCATTAAGTTAGGAAGTTCAGAAAGGCCCTTTTTTAAGCCAAAAGGATAGCTAGATTTTTTATGATATTCTGTTTGAATACAGAGATGCTGTTGGAACTAGTTTTGAAAAATAGATGAAAGAAAGCAGAAAGAAATGTATTGGTTGGTGCCGACGTGATGATTGAGTTGCCCTCTATTGGGTCTTCTCTTTTTGTTTCTAACTTTAGAAAAAATATAGTAATAATGTCCTATGCTCAGTATGCTGTATATTTATTTCAAATTATGCACCATATTTGAACCTTGATTGCATGATTGATAACATAACTAATTTGATTCCCTGCAAATATGGCACCTACAACAGTGATACATAATTGTCAGTCATGGGTACAAATAGCCAGATTTGTCTCAAAAGTATTTACTATATCTAACTTGGTCTTAAAACCATTTGTTATCCTACATATGCATAACCATATATGCATGGCTACATGTTTGTGTGCACGTCATGTTGAAAATTTAGTTTAGAATAGAAAATTGATTTGCCACCTTTAGAATTTGAGAGAATATTTTGTTACCTATGTAAGCCATCTTAGTTATAAGAGATTTATATCTGATTTTCTTTCCAGGTTCAGTATTTTACTTTTGCCCTATTAATATGGCACTCCAGTTAAATACAATGGAAATACATAATATTCAACACTTTAGCCAGATAGACAGTTTGTGGAATTTGTCTTTGCATTATTACTTTGGGGTAGTTTTGTTGTATGAGATAAAGAAAACACGTTGAAACAATGCATTATATCTTTACTTCTGTGAGGTAGCCATGCACTATATTTTTAGCTATTATTATAAACTATGAAAAACTATTTGCCAGATGAAAGATTGTATTGATCATTAAGGATATCCTCTTTTCACTTTATGTGTAACATTGCACATCTTATAATAAGCTTAATTCCTAATGCAGGTTTACACAAGCCTCCAATCTCGCATTGGATTGAGAAATCTTCTACCTGATGACATCTCCTGGACTCTTTTACGGTGCATTTCTACCGACCATAATGCTAATTCTGCAGTACACAACGTTGCTCTAAATGCAGAATGCAACTCAAAGTTGTCTGTTGCAATCACGATTATGGAGGAATGCTTTCTCCCTATGGTGGATACTAAAACAGGAGTAGATATGATACCTCAAGTAATATATAATTGGGGGTAAGTACTAAAATAGGCACTTTTTTCCCTTGTGCGATTAGTGGGAGATATGGTTGTACTTTTTCTCATGGTATTTGCTCCTGCCTAGACTTAACTGCATTTCTTCCATATTCATTTGCACAACAGAAATCACTTCAAAGTAAATATTCATTTTTGAATTTCTGGAAGCACATCCGTGCTGACTGTTTCTTCATTCAGGGCATTAGAGCAGTGAAGTATTTATTGGCTTAAGGAAGAAAATTATGACTGTTTCTATTCATTTGATTTGATTTGATTTATTTTGTAAGTCAGTTCCTAATGTATCATAACATGAAATTAAGAATACTGTATGATATTTTTGGCGTATATACATCAACCAATTCTTTTAAATTTGCGTTGGAATTAAGATTTCATAGAAAACAACCATCGAAGCAGAAGCCTCTCTTGGTTCTATTTGAAATGAACCATCAAAGGCAGGTCATGAGTTTCATTGAGTAATTTTTCTCACCAGCTTCTCATTATCCTTTTATTGCAGTTGCTAATCTTTGTAAGTATATTACAATATATTATGAAGGATGTCATGCTGTTAGGAAGCTGTATGCTCGAACTATATAACTTGGTTTTGGATGTGAAACTCCACTGCAGTGCTATCTCTGTTCCATATTGACTGAGAATATTCTAAACATAATGGAAAAATAGCTGTGGGGACTGGGGATCTCTTAATTACAGTCTCCTTAATCTAAGATATTAGGAGAGAGAGTGTGTTGTGTTGTGTTGTCTGTATATGCCTATACACATATTTATTGTCATAAACTGAAGAAATACGATGCTTGCTTCTTTCAGATCACAATATGCCCGTCTGAATTACTGTGGCTTTTATACTGTGGTTTTGGAGAAAGATGATGTTGTTATTTCTGTAGCATCCATAAGGTAAAACCTCTTTTGTCTAGGGGACTATGCCCGAGAATCCTCATCTTTCTTGCTGCAGTTAAGCTGTGTACAATTTGTTTCTAATATGAGATGGATTGCTATGATGTATAGAATACATGGAGTAACAGTTGCAGAGTTGCCTTTAATTGCCACTTGCAGCAAATATCGTCGCCAGGGTATGTGCCGACGCCTTATTAACTCTATTGAAGAGGTAAGTCATTTGGGTTTTGCTCCAACAATTTCTTGATATATAATAAGTAGAGTAATATTGTGCCAAACTAAGCATTCTAAGTTTTAACTTGAAATGGAATGTTTGGGGATTTAATCATTTTCAAAAAGTGAAACCTATAAAGTTAGACCAAATTCATTTCCATATTTAATTTTCTGTGTTTGATTAGTATTGAATATAATTCAAAACTATTGTATTGTTTTGAATTAATTGCATTTCAAGCGTTCAATTGTGTTATTCTAAGTTTCACCCAATTGTTGCCTCTGCAGTACTAACCTCAATCACTTGTGGGTTTAGATGTTGAAATCATTGAAGGTTGAAATGCTTGTAATATCTGCTATACCAACATTGGTGCACACCTGGACGGTTGGCTTTGGGTTCCAACCCTTGCAAGAAGACGATAGGCGTAAGCTTAGTAAAATCAACCTGATGGTGTTCCCCGGTTCTGTCTGGCTGAAGAAAACATTATTCGGGAACCAGGCAATGGACAAAACAAGTGGTGAGCTTCTCACTATATATTTTGCTTTATATATACCGCAGTATATATTGATTTGTTTGGTGTGGTTTGTGTGAATTGTGCCGTGCAAAAGCTTTTGTTTCGCTTTATATATACCACAGTATATATTGATTTCTTTGGTGTGGTTTGTGTGAAGCAGGACCATGCAATGATGTTGCCATCGCCAATGTGGGGGGAACTTGTCAAGGGGAAGAATGTTCCGATGCAGGAAATAATCTGCTTTCTTACAACAACTCTTCGACTTTGGAAGAATGCAATGGAGACTTGAAGTGCATAAACGACCATGGAAACATGATTGAACACCGGATGTAGGACAATGAAACTGTAGGCTGCTAGCAAATCGGACTAGCTTTCCTATGAAAGAAAGCTGATGTTGTCTGAGGAAGAGACATGATGTTGTAAGAGATTGTATCATTTTCTCTGGGTCAGAGGTTAGTCCAATATCACCGATCGACCGCACCGCCGTGCTAGTTAAAATGTAGTTTGTTTTGTACTGGCCCGTGCAACAGACAAGCAGAGACAAAGATGACTTATTCTGCAATATGCATGCATGATTGAAAAATGAATTTTCAGCCAATTGCTCTTAATGGCAAAATGAAAAAACGCCTGTTTGGGCAAGGGAAATGGTATTTTGTGGATACTATCTTCTTCGGTACAATGGCTCTATTTTTAAAGGGAAAACACCTCTCCAATTTCTTCTCGTAATTTTGGATTTTTTTTTTTTATTTAATAACTTACCATAGAGGCAACGTGAGACAATCTCCGTTTAGGAAAAAAATTTCACTTCGATAAAGAAGGTCCTAACTTGTGCGGCAACTGGCAAGGTTGATGATGTTAGTGTTTGTGAAATGAGACGAGAAGAGAGGAATCTCTTCGATAACAAAAGGCAAGCATTTCCCCACGAAGTATTCACCTTTGTTAGGTTGTGTTTTCTAATATTAATTTTCATTGTATATTATAATAAAAAATTATCATATTTTATTTTAGTTGTTTATAATAAAAATATTTTGTATTCTTAAAAAATATATAATATTTATATTGTATTCTCTATTTTATTTAAATTTATTTTCATTTTTTTTTCAATCATAATTTATTTCTGTTTTTCTTTTTATAAAAAAATATTATTATTTTTTTTAAAAATAAAAATTTCTATTTTTATATATTTTTTAAAATCTGAGCTATACACAATTTTAATTTAAAATTTTATTAATTTTGAAATATTTCAAAATACAATCAAACGAAAGTGATATATATATATATATATATACACCCTGTTATATGATTGCATAGCATGTTTGACGGATGCGCCAAACTACCAAATCCCATTCCCATTTCCCATTCCCATTCCTTGTTCCAAAGTCCAAACCACAAACCGGAAAACAAAAAGCGTGCCTCGCAACCATGGGACTTTTCCAACGCGTTGAGATGAGATAGCTCGATACCAGCAACTTTCTTCCAAAACCTCTGCACTCTGTCGATTACTGACCGTTGAGCTGTGCCGTCGCCTTTTGTGGGTTGAGTTGATTCTCACCCTCTCTTTCCATTATTAGATTCTTTCGCTTTCTTCTGAATCCACCAAACATAAATATTTGAGAATATGATTCTTATTAATGAAGTCTTTGATTTCAGGGTGCGATACGCATTTCAACAATTTGGTTATCTGCAAATTCTGCATCAAAATCTCAGTGGGCGCTCGCTCTGTGAAGGTAAAAGCGTGTTTCTAATTCTCCGGTCCAAAAGATTAAACGTGTTGCGTTTATTCAAAACAGTAGTCTACTCCTCGTTTCTGTTTGCCCGTAAAAATTCGAGTGCCGTGTGCACTTCCGCCGACCGGCTCTTGGTCACGTGACTGAGCAGTGGGGGTGTAGATGGGCCGGCTGAAGTTGCAGCTGTCACGTGAGTCAGCAGTAAATTTTGCTGGGTCCGTATCTGATGCATTTCTGCTGCGGTTGTTGGAGTTCTCTTGGCTTAGCTTGTGTTGCGTCATTTCTGTCCGTTGGATCGTAGTGCGTTGCTCATCATATTTATGATGGGCCCTTTGGATGTTAAATTATTTCTTGCTGACGTGAGAGCTGGTATACGTATGGTTAAAAAGATAGATGCTTGTAGTCCGTATGAGATGAGGATGGACTCGTGACCTTTTGGTCATGAATTTAAACTCTGACGCATCAGGGTTTTGTCTATCACACCATGTTATTCGGTTTGGCTAATGTGACTTATAGATATAATTTATAGGGCTCACGTACTATAAAGAAAAAATATAATGTGAGGTGTTCAGCCTCGAGGAACCCATTGTTTGTGAAACTTGAATAAGCAACAACTTCATGTGCGTGTGTGTTAAGTACAATATCTGATTTATGGGGGCGGGTGGGTCGATCGGTTCTTCATACGTGGCGTACTTCAATTGCATGTTGGACGTTTCGTGTCTGGTGTTGCTCCTCCTTGTGTATGTGCGTGTGTGTTTTATGTGGTTAGTTTGGACTTTTTAGATGCACGGTGCTTTCCTTTGCAACACTTGGCATCAATATATGATTGCTACGTGTGTTTAATTAAGCGATTTTCATATTATAAATTAACCAACGGGCCTGTCAATCTTATATTTTGTTGATTGATCCATGATAACATGAGGATTTCTGGGACGGATGATTTGGAGATATTGAGGAGTTTGAATATAACCATATATATATTGTATTGAGTAAGGATGTATGAATAAAATACTGTAAGTGAGTCTTCTATTTAATTTCTTTTATATTAAACATCATATAAAAAATGTATCTTTTAACTTTAATTTTTATTATGTTCAACCTTTTTTTTTCCTAACAATCCCATGTTTTCTGAAGGGGCTAGAACTCAGCCAATATATGTTTGTGGCTGCGCAAGGACAAGTAGTTAAAGAATTTGCGCACAAGTAGTTAAAGAATTTGTTTTTGTCAAACATTGTGCCTTCACTTCAATTACCAAATCGCCCATTTGTTCATCATCCCAGTTAGGCTTTGGCAGGCACATTCCCAGATTCTTGATCTCATCGTCTACCCCACACCAGAATGTCCTCATCTTCTTCTTTATGCTAATTTTGTCATTAGCCGACAGGGGCCCCTCGCACTTTATGCCCTTTCTCCAACTAGATACACTACTGATCTATTTATGCACAGTGCATCTCCCTCCCTCTTCGTTTTCCTTTCCTGCCGTTTGAGAGCCCACTTTTGCCAGCATCCCGAGAAAAATTTCTCTCGCAACTTTAACCCCCTCGATCCATGAGATAAAATTAAAGCGCCTACTAGCTTTTCGTTCTTTTGTTGGTACTCAGTCGCTGTGCTCGCTCATCATCGCCCCGCAACAATACTACATTATATTGCATTCTTTGCAGCTTTTTGGCTTTCCTAAGTTCAGATGGACTCCACAGTGGCTACGCCGCGGAAGAGCCGCCTGGCTCGGGCATTCGCCAAGGTCATGCATATCAGGGCTGTGACGGGTGCTGCATCGGAGCGTGGTGTCTTCCGGCCGACAGATAAGGTGCAATGCGTGATGTACTAATTAATAGCTTATAGCCTAATACTGATCCCATCTCAGGATTATTCGGTGTTTGTTATTTCATCTGCTGTTGTTTTCATCGTGCATTCAGCAGAAGACTGCGTCCAAGAAAGCCAAAGATGAGGAGGGTCTGGTGTGTAGTACTAGGGCCCGCCGGGAAGCCTTTCTTGCCAAGTTGTTTGCTAGCATATCGACGGTGAAGGCAGCGTATGCACAGCTGCAGTTCTCGCAGTCTCCGTACGATGGCGAAGGAATCCAGATAGCAGATGAAGCAATTGTCTCGGAGCTCAAAAGCCTGTCTGAATTGAAGCAAGCATACCTAAAAAACAACCTCCTCGACGACAAGACACCTCCTCCGGGCACGGCGCTGCTGCTGTCTGAAATTCGGGAGCAGAAGAGTCTCCTCAAGACATACCAGGTCACCGGGAAGAAGCTGGAGTTCGAGCTCCGGCTCAAAGACTCAGAAATAACCTTTCTTAAGGAGAAATTAGCGGAAGCCGTTGGCGAAAACAGATTGCTTGAGCGGAGAGCGAACTTGTGCGCACCGGCCCACTCTGTGACTGAGACTGGGACTGGGACCGGGACTGTGCCCGACCCCGCTAGCCGACGACGACGACCATTCCATTCCCAGTCCCATAGGCATTCCCACCTTATCAGCAGCAGCCCCTCCCACTTCATCATGTATCATAAACTTGCAGTGAAATCAATACGAGCCTTTGTGCGTATGCTGGTCGCAGAAATCCAGGAGTCCACCGACTGGGATTTGGAAGCCGCGGCGAGGTCGATTGTGCCCGGGACCCCATTTTGGAAATCAAGCCACATTTGTTTTGCATTCGAGTCGTTCGTGTGCCAGCACATGTTCGACGGATTCGGCTGCCCGATGGAATCAATTTCCCCTCCCCAGTTGCTGCGACATCATCTCTTTGACTACTGGTTCATGGAAATGGCGTCCGTGCGTGATGGCCACCTCGGTGCCTGGAAGCCCGGCACGGCGTTCGCACAGTTTTGCCGGAGCAAGTACCTGAGGCTCGTGCATTCGAAGATGGAAGCAGCAATCTTCGGCAACTTGGACCAGAGGAACATGGTGAGCTCGGGAGGAGAGATGCCCGATACGCCGTTCGTGAATGCGTTCATCGAGATGGCGAAGGACGTGTGGTTGTTGCATTGCCTGGCCTTATCTTTTGATCCGACGGTGGAGATCTTCCAGGTGAAGAAAGGGGTCCGATTCTCCGAGGTCTACATGGAGAGCTTGAGCGAGGAAGCCTTGGATGCAAGCACTACAAGCAGCCGCGGCGATGCCAATCCATGCGTGGCGTTTGTGGTGGCCCCCGGGTTCCGTATAGGTGCTACTATTGTTGTTCAATGTCAAGTGTATTTGAGATAGACTGTTGTGTTGTTGTGTACTTATTATAAATTCTTGTTGCCTTTCGATACCAGTCTGCCGGGTCGTGGAGTTCTTTTATTTTTTAATGGCATTTTATGTATAGATTGGCCTTGAAGTTGTGACAAATAAAATAAAAAAGACATTCAAAGTTTGAATGAGGGTAACAATTTGCGTATGACTTTAAGTTACTTCTTTATTTAAAAAAATAAATATAGTCCACACATCCGATTAAAAAAAAAAAAAAAAGAAAAAGTATTTAAGTCCACACCCACACGGGACGATAAATTTACTTCTTCCTTCCCGTTGCTTCCCTCTCCTCAATCGCCGCTGGCGCAGTTTCCTCTTCCAATATGCTAGGTTTCTTCTGGATTCCCCTCCTTTTTGCTCTTTCCAAGGAGGTCAGTGTCTCCGCCAATGCTCAATCTACCGCTGCGACGATTCTCATGCCGTGGGAGGTCGATTCTTTTGAGGCAGTTCCAAGGTGTCCCGCGGAGGATCCTAGTATCAATTATCGCCCCGTCGTGGGAATTCTGAGCCATCCAGGGGATGGCGCCTCAGGCAGGCTTACCAACGCTACTAATGCGTCGTACATAGCTGCTTCTTATGTGAAGTTTGTTGAATCTGCTGGAGCTAGGGTTATTCCATTAATCTACAATGAGCCTGAGGAGGTTATCTACAAGGTCCAATTCTTTTAAAATTTTCCTCCACTTTTGATTTTGCATCCAGATCTTTCGTTTTTCTAGTCATTACTGCGGTTAGAAATGCGCCAATGATCATGTTGAACTTGCTGTTGCCGATGAAAAGAAGTCGATTCTAATAATATTTTCTAGACCCTAAACCCTAAACTCTGAAGTTAAATTAGCACTTTAGCCGCCAGCATAGTTCAATCAAACACTTTTTGATTTCATTAAAAAATAATTATCAAAATTAAGTTTCATACAAAAAATAAATCTATACACATGGCGGTCTTCAAGGCCGGTCCTCACTTTTAGGGATGGAGAAAAATATTGAACTGAACCGCCGACGAATTGCTGAACCGAATTGAATCGAATAAATTTTTTTTGGTTAATCGAACAAATTTGGTTCGAATACTATTGTATATTGATATTTGGTCATTTCAATTTTGGTTTTTGATATTTTTCGGTTGGTTACCTAATTATATTTATATTATTATATCTTAAAATCTTAAAATTTATATTAATAATTATATTTGATTTCGGTTCAGTTTCGGTTTAAAATACCTGCATATTTATAAATATTCGAACTGTGTTCACCTCTATTGACTTTTGAGAGGCCTACAAAACAAAAACCTATGACTTCACCATTATAAAATTTCATCACACCATCAAGCTATCAAATAAGTTCTATATATAAATATTATATGTAGTATAAATATATAACGACCTCCATTTATATTGGGCTTGCCCTGGCTCTCCTCTCGTCCGGGCCCAGGGCCATCCCCTTTTGTAATGAAAGCTGGAGTGGCGTCTTGATTCGAACAAACACGGCCTCGGCCTTGTTACATAGAATGTTTCCGTGTTTAAACATTCATCACATCCTCCATCTCCTTATCCAAACACGCTTGTCTTGACTACAAAAACCCCCTTTCTGGGGACATGTTGGGCTAAAGATTTTGGATTGGGATTAAAGGGTATAAGGGTTTGGGTTTGGATTTGGATGAAAGTGTTTGGGCCAATCGGGAAGAAGCTGTTTGAGGCTGTTTCGGTGGCCATTTCAGAGGATAATTTGTTGTCTGATAAGATCGCTGGAGCCACTGTCATTCCGTCCACCGCAAGGAGGGGGTATAAATTCACATATCAAACGCGTCCATGAAAACGGGCATGTTTAGGTTGAACACATAAGTGTTTGGATAAGGAGAGATGGGGAATGTGATAATATTTAAACACGGTCGTGTTATATCTGAATCATATGCCACCTCCGCTCACATTACAATCATATCAGCATATTCCGTTGAAATTTCTACGGTGGAATAAAAAATAAATTTAATTTTTTTTATATAAAATTAGTTTTGATAATTATTTTTTAATGAGATCAAAATTGATAAAAAAAAAAAAAAAAAAGAGTTTGATTGGAACAACTATTGATATTTGTTCCTAGTGTTAAGCCATTCTTTCTTTGCATTTGAAGACAACTCAAATATATGTAGCTCTACTTCAAAGTTTCAATAAATTATTGTTTAACACCTGAAAGGTCTCACGAATGGACCTTTTGTTTGTCATATTTCAATCTATAATTATAAGTTTCTATCAAAGCTGTGTTGAAGTATACACTTAAATAGATTTACAATTTTGTTTTTAACTTAGTACTGCACATTCAAGTACACACTAAAAATATATTCACATTTTCTTTTTAACTTAGTATTGATACTATATGAATCTATCTTGTTTTTGTACTTTCTATGTTTTGTATTTAGTAAAAAATTATAGTAATAAAAAAGAATATAGAGCTTGATTTTAGTTTTATTACTATGCAATTATTCCTATTTTTAATAGAAATATATTATTTTTTTCACAAAATATTGTATACAAACTACTATTCAAACAAAAACCAAAATATAAAGTAAAAATGAAACTCCAAAAGAACACATATATTCAAGTAAATATTTTTACTTTTTGTAGCTTACAATTTAGGAAGAGATAATTTGTAGATTAATCATTTGTTATTATGAGTTATGAACCAAATAATCTATCGCAAATATTTTAATTTTTATTCTGTAACTTACTAATTAAATGTGTTGAATTTTTCTAATTATAAATAATCTTTTATATTATATAAGAATATAATCAGAAGGCTTATAATTGACTTGAAATATTGCAATGCTAACCAAATGATTTATCATTTCAACATGAAAAACAGGGATGCTAATTTTTAGCTGCATGGTTGAAAGTTTTAATTTGAACCTTGTCAAAAATGAGGGAGGGTAGCACTACTAGCTAGAAATGGGCTACTCATTAGCTTAAGTTTCAGTTTGTTAAAGCTTGATGGCTCATTCATTATATTTAATGAGTTAATTCACACACATGAAGACTCAATTGTTTATGAAGATGAGTGAGTTCAATTCAACTATCGCGAATGGCAAATTTATCTCTTTTACCAAAACATAACTAGAAATTAAGTATTCATGCTCAAGCAAAAAAATAATTAATTCAACCATGTTCAAATACATTTTAGTCATTTGTTTAATTGGATGAGAACTGCCTACCTATTGATAAACTTGAGTCAAGTTTTTGATCAAAAAGTTGGGATGAGGAGATCCTTTGTCCGCGATGTTTCAATCCCCAATACTATCACACACACACAGACTGTATCTACAGAGAAAATTATACATGTATTGTTGAAGAGTGATAGATTACATTGAGAGCTAAATGAAGAAATATCAGGATGTAAGAGAGAGTATGAACTACCACTCAATTGTTGCAAGACTTCATAAAAAGTTTCCCTTGTACTATGAAGGGGAAGGATGAAAGCAAGATGATATTTTAATTACTCATCTGCAAATCAACCCCTCTCATAGTTTATTTTCTATACGAATAAGAAATTGTAGGAATGGGATCTGGGAATAGTAAAAGGATATATTAGGGACAGGAAGTAGGAAACATATAATTCAATTTTGATTCTTCATTGATGGCCTTGTATATATAAATATGTTTATCCATATTATAACTCTAATCTACTCGTTTTACGATGAAGCTTTCTACCTTTACTTTGATAAGTTGATTTTTCAGTATCCTCACTTTTTGTGACAACCCCCTCACCCCTCATCAATGGGAGTTATTGTCTTATTCAGTCAATACAAGCCTACACAATCATTATGGGTTTGCTTGGATGGGGTTTGGAATTTTTTTGATATATATTTTATTAATGAGATGTTATGAGATGATATTTGGATGGGTTTTGGGATATGTTACAATTTATTTTATTAAAAATAAATATAAAATGCATGTTGAAGAAAACTATATTTCAATAAAATATACTCAAATAAAATGTTACATAATATTGATTAATAAAAAATATCTAGGCATAGTGCAAGAAATCTGAAAGGCTAAACAAACAAAGGCTACAACTCTTGCATCGCTCAATTGCTACTAAGACTGCATCAAACGAATTAGAAATATTCATATTTTACCCATTACGTTCAGTTATATGCTTATATGTTCCGATTACTGAATGGGCCAAACATGCCAAGATCAGGAAGTTCTACCTCAACACTGTTGTGACTGGCAGCACCTGAGCATTACTGCATTCTTATGCAAATTTAGTTCATCCTGATATTTTACATAATCAGAGTATTCATCGCATTTGCTGCAATGGTATATTATGCACATAAATCAGATCAGTAATTTATAAATTATAAGCCACCGAAATTCACTGCCTACTATTGTAGTAGTAATAAGCAGGTAGTTGTCCTATTTCCGAAGTGGTTGTACTTTGTTCCTATTCCAATGGTTACCATATTTTACGTTTAAGTATAATACAATGAGAGGATTCCAACAGTATATCATTTACTGAATTTGGCCTATCAAATATTGAGAATGTTTTTAAATGTTTCAGCTCAGACATGAAGATTTAAGCTTCCATTAGCAATTATAATGGTTCCCATATGATTTGCTAATTAACAATTCCATGCAAGCTAATTACTTCTAAATCCATGCGAGCTTGCATAATGTCAATTCCTTGAAGCTCGCTCCTCTTGACTCTGCATGTTGTAGGTGTACTTAAAATGAGCTTGCATCCTTGAACTTGTTATTTAGCGCAGCTTGTCCACATGACTCGGTTGAACTCAGGTTGCATGGTTCAGTTCACATGCCTTCCTCGGTTCCTATCCTCCTACAAATTTCACTCAGTTTCCTGTGCCACCTCCCACCAACCAACTCTGGTATTGTTTGCCGGTAGTTCTGGCCTCCATCTCTAGCAAGTCACCAGCTACCAGTGAATAGTAAAATTCCTGATTTCGTTTTTCCAAAATTTGAATTTCTTATTTTAGTGCTGCCCTACTAATTACTTACTTGGGATGAGGGAAGTATTGTACTACTTTTTAAAAGTTGGGGTATCACAATTGAGTTTGTGCTCAATTTGTACTAACTGTGTAGTCTTTATATCTTGTATGCACTGGTGTTTCTCTGCATTGTCTTGCCACATCCCCTTCAGTTGAAATGTGTTCACTGCTTTCAGAATGAGGATATCCTTTGCACTAAAGGTGTTACAAATGTGTTAAGGTTATCACTTATCAGTCATTTGTAATGTTGATACAACATCACCTTAGGTAGCACACTTTATATTATAAGGTAGTCCAGGATTGAAGTTCCTTGAAATTGCTGCTGCATTTACTTTTTAACATTTGTCGCAGAAACTTAATTTGGTTAATGGAGTGATCTTCACAGGAGGTTCGGCCAAAAGTGGACGCTACGCTGATGTTGTTGAGTCTATTTTTAAGGTATACATTCATGAGCATCTAAGCATCCATTTCGAATAGAAACTGTTATGTTTTAATTTTTGAGTAATCTGGATAAAAACTCAGTTCAAATTTTCTAATAGTTGGCAATATATTTCTCATTACCATCCATCATGCTGCCTGATTGACTGTTTACTTTGCTTGCTACTAGTTCTGGTTCAGGTTCAATTTTTGAATCCTACATACTCTTAATTGGTTGCTATTATCATATGGATTTCAATTTTGAATGTGCCATGTACAAGAAAATAAGATAGTGAAAGAATGGTAACATTTCTTAAAAGTTTTTGGTAACTGTTTTGGGCAGAGAAGTCTGAAGAAGAATGATGCTGGAGAACATTTCCCTTTGCTTGCCATATGCTTAGGATTTGAGTTGTTAACAGTAATCGTTAGTCAGGTAATCTGTCTCGCAAAATGAGTTCATCTTCATGTTCAGGTCATGCTTTTTTCCTCCCCACTACACGGTCTTCTTTCTATATGTGAGAAGGTAAACAGTATGAAGAAAGAGAGATCTCTGTTAACCAGATAGTTTATGTTTTGTTATAAACAATGCTATATTCTTAGATTTTTTTCATCTTTTAGAGCTATGAAAGTATCCTCTTGATTTTGATGGAGAGTGTGGATCAGTACTCTTGGCGTGCATGTCTACACATGATGTTTTACTTAGTGCTCTGCACTATTGAAGCTCATCAATAGATGAAGGCTACATTGAGATAGAGATTTGCATAGATTGTCTTGTCACTTTGCTCTACGTTTAGTTTACATATTAATTAAATAAAATTTTATTTGACTTTTAACATACAATTCACCAAAGGTAAAATATTTTTATTTTTTATTTTCTATTGGTTACAGGACAGAAGCATCTTGGAAAGATTTAATGCCAGGGATCAAGCCTCTAAACTGCAGTTTCTACAAAATGTCAACTTAAATGAAACTGTATTTGAGAGGTAGTAGAAATTGTGAATACTGAAAAAGTAAATTGTTGATTAATTATTATTCCACCCCTTTGCCTCTTTTCTGGTGTTGCTATTACCTTTCATTTGGATGATGGTTTTTCCATGCTAAACCTCCATGGACTATTAATGGTCATATCTTCTAGTTGATATGATAATGGCGTATGATATGGTTTTTCCAAATTTAGTAAATTTATATTAAAGAAGCACGACAATGTTTATACTAATGCACTTTTCTTTGGGGTAGTGGAACTTATGATTTTTTTTCTTTTAGTATTTGTTGGTTTTTATTATTCTCTGCTTATATATGCATTGTAGTGTTAGTATAAATTAAATTTATACAAAGTGATTTGTTTTTAGAAATAGAAAAAGGGGAAAATTAATAAGATTAAGGATCTACTCGAGTTACCTGGAGGGTTGGGGGCAAGTCTCGTTTCTTGCAATACTCGTCCCATTTCCATTTCTACTGGTATTGGTTCTGTAGTTAGAGACCATAATGGGATATCCTCTTTATTCTCTCCAAATCTATTGGTATTAGAGAGTAAAATGAGAGTGTTGGTCATTGTTCAGATTTGTAATTGCCTACTATAAGGACTATTATGGCTGCTCCATCCTTAAGATAGTTGTTGAGTGCTACTCTTTTTATGCCACCGGTTAAATCCAAGGTGCATTAACTCCTTAGAAATTTATTAATAATATTAATAGGATGTGCCAATCCATTTATAGATGCTCACTACTCTCTTTTCATTATACTCCTGGATGTTTTACTAAATGCAGTGCTTGGGGTGGCAAAGAGTTTTCTTCCTGGTTCTAGTGTCTATGAATAGAGCTCCCTAAATGCTTCCCTAGTTTTGCTCACAAAAGTCTCTCAACTATTCTATGTACTCTTGTTTATCTTTATGTAATACTTTTTTTTTTCTCTAAATAAATAAATAAATAAATAAATAAAATGTTTCATGAAATTACTTTTCTCATCTTAATTTGATTTATCAAAGATGGATTGATGTTGATTTGCAGATTTCCTCCAGTTTTACTAAAGAAGCTGAGTACTGAATGCCTTGTGATGCAAAATCATCGTGTAAGTACTCTTTTCAATGTTTGTATTTTTATGTGATTAGTATTTAGATGTTTATTTGTGTTTGTGGAAGACAAGCTGTTCGTGGTTATGTCTTGGATTGAGGTTGGAAGACTAGGGACATTGTCATGCATGGTGTAAAAGCTAGAATATCTACTTGTATTACAATGTCAGTTTTCTATATGTTAATTTATTTCGTACATCCTTTAATGAGTTGAGCAAATGGGGTTTTATAAATAAATTTCAACTTGGACTCGAAGTGCTAAGCAATTAGACAACAATGAGCACTTGTCCAAGCTATGATAAACAACATACCAGAGAGCAGTTGAACACACTGTCAACATCTTCTTCATGTTCATAGCATGATAGTTGGAAGATACAAGAACTGTGATGATCACAGGACTAAGAGAGTTAGCAGTAATAGCAATATGCTACAGTCAGCAAGAGGGTATATAGGCTATGATGAGACATTGTGAGTGTATTGAGCTATATACTTTGTGTCATTGGATAATGAATTCTTATGACTATTTTAACTGAGACCAAATACATTGGATAAGATTAATAATCCAATGAATCAGTTCATTAATAAGAATTTATTATTATTTTTTTAATGTTGAATAACAAGTTTTAATTCATTCAAGTGAACATATGCTTAGGATGGATGCCATTATTTCTCCACCCTAATTTCTATAATAATTGTCTGCTGTCTTAACGTGAGCAACTGTAACCTCAGATTTGAACTCTTCCCCACTCAATCTGTAGGTATCAGAGTACTAGTTTCTATATGGTGTTTGAGAATTCACTGCATGTCCGTGTGTGCTTATTTATTTATGCTTATCTTGCAAGTACTTGCTGTTATTATTCTTCTTCTTCCCCTTTTTTCTTCTGCTTGCTTTGTCACTTCTTCCTTCTTTATACCTACCTGACTTGGCTGAAGTTAAGTAGGAAAGTACCATTCCTTATGCCATCTTGTATCTCACAAAATGAAGGATTCATTCTTCCCTGCCTTATTTAATAAAGGTAATTTGTTTAGCATCAAACTTTCTTATTGATTACTGTTCCGCATATTTGCATTGACAATGTTCATGACCTGGAGGTGCTTATCTGGCATTACCAAATTCTAAGGTTTGTACCAGTACCCTAATGCTTTTTTGGGACTTATAGAGTCTGCAGTGAATCTAAAACATGAGATACAAAATGAATGTGGTAGCAAATTCATATTTATGGAATTAGGGTTGCTAAATTCATCTGCTAGGCCTGCAGACTTATAGTCCGCAGTGAATCTAAAACATGAGATACAAAATGAATGTGGTAGCAAATTCATATTTAGGGAATTAGGGTTGCTAAATTCATCTGCTTGGCCTGTTGTATTTTTGGTCCATGTCTTGTAGTGTAACTTGTTGAAATTCTCACATATTAACATCTTGTGGGCGTTCATTTAGGGTGTGTTTGTTTGGGGGATTGGATTAGATTTCCACTATTTATCCCATTTCCCCCCCCTCCCCAATATCAAATCAAACACCTATTTTTCATTTTTTATATTATACTTAAAAATCAATTTTACATTCAAAACATCACATCAACACCTATTTATATCACTATCATACAACTATTCAAATTCAAAATTTTACTATTCAAATCCCAACTCAAAATCTAAACCCCCAAACAAACACACCCTTAATATATTTTCTTTTGACTTATTAGATATATGCAGCATTTTTCCTATTTCGTTCTAGACAAACTGGGCCTGTCTGCAAGTTATTCCTCATATGGTAAATTTTTGCAGTATGGAATATCACCTGAAAAGTTCCAAAAGACTGGGAGTCTATGTAGTTTCTTCAACATTCTAACCACAAGTACAGATGAAGATGGCAAGGTATCTAAGGATAAGAAATCACCTTTCTGGATTAATTATTCAAATTCAAAGCATATCTTAGAATAGTTCGAGTACACCAAAAGTGGTTGGTGCATTATTTTTAATCACATATCTGTTTGATTGTATCAGACCTATGTTTCAACAGTTCAGGCACAGAGATATCCTGTCACTGCTGTTCAATGGCATCCAGAGGTATTTTTGGTCTTGACGTTAATTTAGATTTTTAATTTCAAAAGGTGGCTCATTACCTGTTGGCAATATTAGGGACTTTATGATGCTAGTCGATGCTCCACTAATAACATATTAATTATAAATCCATTAATAGAGGAAGCACAATACTAGATCAATTGGAACAATTTATAACAAGCTTACTACTATGGAAACCACTCTGAATATTTTATTTTGGTCAATGTTCAGTAATGTGTTGTTTAACACTTCTAAATCTCTGTAGCTAAATTTTACCATCGAAGAAATCTCCTTACTTTCCCAAAACAGATTGGAAAGCATATACATGTTTAGGAGATTTTTTTGTTAGAATTTTCCATCCAGAGATGCAGTGCTTGTCCTGCTAACTTGTCATGAATCCATGGCTTCATAATCCTAACTGACATGACATTAATCTAACTAGATTAAATACAAACACATATTTTTGTTTTGAGTCTATATTCATTAGGTACATCTTGTAAGGGACTGATTTTTAAAAGTACATATTAAAAATTGGTATTCTGTTTTCCCAGTCAGAAAAAGGTATTCTCAGTTGCACTGCAGCAACTACGGAAGTTATATGTTCTTCTGTTAGCACTGCTTTGGCTAACTACAAATTTTCTTGTAAGAGCATTTGTAGATTTATTGTGATTGTTCAATATTTTGAAATCAAGTAATTTCTAGTATGCCCATTGGTTTCCATCCATAATTTGAACTTTGAAGCCTATGTATACTTAGAAATTGTATTCAAAGGAGTGCATGACCTCTAATACTTCACATCACCTTTCAAGCTGGTGCAGAAAATTAGGATTAATATAACCCATCTCCCTAAAATATTTTGATAGAAACGAAATAAAGGACAAGAAAAATCAAACGATAATCAATCGTTTGCCCAAGAACAATCAAACGGTATCAACCGTTTGCCCAAGCCTGACGGCTACTTTATTCCGAAGTTTCAGAATAATAGTCTCAAATCCTAGTTCCTCTTTAAATACTATTACCTAAACCTTACTAAATATAAAATAGTCAACCGAATAACTAAAAGACAAATCTTACTCAAAATATAATATATTAATAGAAAAGCAAGTAAATAATATCTAAACCCACGAACAGCAGGCTTAAGTCCATCCCCGTCGTCAATACACAAGCATTTGTCAAGACTTAGTTTTCTTTGCTTTTTTTTTTATCAATTTCATCCCTCTTCAAATCGACCTTGTCCCCAAGGTCGAAGTATGAGAACTGGAATAAGCTTTGATCTTCCTCTTGTTTTCCTCCCTCACATGATCGATCCCACGTCTTTTGAGTTAGGCTTTGGTCGCCTGTCAGCACTACTTGATTGCCTTTCCATTCAAAAGACATAGTAAGAGCTTCCCAATTTGTTTGAACATCGTCCAACGTGGCTAACCAAGCTATACCAAAAATAATATCAACACACTCGAAGCGAAACATAAAACAATTGGTTATTACCTCACAACCTTGTAATAAGACCATAACATCCCGGCATAATGTTTTGGATTCCTATCTTTATCCATCACCTAACCGAACTCTAAATCTTTTTGTACGTTCGGTTGGTAATCGTAGAGTAGACACTAAGAAAAAAGATATAAGATTGTGACCAATGCCATTATCAATTAGTATTGTTACCTTCCTTCTTCTACAATTCCATGCAACCACATAGTCCGTTGGCTCGGAAAACCCTCTACAAAGAAAAATGCTAAGGTCCCCTCTTCAATCGATGGATCTCCTCGCTCTCCCATCCAATCTTCATGCCCCGTCGGTACATAAAATTCAAACTGTTGAATATCTAAGACCTCTTTGTCTTCTTCAGCTATCAAGACTCGCAATTGTTTGAGAGGGCATTCATGTTTTGGGGTGTATGGTTTCTTGCAGTGAAAACAAAGTTCTTTGGCTCACAATTCAACAGATTCTTGGGGTGAGAGATGGTTAAATTGATTCCGGGCTGCTAACTGGCTAGTTGTCTCCAATCGGGCCACAGAATGATGACCGACAGGTTTGCTAATAGATCCGTTGTGGTCGACCCCTATTGTTGAAACTCTAATCATGTTGTTTGGTCGGGACATGGAGCTTGCGTGCGGTGTCGAACTGTTCAAATTTTGATATGGGTGACTGTCAACTTGCACTTAAGATTATTCTCAATGTCTCTAGACAATTCCATGGTTGTCTCTAAGTCTCTGGGCCGAAGAAGGCGGAGGGAGCTTTGAATCGAGTCCTTTAGACCTTTCATAAAGTAGCCCAAATCGTGGGTATCTGTCAAACTCGGAACTTGGCTAGCCAATTGAACAAATAACTATACGTAGTCATCCACCTATTTCTCATGTTTAATATCTGCCAATTGTTCAAAAAGACTGCCCTCAAACGCATATCAAATCTTGCCACCAACGTTTGCGAAAATTCTTCCCATGTCGGCCTCGGTTTGCGAGAGCGTAACCAGGTTCACCAGTACAATGCAGATTCTTCCATGGCCACCACGGCTGTAGGCATCTTCATCTCCGGACTGGTGTTATGAATTTCAAGCTGTTGATTGGCGCGGGCCAACCATCCTATCGGATTTGAACCATTGAAGGATAGAAGTTGCACAGGGCCCATCTGCGATCGTGAGTTAATCGCCAGCTGCAGTGGCACAACGGCCGGTGACGGCTGAGTTGGTTAGTGTGGCGGGTTTGCCGAAGGCAGTGGTGTGCCACTCTCCGCTATCGCGCTATCCTCCGCATAGTGGTCTGTCGCCGATTGTTGCGATCCAGAGGGTTTCAAAATCACTTTTGAGAATTCAACGAGAGTCGCCATGATCTCTGCTAGTTGAATTCAGCGAGAATCCTTCATCTCGGCTCGAGCAGCCTCAAGTTTATCCTGTCGCTCAGCTGTTGATCGTGTTGTTACAATGAGGACGGGATTGGGATCCGGCAGGTCGGACCAATTGATAGAAACAAAATAAAGGATAAGAAAAATTAAACGATATCAATCGTTTGCCTAAAAACAATATAACGGTACCAACCGTTTGCCCAAAGCCCGACAACTACTTTATTTCAAAATTTCAGAATGATAGTCTCAAACCCTAGTTCCTCTTTAAATACTATTATCTAAACCCTACTTACTAAATATAAAATAAGTCAATCCAATAATTAAAAGACAAGCCAACTCAAAATATAATATATTAATAGAAAAGCAAGTAAATAATATCTAAACCCACGAACAACAGGCTTAAGCTCATCTCCGTCGTCAATACACAAGCATTTGTTAAGACTCCGTTTTCTTTTTAATCATAACTTCATGCTCTTTCCGATTTTGTTTTCTTTCATATTTACAGTTGAAAATATCTCATAAAACATAAATATGCAAAGAACCTGATATTTTATTTATTTATTTTATGAAGTCCTATTTTCCTCATAATAATACCAGAGGTTATTTTCAAGCTTTGTAAATTTTAGTGGATTATTTACATTTTTTTAAAAATATTTCAAAGAAGTTTTTACCGAACATGTGAACCATGACCTTGCAAGGTTTGGAAAGTAGCTTTGAGAACGCAAAAACAGAAATCTATTGTTTGTTTCTCTTTATGTTGACTTTTGTAGTCGTGAATTTGGTGGGAAGGTTATTGTCAGCAGACTGATAATTTGTGGTTTAAATTTACCTGTTAGTTAGTAGTTCAAATTGATCTTGTTTTGTGACACTCCATATTTCTATCACATCTGTGGCATGGTACTTCATTTTCATCTCCTATGTTTCCATCCAAAAGTTGTGAATTTCAAAAGAAGTATGTTAGCAAGATGTTAATTTAGGCAAGATCCAAGGAAGGATCTGAGTATTCATCCATGCAATATAATCCATTTACTACAAGTTTATGCTTCCATAAATAATTCTTTGAAGTATTAGAACCTTTCTGTTGATGAAATGAATCCAATATTCAGGTGGTCTCTGAATCTGTAGAAATCATCTTTAGTCTTATTTTACATATGTTGCTTGGAACCTTGGTTTTTATTAGATATGTAGATATATTTATCAATATTTCTCATGGTTTTTAAAGTATGTATTTATTCTTTAGTGTTAGAACATTTCTTGCAACAAATGAATGCTACAATGTCCTTGCCGCAGAAAAATGCTTTTGAATGGGGCTTATCCAGAATCCCACACTCTGAGGATGCTGTTCAAGTAACTCAAAATGTTGCCAATTTTTTTGTGAGGTAGCGTCTTAATTAAATTATACTTGTTTGATGTTCTCACTCAATATATCTTTTGTAACATTAAGGATGGTACTCTGCTCTGTCTCTACACCTGAATGAAAGTCATTATGCTGCATATATCTAAATTCAAGTGTTTTCAATCCTTGTAGATTTTATCCACACCTCTGGCTTCATATGTGAAGTGATTCAGGCCATATCTCATATATTTTTAATGATTTAGCATTGATTACTTTTAATCACAGGGAAGCTAGGATGTCTAAGAACAGACCATTGATTCAAGAAGTGCTCGACAACCTCATATACAACTATGGTCTTACTTACTGTGGAAAGGCTGGGTAATTGTTCGGTTCTGAAATTATTTATTTATTTTATTATTTTTTCCCTCACGAGTTTGTGCATGATAGTTCAAGCCCTTGTATTTATTTGTTTGTTTCACCACCATCATCATCAATCGTTTTTTTCTTTCTTTCTTTATCTTTATTATTCTTATATGTTTTCTTATGGTTTTGCTTTTGCAGGAAGGGATATGACGAGGTTTATATTTTCAGTTAGGACCATTTCTTGCAATTTGGTTCAAGTGTGTACATTTACTATGGTGCTGAAGAATTTGTAGTGAAGGCATGCGACTTTGCATTGATATTTGAGCATCATGTACGTGGTTTGTATGATTGTATCTATATCGACATGGATAAAATTGTAGTACATGAGAAATTAAATGTTCAAAATGAAAATTGTGGGTCAAATAGATCAGGGTTTAGTTCAGGTGTGCCATCAAGGCGGTCCCAGGGGCCACAAGGCGGGGCAGCATTTTGAATGATGCGGTAGCACGGCATATAATCCGTTTCAATCCAGATTGGCTGGAGGTTCCGTTCTGCAACCAGTTCAAGCCCACGCCAGATAGCATAAAGCTCCGCGTACATGTTGGTAGAATTTTTGAGGGGTTCCTGAAAAGCCAAACAATAAACAGCCATTATGGTCCCTAATAAGACCACCCGCACCTCTAGCGCTAGGATTTCCACGCGAGGCACCATCGGAATTCAGCTTGAACTATTCAAGCGCAGGTTTTCTCCATGTGACAGCTTGATATCTTCTCGACATGTGAGTTTGAGGGATACCAAGTTGGGCAGCGGTATTGAGGTCTCCCAACCAGTGATTGCGCTTCCATTTTTTAGCAAATTGTAAAGTTTGCAAATGGTATATAACTTTTGAAATGATCCTGTAAAAAGAGAATTAGTAGCACGGTGTTTTGCATCATTTCTTTCGGTCCAAATGAACCAAAGGATCAGCATAGGGATAATATATCTGACATGAAATTTGTGTGACTGCGATGTAAAGGTTCTCCAATAAAGTAGCAACTGCTGTATATAATTAGAGTTTAAGGGGGTTAAATGAAATAAACTGTAGAAATACCTCTACACCTTAGAAGATTGCATCCCAATCGTAAAGAGATTCTCAACCGTTTCCACATTCCGACAACATTGACATTTAGAGGCAAGGCTTATACCTAGTTTCTGAAGAGATGAATCAAGAGGGATCTTACCCAGAAGAAGGCGCCAAAGAAAGACAGATATCGTAGGAGTAAGCATAGGGTTCCAAATTTGGTTGAAAATAAGACTCCTAGGACTGACGCTACGAACTCTATTCCAGATCGAAGAGATTGAAAAAAGACCAGAGGAGGAATCCTTCCAAATAAGGACATCTTTGTCAGAATTGATAAGGACGGAAGTAATAGAAGAAATAAGATGATGAGGAACAATTGTGGATAGGAGGGAGATGTCGCAGTTTCCATCAAGCCATAAGTTGTGCATAACCCTATGGGGTTTGTTCCCAGCCACGAGATTGGCCAGGGGTTGATCTCTACACCAATGGTCATGCCAAAAAGAGCAAGAACCCTGCCCCAGGACCCAATAGATTTTCTTCTGCGCCTCTTGCCGAATGTTACAAAGGCGTTTCCAAACAGAACTATCATGAGCCTTAATTTGTGTATGTCCTGGGAAGAACCCCCGATAGTACTTTTGTTCCATCATATTAGCCCATAATGAATTCTGTTGTCTCAATCTCCACCAAAGTTTAAATGAGAACGCTTTGATGACATCTTCGAGCCTCCTAATACCAAGGCCGCCTTCCTCTTTAGGTCTGCAGATTTTAGACCAAGAAACCCAGTGTTTCCTCCGTCTGGAGTTATAAGATCCCCAGAAAAACCTGGCGAGGAGCTGTTCGAATACATGCACAGTAGACTTTGGGGGCTGTAAAATCTGAATCAAGAAGATCGGCATAGAAGACAACACAGATTTGATTAACTCCAGTCTGCCTCCATGGGAGAGAGTTGTGTGATCCCAACTCATAATCCTTTTTTTTAACTTTTTCCAATAATCCCTCATAAAGGACCGCTCTTTTGTTGCCCACAAAGAGAGGGGCACCAAGGTAGTTGATTGGAAGCTCCGCAATGTTGAAACCAGTTCTGCAAATCAGATCTCTTTGGATGGCCGCTGGGCAGAGCTTCGGCAATATAATAGAGCTTTTGTCCTTGTTGATTCTTTGGCCCAATATGGATTCATAGTCATCAAGGAACTTCAAAATATTATCAAGACCAGAAGTATCAAAGGAGGTGAAAATGATAATGTCATCAGCATAAGACAGATGAGTGAGCTTAACTCTTCCCTTGGTTTGAAAATACATCGCATTTTTTTCAAGGAACAACCTGTTCAAGCTTCTTGATAAAAACTCAGCAGCAATAATAAAGAGAGCAGGTGAGAGGGCTTCACCTTGTCTTAGGCCTCTTGAAGATTTAAAGAAACCTTCCAATTTGCCATTGATGAGAATTGAGAACCAGCAATTCGAAAAACAGTTACTAATCAGCTGAACCACACCTTCATTGAAACCAAATTGAGAAAGGATAGCACGGAGGAAATTCCAGTCCAGTCTATCGTAGGCTTTACTCATATCGAGTTTGAGTATGACATTGTAAAGCTTGTGGCGCCAGTTGAGATCATGCACCATTTCCATGGCCATGACGATGTTGTCGTAAATAGACCTGCCCTTAACAAAGCCACTTTGATTAGGAGAAACAATCTTAGGGAGGAACTTGGCAAGACGCATATTAACCAACTTAGAGACAATTTTATTGGTGACATTGCAAAGGCTAATCGGCCTATATTCGCTCCATTCCCCCGGGTTCTCCACCTTAGGAATAAGGACAATGGTTGTGGATGTGAAGCTTCGTGGCATAGGGACACCATAGAAGAATTCAACAACAACATTATGCACATCATTTTTAACAACGCTCCAATAGTGTTGGAAAAAGAGAGCCGAGAACCCATCGGGACCAGCAGCGCTATCAGAGTTCATGGAAAAAACCACATCTCTAATTTCATCAATAGTAGGGATCGCGTTCATCTGGTAATTCTCTTCGTGATACAAGGATCATTCCAATCCAAATCATATGGAGGCCTTTCCTGCTGATTTTGGGTAAGAAGAGAGCTGAAGTGGTTTGTAGCAGAGGATGCTATATCCGAAGGATTAGTAACAGGCTCACCATGATCAGAGATAGAGAAGATCTGAGATCTGATTCTTTTCCTTTTGACCATACTGTGGAAGAATTTTGAGTTTCTTTCTCCTTCAAGAATCCACTTGCAAGCTGATTTCTGTTTCCAAAAAGCCTCTTCCATACTGATAGCCTTTGTAAGTTCTGCGAGAAATCTATTTTTTTCGATAAGATTGGCTTGGGAACGATTTGTGTCATAGACCAATTCACTCTCAACAGCTTTAAACTCAGCATTGGCAAGGATAGCAAAAATATTTCCAGAAACCGACTTGTTCCAGTCTTTGAGGTGAAGTTTAAGCCTTTTAAGCTTAGCATGGAGGTTAAGTTGCCCAAAACAACCCGAAGGAGCATTCCAGCTATTTTCCACAGCTTCCATGAAGTTATGGTGCTTAATCCACATGTGTTGGAATCGAAAAGCCGACTGAGGCCTCTGAGCATTAAGCTTAATTGAAATGAGGAGAGGGGAGTGATCTGAAACATTCCGAGAGAGGTGAAGGGTTGTCGTGGTAGAACAAAGATCCATCCAGGCGTTATTGTAAATCACTCTATCAAGCCTTTCCCAAACTCTGTTGTTAGTCCAAGTAAATGGGGAGCCAATGAAACCCGCATCTATGAGGTTAGCTTCCAAAATAGCATCACTAAAATCTCTAGCATACCGGATTTTAGGTCTACCAGGGCCATCACGTTCAGAGATATCAGAGATGACATTAAAATCTCCCCCAAGAATCCACGGGTTCGCAGTCAAGTCATGAGCAATAGCTTTAATCACCTCCTAAAGTTCTATTCTCTGAGTGATGCTGCATTTGGCATAAATCCCAGAAAGGAAGAAATGAGCAGATAGCCTTGGCGAAGATATCTTGATATGAAGAATTTGATCATGATCAATATCAACAACATTCGTAAAATTATTATCAAGGAAAATCCAAATCTTGTTGGATTTATTAGACCACAGCTGCTTGAAACCTAATCTGCGGCAGAAATAATTAGAGTCTGGAGTCACCATAGGCTCAAGAATAACCAGAACTTGAATCTTTTCTCTTTTGCAAATATAGTGAATATGTTTTTGGGAGAGAGTATTGCCAATACCTCTCACATTCCAACACAACATTTTCAAATCATTCATGGAAATTCTTGTGGAGACGGGAGGTGCCATTTTCCTACTGAAGCCGCTAGAAGGTTGATTTTTCTAACGAAGCTTCTGGTATTTAGGGTTTAGGGTTTAGGGTTTAGAGTTCAGGGTTCAGGGTTTTTTTTTTTTCTTTTAAGGGTCATTTAGAGATATATATTTATATGTCATTTTAAGGGTCTATGAAAAAGACAAAAAGAAGGGAAACTAGTGTAGTAATCTACAAAATTTGGGAGGGTTAGTAATTTCCCTAAAATGCCCATACTACTCATACTACTACTATCATGATTTGAAATTCCGGATTTGCCCCTCACCCATCACTACTTTTCCCCTCATTGTCATCAAACCACCGCTCAAATCAAATGAGCGGAGATCGGCGCGGCGTACTCTTTCTCCGGTTCATCATTGACTCGGAAATCTCATAAACCGGCCGGGAAATTGGTTTTAAACCCGACCGGCTACTGCTGCTCATCTTCTTCTTCACCACCACCTCCATCGTTGCCGTACAACTCAGGTGTGGACACTCCATTAACCCACCTCCGCCGACGCCGCCGCTGCCGCTCGGACCGCTCCAGAACCGAGTCGGGGGTCATTTGACCGTCGTCCAAAGCCGGTTCCGGCAGCGCCATGAATTCACACTTGCGAAGGTAGTTGGAAAGTTTGCACCTAGTTTTGAGAATGTGCTGAAGCTTGCAGGAGATGCAGCAGAAAAGAGAGGATTCCTGCAGATTCCGGTCGCAAGTGATGCAGAGGTTGCCGGAAGCCCGCGGCGGTCGCGTCTGAGGCCTCTGTTTCAAGAACACCACTTTCGCGCTGTTGGTAGTGTAAGACTGGACATGAGCGCAGTCCATGAGCTTATCGGCATCGACGAGACGTATGACATCATGGTAAACATATCTTCTTATCTGGAGAAGACGATGGGAGCAGTGATTGGCGAAGGGTTTAGGGTTTAGGGTTTAGGGTTTAGGGTTTAGGGTTTAGGGTTTAGGGTTTCGGGTTTAGGGTTTCGGGTTTCGGGTTTAGGGTTTCGGGTTTCGGGTTTCGGGTTTCGGGTTTCGGGTTTCGGGTTTCGGGTTTCGGGTTTAGGGTTTAGGGTTTAGGGTTTAGGGTTTAGGGTTTAGGGTTTAGGGTTTAGGGTTTAGGGTTTAGGGTTTAGGGTTTAGGGTTTAGGGTTTAGGGTTTAGGGTTTAGGGTTTAGGGTTTAGGGTTTAGGGTTTAGGGTTTAGGGTTTAGGGTTTAGGGTTTAGGGTTTAGGGTTTCGGGTTTAGGGTTTCGGGTTTCGGGTTTCGGGTTTCGGGTTT